>NC_080108.1:31665723-32915723 GCF_950005125.1 Chionomys nivalis | reverse complement strand
CACCCGCCCCTTATATGAGGCAGCTCTCAGCTCTCTACATGAGTCCCTTCTCCATCCCATTACTTAACCTTTCCAGAGACTCCATTAAGCCCTTATCCAGGCCCTAGCTCTTCATCTCCCAGATTTAACATGTCCTTTCTCCCTCTATGTAACACAGAAGGAAGGATATGCTCTTGGGGTCCTAGGACATCAGCTGGGACCTTCTTTTGCACCTGTAACATACCTGTCAAAGAAGATGGACCTTACCCCTCATGGCTGAGCACCCTGTATATGTGCTTTAGTGGCCACTGAGCTTCCTATTCATGAGTCAAAAAAACTAACCTTTGGGTCGCCCACCACTGTCTTCTCCCACCATAATCTGTCCCATCTCTTAACTTACAAAGGCTTACAAACCTGACCTCTTCCCGAGTTCTTTCCCTCCAGGTGGCACTGGTAGAATATGCCACACTCACGTTCCAATGCTGCCCACCCCTTAGTATCTCAAATCTCCTACCTCAACCTAATATTAATTACTCCCCATCTCACTCCTTCATAGAGATCTTAGAGGATCTACTGCCCCACCCCTCACATATACAGGAGGGCTAACTGTCCCAGGCCACTTATACCTGGTACACAGGTGGCAGCTCATTTGTATGTGATGGGACCCATAGAGCAGGGCATGAAATAGTATTGGATACTGGGGTAGTAGAGGCACGGGCACTCCCTGTCCATAACACTAATCAGCAGGCTGGGTTGATAGGTCTTACTAATGCCTTCCAGTTAGCAAAAGGACACTCTTCAAATATTTACACAGACTCCAAATACGCCTTTCATATCCTCCTGTCCCACACAGCTATCTGGAAAGAGTGTGGGCTTCTTACAATGAAAGGAGAATCCATAACTAACTCAGGCTACATTATGGACCTGTTAAAGGCCTCCCATCTCCCCAAAGCTATAGGAATTATTAACTGTCAGTCTTATCAGATTGACAGTTCCATTATTTCCAAGGGAAATAACCGGACTGATCAGGCAGCTAGAACACCAGCATTCCATAACCCAAACCAACCCCAATCACCTCAAGGGATTCATAAAGTACAGTCTCCATTCTCACAGATACCTATTGACACCCAGGAAATTCTGTTCTACCTACATCAGCTCTTTCATCCTAATAGTAAATTTCTGTTTCATTTTGTCAAGGCTCACCTCCAACCCACCCCTGAGGACTTAGAGTTCTTAAAAGGTATCACTGCCTCTTGTCAAATTTGTCAAAAATCAGATTCCAAGACCAAATACCATAGCTTCCCTTTCCCCACTGACAAGGCCAGGGGCTCCCTTCCAGGAACTGACTGGCAGCTGGATTTTACTCATATGCCCATGGTCAGAAGAGTTAAATATCTCCTGATCTTGGTGGACACAATGTCCGGGTGGATTGAAATGTTTCCCACCACTAGTAAGAGGGCCCAGTCAGTTTCTGATGTTTTTCTCTGAGAAATCATCCCCTTGTTTGGAATCCCAACCTCTCTTCAGTTGGATAATAACCCAGAGTTCACTTCCCAGATTTCCCAAAATTTGTCCAAGGCTCTTAACATTCCCTGCCATTTTCACATCCCATACCACCCTCAGTATTCAGGGAAGATAGAACAAATTACCTGTTTTTTTAAATTTTTTTCTTGTTCAGATGTCACAGGAGCTTCACCTAGACTGGGTAAAACCTTTGCCTCTAGCCCTTCTTAGGCTTAGGGCTCTCCTCAAAAGCCCCTTTTTTATCTTGCCCTTTGAACTCATGTATGGGTGGCCTGTTTTAACCCCCAGCCTCTCATCTTAAACCTCTCCCCTTCCTGATCACCTGCTTACTCCACTGTTATCCCATCTACGCTCCCTACTATGGGATTTTACCAACTACTCATTACCTCAACCATGTGTTAATTCATGCCCACCACTGGTATTATTCCCTCACCCAGACCAACACCCTTCACCACTTTCCCCTAAATGGCAGGGCCCCTTTAAAATAATTCTTGTAACTCCCACAGCTGCCAAGCTTGAGGGACTTCCTCATTGGATTCACCTGTCGCATTTTAAACCTTTTACTCTTCCAGCTCGAGATATTCCTCCATATACAGTAACTCAAACAGGGCCCTGTTCCCTTAAGTTCCAGAGGACACCAAGATCAGCCACTCTCTTTCCAGTTCCAGAAAAATAAGAGCCTTATCCTTACTCAACTCTCCTGTGCCAAAACTCCATATACTCTCCCTCTTTTTCTTTCTCCTATCTGCTTTACCAACTTCTCCACATCTCCAATATCATGCTTAAATTTCCAGTTAACCACTCAGCTATTATTACAGGGACCATCATTAAATATAGATCCAGAGGTTCTATAAGAATTGTCAAAAGCCCAGGTGGTAAGAAACAACTAGCTTGTAGCCCCAAACCCCCCAAAACTCACAAAACAGACTTTAATATAATAGGTTTATCACTGACTGCAGCAGTGTTTCCTGGATGTTATGATAATACCATCATGCAAAAGGAAAACTAGTGCCTTAAGATTTACTTCAGGGTCTAATAATTATTCATTTCAATAATTCCCTTCTTCTTTCCCCCCACCATCTTCCATTCTATCATCATAATCATAAACCTTTAATATGTCTAAACTTTGTTTCTTTTCCAACATTTTTTTCATAAGCTTCAGGGAGTCAATTGGACCTACTTATATGAACCAGATTCACCCAGAATAATTATCATTTAATTCTTCCCTTATCATTCCTGGTCTCAGGAACCCCTGGAAAATTCCCTCCTCCACCCCGTCCAAAAAAGAACATCCCCTTTACATCTTGGGACTCACCTCTCTTAATCACTAGGATCTAAAATTTTTTCCAGGCATAATTTTCTGCCTTTCCAGCATCCTGCAAGGTCCAAACTGCCAGCCAGCCAGTTCCTCAGAGCCCAGAAAATATAACAGTAATCAGCCACCCCAGGACATGGTCAAACATCTCAACTCCTCAACACCAACAAAGTCAGCCTGAAGCAGTCAAGAGAGACCTTACAATGCCCCATTCCCATCCATTAAGATCACACAAAGACCAAAATTTTTATAATAAACAGAAGAGTGGAATCTAATTATTCAGCCACAGATAAAGCTGTACTTCTGGGTTCTAAAGGCAGGCATGTGCAGTCAGGCCCTCAGGCACAAAAGGCCCCGCGCGTGAATGCATGGTTACATCCAGGTATGACTCAGCTAAACTCTTGCACACATGCTTGAATCTCCTGTCATCTGGGATCCACATGACCCACATGCGTGCATATGTGGTTACATCCACATATGACACAGCTAAACCCTCCCACTCATGCATGAGTCAGCCATCAACTAGGTCATCAGTGTGGTGTAGTCACACCAACTCCCTGTGTGTATGTGTGGGGACAGCCTTTAAAAGCTGGATGTACCATCTTTCACTCTTTCTGCACCTCGATCTCCAGGCTTGTGCACACTCTCCTCTAATAAACTCCTAAGCAGGTTTGTTGGCATTCCTTTTCTCCTTCTCACTTGTGCCCAGGTAATTTCAAGGATATGCATATAAAGAACTCAAGAAACTAGACATTAAAACACTAAATAACTCAATTAAAAAATGGGGTTCTGAACTGAACAGAGAATTCTCAACAGAAGAATTTCAAATGGCCAGAAGATACTTAAGGCCATGTTCAACCTCCTTAGCAATCAGGGAAATGCAAATCTACAACTTTGAGATACCATCATACACCTGTCAGAATGGCTAAAATCAAAAATGCCAATGATAGCCTATGCTGGAGAGGATGTGGAGTAAGGGGAACACTCATCCATTGCTGGTGGGAATGCAAACTTGTGAAACTTCTTTGGAAGTCTGTGTGGCGGTTTCTCAGGAAATTGGGAGTCAACCTACTTCAAGACCCAGAAATACCATTCTTGGGAATGTACCCAAGAGATGTGCAATCATAGTACAAAAGCATTTGTTCAACTATGTTCATAGCAGCATTATTTGTAATAGCCAGAACCTGGAAAGAACTTAGATGCCCCTCAGTGGAAGAATGGATAAAGAAAGTATGGCACATATACACATTAGAGTACTACTAGCAGTACAAAACAATGCATCTTGAATTTTGCATACAAATGAATGGAAATAGAAAACACTATCCTGAGTGAGATAACCCAGACCCAAAAAGAAGAATATGGCATGTACTCACTCATAAGTGGATTCTAGCCATAAACGAAGGACATTGAGCCTATAGTTCATGATGCTAGAGAAGCTAAATAATAAGGTATACCCAAAGAAATATGTATATAGATCCTCCTGGAAA
Organism: Chionomys nivalis; assembly: GCF_950005125.1. Lineage (NCBI taxonomy): Eukaryota > Metazoa > Chordata > Mammalia > Rodentia > Cricetidae > Chionomys > Chionomys nivalis. The sequence goes on along the minus strand of NC_080108.1, from coordinate 32,911,418 downwards.
TTGGAAGCAGACAAGATCGCCAGGCAAAAATTGGGATCCTGAGGGTAGGAGTGGGATGAGGGAATGGGAGAGGGGGAGAGAAAATGGAGAAGGGGAGGGTTGGGGAGAGGTTGGGGGAGTTGGATGGTTGACATGGAGCAAGGACAGATATGGAAGTAGGGAAAAAGATATTAAGAGAGCCATTTTAGGGTTGGTAAAAGACTTGGCACTAGAGGGGTTTCTTGGTGTCCCCAGCTAGGTCCTTGGGCAGTAGAGGAGAGGGTGCCTGAACTGGCCTTATCCCATAGTCACACTGATGAATATCTTGAATATCACCACAGAACCTTTGTCTGTCAATAGATGGAGACAGAGACAGAGACCCATGTTGACACTGAGCTCCCAAGGTCCAGTTGAAGAGCAGAATGTGGGAGAAGATGAGCAAGGAAGTGAGGATCACAATGGATTGTTCCACCCACTGAGACAGTGTGCCTAATCTAATGGAAGTTCACCAAAGCCAGCTGTATTAGGACTGAACCTGCGATCAAACCTGATGGGCCCCTGGGGCCACAGAAAATCCAGGTGCACTTGCCTCTTACTCTTTTGTTACTGGATCGCTGGAAACCCTGCTTTTGTAAGTTCTCTTTCTTCGTTTATTAAAAGCTGAATCTATTCTATTAAACTGGTCTGGTTAATTCTAAATACCGATCGACCACGCCCCTTCATTTGACGCTCCAAAGCGGAGCCCTTTGGAGCCTTTAAGGCTCTAGAAAAACTTCATTTCCCGCGCTGCACCACGGGGATTTGGCATTGGGCTCTTGATTGAGAGAATCTTGGTTTTGTACGCTTGAATTAAGCGGGTCACCTCGCCCGCAGTTTTCCCAGCGCTTTTACTGCCACTGCTGCGGAACAAGCAAGCGAGCGAAAGGAGAGAAAGGAGCGCAACTCTGCTAGAGCATGGCCCTGCGGCTGCCCTACTCCCTCTGGCAGTGCCCTCCCCGCCACCCCAGCTGAGTCCAGCCTATCCGGCCACCCGCCTGTAGTTATAACCCACACAGCATACAGTCTGTGAGTTTAACCTCTGGATTTGAGTATATATATATATATATATATATATATATATATATATATATATTTCAGAATTTTTTTTTTCGGATTCTGACTCCTTGGCCACATGAATTCAGGTGCACCCCGCCACCTACTGGCAGGCAACGGTCATTACAGGTAAGATTTCTTTCGATTAAAAAAAATAAATAAAAATATATACAGGTTTGATTAAAAATGTCAGACAACATAACCGTTCAAGGTTTTCACAGTCTTTTTAATTAAACCATGTCTGAGATTTTACAAGATCTCTATGATATTCCACTTGTTTGGCTACTCCTAGGGCTTATCATTTTAATTGTTTTTGGCAGCTTCTTTATAATATTGTTTGATAATAGAAAATTGATGCAGTCCTTACAGACTGAATCCAGGATTCTTAGGACAGAGGTTGAAAACTTAAGGAAGGGCACAACTGTTTTTGAATAATAACTTTCCGTCAGTTGGGGTAATTTCAAAAACAATTCAGACTGACACCAACCTCCTCAAGAAAGAGTTTGGAGCACTCAAGGAGGAGACTAGATCTTTTTCTGATATGACTTGGTCAACTGAGCAAAATTTTGAGAAGGTGCAGTCTAATATTAATTCATTTAAAGAGAGCTTCGCTGCTCTAGAGAAGGGAAAAATGGCTGCAGAAAGACATTAGATAATAGAAAAGTCTGCTGAATTAAATCAACCAGTTTATTTCAAGGATGTGCTGACCTTGCAATGATGTGCTGCGTTGGGGAAGGGGCTTTGCTCTTGTCTCCACAGGAGAGGAAAAATTGTAGATACCATCAAAATTAATAAAGATTCGCTTTGAAGAAGAGAAACCTCTTGGAAAAGATAAATAACCATTCATTCACAATTATACTAATCATACCAATGGTAAGAAAAACATATAGATTGGGGGCAGGGTTCTCTTCTTATCTCCACAGGAAAACACTCATCTTCAAAGAATTTAAGGGACCCTGGATATTTGAATACTGAAGGATGGAAACTAGTTACAACCCAATATGGATCAGCAATAAAACTAAATAGGTTCAGTAAATATTAACATTCTAATAAGTATTAATGTGCATTTATTTATAAATATGTAGAGCTGGTTTTGGAGTTGGACAATGGCTCATTCCCTCTCCAATTCCGAGCCTGTTGATCAGAGATATCTCAGAGTTTCTGTCTCATGTCAGGAGCCATGATAAGGGACATAATAATAATAATAATGATAATAATAATTGATAAACTTTCTTTGCCTCTCCTCATATCTGTTTCTGTCTTTATTACACCTTTCATTGAATATATATGTCTGTATATGACTTTGTAGATAATGTTCAACTTTCCTGTAACAAAAAATAAATTTTCCTGTAGTAATCTTTGAAGTTTCCAGGATGAAGATGGGGCCCCACAACATCAACTCCACCTGGTTACTATGACGTCATGCTATTGATAGCACTAATATTAGACCTGTTTTTTGATACCAGCTGCACAAGACAGTTCCGAATTGTGCACATTTTTGGCAACGCTCTAGTCCGACCTCCTCAAAACACACAGAGAATATTTGCAACTTTCTCAGACCAAATATTAATCTGGGAACTTTACCATCATTTACTTTCACAGGACCCCCTAAGAAGAATGTCACCCCCATGACAGCTGGAAGCAATCTTAGAGGACGATGTCCCCTCTCCCAGCACAGTTTGCCCTCAGGTTTAGGGACATTATTTAGGGGTTGATATAGGGTTGAGGGGATGGGGGAGGTATTTTATAGGCTCTGGGGTGTTTATTGAAAAGAAAAAAAAGGGGGATTAACTGGTTTGATGGGATAATTGGTATTTGTGAGTTATTGTTTTTAGAAAATTATATTGGTATTGATTCTTATATATTAATACAAAAGTTAAAGTATATTGAATATTTTATGCTTCTACCTCTGTTTAAAACATTTGATATATATATATATATATATAAAACACTGTCAATACAATACAATATACATATATATACATATATATATTGTATTGACATTTCTACCTCTGATATTATTTATGTAATGATATACATTGTTTACATTTGGAGGTCATTGTCCTCATTTATTGCACAGTTGTTTATATTCTCTTAGTCTTCAAGTTAGATAGGTATCAAGAATTATAAATCAATAGTCATACATTATTTATATGTTTGTCATATTTATATTTAGGCTAATCAGGTTCTTTAGATACATGGAGATTATATTTAGTATAGATAGTATAATCTTCAACCTCTTCGAAGAGCTGAAGAAAACGGCCTATAATCTAACCTAGAGTTTCGTGCTAATGAGACACAATCACTCCTGGCAACACTGCTCTACTCCTGAGAGAATGTTGAGTAACAAAGACACTCCACTTAGAGCTTGTCTTCTTCTTGGCAGAACTGGCCTTTGGGCAAAGAAAAACCCATACCTAGACTACTGACAGAGATACAGAGTATCCATAAATGGATAACAACAGGATTGTCTTATCTTGCCAAGACAGGGTAAGATAGTTCTAAAAGGCTCCTTGCCTTTGAAAATGGTATGTCAGTTATGTTAGGCCTTAGCCAAAGTTGGTTGCCTCAACATTGCAAATGAGACTTTGGGTGATTGCCCAGGTAGTCAGTTGTCTCTGTCATTTGTTGCACATTTTGGAATTTTCTCATTTGTACTTCCTGGTTGCTCAAGTAATATTACTTCCCTTCCTAGATCTTTGTTTGATAGAGTTGAAGATTAGATAATTGTAGTTACCCTTTACATATTTAGACTCCTTGAAATAAAATGCTTAGTAAAACTTTTGATATATGTTTCTTGCTTAATATTGTTTGTTGTTTGTAATTTTATATTTGGTATTTGTTCCTATTGTATATAGTTGTATTGGGTTTGTTTTGATCTTGTTTAGATGAAGGGGGAGATGATGAGGAACTTCAGCCAATCACATTCTGTTTAGGGTGTGTCTCCCTGGGGCCACAGAATAACAGATAAAACATCCGGGTGCGCTTGCCTCTTCCTCTTTTGTTCCTGGATCGCGGAAACCCTGTTTTGTAAGTTTTTTTTTCTTCCATTTAATAAAAGCTGAATCTATTCTATTAAACTGATCTGGTTAATTCTAAATACCGATTGACCATGCCCCTTCACAAACCGGACTCTAAATGTGACTGACAAGGGGGCTGACTGAGAAGCCAATGATGATGGCACTGGGATTTGTTTCTACTTCATGTACTGGCTTTTTGTGATCCTAGTCTGTTTGGATGCTCACCTTCCTAGGCCTGGATGGAGCAGGGAGGGCCTTGGACTTCCCACAGTGCAGGCTACCCTGCCCTCTCTTAGGATGAGAGGGGACGGGGAGCATGAGTGAGGGAGTAGAGAGAAATGAGAGTAGGGGAGGAAGTGGAAATTTTGAATGGTATTATTTATAAAGCAATAAAAAAAGAAAAAGAAAGGTAGAAGTTATGGGAAAAATCTACACAGTGTAAAATATACAGTATATTAAAATTTTAAATATATATAAAATTGTTATTTTCATTGTTCAAAATAATTTTGCATATTCTTTGAATTTTTCATTCATGTATGAAATATATTGTGATCATATCTACCCTCCACTAGGTTCCTGTAACTTTCCTAGGGATCTTCCAATAAGTCTCTCTCACAACTTCTTGACATGTTTAGTTCCATAGCAGAGTGAGTCCAATCAATGTTAACTATAAGCAGTTTGGAAAGAAATAACTGTGCCCATATTCCCAAATATTGTTTATAAATGTTCCTTTACATTTAAAGGGGGATATGATATAGATATGAATAATTTACATTGGTATATATTTGTTATACGTATATGTATTTCTGATCTTGATTAAGGTATTGTGATTGTGTAGTTCATTTAAAAATGTAATGTATAATTAGGAAATATAGGTTGTTAATGGATAATCATTGATAATAGTCAAGCTTGTAGTCACGTTAGTTAGATTTTCTAGATATATAGAGATATATTTCAGTTAGATGGGCATTCTTCATATCTTTCAAAAACTACAGAATATGGCATTTTAAATTTTCTAATAACTTAGGGTTTTCATGACAATGAGACACATCTGCTCCTGGCAACACCAGCTACTTCGAAAGGAAGATGGGCATTGAAGAGGCTCCTTAGGGAGTTTGCTAGACATTTGGGTAAGAAACTGCTCTTGCCTGGACTGTTGCATAAACTGGACACAAAGAACCCACAGAGAGAGGACTACTAAACTTGCCTAAAGGTGAGATGATCTTTCTGGGTTCCTGATTCATAAAAGAGTCTGCATGAAATTCTGCAGGATACAAAGGAAAGTTACTAAACTGTCTTTGAAATTTCCTGCTTCATGAAAATGTCTGCTGGATACTATGGGCCTGAAGGCCAAAAATGGACGCCCCAAAGTACAAAAGAAGTTTGGGTGACTGTCCAGGTAGTGAGATGTCTCTGTCATTTTTAGAGTTTTTTTGACATTTGGTCCCACCTTGTGGTTCCCACTTTTAATCAGGTGCCAACAGAAGAGAACAAAATCCGGACTACCCCCATCAGGCTATATGTGTGAAAGAGCACCTGAAATCAGAGAACAACAATGAGCCTTAAACTCAGTTGAAGTCTGACATATAGCTATATATGAATTCCAGAGACATGCAGATAAAAGAGTCCACAGAAAGAGGATGAACCACTGTGGTGCTCACAGAATCACTGTGGTACTCACAGTAGCAAAACTATATTCACATTGAGAAGGAACTAGAAATCAAGGGGATGTATGCTGTGACTTAGTCTGTTTCTCATTTTGCATTTGCATGCATTTGAAGGAATGAGGTGAGAGAGGAAATCTCTTTCACAAGGATCCTCATGGCGGAGAGAATGTGTCCTTCACAACTTTATGTCTCCCTGTCTATATTTCTAATCCAGCGACTTCTTATTCCTGGACAGAACATGTGTTAATAAAGCTTTTTAGCAGTTACATGTTTCCACAAATAAAGGAAAAATTTGGAATATACTCCCACAAATGTGAGAAGTCAATATCACTATGTAGCACTTTGTATGCATGTATTTGAATGTCTGAAGTATAGTTTACACTTATTAAAACAAAAATATATGCTTCTTTAAAAAAAACTTAGGACTTTTTATGATAGTGAGATATATCTGATCCTGGGAGCAGCAAGCAACTTCAAGAGGACGATGGGTTGTGAAGAGGTTCCTTATGGAGTTGGCTGACCATTTGGCAAGAAACTGCTCTTGTCCAGACTGGTTGTTGAACTGGACATGCAGGTCTTACAGAGAAATGACTACTGAACATGACTAAAGGTGAGACTGTCCTTAAGGGTTCCTGCTTCATGAAAGAGTCTACAAGAAACTCTGAAAAAGAAGACAGAAGAAAGTGACTAAAAAACTAATAATATAGGTGGAACTGTCTTTGAAATTTTCTGCCTCATGAAAAAGTCTGCTGGAAACAATGGGCCTATAGGCTAAAGACAGATGCCCCAAAGGTACAGAAGAACTTAGGGTGACTGTCCAGGCAGCAAGATGTCTCAATCATTTCAAGAGTTTTGGAAACTGCTTACAATACACTTCCTGTTTACTTAGTGATATCATATCATTCTGGAGTCTTTGATGGATTTGAATAATAGATAGTAATAAAATAGTTTTCCTTGTTATGATAAATGGTAAAGTAGATATGAATGTAACTATATTTCTTTCTCAATACCTGTTTAGTTTTATGTAATTTTACTAAGTTAAAGTGAAAACCTTTCTTTTTATTTAAACAGAAAAGAGGAGGTGATGTTGGATTCCCCTCTGTTTGTTGTGAATACCATTGGTTATTAAAGAAACTGTCTTCAGCCTGTAACAGAAATCGAGTTACGCAGAGAAAACCAAACTGAATGCTGGAAGAAAGAATGGCATAGTCAGAGAGAAGCCATGTTACTCTGCCTGAGACATATGCTAGAACTTTACCCAGTAAGCCACAGCCATGTGGCAATATACAGTTTATATAGATATGGATTAAATTAAGAAGTAAGTGTGGGGGCAAGCCATGATAAGCTAAGTATGGAAAGTTCTTATTTTCAACCACTATCACCTGCCAGAGTAGAACTCAGCCCTCGATAAATTTAATAAGAGGCCTGATTTTCAGTAGTTTACCTGACTGCATGACCCTACCACTACACAAGAACAGACCATTCAAAGGAAATGCCTAACATTCCAACCTCTGTAGATATTCACCAGGACACACCTAGACAAATGGCAGCCAATCTGGGGTCCTGAACCTCAGAGTCCCTCAACCCCACCTTTACTACAATAAGAACCCAATTCTAATTGAGCTTGGGGTTCACCAGTTATTCTGATACGTTGGACACGTGGAGAGATAGAGTTTGCGAAGTTGATTAAATACTCTTTGCTTTTATATACAGGACTCAGTTCCTTTGTTGGTTTTTGCAGGGACCTCACAGATTTGGGCATAACAGTAAGCATGAGCCAATAAGTAGCTAGAGCCAATGGGCCAAGCAGTGATCTAAATAATTGGTTCTGTGTGAATATTTCTGGAATCTAAGTGGCCAGAAAATAAACAAGTGGCCTTCCACAACTTAAAATGTCATCATAGAACCTATACCCAGCAACTAATGGAAGCAGATGCAGAAATCAACAGTTGATTACAGGGATGAACTCCCAAAGTCCAAATGAAGATTGAGAGAGGTGAGAATACTTGCTAAGGAATCAAGGCCTTAATGGGAATACCAACTGAAACAGCTTACCTGAGCTAATGGTAGCTTAGCACTTCTGGCATGACAGTGAAGGAGCCAGCATAGTAATAACTAGGCCCTTTGAGTTTTGTGGGACAGATTTATGTCAGTGGCAGACTGTAGGGACTCGGGAAGTGGGACCAGGATTTATCCATCCTGCTTGTTCTGACTTTAGGAAACCCAGTCTCTGAAAAGCTACCTAGCTCAGCCCAGATCTAGTGGGAACAAAATGAAAAAAAATAATGTAATGGAAATATTATATGCTCATATTAATTAAAATAAATACCTAATTAAATTACCTGTGCTTGTGATGTGTCTTTTTAAAGTTCCAGGAAAATTGCACATAAAGCAAAAGAGAAACTTTACATATAACATAGTGTTATTTATCTGTGATTTGCTTTTGAGTAATTGCAAGTTGTAGACAGAAAAACAACGAGTACTGGAATATTTCCTTTTACTAAGTTTTCTTTATCTCATGGGAAATAATCACAGTCACAGTGTTTTTACTCTTTGATATTGTGGTATGTGTTTACTTCATGCCACAAAATTGGATATGCAGCCTGACTAATAAAATGGGCCTGTTCATTAATCACTTATTTTAAGGCAGTTGTAGATCATAGCCCAGCCAGTGGTAAGATATTAAGCATCATCTGGGCAGGATCAACTTGCATGTTCATATGGTTGTTCTTATGTTTCTAGACATGAGCATTCATTATGAAAATACTGCTGAGTAAGTGAACTATGCAAGGAATAAACACAGGTATTTTAAACTAAATATACATATGAAATAATATATATCAATATTTTCTTGAATAGATTTTAATCGTAAAACTTGTCAAACAGATAGCAAGAATGGAAATTTATGTCTCCCTCTACATATAAACACAACCAAATGCCCCAAAATAGTTAATAAATGTTTGTTTACATTTAATGGGGAATATGCTATAGAGATTTGCATTGGTACCGATTTTGGTTTATTTACACAAATTTATGAATCAATATTTCTTGGTGAGCTCACATTAGAACAGTCACACCGTCTCAGTGGGTGGACGCACCCCTCCCAGTCCTAACTTCCTTGCTCATGTTCTCCCTCCTTCTGCTCTTCATCTGGGCCTTCTGAGCTCAGTCCAGTGCTCCAATATGGCTCTCTGTCTCTATCTTCATCCATCGCCGGATGAAGGTTCTATGGTGATATGCAAGATATTCATCAGTGTGGCTATGGGATAATGCCAGTTCAGGCACCCTCTCATCTGCTGCCCAAGGACCTGGCTGAGGACATCTCTTTGGACAAAAAAAGTCTCTTGCCAACCTTAAAATGGCTCCCTTAATTAAGAAATCTTCCCTGCTCCCATATCCACCCTTCCTCCATTTCAACCATCCCATTCCCCCAAGCTCTCCCCAATCCTCCCCTTATCCCTTCTCTCTCCCCATATCCCCTTCCCCCCACTGCACCCCCACCCCTGTGCTCCCAACTTTTGCCCAGCGATCTTGTCCACTTCCCATATCCAGGAGGATAAATATATGTTTTTCTTTGGGTTCACCTTCTTATTTAGCTTCTCTAGGATCACGAATTATAGGCTCAATGTCCTTTGCTTATGGCTCAAATGACTGATCTAACAGGAGCTCACCAAGGCCAGCTGGACTGGGACTGAACGAGCACGTGGTCAAACCGGACTCTCTGAATGTGGCTGACAATGAGGGCTGAGTGAGAAGCCAATGATAATGGCACTGAGTTTTGATTCTACTGCATGTATTGACTTTTTTGGGAGCCTAGTCTGTTTGGATGCACACCTTCATAGACCTGGATATAGCAGGGAGGGCCTTGGACTTCCCACAGGGCAGGGCTTCCTGACTTTTCTTACAACTGGAGAGGGAGGGATTGGGGAGTGGGAGAAGTGGGAGGGAAATGGTAGAAGGTGGAAATTTTTTAATAAATAAATTTTAAAAAAAGAATCAATATTTCTGATCTTGATTAAGGTATTGTGTTTGTGCAGCTAGTTTAAAAATGTAACTTATAATTACATATATTTTAGTAGAGAGTCATCTATAATAGCCAAGTTTGTAGTCATGTTATTTAGGTTTTCGAGATGTACTGAGTTATAGTTCAGATGGATTCTTATTCTTCAAAGCTCTCAAAGAATAACAGAATATGGTATTAAAAATCTTTTAAAATGTAGGACTTTTCCTGACAATGAGACACATACACAACTGCTTCTGGCAGCAACAATTACTTCAAGAGGAAGATGGGCATCAAATAGACTTCTTATGGAGGTTGCTAGACATTTGGGCAAGAAACTGCTCTTGTATGGACTGCTTGCTGTTATGCTGTATGAACTGGACATGCAGGACCCACGGGGAAAAAAACTGCTGAAAATGCCAAAAGAAGTTGATATTTTCCTTCAGGGTTCTTGCTTCATGAAAGAGTTTACAAGACATTGTGTAGGACACAGAAGAAAGTGACTGACAAACTGTCAGTATAGGTGAAACTGTCTTTGAAATTTCCTGAAAAAGTCTGTAAGTTAATAATTGCCTGTATGCTGAAATGAGATGCCCACAAAGATGCAGAAAAACTTTGGTTACTGTCCAGGCAGTGAAATGTTTCTCTCAATTCTAGAGTTTTGGAAAGTACTTACTATTCACATCCTGTTAACTTATGTAATATTATATCCTTATGGAATTTCTGATGGAGTTTAAGTATATATATAATTATAGTTTTCCTTAGTTATGATAAAACATAAAACAGTTATAAATATTGTAACTGCAATTCTTGCTGGATACCTGCTTTGTTATATGTATTGCCATCACTAGATTTTGTCTGCAATGACCTATATCAGTACTCCATCCTTAGGTTACATACCTCTTCCATCTTTTCAGTTACATCTGACTTCAGGGAAAATGTGTGCTTGTGTGTGTGAGTGTGTGTGTGTTTGCATTTGGGGCACTATATTAGCACATGAGTATCATTTCAAATATAGCATACCTGTGAAAATCTGATAACATTTTGAATTCATAGTGGTTCCTCATTATACAGTAGAACATTGTCTGGAATTTACAGTGAAACAATTATATGTGTACACTTGCACAATGGAAATTCAAAAATACATGTGTACATAAGTATCCATCAAATACTATTTGTATGCATTAGTGTAATATCATGTCACCATGTTGGAATTTTCCCCCTGTGGTATGAAATAAGGCCAGTAAATCTCAGAGATCCTGCATTCACTACATATGCTTCACGTCCTGGGACTGCATAATAATGCTAGTATATAGTTTTTTCATATGCACATACTATAAATAGATCCACCTGTTAATATTTCAAATTATCTCTTCATGGACAGAGCCCTCTATGAGTTTGTGCATTTTATGAACATAAAAGCAGAAAATAACATAAGGGATATCATTTACAGTACACACAGTTGTTTCTTTTATATAAATAACTATTCTACTACTTTCTTTCCTCTGATTGAATGTGGGATTTCCCTCTGTATTCTGTGAATACCATTGGTAAATAAAGAAACTGCCTTGGACTCTTGATAGGGCCAAGCTTATGTAGGCTGGGAAATCTAAAGGGAATGCTGGGAGAAAAAAAGGGTGGATTCAGAGAGATGCCATGTAGCCCCACCAGAGACAGATAATGTAACTTTAGCTGGTAAGCCACAGCCATGAGGTGATATACTGATTAATAGAAATGGGTTAAATTAATATGCAAGAGTTAGCCAATAAGAAGTTAGAGCTATAGTCCAAATAGTACTTTAAATAATATAGTTTCTGTGTCATTATTTTGGGAGTCTGGGCAGCTGGGAAATGAACAAGCATGCTTTATTTTCCAAATTGGCATCCATAAGTGGCCCAAACCCATAACCCTGAGATTAGGAGTCTCATGCCTTATGGATAGAGCTAGCTGGCCAGCCAGGAACTAACAAGCAGCATTTCCCTCAACTGATTGCAGCCCAACATGATTGACTAAAATCCACGTAAAACCTGAAAGCTTGAAAAAGATTTCTAGACACAAAAATACAGAGCTAAACAAAGCTTCTTGTTTGTTGGTGAAATTCTGCAGCTGTTTTAAGAGAGATTTTCCTAACTCAGCAGCAGCAGAAAAAAAGCAGCACCATTTTGGAATGCCAGCTTTCTAAGCCATGACCTCAAGATCTTCCAGGAGACAGGGCATTTGAATGGGGTTTGTAAGCAATGTGCTATGACTTGCTTAGTGGCAACATGGACCAGCTGTGTGCCTAGAGATGGGGCAGTGTGTATGGTTCTTAGAGGTTGCAAGCTGCTCCACTATTGTGGACTGGGTAAGGCGAGCAAGTAGTATCATATTTCCCCTAACAATGGGGACACTTAAATTGATTAAGTGCTTGGCATTTTAAAAAGCACTGCTGGTTAATAAAAATAAATACAGATACACAAGAAGACAGATTTAGACATAAATTAAGACCTCTAATTGGTCACATTGTTGGATAAATATACATAGGCTTGGGAAAGAGAAGGAAAGGAATATAGATAGTTATAAAAGGAAATAAGTGGCTTTTTAATAAAGGTAAAGACTTTAAAGAGATGGAATACAGACAGTCATAGCTAAAAAGGAATCAAGAAAGAATAAGCCACGTAAAGATGCGAAGATCACAGAGAGTCTGCATTGTGTATATTAATATGTTATCTCTGATTTTTTTTTTTTTTTGGCTGCAGAGAGACATTTGCTTCTCGGGACTGTCACGCTAAAACAACATATATATTTCAAAGGTTTCATGATAATTTGAGTGTAAGGATATGTTTCTTTGGAAAAGTGGTTCTTCTTTTGTTTTCACAGGCTATACCATGGAAGACTTGATTAACAATGCTCTCAAACAGCAGAAAGTAGTATGAACAGAACTATGCCCATATTCCCAAATATTGCTTATAAATGTTTGTTTATATTTAAAGGGGGATATGCTATAGAGATGAATAATTTGCTTTGGTATGGATCTTCATATACTGATACGAATTTAAGGTAATTTTGCTATATTGTACATGTATATTTCTGTTCTTGATCAAGGTATTGTGTTTGTTTAGTTCATTTAAAAATTTAAGGTATAATTTTAAAAAGGATAATAGAGAGTTATCTATAATATCAAGAAGGTAGTCATGTTAGTTATATTTTCTAAATATATAGAGATATACTTTAGTTAGTTAGGTATTATTCAAATCTTTCAGAGAACTTGAGAATATGGCATTTCAAATGTTTTAAGAACTAAGAACTTTTCATGACAATGAGACCCATCTGTTTCTGGCAGCTCCAATTTACTATAATAGGAAGATGGGCATCAAAGAGTCTCCTTATGGATTTGGTTAGCCATTTTTGCAAGAAACTGCTCTTATCTAGACTGCTGATGAACTGGACATGCAGGGCCCACAGAGAAATGACTGCTGAACTTGCCTAAAAGTGAGATGACCCTTCAGGATACCTGCTTTATGAAAGAGTCTGTCAGACATTCTTCAGGACACAGACAAAGTGCCATTATACATGGAAATATCTTTGAAATATCCCATTTTATGGAAAGTCTGGTCCTCTAGGCTGAAGGTGGTACAGAAGAACTTTGGATGACTCTCCAGGTAGCAAGCTGGCTCTGTCATTCCTAGAGTTTTGGAAGTTGCTTACAATGTATTTCTTTGTTTACTTAGATAGATAATATTATAACTTTCTATAGTCTGTGATGAGGTTGAGGAATAGATAGAAAGTAGATATAATTTTTGTTAATTATAAAAAAAGATAAAGTAGATATAAATATTGTAACTTTAATTATTTCTTGATACCTGTTTTGTTATATATAAATTTACTATGTCAAAGTAAAAATCTTCCTTTTTATTTAAACAAAAAAGTGAAGGTAATATGGGATTTCCCTCTGTATGCTGTGAATACCACTGGTGAATAAAAAAAAAATTCATTTGCCTTTTGATAGGATAGAACTTAGTTAGACAGGGAAAATTAAACAGAATGCTAGGAGAAAGAAGGGTTAAGTCAGAAATATGCCATGTCACCCCACCAGAGAAATCTCCAGAACTTTAGCTGGTAAGCCACAGCCATGTGGTCATACACAGATTAATAGAAATGGGTTAAATTAATATGTAAGTGTTAGGCAATAGGAAGTTAGAGCTAATGGTCCAAGCAGTTTCTTAAATAAAATAGTTTCTGTGTGGTTATTTCAGGAGTCTCGGTAGCTTGGAAACAAACACACAAACTCCATACTACATAAGATTCAACTTTCTGAATTCCTACAGTTTCAAAACTTGTTGTCTGCCTCCTGGACTAAAACAATAGGATCATTCCAGTGTCTCTGCTGCTTTTATGTAATCCACAGAAACATCAAATGAGAGCAACATTCAGGAATCTCTCATACATAAAAACTCAGAATTACATAAAATTAGGTTTTACAGTTATTTTTTTAAAAATACTTTAAATAATTTTAAACTGAAACTAACAGAACTGCAACATGTCAAGCTAAAATGCATGATTTATTCAGCTCCTTCAAATGTCATAATTTACCAACATTTAGCTCTTCAGAGGGTATTACTGGTTTGGTATGCATACACATGTTTGAACATTTACTCTAACTTTTTTAGTAACCCATTGACAGGAAGAAAATTTTGCCAAATGAAGTACTCTAGCCTACTCCAAATGGTTAAGAAGACAATGGTAACAGAAACAGAAATTTCATCTGCAACTTCTCTGAACAAATGTAATTTCTATCTGTGTCCTATATATTTGTTCCTAAACCCACAGTAAACATTAGCTTTTACTTGCAGAAAAAAAGAAAATATGATTTTACAGCATTTCTACACAATTCCACAACTGCTCAAAAATCAAACTACTAAGAATGCTTGTTCAGAGGCTAGCTGATAAATCCAAAAGCTCAGCACTATTCTTGACTCAGAAAACATTTCATACAATGTCCAGACAGATTTTTTTTTTGTCCCACGGAAGAGGATATCTGCTAAGAAGACAGTGTCTTCTAATAAAGCACTATTAAAATAATAAAAAGTAGTATTTTTATTATATAATAAAAAGGTAATAAAAATCAAAATTTTAGAAATCTTGAAAGTCATTCAAAATTAAATGAAAGCAAAGAAACAAAGAAAAATGTTTATCATAATGGCATCCCATATTGAAATATTAGTAGAGATAGAAAATTCTCTAAAATTAACACAATTAGCAGAAAAGTCACTAAAAAATATTGAAGGCTAAGTTTGAAAGGATCATTTTCTACTATACAGTAACATTGATAAGCCTTTGTTTTAAAAATGATCAATGCAAAATTGTTTATATAAAATCACAACAGTGTATATTCAGTGTGTCCAAATAATGTATACAATTGTAACTGTATAATAAAATATACCAATTTTTATGTAGTTGGATTTATTTTAACATTCTTAGTATAAATATTGCTTTAAAGGAGGGAGCACAAATGAATGTGAAATCACATAAATATAGTACTCATGTATAAAATTCTAACCCACATTAAGAAAGTGTACATATGCATGCATATGTATGTATAAATATAATTATGCATAGTCAGTCTCATACATGTACACACCCATAAACTGATATAAATATTTGTACATAATTGAGTTGCTTCAATTAGGAGAGATATTGTAAAATATAGTATGATAAGAATTATGTTTCTTCTTCTATACCTTAACTTCAGAGTCTTTGATTGACAGACACGATAGTGCTTTCATATGTTACTGCATAATATTTTTCAATGATTCTAAGTTTGCATGAAAAAAAAAATCCTGCAATTCCATACCCATTTTCACAATGTAACTCGATGAAAAGAGGAAAGGGCATGAGTCCCCTTGACGCTGTCAGATGCTAAAACCTGAAGTGAATTATTTCCTTGCAGATACTGCAGTGTTCAAGACTGAGACAGTGGTGCCACAAGTTTAAAGAGAAGAAGAGATCAAGAGCAGGGATCGACTTGCTGCACAGAAGACTGTAGCAGGTGACTCAAAACATTAATACAGGGAATAAAACAGTACCTGACTTTGCTAATTTCCTTGGGCTCTGTCTCATATAGACATCTAGAGCAGCCTGATTTGTCTGGGCCAATGTATATTCAGGTTTCTATTCTAACCATGAGCAGCTGAGAGCTGAAATATAGCCAGACCCTGAACAGGAAAGACCAGCACTCCTTGCCTCTGACCGAAGGAGTGTGTGCATTCAAATTGTTCCTAGAACATCGAGGAGAATGATCTCAATTCCACCAATAGGAACAAATCCTGTAGTAACTTTGGAGATCTGCATCAGAGCTGCTGACTCATTTCTCCCTCCCATCTAACTGTTTGGTCCTGTATAAAAAAGAAGCCGAAAGTGGATGACAGGAAAAAGTGTCTTTTACCTAGGACCAGAATGCAATTATTGAAAGAGGAACCCATTGCAGGTAACTAGGAGATGGTTATACATCCCACCTCTTGGGTCTTATCCTGTCTATCTACTTGAAATTTTCTGTTTCTTCCTGATGATGGCTGATAGCGATTCTGTGCTGCCGATTTCAGCTTACTGTTATCACATTCAGAAATACCATGTCAGAGTCCCTAATACACTGACTGGGGAATCTGCCACTTATAATTTTCAGGTTCCCTGGTGCCTGAGGATATTTCCGGACACTGCAATTATCTTACCGGGTGTCCAATGGCGCATATAATCATTACATCCCCGGGTGTTGTCAGGAATTGACTCCGAAAGTAAATTTTGATTACAGAAAATGCAGAATCCAAGACTAACCCAGGAATCACAGATATTAAGGCTGAAGCAGTGGCTTCAGAGACTCGAGCACATTTGCTGCACTGCAAACAGGAAGAGGTGACTCTTAGCAGGAGCATGGGAAATCACACCAAATCCTTGCTTTCCTTAATTTCTATTGCTTCTGTCTTTTGTAGGGGTCTGGGACAGACATTTTCTCTGTGGTGTTTACCATCAGGAGCCTGACTAAAGTCCAGCTCGACTTTAGTCAAGAGCCTGACTGGTAAAATCCCTCCGTGCAGACATTTTTATGCCATGTATGAACCAATAAGAAGAGAGCTCTCAAACCAAAAGCACAGGACTGCATTTATCTTGGTGATCTCATCCAGAGCTGTTTCTTCCCCCTTATTGTGTGTTAAAAGATGCATAGCAATTTAAATGTGAGCATAGGATAAAACAAACCTGTGTTTTGCCTCCGGTTAAAAGCAGAAAATACTGGTTAAGTATGACTGGTTGTCTGAGTCTGAGTGACTTTGCATGTGCCTTTGCCTTGAATCTACCTGTATACATGGAAGACTCCATTCCTGTTTGGAGATTTCTAATTGTTACTGTGTACAGTCAAGTGCGTCTGACTTCCGATTCTGTGTGATTTTTTTTTCTCTTTTGATGTGTGGTTTTTTTATGCAGTCAAATTATAATTAAATGTGTTACATATAATAGAAATAACATGAATATATATAAATATGATATATAATTAAAATTTTCCATGTTAAATTATAATACATAATATATCTAAGTCCATTAGAGTGTTGTATAGGAGATAGGTGGATTGTAGAAAGAAATGTTGGTTTCATGCCCTCTTCCAAAGAGACCCAACTGTAATATAGAATCCCACAGTATATTAATGATAAAATTATACAGATAAATTTATTTCAAAAAAAGTTTAAATATTTTTATTTTTAACATTTGTGTTTGCGTGTTTTAAGTCCTTATGCATGCTTACAAACTAACCTTTGCAAGAAGTGGAGTTCATATTTTTGTTTCTTACATGCAATTAATATACATAAATTATCTTCTAAATATTAATTTAATGTATTTACTTTAAAAGATACACTAGATTCTAAATACATAAATTTCTCTCCAAATTCCATAATCACTATTAATTCTGAAGTATTTTTCTCTATTTTTTAATAAAAAGAGAATTTATTTAAGGAACTTGTATGTCTATCACTTAGAAACCATCTATTGGTACATGAGTGTATTTCATGGAAAGCTACCCTGAAATAATTCTGAATTTCCTTCTCAATTAGTTCAAAACAATAAATAATCACTCTAATAAGAGTTTGGCTTCATTTTTCCCGACAGTAGGCATATTGGAATTTTTGAGCACTGAATTATGCATTTAGGTCCAGTTTTTGAAAATTCATTAGGGAAAATATTCTTACATATTATCAAATACTGGTGTGATGCAGATATTGATTACAACTAGCAGATTTGAGATAGGATTTCTTCCTGTACTTAAATGTGCCATTCTAGCCTTGCAGGCCATGGATGCTCAGAAACTTTCCTGTTATCACACTTCTCTTATGTCCCTGAATGGTATAATACCAGCATGCCTGCTTTAGAAAAACAAGTATTCCAAAAATATTTTCTAGGTTTGCAAATTTCCAAATGTGCTTGTTGATTACTGAGACTGTTACTTGGCTGTCTCGGGTAACAATATAACCATAAAAGCAAAAGAATAAGATAATGACTATAACTCACAGACCACACTGTAAACCACTCTAAAGATTAAAGATTATGGTATTCTAATTATTCACTAAATATGATATGGTCCTCTGTAAACCCGAATGTTGAATTATTTTCTCTGAATAGTAAATGATGTTGTCAAGAAAAGGGCAATTGTCTGGGTTCTTCCTCTATCATTCTCATGTATATAATGTAATAAGAGCAACATGAAGGAAACTCCTGTATATTCCATTTCAGACACAGAATGAAGATGGGATTAAAACTTGTACAACATTCTGGATTTCAGTATGACAGTTTCTCAGAAAATTGGAAATCCACCAACTGTAAGACTCATCAATACCTAACTTAGAGTTATATACAAAGTTTGCCCAGAATGATGAGGATGATATGTACTCAATCATAATTGAACACCAGCTATAAAGCAAATAATAGGTAACCTATAGCTCATGACCCAGAGAAGCTAAGTCACAAGGAAAACATACATAGATCCCTGTGGTAAGCGGAAGATCATCTGAGAAAATTGGAAAAGTATGGGTTAAGGGAGAAGGAAATTTGAAAGAGTATGAGGTGTGGATAAAAGGAGAGGGGAGCGGAGGAAAACTTGAAAGAACAGGATTGTTGAGATGCAAAAAGGTACCTTGATTGAGGGAGCCATTAAGGGACCTGCAAAAACCTAGAATTGGAGAAATTCCCAGAAAAACAAGGATGACCCCAGTGAAAACCTAAGCAATAGTGGAGTGGGTATTTGAACAGCCATTGCCTTGTAGTCAGATTTACGTCTCTCTTGAATGTCATCATAGAACCTGTAATCCAGCAACTAATGAAAGCATATGCCAAGATCCGTAGTTATCAGAGGGCTGACCTACCAAAGCCCAGTTGAAGAATAGGAGTAGTGAAAATACATACAAAGAGATCAAAGCTGTTATGGGAATACCTTCCTGAAACAGCTTACCTAGTAAATTTAACTGTGTTAGTGATGTGTGTTTTTATGGTAGCAGGTGAACCATGCATGTGTAAAGCAAAATGGAACCCTTACATATAACATAGTGTTAATTAAATGTGATTTTGCTGTTGAGTAATTTTAGGTCATAGATAGAAACAAAATGAGGACTTAAATACTTCGTTTTCTAGGTTGTGCTTATCTCATGAAAAATGATTAAAGTCACAGTGTTTTAACTCTTTGAAATTGTGTTGTTGCAATTAATTACTTCATGTCACAGAATGGGAGGAGAATCCAGACAGGGAAAATGGGCTTTGTCACTAATCCCATATTTTAAGACAATTGTATATCACAGCCCAACATGTGTAAGATATTAAGCATCAGCTGGGAGGCTCACCTTTCATATTCATGAGGTGGTTCTTCAATTTCTCAACTTGAGCATTCAGGATGAAATCACTGCCCAGCAAGTGAAACATGTAAGGAATAAATAAAGATAATTTGTACTAAATATTCATATAAAATAACGTACATCACTTTTCCTGAATAGATTTTAATCGTAAAGCTTGCCAAGCAGATAGCAGGATGGTGATTTATGTCTCCGCCAGCAAATCAATAAAATATAATAAAAGGGTGTGTAAATTGAAAATCAAGATCAGGGTATAGAATATTCTTTTATCCTGGATGAATATATGTAATTGTGATTGATTTAATAAAGTCCCTGACTGGAATATATCTAGGAGGATTAAGTTAAGCTTAAGAACCAGAAAAATCAGATGGAAAAAATGGAGGAGTCTCAGTATCATGAGAAGCAGTGGGAAGGAGATGTACTTGCTATACTCAGAAAAGTTACCAACCACATGAAATCACACATAAGAAATACAATTAATCAAAAATGTACAAGTTAGCTAAGTAATAAGCCTGAACTATTGATTGAGTGTATATAATTAAAAATAATTTTCTCTGTTGTTATTTAGGAACTGTCTGGTGGGACACAGAACTCTGCCTACTCACGGCGTTCTGATGTGGGGCACTAATTACTACATAACAACTAAGAAATATAATGAAAGATTCAAAGGAATCAAAAAATGGAGTCAAACACGGCTTCTGAATAACTGCCTTTGTTCAGCTAAGATCAATGCTAGTGGCAAGGAGAGGAATAGCTTATTAAGAGATGACTTTTGGGATGGTTGTTGGTGACTAACAGGAGTATGGCTCTATTAAGTGGCCCTCCATCTAAATACTTAATAAGGTTTATTAACGGAAGGCTGTATGCTACTCAATAATGTCTCAGAGGTGCAGTGGTAATCATGGATCCCTGATACCTCAGCCATGAAACTAGTCTCTGAGGGAAACAAGAGTGAGGAGCCAGCCACAAATTCCATGTAACAACACATGCTGTGTTCTCAGCTGTGTTAAACTGCAACGGACATAGTAGTTTAAGATTTGTCTCATCAAAGAAAAATGCAGATGTTTAGTAAAAAAATATCAGGACAAAAAAAAAACTCAGACAGAATGCTGTGTGTTTATAAATATTCATGTACAAGTGTCTCTGCAGCTCTTCTTTTTGCTTCATTATGAGTTTATTATGAAATTAAATGAGATAATATTTGAGTCACTGATAAGTTGGCATTTATGTAATTGTTTTCTATTTATTCATTATTTTTATTCATTTTACATTATAAACACTGTTCTTTACCAAATCCTCTTCCCACATGCTTGCCTCCCAACAGCTCGTTCTTGATTAATTCCTCCCAACAGCAAGGCCTCTCATGGAGAGTCAACAAAGCCTGGTACATTAAGCTGAGGCAGTACCAAAACCCTACCATATCAAGACGATTTAGACATCCCTTTATGGAATTGTCTCCAAAATATTAGAGCATGCATTAGAAATAAATGCAGGTCCACCTGCAATTGTCACCTAAAATAGAGCAAGATATACAGTTGTCTCTCATAGGCAGATGGCTTGGATCAGTAGAATACAGGCTTCACAGCTGTTGGTGTAGAGTTCATGGTTTCCCATAATCATGGTACTGTTCTCTGTAGGTTTCCCTCTCAGGATCTTGAACCTCCCTTGCTCATATAATCTTTCCTCATTTGGCATTTTGTTGTTTCCTCATACATTGAAAACTGCTTCTCCTAGCTAAGCCTCAGTACTATATTCAAATGACTCAAAATTCATTGTATGCAAGATCCCTTCATATATTGGTGCTGATCTGACAATTAGAGGCTCAAGTATCTTTTTGCATTCTAAGTTTGCATTTTAAAAAGCCACAGATTCTAAAAGTACACGTCTATCTTCTGAGTCTGTTACTCCTATATGTACTGCCTTAGTCTTTGTAAAATGTCACTGTGTTCTCTTCTGCCTTGTTTAACACTCATATATGATTCATTTTTTTCTGATTTCTGAATCCTGTCCCTAACAAATGGTGTGTGTAAGCCATAAGATACTATCGCTTGCTTAATTTCCTTTACGTTACTCATACCTATAGGTTGCCATTTATATTATTTGACTACCTTAGAGTATATTGGACCAAAATGCTTCTCAGAGGAGATAACTGTATAAGCAGTTAATACTCAGGGTAAGCCATTCCCAAATATGACCCATACTGGAGTATCTAAATTCTCTTAATTTACCTTCTCTCCCTGCCCATTGGTATCAACATTTTCCTCAACCATTTCAAATCATATTACCACTGACTTTTGTAAGGTCTGAATCTCCAGTCCTGTATGCTGTTCTAGTACCCACATTGAATCATTTATCATCTGGTCCTTATTTTGCACATTCCATGTTATAAAATCTCAGTAGCCTTCAGCATAAATTGGATGTTGTCTATTAAATTAATATTATCCTTTTTAATAGTATTAATATTTTCAGCTAGCTGTTCATTATTAGTGTAAAGAACATGTCATTTCTGAGAGTGACTCATCCTTGGCTATGGTATCAAAACATATTCTTAGAGATATAATTTGAAAAACATAGCTAATTCCCCAAACCAGCTAAATGGATTTATTGGGAACATATCATAAACCTTGCAGAATACTATCTATAGCATAAGCATACTGGTTACTAAAACCAGAATGGTAATATTATCTGTAATCATATAGCTTTCAAGTTTTACAATGTCCTTACCTTCCTTAGGCAATTAAAGTGAATTGGAGTAAGTGTAATAATCTTTATTGTCCAGCAAGTGTTGGTGGTTCCGGTGCCTGTCAGACAGACTGAGCAGGCAGAGCTCCTGCTGCTCCTTCAGAACTCATTCAGAGCTGTTGATATATTTCTCCCTCCCATCTAAATGTGTGCTGTGGCAGGAAAAAGCAAAATTGTAAGTGGATGACAGGAAAAATGTTATTTAACTTAGGTATTTATTCCAATTAGCAAAAGAGACAACCCTCCTGTTGTAACTAGAGGATGATTCTATACACAGCCACTTTACCTTCTGTCTTGGTTATATACATGAAAGCCTCTCTGCCTGCCTGCTATGGATAATGGTGATTCTGTTCTTCCAGATGCCTTTTGTTGGTATGACATTCAGAAAATACATGCCAGATTTCATAAGCAAACTGATTAGGGAATATAACACTTGAAATTTTCAAGAAGACCCAGGTGGCTATGTGAGACTACTGCCTGGCATAGCCATTATATCAGAAAAATGTCTGATTGTGCAGTTGATCAGTACAACTACGAATTCTGTCAGGTATTGATTCCCAAAGTTAATCTTCCTTGCGGATATTGCAGAAACAAGATGGAGTCAAAAATTACAGATATAGTCTGAAGCAGTGGCTTTAGAGACACAAATACATTTCCTGCATTGCAAAGAGGAGCAGGTGACTCTTAGTAGAAGAATGGAAAATCCCCCAAATTTCTGGCCTTTCCTAGGTTTCTATTCCCTCTGTCTTCTGCATGGCACTGAAACAGGATTCCTTGTCTGAGATTGTTTATAGCCAAACTTTGAATAAATCCATCTAAAAGCTTGATATTAGACAGCAGATTTACAGGTAGAATGCTTCAGTACAGATATTTTCATTTTATCGTAAGGCCTTCTGTTGGAAGAGAATGTGCATTCAAGTATAGATGCAATAGGAACCGTTAAAGACAGAGATCTCAAACCAAGGTATGGAAAGCACAGGTCTGCAGTTTACCTAGAGATCTCCTCCACCAGAGCTGTTGATTCATCTGTGTCTCCCTCCTCCCGGTGTGTTGTAAAATATGCAGGGTAAATGAAAGTGGAACACACAAGAAAATCTTTTTTTCATTATACATACCAATGCACATTCCCACCCCCTCCCGTCCTCCAATTACCTCCACACACACTCCCACCCCACCCACATCCAATCCTCACAGAGAGGAAGACACATTGCTTTGGGGAATGTCCAAGACCCTCACTACTATATCTCACCTTATCAAGGTATACATCCAAACAAAATCCCCCCCACCAAAAAAAAAAAAAAACCCAGAACCTGTCGTAAGGATAAATCCTGGTGTCACTGCCAGTGGCCCTTCAGTCTGCCCCAGCCATGCAACTGTCAACCACAATCAGAGGGAATAGTTTGGTCCTATGCTTGTTCCTTCTCAGTCTGGATGGGTTTGTAAGCTCCGATTAAGCAGGGTAATTGAGGGGAAAACATAAAAAAATTATTTTTTAAACTGGTGTCTGCCTCCATTAATCACTAGAGAATACCATATAATACTCCTGGTTGGCTGAGTGAGTTTCTGGCTCCTTTGCCTTGATTTGAGCTATATATATGAAAGTTTTCATTCCTGTCTGAACTTTTCTGATTTTAACTCTGGGCTATCAAGTACATCTGGCTACTGACTGTTTTTGATCTGTGTTTGTCAGTTCTTCTGTATATTTTTATGTGGTTAAATTTTGATTATAAAACACTATATGTTTAATATATCTACCATATATAATTTATACATAAAATATAATTATATTTTTCATTTAGTTGAATATAATACCTAATATATTTATATTTAGAAAATCATGTATCAAAAAACTATAGGATTGAAGAAAGTATTATTGATTTCATGCCTTCTTCCAAAAAGAACTAACTGGAATATAATAAATTAACTGACAGTGTGCTAAAGATAAAGAAATAAAACAAGATCAAATGATTTCATTAAATAAATGTTTTATATATACTCATGTTATCAACAATTATGTTTGCTTGTTTACAAGGTCTTACATTTAATTTCACGGGTACTTTGTGTTTGCTCTTTATGTTTTTCTTTCTCTGATACAATTTCTATTCATACAATATAATCTTTATATTAATAAACAAATATTTTTGGGAAAAGTCCACCATATTCCCAATTCTAAAACTTTTCTCCAATTTTCAAAATCAACATTATATTTGAAGTTTGTATTACTTGTCTCTCTTTAATAAAAACTGAGTTCATGGGGCTGGAGAGATGGCTCAGAGGTTAAGAGCATTGGCTGTTCTTCCAGAGGTCCTGAATTCAATTCCCAGCAACCACATGGTGGCTCACAACCATCTGTAATGCGATCTAGTGCCCCCATCTGGCCACAAACATACAGGCAGGCAGAACATTGTGTACATAATAAATAAAAATCTTTAAAAAATAAAAAAAGTGAGTTCATTAGTGGCAGTTGTATGTTATTCAGTATGAAATGAACTACTGAAACATTAGTATTCCATTTTGGCAAACATTCTTGACAAAATATTTAACGTTCCTTCTCAGTGATCCCATTAAATCAAGTACTCACTCTAATAAGAATCAGGCCTCATTAGTCCTGCCACTAGGCATACTGGGATTTCTGGGTCCTTGCTATACCACAAGAAGTAAGCATTTTATTCTATCATTTGGAATTCATGAGTTCGCATTTGCGTCTATTAAAGAGTCTGATGTGGGATCCCCCCTCCCTCCGCCCGTATGCTGTGAATATCATTGGTTAATAAAGGAACTACTTTGGGCCTACAGCAAAGCAATAGGAAAACAGAGATAAGTGGGGAAAACTAAACTGAGTGCTTGAAGAAAGAAGTGAAGAGTCAGTCAGAAGTCATGTAGCATCACCAGTTACAAACACTGGAAGTTTAGCTGCTAAGCCACAGCCACAGGGTGATACATAGACTAATAGAAATGGTTTAAATTAATATGTAAGAGTTAGCCAATAAGAAGCTAGAGCTAATGGGCCAAACAGTGATTTAATTAATATAGTTTCTGTGTGATTACTTAGGTTCTGGGCAACAGGTATGAACAAGCAGCTTTCTTCCAACAAATTGGCACCTATGTGACCAATTAAAATCCACTTAAAAACCTGAGAACACCTGAAATGAAATTGTAAACACTAACATGCAGAGTTCAACACAGCTTTTTGTCGTTTGCTGTGGCAGCTTCTTTAAGAGAAGTTTTCCTAACTCAGCAGTTAAAAATAAAACACCATTTTGAAATGTAGGCTTTCTGGGCCTGCTGCCAACACAACCTCTGGCTCTTTTGGGAGACTGAGCATTTAGATGGGTTTTCTGAGCAACGTGCTCTGATTTGCTTGATGGCAATGTGGACCGGCTGTATGCCTTGAAGTGTAGCAGAGTGCATGGCTCTCAGAGGCACAAGTGGCTCCATCATGATTGACTGGGCAGGGCAAGCACGGAGTGCCATATATAACTTAGTAGTGCTGGAGACTAAGCTTTTAAGAAGCACTTAGCATTTTATGAAGTGAGGATTCTGTATGGAGGTATAGCATGAAGGAAACCACAAGTAAAGGATACCACAGGTGTAAGAGTAAGCACTTTGGAAGAAAGTAAAAGTGAACATAGGTTGAATAACATACGTGTATAATTTTAAATAAATTTGTAAATGAGGAAGCAGAAAATCAGTAGTCAACTGTCTATGTGATTGCTTGAAGATAATTTAAAAGAAGAGGAGCTAAGTTGGAACAGTGTCAAAAGCCTCTGAACAGGTCATAATTTAAAAAATGTGCATAGACTTAAGATTTCATTTAAAGTGGAATATGATATAGAGATGAATACTTTGCATTGGTATAGATCTTAGTTTACTGATACAAATTTAAGTTTATGCTACTTCTGTTCTTGTTTAAGTTATTGTGTTCTGGGGCTAATTTAAATGTAATATAAAGTTAAGAAATATAGATGAAAAGATATCTGTAATAATCAAATTTTAGTCATGTTATTTATGTTTTATAGATTTGCAGAGATGTAGTTCAGTTAGATAGATAATCTTCAACATTTCAATGACCTACATAATATAGCATTAAAAATATTTTAAGAACTTAGTTTTTTTATTTATTTTATTCTTTTTTAATTAAAATTTCCACCTCCTCCCCATTTCCCATTTCCCTCCCCCTCCTCCCATGCATTGCCCCCTCCCCTCACTCCCCTCCCCCTCTCCCCACTCCTCTCCCCCTCCCCCCACTCCATTCCCCCTTCCTCTCCTTGCTGAAGAGCAGTCCAAATTCCCTGCCCTGCAGGAAGTCCAAGGTCCTCCCACTTCTATATAGGTCCAGGAAGGTGAGCATCCAAACAGGTTAGGCTCCCACAAAGCTAGTTCATGTATTAGGATCGAAACCTAGTGCCATTGTCCTTGGCTATCATATACTGATGAATATCTTGCATATCACCTTAGAACCTTCATCTGGCGATGGATCGAGGTAGAGACAGAGACCCAATTTGGAGCAACGGACTGAGCTCTTAAGGTCCAAATGAGGAGCAGAAGGAGGGAGAACATGAGCAAGGAAGTCAGGAACACGAGGGGTGCACCCACCCACTGTGACAGTGGAATTGATCTATTGGGAGCCCACCAAGGCCAGCTGGACTGGGACTGAATAAGCATGGGATGAAACCGGACTCTCTGAACATGGTGGACAATGAAGGCTGATAAGAACTTAGATTTTAATCAACAGTGGGACTTTTGGCAGCAACAATTACTTTAAGAAAATGATGGGTATTGAAGAAATTCATTATCGAATTTTCTTGTGCAAGAAACTGCTCTTTTCTGGATTGTTTCATGGTATGCTGTATAAAGTATAAATGTAGGATCCACAAAAAATTACTGTTGCAATTGCTAAAAGATGAGAAAAACTACTTCAAGATTCATGCTTCATCACTCTTCCAGATATTCTGCAGGACACAGAAGAAAGTGACTGGCAAATTGCAATGTACTTGAAATAGTCTTTCAAGTTTTCTCCTTTGGTAAAAATATACCATGGGCCTGTAGGTTGTAGATGAGTGTCCAAATGTTACAGAAGAACTTTGAGTAACTGTCCAGGAAATAATAGTCTCTGTCAATTCTAGAGTTTTGGAAGTTAGTTTCAATGTACATCCTCTCTACTTAGGTCTTTGATAGTGTTGAAAACAGATAATTATAATTATAGCTTTCTTTTGCTAAGATAAAATTTCACAAATAAAACTACAATGTCATAGCCATTCCCAAAATGGATCTCCCACAGAAGAGGAAAGAGCAGCGTACCCCTTGTCCAAGCTAGATAATTGTGTAGTGTCATTGGAGGGAGTTGCCAGATCCTATCTGTCTATAATATATCCTCCAGTTTCATCAGGACATTTTTGTTTGTGTCTCTGGTCTCCAAGTACATCTTGCTGCTTAATCTTTATGATCAGTTTATGTCAGTTGATTCATGTGTCTTTTCAATGCAACTGATTTAATATTATATTGTAAAAATACTAATATTAAATATTTTTATATTTGTGACAAAGAACTATAAACTTCATGTAATTGAAATAAAAAATATAATATACATTAGACTGTGCTACAAAAATACAGTTTGGATTGCAGATTGGAATGTGGGATTCAAGTCCTCTTCCAAATTGGGCCAAATAGAATATAAAATCTCAGGGTGTGTTATTGTTAAAGAAATAAATTAAGGTCAACTGATCTCAAGAAAAAATACAATATATATATATATATATATATCCTGTTAAAATTATTTTTGACCTTTTTATAGAATTATTTGTGAGTGCACAGATAACTTTGAAAGTGGTCTTCATAATTTTTCTTTCTCACATACAAATAATATCCGTAATATATCTTCTTAACATGAATATATACAAACTGTGTTTTGAAAAAACCTACCAAATTCTCAACACTAAAATTCTTCTTCAGATTGCAATACCACTCTAGCATCTGAAGTACATATTCTTTTTCACTGTTTAATAACAGCTAAGTTCATTTAAGGCAGTTTTATGTCCATCATTATGGCACCATCTACAGGAACAAAGATAGTCCCTCATGACAGGCATTACTAAAAAAGAAGCCTAGCTCTTTTTTTCAATTAGCACCTTTAATTAAATAGTGACTCTAATGACTGTAGTGTTCTTTAGTATACCAAGTAGAAATACTAGGATTTTTGACAACTGGATATACTACAAAATTATATATTTTGTTCTAATTGTTGGAAATTCAAGAGTACAAATGTGCTAAATATCAATCAAATACTGATTTGATGCAGATTTTTTATTAAAATTAGCTAATTTGAAATAGGATTTCTCTTTTGACATGAAATTTTCCAGTCTAGCCTAGCTGGTCAAGTATGCTCATATACCATCATTTCCAACGCATCTCAAATGTCCTTGAAATGTGTAATACATTATGTGAGTATTTAAATATGAGTTTTCTAAAACTATATTATAGATTTCCAGTTTTTCAAATAAGCAGGCTGTTGAATGAGACTTCTTCCTCTCCTTTCACAGAATAGCCATAAAACAAAAGCAAAGTAAATCAGCAATGTGAATATAACTCAAACTGCACACTGCTAACCACTCTATAGGTCAATTTGTTCTACTTCTCCCTCGTCATCATGTAGCGCTTTGGTTTCCTTCCATTTTAAATTCTATTCTCTGAATAGTGGTTATTAATGTCAGAAAATCAGCAAGTCCCTGGCCTATATCTATATTATTCTGACACATACAATAAAAAAATGCCTAGAGGATACTCCTGAATATTCCATGCAATAGTACAATAGTAAAAGAGAATTTTAGATTAAAACAATGGACCTAAACTGAACGTGTATGAAATAAAATACATGTATAATGAAATTACCGGTCTTAATCTGTTTGTCATTTTATTCTAGAAGGCAACCAGACATCAAGGAAAAGAGAACCTTTAAATATAACTTAGTGTGTTAATTGTAATTTTGCTTAGAACAATTGCAAGTACTAGAAAGAAAAAAATGTATACTGGAATAGTTCCCTTTATGGAATTTTCTATGTCATAGTGATAATTATAGTCAAAGTGCTTTTGATCTTCAAAATTGTGTTGATGTGATTGCATAATATCAAAGAATTGAGACACAGCATGATTAAAAAAAGGGGGGAACCTGTTCAAAGTTTTACATTACCTTAAGGCAGCTGTAGGTCATAGTCAATACTGTTGTAAAAAATTAAGGAACACCTGAGCAGATCTAACTTCCGTGCCCATGTTACTTTTATTCAGCTTCCAGGCCTGAGTATTCAAGATGAATTGCCTGCTTAATAATTGAAATATGTAATAAATAAATACAGACATATTAGACTGAACATACAAATAAATAATATTACCCAAATATTTTGCTGAATAGATATTTTCCTTTTAAAAAAATTATTTATTTATTTATTGCAAATTTTCACCTCCTCCCCACTTCCCATTTCCCTCCCCTTCCCCCCACTCCTCCCTTCCATTCCTAAGAGCAGTCAATAGATTTTAAAAATAAAACCTGTTAAGCAAATAAAAATGATGGAAATATATTTCTCCATTAGGATATAAAAAGAATATAATAAAAAGGTGGTGGGTGTTGAAAATTCAAAAAGAGTATATGGAATATTCCATTGCACAGGATGAATAAATGTAACTGTGAATTGTTTAATAAAGAAACTAAATGGATTATAGCTAGTCAGTATAAGCTTAGCGAGGAGAACCTACTTGGACGTAGCTGAGAACAAACGAGGAGTCTCAGAATCATGAAAAGAAACAGGGAGAAGATGATGAAATTGCTAAGGTAAGAAAAGGTAATATACCAAAAGGCAGAGAAGAGAGAAGAAATGTTGATGAATTTAAGATGTAAGAGTTATCATGTAATAATCCTGAGGCATGACTGATACATAACTTTTACTTATTTCTGAATTATCTGGTGGGACAAATAGCCTACTTGTTGGCACACATATTCGGGGTCAAAACTTTCATGTAAGACATAAAAGGCTTTAAAAACTTTTCTAAGCACCCAAAATGGCATCAAATGGGGCTTCCTGATGACTGACTTTTGTACACCAAGGATAATGCTAGTGCAAACAGAGGAAGGGCTCCTTTAAGAGAGGGCTTCTTGGCTGAGTGCTTGAGAATAACAGGTGTGCGGTTTTTTTAAGAAGCTCTCCAGTCTAACAGTTAAATGGAGTTTATGATAAGTAGTCAGTATGCTCCTCTGTGTCAACTGGGACTGAATAATCACAGAGCTGAGGTAGCAAACATCATTCTTTGATTCCTCAGCCATGAAGCAAGGGTCTTAGGGAACCAAGAGGAGCATCCAGACATCATTTCCATGCACCAGTACATGGACTAAGCAAAACCATGTTAATCTGCAAACAACATAGCAGTTTAAGATTTGTCTCATTCTCATTTTTCCATAAAGAAAGATCTGGAAATAAAAAACCTCTAGACTGATTACATTGTTTTTAGACAATTACCCATACCATTATCTCTGCTTTTCTTTACAGTATCACAAACATTGAACAACAGCAATGCTGAGGAGTCTCCATAATAAAACCACAGCATGAGAGAAAAATTATGCTTCATTACTTTTTTGTCTTACTAACATTGTCCTATTGTCCCATTGTCCTCAATTTTTAAAAATATTCCTTTACACAGGGTGAATAATGTCACTGTGTATTGTTTAATAAAGAAGCTTAATGGAATATAGCTTGTCAGTATAAACTTAGGAGGGGGAACCATAATTTGATGTTGCTGGGAGGACCAAACCAGTTAAATGGGGCTTGTGATTAGTGGGCAGTATGCTGCTCCGTGTCAGCAGGGACTGAATCACCAAAGATAGCCAACAATCTAGATCCATTTCTGTAGTTCACTAACACTGATAAACTAGTCAAGTACAAAATGTCATTTCTAAAATTGGTTATATAGTCACTGCATTTTGTACATCATTTGGAATAGCTATGTATACACTTGTTCAGGTGCAATAAAATAAATTGATTTTAATATTTACTCATATTCATTTTGACATTTTTAGTTCCAATGTTTTACTGAAAAAGGAAGCAAAAAATTGTGAAAGAATATAAATACACTGCTCATGTATGAAATTGTAAACTATGCCCAGCAAGTAGAAACATGCATATTATGTCTGTTTATATACACATGTGTATAAGCAAACTCATAGAGATGTACATAAACTTATATGAATATTTAAAAGCACTTGAAATGCATCAATGCATATTTGAAGAGATATTTTGTAAACTGAACTCCACCCCACTTTTGGAAACTGTTATCAGAACTTTCTCATGCAGGTACCAGTATTGTACTATTTTGCTGGCTTCTGTCTCAAAGGCATGCCTATAGAACCACAGTGGTGCTTCACAGTCAATTTTAAAAATATGCTAACACCTCCCAATTTGATGGAAAGAATGTATTTTATAGTAATTATGAATTTTGTACATTATTATGTCATCATAGAATGGAAATCCCTCTGTTGCTATTTAGAAAATTTATTGGGATTGTCTACATGTGATATAACAGAATAATAAATTGATCCTATAACAATAATCAACTCGTTAGTGGAGTAAAATTTGCAGGTATAATATTTCTCACTCTCATGAGCTACTTGCCCTACAAGAAAAAATAGTGAGTAGTCTTCAGATATATTTTGCCAATGTAGTCAAAAAAAATCAATAGATAGTTCAAGTAACTGTAAGGATTATGATTAAGACCATTAGTGGAAAGAAATATCCCAACATGATTTTAATGGTCAGGAATATGATACTAGAATGTT
The DNA here is from genome assembly GCF_950005125.1 of Chionomys nivalis. Classification (NCBI taxonomy): domain Eukaryota; kingdom Metazoa; phylum Chordata; class Mammalia; order Rodentia; family Cricetidae; genus Chionomys; species Chionomys nivalis. Next base: position 32,879,238 of record NC_080108.1, on the reverse strand, counting down.
AATAAACTTATACAGAAACAATTTTTTTTATTCTGCCAGAGTCAAATAGAAATAAACGGAGTCCTAATTACACACTGCTATGTGGTTATGTATGGGAGACTCCTCAATGTTGCTCCTATCTCTTGTCTATGTGGATTACTTACAAACAGCAGATACTCTGGATTGGTCCTACTGTTTTAGTTCAAGAAGCAGACAACAAATGTTGACACTCCCAATATGATAGAAAGTATTTTGGATGTTCCTATGTACTTTATATTCATGGAATGGGAATCCATTTGCTGCTATTTAGAACTTAACTGGGATTGCCTACTTGTTCTATAATTGCAGGTTAATCCTCATGTTAGTGGATTAAAATAAGCATGATAAAAATTCTTCCCTTCATTAGCTGCATGCCCAAAAACAGAAAATAATGAGAAGGATTGAGATATATTTTTTTCCATAGCCATCATAAAATCAGGGGAAAACTCAAGTAAATATTACTATAAAGACTATATGACGAAAGGCATAACATACACTGCCTTAATGGCTAGATGTTTAAGAAAAAAATTATAACAAACTTAGATAAAAATACAAAAAGCAACACACACAATAATAAAGTAATCTGGTGTGTTAACTGTTTTCTTTGGTTGAATGTAATACCTCTCTGCCATCATCAGAAAGTAGCTGATTTCCAACAAAGCTCATACTATCTGATTTACTAAATAGGAATGGGAATACAAGTGAGAAAGTACCATGTACAAGAGTTTTAAATGAAAAAACACAAAGACCATGACAACCAAGAAGGTAAAGATGAGCCTTGAGAAATTAAAAGGCAATAGATGACGAGAAGTATCTTCCTCTGTTATAGCTTATTTTACCTTGAGAGTCTTTGGTGAAAAGAAGGGTAGTGTGTTCACATGTAACTTCTTAGTATTTTCAATGACTTAAATTTTTAGTGAAAAAAAGTACAATGCCATTCCCATTCCCACAATAGATCTTGGAGAGGAGACAAAAAAACATGACTCCCCTAAATTCTGTGAGATGTTAAAACCTGAAGTGAATTATTTTTCCTTGCAGACACCGCAATGTTTCAAGACTGAAGTTGTGGTGCCTAATGTTTCAAGAGAATCAGAGGTCTCAGAAGCAGGGAGCTACTTGCTGCACACGAGATAGTAGCAGGCGACTCAGAACAGTAATACTGGGAAGAAAACAACACCTGTCTTTGCTAATTATTTCAGCTTTGTCTCATTTAGGTTTCAAGAGCAGTCTGCCTTGTTCGGGCAAACGGACATTCAGGTTTCACTTATGAACATGACAGGTGAGAAGTGGAATATAAACAGAGTTTGAATAATAAGGAATTGCTATGCTGAAAATGTTATAGCTCTCCTTGCCTCTGACTGAAGGAGTGTGTACATTCGAATTTTACTGTATATTAATTAATGGGGAGAATGATCTCAAGTCCACCAATAGGAACAAATCCTGTGGTAACCTTGGAGATATCTATTAGAACTGTTGATCCATCTAACTGTGTGGTCTGGCAGAAAAAAGAAAAAAAATAAAAGTGAGTGTGGATGACAGGAAAAATATTCATTTTACCTCAGACAATTATCAAAAGAGGAAAGAATTGCAAGGTTACTAGGAGGTGATCATATATCCCACTTCTTGGGTCTGTATCCTGCCTATCAACCTGAAGTCCTTCATTTCTGCCTGCTGATGGCTGATTGTGATACTGTGTTGCCGATTGCAGCTTACCGGTATCATATTCAGAAAAGCTGTGTCATATTCTCTAAACACATGATTGGCTATCTGCCACTTGAAATATTCAGAATCCGAGATGACTGAATATATTCTCCAACATAGTAATTTTCATAGTGGGTGCTCTAATGGAACACATGATCAATTCATTCCTGGTTTCTGTCAGGTATTGATGCCCAAAGAAAATTTTGATTAAAGAAAATGCAGAATTAAAGACTTACTCAAGAAGTGCTGACTTCAGAGAATCAAGCACATCTCCTAAACTGCAAACAGGAACAGGTGATTTTTTAGCAGGAGCATGTGAAATCTCACATTTCTTTTTCTGTTTCTATTGCTTCTTTCTCCTGCTGGTATCTGAGATAGGTTTTCTTATCTGGGTTTGTTTTCACTCAGGTTTCTACCATGCAGCTAAAAGCTAGACTTTAACCAGGAGCCTGGCTGGTAAAATCCTTGAGTTCAGACATTTTTATGCCATCTAGGAACCAATAAGGAGAGAGATCTTAAACTGAGGATCGTAAAGCACAGGACTACATTTACCTTAATGAGGTCATCCAGAGCTGATGCTTATTCTGTGTCTCCCTCGTCCCTGTGTGTTGTAAAAAGAAGCAGAGCAATTGAAAAGAGAACAAAGAATAAAATATAATTTTCACTGTATTTTGCCAACAGACAGTAAACAATGTCTTCCAAATAGGACAAGAAAAAGTGAAATTTTAGAATCTTAATAGCCAATTAAAATTAAATAAAAGCAGTGAAATGATGAAAATTCATAGCACAATGACATCCCATATTGAAATGCTAAAAGAGTTGGAAAACTCTTTAAAAATAACCCAATTAGCAGAAAAGCCACTGACGAATATTGTAGACTAAGATAGAAAGGATCATTTTGTACTGTACAATAACATTGATAGGCCTTTAAATTAGGAAAAGTAAATGCTAAATTTGTTATACAAATTCACAACAATGTGTATACAGTGTGGAATACTGATGTATACAATTGTATGTGCACAGCCGGGCGGTGGTGGCGCACGCCTTTAATCCCAGCACTTGGGAGGCAGAGGCAGGCGGATGTCTGTGAGTTCGAGACCAGCCTGGTCTACAAGAGCTAGTTCCAGGACAGGCTCCAAAACCACAGAGAAACCCTGTCTCGAAAAACCAAAAAAAAAAAAAAATTGTATGTGCACAATACAATATAATAATTTTATTATGCAGTGAGATTTATTTTGATTTCTTAGTATACATATTTTTGCAGCACAGACATTAAGGGCAACATTGAATAAATGGGACCTCCTGAAACTGAGTAGCTTCTGTAAAGCAAAGGACACTGTCACTAAGACAAAAAGGCAACCCACTGACTGGGAGAAGATCTTCACCAACCCTGCAACAGACAAAGGTCTGATCACCAAAATATATAAAGAACTCAAGAAACTAAACTTTAAAATGCTAATGAACCCAATAAAAAAATGGGGCACTGATCTGAACAGAGAATTCTCAACAGAAGAAATTCAAATGGCCAAAAGACACCTAAGGTCATGCTCAACCTCCTTAGCGATAAGGGAAATGCAAATTAAAACAACTCTGAGATACCATCTTACACCTGTCAGAATGGCTAAAATCAAGAACACCAATGATAGCCTTTGCTGGAGAGGTTGTGGAGAAAGAGGCACACTCATTCATTGCTGGTGGGAATGCAAACTTGTGCAACCACTTTGGAAATCAGTGTGGCGATTTCTCAGGAAATTTGGGATCAACCTACCCCAAGATCCAGTAATACCACTATTGGGAATATACCCAAGAGATGCCACATCAAATGACAAAAGTATCTGTTCAACTATGTTCATAGCAGCATTGTTTGTAATAGCCAAAACCTGGAAACAACCTAGATGCCCTTCAATGGAGGAATGGATGAAGAAAGTGTGGAATATATACATATTAGAGTACTACTCAGCAGTAAAAAACAATGACTTCTCGAATTTTGCGTGCAAATGGATGGAAATAGAAAACACTATCCTGAGTGAGGTATCCCAGACTCAAAAAGAGGAACATGGGATGTACTCACTCATAATCGGTTTCTAGCCATAAAATAAAAGACATTAAGCATATAATGTGTGATCCTATAGAAGCTAAATAAGAAAGTGAACCCAAAGAAAATCATATAGTCATCCGCATGGAGAGGGGGAAGTAGACAAGATTCCAGGGCAAAAACTGGGAACTTGCGGGTGAGGTGGCATGGGGCAAAGGGGAAATGGGATGAGAAATATGAGAAGGGGAGGATGGGAGGAGCTCGGAGGATTGGGATGGTTGGGATATAGGAAGGATGGATACGGGAGCAGCGAAGTATATATCCTATCTAAGGGAGCCATCTTAGGGTTGGCAAGAGACTTGACTCTTGAGGGGTTCGCAGGTGTCCAGGAATATGTCCCCAGCTGGTACCTTGGGCAACTAAGGAGAGGGAACCTGAAATGACCCTATCCTATACTGATGAATATCTTGCATATCACTTTAGAACCTTCATCTGGCGATGGATCGAGGTAGAGTCTCAATTTGGAGCAACGGTCTGAGCTCTTAAGGTCCAAATGAGGAGCAGAAGGAGGGAGAACATGAGCAAAAAATCAGGACCACGAGGGATACACCCACCCACTGTGACAGTGGAACTGATTTATTGGGAGCCCACCAAGGCCAGCTGGTCTGGGACTGAATAAGCATGGGTTGATTCCGGACTCTCTGAGCATGGCGGTCAATGAAGACTGATGAGAAGCCAAGGACAATGGCACTAGGTTTCGATCCTAATACATGAACTGGCTTTGTGGGAGCTTAGCCTGTTTGGACGCTCACCTTTCTGGACGTAGATAGAAGGACCTTGGTCTTCCCGCAGGGCAGGGAATTTGGACTGCTCTTCAGTATCGAGAGGGAGGGGGAATGGAGTGGGGGGAGGAGAAGAGGAGTGGGGATAGGGGGAGGGAAGTGGGGGGAGGGCAATATTTGGGAGGAGGGGAGGGAAATGGGAAATGGGGAGCAGGTGGAAATTTTAATTAAAAAAGAATAAAAATAAATAAATAAGTTAAAAAAAAAAGAAGCAGAATTGAGAATCAAACAACATACAGTACACATGTATGAAATTCTAAGCTAAGATAAGAAGTATGTCATACAAGCAAATGTATATATAAATAAAATTATGCATAGTCTATCTCATACATGTACACATAAGTAAAATTATATAAATATTTGAAAGTAATTGAGCTGCTTCATACTATATTAGGGGAGATATTGTAAAACTGAACTCCTTATACCATAAGAGATATCAGCTTTATCTCACTCAGATGCAAGTAGTGTGTTATTTCATTAGTTTATTGGCTAAAGTCATGGCTACAAGTACAAAATTGAACATTCACCAACCGTTTCAAAAATATGCTTACAACTGCCAGTACAGTGGAAAGAACCTGTTTTGGAAGTTCCTACATACTTTCAACATCATAGAATGTTGACACATATGCTATTATTTGTAATTTAAAAAGGACTGACTATTTGTGCTATAATTGAAGATTAATCCTGAAATTTTCATGACCATAATTCTTCTCTCTCATTAGCTACATAACCAAAAAGAGAAAATAGAAGTCTTGAGATATATTTTTATCATAGTGGCCAAAAGATCAGGAGACAAATCAAGTAAATATTGTTATTAAGACTATATGATGGAAGGCATAACACAAACAGCCTTAATGGCTAGGTATCTATGACTACAATGTTGACAGACTTTCATAAAAATAATATATTTTATTCTTTTAGAGTCAAATAAAAAAAACTGAGTCCTAATGAAATATTAATATGTTCATATATCTGAGCATCATTTGACGCTCATCAGAGATGCTTCTTCATCACTAGTTGGAAAATAACATAATGAGGAATTGGGAAGTTCTTTCTATAGAAAATGAGAGGCTGTATTGTACTATGTTCTTATGTTTCATGTCTTTAAAACTTAATTAAAAGCTTCATACATTTACATTGTAAAGATGACAGAAATATTGTAATAGATTCAAATAGTGGCTGTTGATTCCAAAGTACCGATGTTTTCCAATCTCAACATTACTATCAGAACTATTCATTTAGAATCTGAGATGGAAGATACAAGATAAGATCTGCACTTCTTCAAAGCATACAAGAACTAGACACACAGTAACAAAAAAATCATTGTGTTAATAATTTTCAAGGGAAGTATGTAATACCCCACTGCCATCATCAATAAAGACTTGATTTCAAAAAACCTCATGCTGTCTGATTTTATAATTAGAAATGTGCCTAAAGTGTGAAAGTGTCATGTACAAGAGCATTTATATGCAAAACCACAAACACTATGTCAACAAATCAGCAAATTTGGGCCTGTGAGAACCTGAAAAGCAAGAGTGATATGAAGTATGTTCTGCCTCTATAACTTAGTCTAATTCAGAGTCTTTTGTAACAGATACAAAAGTGCTTTCATATGTTACTGCATAATATTTTCAATGAGTCTAATTTTTTTTTCAGAAAAAAAAAACCCTACAATGTAATACCGATTTTCACAATGGAACTCAGAGAAAAAAGGTGAGGACATGACTCCCCTAGACTTTGTCAGATGCTAAAACCTGAACTGAATTATTTCTTTGAAAATATTGCAGTGTTTCAAGACAGAGATAGTGGTGCCACAAGTTTAAAGAGAAAAAGAGGTTTCCGAGCAGGAATCGACTTGATGCACAGACCATAACAGGTGACTCAGAACTGAATACTGGGAATAGACCAATACCTGACTTTGCTAATTACATGGGCTTTTGCTCATTTAGTTGTCAAGAGCAGTTTTCTCTGTCCGGGACAATGTACATTCGGGTTTTGGTAATAAACATTTGCAACTGAGAGCTGGCATATAACCTGAGCCTGGCTAGTGAGGATCTGCTACGCTAGCAATATAAATACCTCTCCTTGCCTCTGACTGAAAAAGTGTGTGCTTTCAAATTGTCCCCAAAACAATGAGGAGAGTGATCTCAGTTTCACCAATAGGCACAAAGCCTGTGGTTACCTTGGAGATCTGCATCAGAGCTGCTGACGCATTTCTCCCTCCCATCTGAGTGTTTGCTCCGACAGAAAAATATGAAAGTGAAAGTAGATGGCAGGAAATAATGAAGTTTACTTAGGACCAGAATCCAATTATCAAAAATGGAAATAATTGTGAGGTAACTAGGAGGTGATCACATATCACCTTCTTGGGTCTATATCCTGCCTATCAACCTGAAATTTTCCATTTCTGCCTGCGGATGGCTGATTGTTATACTGTGCCGCTGACTGCAGCTAACAGGTATCACATTCAGAATTGCCATGTCAGAGGTCCTAAACACACTGATTTAGGAAACAGACACTTGAGATTAAGATTCCCAGGTGCCTGAGGCAATTTGCTGAGATAGCAATTATCTTAGTGCGGGACTCCAATGGCACATAATATCAGTAAGTCCCTTTTGTTGTCAGGTATAGACTTGCTAAGAAAATCTTCATATCAGAAAATGCAGATTACAACACTAACCCAGGAATCACAGGTTTTACCGATGAAGCAGTGGCTTCAGAGACTCCAGCACATTTCCTGCACCGCAAACAGGAACAGGTGATCCTTAGGAAGATCATGGGTAAGCTCGTAGAATCCCTGCTTTTCCTATTGCTTCTGTTTCCTGCAGGTCTCTGCGACACATTTTTTTCTGGGGTTGTTTACAAGGGGCATTGACTAAAGTCCAGCTTTTAGCAGGACTTTAGTCAAAGCCCCACTGGCAAAATGCCTCAGATCAGACCTTTTTATGCCATCAAGGAACCAATGAGGAGAGAGATCACAAACCACAGACAGGAAAGCACAGGGCTGCATTTAACATGGTGATCTCATCCAGAGCTGGTGAGTCATCTGTCTCCCTCCTCCCTGTGTGTTGGGAAAAGAAGCATAGCGAGGGACAGTGGAACACAGGAAAATACTAGGTTTTACCTCTGGATAACAGCCGATAAAACAAGCAAAGTGTGACAGGTTGTCTTAATGAGCTTGTAGCAGCTTTTGTCTCTACATGAAAGCCTCCATTCCTTATGTTGATTGTGAATCTGTGCTGCCAAGTATGTACTGCTTCTGATTCTTTATGATTGTTTTTTTGTCTGTTTTTATGTGTTTTTATGCAGTCAAATTATAATTAAATATGTTGCATATAATATGATATGTATTATTTACAAATATATAATTATAATTTTTAATGTGGTTGAATAATAATACATAATATTTAAGTGGATTAGAGTGTTGTATGATGAAATGGGTTTATTATGGAAAGAAATACAGATTTGAAACCCTATCCCAAATAGACCCAACTGTAATATAGTCGCCAACAATATCTTAATGATAAAGAAATTAATTCTTTATGAAATCTTAATTGATTTCAGAAAAAAATTAAATATATTTATATTTTTTAACCTTTGTGTTTGCTTGTTTTAAAGCTTATAGGTGTTTTCACATTTACCTTTGTAAAAAGAAGCCTTTAATTTTTTTTGTTTCTTACATGCAATTTGTATACATAAATTATTCTCTATATAATAATTTATAATTATTTTTTTTTTAAAATCAACTAGATCTTGTAATTCTATTAGCCACCCCTGACTCGAGAGACTCGAGAGATTTGCCTGCCCCAGTCCCCACTCCCGGGCTAGAATTTCCAGCTCCAGGCCCTTATCCTGGTGTCAGGACCTGCCCCAGACTCCTGGGACCAGAATCGCAACTGGGGATTTTTTCGACAATGACCCACGTGTTCCATCTGCCTTAGTGCGTCACCTCCGAATATCACTGGCTTCTAATGGTGAGTGTTCCTATTCTGGCCAGGTTAACCGTTAATTTGAACCCAATTAAATGACTGTCAAGCTCCAGGGGAGGGGACTGCCCCCAACCATGGTCTTCAAGGCCTCTGTTGTTCCCTTCACTGGCATTCAACTTGGGCTTGCTCCCCTTTGTTAAGCTCATGTTTGGGCCAAACCACCTGTGACTGACCGCCCAGGGTCCTTCAGAACTTAATCTCTTTTTTTTCCTTTTTTCATTTCTATTCTCTTCTTTCTGCCCTCATTGTAAACACCACTCAGAGCAGCCCTAGGCCTCTCTGGTTTCTGAGTTACCCAACCAGACCCAACTAGGCCTTAACATCCCACTCATGGTCAAAGTTCACGCCGATTTGTACCCTGCCTATACGGGAGGATGTTCCCGTTGTAGGCCTTGAGGTGCCACTGTTTCATGTGTTTTCATGGACATGACCATGGGATGCAAGCCTTCTAAGACTTTCAATCCGGCCTCCTCTCTAGGACGCCTTTTGGAGGCCCTAAAGCCTCAGGCCTTAATGCCCTACCTAGAGACCTCCACACTTATCCATCTTTGTTCAAAAAAAATGGCCCCAGTACACCTTAGACAGGAATCTAAAATGGCAGCCTAACGGCAACTTGAATCCCGAAAATCTACAGGAATTATCCAATTTTTGCTAGTGCACAGGCAGATGGAAGGAGATTCCCTACATCCAGGTCTTTTTCTACTTAAGCTCTAAGGCTAATTCCTCTGTTCTTGCAAACTGTTCACCTGCTCACATGATTCTAGCTATGCCATCTGCTCCTGAAAAACCCCCTACCTCTGCTCTGGACCCAGCTAACGAACCTCCACCTTTTCGTTCTCGGGACACTAACTCAGTTCCTTCAGCTGCCTCACTGCCTCCAGCCACCAGCTCTGCAGCTCCCTCTCTCCCCTCCCCACCTGATTGGTCTCTAACAGCCCCACTAAATTCCTCTTCCTCTCTGGTGCCTACCCGCGAAGCAACCCTGCGCAGGAACCCACCTTTACGCCCCCTCTCACACGTTCACGTGCCTACCATGGAACCTAAACCTAACCAAGCAAAGCCTGCTACATATCTCCCTTTGCAAGAGATAACTGGCATAGATGGATTTATTAAGGTACATGTTCTGTTCTCTCTCTCAGAGCTCTCTCATATAGAAAAATTACTTGGTTCCTATATGTCTAATACTACAATTTTAATAAAACAATTCCAATATCTTACTCAATCTTATAATCTCACCTTTCATGACATCTATATGATCCTATCTAATAACCTACTTGCTGAGGAGTGCAGGAGAGTTTGGGAGCAGGCCAGAAGACATGCAGACAAGATTCACCAAACCCTTGCCTCCAACCCTCCCAGGGCAGAGACAGTCCCAGAGCAAGAGCCACAATGGGACTGTAATACTCCCGGTGGAGTCTTATCTAGGGACCAGTTTTTTGACTTGCCTCATGGCAAGTGTTCGTAAGGCTACCCTCAAGCCAGTAAATTATGCTAAACTCTCAGAGATTATTCAGGATACGAAGGAAAATCCTTCCACATTTTTAAATGATTCACAAAGGCTCTGTTACAGTATAATAACTTAGATCCAGAAAGTACGAAAGGCAGGCAGTTACTTATGACCCATTTTTTTTAATGAGTTGTACTCTGACATTAGGGCTTAACTTAGACATTTGGAGAAAGGCCCCTTGACCCACAATCAGAAGTCCTAGTGGTGGCTTTTAATGTGTACCATGCTAGAAATGACAAAGCCCGCAATTATTGTCACTGGTAGCCACGGCCTCCCAACCGTCCGTGGTGACAGACTGCCTGAACCATGCTGTCCAGATACCTGGGACACGAGAATGGCAAGGTTTGTGTTTCCAATGTGGTAAAACCAGTAACTGGGCCTGAGCTTGCCTTAATCCTCATCTTAGTCCTAGGAGACCTTGTTCAAGGGGTTACAGGGAAGGTCATTGGTCAGTAGATTGCCCTCGTGCACATAGTGGCATGGAAACATTGGACCCAGAAAATTCCCAAGTTGGCCTTTTAGGTCTGGCCATGGATGAATAAGGCTTCCCAGGCTCCTTTGACCTGAAAACTACAGTCATCTGTAATAAGGAACATCAGTAATCATCACAGTATTGGGATGGCCCATCACCATTCTCTTGGACACCAGAGCCACATACTCGGTACTGAGGAAATTATGGGAGACTACCTCTCCTTCTAGTTTCCCTGTTGTTGAGGTAGGGGGACAGCCTTATCTACCTTAGCAGACTCCACCAATTAACTGTGTGTTTAGAGACATTTATCTCACTCACTCATTTTTGCTATTCCAACGTGTTCAGTACCTCTCATGGGTAGGGATTTTTTAACAAAGGTAGGAACCTCCATTTCTTTTGCTCCTGCTATTGAACTTAACCCAGACTCGCCAGCAGCTCCATTCCTCCTTCTCCTAGCTGATGGAGGAGTTACTTTCATTTAATAAAGAAACTGGCTTGGCCCATTTATAGGCCAGCCCTTAGGTGGGTGGAGAAAACAGACAGAATGCTGGGAGAAAGCAGCCGAGTCAGGGAGTCGCCATGATTCTCCCACTCCAGACAGATGCAGGTTAAGATCTTTCCTGGTAAGCCAGCTCATGGTGCTACACAGAATATTAGAAATGGGTTAGATCAATATGTAAGAGCTAGCCAATAAGAAGCTGGAACTAATGGGCCAGGCAGTGATTAAAAGAATACAGTTTCCATGTAATTATTTCGGGGCATAAGCTAGCCATGTGGGCGGCCGGGTGCCGGAGACGCAGCCCCGCCGCTCCTATTACAACACCTAGCTACCCAACCTTCTGACCCTAACACATCTTTTCCTTTACCAGCCTCCCAGGTAGGCACCCAAGTCTGGAACACCCAAAACTCCTCAGTTGCTAAACACCATTCCCCTATTGTTATTCAACTACAGGACCCTACTAAGTACATTACCCAAGTTCAGTACCCCCCTCTCTCTAGAGCCTTAAGGGACTTAAACCTGTTATTTCTGACTTTTAAGGGAAAAGCTACTTCGCCCCACCTCTTCTACCTTTAACACCCCTATACTTGCTATTAAAAAAATCTAATGGAACTTATCGTCTGGTTCAAGACCTCTGGCTCATTAACTTTGCAGTGATCCCTCTCTACCCAGTAGTCCCTATTCATCTCACCTTTCTATCCAATATTTGTCCAGGAACCTCCCACTTCTCAGTTCTAGACCTCAAGGATGCTTTTTTCTCTATTCCTTTCAGGCCTCAATCTCAAAACATCTTTGCCTTTACCTGGACTAATCCTGACACTAATTTTTCCACACAGCTCACCTGGACTGTCCTTCCCCATAGATTCCATACAGCCAACACCTGTGTGGCCAGGCTTTAGCTCCTGACCTGCTTTCACTGTCTCTCCCTAAATCTAAACTCATACAGTATGTGGACGACATTTTATTTTGCAGCCCATATTTTGATATCAGCAAAATTGATACCTCCTCGCTTTTAAATTTCTTGTCCAAAATTGGCTATAGAATCTCAACTTCTAAGGCTCAACTGTCTACCATTCAGGTCATTTATTTGGGATTAACTATAACCCCAGCCTAAAAAGCTATTACTCTAGACAGAAAAAAAACTAATTCAATCTCTTACAGTTACTTCTACCCTAGAAGAGTTTTGATCATTCCTAGGAGTGGCTGGCATCCTGCGTTCCTGGATCCCCTTTTCTCTCCTCACTTGCCCCTTATATGAGGCAGCTCTTGGTACTCTGCATGAGCCCCATCTCCATCCTGTCACCAAACCTTTCCAGAGACTCCAGCAGGCCCTTATCCAGGCTCCAGCTCTTCATCTTCCAGCTTTAACTCGCCCATTTTATCTTTATAAAGCAGAGAAGGAGGGATATACCCTTGGGGTCTTAAGACATCAACTGGTACCTTCTTTTGCACCTGTAGCATACCTGTCAGAGAAGATGACTTCACCAGTTGGAGCTAGGTACCCGGCATATGTGTCTTAGTGGCTGCTGAGCTTCTTATTCATGAGTCAAAAAAACTAACCAAACTAAACAAAACTAAACAAAAAAAGTCACCCACCACTGTCTTCTCCCACTATAATCTGTCCAACGTAGCTATCTGTAAGGAGTATGGGCTTCTTACAATGAAAGGACGATCCATAACTAACTCAGGTTACATTACGGACCTGTTAAAAGGCTCCCATATCCCCAAAGCTATAGGAATTATTCACTGTCGGTCTCATCAGACCAACAGTTCCATTATTTCCAAGGGAAATAATTGGGCTAACTGAGCAGCCAAAACAGTAGCATTCCAAAGCACAAACCTACATCAATTACCTCAGGGGGTTCATACAGTACAGCCCACATTCTCACAGACACCCCCTGACTCCCAACAAATTCTGTCCTACCTACATCAGCTCTTTCATCCTAATAACAAAGTTCTACTGCATTTTGTTAAGGCTCACCTCAGCCAACCTTTGAGGACATAAAGTTCCTAAAAGCTATCACTGCCTCTTGTCAAATTTGTCAAAAGTCAGATCCCAAGACCAAATACCATACCTTTCCTTTTCCTACCCACCAGGCCAGGGGCTCCCTTCCAGGAAATGACTGGCAGCTGGATTTTACTCATATGCACACAGTCAAAAGAGTTAAATATCTCCTGGTTAGTGTGGATACAATGTCTGGGTGGGTTGTAGCATTTCCCACCACTAATAAGAGGGCACAGGCAATCTCTGATGTTCTTCTTCGAGAAATCATCCTGTGGTTTGGAATCCCAAGCTCTCTTCAGTGAGATAATGGCCCTGAGTTCACTTCCCAGAATTCCCAAAACTTGTCTAAGGCTCTTAACATCCCTTGGCATTTTCATATCCCATACCACCCTCAGTCTGCAGGGAAGGCAGAATGAACTAACTGTTCCTTAAAAAATGTTCTTGTTAAGATGTCACAGGAACTTCACCTTGACTGAGTAAACCTCTTACCTCTGGCCCCCTTAGGCTTAAGGCCCTTCCCAAAAGGCCCCCTTTTCATCTCACCCTTTGAACTCATGTATGGGGGGCCAGTTTTAACCCCCGGCCTCTCACCTAAAACCTCTCCCCTTCCTGATTACCTGCTTACTCCCCGACTATCTCACCTATGCTCCCTACTGTGAGATTTTACAGACTATTTATTACCTCAAGCATGTGCTAACCCATGCCCACTCCCATTTAAAATAGGAGATCAGGTATTATTTTCTCCCCAAGGCCAACATCCCTTACCCTTTTCCCTTAAATGGCAGGGTAATTCTTTTGACTCCCACAGCTGCCAAGCTTGAGGGAATTCCTCATTGGATTCACATGTTGCATCTTAAACCATTTACTTCTCCAGCTCAAGATGACCCCTCATACACAGTAACTCAGAAAGAACCCTGTTCCCTTAGGTTCCAGAGGACACCAAGTTCAGCCTCTCTAACTCCAGTTCAAAGAAAATAAAGGCCCCAATTTTATTCAACCCTCTTGTGCCAATATACTCTCCCTTCTCCTCTTTTTCCTATATACGACTTCTCCATATACCTCCAATGTCATGGTTAAATTTCCAAATAACTACTCTGCAATTATTACAGGAACCATTATCAAATATAGAGGCGAAGGAACAAGGACTGTCAAAAGCCCCAGGTGGTAAACAAACCTTAACATAACAGGCTCATCACTGACTGCAGCAGTGTCTCCTGGATGTTGACATAATGCCATGATACACTCTATTGTCATAATTATACATGGTTAATATATATAAAATTTATTTCTTCTCAATACATTTTTATAAGCTCCAGGGAGCCAGCTTGACCCACATAAATGGACCAGACTCACCGGGAATAAGTATAATTTAATTCTTTCTTTGTCATTCCTGGTCTCAGGAACACCTAACCCCCCCCATCCATCATTTAATTCTTTCTTTGACATTACTGGTCTCGGGAGCCCCTAAACCCCCCATCTTAAACCTCCCATCTATTAGTCCCTAAGATCTAATTTTTGTTTCTCCCAAACGTAATTTTTGTCTTTCCAGCATCTTGCGAGGTCCAACCTGCCAGATGACCCAGTTCAAAATAGTCTTAATCAGCTACCCCAGGACACTATCAGAGAGGATGTGATCAGACATCCCAAACTCCTCGACACCCACAAAGTTAGCATGAAGAAGTTATGAGAGACCTTGCTGTGCCCCATTCCCTACCCAGTAAGATCCTCAATCCCCCCCCCCAATTTTTATAATAAATGAAAGGGTGAAATGTAATTCTTTTAGCCACCCATAAGTTTACACTTCTAGGTTCTGAAGCTGGTGCATGTACCCCCTGTGTGCATGCATGGGTCGCCCTCCATCTGCTTCATCAGTGTCTGACACAAAAGCCCCTGTATGCAGGCATAAGGCATAGCATCCCCTGTCATCAGCAGCTGACATAGGCACATATTTCCCCTCATATGCATGTGCAAGGCAGCCTTTAAAAGCTGGACATGCCATTTCTACCTCCTCCTTTCTGTCCACACCGTTTCCCTGGGCCTGTAGACACAAAACCATCTAAATAAATTCCTACGTGGGTTCGTTCACATCTCGTGTCCTCATTTCATTTCTGCCGGATTTTTGATCTAAAATGCTACGATTTCTCTCTAAATCTCATATTCACCACTAAATCTGAAGCATTTTTTTCCTATCTTTATTAAGACAGAATCTATTTAGGAAAGTTGTATGCCCATCAATTTGAAGGCATCCTTTGTTACATGAGTATATTTCATGGCAAGCTACCTTGAAAATAATTGGAACTGTCCTTTTCAATTAGTTAAATACAAGAAATAGCCACTCTAATAAGAGTTTGGCTTCAATTGTCCAGCCAGTAGGCATACTGGGATTTTTGAGCACTGGATATACTACAAGAATCATGCATTATTTCCAGTTTTTGAAATTTCATTAGGGCAAATGTACTTACATATTAATAAAATGCTAGTTTAGTGCAGATATTTATTGAAATTAGAAGATATGAGATAGGATTTCTCCTTCAACTATAATGAGCCATTCTAGCCTAGCTGTCCATGAACACTAAGAAAACTTCCTCTTTCCACTATTCTCAAATATTCTGGAATTGCATAATACCAGAATGCATGTTTTAGAAAACTAGTATTCTAAAAATGCCTGATAGGTTTCTAAATTTCGAAATGAGCATGTTGCTGAATGTCTGTGGTTACAATTTAAAGATAAAAACAAAAAAACAAAACAAAAAAAAAACAACAAACAGACAATGACTATATCTCACAGACCACACTGTTAATCACTCTAAAGATCATGGTATAATAATTACTCACCAAGTATGATATGGTCCTCTGTAAACACCAATGTTAAATTATCTTTTCTGAGTAATAAATGATAATGTGATAAAATGGGCAAATGCCCAGGTTTTCCTCTATCATCCTCACAAATATAATGTAATAAGAGCAGCATGGAGGTAAATCCATACCCATTAAATCAAAAATGGATAAAAAATGAGGGTACATTTAAACAATAGAGTACTTCTCAGTGGTTAAAAAACAAAGACATCTTGAAATTTTCAGGCAAATGAAAGAAGCTAGAAAAATTCATTCTGAGTAAGGTAACCCAGACCAGAATTGAGGATTATTAGTACCCAATTATAAGTGAACACCAACTATAAAGTAAAGAGTAAGGAACTATAGCCCCTGAGCCCAAACAAGCTAAGTAACAAGGGGAACAGAAGGGAAACAAACATTGATCCCGCTGGCAGCACAAGTCTATTCCTCAGAGCATGTGGGGCCCTGAAGATAATTCACTTGGAGCTTGGCAAAACTGGCCTTTGGGCACAGAATTCCCCATGTCTCAAGAACTGAAAAAATGCACAATTCCTGCACTGAAGAAACATGACAAAAAAAAAAAAAAGATTTCTAAACCTTTCCAAGACAAGGTAAAATGAATTTAAAATTATTCCTGCCTCTGAAAATGGTCTGCAGTGACTCTAATTCTTAGGAAATATTGTTTGCTCCAATATTGCAAATGAGACTTTGGTGATTCCCTACGTAGCCAGTTGTCTCTATCATTTATTGCACATTTTGGAAGTTGCTTGATTGCACTGACTGTTTACTAAAGTAATA
Source organism: Chionomys nivalis (assembly GCF_950005125.1). NCBI lineage: Eukaryota > Metazoa > Chordata > Mammalia > Rodentia > Cricetidae > Chionomys > Chionomys nivalis. The sequence continues at coordinate 32,862,537 of NC_080108.1, read as the reverse complement.
TTATTTTCATTTTTAGGTCTTCAATGGGTTTGACCACTTCATAGTCATAGTGGCATTCCTGCCTTAACTTGGCCAAACCATTTCCTATATAAGTCATTGACTACATAGGATAGCAAAATTATTGAAATATTTAGCATATATTTCTTGCTTGATATTGTTTATGCGGGGTGTAACACTACTTGATATCTTTTCTTATTGTATATAGTCTTACCCTGGGTTTAAAACTCTCTTATTTAGATAAAAGGGAGAGGTGCTCTGGGAACTCCTTTAGATGACTATAGAAACAGATGGAGAAATGTGCACTTGCTTTTTCTTGTCTTCTGGTTTCTACTCCTGTTCCCTGCTCATACAGAAGGGTGATGATCTGAGAATCTACGCCTAAATAAATAATCTTTTATTATACTCAATTTCAAAATACTTAGGTAGTACATTATCATGAGGCTCTACAAAATACTGGTTTTGGTGTAGGACAGTACACATTTAATCCAATAAGAACTTTGCTTCTTTGCAAATTCCTAATTTTTGTGAAACATGGATGATCCACAAATAATGACTATGGTTTTGATGATTAATTGTTAACAAATTTACCATTAGTTTCTAATGGCTTTAGGGTCTAGCTCAAGAAGGGGAATATTTGAGGATATTTCTATGAATTTTTTCTGTTATCTAATTATATCATGAAAATCAATCATCTTTATTATGATAATAAATGTTCTTTTCATGAACATTCTCTTCTTGTCCCATTGTCCTAAGGTTTCAATAATATTCCTCTACACAGGGTGAATAAATGTCACTGTGAATTATTTAATAAAGAAGCTTAATGGATTATAGCTAGTCATTATAAACTTAGGAAGGGGAACCATAATTCGATGTTGCTGGGAGGAACAAACCAGTTAAATGGGGTTTGTGATTAGTGGGCAGCATGCTGCTCCGTGTCAGCAGGGACCGAATCATCACAGAGGTGAGGAAGCAAAGAATCTAGATCCATTTCTGCAGTTCACTACCATTGATAAGGGAAGTATGTATACCTCACTGCATACCTCACTGCAATCCTCAATAAACATTTAATTTCAAAAAAAAGCTCATGCTGTCTGATTTTATAATTAGGAATGGGCATAAACTGTGAAAGTATCATGTAAAAGAGCATATATATGCAAATACACAAAGACTGTGTCAACCAAAACAGCCTGTGAGAACCTGAAAAGCAATAGTATGATATGAATTTTGTTCCTCTTCTATAACTTATTCTAATCCAGAGACTTTGGTAACAGATACAGAAGTGCTTTCATATGTTACTGCATAATATTTTCAATGAGCCTATGTTTTTAAGCAGAAAAAAAAACTGCAATGTAATTCCCATTTTCACAATGGAACTCAGAGAAAAAGGGAGAGGGCATGACTCCCCTAGACTTTGTCAGATGCTAAAACCTGAACTGAATTATTTCTTTGAAAGTACTGCAGTGTTTCAAGACTGAGACAGTGGTGCCACAAGTTTAAAGAGCAGAGGTTTCAGAGCAGGAACCGACTTGATGCACAGACCATAACAGGTGACTCAGAACTGAATACTGGGAATATACCAGTACCTGACTTTGCTAATTACATGGGCTTGGGTTTATTTAGTTGTCAAGAGCAGTCTTCTGTGTCCGGGACAATGTACATTCGGGTTTTGGTAATAAACATTTGCAACTGAGAGCTGGCATATAACCTGAGCCTGCCTAGGAAAGATCCGCTACGCTAACAATATTAATACCTCTCCTTGCCTTGACTGAAAAAGTGTGTGCATTCAAATTGTCCCCAGAACAATGAGGAGAGTGATCTCAATTCCACCAATAGGAACAAAGCCTGTGGTTACCTTGGAGATCTGCATCAGAGCTGCTGACGCATTTCTCCCTCCCATCTCAATGTTTCCTCCGGCAGATAAAATAAAAATGAAAGTAGAAGGCAGGAAATAATGTAGTTTACTTATGACTTACCAGAATAAAATTATCAAAAACGGAAATAATTGTAAGGTAACTAGGAGGCAATCACATATCACCTTCTTGGGTCTATATCCTGCCTATCAACCTGAAATTTTCCATTTTTGCCTACGGATGGCTGATTGTTATACTGTGCCTCCGATTGCAGCTTACAGGTATCACATTCAGAATTGCCATGTCAGAGGTCCTAAACACACTGATTTAGGGAACAGACACTTGAGATACAGATTCCCAGGTGCCTGAGGCTATTTGCCAAGATAGCAATTATCTTAGGGCAGAGTCCAATGACACATAATATCAGTAAGTCCCTTTTGTTGTCAGGTATAGACTTGCTAAGAAAATCTTCATATCAGAAAATGCAGATTACAACACTAACCCAGGAATCACAGGTTTTACCGATGAAGCAGTGGCTTCAGAGACTCCAGCACATTTCCTGCACCGCAAACAGGAACAGGTGACTCTTAGGAAGAGCATGGGTAAGCTCGTAGATTCCTTGCTTTTCCTATTGCTTCTGTTTCCTGCAGGTCTCTGCGACACATTTTTTATCTGGGGTTGTTTACAAGGGGCATTGACTAAAGTCCAGCTTTTAGCAGGACTTTAGTCAAAGCCCCACTGGCAAAATGCCTCAGATCAGACCTTTTTATGCCATCAAGGAACCAATGAGGAGAGAGATCTCAAACCAAGGACCTGAAAGCACAGGGCTGCTTTTAACTTGCTGATCTCATCCAGAGCTGGTGAGTCATCTCTGTCTCCCTCCTCCCTGTGTGCTGGGAAAAGAAGCAGAGCAATTGACAGTGGAACACAGGATAAAATGTGATTGCCTGTGTTTTGCCTCTGGTTAACAGCAGACAAAACTGGCAAAGTGTGACAGGTTGTCTTAATGAGATTGCAGCGACTTTTGTCTCTAATCTACCTAAAAACATGGAAGTCTCCATTCCTTATTTTGATTGTGAATCTGTGCTGCCAAGTACGTACTGCATCTGATTCTTTATATTGTTTTTTCTGTTTTTATGTGTGTTCTTATGCAGCCAAATTATAATTAAATATGTTGCATATAAGATGATATTATCATTTACAAATATAACATCTAATTATAATTTTTCACATAGTTGAATTATAATACATAATACATTTAAATTGGTTCGAGTGTTTTACAATAAATGTGTATGTTATAGAAGGAAATGTAGATTTGAAACCCTCTTCCAAATAGACCCAACTATGATATAGTAGCCCACAGTATCTTAATGATAAAGAAATTAATTCTTTATAAAATCTTAATTGATTTCAGAAAAAAATTAAATATATTTATATTTTAACGTTTGTGTTTGCTTGTTTTAAAGCTTATAGGTGTTTACACATTTACCTTTGTAAGAAGAAGCCCTCAATTTTTTTTTCTTACATGCAATCAATATACATAAACTAAGCTCCATAATATAATTTATAATTATTAATTTTCAAAATCAACTAGATCTTAAATGCTAGGAATTCTCTCCAAATCTCATAACCACCACTGAATCTGAAGTATTCTTTTGTATCTTTATTAAAACAGAATTTATTTAGGAAAGTTGTATGTCCATCAATTTGAAGGCATCCTTTTTACTTGAGCATATTTCATGGCATGCTACCTTGAAAATAATTGTAACTGTCCTTTTCAATTAGTTAAGTACAAAAAATAGACACTCTAATAAGATTTTGGCTTCAATTGTCCTGCCAGTAAGCATGCTGGGATTTTTGAGCACTGGATATACTACAAGAATCATGCATTATTTACAGTTTTTAAATTTCTTTAGGGCAAATGTGCTTACATGTTAATAAAATACTGGTTTAGGGCAGATATTTATTGAAACTTGAAGGGATGAGATAGGAGTTCTTCTTTGACTGTAATGTACCATTATAGACTAGCTGTCTATGAATTCTCAAAAAAACTTCCTCTATTCACACTTCTCAAATATTCTGGAATTTAATAATACCAGATTGCATGCTTCAGAAATCTAGTATTCTAAAAATGTTGCTTGGTTTCTAAATTTCCAAATAAGCATGTTGCTGTCTGTCTATGTTTACAATGTAACCATAAAAGAAAAAAAAAAAGACAATGAGTATATCTCACAGACCACACTGTTAACCACTCTAAAGATCATGGTATAATAATTACTCAACAAGTATGATATGGTCCTCTGTAAACACCCATGTTAAATTATCATTTCTGAATAGTAGATGATAATGTGAAAAAATGAGCTAATGCCCAGGTTTTTTTCTCTATCATCCTCATACATACAATGTAATAAGAGCAGCATGAACGTAAAACCATACCCATTTAACCAAAAATGGATTAAAAAAAATTAGGGTACATTTAAACAATAGAGTTCATCTCAGTGGTTAAAAAACAAAGACATCTTGAAATTTGCAGGCAAATGAAAGAAGCTAGAAAAATTCATTCTGAGTAAGGTAACCCAGACCAGAATTATTTGAGGATTATTTGTACCCAATCACCAGTGAACACAAACTATGAAGCAAAGAGTAGGGAACCTTAGCCCATGACCCAAGAAAATCTAAGTCACAAGGGGAACATAAGGGAAACAAAGATTGATCCCCTGGCAGCACAAGTCTGTTGTAATAGGAGCGGTGGCAGCGGCTAGCTTTATACCTGAAATAATTACACGGAAACTGTATTCTTTTAAACACTGCCTGGCCCATTATATCTAGCCTATTCTAGGCTAATTCTCACGTACTAATTTAGCCCATTTCTAATAATCTGCATAGCACCACTAGGTACGCTTACCGGGAAAGATTCAGCATGTCTGCCCTGAGAGGAGCTGCCCTGCATCTTACCTCACTTCCTCTTCCTCCCAGCATTCTGTTCTGTTCACTCCACCCACCTATGTTCTAACCTATGAGGCCAAGCAGTTTCTTTATTAATTAACCAATGACCAATGACCTTCCTCCATCACAAGTCTATTCCTCAAAGCATGTGGGGCCCTGAAGACAATTCACTGGGAGCTTGGCAAAACTGGCCTTTGGGCAAAAAACTCCCCATGTCTCGAGAACTGAAAAAATGCAGTGTCTGAACTGAACAAACATGATAAAAGAAAGAAAATTTCCAAATCTTGCCAAGACAAGGTAAAATGAATTTAGAATTTTTCCTGCCTCTGAAAATGGTCTGCAATCTCTCTAGGTCTTAGGAAATATTGTTTGCTCCAGTGTTGCAAATGAGAATTTGGATGATTGCCTAGGTAGCCAATTGTCTCTGTCATTTATTTCATATTTTGGAAGTTGCTTGATTGCACTTACTGTTTACTAAAGTAATAGTATTTTCCTTCTCAGGTCTTCAATGAAGTTGAAAACTTCATAGTAATAGTTGCATTCCTGTCATGACTTGGTCAAGCCATTTCTAATTGAAGTCACAGACCCCTTAGGATAGGATAATTATTGAAATATTTAGCATATATTTCTTGCTTGATATTGTTTATGCTGGGTGAAACTCTACTTGATTTCTTTTCTTATTTTATATAGTCTTAAACTAGGTTTAAAACTTTTTTATTTAGAAAAAAGGGAGAGGTTCTCTGGGAACTCCATTACACTACTATAAAAACAGATGGAGAAGCGTTCTCTCTCTTTTTCTTGTCTTCTGGTTTCTATTCCAGTTCCCTGCTCATACAGAGGGCTGATGATCAGAGAATCTACCCCTAAATAAATAATCTTTTATTATACTCAATTCAAAAATAATTAGGGACTACATTATCATGATGCTCTACAAAATACTGGTTCTAATCTGCTGTAGGACACATTTAATTCAATAAGAACTTTGCTTCTTTGCAAATCCTTAAATTATGTGAAACATGGATGATCCACAAATAATGACTATGGCTTTGGTGATTAATTGTTCACAAATTCACCATTAGTTTCTATTGGCTATAGGGTCTAGCTCAAGAAGGGGAATATTTGAGGCTATTATTATGAATTTCTTTCTGTTATCCAATTATATCATGAGAATCAATCAACTTTATTATCATAACAAATGTTCAATTTATACTGGAATGAAATCATAAATATCACAGCACTCTTCATAGATGTAGAAATTAGTAAGGGTAAGTGGCCAACAACTACTTGAAACATAAGGCTTCTTATAAATAACCTTCATTATTCACAAAGTTGGAACGTCAACTGGTGTCCTTGAGAAAGTTGCATCATATTCTGAGAATGCTGTGGAGGAGCAGATTAAGAGCTGGGCCTAAGTGAAAGAGAGGGAGGAGATGTGGAGTGAAGGCTGCAGTCTTGTTAGAAAATAAAAAAGAAATTAATTTAACATAAAAGTCAGTGAAGGAAAACCAGGGAGGAGACACTAGCTAGCAACATGATTGTTTAAAAAATAGCAAAAATAGAAAAATAAGAAAAATTGTGATTCAGACTTAAATTCAACATTAAATTGCTTCTTGATAAGCCAAGATTTATCATTCTTACCTTGTGATGAAATGATAAAGAAAACTTGTAAAATATATTAATTTTTTTTTTACTAACATGACTCTTCTTGCTGTTATTCATCCAAACCCTAGAACCAGTACCTGCACAGAAATTTTACTTGGCACTCTCTAAAGTACCCTGACAGCATTCTGAGTAATGGTGAGTCTCTTTCTAATGTTATAATTTCATTGTAACTTAGTTAATTTTGCATTAGCTTAACTGGGTTAAAAGTTATTTTTCTAGACAAAAATCACCTTCCACTGAGGGTGAAACACAGTAACTGAAATTGATCCTTTCCATTACTTGTCCTTATGCAACTCATGCTCTAATATCATTGTGATGTAGTAACTGTTTAATTAGCTAGACTGCTGTGGAGATACTCTTTTCAGTTGAAAAGTATTTTCTGCAAGATATTATCCACACTACTTTGGAAACATCTGCATCTTCCTCAGTAGCATGGAATTCAATAATTGCAGCTTTATCGCCATGCATTACAATTTACGAAAGTGTTCTCTTTCTTCCAGGTACCTGCTCTCTGTTACACTGGGCTTCCCAGTCAGGAGTTCAGCATCTTTGTAGCAGGCATCTAACTTTGTGAGCATATGTTCACTCCCACTGTAAATGCATAGGAGATGTGTTACATCCTATAAGCGTATTAAAACAGGGATTTACATTATGGTGTATACAATCAGTACTCAGCTTTCAGAAGAGATCTTACTGCATTGGTTTGTATTTCTTATTTTTAAAGTATCAGACAGATTCTACACAACATAGAAAAAGAAAAAAAATAGGAAAGCAACAACCAACTACTAAGGAAAAGGATAATGATTAAAATATGATCAAACAAAACAAATTTAAAAACCTGAATAGTGAAGGCTTCAGGAGGAAGCAACAGCATATGTAACAGTGATGCTAAACATGGCATATGTTTACATTGTTTAAACTCTCTAGTCTATACTGTTTAAAAATCCCGACTTTTCTGATTCCCAGGGCTTTCTCATACAGATATAAGGAACAGTCTTCCTTGCCTGGGACAATGAGCATTCAGGATTTGGTTATAATCATGAGCAGCTGAGAAATGGGATATAGCCAACATCTTAGTTGTAGGAGGACACTCTGCTGACAATTGTATTAGCTCCCCTGTACCTGACTGAAGGAGTGGGTGCATTCATGTTGCACAGGAATATGAACCAATGAAGACAGTGACCTCACTTCCACCAATGGAAACAAATCCTGTGGTAAATTTGGTGATCTCCTTCAGACTTGCTGACTCATGTCTTGATGTTGGATTCCCTTCTGTATTTAGTGAATATATTTTAATACCATTAGCTAATAAATAACATGCTATGGTCTATGGCAGTGACGATTTTAGCCAGGCAGAAAATCCAAACAGAAATATGGTGTAGGAGTTCCTTCTGTTTTTGTGTTGCTTTTATTGGTTAATGAATAAAGAAACTGCTGTAGCCTAGCTTATAGGGCAGAAATTAAGTAGGCAGAAAAGACAAGTGAATTCTGAAAGGAAGAAAGCCGAGCGAATAGAAGTCATGGATCCTTTGCCTGAGATGGACACTGGTTAGAATCTCGGGTAAGACACTGCCATGTGGCAATATACAGATTAGTGGAGATGGGTTAAGCTAATATGTAAGAGTTAGCCAATAAGAAGTTAGAGCTAGCCAGGCAGTGGTGGTGCATGCCTTTAATCCCAGGACTTGGGAGGCAGAGGCAGGTGGATCTCTGTGAGTTCGTGGCCAGCCTGGTATACAAGAGCTAATTCCAGGACAGGCACCAAAAAGTACAGAGAAACCCTGTCTCGAAAATACAAAAAAAAATGTTATAGCTAATGGCCAAACAGTGTTTTCATAAATACAATTTCTGTGTGGTTATTTCGGGGCTAAGCTAGCTGATCGGCCGGGATGAACAAACAGCCCCTATTTTGCCTATCACCATAGAACCTTCATCTGAAGAGGGATGGGATAGAGACAGAGATCTACACTGCAACACTGGACTGAGCTCCCAATGCCCAGATGAAGAGCAGAAGGAGGGAGAAAATGAGCAAGGAAGTCAGGACCGCGAGGCATGCGTCCACCCACAGAGAAGTTGGAACTGATCTAATGGGAGCTCACCAAGGCCAGATGTTCTGGATCTTAAAGAGCATGTGATCAACCCGGACTCTCTGAATGTAGGTGACAATGAGGGCCAACTGAGAAGCCAATGATAATAACAGTGGATTTTGATTCTACTGCATGTACTGGCTTTTTGGGAGCCTAGTCCGCTTGAATGCTTCCTAGACCTGGATGGCCGGGGGAGCCTTGGACTTTCCACAAAGCAGGGCACCCTGACTTCTCTTAGGACTGGAGAGAGAGAAGGAAAGAGGAGTGGGGGGAGAGGGATGGAAATGGGAAGATGGGAAGAGGTGGAAATTTTAAATAAATAAATAAATACATACATACATAAATAAAAAAATAAAATGAAGAATATAGACATTCATACATAAAAGTATGAAAAATAATAAAATAAATGATAAAAGTAATATAGTGAAAAAACTTAGCCACATAAAGATGGAACATACACAGAGAGTCTGGATTATGTATATTACTGTGAATTCTTTGATTATTTTTTTTTTTGAGTGTTGAGAGACATTTGATCTTGGGGGCTGCTAAGCTAAACAAAAACATATGTTTTAAAGGCTTCAAAATTTGGGACTAAGAACATTTCTATTTTTTTTTTTTTTTGGATTTTAAACACAGAACTTCTCAGTAGTTTTACAGCATTTCCTGGAACTAGCTCTTACAGTCCAGGCTGGCCTCTTACTCCTGAGAGCTGAGAGTAAAGGTGTGTGACACCAACAAAAGATTATGTTACTTTTGAAAAGAAATCCTGCTTTTGTTTCCTCAGAAGAAGAGAACCTGTGCATTATTTCCAGGCTACTATGGTTTTATGAAACAAGACACACCAAAAGGTATCTATGAACCCTAAAAATTAATCGACCAAAAAACAGCAGGAAGAACATTGGAGAACACTACATTCAAATTTTCAAAATGATTGTTTTAATTTGAATTAGAATATGATATAGAGATGTTTGTTTTGCATTGGTATGGATCTTGTTTACTGATACAATTTTAAGTTTATGGTACCTCTGTTCATGTTTAAGGTATTGTTTTTAGGAGCTAATATAAATGTAATATAAAGTTAAAAAATATAGATGAAAAGATATCAGTAAAATAAATTTTTGTCATGTTATTTAATTTTTTTAGATTTTCAAAGATAAAGTTCATTAGATAGATAATCCGCAACACTTTAATGACCTACAGAATATGGCATTAAAAAGATTTTAATACTTAGACCTTAATCAACAGTGGGACTTTGGGCAGCAACATCACTTCAAGAGGATGATGGGCATTGAAGAAACTCATTATAGAATTTGCTTCAATGTGAAGAAGCCAGCCATTTGTGGCAGAAAATGCTCTTCTCTGGACTGTTTAATGGTATGCTGTGTTAAGTATACATGTAGGATTCACAGAAAAATGACTGCTGAATTTGCTAAAAGAGAAGAAAAACTTCTTCAAGGTTCATGCTTCGTGACTCTTCTAGATATTCTGCAGGACCCAGAAGAAAGTGACGGGCAAAGTGACAATGTGCTTGAAACAGTCTTTCAAATTTTCTGCTTTATGAAAAATATACCATGGGCATGTAGGTTGTAGATGAGTGTTAAAGAAGAAGTTTGAGTAACTGTTCAGGGAGTAAGAGTCCCTGTCAATTCTAGTGTTTTGGAAGTTATTTTGAATGTGCTTCCTGTTTACTTAGGTATTATAAGATTCTTCTGTGGTCTTTGATAGTATTGAAAACAGATAAATATAATTATAGTTTTCTTTTGCTATGATAAAAGATAAATTAGAAATAAAACTTTAGCCTTTCAAAGATAGGATAAATAATATTTTTCTTAATTTGCCAAATGTAAAAGGATTAAATAGAGTGAACAATTCTTACTTGATTTCTGCATTGTTATATGTAGTTTTCTTATGTTAAAGTGAAAATATTCCTTTTAATTTAGAGAGAAAAGAGAAAGGATGTGGGGTTCCCCACTGTTTGCTATGAATATGTTTTATTACCATCAGCTAATAAAATATATGTTTGGCCTATGGTAGGACAGAATATTGTCAGCCAGGAAATCCAAACAAATATATAGAGAAAAAGTAGGCTGATTCAATGAGATGCCATGTTGTTACAGAAGAAGAAAGCCATGGAAAGGTTATAGATAAGCTATATTTTAGGGACCATCAAGCTCCTTAGGGGGGAGTGTAGTAACTGCTTACTTTACTGGTTGAAATTTTCAGTGACATTAAGGTTTCACAAGTACAACCACAATGTGATAGCCGTTTCCACAATGGATGTCCCACAGAAGAGGCAAGAACAGTGCATCCCTTGTGAAAGCTGGCTAATTGTGTAGGGTCATCGAAAGGAGTTGCCAGATACTGTATAATACATCATCCATTTTCATCAGGACATTTATGATTTTGTCTCTTGTCTGCCAAGTACATCTTGCTGCTTAATCTTTGTGACAGTTTATGTAAGTTGATTCATGTATCTTTTTAATACAATTGAATTAATATTAAAATATGTTGTAAAAATACTAATATTAAATATTTTATATATTTGTAACACAGAATTATAAACTTTTATGTAATTGAAATATAAAATATAATATATATTAGATTGTGCTACAAAACAGCTGTTAGGATTGAATAATGGACTGTGGGATAAAAGCCCTCTTCCAACTTGAGCCAAATGGAACATAAAATCACAGAGTGTGTTATTGTTAAAGAAATAAATTAAGGTCAACTGATCTCAAGAAAAAAATGTTAAATAAATATACTGTTAAAAATTATTTTTGACATTTTTGAAGAACTATTTGTATTGCACATATAACTTTGAAAGTGGCCTTCCTATTTTGTTTCTTACATGCAATTATTATCCATAATATATCTTGTTAATATGCATATATACATAGTGTATTTGAAATAATCTACCATATTATCAAACATAAATTTTTTCTCCAGATTACAATATCACTCTAGCATTAGAAATGCACATTTTTTTTCACCCTCTAATAACAGCTAAGTTCTTTTAAGGCAGTTTTATGTCCATCAGTATGGAACCATCTACTGGAACAAAAATGGTCCCTCAAGGCAGCCATTCCTAATAAAGAAGCCTAGCTCTCCTTTCCAATTGGCATCTTAAATCAAATAGTGACTCTAATGAATGTACGATTTAAGAATCTTCCTAGTATTTATGCTGGGATTTTTATCACTGGATATACTACAAGAATTGTGTATTTAGTTCTAATTGTTGGAAATTCAGGAGTACAAATGTGTGAAATAGCAATCAAATACCGATTTGATGCAGATTTTATTAAAATTAGCTGATTTGAGATAGGTTTTATATTTGGAAATGAAATTTGCCAGTCTATCCTAGCTGGCCAAGTATTCTGAGATGCCATCCTTTTCCAACCTACCTCAAACTTCCTAGAAATGTGAAATACTTTATGTGAGCATTTAAATATGAGTGTTCTAAAAATATAGATTTCCAATTTTTCAAATAGGCATGCTGTTGAATGAGACTTTTTCCTCTTCTTTCACAGAATAGCCATAAAACAATAGCAAAGTAAAACAGCAATGTGAATATAACTCAAACAACAAACTGCTAACCACTCTATAGGTCAACTTTTACTACTTCTTCATAGTCATCATGTAGTGCTTTGGTTTCCTTCAGCTTCGAATTCTATTCTCTGAATAGTGGATATTAGTGTCAGAAAATCAGCAAGTCCCTGGACTATAGCTATATCATGGCGACCCATACAATAAAAAAAGAACAGTAGCTGATTTCCAACAAAGCTCATACTATCTGATTTACTAAATAGGAATTGGAAAACAAGTGAGAAAGTACCATGTACAAGAGTTTTAAATGAAAAAACACAAAGACCATACAACCCTGAAGGCAAATATGAGCCCTGAGAAATTAAAAGGGAATAGATGATAAGAAGTATGTTTCCTCTATTCTACTTTATTGTGCCATGAGAGTCTTTGGTGACAAGAGGTAGGGTAGTGCCTTCAGATGTAACTGTTTCAATGACTTCAGTTTTTAGTGAAAAAAAGTACAATGCCATTTCCATTCCCGCAATAGATCTCGGAGAAGAGAGGAAAGAACATGACTCCCCTAAATTCTGTCAGATGCTAAAACCTGAAGTGAGTTATTTCCTTGCAGACACCACAGTGTTTCAAGACTGAAATAGTGGTGCCTAATGTTTCAAGAGAATGAGAGGTTTAGGAAACAGGGAGCTACTTGCTGCACACGAGACTGTAGCAGGTGACTCAGAACAGTAATACTGGGAATAAAACAATGCCTGACTTTGCTAATTTCTTCGGTTTTGTCTCATTTAGTTTACAAGAGCAGTCAGCCTTGTCTGGTCAAATGGACATTCAGGTTTCAGTTATGAACATGACAGGTGAGAAGTGGAATATAACCAGAGTTTGAATAATAAGGACTCGCTATGATGAAAATATTATAGCTCTCCTTACCTCTGACTGAAGGAGTGTGTGCATTCAAATTTTCCTTTATATGAATCAATGGGGAGAATGATCTCAATTCCCAATAGGAACAAATCCTGTGGTAACCTTGGAGATCTCTATGAGAACTGTTGACCAATCTAACTGTGTGGTCTGGCAGAAAAAAGAAAAAAAATGAAAGTGAGGGTGGATGACAGGAAAAATATTCATTTTACCTGGGACCAAAATTCAGTTATCAAAAGAAGAAAGCATTGCAAGGTAACTTCAAGGTGATCATATATCCCACTTCTTGGGTCTGTATCCTGCATATTTACATAAAATCCTTTATTTCTGCCTGCTGATGGCAGATTGTGATTCTTTGCTGCCAATTGCAGCTTACTGGTATTACATTAAAAATGCCATGTCAGATTCCCTAAACACACTGATTGGGGAATCTGCCACTTGAAATTTTCAGAATCCAAGATGCCTAAATCTAATCCCTATCATAGGAATCATCATAGTGGATCTTCTAATAACACGTATCATCAGTACATCCCCAATATATGTCAGGTATTGACTCCCCAATATAAATTTTGATTACAGAATATGCAGAATCAAATATTTATCCAGGAATCACAGATATAAAGCTGAAGCAGTGGCCATCTAGGAACCAACAAGGAGAGAGATCTTAAAATGAGGATTGTAAAGCACAGGACTACATGTACCTTGATGAGTTCATCCAGAGGTGACGATTCATCTGTGTCTCTCTCTTCCCTGTGTACTTGGAAAAGAAGGAGAGAAATTGAAAGGAGAACACAGGATAAAATATACTTTACCCTGTATTTTGCCAACAATTAACAGCAGACAAATCTAGCAAATATCGAATGGTTGTCTCAGCAAGCTTAGAGCTGCTTTTGCCTAGATTCTAGATATATACATGGAAGGCTCTTTTCCTTTCTGGAGTTTTTGGATTGTGACTTTGTACTGTCAAATGCATCTGGTTCCTGGTTCTTTGTGATCCGTTTTTGTCTGTTCTTGTTTATTATGCAGTCAAATTATAATTCAGTATGTTATATACAATACATATTACATGTTTTATATCTAAGTATAATTTATAATTACAATTTTCATGGAGGTGAAATACAATACAAAATATATTTAAGTCCATTGGAGTGATGTAAAAGGAGGTCGGTTGACTGTAGAAAGAAATGTTGATTTCAAGCCCTGTTAAAAAAAGACCAAACTCTAATACAGTATCCCACAGTGTCTTAACAAATAAGAATTGACTTTAAATGAATTGATTTCTCTAAAATTTTAAATGTATTTATATTCGTTACATTTATGTTTGCCCGTTTTAAGGCCTTATAGGTATTTGCATGCTTACCTTTGCGAGAAGTGGTGTTCAGATTTGTGTTTCTCACATCCAACTAATATACCTAAAATATTCTCTTAATAATAATAATTTAGAAGCATTTAGAAAACACTTGATTCCCCATACTAGAATTCATTTCCAAATTTCATAATCACTATTAAATCTGAAATATATTCTTGTATCGTAAATATATACGGCATTTGTTAAAGGAAGTTGTATATGCATAAATTAGAAACTATCTATGGGTACATGAGTGCACAACATGACAAGCTAACCTGAAAATGATTGTAAATTTCTTTCTTGATTAGCTAAATATAATATATAGCCACTCTAACAAGGGTTTGGCTAAATTAGTCCAGCCACAAGGAAACATTGGAATTTTGAACACTAAATAGAATACAATAAATATGCATTTAGTTCGAGTTTTGGAAATTTATTAAGAAAAAGGTGCTTATATATTAATAAAATGCTGGTTTGATGCATATATTAATGAAGACTATCATATTTGAGGTAAGTTTTCTCCTTGGCTTGAAACTTGCCCGTTTAGCTTAGCTGGACACGTATACACAGAAAAATTCCTATACTCACACTTTTCTAATATCCTGGAATAGTATGATGCCAGCATGCCTGCTTTAGAAAATGAGTACTCTAAAACTACCTTTTAGCTTTCCAAATTTCCAAGCAGGTATGTTGCTGACTGAGAGTTCTACTTTACTGTCTTAGGTTACAATGTAACCATAATGGGAAAAATATAAGATAATGACTATAAATGACAGACCACACTGTTAACCCCTTAAAGATCATTGTACTATACTTACTCACCAACTATGATATTGTAGAAATTCCTAGCAGGCTTATTCTTTAAGATACTCTCCCACTTGATTGTGAACTTATACTCTATATGCTGATGTAAAGCGTGCATCAACTCTTTTTCAACTGAGGAAATCAGTTGCTGTTCCCATTCAAGCAGAGGATTGGGATCTGTGCATCTACCCCTAAATAAATAACATTTTATTGTACTCAGTTCTGAGCTAGTTGGGGATTTCTTTTTGAACATCCTTCTTCATCTAGCACCTCACGTGGATCCAAACCCCATACTTACAGGGCTGATCAGCTTAAAGACCTATACTTTGCACAGAATAGAAAATCTAACACCCTACCTGTTTGACTTGCTTTTACCTACTAAGCATTATTTTGTAAAACCACCAACACTGAGAAGACAACTGTTTGAGGCAACTTGGGCACATGTCCCAAGCCTTCACGGTTGTGTCCCAGGCATATGTCAACTTGTGCAGCTTCCGGTTCAGATTCCTGGCTTTAGGGGTTTTGGGTTTCTTTCTCCTTGTACGGAATTGATACAATTATTTTTAATTTGTCAAGAAAAGCATATTTCTCAATATTTAACCATCATCAAGGCATGGAAACCTAAGTGGCGCAGTACTGTTCCCGGCAAAATGTTGTGACTCTGCAGCAAAAACACCTGCTGGACCATTATTACACTGAAAACAATTTACTAGACTTCATAACAGGCAAATATTTTATTAATTAATAAATCAATAATCTTGAAATATATATAATGGCAGACAACAATACCATGGAAAATTTTAGTAACTTTGTTGCTACTACTATGGATGGTATTCTGCAAGGCTTATATATAGCTACAGTGATACATCTATTTATTAGACATTGGGACTCAGTTTTTTTCATATTATGCTCTTAAAAATAGTTTGATAACAGAATCAAGAATGAGGTTCTTTTAGAAATCATGCAGTCTTTACAGACTAATAATGAACAGCTATCTGTACAAAGTTTGTCCTAAATATTTATCCCTAAACGATTAGGAAGCATTAGCTCCAACTTCTAGAAAAATGAAAATTAGTTTATTGACCAAAGTCATGGCTATAAGTACAAAACTGGACATTCACCAAAAGTTTCAAAAATATGCTTACAACTGCCAGTACAGTGGAAAGATACTGTTTTGGAAGTTCCTACATATTTTCATCATTATAGAATGTTAACACATATGCTATTATTTGTAATTTTAAAAGGACTGACTACTTGTGCTATAATAGAAGATTAATCCTGAAATTAACATGGCAAAAATTCTTCAATCTCATTAGCTACATGATTGAAAAGAAAAAATAGAAGTCTTCAGATATATTTTTATGGTAGTGGCCAAAAAAATCAGGAGACAAATCAAGTAAATATTGTTATTAAGACTATATGATGGAAGGCATAACACAAACAGCCTTAATGGCTAGGTATGTATGACTACAATGTTGACAGACTTTCATAAAAATAATATATTTTATTCTTCCAGAGTCAAATAGAAAAAACTGAGTCCTAATGAAATATTAATATGTTCATATATCTGAGCATCATTTGACGCTCATCAGAGATGCTTCTTCATCACTAGTTGGAAAATAACATAATGAGGAATTGGGAAGTTCTTTCTAGAGAAAATAAGAGACTGTGTGGTACTATGTTCTTATGTTTCATGTTTTTAAAACCTAATTAAAAGCTTCGTACATTTACGTTGTAAAGATGACAGAAATATTGTAATAGATTCAAATGGTGGCTGTTGTTTTCATAATACCGATGTTTTCCAGTCTCAACATTACTAGCAGAAGTATTCATTTAGAATCTGAGATGGAAGATACAAGATAAGATCTGCACTTGTTCAAAGCATACAAGAACTAGACACACAGTAACAAAGATATCATTGTGTTAATAATTTTCAAGGGAAGTATGTAATACCCCACTGCCATCATCAATAAACACTTGATTTCAAAAAACCTCATGCTGTCTGATTTTATAATTAGGAATGTGCCTAAAGTGTGAAAGTGTCATGTACAAGAGCATTTATATGCAAAACCACAAACACTATGTCAACAAATCAGCAAATTTGAGCCTATGAGAACCTGCAAAGCAATAGTATGATATGAAGTATGTTCCTCTTCTATAACTTATTCTAATTCGGAGTCTTTGGTAACAGGTACAGAAGTGCTTTCATATGTTACTGCATAAAATTTTCAACGAGTCTATGTTTTTATGCAGAAAAAATCCTGCAAAGTCACACCCATTTTCACAGTGGAACTCAGAGAAAAAAAAGAAAGATCATGACTCCCCTAGACTTTGTCAGGTGCTAAAACCTAAAGTGAATTGTTTCTTTGAAAATGCTGCAATGTTTCAAGACTGAGACAGTGGTGCCACAAGTTTAAAGAAAACGAGAGGTTTCAGAAGCAGGAATTGACTTGATACACAGACCATAACAGGTGACTCAGAATTCAATTCTGGGAATATACCAGTACCTGACTTTGCTAATTACATGGGTTTGGGCTCATTTAATTGTCAAGAGCAGTCTTCTGTGTCCCGGACAATGTACATTCCGGTTTTGGTAATAAACATTTGCAACTGAGAGCTGGCATATAACCTGAGCCTGACTGGGAAGGTTCTGCTATGCTAACAATATTAACACCTCCCCTTGCCTCTGACTGAAAAAGTGTTGCATTCAAATTGTCCCCAGAACAATGAGGAGAGTGATCTCAATTCCACCAATAGGAACAAAGCCTGTGGTTACCTTGGAGATCTGCATCAGAGCTGCTGACGCATTTCTCCCTCCCATCTCAATGTTTCCTCAGGCAGAAAAAATGAAAGTGATAGTATATGACAGGAAATAATGTATTACTTAGGACCAGAATCAAATTATCAAAAACGGAAATAATTGTATGGTAACTAGGAGGTGATCGCATATCACCTTCTTGGGTCTATATCCTGCCTTTCTACCTGAAATTTTCCATTTCTGCCTACGGGTGGCTGATTGTTATACTGTGCCGCCGATTGCAGCTTTCAGGTATCACATCCAGAAATGCCATGTCAGAATCCCTAAACACACTGATTTAGGAAACAGACACTTGAATTTTTCAGATTCCCAGGTGCCTGAGGCTATTTGCCGACAAAAGAATTATCTTAGTGCGGGTCTCCAATGGCACAAAATATCAATAAGTCCCTTTTGTTGTCATGTGTAGACTTGCTAAGAAAATCTTCATTTCAGAAAATGCAGAATACAAGACTAACCCAGGAATCACAGGTTTTACCGATGAAGCAGTGGCTTCAGAGACTTGAGCACATTTCCCACACCACAAAGAAGAACAGGTGGCCCTTAGGAAGAGCATGGGTAAGCTCCTATTCCTTGCTTTTCTTATTGCTTCTGTCTCCTGCAGGTCTCTGCGACACATTTTTTATCTGGGGTTGTTTACAGGGGCCATTGACTAAAGTCCAGCTTTTAGCAGGACTTTAGTCAAAGCCCCACTGGCAAAATGCCTCAGATCAGACCCTTTTATGCCATCAAGGAACCAATGAGGAGAGAGATCTCAAACCAAAGACAGGAAAGCACAGGGCTGTATTTAATATAGTGATCTCATCCAGAGCTGATGAGTCATCTTTGTCTCCCTCCTCCCCGTGTGCTGGAAAGAGAAGCAGCACAATTGACATGGGACACATGATAAAATGTAATTTACCTGCGTTTTGCCTCCGGTTAACAGCCAACAACACTGGCAAAGTATGACAGGTTGTCTTAAAGCGACAAAACTAGCAAAGTATGACAGAATGTCTTAATGAGCTTGCAGCAGCTTTTGTCTCTAATCGGCCTATATACATGAAAGCCTACATTCCTTATTTTGATTGTGAATCTGTGCCTCCAAATATGTACTGCTTCTGATTCTTTGTGATTGTCTTTTGTTTGTTTTTAATGTGTGTTTTTATGCAGTCTATTTATAATTAAATATGTTGCACATAAAATGATATGTATTATTTAGAAATATAATATAAAATTATAATTTTTCATGTATCTGAATTATAATACATAATATATTTAAGTTGATTAGCGAGTTGTACAATTGAATTGATATATTGTAGTAAGAAATTTAGATATGAAACCCTCTTCCAAATAGATCCAACTGTAATATAGTTGCCCACATTATGTTAATGATAAAGAAATAAATTCAGTTTAATTGAGTTCATTAAAAAATCAATATATTTGTATTTTTAACATTTGTGTTTGCTTGTTTTAAAGCTTCTATGTGTTTGCACATTTACCTCTGTAAGAAGAAGCCTTCTAATTTTTTGTTTATTACATGCAATCTGTATACATAAAATATCCTCTATATAATAATTTATAATTATGTGTTTTAAAAATCAGCTAGATCTTAAATGCTAGGCTTTCTCTCCAAATCTTATAATCACCACTAAATGTGAAATAATTTTTCTATATTTATAAAAAGGGATTTATTTAAGAAAGTTGTATGTCCATCTATTTGAAGGCATCATTTGTTACATGAGCATATTTCATAGCAAGCTACCTTGAAAAAAATTATACTGTCCTTTTCAATTAGTTAAATACAACAAATAGCCACTCTAATAATGGTTTGGCTTCAATTGTCTGCTAGTAGGCATACTGGGATTTTTGAGCACTGGATATACTAAAATAATCATGCATTATTTACAGTTTTTGAAATTTCATTAAGGCAAATGTGGTTACATATTAATAAAATGCTGTTTTAGTGCAGATATTTTTTGAAACAAGAAGATATGATATAGGATTTCTCCTTTGATTGTAATGTGACATTCTAGCATAGCAGTTCATGAATCCTCAGAAAACTTCCTCTTTCCACACTTCTCAAATATTCTGGAATTGAAAAATACCAGAATGCATGCTTTAGAAAACTAGTATTCCAAAAATATCTGCCAGGTTTCTAAATTTCCAAATGAGCATGTTGCTAACAGTTCTATGGTTACAATGGAACCATAAAAGCAAAAAAAAAGAAAAAAATAGACCACACTGTTAATCAATCTAAAGATCATGGTCTAATAATTACTCACCAAGTATGAGATGGTCCTCTGTAAACACCAATGTTAAATTATCTTTTCTGAATTGTAGATGATAATGTGAAAAAATGGGCAAATGCCCAGGTTGTTTCTCTATCATCCTCATATATATAATGTAATAAGAGCACCATGGAGGTAAATCTATACCCATTAAACCAAAAATGAATAAAAAATATTAGGGTACATTTAAATAATAGAGTACTTCTCAGTGGTTAAAAAACAAAGACATCTTGAAATTTGCAACAAATGAATGAAACTAGAAAAATTCATTCTGAGTGAGGTAACCCAGACCAGCATGTTGAGGATTATTTGTACCCAATCATCGGTGAACACAAACTATGAAGCAAAGAGTACGAAACCTGTAGCCCATGATTCCAGACAAACTAAGTAACAAGGGGAACATAAGGGAAACAAACATTTATCCTTTGACAGCACCAGTCTATTTCCCAGAGCATGTGAAGACATCCACTTGGAGGTTGGCAAAACTGGCCATTGGACAAAGAAGTCCCCATGTTTTGACACTGAAAAAATGCACGGTGTCTGAACTGGACAAGCATGAAAAAGAAAAAAAGATTGCCAAGCTTTTCAAAGACCTGGTAATATGAATTTAAAAATTTTCCTGCCTCTGGAAAAGGTCTGTCAGTGAATCTAGGTCTCAGGAAATGTTATTTGCTCCAATGTTGAAAATGAGATTTTGAGGGATTGCCTAGGTAGCTAGTTGCCTTTGTCATTTATTGAACATTTTGGAAGTTGCTTAATTGCACTTACTGCTTAATAAAGTAATATTATGTTCATTCTCAGGTCTTCAGTGGGGTTGAATACATTGTAGAGATAGTTATATTTCCGTCATGACTTCGTCAAGCCATTTCTTATATAAGTCATAGACTCCTTAGGATACAATAATTATTAAAATATTTAGTATGTATATCTTGCTTGATATTTTTTATGCAGGGTGTAATTCTACTTGATATTTTTTCTTATTGTATATAGTCTTACACTGGGTTTAAAACTCTCTTATTTGGATAAAAGGGAGAGGTGCTCTGGGAATTCATTTAGACTACTATAGAAACTGATAAAAAAAAAGTGCTCTTTCTACTTCTTGTCTTCTGGTTTCTTATTCAAGTTTTCTGCTCATACAGAGGGCTGATGACCTGAGGATCTATCCCTAAGTAAATTATCATTTATTATACTCAATTCTGAAAGAATTAGGAACTACATTATCACGGTGCTCTACAAAATACTGCAGTACACATTTAATCCAATAAGAACTTCGCTTTTTGCAAATCCCTAATTTTTGTGAAACACGGATGATCCACAAATAATGACTGTGACTTTGGTGATTAATTATTCACAAATTCACCATTAGTTTCTATTGGGTATAGCATCTTGTTCAAGGAGGGGAATGTTTGAGGCTATTTCTATGGATATTTTTCTGTTATTCAATTATATCATGAAAATCAATCAACTTTATTATCATAACAAATGTTCATTTCATCCTGTAATGAAATCATAATATCACAGCACTCTTTATAGATGTAGAAATTAGTAAGTATAATGTGGCCAACAACCACTTGGAAAATAAGGCTTCTTAAAAGCTTACCATTGGGGGTGTTTATAGAAAAACAGATCAGCAATTGAATTTTGAAATAACAGCATACACCCAAATTAATGCAACTACTAAGAGTGCCTGCAATACAATTCTGTCTTCTGGATAGCTAAATGCCGACTTCTCTAAAGTAAGGTAGGGACCTGATGAGTTGTTTCGGGATGATGCAGTCAGCAATCTAATTAATATGGGATGCAAAAGCTGTATTTTTGAATGTTAAACTGCTAGCCTTTGACAATCTTAATGCAGTATTTCAGGCTACTTTGAGACCTTTTAGAAAGAAAGTTAGCATCTCTTATTGTATTTGAATTTGTTCAGATATTGGTTGATCATGTACCCAGGGGCTAACTATGACTTCTCCATTACAGGGAAACACAGTTAAAGATGATCTCCCCCAACAAAGAAATCTGGAACTTGGAGAATAATATAAGATTTAAGAAAGTTAATGAGATCTAATTGAAGCTTAACAGCATGCATTGCTTTCTCTTTCTTCCACACCAAAAGACACCTAAAATATTGTTTTATATAGAAAAGATTATTTTTTACATCATGGCCTTAGTTCCCCAAGACTGTCAAAGATTTCATTTAATCAGTTAATTTCAAAGAACCAATTAGAAGTAGTTTTCATTAGAATGTGTTGTCTCAGGGAATGGCAAAATATGTTACATTATGACAAAAATCGGTGGCTCAGGTTATACAAATTATTAGAGATAAATTTCCATAATTAAATATCATCCGTTAATGGATAATGTCTTCTTTGCCCATATAAATGAAGTGAGTTGATTTGAAATATATTGTCAGCTTCAGCAGAGTCCTGACCTTGCAGGGTTTCTTATTGCACCAGAGAAAGAACAAATACAGCCGTCTTTTAATATTTAGGATATATGATTTATATTAAAGAAATTTAACCTCAGAAATTCCAAATTAATAGTGAAATATGGAAAACTTTGAATGACTATAGTAATTCTTTGGGCATATAACAACAACCACTGTAGATCAATAGGACTCACCTAGATCCTCTGCTTATCTGTGACAGTTGTGAGGATTGTGATTGTGAGAAACTGGCAGTTGGAGAATGATTTGTCCTGGTGGCTTAGGCTGATTGTTTAAAACCTATTCCTCATGCAGGATTGCATTTTCCTGCTTAAATACTGGTGAGGTACCTGGTGTGATAGCAACTTCGTACGCCAGGATTTGCTGGTGTCCTTGAGAAAGTTGCATCATATTCTGAGAATGCTTTGGAGGAGCAGATTAAGAGCTGGGCCTAAGTGAAAGAGAGGGAGGAGATGTGGAGTGAAGGCTGCAGTCTTGTTAGAAAATAAAAAAGAAATTAATTTAATTTAAACCATAAGTCAGTGAAGAAAACTAGCTCTTGCAGGCCAGGCTGATACCTCTAACTTACAGAGGTACTCCTCCCTCTGACTCCTTAGTGCTGAGAGTAAAGGTGTGTGCCTCCAAAAAAAGTTATTTTACTTTAAAAAAAATCCTGCTTTTGTTTCCTCACAAGATGAGAACCTGTGCATTATTTACAGTCTGCTGTGGTTTTAAGAAGCAAGACATACCAAAAGGTATCTATGAACCCCCCAAAAAATTGACCAAGAAAAAGCAGGAAGAACATTGGAGATTACCAAACTTAAATTTTCAAAATGATTGTTTTCATTTAAAGTGGAATATGATACAGAGATGAATGTTTTGCATTAGTATGGATCTTGTTTACTGATACAAATTTAAGTTTATGGTACTTCTGTTCTTATTTAAGGTATAATGTTTTTTGGAGCTAATTTAAATGTAATGTAAAGAAATATAGATGAAAAGATATCTGTAAAATCAAATGTTATTCAAGTTATTTAAGTTTTCTAGATTTTCAGAGATATAGTTCAGTTAGATAGATAATCTTCAACACTTCAACGACCTACAGAATATGGCATTAAAATATTTTAAGAACTTAGACCTTAATCAACAGTGGGAATTTAGGCAGCAACATTACTTTAAGAGGATGATGGGCATTGAAGAACTCATTATGGAATTTGCTTCGAGGTGACAAAGCTAGCCATTTGTGCAAGAAACTGCTCTTCTCTGGACTGTTAAATGGTATGCTGTATAAAATATACATGTGGGATGCACAGAAAATGACTGCTGAAATTGCTAAAAGAGGAGAAAAACATCTTCAGTGTTCATGCTTCATGACTCTTCTAGATGTTCTGTAGGACACAGAAGAAAGTGACTGGCATACTGCCAATGTACTTGAAACAGTCTATCAAATTTTCTGCTTCATGACAAATATACCATGGTCGTCCTGTAGGTTGTAGATGAGTGTCCAAATGTTATCGAAGAATTTTGAGTAACTGTCCAGGGAGTAAGAGTCTCTGTCAATTCTAGAGTTTTGTAAGTTATTTTGAGTGTGTTTCCTCTTTACTTAGATATTATAAGATTCTTCTGTGGTCTTTGATAGTATTGAAAACAGATAATTATGATTATAGTTTTCTTTTGTGATGATAAAAGATAAATTAGATATAAAACTTTAGCCTTACAAAGATAAGATAAATAATATTTTCCTTAATTTGCCAAATGTAAAAGGATTA
Source organism: Chionomys nivalis (assembly GCF_950005125.1). Lineage (NCBI taxonomy): Eukaryota > Metazoa > Chordata > Mammalia > Rodentia > Cricetidae > Chionomys > Chionomys nivalis. The sequence goes on along the minus strand of NC_080108.1, from coordinate 32,838,115 downwards.
AATAGAGTGAACAATTATTGCTTGGTTTCTGTATTGTTATATGTAATTTTCCTATGCTAAAGTGAAAATATTTCTTTTAATTTAGAGAGAAAAGAGAAAGGATGCGTGGTTCCCCACTGTATGCTGAGACCAGTTAATAAAAAATATATTTGGCCTATGATAGAACAGAATATTGCCAGCCAGGAAATCCAAAAAATATATATAGAGAAAAAGTATCTGATTCAATGAAATGCCAATTGTTACAGAAAAAGAAAGCCATAGAAATGTTATAATTTGTTGTAGATAAGCTATATTTTAGGGACTGTCAAGATTCTTAGGTGGAGGGTAGTAAGTGCTTACTTTACTGGTTGAAATTTTCAGTGACTTTACGTTTTGACAAATAATACTACAATGTGATAGTCATTCCCAAAATGGATCTCCCACAGAAGAGGAAAGAGCAGTGCATCCCTTGTCAAAACTGGCTAATTGTGTAGGGTCATCTGAGGGAGTTGCCAGAAACCATCTGTCTATAATACATCCTCTATTTTTATCAGGACATTTTTAATTGTGTCTGTCAAGTACATCTTGCTTTATGAGCATTTTTGTCAGTTGATTCATGTGTCTTTTTAATGCAACTGAATTAATATTATAATATGTTATAATAATAAATATTTTATATGTTTGTAACATAGAATTATAAACTTTCATTAATTGAAATATAAAATATAATATTTATTAGATTGTGCTACAACAATGCTGTTTGGCTTGAAAAATGAAATGTGGGATAAAAGCCCTCTTCCAAATTGAGTCAAATGTAATATAAAACCTCAGAGTATGTTATTGATAAAGAAATAATTTAAGGTCAACTGATCTCAAGGAAAAAATACATTAAATATATATCCTGCTAAAATTATTTTTGACATTTTATAGAATTATTTGTGATTGCACAAATATCTTTGAAAGTGGTCTTCATTTTGTTTCTTATGTGCCATTAATACCTATAATATATATTCTTCATATGCATATATATACTGTATTTGAAAAAATCTACCATATTCTCAATCATAAATTTCTTCTCCAGATTACTATACCACTCTAGCATCAGAAGTACACATTTTTTTTTTTACTCTCTAATAACAGCTAAGTTCATTAAAGGCAGTTTTATGTCCATCAGTATGGAACCATCTACTGGAACAAAAATGGTCCCTCACGGCAGCCATTCCTAAAAAAGTAGCCTAGCTCTCCTTTTCAATTAGCACCTTAAATCAAATAGTGACTCTAATGAGTGTAGGATCTATGAATCTTTCCTGTAGGAATACTGGGATTTTTGATCAGTGGATATACTACAAGAATTATGTATTTAGTTCTAATTGTTGGAAATTCAAGAGTACAAATGTGTGATTTGATGCAGATTTTATTAAAATTAGCTGATTTGAGATAGGTTTTTTTATTTGTCCATCAAATTTGCCAGTCTAGGCTAGCTGGCCTTGTATTCAAAGATACCATCCTTTTCCAACCCACCTGAAACTTCCTAGAAATGTGTAATATTTTATATGAGCATTTAAATATGAGGGTTTTAAAAATATATTATAGATTTCCAGTTTTCAAATAGGCAGGCTGTTGAATGAGAGTTTTTCCTCTCCTTTCACAGAATAGCCATAAAACAATAGCAAAGTAAAACAGTAATATAAATATAACTCAGACTACACACTGCTAGCCATTCTTTAGGTCAATTTGTTCTACTTCTCCCTAGTCATCATGTAGTTCTTTGGTTTCCTTCAGTTTTAACTTTTATTTTCTGAATAGACGCTATTAATGTCAGAAAACCAGCAAGTCCCTGGCCTATATCTATATTATCCTGACACATACAATAAAAAAGAAAAAGCCTAAAGCTTACTCCTGAATATTCCATGCAACAGTGTAAAGCAAGAAAGAAGTTCAGATTAAAACAATGGACCTAAACAAGATGTGCATAAAATAAAATGAATGTATAATGAAATTACCTGTGTTAATCTGCCTGTCCTTTTATAGTAGAAGGCAACCAGATATCAAGGAAAAAATAACCTTTACATATAACTTAGTGTGTTCGTTGTAATTTTGCTTTTCCACAATTGCAAGTAGTAGAAAGAAAAACTGTATACTGGAATATTTCTCTTTATGAGATTTTCTATGTCATAGAGATAATTATTTTCAAAGTTCTTTTGTTCTTGGAAATTGTGTTGATGTAATCGCATCATATCAAAGAATGGGGACACAGCATGACTAAGAAAAGGGACATATACAAAGGTTTACATTACTTTAAGGCAGCTGTGATCACGGCCAATACTGTTGTATAAAATTAAGCAACACCTGAGCAGGCTTAACTTCTATGTCCATGTGACTGTTCTTCAGCTTCTAGGCCTGAGCATTCTAGATGAAGTTTTTGCTTAATAATTGAAATATGTAAAGAATAAATACAGCTATATTAACTGAACATACATATAAAAATAATATTTCCCAAATATTTTCCTGAATAGATTTTAAACATAAAACCTCTTAAACATATAGAAATGATGGAAATGTATGGCTCTATCAGGCTATAAAGAGAATATGATAAAAAGATAGTGAGTGTTGAAAATTCAAGAAAAGTATATGGAATATTCCTTTACACAGGATGAATAAATGTCACTGTGAATTGTTTAATAAAGAAACAAAATGGATTATACCTAGTCAGTATTAGATTCGGCCAGGGAACCTACTTCCACATAGCTGGGAAGAACAAAAGATGAGTCTCAGAATCCTGAAAAGAAACAGGGAGAAGATGAAATTGCTAAAGTAAGAAAAGGTAATATTACAAAAGGGAGAGAAGAGAGAAGAAACATTACTGAATTTAAGATGTAAAATTTGTCTTTTAATAATCCTGAGCCATGGACTGATAACACTTGAAATGTATCATTGTATACTGGAGAGACATTGTGTAAACTCAACCCCACCCCTTATACTATGAAGTGTTATAGAACTTTCTCACTCAGGTACCAGTATTGTACTATTTGGCTGGCTTCTTTGTCAAAGGCATGCCTATAGAACCACAGTGCCACCTATAGAAGTGACAGTGGCACTTCACAGACAATTTTAAAAATCCTGAGTGAGGTAACCCAGACCCAAAAAGAAGATCATGGGATGTACTCACTCATAATTGGTTTCTAGCTATGGATAGGGGGCCTCTGAGTCTATAATATGTGGTCCTAAAGAAGCTAAACAAGAGGGCAAACCCAAGGAAAAACATATAGTTATCCTCCTGGCTATGGGAAGTAGACAAGAGTGCCGGGCAAAAAATTGGAATCTTGGGGGTAGGGTGGGATGGGGGTAAGGGGAGATGGAGAAAGAAAAGTGTGAAGGAGAGGATGAGGGGAACTTGGGGAAACGGGATGATTGGGTATATAGGAAGGTTGGATAGGGGAGCAGGGAAACTCATATCTTAGTTAAGGGAACCACCTAAGGGTTGGCAAGAGACTTGAACTTGGGGTGGCTACCAGATGCCCAGGGCAATGTCCCCAGTTAGTTCTTTGGGCACCTGAGGATAGGGAACCTGAAATGAACCTATCCTATAGCCATACTGATGAATATCTTGCATATTACCATAGAACCTTCATCTAGCGATGGATGGAGATAGAGACAGAGACCCACACTGGAGCACCGGACTGAGCTCCCAAGGTCCTAATGAGGAGCAGAAGGAGGAAGAACATGTACAACGAAGTCAGGACCACGAGGGGTGCACCCACCCACTGAGACAGTCGGACCGATCTATTGGGAGCTCACCAAGGCCAGCTGGACTGTGACTGAAAAAGCATGGGATAAAACCGGACTCTCTGAACATGGCAGACAATGAGAGCTGACAAGAGGCCAAGGACAATGGCACGGGGTGTTGATCCTACTTCAGGTTCTGGCTTTGTGGGAGCCTAGACAGTTTGGATGTTCAACTTCCTAGATCTGGATGGAGTGGGGAGGACCTTGGACTTTCCACAGGGCAGGGAACCATGACTGCTCCTGGGACTGGAGAGGGAGGAGAAGAGGAGTAGGGGGAGGGGGAGAGGGGCGGGAGGAGGGGGAGGGAAATGGTAGGCGGGGAGGAGGCGGAAAATTTTTTTTTCAATAAAAAAAATATGCTTACACCTCCAAATTTGATGTAAAGAACATATTTTAAAGTAATTATGCATTTCCTATATTATTATGTCATCATAGAATGGAAATCCTTCTGTTGCTATTTAGAAACTTTATTGGGATTGACTACATATGAAATAACAGAAAAATAATCCTATAACAATAATCATCTTGTTGGTGGAGTATAGTTTGCAGGAATAAAATTTCTCACTCTCATGAGCTACTTGCCCTAAAAGAAAAAATAGTGAGCAGTCTTCAGATATATTTTACCAAAGCAGTCAAAAAAATCAATAGAAAATTCTAGTAACTCTAAGGATTATGATTAAGATCAGTAGTGGAAAGAAATACCCCAACATGATTTTAATGGTCAGGAATATGATACTAGAATATTAATAGACTTATACAGAAACAATTTCTTTTATTCTGCCAGAGTCAAATAGAAACAAACTGAGTCCTAATTACAGGCTGCTATACAGTTATGTATGGGAGACTCCTCAGTGTTCCTCCTATATCTTGTCTCTGTGGATTACTTACAAACAGCAGATACTCCGGATGATCCTACTGTTTTAGTTCAGGAAGCAAACAACAAATGTTGAAACACACAATACAATAGAAAGAAGGTATTTTGGATGTTCCTATATACTTTATATTCATAGAATGTAAATGCATTAGCTACAATTTAGAACTTAACTGGGATTGCCTACTTGTGCTATAATTACAGGTTAATCCTCATATTAGAGGATTAAAATTAGCATGATCAAAATTCTTCACTTCACATTAGTGTGCCCAAAAAGGCAAAATAATGAGAAGTCTTGAGATATATTTTTTGCCATATCTGCCATAAAATCAGGGGAAAACTCAAGTAAATATTTTTATAAAAACTATATGATAAAAGGCATAATGTATGCTGCCTTAATGGCTAGATATTTAAGACTAAAATTATAACAAACTTACATAAAATACAAAAAGCAACACACACGGTAACAAAGAAATCTGGTGTGTTATCTTTTCTTTGGTTGAATGTAATACCTCTCTGCCATCATCAGTAAATAGAGGATTTCTAACAAAGCTCATACTATCTGATTTACTAAATAGGAATGGGAATACAAGTGAGAAAGTACCATATACAAGAGTTTTAAATGACAAAACACAAAGACAATGTCAACCAAGAAGGCAAAGATGAGCCTTGAGAAATTAAAAGGGAATAGATGATGAGAAGTATATTTCCTCTGTTATAGCTTATTGTACCTTGAGAGTCTTTGGTGACAGGTAGGTTACTGCCTTCAGATGTAACTTCTTAGTATTTTCAATGACTCCAAGTTTTCGTGAAAAAACAGTACAATGCCATTCCCATTCCTGCAATATATCTTGGAGAGGAAAGAACATGACTCCCCTAAATTCTGTCAGATGCTAAAACCTGAAGTGAATTATTTCATTGCAGACACCGCAGTGTTTCAAGACTGAAAGAGTGTTGCCTAATGTTTCAAGAGAATCAGAGGTTTCCGAAGCAGGGAGCTACTTGCTGCACAAGAGACAGTAACAGGTGACTCAGAACAGTAATACTTGAAATAAAACAATACCTGACTTTGCTAATTTCTTCGGCTTTGTCTCATTTAGGTTTTAAGAGCAGTCTGCCTTGTGTAGGCAAATGGACATTCAGGTTCAGTTATAAACATGACAGCTGAGAACTGGAATATAACCAGAGTTTGAATAATAAGGACTCACTATGCTAAAAATGTTATAGCTCTCCTTGCCTCTGACTTAAACAGTGTGTGCATTCAAATTTTCCTGTATATGAACCAATGGGGAGAATAATCTCAATTCCACCAATAGGAACAAATGGTGTGATAACCCTGGAGATCTCCATCAAAGCTGTTGACTCATTTCTCTCTCCCATCTGTGTGGTCTGGCGGGAAAAAAAAAATGAAAGTGAGTGTGGATGACAGGAAAAATATTCATTTTACCTCAGACCAGAATGCAGTTATCAAAAGAGGAAAGCATTGCGAGGTAACTAGGAGGTGATTATTTATCCCAATTTTTGGGTCTGTATCCTGCCTATCACCTGAAGTCCTTCATTTATACCTGCTGATGGCTGATTGTGATACTGCATTGCCAATTGCACCTTACTGGCATCATATTCAGAAAAGCTGTGTCATATTCTCTAAACACATGATTGGCTATCTGCCACTTGAAATTTTCTGAGTCTGAGATGCCTGAATCTATTCTCCAACACAGCAATTGCCATACTGGCTCCTCCAATGGCACATATTGTAGTGATCTGGAGTGTCAGGCTGCGGCCCAGCTCCCATCTAGCTTTACCCGAAAAAATTACAGGAAAATCGTATTCTTTTAAACACTGCCTGGCCCATTATCTCCAGTCTCTTACTGGCTAACTCTCACTTCTTGATTAACCCATTTCTATTAATGTGTGTAGAACCACGAAGTGGTGGTTTACCGGGAAGATTTTAGCCTACATCCATCTTGGGCTAGAGCTCATAGCATCTGCCTCACTGCCTTCTTCCTCCCAGCATTCTGTTCTGTCTTTCCCACCTACCTATGTTCTGACATATCAGGCCAAGCAGTTTTCTTTATTAATTAACAAATGAAAGTAACAAATAGACAGATGTCCCTCCTACATCAACATATAATCAATACATCCCTGGTTTCTGTCAGGTATTGACTCCCAAAGAAAATTTTGATTAAATAAAATGCAGAATTAAAGACTTACTCAGGAAGAAGCACTGACTTCAGAGAATCGAGCACATCTCTTCGACGGTAATGGGAACAGGTGATTTTTAGCAGGAACATGTAAAATCTAACATTTCTTTTTCTTTTCCTATGTTTTTATTGCTTCTTTCTCCTGCTGGTCTCTGGGACAGATTTTTCTTATCTGGGTTTGTTTTCAGCCAGGTTTCTACAAATTCAGCTGAAAGATGGACTTTAGCCAAGAACCTGCCTGGTAAAATCCTTGAGTGCAGACATTTTTATGCCATCAAGGAACCAATAAGGAGAGAGATCTTAAACTGAAGATTGTAAAGCACAGGACTACATTTACCTTGATGACGTCATGCAGAGCTGATGCTTCATCTGTTTCTGCTTCCTGTATGTTGTAAAAAGAAGCAGAGCAATTGAAAAGAGAGCACAGGATAAAATATACTTTTCCCTGTATTTTGCAACAGTTAACAGCAAACAAATATGCCTAATATTGAATGGTTGTCTCATCAAGCTTGCAGCTGCTTTTTCATAGATTCTACATATATACATGGAAGGCTCTGTTCCTTTCTCGAGATTTTTGGTTGTGACTTTTGCTGTCAAGTGCATCTAGCTTTTGATTCTACGTGATCTGTTTTTTCTGTTTTATTCTTATTATGCAGTCAAATTATAATTCCATATGTTATATATAATACATATAATATGTTTTATATCTAAATATAATTACTAATTACAATTTTCACTGAGTTGAAATACAATACATAATATATTTAAGTCCATTGCAGTGTTGTAAAAGGAGGTGGGTTAACTGTAGAAAGAAATCTTGATTTCAAGCCCTGTTGAAAAAAGACCAAACTGTAATATAGTATCCCACGGTGTCTTAACAATTAAGAAATGACTATAAATGAATTGATTTCTCAAAAATTTATAAATGTATTTATATTCTTTACAATTATGTTTGCCAGCTTTAAGGCCTTAGAGGTGTTTGCATGCTTACCTTTGCAAGAAGTGGTTTTCATATTTGTATTTCTCACATCCAACTAATATACATAAAATATCCTCTTAATATTAATTTATAAGTATTTAAAAAAACTCTTGACTCCAAATATTAGAATTCCTTTCAAATTTCATAATCACTATTAAATCTGTAGTATATTTTTCTATATAAATATATATGGCATTTGTTAAAGGAAGCTGTATATGCATCAATTAGAAACTGTCTATGGGTACATGAGTGCACAACATGACAAGCCAACCTGAAAATAATTCTAAATTTCTTTCTTGATTAGCTAAATATAGTAAATAGCCACTCTAATAAGGGCTTGGCTTCATTATTCCAGTCACAAAGAATATTAAAATTTTGAGCACTGGACAGGATACAATAAAAATGCATTTAGTTCAAGTTGTTGGAAAATCAACAGGGCAAATGTGCTTATCTATTAAAAAATGCTGGTTTGATGGACTCGCTGAACACAGCGGACAATGAGGACTGCTGAGAAGTCAAGAACAGTGGCACTGGGTTTTGATCCTACTGCACGTACTGGCTTTGTGGGAGCCTAGGCAGTTTGGATGCTCACCTTACTATACCAGAAAGGAGGTGGGAGGTCCTTGGACTTCCCACAGGGCAGGGAACCCTGACAGCTCTTCGGGATGATGAGGGAGGGGGACTTGATTTGTGGAGGGGGAGGGAAATGGGAGGTGGTGGTGGGGAGGAGGCAGAAATCTTATAAATAAATAAATAAATAAAATGTAAAATGCTGGTTTGTTGCAGATATTAATGAAAACTATCATATTTGAGATAAGTTTTCCCCTTGGATTGAAACTTGTTAGTCTAGCCTAGCTGGCCACATATACTCAGAAAACTTTCTGTTCTCACACTTTTCTAATATCATGGATTGTAAAATGTCAGCATGTCTGCTTTAGAAAATGAAAGGCCTAAACCTTCCACAGCCCAGGAATTCTAACACCCCACCCATCTGACTTGCTTTTACCTACTAAGCATTATTTTGTAAAAACCCCACCACAGCAAAGCTAACTGTTTGAGGTAACTTGGGCACATGCCCTTGGCCTTCACTGCTGTGTCCCAGACATGTGGCAACGTGTGAAACTTCAAGTTCAGATTCATGGCTTTTGGGTTTTGGGTTTCTTTCTCCATGTATGGAATTGATTTAATTGCTTTTAATTTGTCAAGCAAAGCATATTTCTCAGTATGTAACAATCCTCAAGGCAGGGAAACCATAGTGGCTCAGGACTGTTCACGGCAACAGGTTGTGACTCTGCAACAACAACACCGGCTGGACAATAAAGATTATTACACTGAAAACAATTTACTGGGCCACATAACAGGTAAATATTTTATTAATTAATAAATCAATAATCTTGAAAGATATATAAAGGCAGACAATAATACCATGGAAAATTTTAGTAACTTTGTTGCTAATAGTATGGATGGTATTCTGCAAGGCTTATATAGTTACAGTGATACATCTATTTATTGGATATTGGGACTCAGTTTTTTTTCATATTATGTTCTTAAAAACTGTTTGATAACGGAGCCAAGAATGAGGCACTTTTAGAAATGAAGCAGTCTTTACAGACTAATAATGAACAGCTATCTGTCCTAACTTTGTCCTATACATTTATCCCTAAACCACAGGAAGCAGTAGCTCCACCTACTAGAAAAATGAAAATATGAATTTACAGCATTGCTATACAATTCCACAACTGCTCAAATATCAAAAAACTTACATGGTTTGGTCAAGACTAACTAATGAATTCAAAACCTTGCCACTATTGTTCACTTAAAAATATTTCATGCAATGTAAACAGACAATTTATGCCAAAAAGAACAGGATATATGCAGTGAAGACAGTATATTCCAATACAGACAAGGTATTAAAAAGTAAAAATTTAGAATTCTTAAAAGCCAATTAAAATTAAATGAAAGCAAAGAAATGATGAAAATGCATAGCACAATGACATCCCATATTGAAATGCTAAAAGAGTTGGAAAACTCTTTAAAAATAACCCAATTAGCAGAAAAGCCAATGACAAATATTAAAGACTAAGATAGAAAGGATCATTTTCTACTGCACAGTAACATTGAAAGGCCTTTGAATTAGAAAAAGTTGATGCTAAATTGGTTATACAAAATCACAACAATGTGTATACAGTGTAAAATACTGATATATACAATGTATGTGCACAATAAAAAATAATAATTTTATTATATAGTGGGATTTATTTTGACATTTTTAGTACAGATATTGATTTAAAGAGAAAGCAGAATAGAGCGTCAAATAACATAAATACAGTACACATGTATGAAATTCTCAGCTAAGAAGTATATCATACATGCATATGTATATACAAAGATTATTATGCATAGCCTATCTCATATATATACACATAACTAAACTTATATAAATATTTGAAAGTAATTGAGCTGCTTCATACTATATTAGAAGAGTTATTGTAAACTGAACTCCTTATACCATAAGGGATCTCAGCTTTATCTCACCGAGATACAAATAGTATGTTTTTTCATTTCTTTATTGGCCAAAGTCATGGCTACCAGTACAAAACTGGACATTCACCAACCGTTTCAAAAATATGCTTACAACTGCCAGTACGGTGGAAAGAACCTGTTTTGGAAGTTCCTACATAATTTCATCATCATAGAATGTTAACACATATGATATTATTTGTAATTTAAAAGGGATTGACTACTTGTGCTATAATTGAAGATTAATCCTGAAAATAGCATGACCAAAATTCTTCACTCTCATTAGCTACATGACCGAAATGAGAAAATAGCAGTTTTCAGATATAATTTTATCATAGTGGCCAAAAAATCAGGAGACAAATCAAGTAAATATCGTTATTAGGACCATATGATGGAAGGCATAACTCAAACAGCCGTATTGGCTAGGTATGTATGACTACAATGTTGACAGACTTTCATAAGAATAGAATATTTTATTCATCCAGAATCAAAAAAACTGAATCCTAATAAAATATTAATATGTTCATATATAGGAGCATCATTTGACCTTCATCACAGATGTTCCTTCAGCATTAGTTGGAAAATAACATAATGTGGAATTGGAAAGTTCTTTCTATAGAAAATAAGAGGCTGCATAGAACTATGTTCTTATGTTACATGTCTTTAAAACCTAATTAAAAGCTTCATACATTTGTACTATAAAGGTGAAAGAAATATTGTAATAGATTAAAATGGAGGCTGTTGATTCCAAAGTACCAATGTTTTCCAGTCTCAACATTAGTAGCAGACATTCAATTAGAGTCTGAGATGGAAGTTACAAGATAAGATCTGTACTTGTTCAAAGCATACAAGAACAAGACACACAGTAACAAAGAAATCATTGTGTTAATTATTTTCAAGGGAAGTATGTAATACCTCACTGCCATCATCAATAAATACTTGATTTCAATAAAAGCTCATGCTGTCTTATTTTATAATTAGGAATAGGCATAAAGTGTGAAAGTATCATGTACAAGAACATTTATATGCAAATACACTTAGACTATGTCAACCAAAACAGCAAATTTGAGCCTGTGAAAACCTGAAAAGCAATAGTATGATATGAATTATGTTCCTCTTCTATAACTTATTCTAATTCAGAGACTTTGGTAACAGATACAGAAGTGCTTTCATGTTACTGCATAATATTTTCAATGAGCCTATGTTTTTATGCAGAAAAAAAACCCACAATGTCATTCCCATTGTCACAATGGAACTCAGAAAAAAAAATAAAAGAAGGAATGAATCCCCTAGACTTTGTCAGATGCTAAAACCTGAAGTGAATTATAATTTTCAGATACTGCACACTTTCAAGACAGAAATAGTGTTGCCACAAGTTTACAGAGAAGGAGAGGTTTCAGAGCAGGAATCGACTTGATGCACAGACCATAACAGGTGACTCAGAACTGAATACTGGGAATATACCAGTACCTGACTTTGCTAATTACATGGGCTTGGGTTCATTTAGTTGTCAAGAGCAGTCTTCTGTGTCCGGGACAATGTACATTCAGGTATTGGTAATAAACATTTGCAACTGATAGCTGGCATATAACCTGAGCCTGACTAGGAAAGATCCGCTATGCTAAAAATATTAATACCTCTCCTTGCCTTGACTGAAAAAGTGTTTGCATTCAAATTGTCCCCAGAACAATGAGGAGAGTGATCTCAATTCCACCAATAGGAACAAAGCCTGTGGTTACCTTGGAGATCTGCATCAGAGCTGCTGACGCATTTCTCTCTCCCATCTCAATGTTTCCTCCGGCAGATAAAATAAAAATGAAAGTAGAAGGAATGAAATAATGTAGTTTACCTAGGACCAGAATCCAATTATTAAAAACGTAAATAATTGTGAGGTAACTAGGAGGTGATCACATATCACCTTCTTGGGTCTATATCCTGCCTATCAACCTGAAATTTTCCATTTCTGCCTGCGGATGGCTGATAGTTATACTGTGCCGCCGATTGCAGCTTACAGGTATCACATTCAGAAATGCGATATCAGAGGACTGAAACACACTGATTTAGGGAACAAACACTTGAGATACAGATTCCCAGGTGCCTGAGACTATTTGGCGAGATAGCAATTATCTTAGTGCGGGCCTCCAATGGCACATAATTTCATTAACTCCCTTTTGTTGTCAGGTATAGACTTGCTAAGAAAATCTTCATTTCAGACAATGCACATTACAACACTAACCCAGGAATCACAGGTTTTACCGATGAAGCAGTGGCTTCAGAGACTCCAGCACATTTCCTGCACCGCAAACAGGAACAGGTGACTCTCAGGAAGAGCATCGGTAAGCTCTTAGATTCCTTGCTTTTCCTATTGCTTCTGTCTCCTGCAGGTCTCTGCGACACGTTTTTTATCTGGGTTTGTTTACAAGGGGCATTGACTAAAGTCCAGCTTTTAGCAGGACTTTAGTCAAAGCCCCACTGGCAAAATGCCTCAGATCAGACCCTTTTATGCCATCAAGGAACCAATGAGGAGAGAGATCTCAAACCAAGGACCTGAAAGCATAGGGCTATATTTAACTTGGTGATCTCATCCAGAACTGATGATTCATCTGAGTCTCCCTCCTCCCTGTGTGCTGGGAAAAGAAGCAGAGAAATTGACAGTGGAACACAGGATAAAATGTAATTTGCCTGTGTTTTGCCTCTGGTTAACAGCAGACAAAACTGGCAAAGTATGACAGGTTGTCTTAATGAGCTTGCAACGGCTTTTGTGTCTATGCTACACAGATCATTAAAAATGGGTTAATCAAAGATGTGAGAATTAGCCAATAAGAGGCTAAAACTAATGGGCCAAGCAGTGTTTAAAAGAAAAAAAAATCTACCTAAAAACATGAAAGTCTTCATTCCTTATTTTGACTGTGAATCTGTGCTTCCAAGTACGTACTGCATCTGATTCTTTATGATAATTTTTTTCTGTTTTTATGTGTGTTTTTTATGCAGTCAAATTATATTTAATATGTTGCATATAAGATGATATGATCATTTACAGATATAACATCTAATTATAATTTTTCACGTAGTTGAATTATAATACATAATACATTTAAGTTGATTAGAGTGTTGTACAATAAAATGGGTATATTGTAAAAAGAAATATAGACGTGATAGACCCAACTATGATATAGTAGCCCACAGTATCTTAATGATAAAGAATTTAATTCTTTATAAAATCTTAATTGATTTCAGAAAAAATTAAATATATTTATATTTTTAATTTTGTGTTTGCTTGTTTTAAAACTTATACATGTTTACACATTTACCTTTGTAAGAAAAAGCCTTCATTTTTTGTTTCTTATATGCAATCAATATACATAAACTCGCCTCTACATAATAATTTACAATTATTAATTTTCAAAATCAGCTAGATCTTAAATGCTAGGATTTCTCTCCAAATCTCATAATAACCGCTAAATCTGAAGTATTTTTCCATCTTCATTAAAAAGGAATATATTTAGGAAAGTTGTATGTCCATCAATTTGAAGACAGCCTTTGTTACATGAGCATATTTCATGGCAGGCTACCTTGAAAATAACTGGAACTGTCCTGTTAAATTAGTTAAGTACAACAAATAGCCACTCTAATAAGGGTTTGGCTTCAATTGTCCTGCCGGTAAGCTTGCTGGGATATTTGAGCACTGGATATACTACAGGAATCATGCATTATTAATAGCTTTTGAAATTTCATTAGAGCAAATGTGCTTACATGTTAATAAAATACTGGTTTAGGGCAGATATTTATTGGAACTAGAAGGTATGAGATATGAGTTCTTCTTTGACTGTAATGTACCATTCTAGACTAGCTGTCCATGAATCCTCAGAAAACTTCCTCTTTTTACACTTCTCAAATATTCTGGAATTTAATAATACCAGAATGCATGCTTCAGAAATCTAGTATTCTAAAAATGTCTGCTAGGTTTCTAAATTTCCAAATAAGCATGTTGCTGACTGCCTATGTTTACAATGTAACCATAAAAGCCAAAAAAAAAAAAAAAAAGACAACGACTATATCTCACAGACCACACTGTTAACCACTCTAAAGATTATGGTATAATAATTATTCAACAAGTATGATTTGGTCCTCTGTAAACACCCATGTTAAATTATCATTTCTGAATAGTAGATGATAATGGGAAAAAAATGGGCAAATGTCCAGGTTTTTTCTCTATCATTCTTATACATAAAATGTAATAAGAGCAGCATGTACATAAATCCATACCCATTTAAACAAAAATGCATAAAAAATGAGGGTACATTTAAACAATAGAGTTCTTCTCAGTGGTTAAAAAACAAAGACATCTTGAAATTTGCAGGCAAATGAAAGAAACTAGAAAAATTCATTCTGAGTAAGGTAACCCAGACCTGAATGATCAGGATTATTTTTACCCAATCACCAGTGAACAGAAACTATGAACAAAGAGTAGGGAACCTATAGTCCATGATCCCAGACAAGCTAAGTAACAAGGGGCACATAAGCGAAAAAACATTCATCCCCCTGGCAGCACCAGTCTATTCCTCAGAGCATGTGGGGCCCTGAAGACAATTCACTTGGAGCTTGGCAAAACTGGTCTTTGTGTAAGGAACTCCCCATGTCTCGAGAACTGAAAAAAATGTGCACTGTCTGAACTGGACAAACATGATAAAAGAGAAAATATTTCCAAACCTTGCCAAGACAAATTTACTTAAATGAATAAATAATGAATGGCCAAAAAAATAGATAAAAAGTCATTTGCATGTTATAAAGATAAAAATGCAAATAAGATACTAGATGCTTAAAAATAGCAAAATTCAAAAATGAGATAAAAATAGTAAGCAATTATGTTCTGCAAATTAAAATTAGATTACATCATTTTGAACCAAAATCATTAATGATGAGCTCTGAGATGAAATATTTGAGAAAACTTACAAAAATTTTCAAAATACTACCTGTCAGCCTGGGCATTTGTTTGCTTTGTATTTGAAAAAATCAAGCATATTCTCAACCATAAATTTCTTCTCCATTACAAATGTATGAAACGTCAATCCAATACTGATTTGATGCAGATTTTTTAGAATTAGCTGATTTGAGATAGGTTGTTTCCTTTGGACATCAAATTTGCCAGTCTAGCCTGGCTGGCCAAGTATTCGGAGATACCATTCTTTTTGAACCCACCTCAAATATCCTAGAAATGTGTAATACTTTATATGAGCATTTAAATATGAGGGTTCTAAAACTATATTATAGATTTCCAGTTTTCTAATAAGCATGCTGTTGAATGAGACTTTTTCCTCTCCTTTCACAGAATAGACATAAAACAATAGCAAAGAAAAACAGCAATGTGAATATAACTCAAACTACACACTGATAGCCATTCTTTAGGTCAATTTGTTCTACTTCTCCCTAGTCATCATGTAGTGCATTGGTTTCCTTCAGTTTTAAATTCTATTCTCTGAAGAGTGGATATTAATGTCAGAAAATCAGCAAGTCCCTGGCCTATAGCTATATCATCCTCACACATACAATAAAAACAGAACAGCCTGGAGGATACTACTGAATATTACATGCAACAGCGCAATAGTAAGAAAGAATTTCAGATTAAAATAATGGACCTAAACAGAATGCATATAAACTAAAAAAATGTATAATGAAAATACCTGTGTTTTTCTGTCTGTCCTTTTATGCTAGAAGGCAAACAGACAAAAGGAAAAAAGAACCTTTACATATAACTTAGAATGTTAATTGTAATTTTGCTCCTCAACAATTGCAAGTAGTAGAAAGAAAAATTGTATACTGGAATATTTCCCTTTATGAGACTTTCTATGTCATAGAAATAATTATTTTCAAAGTTCTTTTGTTCTTAGAAATTGTGCTGATATGAATGCATCACATCAAAGAATGGGGACACACTATAACTAAAAAAGGAACATATACAAAGGTTTACATTACTTTAAGGCAGCTGTTTGTCACAGCCAATACTGTTGTATAAAATTAAGCAACACCTGAACAGGCTTAACTTCCATGTCCATGTGACTGTTCTTCAGCTTCTAGACCTGAGGATTCAAGATGAATGTTTTGCTGCATAATTGAAATAGGTAAGGAATAAATACAGCTATATTAACTGAACATACATATAAAATAGTATTTTCCAAATATTTCCCTAAATAGATTTTAAGCATAAAACCTCTTAAACATATAGAAATATGGAAATATGTCTCTATCTGGCTATAAAGAGAATATGATAAGAAGATAGTGTGTGTTGAAAATTCAAGAAGAGTATATGGAATATTCCTTTATACAAGATGAATAAATGTCACTGTGAATTGTTTAATAAAGAAACAAAATGGATTATACCTAGTCAGCATTAGATTCGACCATGAAGAACAAAAAAGAGGAGTCTCAGAATCCTGAAAAGAAACAGGGAGAAGATGATGAAATTGCTAAAGTAAGAAAAAGTAACATTCCAAAAGGGAGAGAAGAGAGAAGAAACATTGCTGATTTTAAGATGTAAGATTTATCTTCTAATAATCCTGTGCCATGGACTGATAACTTTTACTTAATAATAGCTATGTGTGTGATTATTTATGAATTATCTGATGGGACACACGAAGAGCCTACTTGTTGGCATACATATTTGTTACCGAAATTTTCACATAAGACATAAAAGGCTTTTTTTTTATTCTTTTTTAATTAAAATTTCCACCTGCTCCCCGTTTCCCATTTCCCTCCCCTCCTCCCAAATATTGCCCCCTCCCCCCACTTCCCTCCCCCTATCCCCACTCCTCTTCTCCTCCCCCCACTCCATTCCCCCTCCCTCTCGATACTGAAGAGCAGTCCAAATTCCCTGCCCTGCGGGAAGACCAAGGTCCTTCTATCTCTTTTAAAAGTTTCTAAGCAACCAAAATGGAGGCAAATGGGGCTTCCTGATGACTGACTTTTGTACACCAAAAATAATACTAGTGCAAACAGAGGAAGGGCTCCTTTAAGAGAGGGCTTCTTGGCTGAGTGCTATATAACAGGGGTGTGGTGTTTTAAAGAGGCTCTCCAATCAAACAGTTAAATGGAGTTTATGATAAGTTGTCAGTATGTTTCTCTGTGTCAACTGGGACTGAATAATCACAGAGGTGAGGGAGCAAACATCGTTCCTTGATACCTCAGCCATGAAGCAAGTGTCTAAGGGAGCCAACAGGAGCATCCAGATACTATTTCCATGCACCAGTACATGCACTAAGCAAAACCATGTTAATCTGCAAACAACATAGCAGTTTAAGATTTGTCTCGTTCTCAATTTTTAATAAAGAAGTATCTGGACATAAAAGAAAACCCTAGACTGATTACAGTGTGTTTAAACAAATACCCATACCATTATCTCTGCTTTTCTTTTACAGTATCACAAACATTGAACAACAGCAATGCCTAGGAGTCTTCATATATAAAACCGCAGAATAAGATAAAAATTATGCTACATCAATTTTTTGTCTTATGAACATTGTCCTATTATCCCATTGTCCTCAGTTTTCAATAATATTCCTTTACACAGGATGAATAAATGTCACTGTGAATTGTTTAATAAAGAAGGTTAATGGATTATAGCTAGTCAGTATAAACTTAGGAAGAGGAACCATAATTCGATGTTGCTGGGAGGAACACACCAGTTAAATGGGGTTTGTGATTAGTGGGCAGTATGCTGCTCCGTGTCAGCAGGGACTGAATCATCACAGAGGTGAGGTAGCAAAGAATCTAGATCCATTTCTGCAGTTCACGAACACTGATAAACTAGTCAAGTACAAAATGTCATTTCTAAAATTGGTTATATAGTCACCGTATTCTTTACATTGTTTGGAATAGCTATGTATACACTTGTTCATGTACAATAAATTAAATTGATTTTAATATTTACTCATATTTACTTTGACCTTTGTAGTTCCAATGTTTTATTGAAGAAGGAAGCAAAAAAATGTAAAATAATATAAATATACTGCTCATGTATGAAATTGTAAACTATGCCCAGCAAGTATTCCCATGCATATTATGTATGTTTATATACACATGTGTATAAGCAAACTCATAGAGATGTACATAAACTTATATGAATATTTGAAAGCACTTGAAATGCACCATTGCATTATTCGAGATATTGTGTAAACCGAACTCCACCCCAATTTGGAAATTGTTATCAGAACTTTCTCACTCAGGTACCAGTATTGTACTATTTGGCTAGCTTCTTTGTCGAAGGCATGCCTATATAACCACAGTGAAGCTTCATAGACGATTTTAAAATTATGCTTACACCTCCCAATTTGAAGGAAAGAATGTTTTTATAGTAATTATGAAATTCCTATATTATTATGGCATCATAGAATAGAAATCCCTGTGTTGCTATTTAGGAACTTTTTTGGGATTGACTATATGTGATATAAGAGAAGAATATTCCTATAACAATACTGATCTTGTTAGTGGGGTAAAATTTGCAGGAACAAAATTCTCACTCCCATGAGCTACTTGCCCTAAAAGAAAAAATAGTGAGCAGTCTTCAGATATATTTTCGCCAAAGCAGTCAAAAAATCAATAGAAAATTGAAGTAACTGCAAGGATTATGATTAAGACCATTAGTGGGAAAGAATATCCCAACATTATTTTAATAGCCAGGAATATGATACTAGAATATAAGACACTTACACAAAAACAACTTCTTTCTGCCAGAATCAAAAAGAAACAAACTGAGCCCTTATTACACTCTGCTATGCAGTTATGTATGGGAGACTCCTCAGTGTTGCTCCTATCTCTTGTCTCTGTGGATTACTTACAAACAGCAGATATTCTGGATTGCTCCTACTGTTTTAGTTCAAGAAGCAGACAACAAATGCTGACACTCCCAATATCATAGAATGAAGGTATTTTGGAAGTTCCTACATACTTTCATATTCATAGAATGGGACTCCATTTGCTGCTATTTAGAACTTAGCTGAAATTGTCTATTTATGCTATAATTGCAGGTTAATCCTCATATTAATGGAATAAAATTAGCATGACCAAAATTCTTCCCTTCATTAGCAGCATGTCCCAAAAGAGAAAATAATGAGAAGTCTTGAGATATATATATATATTTTTGCCATAGCTGCCATAAAATCAGGGAGAAAATCAAGTAAATATTGTTATAAAGAATATATGATAGAAGGCATAATGTACACTGCCAAAATCACTAGATATTTACAACTAAAATTGTAACAAACTTATATAAAAATTCACAAAGCAATACTCACAATAATAAAGTAATCTGGTGTGTTAACTGTTTTTTTGGTTGAATGTAATACCTTTCTGCCATCATCAGTAAGTAGCTGATTTCCAACAAAGCTCATACTATCTGATTAACTAATTAGGAATGGGAATACAAGTAAGGAAGTATCATGTACGAGAGTTTTAAACAACAAAACACAAAGACCATGACAACAAAGGAGGCAAAGATGAGCCTTGAGAAATTAAAAGGCAATAGATGATGAAAAGGATGTTTCCTCTGTTATTGCTAATTGTGCCTTGAGAGTCTTTGGTGACAGGTAGGGTACTGCCTTCAGATGTAACTTCTTAGTATTTTCAATGACTCCAAGTTTTCGTGAAAAACAGTACAATGCCATTCCCATTCTCGCAATAGATCTTGGAGAGGAGAAGAACATGACTCCCCTAAATTCTGTCAGATGCTAAAACCTGAAGTGAATTACTTCATTGCAGACACCGCAGTGTTTCAAGACTGAAAGAGTGGTGCCTAATGTTTCAAGAGAATCAGAGATTTCAGAAGCAGGGAGCTACTTGCTGCACAAGAGACAGTAACAGGTGACTCAGAACAGTAATACTTGGAATAAAACAATACCTGACTTTGCTAATTTCTTCAGCTTTGTCTCATTTAGGTTTCAAGAGCAGACTGCCTTGTGTGGGCAAATGGACATTCAGGTTTCAGTTATGAACATGACAGCTGAGAACTGGAATATAACCAAAGTTTGAATAATAAAGACTCGCTATGCTTAAAATGTTATAACTCTCCTTGCCTCTGACTGAAGGAGTGTGTGGATACAAATTGCTCCTGTATATGAACCAATGGGAAAAAAAATGATCTCCATTCTACCAAAAGGAACAAATCCTGTGATAACCTTGGAGATCTCAATCAGAGCTGCTGATCATTTCTCCCTTCTCTCTAACTGTGTAGTCTGGCAGAAACATTGAAAGTGGAAAACAGACAAACATGTAATTTACCTAGGACTAGAATCCAATTATCAAAAGCGGAAAGTTTGTGAATTAACTAGGCATATAGCCAGAGCCTGACTAGTAAAGACCATTTATACTGAAAATGCAATGAGCTCTCCTTTCCTCTGAATGAAGGAGAATGTGCATTCAACTTGTTGCTGAAATCTGAATATGAACAAATGAGAAAAATGATCTCAATTCCACCAATAGGAACAAATCCCTTCGTAAAGTTGGAGATCTGCATCAGACCTGGTGACTCATTCCTCCCTCCCATTTAACTGTGTGGTCAGGTGGGAAAAAATGAAAGTGAGGGTGGATAACAGGAAAAAAAATCATTTTACCTCGGACCAAAAATCAATTATCAAAAGAAGAAAGCATTGCAAGGTAACTTCGAGGTGATCATATATCCCAGTTCTTGAGTCTATATCCTGCATATCTACCTAAAATCCTTTATTTCTTCCTGCTGATGGCAGATTGTGATTCTGTGCTGCCAATTGCAGCTTACTGGTATCACATTAAGAAATGCCATGTCAGATTCCCTAAACACACTGATTGGGGAATCTGCCACATAAAATTTTCAGAAACCGAGATGCCTGAATCTATTCTCCGACATGGGAATTATCATAGTGGATCTTCTAATAGCACATATGATCAGTACATACCCGGTATATGTCAGGTATTAACTCCCCAATATAAATTTAGATTATAGAAAGTGCAGAATCAAAGACTTACCCAGGAATCACAGATATTAAGGTTGAAGCAGTGGCCATCTAGGAACCAATAAGGAGAGAGATCTTAAACTGAGGATTGTAAAGTACAGGACTACATTTACCTTGATGAAGTCATCCAGAGCTGACAAGCCATCTGTATCTCCCTTCTCCCTGAATGTTGTAAAAAGAAGCAGAGCAATTGAAAGGAGAACAGAGGAAAAAAATACACTTTACCCTGTATTTTGCCAACAGTTAACAGCAGACAAATCTGGCTAATATTGACTGGTTGTCTCAGCAAGCTTACAGCTGCTTTTGCCTAGATTCTAGATATATACATGGAAGGTTCTGTTCCTTTCTGGAGTTTTTTGATTTGACTTTGTACTGTCAAGTGCATCTTGTTATTGGTTCTTTGTGACATGTTTTTGTCTGTTTTATGTTTATTATGCAGTCAAATTATAACTCCATATGATATATATAATACATGTAACATGTATATCTAAATATAGTTTATAATTACAATTTTGATGGAATTGAAATACAATACATAATATATTTAAGCCCATTGCAGTGTTGCAAAAAGAGGTGGGTTAACTGTAGAAAGAAATGTTGATTTCAAGTCCTGTTGAAAAAAGATCAAACTGTAATATAGTAACCCACAGTGTCATAACAATTAAGAAATAACTTTAAATGAATTGATTTCTCTAAAATTTTTAAATGTATTTATATTCTTTGCATTTCTATTTGCCCATTTTAAGGCCTTATAGGAGTTTGCACGCTTACCTTTGCAAGAAGTGCTGTTCAGATATGAGTTTTCACATTCAATTAATATACATAAAATATTCTCTTAATATTAATGTATAAGCATTTAAAAAACACTTGATTCCAAATACTAGAATTCATCTACAAATTTCATAATCACTATTAAATCTGAAGTACATTCTTCTCTCTTTACTACATATATGACATTTGTTAAAGGAAGTTGTATATGCATAAATTAGAAACTATCTATGGGTACATTAGTGCAATACATGACAAGCTAACCTGAAAATAATTCTAAATGTCTTTCTTGTTTCCCTAAATATAGTAAATAGCCACTCTAAAAAGCGTTTGGCTACATTAGTCCAGGCACAAGGAATATAGGAATTTTGAGCACTAAATAGAATACAATAAATATACATTTAGTTCAAGTTGTTGGAAATTCATTAGGGAAAATGTACTTATATATTAATAAAATGCTGGTTTGATGCAGATATTAATGAAGACTATCATCTATGAGGTAAGTTTTCCCCTTCTATTGAAACTTGCCAGTCTAGCCTACCTGGCCATGTATACTCAGAAAACTTCCTTTACTCACACTTTTCTAATATCCTGGAATTGTATGATGCCAGCATGCCTGATTTAGAAAATGAGGGTTCTAAAATTATCTTTTAGCTTTCCAAATTTCCAAACAGACATGTTGCTGACTGAGAGTGCTACTTTACTGTCTGAGGTTACAATGTAACCATAAAGGGAAAAATGTAAGATGGTGACTATAAATGACGGACCACATTGTTAACCACTTGAAGATTGTACTCTACTTACTCACCAACTATGATATTGTAGGAATTCCTACCAGCCGTAGTCTTTAAGATACTTTCCCACTTGATTGTGAACTTATACTCTATATGCTGATGTAAAGCGTGCATCACCTCTTTTTCATCTGCGGAAATCAGTTGCTGTTCCTGTTCTAGCAGAGGATTGGGATCTATGAGTCTACCCCTAAATAAATAACTTATTATACTTAGTTCTGAGCTAGTTTGGGATTTCTTTTTTAGCGTCCTTCTTCATCTGGCACCCCACGTGGATCCAAACTCCATACTTACTGGGTTGATCAGCTGAAAGGCCTAAACTTTCCACAGCCCAGGAAATCTAACACACTACCCATTTGACATGCCTTTACCTACTAAGCATTATTCTGTAAAAACCACCACCACTGTGAAGCGAACTGTTTAAGGCAACTTGGGAACATACCCCTAGCCTTCACTGCTGTGTCCCAGACATGTGGCAACATGTGAAACTTCAAGTTCAGATTCATGGCTTTTGGGTTTTGGGTTTCTTTCTCCATGTATGGAATTAATTCAATTATTTTTAATTTGTCAAGCAAAGCATATTTCTCAGTATTTAACCATCATCAAGGCTGAGAAACCTAAGTGGCTCAGGACTGTTCACAGCAACAGGTTGTGACTCTGCAACAACAACACCAGCTGGACAATAAAGATTATTACACTGAAAACAATTTACTGGGCCTCATAACAGGTAAATATTTTATTAATTAATAAATCAATAATCTTAAAAAATATATAAAGGCACACAATAATACCATGGAAAATTTTAGTAACTTTGTTGCTAATAGTATGGATGGTATTCTGCAAGGCTTATATAGTTACAGTGATACATCTATTTATTGGACATTGGGACTCAGGATTTTTTCATGTATGTTGTTGAAAAAGTGTGATAACAGAGATAAGCATGAGGCACTTTTAGAAATGAAGCAGTCTTTACAGACTAATAATGAACAGCTATCTGTCCTAACTTTGTCCTATATATTTATCCCTAAACCCATAGGAAGCATTAGCTCCAACTTCTAGAAAAATGAAAATATGAATTTACAGCATTGCTATACAATTCTACAACTGTTCAAGTATCAAAAAATTTAAAAGTTTGGTCAGAGGTTAGCTAATGAATTCAAAATTTTGCCACTATTGTTGACTTAAAAATATTTCATGCAATTTAAATAGAGAATTTATGTCAAAAAGAACTGGATATATGCTGTGAAGACAGTATCTTTCAATAAGGACAAGGTGGTAAAAAGCAGAAATTTATAATTCTTAAAAGACAATTAAAATTAAATGAAAGCAAAGAAAAGATGAAAATGCATAGCACAATGATATGCAATATTGACATGCTAAAAGAGTTGGAAAACTCTTTAAAAATAACCCAATTAGCAGAAAAGCCACTGACAAATATTGGACACTAAGATAGAAAGGATCATTTTCTACTGTTCTGTAACATTGTGTAGGCCTTTGAATTAGAAAAAGTCAATGCTAAATTGGTTACAAAATTCACAACAATGTGTATACAGTGTGGAATACTGATGTATACAATTTATGTGCACAATAAAATATAACAATTTTATTATGTACTGGCATTTTTTGACATTTTTAATATAGATATTGTTTTAAAGGAGAAGCAGAATAGAGCATCAAATAACATAAAAACAATACATATGTATGAAATTCTAAGCAAAGAAGTATATCATAAATATAATTATGCATAGTCTTTCTCATACATGAACACATAAGTAAATTTATATTAATATGTGAAAGTAATTGAGCTGCTTCATACTATATTAGGAGAGATATTGGAAAACTGAACTCCTTATACCATAAGAAATATCAGCTTTATCTCACTCAGATGCAAGTAGTGTGTTATTTCATTTGTTTATTGGGCAAAGTCATGGTTACAAAACTGGACATTCACCAACCCTTTCGACTGCCAGTACGGTGGAAAGGAGCTATTTTGGAAGTTCCTACATAATTTCATCATCATAGAATATTAACACATATGTTATTATCTGTAATTTAAAATGGATTGACTACTTGAGCTATAATTGAAGATTAATCTGGAAATTAGCATGACAAAAATTTTTCACTCTCATTAGCTACATGAGCGAAACGAGAAAATAGAAGTCTTCAGATATATTTTTATCATAGTGGAAAAAAAACAAAAAATCAGGAGAGAATTCAAGTAAATATTGTTATTAAGACTATATGATGGAAGGCATAACTCAAATAGCATTAATGGCTAGGTATGTATGACTACAATGTTGACAGACTTTCATAAAAATAATATATTTTATTCTTCCTGAGTAAAATAGAAAAAAAGCTGAGTCTTACTGAAATAATTATATGTTCATATATCTCAGCATGATTTGACCCTAATCAGAGATACTTCTTCAGCAATAGTTGGAAAATAACATAATGATGAATTGGGAAGTTCTTTCTATAGAAAATAAGAGGCTGTATGGTATTATGTTCCTAGGTTTCATGTCTTTAAAACCTAATTAAAAGCTTCATACATTTATATTTTAAAGATATCAGAAAGATTGTAATAGATTCAAATGAAGGCTCTTGATTACAAAGTACCAATGTTTTCCAGTCTCAACATTAGTAGCAGACATATTCAATTAGAGTCTGAGATGGAAGATACAAGATAAGATCTGCACTTATTCAAAGCATAGAAGAACAAGACACACAGTAACAAAGAAATCATTGTGTTAATAATTTTCAAGGGAAGTATGTAATACCTCACTGCCACCATCAATAAATACTTGATTTCAAAAAAAGATCATGCTGTCTGATTTTATAATTAGGAATGGGCATAAAGTGTGAAAGTGTCATGTACAAGAGCATTTATATGAAATACACAAAGACTGTGTCAACCAAAACAGCAAATTTGAGCCTGTAAGAACCTAAAAAGCAATAGTGATATGAAGTATGTTCCTCTTCTATAACTTATTCTAATTCAGAGTCTTTGGTAAGAGATACAGAAGTGCTTTCAAGTGTTACTACATAATATTTTCAGTGAGCCTATGTTTTTATGCAGAAAAAAAAACCTGCAATGTCATTCCCATTTTCACAATGGAACTCAGAGAAAAGAGGAGAGATCATGACTCCCCTAGACTTTGTCAGATGCTAAAACCTGAAGTGAATTATTTCTTTTCAGATACTGCAGTGTTTCAAGACTGAGACAGTGGTGCCACAAGTTTAAAGAGGAGAGGTTTTAGAGCAGGAACCGACTTGATGCACAGACCATAACAGGTGACTCAGAATTGAATTCTGGGAATACACCAATACCTGACTTTGCTAATTAACATGGGCTGTGTCTGGGACAATGTACATTCCGGTTTTGGTTAAAAACATTAGCAACTGAGAGCTGGCATATAAACTGAGCCTGGCTGGGAAGGTTCCGCTATGCTAACAATATTAATAACTCTCCTTGCCTCTGACCGAAAAAGTGTGTGCATTCAAATTGTCCCCAGGACAATGAGGAGAGTGATCTCAATTCCACCAATAGGAACAAAGCCTGTGGTTACCTTGGAGATCTGCATCAGAGCTGCTGACGCATTTCTCTCTCTCATCTCAATGTTTGCTCTGGCAGAAAAAAAAAAAAAGGAAGTGAAACTAGATGGCAGGAAATAATGTAGTTTACCTAGGACCAGAATCCAATTATCAAAAACGGAAATAATTGTGAGGTAACTAGGAGGTGATCACATATCACCTTCTTGGGTCTATATCCTGCCTATGTACCTGAAATTTTCCATTTCTGCTTGCGGATGGCTGATTGTGATACTGTGCCGCCGACTGCAGCTTACAGGTATCACATTCAGAAACGCCATGTCAGAGGTCCTAAACACACTGATTTAGGAAACAGACACTTGAGATTAAGATTCCCAGGTGCCTGAGGCAATTTGCTGAGATAGCAATTATCTTAGTGCGGGCCTCCAATGGCACATAATATCAGTAAGTCCCTTTTGTTGTCAGGTATAGACTTGCTAAGAAAATCTTCATTTCAGAAAATGTAGATTACAACACTAACCCAGAAATCACAGGTTTTACCGATGAAGCAGTGACTTCATAAACTCGAGCACATTTCCGGCACCGCAAACAGGAACAGGTGACTCTTAGGAAGAGCATCAGTAAGCTCGTAGATTTTTTGCTTTTCCTATTGCTTCTGTCTCCTGCAGGTCTCTGCGACACATTTTTTATCTGGGGTTGTTTACAAGGGGCATTGACTAAAGTCCAGCTTTTAGCAGGACTTTAGTCAAAGCCCCACTGGCAAAATCCCTCAGATCAGACCTTTTTATGCCATCAGGGAACCAATGAGGAGAGAGATCTCAAACCAAGGACCAGAAAGCACAGGGCTGCATTTAACATGATGATCTCATCCAGAACTGTTGAGTCATCTGTGTCTCCCTCCACCCTGTGTGCTGGGAAAAGAAGCAGAGCAATGGACAGTGGAAAACAGGATAAAATGTTATTTACCTGGGTTTTGCCTCTGGTTAACAGCCGACAAAACTGGCAAAATGTGACAGGTTGTCTTAATGAGCTTGCAGCAGCTTTTGTCTGTAATCTATCTATATACATGAAAGCCTCTATTCCTTATGTGGATTGTGAATCTGTGCTGCCAAGTACGTACTGCTTCCGATTCTTTGTGATTGTTTTTTTGCCTGTTTTTATGTGTGTTTTTCATGCAGTCAAATTATAATTTAATATTTTGCATATAAAATTTTATGTATTATTCACAAATATAATATATAATTATAATTTTTCATGTAGTTGAATTATAACACATAATACATTTAAATTGATTAGAGTATTTTCGATGAATTGGATTTATTGTAGAAATAAATGTAGATTTGAAACCCTATTACACATAGACCCAACTGTAATATAGTAGGCCACAGTATCTTAATGATAAAGAAGTTAATTCTTTATGAAATCTTAATTAATTTCAATAAAAATTTAAATATATTTATATTTTTAACTTTTGTGTTTGCTTGTTTTAAAGCTTATATGTCTTTGCACATTTACCTTTGTAAGAAAAATCCATCAATTATTTTGTTTTTTACATGTAATCAGTATACATAAATTATTCTCTATATAATAATTTATAATTTTTTATTTTAAAAATCAACTAGATCTTGTAATTCTTTAGCCACCTGAGACTCTAGAGACTCAAGAGTTTCGCCTGCCCCAGTTCCCTATCCCAGGGCTGGAATTTCTAGCTCTAGGCCCCTATCCTGGGGCCAGAACCTGCCTTGGACTCCTGAGACCAGAATAGCCACTGGGGATTTTCTCCACAATGACCTATGTGTTCCATCTGCCTGAGCCCGGCCCCTCCAAACAACAATGGTTTCTAATGGTGACTGTTCACACTCTGGCCAGCTTAATTTTTTCTTTGAACCAAGGAATTGACTGTTTAGCTCCTGGCAACCCTCTGGTGCCCCCAACCATGGTCTTCAAGGCCTCGGTTGTTCCCTTCACTGGCATTCTACTTCAGCTTGCTCCCCATTGTTAAGCTCGTGTTTGGGCCAATCCACCGGCGACTGAAGGCCCAGAGTCCTTCAGTTCTTAATCTTTTTTTTTCTTTTTTCATTTCTATTCCCTTCTTTTCTTCCCTCATCGTAAACACTGGACAGAGTGGCCCTAAGCCTCTCTGGTTTCTGAGTTACGCAACCAGATCTAGCTAGGCCTTAAGATCCCACTCATGGTAAGAGGATGCTCTGCTTGACCATGAATCCTGGGTATTTATGCCGATTTGAATCTATACGGGAAGATGTTCCCATGGTAGGCCTTGAGGTGCCACTGTTTCATGGGTTTTCATGGCCTTGAACATGGCAAGAAAGCCATCTAAGCCTATCAATGCGGCCTCCCCGCTAGGATTCCATTCGGAGGCCCTAAAACCTCAGGCCTTAATGCCCTACCTACAGACCTCCACACTTACCCATCTTTGTTCAAAAAAAATCATTCCGGTATGCCTTAGAGGGGAATTTAAAATGGCAGCCTAACGGCAACTTGAATCCTGTCATTTTGCACAATTATCCATTTTTTGCCAGTGCACAGGCAGATGGAAGGAGATTCCCTACATCCAGGCCTTTTTCTACTTAGCTCTAAGGTTAATTCCTCTGTCCTTGCAAACTGTTCACATGCTCACATGTTTCTGGCTATGCCATCTGCTCCTGAAAAATCCCATATCTCTGCTCTGGACCCAGCTAACGAACCTCCACCTTTTCGATCTCGGCACACTAACTTCACTGCTTCAGCTGCCTCACCACCTCCAGTTGCTGGCTCTGAAGCTCCCTCTCTCCCCACCCCACCTGCTTGCTCTCCTACAGCCCTGCTAAATTGCTCTTCCTCTCCATGCCTGGCTGCGCAGCCTCCCTGTGCTGGCACCCACCTTTACCCCTCCTCTCACACATTCGCTACCGCCATGGATCCTAACCCTAACCAAGCCAAGGCTGCTACAGTTCTCCCGTTGCAAGAGGTAGCTGGCATGGATGGATTGATTAGGGTACATGCTCAATTCTCTCTCTCAGAGCCCTCTCTCATATAGAAAAATTACTGGGTCCCTATATATCTAATCCTACCACATTCAAAAAACAATTCCAATATTTTACTCAATCTTATAATCTCACCTTTCATGACATCTGTATCATCCTATCTAATAACCTACTTCCTGAAGAACACAGGTGAGTTTGGGAGCAGGCCAGGCAACATGCAGAAGAGATTCACCAGACCCTTGCCTCCCACCCTCCCAGGGCAGAGGTAGTCCCAGAGCAAGAGCCGCACTGGGATTGTAAACTCCAGGTGGAGTCTTAACTAGGGACTGGTTTTTGACTTGCCTCCTGGCAGATCTTCATAAGGCTGCCCTCAAGCCACTAAATTATGCTTACTATAAGAGATTATTCAGGATACAAAGGAAAATCCTTCTGCGTTTTTGAAATGCCTCACAAAGGCTCTGTTACAGTATAATAACTCAGATCCAGAAACTACAGAAGGCAAGCAGTTACTTATGATGCATTTTTTAATCAGTTCTACTCTGACATTAGGGCTAAACTTAGATGTTTGGA
Source organism: Chionomys nivalis (assembly GCF_950005125.1). Lineage (NCBI taxonomy): Eukaryota > Metazoa > Chordata > Mammalia > Rodentia > Cricetidae > Chionomys > Chionomys nivalis. Next base: position 32,808,138 of record NC_080108.1, on the reverse strand, counting down.
GAAAGGCCTCTTGACCCCACAGGCAGAAGTTGTAGACTTGGCTTTTAAGGTGTACCATGTGAGAAATGACAATGCCTGTAATCACTGTCACGTGGTAGCCACGGCCTCCCGACCAGCGGAGGTGACAGACCACCCAATTTGAACTGACCTTGCTGTCATGTCACATGGTTCCTGTTTCAAATGTGGTAAAACCGGTCACTGTGCCCAAGCATGCCCTAATCCTCATCTTACTCCTAGGAGACCTTGTTAAAGGTGTCACGGGAAGGTCATTGGCCAGTAAATTTTCCTCATGCACATAATGGCATGGAGACATCAAACCCAGAAAATTCCCAAGTTGACCTTTTAGGTCTGGCAATGGATGAATGTGGCTGCCCGGGATCCTTTGACCTGACCACTACCATCATCTCTAATAGGGAGCCATGGGTACTCATCACAATATTGGGACAGCCCATTTCCTTTCTCTTGGTCACCGAAGCAGCATACTTGGTACTGAGGGAATTCTGGGGCCCTACCTCTTCTTCTAGTTTTTCTATTGTCGGGGTAGGGGTATAGCCTTATCTACTTCAAAAGACTCCACCACTTAACTGTGTGTTTAGAGACATTTATCTCACTCATTCATTTTTAGTTATGCCAACCTGTCCAGTACCTCTCATGAGAAGGGATTTTTGAACAAAGGTAGGAACCTCCATTTCTTTTGTTCCTCCTATTTACCTTACCCCAGACTCGCCAGCAGCTCCACGCCTACTTCTCCTCGCTCACCAACCTTCTGACCCTAAAACGTCATTTTCTCTACCAGCCTCCCAAGTAGAACCCCAAGTCTGGCACACGTGAAATCTTTCCTTTGCTAAACACCATTCTCCTATTTTTATTCAATTACAGGACCCTACTAAGTACATTACCCAAGTTCAGTACCCTCTCTCTCTCTCTAAAGCTTTAAGGGAATTAAGCCTGTTATTTCTGACCTTTTAAGAAAAAAAGCTACTTTGTCCAGCTCTTCTCCCTTTAACATACCTATATTGGCTGTTAAAAAAAAAATCTCTGTGAGTTTGAGGCCAGCCTGGTCTACAAGAGCTAGTTCCAGGACAGGAACCAAAAGCTACAGAGAAACCCTGTCTCGAAAATCAAAAAAAAAAAAAAAAAAAAAAAAAAATCTAATGAAACTTATAGTCTGGTTCAAGACCTCCAGCTCATTAACACTGCAGTGGTTCCTCTCCACCCAGTAGTCCCTAATCCTCTCATCCTTCTATCCAGTATTCCTCCAGGAACCTCCCACTTCTCAGTTCTAGACATCAAGGATGCATTTTCTCTTTTCTTCTCAGCCCTCAATCTCAAAACATCTTTGCCTTCACCTGGACTGATCCTGACACTAATTTTTCCGAACTCTCCTTCCCCAGGTATTCCATACAGCCAACACCTGTTTGGACAGGTTGTAGCTTCTGACCTGCTCTCACTGTCTCTCCCTAAATCTCCTGTCCAACGTGGCTATCTGGCAGGATCGCAGGTTTCTTACGATGAAAGGAGGATCCCTAACTAACTCTTGTTACATTATGGACATTTTAAAAGCCTCCCATCTCCCCAAAATGGTAGGAATTATTCACTGTCGGTCTCATCAGACCAACAGTTCCATTATAACCATGTGAAATAATTGGGCTGATTGAGCAGCTAAAATAGCAGCATTGCAAAGCCCAAAACCACCTCAATCATCTCAGTGGGTTCATACAGTACAGCCCACATTCTTACAGACACCCCTTGACTCCCAACAAATTTTGTCCTACCTACATCAACTCTTTTATCCTAATAACAACGCTCTACTTCATTTTGTTAAGGCTCACCTCAACCCACCCTTGAGGACATAAAGTTCCTAAAAGCTATCACTGCCTCTTGTCAAATTTGTCAAAAGTCAGATCCCAAGAAGAAATACTGTAGATTTCCTTTTCCCACAAACCAGGCCAGGGACTCCCTTCCAGGAAATGACTGGCAGTTGGATTTTACTCATATGCACACAGTCAAAAAAGTTAAATATCGCCTGGTAATGGTGGATACAATGTCTGGGTGGGTTGTAGCATTTCCCACCACTAATAAGAGGGCACAGACAGTCTCTGATGTTCTTCTTCGAGAAATCATCCTGTAGTTTGGAATCCCAAGCTCTCTTCAGTCAGATAATGGCCCTGATTTCACTTCCCAGATTTCCCAAAACTTGGCTAGGCTCTTAACATTCCTTGGCATTTTCATACCCCATACCACCCTCAGTCTTCAGGGAAGGTAGAATGAACTAACTGTTCCTTAAAAAATGTTCTTGTTAAGATGTCACAGGAACTTCACCTCAAATGGGTGAAACTCTTGCCTCTGGCCCTCCTTAGGCTTAGGGCCCTTCCCCAAAGCCCCCTTTTCATCTCACCCTTTGAACTTATGTATGGGCAGCCAGATTTAACCCCCCGTCTCTCACCTAAAACCTCTCCCCTTCCTGATCACCTGCTTACTCCCCTACTATCTCAACTATGCTCGCTACTGTGGGATTTTACCGACCACTCATTACCTCAACCATGTGTTAACACATGCCCACCACCGATTAAAATAGGAGATGAGGTATTATTTTCTCCCCCAGACCAACATCCCTCACCCTTTTCCCTTAAATGACAAGGTCCCCTCAGAGTAATTCTTTTGACTCCCACAGCTGCCCAGCTCGAGGGAATTCCGCATTGGATTCACCTGTTGCATCTTAAACCATTTACTCCTCCAGCTCAAGATGACCCCTCATATACAGTAACTCAGACAGGACCCTGTTCCCTTACATTGAAGAGGACACCAAATTCAGCCTCTCTTACTCCAGTTCAAAGAAAATAAAGACCCCAACCTTATTCAACTTGCTTGTGTCAATATACTCTCCCTTCTCCTCTTATTCCTATATACAACTTCTCCATATAGCTCCAATGTCATGCTTAAATTTCCAAATAACCACCCAGCTGTTATTACAGGAACCAACATCAAACATAGAGCCAGAGGCACAAGGACTGTCAAAAGCCCAGGTGGTAAACAAACCTTAACATAGCAGGCTCATCACTGACTGCAGCAGTAACTCCCGGACGTTGAAGTAATGCCATGATGCACTCTATTGTCATAATCATACATGGTTAATATATCAAAAACATTTCTTTTCAAGATATTTTTATAAGCTCCAGGGAGCCAGTTTGACCCACCTAAATGGACCAGACTCACCTGAAATAAGTATCATTTAATTCTTTCTTTGTCATTCCTGGTCTCAGGAACCCCTAACCATCCCCCCATCATAAACCTCCCCTTTATTAATCACTAGGATCCAATTTTTATCTTTTCCAAATGCAATTTTTGTCTTTCCAGCATCTTGCAAGGGCCAAACTACCAGTTGACCGAGTTCAAAATAGTCTTAATCAGCCAACCCAGTACATGATCAGACAAGACATGATCGGACATCCCAAACTCCTCTATGCCCACAAAGTCAGCATGAAGCAGTTATGAGAGACCTTGCTGTGCCCCATTCCCTACCCATTAAGATCCTCAACCCCCCGCCCAAATTTTTATAATAAATGAAAGGGTAAATGTAATTCTTCTAGCCACCCATAAGGATGAACTTCCAGGTTCTAGAACTGGCACTTGTACACCCTGTGTGCGCATGCGTGGGTCACCTGCAATCTGCTGCATCAGTGTCTGATGCAAAAGTCCCTGTATGCAGGCACAAGGCATAGCATCCCCTGTCATCAGCCTCTGATGTAGGCACGTCTTTCCCCTTTTGCTCATGTGCTAGGAATATCGTGCCATTTCTACCTCCTCCTTTCTGTCCACACCATTTCCCTAGGCCTGTGATCACAAAACCCTCTTAATAAACTGCTACGTTGGTTCATTCATGTCTCGTGTCTCGTTTCATTTCCGCCAGACATTTTTAGATCTTAAATGCTAGGATTTCTCTCCAAATCTCATAATCAGCACTAAATCTTAAGCATTTTTTCTATCTTTATTAATACAGAATTTATGGAGGAAAACTGTGTGTCCATGAATTTATAGACATCCTTTCTTACATAAGCATATTTCATGGCAAGTTACCTTGAAAATAATTGTAACTGTGCTTTGCAATTAGTTAAATAGAAAAAAATTGCCGCTCTAATAAGGGCTTGGTTTCAATAGCCCTGCCGGTAGGCATACCGGGATTTTGAGCACTGGATATACTAAAAGAATCATGCATTATTTCCAGTTTTTGAAATTTCATTAGGGCAAATGTACGTACATATTAATAAAATACAATTTTAGTGCAGATAATTAATGAAAATAGAAGATATGAGATAGGATTTATCCTTTGACTGCAATGTGCCATTCTAGCTTATCTGTCCATGAATACTAAGAGAATTTCCTCTTTCCACTATTTTCAATTTTTCTGGAATTGCATAATACCAAAATGCATGCTTTAGAAAACTAGTATTCTAAAAATGTCTGCTAGGTTTCTAAATTTCCAAATGAGCAAGTTGCTGACTCTCTATGCTTACAATGTAACAATAAAAGCAAAAAAAAAAAAAGACAATGACTATATCTCACAGACAACACTGTTAACCACTCTAAAGATCATTGTATAATAATTACACAAGTATGATATGTTCCTCTGTAAACACCAATATTAAATTATCATTTCTGAAGAGTAAATGATAATGAGAAAAAAGTGGGCAAATGCCCAGGTTTTTCCTCTATCATCCTCATACATATAATGTAATAAGAGCAGCATGGAGATAAACCCATACCCATTAAACCAAAAATGGATAAAAAAAAAATGAAGGTACATTTAAACAATTGAGTTTTTCTCAGTGGTTAAATAAGAAAAGACATCTTGAAATTTGCAGGCAAATGAATGAAACTAGAAAATTACATTCTGAGTAAGGTAACCCAGACCAGAATGATGACGATTATTTGTACCCAATCATCGGTGAACACCAACTATGAAGTAAAGTGTAGGGAACCTATCGCCCATGACCCCAGACAAGCTAAGTAACAAGGGGAACATAAGGGAAACAAACATTCATCCCCCTGGCAGCACTGATCTATTCCCCATAGCATGTGGGGCACTGAACACAATTCACTTGGAGCTTGGCAAAACTGGCCTTTGGACAAAGAACTCCCCATGTCTCGAGAACTGAAAAAAAAATGTGCAATGTCTAAACTGGACAAACATGATAAAAGAAAAAAGATTTCCAAACCTTGCCAAGACAAATTTACATAAATGAATAAGTAATGAATGACCAAATAAGTAGATAAAAAGGTCATTTGTGTGTCATAAAAGTAAAAAATGCAAATAAGAAACTAGATGCTTAAAAAATAGCAAAATTCAAAAATGAGATAAAAATAGTAAGCAATTATGTTCTGCAAATTAAAATTAGATTACTTCATTTTGAACCAATATCATTAATGATTAGCTCTGACATGAAATATTAGAGAAAACTTACAAATATTAGAGAAAACATACAAAACTTTTCAAAATACTACCTAGATCCTCTGCTTATTTGTGATAGTTGTGAGGATTGATTGATTTGTGAGAGAGCTGGCAGTTGGAGAATGATTTGTCCTGGTGGCTTAGGCTGATAGTTTGAAACCTGTTCCTGCTTAAATACTGCATTTTCCTGCTTAAATACTGGTGAGGTGCCTGGTGTGATAGCAACTTGGTATGCCAGGATTTGCTGGTGTCCTTGAGAAAGTTGCATCATATTCTGAGAATGCTGTGGAGGAGCAGATTAAGAGCTGGGCCTAAGTGAAAGAGAGGGAGGAGGTGTGGAGTAAAGGTTGCAGTCTTGTTAGAAAATAGAAAAGAAATTAATTCAATTTAATGTAAAAATCAGTGAAGGAAAACCAGGGAGGAGACACTAGCTAGCAACAGGATTGTTTAAAAAATAGGAAAACAGGAAAAAATAAGAAAAATTGTGATTCAGAGATTAAATTCCACATTAAATTGCTTCTTTATGGGCCAATATTTATAATTATTACCTTGTGATGAAATGATAAAAAAACTTGTAAAATATATTAAAATTTTTCTTTATCAACATGACTCTTATTCTTGTAATTCATCCACACCCTAGAACCAGTACCTGCTCAAAAATTTTACTTGGCACTCTCTAAAGTACCCTGACAGCATTCTGAGTAATGGTGAGTCTCTTTCTAATGTTATAATTTCATTGTAACTTAGTTAACATTGCATTAGCTTAATTGGGTTAAAGGTTATTTTTCTAGACAAAAATCAGCCTTCCACTAAGAGTGAAGCACTGTAACTGAAATTGATCCTTTCCATTACTTGTCCTTATGTAACTCATTACCTAATATCATTATAATGTAGTAACTGTTTAATTTGCTAGACTGTCGTGGAGATACTTTTTTTCAGTTGAAAAGTATTTTCTGCAAGAAATTATCCACACTGCTAAGGAAACATCTGCATCTTCCTCAGTAGCATGGAATTCAATAATTGCAGCTTTATCACCATGTAGTGCAATTTACAAAAGTGTTCTCTTCCTTCCAGGTACCTGCTCTCTGTTACACTGGGCTTCCCAGTCAGGAGTTCAGCATCTTGTTTTCAGGCATCTTATTTTGTGAGCATAAGCTCATTACCACTCTAAATGCATAGGAGATGTGTTACATCCTATAAGCGTATTAAAACAGGGATTTACATTATGGTGTATACAATCAGTGCTCAGCTTTCAGAAGCGATATTGCTGCATTGGTTTGTGTTTCTTATTTTTAAATAATCAGACAGATTCTACACAACATAGAAAAAGAAAAAAAATAGGAAAGCAACAACCAACTACTAAGAAAAAGGACAATGATTAAAGTGTGACCAAAACAAAACAAATTTAAAAAACCTGAATAGTGAAGGCCTTAGGAGGAAGCAACAGCATATGTAACAGTGGTGCTAAACATGGCATATATTTACATTGTTTAAACTCTCTAGTGCATATTGTTTTAAAATCCTGACTTTTCTGATTCCCAGGGCTTTCTCATACAGATATAAGGAATAGTCTTCCTTGCCTGGGACAATGAGCATTCAGGATTTGGTTATAATTATGAGCAGCTGAGAAATGGGATATAGCCAAAATCTTAGTTGTAGGAAGACACTCTGCTGACAATTGTATTAGCTCTCCTGTACCTTATTGAAGGAGTGTGGGCATTCATGTTGCACAGGAATATGAACCAATAAAGACAGTGACCTCACTTCCACCAATGGAAACAAATCCTATGGTAAACTTGATGATCTCCTTCAGAATCGTTGACTCATGTCTTGATGTGGGATTCTCCTATCTATGTAGTGAATTAGTTTTATTACCATTGGCTAATAAATAACCAGCTATGCTCTATGGCAGTGCAGATTATAGCCAGGCAGAAAATCCAAACAGAGATATGGTTTAGGAGTCCTTTCTGTTTGTGTGTTTCTTTCATTGGTTAATGAATAAAGAAACTGCTTTGGCCTAGCTTATAAGGCAGAATTTAAGTAGGCAGAAAAGACAACTGAATTCTGGGAGGAAGAAAGCAGAGAGAATAGAAGCCATGGATCTTCTGCCTAAGATGGACACTGGTTAGAATCTCAAGAAAGCCACTGCCATGTGGCCATACACAGATTAGTGTAATGGGTTAAGCTACTATGTAAGAGTTAGCCAATTAGAAGTTAGAGCTATTGGCCAAACAGTGTTTTAATGAATACAATTTCTGTGCAGTTATTTCGGGGCTGAGCTAGCCAGCTGGCCCAGATGAACAAGCAACCACTCCTTACAACAGAGATATAGAGAAGTATGTAGAGTCAAGGAGATGCCAGTAAACCTTAGTCTTGTGGCTATACACAGGTTAACAGAAATGAGTTAATTAAGATGTAAGAGCTATCTAGAAATACACCTGAGCCTTTGGCCAAACAGCGTTATAGTTTCTGTACGATTATTTGGGTGCATTGAAAACAAAAATCAGATTCTCTACTTATATCATAGGGTCCAAAATTTGACAATGTTTGTCAACATAAATCTTAAGAAATTTTATTTAACCACTTCTAGGCCCAAATAAAAGGGAGTCAATTGCAGCTTCTTGGTAGTCACATCTTTTTAAAAAGGGCTTTATTTGTTGGCAGTGAGTAGAGGCATGACTTCCTTAGGAGATGGCTTCCTGGTTCATACTCGAAGCAGAAATGGCTCTAGATCTTTTGGGTGGTTCTTTAACAGAGCCTGTAAATGGTGTTCACGAGCAGCATATTACAAATTGCTGTACCGTGACAAAGGCCTACTGTGTCCCTAGAGCTGGAGCAGTTATCAGTGCTTAGAGGTGGTGAACATACCTCTGCCATGAGGGACTTGGAAGATACAACAGGTAAAGCCACAGGGACAACATTTGCATTAAAAATAAGAAAACTGTCCTGTCAGAAAATTATTACACATGTGAAATAAAGTTAGATTCATTCAAAAATAAACCACTGAACAGGTCATAGTTTAAAAATGTGCATAGAATTAAGAATCAAATGGTTCTAGAGAAGTAAAGAATGAAATAGTTTAAAACATAAAATGATGATATCTTCTTCCCTGCTCCCATATCCACCCTTCCTCCATCTCAATTATCCCATTCCCCCAAGCCCTCCCCAATCCTCCCCTTTTCCCTTCTCTCTTCCCATCTCCCCTTCCTCCCAACCCATGCCCACCGCCCTACTAAACTTTTGTCTGGCAATCTTATCCACTTCCAATATCTAGATAGAAGGAGAACTATATATTTTTCTTTGTGTTCACCTTCTTATTTAACTTCACTAGGATCACAAACTATAGGCTCAATGTCCTTTGTTTATAGCTAGAATCCACTTATGAGTGAGTACATACCGTATTCCTCATTTTGAATCTGGGTTATCTCACTCAGTAAAGTGTTTTCTATTTCCATCCATTTGCATGCAAAATTCAAGAAGAAGGAATCTTAACTAAGGGAGACATTTTAGGGTTGGCAAGAGTCTTGGTTCTAGAGGGGTTCCCAGGTGTCCAAGGGGATTTCCCTAGCTAGGTCCATGGGCAACAGAGGAGAGGGTGCCTGAACTGGCCTTCTCCCATAGCCACACTGATGAATATCTTGCATATCACCATAGATCCTTCATCTGACGAGGGATGGAGATAGAGACAGAGACCCACATTGGAACACTGGACTGAGCTCCCAAAGCCCAGATAAAGAACAGAAGGAGGGAGAAAATGAGCAAGGAAGTCAGGACTGAGAGGGGTGTGTCCACCCACAGAGACAGTGGGCCTGACCTAATGGGAGCTCACCAAGGCCAGCTGGACTGGGTCTGAATGAGCATGTGATCAAACCAGACTCTCTGAATGTACCTGACAATGAGGGCCAACTGAGAAGCCAATGGTAATGACACTGGATTTTGATTCTACTGCATGTACTGTCTTTTTGGGAGCCTAGTCTGCTTGGATGCACACCTTCCTAGACCTGGATGGAGGTGGGAGCCTTGGAATTCCTACAAGGCAGGATATCTGATTTCTCTTAGGACTGGAGAGTGAGGGAGAGGGGGTGTGGGAAGATGGGAGGGAAATAGGAGGATGGGAAGAGGTGGAAATTTTAAATAAATAAATAAATAAATAAATAAATAAATAAATAAATAAAAATAAAATGAAGAATAGAGACATTCATACATAAAAGTATTAAAAATAATAAAATAAATGATAAAAGTAATATAGTGAAAAAAACTAAGCCACATAAAGATGGAACAAACACAGAGAGTCTAGATTATGTATATTACTGTGAATTATTTGATTTTTTTTTTTGAGTGTTGAGAGACATTTGGTCTTGGGGACTACTAAGCTAAACAAAAACATATGTTTTAAAACCTTCAAAATTTGGGACTAAGAACATTTCTATTTTTATTTTTTGATTTTAAACACAGAATTTCTCAGTAGCTTTACAGCATTTGCTGGAACTAGCTCTTATAGTCCAGGCTGTAAGAGATACTCCTGCCTCTGACTCCTGAGTGCTGAGAGTAAAAGCAGGTTATATTACTTTTGAAAAGAAATCCTGCTTTTATTTCCTCTGAAGATGAGAACCTGGGCATTATTTCCAGGCTACTGTGGTTTATGAAGCAAGACACACCAAAAGGTCTCTATGAACCCTAAAAAATAATTGACCGAAAAACGGCAAGAAGAACATTGGAGAACAGTACATTCAAATTTTCAAAATGATTGTTTTCATTTAAATTAGAATATGATATAGAGATGAATATTTTGCATTCGTATGAATCTTGTTTACTGATACAAATTTAAGTTTATGGTACTTCTGTTCTTGTTTAAGGTATTGTCTTTTAGGAGCTAGTTTAAATGTAATATAAAGTTCAGAAATATAGATGAAAAGATATAAGTAAAATAAATTTTTGTCGTGTTATTTAAGTTTTTTATATTTTCAAAGATATAGCTGATTAGATAAATAATCTTCAACACTTCAATGACCTACAGAATATGGCATTAAAAAGATTTTAAGAACTAAGACCTTAATCAACAGTGGGACTTTTGGCAGCAACATCACTTCAAGAGAATGATGGGCACTGAAAAAACTCATTATAGAATTTGCTTCAATGTGAAGAAGCTAGCCATTTGTGGCAGAAAATGCTCTTCTCTGAACTGTTAAATGTATACAGTATTAAGTATACATGTAGGAGCCACAGAAAAATGACTGCTGAAATTGCTAAAAGAGGAGAAAAACTTCTTTAAGGTTCATGCTTCGTGACTCTTCTAGATATTCTGCAAGAACCAGAAGAAAGTGACTAGCAACTGCCAATGTACTTGAAACAGTCTTTCAAATTTTCTGCTTCATGAAATATATACCATGGGCCTGTCGGTTGTAGATGAGAGTCCAAATGTTAAAGAAGAAGTTTGAATAACTGTCCAGGAAGTAAAAGTCTCTGTCAATTCTAGAGTTTTGGAAGTTATTTTGAATGTGCTTCCTGTTTACTTAGGTATTATAAGATTCTTCTGTGGTATTTGATAGTGTTGAAAACAGATAATTATAATTAGAGTTTTCTTTTGCTATGATAAAAGATAAATTAGAAATAAAACTTTAGCTTTTCAAAGATAGCATAAATAATATTTTCCTTAATTTGCCAAATGTAAAAAGATTAATAGAGTGAACAATTCTTGCTGGATTTCTGTATTGTTATATGTCATTTTCTTATGTTAAAGTGAAAATATTCCTTTTAATTTAGAGAGAAACGAGAAAGGATGTGGGCTTCCCCATTGTTTACTATGAATAGGTTTTATTACCATCAGCTAATAAAAAATATATTTGGCCTATGGAAAGACAGAATATTGTCATCCAGGAAATCCAGTCAAATATATAGAGAAAGAGTACGCTGATTCAATGAGATGCCATGTTGTTACAGAAGAAGAAAGCCATGGAAAGGTTATAGATAAGCTATATTTTAGAGACCATCAAGATCCTTAGGGGGGAGTGTAGTAACTGCTTACTTTACAGCTTAAAATTTTCAGTGACTTTCAAGTTTCACAAATCAAACCACAATGTGATAGACATTTCCACAATAGATGTCCCACAAAAGAGGAAAGAGCGGTGCATCCCTTGTGAAAGCTGGCTAATTGAGTAGGGTCATCGGAGGGAGTTGCCAGATACCGTCTATCATACATCAACCATTTTCATCAGGATAGTTTTGATTGTGTCTCTGGTCTGCCAAGTACATCTTGCTGCTTAATCTTTGTGAACAGTTTATGTAAGTGGATTCATGTATCTTTTTAATGTAATTGAGTTAATATTATAATATGTTGTAAAAATACAACTATTATATATTTTATATATTTGTAACATAGAACTATAAACTTTTATGTAATTTAAATATAAAATATAATATATACTAGACTGTGCTACAAAACAGCTGTTTGGATTTAAGAATGGACTGTGAGATAAAAGCCCTCTTCCAAATTGAGCCAAATGGAATATAAAACCTCAGAGTCTGTTATTGTTAAAGAAATAAATTAATGTCAACCAATCTAAAGAAAAAATACATTAAACATATATATATTGATGGAGGTGGGTCATCTTTCTATCTGTTGTTTCATTGGTTAAGTAATAAAGAAACTGCCTTGGCCCCTTTAATAGGACAGAAAATTAGGTAGGCGGAGTAGACAGAACAAAATGCTGGGAGAAAGAAGCCGAGTCGGGAGTCGCCATGATTCTCCCACTCCAGACAGACGCAGGTTAAGATCTTCCCTGGTAAGCCAGCTCATGGTGCTACACAGAATATTAGAAATGGGTTAGATCAATATGTAAGAGCTAGCCAATAAGAGACTGGAACTAATGGGCCAGGCAGTGATTAAAAAAATACAGTTTCCGTGTAATTATTTCGGGGCATAAGCTAGCCATGTGGGCGGCTGGGTGCCGGGGACGCAGCCCCGCCGCTCATATTACAACAATATATAGTTAAAAATTATTTTTGACATTTTTGTAGAATTATTTGTGATTGCAAAGATAACTTTGAAAGTGGTCTTCTTAATTTTTGTTTCCTACATGCAATTATTATCCATAATATATCTTCCTAATATGCATATATAATACTATATTTGAAATAATCTATCATATTCTCAGCACTAAAATTCTTCTCCAGATTCCAATACCACTCTAGCATCAGAAGTACACATTTTTTTTCACTCTCTAATAACAGCTAAGTTCTTTTAAGGCAGTTTTATGTCCATCAGTATGGAACCATCTACTGGAACAAAAATGGTCCCTCAAGGCAGCCATTCCTAATAAAGAAGCCTAGCTCTCCTTTTCAATTAGCATCTTAAATCAAATAGTGACTCTAATGAATGTACGTTTTACGACTCTTCCCAGTATTTATACTGGGAATTTTATCACTGGATATACTACAAGAATTATGTACTTGATTCTAATTGTTGGAAACTCAAGAGTACAAGTGTGTGAAATAGCAATCAAATACTGATTTGATGGAGATTGTATTAAAATTAGCTGATTTGAGATAGGTTTTATATTTGGACATGAAATTTGTCAGTCTAGCCTAGCTGGCCAAGTATTCTGAGCTACCATTCTTTTCGAAATCACCTCAAATGTCCTAGAAATGTGAAATACTTTATGTGAGCATTTAAATATGAGGGTTCTAAAAATATAGATTTCTAATTTTTCAAATAAGAATGCTGTTGAATGAGAAGTCCCTCTCCTTCCACAGAATAGCCATAAAACAATAGCAAAGTAAAACAGCAATGTGAATATAACTCAAACAACAAACGGCTAACCACTCTATTAGGTCAATTTGTACTACTTCTTCATAGTCATCATGTAGTGCTTTGGCTTCCTTCAGCTTCAAATTCTATTTTCTGAATAGTGGATATTAATGTCAGAAAATCAGCAAGTCCCTGGCCTATAGCTATATCATGCCGACCCATACAATGGAAAAAAAAAAAAAAACAGCAGCTGATTTCCAACAAAGCTCATACTATCTGATTTACTAAATAGGAATGGGAATACAAGGGAGAAAGTACAATATACAAGAGTTTTAAATGACAAAACACAAAGACAATGTCAACCAAGAAGGCAAAGATGAGAAATATGAGCCTTGAAAAATTAAAAGGGAATAAATGATGAGAAGTATATTTCCTCTGTTATAGCTTATTGTACCTTGAGAGTCTTTGGTGACAAGTAGGGTAGTGTCTTCAGATGTAACTGCTTAGTGTTTTCGATGACTTCAATTTTTAGTGAAAAAAGTACAATGCCATTCCTATTCCCGCAACCGATCTCAGAGAGGAGAGGAAAGAACATGACTCCCCTAAATTCTGCAAGGTGCTATAACCTGAAGTGAATTATTTCCTTGCAGACACAGCAGTGTTTCAAGACTGAAATAGTGGTGCCTAATGTTTCAAGAGAATCAGAGGTCTCAGAAGCAGGGAGCACCTTGCTGCCCACGAGACAGGTGACTCAGAAGAGTAATACTGGGAATAAAACAATAGCTGACTTTGCTAATTTTTTCGGCTTTGTCTCATTTAGGTTTCAAGAGCAGACAACCTTGTCTGGGCAAATGAACTTTCAGGTTTCAGTTAATGAACATGACAACTGACAACTGGAATATAACCAGAGTTTGAATAATAAGGACTCACTATGATGAAAATATTATAGCTCTCCTTACCTCTGACTGAAGGAGTGTGTGCATTCAAATTTTCCTTTATATGAATCAATGGGGAGAATGATCTCAATTCCACCAATAGGAATAAATGCTGTGGTAACCTTGGAGATATATATGAGAACTGTTGACCGATCTAACTGTGTGGTCCAGCAGAAAAAAGAAAAAAATGAAGGTGGGTGTGGATGACAGGAAGAAAATTCATTTTACCTCGGACCAAAATTCAATTATCAAAAGGCGAATGCATTGCGAGGTTACTGGGAGGTGATCATATATCCCACTTCTTGGGTCTGTATCCTGCATATCTACCTAAAATCCTTTATTTCTGCCTGCTGATAGCAGATTGTGATTCTGTGCTGCCAATTGCAGCTTACTGGTATTAAATTAAGAAATGCCACGACAGATTCCCTAAACACACTGATTGGGGAATCTGAAACTTGAAATTTTCAAAATCCAAGATGCCTAAATCTAATCCCCATCATAGGAATCATCATAGTGGATCTTCTAATAACACGTATGATCAGTACATCCCCAATATATGTCAGGTATTTACTCCCCAATATAAATTTTGATTACAGAATATGCAGAATCAAAGACTTATCCAGGAATCACAGATATAAAGCTGAAGCAGTGGCCATCTAGGAACCAACAAGGAGAGAGATCTTAAAATGAGGATTGTAAAGCACAGGACTACATGTACCTTGATGAGTTCATCCAGAACTGATGATTCATCTGTGTCTCACTCCTCCCTGTGTACTGGGAAAAGAAGCAGAGAAATTGAAAGGAGAACACAGGATAAAACATACTTTACCCTGTATTTTGCCAACAATTAACAGCAGACAAATCTGGCTAATATTGAATGGTTGTCTCAGCAAACTTACAGCTGCTTTTGCCCAGATTCTAGAAATATACATGGAAGGCTTTTTTCCTTTTTGGAGTTTTTGGATTGTGACTTTGTACTGTCAAGTGCATCTGGTTCTTGGTTCTTTGTGATCCGTTTTTGTCTGTTCTTGTTTATTATGCAGTCAAATTATAATTCAGTATGTTATATACAATACATATCACATGTTTTATATCTAAGTATAATTTATAATTACAATTTTCATGGAGGTGAAATACAATACAAAATATATTTAAGTCCATTGGAGTGATGTAAAAGGAGGTCGGTTGACTGTAGAAAGAAATGTTGATTTCAAGCCCTGTTGAAAAAAAGACCAAACTGTAATATAGTATCCCACAGTGTCATAACATATAAAAAATGACTTAAAAGAATTGGTTTCTCAAAGATTTTAAATGTATTTATAATCTTTACATTTATGTTTGCCCGTTTTAAGGCCTTATAGGTGTTTGCACACTTACCTTTGCAAGAAGTGATCTTCATATTTGTATTTCTCACATCCAACTAATATACATAAAATATCCTCTTAATGTTAATTTATAAGCATTTAGACAACACTTGATTCCTAATATTAGAATTCATCTACAAATTTCATAATCATTATTAAATCTGAAGTATATTCTTCTATCTTTAATATATAAGGCATTTGTTAAAGGAAGCTGTATATCCATCAGTTAGAAACTATCTATGGGTACATGAGTGCACTACATGACTAGCTAACCTGAAAATGATTCTAAATTTCTTTCTTGATTACGTAAATATAGTAAATAGACACTCTAATAATGTTTTGGCTTCATTATTCCAGCCACAAGTTATATGGGAATTTTTGAATATTGGATAAAATACAATAAATATGCATTTAGTTCAAGTTGTTGGAAATTCAAAGGGCAAATATGTTTATATATTAATAAAATGCTGACTTGATGAAGATATTAATGAAGACTATCATATTTGAAGTAAGTTTTCTCCTTGGCTTGAAACTTGCCAGTCTAGTCTAGCTGGCCAGGTATACTCAGAAAACTTCCTGTTCTCACACTTTTCTAATATTCTGGAATTGTATAATGCCAGCATGCCTGCTTTAGAAAATGAGTATTCTAAAACTATCTTTTAACTTTACTAATTTCCAAATAGGTATGTTATGGACTTTGATTGCTACTTACTTGAGTGTCTTAGGTTACAATGTAACCATAAAGGGAAAAATATAAGTTAGTGACTATAAATGTCAGATCACGCTGTTAACCACTTAAAGATTGTATTCTACTTACTCACCAAATATGATATTGTAGGAATTCCTACCAGCCGTAGTCTTTAAGATACTCTCCCACTTGATTGTGAACTTATACTCTATATGCTGATGTAAAGCATGCATCAGCTCTTTTTCATCTGCAGAAATCAGTTGCTGTTCCCGTTCTAGCAGAGGATTGGGATCTGTGAGTCTACCCCTAAATAAATAATCTTTTATTATACTCAGTTCTGAGCTAGGTTGGTATTTCTTTTTAGTGTCCTTCTTCATCTGGCACCCCACTTGGATCTGAACTCCATACTTACTAGTTTGATCAGCTGAAAGGTCTAAACTATCCACAGCCCAGGAAGTCTAACACACCACCCATTTGATTTGCTTTTACCTACTGAGCAGTATTTTGTAAAACCACCACCCACCACCACTGCGAAGCTAACTGTTTGAGTCAAATTGGGCACATGCCCCTGGCCTTCACTGCTGTGTTTCTGCCATGTGGCGACTTGTGGAACTTCCAGTTCAGATTCCTGGCTTTTGGGTTTTATGATTCCTGCTCCTTGTACAGAATTGATTTAATTGCTTTTAATTTGTCAAGCAAAGCATATTTCTCAGTATTTAACCATCATCAATGCAGAGAACCCAAAGTAACTCAGGACTGTTCTGGGCAACAGGTTGTGACTCTGCAGCAACAACACCTGCTTGACAATAAGGATTATTACACTGAAAACAATTTAATGGACCTCATAACAGGTAAATATTTTATTATTTAATAAATCAATAATCTTGAAAGATATATAATGTCAGACAACAATACCAAGAAAAATGTTAGTAACTTTTTTACTGATACTATGGATGGTACTCTGCAAGGCTTATATAGTTACAGTGATACATCTCTTTATTGGATATTGAGACTCAATTTTTTTCATATTATGTTCTTTAAAAAGTGTTTGATAACAGAACCAAGAATGAGGCACTTTTAGAAATTATGTAGTCTTTACAGACTAATAATGAACTGCTATCTGTACTAACTTTGTCTTAAATATTTATCCCTAAACCCATAGGAAGCATTAGCTCCAACTTCTGGAAAAATGAAAATATGATTTTACAGCTTTGCTATGAAATTCCACAACTTCTCAAATATCAAAAAACTTAAAGGGTTTGGTCAGAGGCTAGCTAATGAATTCAAAATCTTGCCACTATTGTTCACTTAAAAATATTTCATGATGACCCTATCCTATTGCCATACTGATGAATATCTTGCATATAACCATAGAACTTTCATCTGGCGATAGAAACAGAGACCGGCACTGGAGCACTGAACTGAGCTCCCGAGGTCCAAATGAGGAGCAGAACGAGGGAGAACATGAGCAAGGAAGTCAGGACCTCGAGGGGTGCACCCACCCACTGAGACTTTGGGACTGATCTAATGGAAGCTCACCAAGGCCAGCTGAACTGAGACTAATGGAGCACGTGATCAAACCAGATTCCCTGAACATGGCAGACAATGAGTGCTAACTAAGAAGCCAAGGACAATGGCACTGGGTTTTGATCCTACTGCATGTACTGGCTTTGTGGGAGCCTTGTCTGCTTGGATGCTCACCTTCCTAGACCTGGATGGAGCAGGGAGGACTTTGGACTTCCCACAGGGCAGTGAACCCTGACTACTCTTTGGACTGGAGAGGGAGGGGTATGGGGAGTGGGGGAATGGGGGAATGGGGGAGGAAAATGGGAGAAAGGGAGGAGGTAAAAATTTGTAATAATAATACTTGTTAAAAAACTACATTTAATAAAAATAAGTAAAAAATATTTCATGCAATTTGAATAGAGAATTTATGTCAAAAATAACAGGATATATGCTGTGAAGAGAGTGCCTTCCAATAAGGACAAGGTCTTAAAAAGCAAAATTTAGAATTCTTAAAATCCAATTAAAATTAAATGAAAGCAAAGAAATGATGAAGAATGCATAGCACAATTACATCCCATATTGAAACGCTAAAAATGTTGGAAAGCACTTTAAAAATAACCCAATTAGCAAAAAAGCCACTGACAAATATTCGAGACTAACATAGAAAGGATCATTTTCTACTGCACAGTAACATTGTGTAGGCCTTTGAACTAGGAAAAATCAATGCTAAATTGGTTTTGCAAAATCACAACAATGTGTATACAGTGTGGAATACGGATGTATACAATTTATGTGCACAATAAAATATAACATTTTTTTATGTAGTAGGATTTATTTTGAGATTTTTAGTATAGATATTTTTTAAAGAAGAATCAGCATAGAGCGTGAAATAACATAGTGTACGCATGTATGAAATTCTAAGCAAAGAAGTATATCATACATACATATGTATATATATAAATATAATTATGAATAGTCTATCTCCTACATGTACACATAAGTAAACCTATATAAATATTTGAAAGTAATTGAGCTGCTTCATACTATATTAGGAGAAATGTTGTAAAACTGAACTCCTTATATCTTAAGGGATATCAGCTTTATGTCACCGAGATGCAAGTAGTCTGTTATTTCATTAGTTTATTGGCCAAAGTCATGGCTATAAGTACAAAACTGAACATTCACCAACCGTTTCAAAAATATGCTTACAACTGCCAGTACGGTGGAATGAAGCTATTTTGGACGTTCCTACATAATTTCATCATCATAGAATGTTAATACACATATGCTATTAATTGTAATTTAAAAATGATTGACTACTTGTGCTATAATTGAAGATTAATCCTGAAATTTGCATGACCACAATTCTTCACTCTCATTAGCTACATAAACAAAAAGAGAAAATAGAAGTCTTCAAATATATTTTTATCATAGTAGCCAAAATATCAGGAGACAAATCAAGTAAATATTGTTATTAAGAGCATATGATGGAAGGCATAAAACAAACAGCAGTAATGGCTAGGTATGTATGACTACAATGTTGACAGACTTTCAAAAAAATAATACATTTTATTTTTCCAGAGTCAAATAGAAAAAAAAACTGAGTCCTAATGAAAAATTAATATGTTGAGCCGGGCGATGGTGGCGCACGCCTTTAATCCCAGCACTCGGGAGGCAGAGGCAGGCGGATCTCTGCGAGTTCGAGACCAGCCTGGTCTGCAGAGCTAGTTCCAGGACAGGCTCCAAAGCCACAGAGAAACTCTGTCTCGAAAAAACCAAAAAAAAAAAAAAATTAATATGTTAACATATCTGAGCATCATTTGACCATCATCAGAGATGCTTCTTCAACACTAGCTGGAAAAAAAACATAATGAGGAATTGGGAAGTTCTTTCTATAGAAAATAAGAGGCTGTGTGGTACTATGTTCTTATCATGTCTTTAAAACCTAATTAAAAGCTTCATACATTTGTATTGTAAAGATGACAGAAATATTGTAATAGATTCAAATGCTGGCTATTGATTCCAAAGTACCGATGTTTTCAAGTCTCAACATTACCAGCAGAACTATTCATTTAGAATCTGAGATGGAAGATACATGATAAGATCTGCACTTGTTCAAAGCATACAAGAACTAGACAAACAGTAACAAAGAAATCATTGTGTTAATAATTTTCAAGGGAATTATGTAATACCCCACTGCCATCTTCAATAAACACTTGATTTCAAAAAAAGCTCATGCTGTCTGATTTTATAATTAGGAATGGGCATAAAGTGTGAAAGCGTCATGTACA
This sequence comes from Chionomys nivalis, assembly GCF_950005125.1. Classification (NCBI taxonomy): domain Eukaryota; kingdom Metazoa; phylum Chordata; class Mammalia; order Rodentia; family Cricetidae; genus Chionomys; species Chionomys nivalis. The sequence goes on along the minus strand of NC_080108.1, from coordinate 32,788,158 downwards.
AGAGCATTTATATGCAAATACACAAAGACTGTGTCAACCAAAACAGCAAATTTAAGCCTGTGAGAACCTAAAAAGCAATAGTGATATGAAGTATGTTCCTCTTCTATAACTTATTCTAATTCAGAGTCTTTGGTAACAGATACAGAAGTGCTTACATATGTTATGCATAATATTTTCAATGAGCCTATGTTTTTATGCAGAAAAAAAACCCTGCAGTGTCATTCCCATTTCCACAATGGAACTCAGAGAAAAGAGGAGAGGGTATGACTCCCCTAGACTTTGTCAGATGCTAAAACCTAAAGTGAATTATGTCTTTTCAGATACTGCAGTGTTTCAAGACTGAGACAGTGGTGCCGCAAGTTTAAAGAGGAGAGGTTTCAGAGCAGGAACCGACTTGATGCACAGACCATAACAGATAACTCAAAACTGAATCCTGGGAATATACCAGTACCTGACTTTGCTAATTACATGGGCTTGGGTTCATTTAGTTGTCAAGAGCAGTCTTCTGTGTCCGGGACAATGTACATTCGGGTTTTGGTAATAAACATTTGCAGCTGATAGCTGGCATATAACCTGAGCCTGCCTAGGAAAGATCCGCTACGCTAACAATATTAATACCTCTCCTTGCCTTGACTGAAAAAGTGTGTGCATTCAAATTGTCCCCAGGACAATGAGGAGAGTGATCTCAATTCCACCAATAGGAACAAAGCCTGTGGTTACCTTGGAGATCTGCATCAGAGCTGCTGACGCATTTCTCTCTCCCATCTCAATGTTTCCTCCGGCAGATAAAATAAAAATGAAAGTAGAAGGCAGGAAATAATGTAGTTTACTAAGGACTTACCAGAATCAAATTATCAAACACGGAAATAATTGTCAGGTAACTAGGAGGCGATCACATATCACCTTCTTGGGTCTATATACTGCCTATCAACCTGAAATTTTCCATTTCTGCCTACGGATGGCTGATTGTGATACGTACCGCCGATTGCGGCTTACAGGTATCACATTCAGAAATGTCGTGTCAGAGGTCTGAAACACACTGATTTAGGGAACAGACACTTGAGATTCAGATTCCCAAGTGCCTGAGGCTATTTGTTGAGATAGCAATTATCTTAGTGCAGGCGTCCAATGGCACATAATATCATTAACTCACTATTGTTGTCAGGTATAGACTTGCTAAGAAAAACTTCATTTCAGAAAATGTAGATTACAACACTAACCCAGGAATCACAGGTTTTACCGATGAAGCAGTGGATTCAGAGACTCGAGCACATTTCCTGCACAGCAAACAGGAACAGGTGACTCTCAGGAAGAGCATCGGTAAGCTCTTAGATTCCTTGCTTTTCCTATTGCTTCTGTCTCCTGCAGGTCTCTGCGACACATTTTTTATCTGGGTTTGTTTACAAGGGGCATTGACTAAAGTCCAGCTTTTAGCAGGACTTTAGTCAAAGCCCCACTGGCAAAATGCCTCAGATCAGACCTTTTTATGCCATCAAGGAACCAATGAGGAGAGAGATCTCAAACCAAGGACCTGAAAGCACAGGGCTATATTTAACTTGGTGATCTCATCCAGAGCTGATGAGTCATCTGAGTCTCCCTCCTCCCTGTGTGCTGGGAAAAGAAGCAGAGCAATGTACAGTGGAACACAGGATAAAATGTGATTTGCCTGCGTTTTGCCTCTGGTTAACAGCCGACAAAACTGGCAAAGTATGACAGGTTGTCTTAATGAGCTTGCAACGGCTTTTGTGTCTAATCTACCTAAACACATGAAAGTCTCCATTACTTATTTTGATTGTGAATCTGTGCTTCCAAGTACATACTGCATAGGATTCTTTATGATATTTTTTTTCTGTTTTTATGTGGGTTTTTTATGTAGTCATATTAAATTAAATATGTTGCATATAAGATGATATGATCATTTACAAATATAACATCTAATTATAATTTTTCACATAGTTGAATTATAGTACATAATACATTTAAGTTGATTAGAGTGTTGTACAATGAAATGGGTATATTGTAGAAAGAAATGTAGATTTGAAACCACTTCCAAAGAGACCAACTTATGATATAGTAGCCCACAGTATCTTAATGATAAAGAAATTAATTCTTTATAAAATCTTAATTGATTTCACAAAAAATTAAATATATTTATAACTTTTGTGTTTGCTTGTTTTAAAACTTATAGGTGTTTACACATTTAACTTTGTAAGAAGCCTTCATTTTTTGTTTCTTACATGCAATCAATATACATAAACGAACCTCTATATAATAATTTACAGTTATTAATTTTCAAAATCAACTTGATCTTAAGTGTTAGGATTTCTCTCCAAATCTTAATAACCGCTAAATCTGAAGTGTTTTTCTATCTTTATTAAAAAGGAATCTATTTAGGAAAGTTGTATGCCCATCAATTTGAAGGCATCCTTTTTACTTGAGCATATTTCATGGCAGGCTCTCTTGAAAATAATTGTAACTGCCCTGTTCAATTAGTTAAATACAAGAAATAGCCACTCTAATAAGGGTTTGGCTTCAATTGTCCTGCCAGTAAACATGCTGGGATTTTGGGGCACTGGATATACTACAGGAATCATGCATTATTAATAGCTTTTGAAATTTCATTAGAGCAAATGTACTTACATGTTAATAAAATACTGGTTTAGGGCAGATATTTATTGAAACTAGAAGGTAGGAGATAGGAGTTCTTCTTTGACTGTAATGTACCATTCTAGACTAGCTGTCCATGATTCCTCATAAAACTTCCTCTTTTCACACTTCTTAAATATTCTGGAATTTAATAATACCAGAATGCATGCTTCAGAAATCTAGTATTCTAAAAATGTCTGCTAGGTTTCTAAATTTCCAAATAAGCATGTTGCCGACTGTCTATGTTTACAATGTAACCATAAAAGCCAAAAAAAAAAAAAAAGACAATGACTATATCTCACAGATCACACTGTTAACCACTCTAAAGATCATTGTATAATAATTACACAAGTATGATATGGCCTTCTGTAAACACCCATGTTAAATTATCATTTCTGAATAGTAGATGATAATGGGAAAAAATGGGCAAATGCCCAGGTTTTTTTCTCTATCATCCTTATACATAAAATGTAATAAGAGCAGCATGTACGTAAATCCATACCCATTTAAACAAAAACGCATAAAAATGAGGGTACACTTAAACAATAGAGTTCTTCTCAGTGGTTAAAAAACAAAGACATCTTGAAATTTGCAGGCAAATGAAAAAAACTACAAAAATTCATTCTGAGTAAGGTAACCCAGACCTGAATGATGAGGATTATTTGTACCCAATCACCAGTGAATATAAACTATGAAGCAAAGAGTAAGGAACCTATAGTCCATGACCCCAGACAAGCTAAGTAACAAGGGGCACATAAGGGAAAAACATTCATCCCCCTGGCAGCACCAGTCTATTCCTCAGAGCATGTGGGGTTCTGAAGACAATTCACTTGGAGCTTGGCAAAACTGGGCTTTGTGTAAGGAACTCCCCATGTCTTGAGAACTGAAAAAAATGTGCAATGTCTGAACTGGACAAACATGATAAAAAAAAAAAAGATTTACAAACCTTGCCAAGACAAATTTACTTAAATGAATAAATAATGAATGGTCAAAAAAAATAGATAAAAAGTAATTTGCATGTTATAAAGGTAAAAAATGCAAATAAGAAACTAGATGCTTAAAAAATAGCAAAATTGAAAAATGAGACAAAAATAGTAACCAATTATCTTCTGCAAATTAAAATTAGATTACATCATTTTGAACCAAAATCATTAATGATGAGCTCTGAGATGAAATATTTGAGAAAACTTACAAAAATTTTCAAAATGCTACCTGTCAGCCTGGGCATTTGTTTACTTTGTTGTGTCAGTGACATTGGGCATGTTTCTTGCTTCTGTCAGTCAAGCAAAGCCTGCCACTATTACCCTCAGGAATTCTACCTGTCACTCTCAATAGGACTGTGAACTTTCTGAGCAGTAGTGAGGTTCATCAGGGTTCTGATTTTATGGTAACACAGTTGATGTTTATTAGGTTAACTAAGCTAAAGTTTCTCCTTTACGTGGAGAGAATCAGCTTTCTACTAAGGGTAATACAGTATAACTAAAAGAGCTCATATCTAAAAGTGTCCATTTAAAACTCATTATCCTATTTCTTTGATGCCTAATTAAGTTTTCATAACTTAACTGGGCTGAAGGTATTTTTGTTGGTTGAAAAGCATTTTCTCCACAAATTCATCCATACATCTTTGGACATGGATGTACATTTCTCAATCGGCAGATTCACTAATTTCAAAGTCTTCATCCCCTTCATTGCAATATAAATATTGTAAGTGTAATTCTTGCTAGATAACTGTTTTGCTATATGCAATTTTACTATGATAAAGTTAACTCATTTTATTTAGAGAGAAAAGGGAAGGTGAAAAAAGGGAAGTGTTTTATTGCCATTTGTGAATAAAGAAGCTGAATTCAATCAATGTATTAACAGAGTAAAGCCAGGCTAAAAGAGATATATAGAGAAAGCAGGTGGAAGCCATGAAGCTGTCGCCAGAGACAGATGCCTATGCTGGAGACTGACAAAATTTGCCTGTAGGCCATGCCCTTATGGTGGACATCAGTAGGATCAGACTTTTCTGTTGATATGCTAACCATTGAGAACATTTATAGAAAACCAGATCACCAATTCAATTTTGAATTAACAGCATACACCCATATTAACGCAACTACTAAGAATGCCTGTAATACTCTTCTGTCTTCCGGATAGCAATGTCAACTTATCTAAAGTAAGGCAGGACCTGATGAGTTGTTTCAGTAGAATGCAGTCAGCAATCAAATTAATATGGGATGCAAAAGCTGGACTTTTGAATGTTAAACTGCTAGACTTCGACAATCTTAATGCAGTATTTCAGGCTACTTTGAGACATTTTAGAAAGAAAGTTGGCATCTCTTATTGTATTTGAATTTGTTCAGATATTGGTTGATCAGGTACCCAGGGGTTAACTATGACTTCTGCTTTATAGGGAAACACAGTTAAAGATGATCTCCCCCAACAAAGAAATCTGGAACTTGGAGAATAATATAAGATTTAAGAAAGTTAATGAGATCTAATTGGAGCTTAACAATGAGCATTGCTTTCCCATTCTTCCATACCAAAAGACACCTAAAATATTGTTATATATATAAAAGATTAATTTTTACATCATGCTCTTAGTTCCCCAAGATTGACAAAGATTTCATGTAATGTTTCATTAGTTCATTTCAAAGAACCAATTAAAGTTTTCATTAGAATGTGTTGTCTCAGGGAATGGCAAAATATGTTACATTATGCCAGAAATCTGTGTCTCAGGTTATACAAATTATTAGAGATAAATTTCCATAATTTCATATCATCCATTAATGGGTAACATCGTGTTTGCCCATATAAATGAAGTGAGTTGATTTGAAATATATTGTCAGCTTCAGTAGAGTCCTGACATTACAGGGTTTCTTATTGCACCAGAGAAAGTACAAATACAGCTGTCTTTTTTTTTTTTTTTTTTTTTTTGGTTTTTCGAGACAGGATTTCTCTGTGGTATTGGAGCCTGTCCTGGAACTAGCTCTTGTAGACCAGGCTGGTCTTGAACTCACAGAGAAATACAGCTGTCTTTTTATATTTGGGATATATGATTTATATTAAAGAAATTGAACCTCAGAAATTCCAAATTAATAGTGAAATATGGAAAACTTTGAATGACTATAGTAATTCTTTGGGCATATAACAACAACCACTGTAGATCAATAGGACCCACCTAGATCCTCTGCTTATCTGTGACAGTTGTGAGGATTGATTGATTGTGAGAGAACTGGCAGTTGGAGAATGATTTGTCCTGGTGGCTTAGGCTGATCGTTTGAAACCTGTTCCTCATGCAGAATTGCATTTTCCTGCTTAAATACTGGTGAGGTGCCTGGTGTGATAGCAACTTGGTATGCCAGGATTTGCTGGTGTCCTTGAGAAAGTTACATCATATTATGAGAATGCTGTGGAGGAGCAGATTAAGAGCTGGGCCTAAGTGAAAGAGAGGGAGGAGATGTGGAGTGAAGGCTGCAGTCTTGTTAGAAAATAAAAAAGAAATTAATTTAACGTAAAAGTCAGTGAAGGAAAACCAGGGAGGAGACACTAGCTAGCAACATGATTGTTTAAAAAATAGCAAAAATAGAAAAATAAGAAAAATTGTGATTCAACCATTAAATTCCACATTAAATTGCTTCTTTATGGGCCAATATTTATAATTCTTACCTTGTGATGAAATGATAAAGAAAACTTATAAAATATATTAAAATTTTTCTTTATCAACATGACTCTTCTTGTTGTCATTCATCCAAAACCTAGAACCAGTACCTGCTCAGAAATTTAACTTTGCACTCTCTAAAGTAGACTGACAGCATTCTGAGCAATGGTGAGTCTCTTTTGAATGTTATAATTTCATTGTAACTTAGTTAACATTGCATTAGCTTAACTGGGTTAAAGGTTATTTTTCTAGATAAAAATAACCACTGAGGGTGAAACACTATAACTGAAATTTATCAATTACTTGTCCTTATGTAACTCGTGTACTAATATCTTTGTAATGTAGTAACTGTTTAATTAGCTAGATTGCTGTGGAGATATTCTTTTCAGTTGAAAATATTTTCTGGAAGAAATTATCCACACTACTTTGGAAACATCTGCATCTTCCTCAGTAGCATGGAATTCAATAATTGCGGCTTTATCCCCATGTATTACAATTTACAAAAGTGTTCCCTTCCTTCCAGATACCTGCTGTCTGTTACACTGGGCTTCCCAGTCAGGAGTTCAGCATCTTGGTTGAAGGCATCTGACTTTGTGAGTATATGTTCACTCCCACAGTAAATGTATCGGAGATGTTTTACATCCTATAAGCGTATTCAAACAGGGATTTACCTTAAGGTGTATACAATCAGTGCTCAGCTTTCAGAAGAGATATTGCTGCATTGGTTTGTGTTTCTTATTTTTAAAGTATCAGACAGATTCTACACAACATAGAAAAAGAAAAAAAATAGGAAAACAACAACCAACTACTAAGGAAAAGGATAATGATTAAAGTGTGACCAAAACAAAACAAATTTAAAAAACCTGAATAGTGAAGGCCTCAAGAGGAAGCAACAGCACATGTAACAGTGGTGCTAAACATGGCATATGTTTACATTGTTTAAACTCTCTAGTCTATATTGTTTTAAAAAGCCCAATTTGCTGATTCCCCAGGGCTTTCTCATACAGATATAAGGAAGAGTCTTCCTTGCCTGGGACAATGAACATTCAGGATTTGGTTATAATTATGAGCAGCTGAGAAATGGGATATAGCCAACATCTTAGTTGTAGGAAGACACTCTGCTGACAATTGTATTAGCTCTCCTGTACCTGACTGAAGGAGTGTGAGCATTCATGTTGCACAGGAATATGAACCAATGAAGACAGTGACCTCACTTCCACCAATGGAAACAAATCCTGTGGTAAATTGGATGATCTCCGTCAGACTCGCTGACTCATGTCTCGATGTGGGAATCTCCTCTCTATGCAGTGAATTAGTTTTATTACCATTGGCTGATAAATACCAGCTATGGTCTATGGCAGTGCAGATTATAGCCAGGCTGAAAATCCAAATACAGATATGGTGTCGGAGTCCCTTTTGTTTGTGTGTTGCTTTCATTGGTTAATGATTAAGAAACTGCTTTGGCTTAGTTTATAGGGCAGTAATTAAGTAGGCAGAAAAGACAACTGAATTCTGGGATGAAGAAAACAAAGCACACAGAAGTCACAGATCCTCTGCCTGAGATGGAAACTGGTTAGAATCTCAGGTAAGCCACTGCCATATGGCAATGCACAGATTAATGGAGATGGGTAAAGCTAATATGTAAGAGTTAGGTAATAAGAAGTTAGAGCTAATGGCCAAACAGTGTGTTAATAAATACAATTTCTGTGTGGTTATTTCGGGGCTAAGCTAGCTGGCTGGCCAGGACTAACAATCAGCCCCTTCTTACAACAGAGATATAGAGAAGTATGTAGAGTCAAGGAGATGCCAGTAAGCCATATCTTGTGGCTATACACAGGTTAAGAGAAATGGGTTAATTAAGATGTAAAAGATTCTAGAAATACACCTGAGTCATTGGCCAAACAGTGTTATAGTTTCTATATTATTATTTGGGTGCATTGAAAACGAAAAGCACAGTCTCTACTTATATCATTGGGCCCAACATTTAGCAATGTTTGTCAACATAAAGCCGAAGAAAGCTTATTTAAGCACTTCTAGGCCCACATATAAGGCAGTCAATTGCTGCTTCTTGGTAGTCAAATTTTGTTTCAGAAAGGCTTTATTTGTTAGCAGTGAGTAGAGGCATGACTTCTTTAGGAGATGGCTACCTGGCTCATACTGGAAGCAGAAATGGCTCTGGATCCTTTGGATGGTTCTTTAAAAGAGCGTGCAAATGGTGTTAATGAGCAGCAAATTGCTGTATGTTGAGATGGGCCTACTGTGTCCCTAGAGCTTGAGCAGTTATCAGTGCTTAGAGGTGGTGAACATACCTCTGCCATGATGGACTTGGTGGACACAACAGGTAAAGCCACAGGGACAACCTTTGCATTAAAAATAAAAAAAAATGTGATGTCAGAAAATGATTACACATGTGAAATAAAGTTAAATTCATTCAAAAATAAGCCACTGAACAGGTCATAGTTTAAAAATATGCATAGAATTAAGAATCAAATGGTCCTAGGAAGGTAAAGAGTGAAATAGTTTTTAAAAAATAAAATGATGATATCTTCTTCCCTGCTCCCATATCCACCCTTCCTCCATCTCAATTATCCCATTCCCCCAAAGCCCTTCCCAATCCTCCCCTTTTCCCTTCTCTCTCCCCATCTCCCATTCCTACCAACCCACCCCCACACCCACATCTCCCAACTTTGCCCGGCGATCTTGTCTACTTCCAATAACCAGGAAGATAATTATATATTTTTCTTTGGGTTCACCTTCCTATTTAGCTTCTCTAGGATCACAAACTATAGGCTCAACGACCTTTGTTTATGGCTAGAAACCACTTATGAGTGAGTACATACCATATTACTCAGTTTGGATCTGGGTTATCTCACTCAGTAAAGTGTTTTCTATTTTCATCCATTTGAATGAAAAATTCAAGAAGAAGATATCTTAACTAAGAGAGCCATTTAGGGTTGGCAAGGGTCTTGGCTCTAGAGGGGTTCCCAGGTGTCCAAGGGAATTTCCCTAGCTAGGTCCATGGGCAACAGAAGACAGGGTGCCTGAACTGGCCTTCTCCCATAGCCACACTGATGAATATCTTGCATATCACCATAGAACCTTCATCTGGCAAGGGATGGAGACAGAGACAGAGACCCACATTGGAACACTGGACTGAGCTCCCAAAGCCCAGATGAAGAGCAGAAGGAGGGAGAAAATGAGCAAGGAAGTCAGGACCACGAGGGGTGCGTCCATGCACAGAGACAGTGGGACTGATCTAATGGGAGCTCACCAAGGCCAGCTGGACTGGGTCTGAATGAGCATGTGATCAAACCAGACTCTCTGAATGTAGCTGACAATGAGGGCCAACTGAGAAGCCAATCATAATGACACTGGATTTTTATTCTACTGCATGTACTGTCTTTTTGGGAGCCTAGTCTGCTTGGATGCACACGTTCCTAGAGTGGGGAGCCTTGGACTCACCACAAGAGAGGACACCCTGACTTCTCTTAGGACTGGAAAGTGAGGGGATGGTGGAGGGGGGAAGGGGAGGAAATGGGAGGATGGGAAGAGGTAGAAATATTGAGTAAATAAATAAATATGAAGAATATAGACATTCATACATAAAAGTATTAAAAATAATAAAATAAATGATAAAAGTAATATAATGAAAAAACTTAGCCACATAAAGATGGAACATACACAGAGAGTGTGGATTATGTATATTACTGTGAATTCTTTGATAACTTTTTTTTTTTGAGTGTTGAAAGACATTTGATCTTGGGGGCTGCTAAGCTATAGAAAAACATATGTTTTAAAGGCTTCAAAATTTGGGACTAAGGACATTTCTATTTTGGGGGGATTTTAAAAACAAAATTTCTCAGTAGCTCTATTGCACTTCCTGGAACTAGCTCTTGCAGTCCAGGCTGGCCTCTAGCTCACAGAGATATCCCTGCCTCTGACTCCTGAGTTCTGAGAGTAAAGGTGTGTACCACCTACAAAAGTTATGTTACTTTTAAAAAGAAATCCTGCTTTTGTTTCCTCAGATATAGTGGAAAATAGAATACATTCCCTAAAGTTGTCAAACACAGTAGAAATAGATTTTGTGAATGTAAGTCCCGATTTTGCTACTTTCCATGAACTCTGACACCTGTACTTCTCAGCAGCAGTCGGTCATGTCTAGACCAATGGACAGTGAGGCTTTCATTATACCCAGGTCTAACTGAGACCTGGAATATAAACAGAACCTGACTAGTAATCACCAGTACTGCTCACACTTTTATAAGCTCCCTTGTCCTCTGATTGAAGAAGTGTGTGCATTCAAATTGAGCATGAAATGAGAACAAAATAACAACCAACAACTCTATTACAACAGGGGAGACAAATCCTGTGGTAATTTTAGAGCGTTCAATCATAGATGCTAATTCATTTCTCCCGCCAATGTAAACGAGGTTTGCAGCATTAGCAGCCAAGCTGAAGGTGGACAAAAATTTTAATTTAAATCTGAAAATGGATCAGCTTAGTGAGAGGGAAAAAAACAGCCCACAATAACTTAGAGTAATGATATATTTCCTGTTTGGGTCTACAGCTTGGCTATTGATATGAAAGCTTCCATTTCTAGTTGCAGATTTCTGATTGTGATCTGGTCTGCTCATTGAAGCTTGTTGCTGACATTTTCTAATAAGCCAAGTCAGATTCCACAAATGCAATGAACATGAGGAATAGAATTCAAATATATTTAAATTTTAATATGAATGTATTTTACATAAAAATTATGAAATAATAATTATACTTTAAAATAGGAATGTTATTTTAAAACCCAGTTGTGAACATTCACAAATTGCATATGCTATCTAACAATATCATGATAATTTAGCAATAATTTGATATTTTCATTTAGAAAAATCATAATATATATATTTCCTACAATTTCACAATAGTATGTATGTTTTTATTAGTGTTTCTCATATATGTACATATTTTTGACATTTATTTCAGAATAATAGTCTCAAGTAAAATTTGTGAAATATTCTTAGGTACTATTATATGAACATTTAAATTGTTATAAAATTCAGTGACTTGCCTTCAGTAGATTTTTCTCTGCAATCACCAATATCAGTACTCCATCCTTTAGTCATGTATCTGTTCTCTCTTTTCAGTGACATCTGACTTCAGGGAAAATGTGTGTGTGTGTGTGTGTGTGTGTGTGTGTGTGTGTGTGTGTGTGTGTGTGGTTGGATATGGTGCCACTAGCACATGGGAATCATTTCAAAGCCTGAATACATGAGAAAAATCTATCCTTCCCCCTTTAACATCTCAGTAAATCATATAAGCCATTCTGATAATATTTTGAATTCATAATGGCTCCTCAGAATACAGTATAACATTGTCTGTATTTTGTAGTGAAACAATTATATAGGCTAACTTACACAATGGAAATTTAATAACGTAAGTTTACAAAAGTATCCATCAAATACTATTTGCATGCATTAATATAATAGCATGCCACAGCCTTGGAATTTGCCACATTTGGTAAAAAAAAAAAAAAAAAAAAAACCAGTAAATCTCAGAGCTCATGCATTCACTAAATATGCTTCATGTCCTGGGGCTGCATGATAATCTCATTATACCACTTTTTTTCACATGTATATATTAGAAATAGGTCTAGTTTTTAAAAATTCAAATTAACAGTTCATGGCTATAACCCTCTATATGTCTGTGCTTCTTATGAATATAAAATCAGAAAATATCATAATGTTTATTATTAAGAGTAGACACTGCTTTTTTTAATGTAAAAAACTATTCTCCTGATTTCTTTCCTCTGATTCTATTATTTGCACCCCATAGTTTCAACATACGTTGTCTGCCTCATGAATTAAAACTCTATTATTACTCCACTGCCTTTGCGTTTTATGCAATCCATATATACATCAAATAAAAGCAACATTCAGGAGTCTCCCATACAAACCAACTTAGAAATAAATAAAATTAGGTTTTTCTGTTTCACTTAAAAATAAAGTATGTAAACAATGTTTTACACTATTACGATCTGAGACTCAGTCTCTTACACCATGAATATAGCAATAATTTCTACTTAAATCATCCTAATATGTTAAAGTCAATACTGCGTGATTTCTCCCGCTCCTTCAAATGTCATAATTTACCAACATTTAGCTCTTCAGAGGGTATTACTGGGTTCATATGCATAGACATGTCTGAATTTTTATTCTTAAATTTTTTAGAAATGCATATACATAATTGACAGAAAGAAAATTTTGCCAAATGCAACCATATTGCCTAATCCAAATTGTTAGGGAGAGAGTGGTACCAGAAATAGATTCTTATTCTGCAACTTTTCTGAAGGAATATAATTTCTACCTGAGTCCTAAATATTTATCTGTTGTAGGGGGCGGCCATTTATTCGTCCCGGCTGCCCAGAACTGAAGCAAACACATAGAAACTGTATTAATTAAATCACTGTTTGGCCCATTAGCTCTAACTTCTTATTGGCTAACTCTTATGTCTAAATTTAACCCATCTTCATTAATCTGTGTATTTCCACATGTCTGTTCCTTAATGGCAAGGCAAGATTCTAAATGGCATCTGTCTCAGGCAGAGGATCCATGGCTTCTTTCTGACCCCACCTTTCTTCTTTCCAGCATACAGCCTAGTTTTCTCTGCCTATTGAAGTTCTGCCCCATCAACTGGCCAAGGCAGTTTCTTTATTAATTAAAGATAATCACAGCACACGAAGGAACCCCCACATCATTCATCCCTATAGAATGGACACAAAACATTGGCTCTAACTTATAGGGGAAAAAAACATATAAAGGCATTAAAGAGCAAAATTTTAGAAATGTTGAAAGCTAATTAAAATTAAACGAAGGCAAAGAAACAACAAAAAAATTCTTAGCATAACGTCATCCCATATTGTAAGTTCAAAAAGAGATGGAAAGTTCTCTAAAATGAATACAATTAGCAGAAAAGCCACTGATAAATTTTGGAGGCTAAGAGACAAAGGATCATTTTACTGTATAGTAATATTGATAGGCCTTTGAATTAGAAAAGGTCAATGCTAAATTGGTTATATAAAATCACAGGAGTGTATATTTAATATGGAATATTGATTTACAATAATTTTATTATGAAGTACAATTTATTTTGACACTTTTGTATAGATATTGTTTTAAAGGAGAAGCAGAAATGAGCATGAAATAACATACAGTACTCACGTATAAAATTCTAAACTATGATAAGAATGTGTACACATACATGCATATGTATGTATAAATATAAATATGCGTAGTCAATATCATACATGTATACATACATAAACTTAGATAAATATTTGAAAGTAATTGAGTCACTTCATAGTGTATTCGAGAGATATTGTAAAACTGAATTTCTTATACTATGAAGGAATGTCAACTTTTTCTCACTCATATCCAAGTAGTGTGTTATTTCATTTGTTTATGAAAGTCATGGCTATAAGTGCAAAACTGGAGATTAGCAGTCCATTTAAAAATATGCTTACAACTGTCAATAGAGTAGAAAGAAATGGTTTTGGAAATTCCTACATATTTTCATATTCATAGAATTGGAACCTGTAAGCTATAATTTTAAATTTAAATGGGATTGAATAGTTGTGCTATAATTGCAGGTTAATTCTCAAATTAGCACGACCAAAATTTTTTGATCACATTAGCTACATTCCCAAAAAGAGAAAATAAGTGAGAAGTCTTCAGATATACTTTTGTCATACTTGCCAAAAGATCACTGGAGAAATCAAAGAGATACTGTTATTAAGACTATGTGATGAAACTCATAACACACAATGCCTTAATAGCTAGGAATCTAAGGATACAATGATGACAAACTTATACAAAAATAATTTCTTTTATTCTTTCAGAGTCAAATAGAAAATTTATTTGTCCTAATAAATTATTGGTTTACTCATATCTGAGCATCACTTGACCCACTTGAGAGATGTTCCTTTGGCACTAATTAGAATACAACATGATGATGTGCAGGGAAGGTCTTTCTATAGAAAATAAGAGGCTCTGTGGTTCTATGTTCTGATGTTTCATGTCTTTAAATACTACTTAAAGGCTCATATTGAAAAGATGGCAGAAACAATGCAACAGATTCAAATGGAGGCTGTAGATTCCAAAGTAACAATGTTTTGCAGTCTTGACATTACTAGCAGAGAGAGGATATCAGAATCTGAGATGGAAGATACAAGATAAGATATGCACTTGTTCAAAGCATACAAAAACAACACAAAATAGCAAAATCTGGTCTGTTAGTTATTTTCAAGGGTAGTATTTAATACATCACTTCCATTAACAATAAACAGTTTATTTACAAAAAGGCTCATGCTGTCTGATTTCCTAATTAGGAATGAGCATACTTTTGAGCAAGGATCATGTACAAGAGTTTTAAATGCAAAAATACAAATACCATGCCAGGCAAGGCAGCAAAATTGAGCCTGCAAGAACCTAAAAGGCAGTAGGATGATAAAAAGTATGTTTCCTCCTCTATACCTTATTGTACCACGAGAGTCATTGGTGACAGGTAGGCTCACCAAATCCTGTGTCAAGGCCAATGTAAACTTGGGTTTTGGTTATAAACATTCGCAACTGAGAGCTGGCATATAACCTGAGCCTGGCTAGGACGGATCCGCTGTGCTAATAATATTAATACCACCCCTTGCCTCTGACTGAAAAAGTGTGCGCATTCAAACTGTTCCCAGAACAATGAGGAGAGTGATCTCAGTTCCACCAATAGGAACAAAGCCTGTGGTTGCCTTGGAGATCAGCATTAGAGCTGCTGACTCATTTCTCCCTCCCATCTCAATGTTTCCTCTGGCAGATAAAATGAAAATGAAAGTAGATGACAGGAAATAATGTAGTTTACTTATGACTTACCAGAATCAAATTATCAAAAACGGAAATAATTGTATGGTAACTAGGAAGCGATCACATATCACCTTCTTGGGTCTATATCCTGCCTATGTACCTGAAATTTTCCATTTCTGCCTGCGGATGGCTGATTGTGATTCTGTGGTGCCGATTGCAGTTCCTGGTATCATATTCAGAAATGCCATGTCCGAGTCCCTAAACACACTGTTTAGGAAATAGACACTTGAAATTTACAGATTCCCAGGTGCCTGAAGCTATTTGCTGACAAAACAATTATCTTAGTGCGGGCTTCCAATGGCACATAATATCAGTTAAGACCCTTTGGTTATCAGGTATACACTTGCTTGAGGAAATCTTCATTTCAGAAAATGCAGAAAACAACAATAACACAGGAATCACAGATTTTACGGGTAAAGCAGTCGCTACAGAGACTCGAGCACATTTCCTGCACCGCAAACAGGAACAGGTGACTCTTAGGAAGAGCATGGGTAAGCTCGTAGATTCCTTTCTTTTCCTATTGCTTCTGTCTCCTGAGGGTCTCTGGGACAAATTTTTCATCTGGGGTTGTTTACAGGGGGCATTGACTAAAGTCCAGCTTTTAGCAGGACTTTAGTCAAAGCCCCACTGGCAAAATCCCTCAGATCAGACCTTTTTATGCCATCAAGGAACCAATGAGGAGAGAGATCTCAAACCAAGGACAGGAAAGCACAGGGCTGCTTTAACTTGGTGATCTCATCCAGAACAGATGAGTCATCTCTGTCTCCCTCCTCCCTGTGTCCTGGGAAAAGAAGCACAGCAATGGACAGTGAAACACAATAAAATGTAATTTGCCTGGGTTTTGCTTCTGGTTAACAGCCGACCAAACTGGCAAAACATGACAGGTTGTCTTAATGAGCTTGCAGCAGCTTTTGTCTCTAATCTACCTATATACATGAAAACCTCCATTCCTTATGTTGATTGTGAATCTGTGCTGCCAAGTACGTACTGCTTCTGATTCTTTGTGATTGTTTTTTTTGTCTGTCTTTATGTATGTTTCTATGCAGTCAAATTATAATTAAATATGTTGCATATGAAAAGATATGTATTATTTACAAATATAATATATAATTATAATTTTAATGTAGCTGAATTATAACACATAATATATTTAAATTGATTAGAGTGTTGTACAATCAAATGGGTATATTGTAAGAAGAAATGTAGATTTGAAACCCTCTTCCAAATAGACCCAATTGTAATATAGTAGCCCATAGTATCTTAATGATAAAGAAATTAATTCTTTATGAAATCTTAATTGATTTCAGAAAAAATTAAATATATTTATATTTTCACCTTTGGTCTTTGCTTGTTTTAAAGCTTATAGGTGTTTGCACATTTACGTTTTTAAGAAGAAGCCTTCAATTTTTTTTGCATCTTACATGTAATCAGTATACATAAATTATTCTCTATATAATAAGTTATAATTATTTAATTAAAAAATCAAGTAGATCTTATAAGTCTTATAGCCACCCCTGACTTGAGACTCGAGAGATTCACCCACCCCAGGCCCCTATCCTGGAGCTGGAATTTCCAGCGCGAGGCCCCTATCCTGGGGCCTGGACCTACCCCAGACTCCTGGGACCAGAATTGCAACCAGGGATTTTCTCAACAATGACCCACATGTTCCATCTGTCTGAGCATGGCCCCTCCTAACAACACTAGCTTCTAAAGGTGAGTGTTCACATTCCAACCAGCTTAACCGTTTCTTTGAACCAGAGGAATTGACTGTTGAGCTACTGGCAACCCACTGGTGATCCTAGAGATGGGGGGAGACTGCCCTCAACCACGGTCTTCAGGGCCTCAGTTGTTCCCTTCACCGGCTTTCAACTTCAGCTTGTTCCCCTTCTTTAAGCTCGTTTTTGGGCCAACCCACCCGCAACTGAAGGCCCAGGGTCCTTCAGATCTTCATCTTTTTTTTCTTTTTTCATTTCTATTCTTTTCTTTTCTTCCCCCATCATAAACACTGCTCAGAGTGTCCCTAAGTGTCTCTTGTTTCTGAGTTACCCAACCAGATCCAGCCATGCCTTAACATCACACTTGTGGTCAGAGGATGTTTTCAACGAGTCCTGGGTGTTCACGCCGATTTTCACCCTGCCTATACGGGAAGATATTCCCGTTGTAGGCTTTGAGGTGCCACTGTTTCATGGGTTTTCATGGCCTTGACGATTGGAAGCAAGCCTTCTAACCCTATCAATCCGGCCTCCCCTCTAGGATGCCTTTTAGAGGCCCTAAAACCTCAGGCCTTAATGCCCCACCTACAGACCTCCATACATACGCATCTTCGTTCAAAAAAATGGCCCTGGTACACCTTAGAGGGGAATTTAAAATGGCAGCCTAATGGCACCTTTATTCCCGACAACCTACGGGAATTATCCAATTTTTGCCAGTGCACAGGCAGATGGAAGGAGATTCCCTACATCCAGGCCTTTTTCTACTAAAGCTCTAAGGCTAATTCCTCTCTCCTTGCAAACTGTTCACCTGCTCACATGTTTCTAGCTATGCCATCTGCTCCTGAAGAACCCCGTACCTCTGCTCTGGCCCAGCTAATGAACCTCCTCCACCTTTTTGATCTCGGAACACTACCCCCATTCTTTCAGCTGCCTCACCACCTCCAGCCACTAGCTCTGCAGCTCCCTCTCTCCCCCTCCCCACTGGCTTGGTCTCCAACAGCTCCACTAAATTCTTCTTCCTCTCCAGTGCCTGGCCTTGCAGCTACCCTGCCCTGCACCCTACTTTACCCCTCCTCTCACATGTTTGCATGCCGCCAGGGAACCTAACCCTATTTAAGCCAAGCCTGCTACAGTACTCCCCTTGCGAGCTGGCTTAGATGGATTGATTAGGGTACATGTTCCTTTATCTCTCTTAGAGCTCTCTCATATAGAAAAATTACTGGGTTCCTTTATGTCTAATCCTACCACTTTCATAAAACAATTCCAATATCTTACTCAATCTTATGATGCCTCTTGTGCCAATATACTCTCCCTTCTCCTTTTTCCTATGTACAATTTCTTCAAATATGTCCAATGTCATGCTTAAATTTCCAAATAGCCACTGAACTGTTATTACAGGAACCATCATCAAAAATAGAGACAGAGGTACAAGGACTGTCAAAAGGCCAGGTGGTAAACAAACCTTAACATAACAGGCTCGTCTCTGACTGCAGCAGTGTCTCATGAATGTTGAGGTAATGCCACGATGCACTCTATTGTCATAATCATACACGGTTAATATATTTAAAATTTATTTCTTTTCAAGACATTTTTATAAGCTCCAGGGAGCCAGTTTGACCCACCTAAATGGACCAGACTCGCCCGGAATAAGTATCATTTAACACTTTCTTTGTCATTCCTGGTCTCGGGAACCCCTATAGCCCCCTCCATCCATCATTTAATTCTTTCTTTGTCATTACTGGTCTCGGAAACCCCTAACCCCCCATCTTAAGCCTCCCCTCTATTAATCACTAGGACCTAATTTTTATCTCTCCCAAATGTAGTTTTTGTCTTTCCGGCATCTTGCAAGGTCCAAGCTGTCACATGGCCCAGTTCAAAATAGTCTTAATCAGCTACCCCAGGACGTGATCAGATAGGACATTATTGGACAGCCCAAACTCCTCGATGCCGACTCATTTTTTAAAAAATACTGTGTCTCATTTAGAGGTCTTTTTCATCTGAATCTGTCTTATTGTATATCTATATTTTCTTACTGTACAGGAGTGCTTCTTAAAATGCTAAGTGCTTCTTAAATCTTAAGGTGTGCCATTCTTAGGGAAAATACAGCACTTTCTGCTTGCCCTGCCCAGCCCAGCATGACAGAGCTGCTCAACACCTCTAAGAGCCATGAACAATGCCCTATCTCTAGGCACAGAGTCAGTCTATGTGGTCCATGTTGCCAACAAGCAAGCCCTAGCATGTAGCTCACAAACATCATTCAATTTCTCAGTCTCCTTAAAAAACCGGAAGTCATGCTGGCAGCATGGCCCAGAAGCCAGCATTTGAAAATAGCTTTGGCTTTTTTTCCTGCTATAGCTGAATCAAAAATTATCTCTTGAGGGAGCTGCAGCATACCCCGAGCAAGCAAAGCCCATTTGGGAAGAAATGCGGGTAAACATTGTTTTTTAGAGGCTAGAATTCCTTTTCAAGCCCTCTCAGGTTTTCCATGGATTTAGTTGGTCACATAGGCACCAATTTGTAGGAGGCGGGTGCTTATTGGTTTCTGACTGCTTAGCCCCAATATAATCACACAGAAACTATATTAATTAAATCACTGCTTGGCCCATTATCTCTAGCTACTTATTGGCAAACTCATATTAATTTAACTCATTTCTTTTAATCTGTTTATGGTCACATAGCTGTAGCTTACCGGTTAAATTTCTGCACATCTGTCTCTGACAATGGCTACATAGCTTCTCCTTGACTCCACCCTTCTTTCTCCAAACATTCAATTTAGTTTTACTTGCCTACCTTTTTTCTGCCCTATCATGGACTCCATAAGGTTTCTTTTTTAACCAATGGTATTTACAGCAAACAGAGGGAATTCCCACATCAGTATGATATGGCTTAAATTAGCAGGAACAAATTCCCTTACTCTCATGTGCTATATTACAAAAAAGAAAAAAATCATGAACAAACTTCAGACATATTTTTACCAAAGTGGCCAAAAAATCATGGCAGAAATGAAGTAATTATGAAGATTATAATTAAGACCATGGTTTGGAAAACATACTTCTTAAGTGGCATAGAAACTGAGACTAAAATGATGACAAATTTATACAGAAAAATTTCTTTTTTTCTTTCAGAGTCATATAGATATAAACTTCTTCCTAATGATATATTTGTATATTTATGAATGATTCCTTTATATACACATATATACAGATATGTGTGTGTGTGTGAGTGTGTGTGTGTGCATGACCAAATACTCAATAGAAATATTGCTTCTGGCACTACTTAGGAAAGAACTCAGTGTTGTGAAGAGAAGGTGACCCATGGTAAACCACCAATTCACATATAATAAAGATACAATGTTTAAAATAATGTAAAATAGGCACAATGAGGGTGAAGATTCACTAATTCCATTATCATCTGTTCTGAGAACGATTCTGAATATTCAAAACTAATGATAAACTAAGTTATATATAGGCAAGTTCTTCTGGATCAAGGGTAGTTCGGCTATTTTAGCACTATTTATATGTCTGACATATAAGTAATATATACAGATGAAAAATATGATGCATCCACCTGTTTGGATGTGCAAAATTACATTAATTTTCCCTGAGTCTGGCAACTTCCATTACCTTTATATCAGCAATGAAAATCTTTTCTACTTCCCCCACCAATTCATGAGTTGAGAAATTTAAATCCTGCTGCTCTCCTCTTTTCTTCATTTTCGTTCAATTGCACATCATTCTTAGATCATTCAGATAATCCAAACAAGGAATAAAGTTGGTTTTTCCTAGATTGCTTTATGATGGATTCCTTCTATGAACTTCTACCAATCTTTAAATACGGCCACAATATCATCCACACAAATTCTGCCTTTCTTTCAATAATTTTCCTGCAATGACTGCGGCTCCACTCAAATCTTACAACCATTGCTTTCTAGTAAATTATTTTCACCACTTCCTTTTCTTAATCTTTCTCTTATCTTTTTAACATTGCATTATAGACAGTGTTTGTATGATAATCAATCAATTAGATCTTCCCAAAGATCAATACACTGCTCCAAGAAATTTTAGCAATTCACAAAATTCTCCATGCCTGTCTAAAGATCCAGGAAGTACTTGTATTTTTCTTAAATCTCTGTTTATTGTATATTATAATCACAAGTGACCCAGGAATGGTATATGTTTATTCTCACACCACATTCTCCTACACAAAAAAAAGCCCCATATCAGTGACATCCAAGGGGACTGTCTCTGGTGATGCCCACAAATATCTAATGGCTGATATGTAATTGTCCAACATTGACTAATGCTTGTTGTTGTACCTAAAGTATTTCAGTATTTTTCTTTCTGTGATTAGTATAGATAGATTGTTCAGTTTCTCTGTTTCCACAGCATTCATGCTGGGGTTGATGATAAATGAATGATAGGATAAAGGGTAGACTGATTATTCTTCACCTAAACTAGCCTATGCTGGAGAGGATGTGGAGGAAGGAGAACACTTATCCATTGCAGGTGGGAATCCAAACTTGTGTAACCACTTTGGAAATCAGTGTGACTGTTTCTCAGAAAATTGGGGATTAACCTACCTCAGGATCCAGCAATACCACTCTTGAGAATATACCCAAGAAATGCCCAATCATACTACAAAAGCATTTGTTCAACTATGTTCATAGCAGCATTATTTGTAAAAGCGAGAACCTGGAAACAACCTAGATGCCCCTCAATGGAAAAATGGATAAAGAAAGTGTGGCACATCTAAATATTAGAGTACTACTCAGCAGTAAATACAATGACATCTTAAATTTTGCATGCAAATGGATGGAAATAGAAAACACTATCCTGAGTAATATAATCCAGAGCCAAAAATATGAAAATGGAATGTACTCACTCATTAGTGGATTCTAGCCATAAACAAAGGACATTGAGCCTATAGTTCATGATCCTAGAGAACCTAAGTAATAAGGTGAACCAAAACAAAGACATATATAGATCCTCTTTGAAATTGGACACAGACAAGATTGACAGACAAAACTGGGAGCATAGGAGTGGGGTGGTGTTGGAAGAAGGGGAGAGGGTAAATAGACGGAGAAGGAGAGGGATGGGAAGTGCTTGGGGGAGTGGGATGGTTGAAATAGAAGGACAGATATGGGAGCAGGGGAAAAGATGTCTTAATTAAGGGAGCCATTTTGGAGTTGGCAAGAGGCTTTGTTCTATAGGAGTTCCCAGGTGTCCACAGGGATGTCCCCAGCTAAGACCCTGGGCAGTGGAAGAGAGGGTGCCTAAACTGGCCTTGTCCCATAGTCAGACTGATGACTATCTTGAATATCACTATAGGAACTTTGTCCTGTGACAGATGGAGATAGATACAGAAACCCACATCAGAGCACTTGAATGACCTCCCAAGGTCCAGTTGAAGAGCAGAAGGAGGGGGAATATGAGCAAGGAAGTCAGGACCTCACGGAGTTGGTCCACCCACTGAGATGGTGTGCCTAAGCTAATGGGAGCTCACCAAATCCAGCTGGACTGGGACTGAATGAGCATGGGATCCAACTGGACCCTCTGAATGTGGCTGACAATTGGGCAGACTGAGAAGCCAATGATAATGGTTCTGGGATTTGTCTCTACTAAATATAATGTCTTTTGGGGATCCTATTACATTTTGATGTATACCTTTCTAAGCATAGATGGAGGGGAAGGGTCTTGGACTTCCAACAGAGAAAAATACCCTGCCCTCTCTTAGGACAGGATGGGGAGGGGGAGTTCAGCATTAGGAGGGAAGTGGGAAGAGGGGAAGAAGTGGAAATATTGAATGGTATTATTTATAAAGTAATAAAAATAATCTGCTGAAAAACAAGAAATGTACTCTCAGAAATAGAAAACATTGCTATGATTTTCTGTTTACTGATATAAATTAAATCTTATTTTTGCAACATACTGGATATAGATTTCTATTCCTGTGTTAATTTTTCAATGCACTCATTAGAAAATGTATCATAAAGAGCTACACCTTGAAAGCTACTATTGCAAACTGTGTAGCATAACTAATAAATGTATGTAGTAGTTCATCACCTCTAACAAACAAATGTGTTCATGTTAGATATGTTTTCTAAGTAAATAACAGGTGAATTTGGTAAATAGGTGATCTTCAACACAACAGCACTCTAAAGAATATGTAGAATTTAAGGTATTTATATATATATTCCTGGAATCAGCGATGTACTACTGAGAAGCTGATGGGCTTCAAGGAATCTCTATATAGAACTTGATTTCAAAGTGGAAAAACGAGACACCAGGCAAGAAATTGCCTTTGTCTCTACAGCAAACACTGTGCGGTCCGCAATTGATAGGATGGACATGAAAGAAGTGGACTGCTGGAATTTGTTAAGATGAACTACTTCCATATAGTGCCTTACAGAAACATCTGTGAGATATTTTAGTCTAGTAAGCTAAAGTCAGATGCCTCAGTGTTGTAGAGGAAACTTGGGTGAGTCTCCCTGCACGCCACAGTCTCCTTCAATTCCATAGTTCTTAAAAATTTTTGGTTTTGCACTTTCTCTTCACTCAGGTAATATATTCTCCTGCTCAGTCTTTGAATGGTTTGAAGACTAGATAGTTATAGTTTTGCAGATATCCTTGCTATTAAATTTATAAAAAACTCATAAAAGAGATTTAATATTTTAAAAAAACTAGAGAGATGCAAAATCCTGAGAAAATGATGTAAGTACTGAAACGCTATTTTTAGTTTGGCAATATACATGTGATTTTGGCACCAAACTTTGTAAGCACCCAGACAGAGTGGATAATAGAATACATTCCCTAAACTTGTCAAACTCAGTGGAAATAGATTTTGTTAATGTAACTCCTGATTTTGCTACTTTCCATGAACTCTGACACCTGTACTTGTCAGTAACAGTCTGTCATGTCTAGACCAATGGACAGTGAGGCTTTCGTTATACCCAGGTCTAACTGAGACCTGGAATATAGACAGAACCTGACTAGTAATCACCAGTACTGCTAAAATTTTATAACCTCCCTTGTGCTCTGATTGAAGAAGTGTGTTCATTCAAATTAAGTATGAAATAAGAACCAACAAGGAGAGTAATCTCAATTTCAACAGGGGAGACAAATCCTGTGGTAATTTTAGAGAGTTCACTTATAGACGCTAATCCATTTCTCCCTCCAACGTAAATGAGGTTTGCAGCATTAGCAGCCAAGCTGAAGATGGACAAAAATTAAATTTCAATTTACATCTGAAAATGGGTCAGCTTAGTGAGAGGGAAAAAAACAGCCTATGATAACTTAGAGTAATGATATATTTCCTGTTTGGGTCTACAGCTTGGCTATTGATATGAAAGCTTCCATTTCTAGCTGCAGATTTCTGATTGTGATCTAGTCTGCTCATTGAAGCTTGTTGCTGACATTTTCTAATAAGCCAAGTCAGATTCCACAAATGCAATGAATGATTATATGAGGAATAGAATTCAAATATATTTAAATTTTAATATAAATGTATTTTACATAAAAATTATGAAATAATAATTATATTTTAAAATAGGAATGTTATTTTAAAACCAAGTTGTGAACATTCACAAATTGCATATGCTATCTAACAATGTCATGATAATTTAGAAATATTTTGATATTTTCATTTAGAAAAAACAATATACATATAATTCCCACAATTTCCCAATTGTAGTATGTTTTATTAGTGTTTCACATATGTGTACATGTTTTTGACATTTATTTCTGAATAATAATTTCAAGTAATATTTGTGAAATATTCTTCAGTATTATTATATGAACATTTAAATTTTTAGAAAATTCAGTGCATTGCCTTTAATAGATTTTCTCTGCAATCACCAATATCAGTAATCGGTCCTTTGGCCATGTATCTGTTCTTTCTTTTCAGTGACATCTGACTTCAGGGAAAATGTGTGTGTGTGTGTGTGTGTGTGTGTGTGTGTGTATGATGCTACTAGCACATGGGCATCATTTCAAAGCTAGCATACACGAGAAAATCTATTTTTGCCCCTGTAACATCTCAGTAAATAATATCTGATAATATTTTGAATTCATAGTGGTTCCTCGGAATATAGTAAACATTGGTATTTATAGTGAACATATTTATATATGTTAACTTACACAATGGAAATTTAATAATACAAGTTAACATAAGTATCCATCAAATACTATTTGCATGCATTAGTATAATAGCATGCCACTGCCTTGGAATTTGCCACTGTGGTAAAAAAAAATGCCAATAAATCTCAGAGCTCATGCATTCACTAAATATGCTTCGTATCCTGGGGCAGCATGATAATTTCATTATACCACTTTTTTTCATATGTATATATATATATGTATATATTAAAAATTGGTCCAGTTTTTAATAATTCAAATTATCAGTTTATGTATAGAACCCTCTATGTGCCTGTGCTTCTTATTAACATAAAATCAGAAAATAACATAATGTTTATTATTAAGAGTAGACACTGATTTTTTTAATGTAACAAACTATTCTCCTGCTTTCTTTCCTCTGATTCTATTATTTGCATTCCCATAGTTTCCACATATGTTGTCTGCCTCATGAATTAAAACTGTAGTATTACACCACTGCCTTTCCTGTTTTTGTGCAATCCACACAGACATCAAATAAAAGCAATATTCAGGAGTCTCCCATACAAACCAACTTAGAAATAAATAAAATTAGGTTTTACTGTTTCACTTAAAAATAAAGTATGTAAACAACGTTTTACAGTATGACTCAGTCTCTTACACCATGAATATTGCTAGGATTTCTACTGAAATCATCCTAATATGTTAAGGTCAATATCGCATGAATTCTCCAGCTCCTTCAAATGTCATAATTTACCAACATTTAGTTTGGTAAATTATACCAAAAAATACCAAATTTAGAGGGTACTACTGGATTCATATGCATAGACATGTCTGAATTGTTATTCTTAAATTTTTAGAAATGCAGATACATAATTGGCAGAAAGAAAATTTTGCCAAATGCAACCATATTGCCTAATCCAAATTGTTAGGGAGATAGTGGTACCAGAAATAGATTCTTTATCTGCAACTTTTCTGAAGGAATATAATTTCTAACTGTGTCCTAAATATTTATCTTTTGTAGGGGGCGGCCGTTTGTTCGTCCCAGCTGCCCAGAACCGAAGCAATCACATAGAAACTATATTAATTAAATCACCGTTTGGCCCATTAGCTCTAACTTCTTATTGGCTAACAATTCTGTCTCAATTTAACCCATCTCCATTAATCGGGTATCACATTCAGAAATGCCATGTCTGAGTGGCTAAAATCACTGATTGAGGAGAGACACATGAAATATTCAGATTTCCAGGTACCCGGGGCTATTTGCCGACATAGCAATTAACTTAGTGGGGTCCAGGTTGTTGTCAAGTGTTTACTCACTAAGAAAATCTTCATTTAAGAAAACGTACACTCTCAGACTAACCAGGAATCACAGATACTAACTCTGAAGCAGTGGTTTCAGAGATTTGAGCATTTTCCTGCCCTGCAAACAGGAACAGGTGACTCTTAGCAGGAGCATGGGGAATATAACCAAATCCTGTGTCCGGGCCAATGTACATTTGGGTTTTGGTTATAAAGATTTGCAACTGAGAGCTGGTATATTATCTGAGCCTGGCTAAGATGGATCCGCTATGGTAATAATATTAATACCTCTCCTTGCCTCTGACTGAAAAAATGTGTGCATTCAAACTGTTCCCAGAACAATGAGGAGAGTGATCTCAGTTCCACCAATAGGAACAAAGCCTGTGGTAACCTTGGAGATCTGCATCAGAGCTGCTGACCGCATTTCTCTCTCTCATCTTAATGTTTTCTCCGACAGAAAAAAAAAATGAAAGTGAAAATAGATGGCAGGAAATAATGTAGTTTACCTAGGACCAGAATCAAATCATCAAAAACGGAAATAATTGTGAGGTAACACCTTCTTGGGTCTATATCCTGCCTATCTACCTGAAATTTTCCATTTCTGCCTGCGAATGGCTGATTGTTTTACTGTGCCGCCGATTGTGGCTTACAGGTATCACATTCAGAAAAGCCACGTCAGAGTCCTTAAACATATTGATTTAGGAAACAGAAACTTGAAATTTTCAGATTCCCAGGTGCCTGAGGCTATTTGCCAAGATAGCAATTATCTTCCTGTGCGCCTCCAATGACACATAATATCAATAAGTCCCCTTGGTTGTCAGGTATAGACTTGGTAAGAAAATCTTCATTTCAGAAAATGCAGAAAACAACACTAACACAGGAATCACAGATTTTACCGGTGAAGCAGTGGCTTCAGAGACTCGAGCACATTTCCTGCACCGCAAACAGGAACAGGTGACTCTTAGGAAGAGCATGGGTAAGCTCGTAGATTCCTTGCTTTTCCTATTGTTTCTGTCTCCTGAGGGTCTCTGGGACAAAGTTTTCATCTGGGCTTGTTTACAGGGGGCATTGACTAAAGTCCAGCTTTTAGCAGGACTTTAGTCAAAGCCCCACTGACAAAATCCCTCAGATCAGACCTTTTTATGCCATCAAGGAACCAATGAGGAGAGAGATCTCAAACCAAGGATAGGAAAGCACAGGACTGCTTTAACTTGGTGATCTCATCCAGAACAGATGAGTCATCTCTGTCTCCCTCCTCCCTGTGTCCTGGGAAAAGAAGCACAGCAATGGACAGTGGAACACACAATAAAATGTAATTTGCCTGGGTTTTGCTTCTGGTTAACAGCCGACCAAACTGGCAAAACGTGACAGGTTGTCTTAATAAGCTTGCAGCGACTTTTGTCTCTTATCTACCGATATACATGAAAGCCTCCATTCCTTATGTTGATTGTGAATCTGTGCTGCCAAATACGTACTGCTTCTGATTCTTTGTGATTGTTTTTGTCTCTTTTTATGTGTTTTTATGCTGTCAATTTATAATTAAATAAGTTGCATATTAAATGATACGCATTATTTACAAATATATAAAATTATAATTTTTCATGTAGCTGAATTATAATATATAATATATTTAAATTGATTAGAATGTTGTACAATGAAATGGGTATATTGTAGGAAGAAATGTAGATTTGAAACCCTCTTCCAAATAGACCCAACTGTAATATAGTAGCCCATAGTATCTTAATGATAAGGAAATCAATTCTTTATGAAATCTTAATTGATTTCAGAAAAAAATTAAACATATTTATATTTTTAACTTTTGTCTTTACTTGTTTTAAAGCTTATAGGTTTTTGCACATTTATATTTGTAAGAAGAAGCCTTCTTTTTTTGTTTCTTACATACAATCAGTATACATAAATTATCCTCTATATAATAAATTATAATTATTTATTTTAAAAATCAACTAGATCTTGTAATTCTTTTAGCCACCAGAGACTCGAGAGACTTGAAAGATAGGCCTGCCACAGGCCCCAGCCCCAGGGCTGAAATTTTCAGCCCCTGGCCCCTATCCTGAAGCTAGGACCTGACCTGGTCTTCTGGGACCATTATCGAAACCATGGATTTTCTCGACAATGATCCACATGTTCCCTCTGCCTGAGTGCGGCCCCTCTAAACAACACTGGCTTCTAATGGTGAGTGTTCCCATTTAGGCCAGCTTAACCATTTCTTTGAACCCAAGGAATTGACTATTGAGCTCCTGGCATCTCTGGTGTTCCTAGAGACTGGGGAAGAGACTGCCCCCAACCATGATCTTCAAGGACTCGGTTATTCCCTTTGCTGGCATTCAACGTCGGCTTTCTCCCCTTCTTTAAGCTCATGTTTGGGCCACCACACCCGCGACTGAAAGCCCAGGGTCCTACAGATCTTCATCTTTTCTTTTTCTTTTTCCTTTCCTTTCCTTTCTTTTTCTTTTCTTTCCTTGTTGTAAACACTGCTCAGAGCAGCCCTAGGCCTCTCTGGTTTCTGAGTTACACAACCAGATCCAGCGAGGCCTTAACATCCCACTCATGGTCAAAGGACACTCGTCCACAAGTCCTGGGTGCTCACGCCAATTTTCACCCTGCCTACACGGGAGGATGTTCCCATTGTAGGCCTTGAGATGCCACTGTTTTGTGGGCTTTCATGGCCTTGACCATGGGAAGTAAGCCTTCTAAGCCTATCAATCAGGCCTCCCCACTAGGATGCCATTTACAGGCCCTGAAGCCTCAGGCCTTAATGTTCTACCTACAGACCTCCATACTTATCGATCTTTGTTCAAAAAAATGGCCCGGGTATGCCTTAGAGGGGAATTTAAAATGGCAGCCTAATAGCACCTTTAATCCCGAAAATATGCGGAAATTATCCAAATTTTGCCAGTGCACAGGCAGATGGAAGGAGATTCCCTACATCCAGGCCTTTTTCTACTAAAGCTCTAAGGCTGATTCCTCTCTCCTTGAAAACTGTTCACCTGCTCACATGTTTCTAGCTATGCCATCTGCTCCTGAAGAACCCCGTACCCAGCTAACAAACCTCCATCTTTTCAAACTCGGGACACTAACCCATTCCTTCAGTTGCCTCACCACCTCTACCCGCTAGCTCTGCAGATCCCTCTCTCCCCTCCCCACTTGCTCGGTTTCAAACAGCCCCGCTAAATTCCTCTTCCCCCCTCCGGTGCCTGGCCACGCAGGTACCCTGCGCACAGCCATCCTGTGCTGGAACCCAACTCTACCCCTCCTCTCACACGTTCGCATGCAGCCACGGAACCTAACCCTAACCTAGCCAATCCTGCCACATTTCTCACATCTTGAGAGGTAGCTGGCGTAGATGGATTGATTAGGGTACGTGTTCCATTCTCTCTCTCAGAGCTCTCGTATTAAAAAAAAATTACTGGGTTCCTATACGTCTAATCCTAGCTCTTTCATAACACAATCCCAGTATCTTACTCAATCTTATAATTTCTCCTTTCATGACATCTATCTAATAACCTATTTCCTGAAGAGTGCAGGCTAGTTTGGAAGCAGGCCATGAAACATCGAGAGGAGATTCACCAAATCCTTGACTCCCAACCTCCCGGGGCAGAGGTGGACCCAGAGCAAGAATCATACTGGGATTATAATACTCCAGGTGGAATCTTAGCTAGGGACCAGATTTTTACTTGCCTCCTGGCAGGTCTTTGTAAGGCTGTCCTCAAAACAGTAAATTATGCTAAACTCTCAGAGATTATTCAGGATACGAAGGAAAATCCTTCCACATTTTTGAAATGTCCCCCAAATGCTCTATTACAATATACTAAATTAGATCCAGAAGCTATGGAAGGCAGGCAGTTACTGATGACCCACTTCTTTAATGAGTGCTACTCTGACATTAGGGCTAAACTTAGACATTTGGAGAAAGGCCCCTTGATCCTGCATGCAGAAGTCCTAGAGGTGGCTATTAAGGTGTACCATGTGAGAAATGACAAAGCCTGCAGTCACTGTCATGTGGTAGATTTGGCCTCCTGACTGGGTAAGGTGACAAACCCCCTGATCCACGGTATCAATGATGCTCCCCCAACCCCCCGGCGCGCAAGAACTGCCGGGTTCATGTTTCAAATGTGGTAAAACTGGTCACTGGGCCCGAGCATGCCCTAATCCTCATCTTAGTCCTAGGACTCCTTGTCCAGGGTGTCGCAGGGAAGGTCATTGGTCAGTAGATTGTTCTCATCCTCATGCACACAATGGCATGGAGACATCAGCCCCAGAAAATTCCCAAGTTGACCTTTTAGGTCTGGCCATGGATGAATGAGGCTGCTAGGGATTCTTTGACCCAACCATTACTGTCATCTGTAATAGGAATCCATGGGTAATCGTTAAGATATCAGGACGGCCCATCTCCTTTCTCTTGGAAACTGGAGCCACATACTCAGTACTGAGGGAATTCTGGGGGCCTACCTCTCCTTCTAGTTTCCCTATTGTTAGGGTAGGGGGACAGCCTTATCTACCTCAACAGACTCTACCACTTAACTGTGTGTTTAGAGACATTTAACTCACTTATTCATTTTTAGTTATGCCAACCTGTTCAGTACCTCTCATGGGAGGGATATTTTTTTAACAAAGGTAGGAGCCTCCATTTCTTTTTCTCCTCACATTTACCTTACCCAAGTCTCGCCAGTAGCTGCACTACTCCTTCTCCTAGCTCCCCAACCTTCTGACCTTAATGTGTCTTTTCCTCTACTAGCCTCCCAGGTAGACCCCCAAAGTCTGGGACACCCAAAACCCCTACATTGCTAAACACCATTCCCATATTGTTATTCAATTACAGGACCTTACTAAGAACATTACCCAAGCTCAGTGCCCTCTCTCTCTCCAGAGCCTAAAGAGACTTAAGCTTATTTTTTCTGAACTTTTAAGGAAAAAGCTACTTCACCCCACCTCTTCTCCTTTTAACACCCCTATACTTGCTGATAAAAAAATCTAATGGAACTGATTGTATGATTTAAGACCTCCAGCTCATTAACTCTGCAGTGGTCTCTCTGCAACCATTAATCCATAATCTCCTCACACTTCTATACAATATTCCTCCAGGAACCTCCCACTTTTCAGTTCTCGACCCCAAGGATGCCTTTTTCTCTATTCCTCTCAGCCCTTAATCTCAAAATATCATTGCCTTCACCTGGACTGATCCTGACACTAATTTTTCCACAGTGCTCACCTGGATTGTCCTTCCCCAGGGCTTCTGGGACAGCCCACACCTGTTTGGCCAGGCTTTAGCTTCTAACCCGCTCTCACTGTCTTTCCCTAAATCTAAACTCATACAGTATATGGACAACATTTTACTTTGCAGCCCATCATTGGAGATCAGCAAAACTGATAGCTCCACTCTTAAATTTCCTGGCTAAAAGGGGCTATAGAGTCTCACCTTCAAAAGCTCAATTGTCTACCACTCAGGTCATTTATTTGGGACTAACTATAACCCCAACCCAAAAGGCTATTCCTCTAGGCAGAAAAAAACTAATTCAATCTCTTACAGTCCCTTCCACCAAAGAAGAGGTTTTATCATTCCTAGGAGTGGCTGGCTTCCTGCATTCCTGGATCCCCTCTTTTTCTCTCCACGCTCACCCCTTATATGAGGCTACTCTCGGATCTATGTATGAGCCCCTTCGCCATCCTGTTAGTAAATCCTTCCAGAGATTCCAGCAGGCCCTTTCCAGGCTCCAGCTCTTCAACTTACAGATTTAACTCACCCCTTTTCTCTTTATGTAGTAGAGAAGGAGGGATATGCCCTTGGGGTCTTAGGACATCAACTGGGACCTTCTTTTGCACCTGTAGCATTCCTGTCAAAGAAGAAGATCTTACTATTCAGAGCTGGGCACCCTACATATGTACCTTAGCAGCTGCTGAGCTTCTTATTCATGAGTCCAAAAAACTAACCTTAGGGTCACCCACCACTGTCTTCTCCCACCATAATCTGTCCCACCACTTAACTTCCAAAGGCTTACAAACCCTACCCCCTTCCAGAGTTCTTTCCCTCCAGGTAGCACTGGTAGAATATGCCACACTGACTTTCCAATGCTGCCCAGTTCTTAATATCTCAAATCTCCTAACTCAACCTAATGTTAATGATTCCCCATCTCACTCCTGCATTGAGATAGTATAAGACCTACTGCACCACCCCTCACATATACAGGAGGGCAAATTTTCCCAAGCCATTTATACCTGGTATACAGATGGCAGCTCCTTTTTATGTGCTGGGACACATAGAGCAAACCATGCCATACATAGTACCAGATACTGAGATAGTAGAGGCACGGGCACTTACTGCCCATACCACTAATCAACAGACTGAGCAGATAGGCCTCACCCTTGCCTTTCAGTTAGCAAAGGAACAATGTTTAAATGTTTACACAGACTCCAAATATGCCTCTCATATTCTCCTGTCCCATGCGGCTATCTGTAAGGAGCATGGGCTTCTTAAGATGAAAGGAGGATCCATAAGTAACTCAGGTTACATTATGGACCAGTTAAAAGCCTCCCATCTCCCCAAAGCTATAGGAATTATTCACGGTCGGTCTCATCAGACTGACAGTTCCACTATTTCCAAGAGAAATAATTGGGCTGACTTAGCAGCTAAAACAACAGCATTCCAAAGCCCAAACCCACTTCACCTCAGGGGGTTCATACAGTACAGCCCATATTGTCACAGACACCCCCTGACTCCCAAAAAATTCTGTCCTACTTACATCAGTTCTTTCATCCTAATAACAAAGGTCTACTTCATTTTATTAAGGCTCACCTCAACCCTCCCCCACTTGAGGACATAAAGTTCCTAAAAGCTATTACTGCCTCTTGTCAAATTTTTCAAAAGTCAGATCCCAAGACCAAATACCACACCTTTCCTTTTCCTACCCACCAGGCCAGGGGCTCCCTTCCAGAAACTGACTGGCAGCTGGATTTTACTCATATGCACACAGTCAAAAGAGTTAAATATCTCCTGGTTAATGTGGATACAATGTCTGGGTGGGTTGAAGGATTTCCCACCGCTAATAAGAAGGCACAGACAGTCTCTGACGATCTTCTCCGAGAAATCATCCCCTGGTTTGGAATCCCAACCTCTCTCTCTTTTTTATTAACATATTTATTTATTTATTTATTAAAGATTTCTGCCTCTTCCCCACCACCACCTCCCATTTCCCTCTCCCTCCCCCAATCAAGTCCCCCTCCCTCGTCTGCCCTAAGAGCAATCAGGGTTCCCTGCCCTGTGGGAAGTCCAAAGACCATCCACCTCCATCCCGGTCTATTAAGAGGAGCATCGAAACTGCCTAGGCTCCCACAAAGCCAGTACGTGCAGTAGGATCAAAAACCCATTGCCATTGTCCTTGAGTTCTCAGTAGTCCTCATTGTCTGCTATGTTCAGTGAGTACGGTTTTATCCCATGCTTTTTCTGACCCAGGCCAACTGGCCCAACCTCTCTTAAGTCAGATTATGGCATTGAGTTCACTTCCCAGATTTCCCAAAACCTGTCTAAGGCTCTTAACATCTCTTGTCATTTTCAGATCCCAAAAAACCCTCAGTCTTCAGGGAAGGTAGAACAAACCAACCGTTCCTTAAAAATGTTCTCGTTAAGATGTCACAGGAACTTCACCTAGACTGGGTAAAACTCTTGTCTCTGGCCTTCTTTAGGCTTACGGCCCATCCCAAAAGCACCCTTTTCATCTCACCCTTTGAACTCATGTATAGGTGGCCAGTTTTAACTCCTGTCATCTCACCTAAAACCTCTCCCCTTCCTGATCACCTGCTTATTCCCCTACTATCACACCTATGTTCCCCACTGTGGGATTTTACCAATCATTCATTACCTCTACCATGTGCTAATCCATGCCCACTACCAATTAATATCGCAGATCAGGTATTATTTTCTCCCCCAGGCCAATGTCCCTTACCCTTTTCCCTTCAATGGCAAGGTACCCTCAGAGTAATTCTTTTGACTACCACAGCTGCCAAGCTCGAGGGAATTCCGCATTGGATTCACCTGTCGCATCTTCAAGTTTTTACACCCCCATCTCAAGAAGACCCCTCATACACAGTAACTCAGACAGGACCCTGTTCCCTTAGGTTCCAGAGGACACCAAGTTCAGCCTCTCTTACTCCAGTTCAAAGAAAATAAAGGCCCCATCCTTATTCAACTCTCTTGTGCCAATATACTCTCCCTTCTCCTCTTTTTCCTGTATACAATTTCTTCAAATACCTCCAATTTCATGCTTAAATTTCCAAATAACCACCCAGCTGTTATTACAGGAACCAACATCAAACATAGAGCCAGAGGTACAAGGACTGTCAAAAGCCCAGGTGGTAAACAAACCTTAACATAGCAGGCTCATCACTGACTGCAGCAGTAACTCCTGGATGTTGAGGTAATGCCATGATGCACTCTATTGTCATAATCATACATGGTTAATATATTTAAAATTTATTTCTTTTCAAGACATTTTTATAAGCTCAAGGGAGCCAGTTTGACCCACCTAAATGGACCAGACTCACCCAGAATAAGTATTATTTAACTCTTTCTTTGTCATTCCTGGTCTCGGGAACTCCTAATCCTCCCCTCAATCCATCATTTAATTCTTTCTTTGTCATTTCTGGTCTTGGTAATCCCTAAAGCCCCCTACCTTAAACCCCCCCTCTATTAATCACTAGTTTCTAATTTTTATCTCTGCCAAATATAATTTTTGTCTTTCCAGCATCTTGCGAGTTCCAAGCTGCCAGATGACCCAGTTCAAAATAGTCTTAATCAGCTACCCCAGGACATGATCAGGCAGGACACGATTGGACATCCCAAACTCCTTGATGCCCACAAAGTCAGCATGAAGCAGTTATGAGAGACCTTGCTGCTCCCCATTCCCTACCCATTAAGATCCTCAACCCTCCCCCCAAATTTTTATAATAAAGGAAAGGGTGAAATTTAATTCTTTTAGCCACCCATAAGGCTGCACTTCTGGGTTCTGAAGCTCGCACATGTACCTGCTGTGTGCGCATGCGTGGGTCGCCTGCCATTGTGTTATCAGCATCTGACACAAAAGCCCCTGTATGCAGGCACAAGGTATAGCATCCCCTGTCATCAGCAGCTGACATAGGCACATATTTCCCCTCGTGCGCATGTGCTAGGAAATCTTTAAAACCTGGTCGTGCCATTTCTACCACCTCCTTTCTGTCCACACCATTTCCCTGGGCCCGTGAGCAC
The DNA here is from genome assembly GCF_950005125.1 of Chionomys nivalis. Taxonomy (NCBI): domain Eukaryota; kingdom Metazoa; phylum Chordata; class Mammalia; order Rodentia; family Cricetidae; genus Chionomys; species Chionomys nivalis. Next base: position 32,752,594 of record NC_080108.1, on the reverse strand, counting down.
ATAACCCTCTTAATAAACTCCTCTCTGGGTTCGTTCGTGTCTCGGGTCCTCTTTTCATTTCCACCGAACATTTTTAGATCTTAAATGCTAGGATTTCTCTCCAAATCTCATAATCACCACTAAATCTGAAGCATTTTTCTATCTTTATTAAAACAGAATTTATTTAGGAAAGTTTTATGTCCATCAATTTGAAGGTATCCTTTCTTACATGAGCATATTTCATGGTAAGTTACCTTGAAAATAATTGTAACTGTCCTTTTCAATTAATAGCCACTCTAATAAGGGTTTGGTCTCAATTGTCCTGCCAGTAGGCATACTGGGATTTTTGACCACTGGATATACTACAAGAATCATGCATTATTTCCAGTTTTTGAAATTTCATTAGGGAAAATGTGCTTACATGTTAATAAAATACTGGTTTAGTGCAGATATTTATTGAAACTAGAAGATATGTGATAGGATTTCTCCTTCGGCAGTAATGTGGCCTTCTAGCCTAGCTGTCCATGAATACTAAGAAAACTTCCTCTTTCCACTCTTCTCAAATATTCTGGAATTGAATAATACCAGAATGCAAGCTTTAGAAAACTAATGTTCTAAAAATGTCTGCTAGGTTTCTAAATTTCCAAATGAGCATGTTGCTAACTATATGGTTAAAATGTAACCATAAAAGAAAAAAAAGACAATGATTATATCTCACAGACCACACTGTAAATATCATGGTATAATAATTACTCACCAAGTGTCGCCAACATGGCGTCTGAACGCAAGACTAAGTTATCCAAGAACCTGCTGCGCATGAAGTTCATGCAAAGGGGCCTGGACTCGGAAACCAAGAAACAGCTAGAAGAGGAGGAAAAGAAGATGATCAGCGACGAGCACTGGTACCTGGATTTGCCAGAGTTCAAGGAGAAAGAGAGTTTGATTATAGAAGAGCAGAGCTTCTCGCTGTGTGAAGATCTTCTCTATGGGAGGATGTCATTCAGAGGATTTAATCCCGAAGTTGAGTGTCTTTTTCAGAAGTTGATGCTTCAGATGAATTCCAAGAACAAAGCAGCAGCAGAAGACAACGACGAGACCGTGGAGGTCGATGTGTCGGATGAGGAAATGGCCAGAAGATATGAGACTTTGGTGGGAACAATTGGAAAAAAGTTTGCCAAGAAGAGGGACCGAGCCAATTACGAAGAAGATGAAAATGGAAATATAAAACCCATTAAAGCAAAGAAGATGTTCTTAAAGCCCCAGGATTAAAATGGATGCCTCCGATACAGCAGATGCCTGTGAGAACAGTGTGGTTTGCAGTCACCCTTGTGGCATCTGTAGTGGTTAATACTCCAGTGTCTACCTGTAAAGAAATGCGTAATTTTGGAGACGTGCTGTTCTTGAGACAGATGTGTACTGGATGTTATACATCCTTTTGATGGCATTCTTCAGGGTCTTCACATGTATGGGCACATGCCACTCCCTAGGTTTTGACCTGATTTTGATTGTGTGTATGTACACACAGACAGGACACATATGAACAGCTCTCTGGCTATTGTCCTGGATTGACTGTTATGAACTAATATCGCATAGTTCCAACTGCCCTTATATTTATAGTTTACTTTTTGAATCATGTCAAGCCAATTCATACATTCACTTTGGACCCAAATATTTGGGAACTTTCCAGAAGTGATTGAGCAGGAGATCTGCCTCTCCAGCTGAAATGTCTGCTGCCAGGTTTTCTCATCTATAGGGCTATAGGTTTTGTTTATTTAAAGCAGTCACTTGGGTCATTTTTCTAATATTCTGTAATAAACATCTGTTTTCTTATACTTTTCTCTTTTTTTTACACTTTGAAACAATTTTATTCCTACTTAGTGATACAGCCTTATACAAATAATAACATAAAGACTAGCCATGAATTGAGAATGTACTGATGTAAGATTGAATCACAAAAGGTTTCCTTGTGTCCATCAAGAGCAATTACCAGTTTCTCAGGAGACAGCGTGGTAGAATTTAGCACTCACTAGAGCCTGTTCTAAGTACATCAGCACATGGAATTGTCTGACTGTCTGCCTGTCTGTCTGCGTGGAGATACGTGCTGAGGACTTGTCTTTCTCTGGATCTCTGTGGGCTCTGTGAGTTATGTGTTGACTTTGCTACCCAGTCAAGAATTCTCAGGTAGGCCTGTGACCAAAGAGACAAAGTGAGACTCCTAGGAAATGATCCTGCACCAGCTGGGACTCCGCTTACTTTTGAAGATACTTTTTGTACCACAGACATTTGCAGTTTATTAAGGAGAAATAAAGATGAATTTCTCCTGGCAAAAAAAAAAAAAAAAAAAAAAAAATAATTACTCACCAAGTATGATATGGTCCTCTGTAAACACCAATGTTAAATTATCTTTTCTGAAGAGTAGATGATAATGAGAAAAAATGGGCAAATACACAGGTTTTCCTCTATCATCCTCATACATATAATGTAATAAGAGAAGCATGGAGGTCAATCCATACCCATTAAACCAAAAATGAATTAGAAAAAAAATGAGGGTACATTTAAACAATAGAGTACTTCTCAGTGGTTAAAAAACAAAGACAATTTGAAATATGCAGGCAAATGAATGAAACTAGAAAATTTCATTCTGAGTAAGATAACCCAGACAAGAATGATGAGGATTATTTGTACCCAATCATCAGTGAACATGAACTATGAAGTAAAGAGTATGGAACTATAGCCCATGACACCAGACAAGCTAAGTAACAAGGGGAACATAAGGGAAACAAACTTTGATCCCCCTGGCAGCACTGATCTATTCCCCAGAGCATGTGACCCATTGAACACATTCACTTGGAACCTGGCAAACTGGCCTTTGGGCAAAGAACTCCCCATGTCTCGAGAACTGAAAAAATGTACAGTGTCTGAACTGAACAAATATAATAAGAGAAAAAAGATTTCCAAACCTTTCCAAGACAAGGTAAAACGAATTTACATTATTTTCCTACCTTGAAAATGGTCTGCAGTGACTCTAGTTCTTAGGAAATATTGTTTGCTCCAATGTTGCAAATGAGACTTTGGCTGATTGCCTACGTAGCCAGTTGTCTCTGTCATTTATTGCACATTTTGGTAGTTGCTTGATTGCACTGACTGTTTACTAAAGTAATAGTATTTTCCGTCTCAGGTCTTCAATGGGGTTGACCACTTCGTGGTCATAGTGGCATTCCTGTCATGAATTGTTTCTTTGCAGATACTGCAGTGTTTCAAGTATGAGAAAGTGGTGCAAGAAGATTAAAGAGGAGAGGTTTCAAAAGCAGGGATGGACGTGATGAACAGACCATAGCAGGTGACTCAGAAGTGTAATACTGGGAATATACAAGTACTTCACTTTGCTAATTTTATGGGTTTGGCTCATTTAGATATCAATAGGAGTGTGCTGTGTCTGGATCAATGTACATTCGGTTTTCGGTGATAAACATTTGCAGCTGAGAGCTGGCATATAGCCAGAGCCTGACTAGGAAGGACCTGATGTGCTGAAAATATTATTTGCTCTCCTTTCCTGAGACTGAAGGAGTGTGTGCAGTCATATTTTCCCTGGAACAAAGGAGCGTTATCTCAATTCCACCAATAGGAACAAAGCCTGTGGTTACCTTGGAGATCTGCATCAGAGCTGCTAACTCATTTCTCCCTCCCATCCCAATGTTTGCCCTGGCAGAAAAATATGAAAGTGAAAGTGGATGACAGGAAAAATGTAGTTTACCTAGGACCAAAATCCAATTATCAAAAGGGGAAATCATTGTGAGGTAACTAAGAGGTGATCACATATCCTACATATCCCTGCCTATCTACCTGAAATTTTCCATTTCTGCCTGCGGATGGCAGATTGTGATTCTGTGGTGCCGACTGCAGCTTCCTGGTTACTCTTAAAAATAATATCCTTAAACAACTTTTTACACTACAAGGATCAGAGAGGCAGTCTCTTAAAACATTAGTGTATTTTAATCTCTACTTATAATCATCCTAATATGTTATGTTCAAAATCTCAAATAACAGGACTACAACATATATAACAAGTAAATGTTGTTATAAAGACAATATGATGGAAAGCATAATAAACACTGCCTTAATGACTAGGAATCTAAGACTAAAATAATGACAAATTAACATAAAAATAAAATCATGCATTTTACCCGCTATAACAAATATTATAATTACTGACATTTAGCCCTCAGAGGGCATTACTGGTTTGGTGTCACAGACATGCCTGAACTTTTACTCTAACTCATTTTAGTAATGCAGATATATCATTGACAGGAAGAAAATTTTCAAATTCGAATCAAGCCTACTCCAAAAGTTCAAGGAGATAGAGGGACCAGAAACAGAAACTTCATCTGCAAATTTGCTGAAGGAATATACTTGTTAACTGTCTCCTAAATATTTATCCCTAGACCCATAGGAAACATTAGCTATAACTTTCAGAAAAAAAATGGAAAATATAATTTTACAGCATTGCTACATGATTCCACAAGGGCTCAAATATTAAACAACTTACAGTGTTTGTACAGGGGTTAGCTGATGAATCCAAAAATTCAACACTATTGTTGACTTAGAAAATATTTCATGCAATGGCCGGAGAAAATTTATTGTCCCAAAGAACAGGATAGCCTCTGTGAAGATTATTACCCTAATAAACATAGAGTAATAAACAACAAAATTTTAGAAATCTTGAAGGCCATTAAATTAATGTAGGCAAAAAAAAATCTATTTTGCACAATGACACCCCATATTGAAATGTCACAGAGACAAAAAAAAGTCTCTAAAATTTACCCAATTAACAGAAAAGTCACTGACAAATATTAGAGACTAAGAAAGAAAAGATCATTTTCTAATATACACTATCATCAATAGGCTTTCTAATTGGAAAAGATCAATGCTAAATTATGTATGTAAAACCATGACATGTGTGTCCTGTGTGGAATACTGATGTAAACAATTGTATCTGCATAATAGATTAAAATAATGTTATTATACACATTGATTAAATTTGACACTTTTACTACAGTATGGTTTTTTAAAAGGAAACAGAAATGAGCATGAAATAACATAAATACAGTACTCATGTGTGAAATTCTAAAATACATTAAGAAAGTGTACAAATACATGCATATGTATGGATAAATATAATTATGCATACTCAATCACATATATGTACATATACATAAACTTATGTAAATATTTGAAAATAATTGAAGTGCTTCATAGTATATAATTTCATGGACTTTGGCTCATTTAGTTGTCAAGAGCAGTCTGCCTTGTCTAGGCAAATGTACATTCGCATTTCAGTTATAACCATGAATAGCTGAGAACTGGAATACAGCCAGAGCTTGAATATCAAGGATCCATTATGCTGAAAATGTTATGACTCTCCTTGCCTCTGACTGAAGGAGTGTGTGCATTCAAATTGTCCCTGAAATATCTAGCGATGAGGATAATGCTCCCAATTCTACCAACAGAAACAAATTCTGTGGTAACCTTGGAGATTCACAGCTGCCTGAATTCATTTCCCCCTCCCATCTCAATGTGTCCTCCGGCAGACACAATGAAAGACAAAGTGGATGACAGGAAAAAATGCAGTTTACCTCGGATCAGAATGCAATTATGAAAAAGAAAGCCATTGTGAGGTTACTAGGAGGTAATCATACATCCTACTTCTTGCATCTGCATCCTGCCTCTCTACCCGACATCTTCCATTTCTGTTTGAGGAAGGTTAAATGTGATTTGTGCTGCCAGTTGCAGCTTACTGGTATCACATCCAGAAATGCCGAGATATATTCTCTAAACATACTCATTGGGGAATCTGCCACTTGAAATTTTCAGAATCCAAGATACCTGAAGCTATTTCCCGACATAGCAATTAACATTGTGGGTCCTCCAGTGGCACAAACGATCAGTACATCCCCGGTTTCTCTGGAGAGGTAATGACTGCCAAAGTAAATTTTGATTACAGAAAATGCAGAATCAAAGACTTACCCAGGAATCACAGATATTAAGGCTGAAGCAGTGGCTTCAGAGACTCGAGCATATTTCTTGCACTAAAAACAGGAACAGGCAACTTATAGCAGAAGCTTAGGCAATCTCACAAATTCCTTGCTTTTCCTAGATTTCCATTTCTTCTGTCTCTTGCAAGCTTCTCTGATAGATTTTCTTCTCTAAGTTTGTGTATAGCCAGGCTCCTGACTGGACTTCAGTCAGGAGACTGGCTAGAAAAATCCTTCAGTGCAGACATTTTTATGCCGTCTAGGAACCAATAAGGAGAGAGATCTCAAACCAAGGATTGAAAAGCACAGGACTGTATTTGATGTGATGATCTCATCTAGTGCTGACGATTCATCTGTGTCTCCCTCCCCTCTGTTGTAGAAAGAAGCAGAGCCATTGAAAGGGGAAGACAAATAAAATGTAATTTACCCTGTTTTATGTCTCCAGTTTACCGCAGACAAAATGGCTAATTAGGACTGGTTGTCTGAGCAAGCTTGCAGACAAAATGGCTAATTAGAATTGGTTGTCTGAGCAAGCTTGCAGACAAAATGGCTAATTAGAACTGGTTGTCTGAGCAAGCTTGCAGCTGATTTGTGTGGATTCTAGATGTCTACATGGAAGCCTCCATTCCTGTCTGTAATTTTTTGTTTAGGACTCTGGGCTGTCAAGTTCATATGGCTTTTGATTCTTTGTGATCTGTTTTTGTCTGCTTGTTTTGATGTGTTTTTTTCTGCAGTGAAATTAAAATTAAATATTATATGTAATGCACAATGTATGTATTATATATAAATATAACATCTAATTATATTTTTTCATGTAATTGAATTAAAATACATCATTTTATTAAGTCCGTTAGAGTGCTGAACATGTAGATGAGTGGACTGTAGAGAGAAATGTTGTTTTCAAACCCTCTTACAAATTGACCCAACTGTAATGCAGTAACCCACAGTGTCTTAACGATAAAGAAATGAATTAAAATTAATTGATTTCAGGGAAAAAATTGTATTTATTTATATCCTTAACATTTATGCTTGCCAGTTTTAAGGTCTTATAGGTGTTTACACAATTACCTTTCCAGGAAAAAGTCATCAAATTTTTTGTTTCTCACATGTAATTAATATAAATAATACATCCTCTTAATGTCAATTTTTAAATATTTATTTTAATAATCCCCTAGATTCCAAATACTATAATTCCTCTCCGAATTCCATAATCATTATTGAATCTGAAGTATTTATTTCTATCTTTAATAAAACAGTATCCATTTAAGGAAGTTATATGTCCATCAATTAGAAACATCTCTTGGTACATGAGTGCTCTACATGGCAAGCTACTCTGAAAATAATTCTATATTTTTTTTTATCAGCTCAATACAACTAATAGCCACTCTAATAAGGGTTTGGCTCCATTTGTCCTTCCAATATACATATAGCCTAGATATATTAAAAACAAAATTAAAATAAAATTAAATAATGGAACTATAGTATGCTCATTTGAAATAAAATAAATACCTAGTGAAATTAGCTGTGATTTGTCTTTTTAAGGAAACAGGTGAACCCTATACAAAGCCAAAGAGAACCTTTACATATAACTTAGTGTTATTTATTGGGATTTTGCTTTTGAGTAATTGCAAGTTGTAGGCAGAAAAACATGATTACTAGAATATTTTCCTTTACTAGGTTTTCTTTATCTCATGATAAATAATTAAATCACAGTTTTTTTACTCTTTTAAATAGTGATGCTCTGCTTACTTCATATCACAAAATGGGAGGGGCACTTTGTCTAAAACAGCCTGATCTTTTATCCCATATTTTAAGGCAGTTGTACATCACAGCCCAGTCTGTTTTAAGATATTAAGCATAAGCTGGGTAGGTTCAACTTCCATGTTCATGTGGTTGTTCTTCATTTACTAGACATGAGCATTCAGGATGAAATCACTGCTGAGAAAGTGAAATACGTAGGGAATAATTACAGATATTTTAGATTAAATATATACGTAAAATAATATATACCATCATTTTCATGAATAGTTTATAGTCATAAAACTTATCAAGCAGAGGGCAAGGATGGCAATATGTCTCCAACAGCATATAAATAAAATGTAATAAAAAGGGTGTCTATATTAAAAATCAAAAACTGCATATGTAATAGTTCTTTATACTGAGTGAATTTATGTCATTATGATTGATTTAATAAAGATCCTGACTGAATTATAAATAAACAGGATAAGGGTAAGCTGAAGAACCACTAAGAAGTAGCTGAGAAAAGAGACGGGGTCTCAGAATCATGGGAAGCCATAAGGAGATGTACTTGTTATACTGAGAAAATGTACCATTCCACATGGCAGAGCACAAAAAAGAAATACGGTTAATTTAAAATCTAGAAGTTAGCTAGTAATAAGCCTGAGTGTTTATAATTAATAGCAGTTTTTTCCTGTGGTTATTGAGGAACAGTATGGTGGGACACAAATCTCTGCCTACTAATAGCACCTCAATGTGGGTCCCTAATTACTACATAACAGCTAAAAAATGTATCTAAAAGATTCTAAGTACCCAAAAGTAGAGTCAAATGTGGCTTCTGAACTTTGCTCAACTAAGCTCAATGCTAGTGGCAAACAGAGGAATTGCTCCTTTAAGAGATGGCTTCTGGGCTAGGTGTTGGTGACTAACAGGAGTATAGCTCTATTAAGAATCCCTCCATCCAAACAATTAATATTATATTCGTGGGCCTCAGCCAATCCCCTGGCACACATTTTTGGAATGGAGCAGGAAGATTCATTTCAAGTCCCCTCCCCTGGGAGTTGCCTTTGTCCAGACTCCACCACCAGAATAACCTGACAAACTGTGAACCCCCTCCCGAGGGAGGATCGGGACCACTCCCACATGCTATTTAGCCACCCCGACAGAGAATAAACATGTGTTCTCCTGGTATTGTGTGCTCTCCCTTCTCTCTCTTCCCTTCGCCATGCTTTCTTGATGTTATCTCGGAGATCTGCATTAAACTTAGGCATCTTTTATTCATTCCAATTTGGTCGAATGGAATTATTTTTGTCAGTGGAAAGCCTCATCTTAAAAAATATTCCTAACAATTAATAAGGTTTATCAACGGAAGGCTGTATCCTACTCAGTGTAAGCATGGACCCAATAGTGTCCCAGAGTTACAGTGGTAATCAAGGTTCCCTGATACCTCAGATATGATGCGAGTCTTTGGGGAACCGAGTACAAGGAGATGGGTACAAATGCCATGTAACAACACATTCTATACTCTGAGCTGTGTTAAACTACATCTAACATAGATTGTCTCATAAGATCAAAGAACAATGCAGTTGTTAAGTAAAGAAAGACTGAGACCAAAAAAAAAAAAAAAAAAAAAAAAAACCTCTAGATTGACTGCTGTGTGTTTATAAGTATGCATGTACCAATGTTTCTGTAGCTCTTTTTATGGTTCTTTATAAGTATATTATGATTTTATATGAGATAATATTCATGACTCACTGATAAGGTTGGGTTTATGTAATTACTTTCTTTTTATTTTGTTTTAGTCATTTTACATTCTAAACAAACTTTTCCAGACCACTCCTCCTCCCAACCCCCTTTGCCTTCCCACAGCTCATTCCCCTATCAAATCCGCCCAAAATAAGGCCTCCTATAGGAAGTCTACATAGCCTGCAACATCAAGCTAAGGCAGTAGCAAAACCTAACCCTCATCAAGGTTAAAGTAGATATTCCAATTATTTGAATTGTTTCCAAAAATTTAGATCTTACACCAGAAATAAATCCTGTTCCCACTGTCAGGGTGCCTCAAATAAAGCAAGCTACACAACTGTCCAACACATGCAGATGTCCTAGTTCAGTGGAAGACAGGCTTCACAGCTGTTGGTGTAGATTTCACGAGTTGTATTCTTCCTTGTGGATTCCTCAAAATTTCCATAGCATTGGATTGAGGAATGAAAACATGAGGGGATGGAATGGTGGAGTTGGGGCAGAGATGAAATGAGAGAGCAATATAAGAGATATCTTGATCAAGGGAGATGAAGGGTTAGGAAGAAAAATTGTGATATACTTTCATAATCCACAAAAACACCATACAAGAAAAATGCTGAGGAGTCTCCAGTATTTAAAACCTAAAAATTTAATAAATTGTGTTCTATTACTTTTCCTTTTCAAATATCATCCTTTCTAACAAAATTTACACTATTATGAACTCAAAGGCAATCTCTAAAGGTATTAACATAGTTTTTATTTCACTCTGCTTCATTAAGGTCAAAACTGTACCTAACTGTCCTACAGGATATCAAGGTAAATTTAATGATTTTAACACCTCCTTCAAATACCATAATTTACCAACATTTATTCCTTCATACGATATTACTGTTTTGAGACCCAAAGGCATGTCTGAACTTTTCATTCTAACTCTTTTCAGTGGTGCACATATATATCATTGACAGGAAGATCAATTATGCCAAACATAATAAACTAGCCTACTAAAACATGCTAGGGGGACAGTTGTGCCAAAAGCAAAAATTTCATTTGAATTTATTTGATACAAATGACCCCTTTCTACTATAAATTATATTGATCATTATTTCAGTTCAAAACGACAATGCTAAAAATAGTAGTACATAATCATCACAATGTGTATACAGTGTGGGTTAGTTATGCATACATTTTTTATTTTCACAATAATATAAAATAATTTACTAATTAGTTTCATTTATTTTTACATTGTGTAGTACAGATTTTGATTTGAGGACAAAGCAGAAAGAAGTGTGAAATAAAATCAATAATGTACTCATATGTGAAATTCTAAATATGTCAAGAAAGAGTACACAAACATACCTATATATGTATGTATATATACATATACAACAGCAACCTCATGTATATACACTTCCATAATCTTATATAAATAAATTATTGAAAGTAATTGAAACACAGCTTATTATATTTGGAGAGATGATGAAAACTTGACCCCTTAACACAGCTTCATGCTCTTGCTGGCATCGTGCAGCAGCTTCTTTAAGAGAGGTTTCCCTGACTCAGTGGTAGCAGAAAAAGAAAACTGCCACAACGTTTGGAAATGCTGGTTTCTGGGCCATGCTGCCAGAATGACCTCTGGCTCTTTCAGTAGGCCAAGCAATTGAACAAGGCTTGTGAGCAACATGCTATGGCTTGCCTGGTGGCAACATGGACAACCTGTGTGCCTAGAGATGACGCATTTTGCATGGCTCTCAGAGGCTGTGAGCAGCTCCACAATGGTGGGCAAGCAGGAAGTTCATGTTTCCCCTACCAATGGTGCAGCGTAAGTTTTTAAGAAGCACTTAGCATTTTAAGAAGCACTCCTGGACTGTAAAAAATTACAGCTACATAACAGGACAGATTCAGACATAAAACAACTCTAAATGGGCCACAGTGTTAGATAAATGTACAAAAGCTTGGAAGAAAAAAAGAAAGAGTAAAAGACTGACAAACTGCCAATATAGGTGGAACTGTCTTTGAAATTTCCTGGTTTATGGAAAAGTCTGCTGAATTTTATGGGCCATACACTGAAGATAGATGACCCAACAATACAAAAGAACTTCAGGCGGCGAGATGTCTCTGTCCATTCCAGAGATTTTGGAAGTTGCTTACAATGCACTTCATTTTTACTTAGGTAATATTATATTCCTCTGGGGTTTTTGAAGGAATTAAAAACATATATATATAGTTTTTCTTAATTATGATAAAAGATAAAGTAGATATAAATATTATAACTAATATTCTTACTTTATACCTGTATTGTTATATGTAATTTTACTACATTAAACTTAAAACCTTTTTTTTTTTTTATTTAAACAGAAAAGGGGAGGTGATGTGCGATTCCCTCTGTATGCTGTGAATGCCATTGGTTAATAAAGAAACTGTCTTGGGCCTGCACAGGGAATAGAAGTAGGCAAGGAAAACTAAACTGAATGCTGGGAGAAATAAGAAAGAGTTAGAGGAGAAGCCATGTAGCTCCACCAGAGATAGATACTGGAACTTTTACTGGTAAGCCACAGCATTGTGGTGATACACAGTTTAAAGGATCTGGGTTAAATTAATATTTACGAGCTACTCAATAAGAAGCTATACCTAATAGGCCAAGCAGTGTTTTAAATAATATAGTTTCTGTGTGATTATTTCAGGGTTGAGCTGCTAGGAACCAACAAACGGCCTCATCCAACATATCACAGACCAAGACAGTTTTTTAAATAACGAATGGTATTCAGAACATACAGAGTGGAGTCCCACATCAGATCTCTACCAGAGCTGATGAATCATCTGTATCTCCCTCCTCTCTGTATGTTGCAAAAGAAGCACTGCAATTGACATGGGAACACTTGATAAAATGTGATTTATCCTAGCTCTGCCTCCAATTAAAAGTAGCTATTACTGACTGATGGTGGCTGGTGAACTAAGTTTCCATGTTATTTTGCCTAGATTCTAGCTATCAATAGGAAAGCCTTTATTACAGTCTGGAGTTTGTGATTGTTACACTAGGCTGCCAAAAGCTTCTGGTTGATTATTCTTTGTGGCCTGTTCTTGTCAGTTTATATGGGTATTTTTTATGTTTGTGAATTATAATTATAATATATATTATTTATAGTATATAGAATCTAGATTAGAACTATGATAATAGATTAGCAAGAAACCTGACCCTAAGAAATAGAGGAGAGGGTACCAAACTGGCCTTGCCCTATAGTCAGACTGATGAATATCATAAATAATCATAGAAACTTCATCCAGCAACTGATGAAAACAGAGGCAGAGATCCACATTTGATGACTGGACTGAACTCCCAAAGTCCAGTTGAAGAGTGGGAGGAATGAGAATTTGAGCAAAGAGGTCAAGACCATGATGGGTAGACCCACTGAAACAGTCTACCTGAGCTGATGGGAGCTCACCAATGCCAGCCAGACTGAGAAGAAATAAGCATAGGACAAAACTAGTTCCTCTAAATTTGGTTGACAGTTGCGTGGCTGGGGCAGACTGAGGGGCCACTGGCAGTGGCACCAGGATTTATCACTACTGCATGTACTGACTTCTTAGGAACCTATTCTCTTTGGATGTATAACTTGTTCAACCTAGATATAGTAGGGAGGGCCTTGAACATTCTGCAAAACAATGTACCTTCCCTTCACTGAGGAGTAGATGATGGGTGGGGTGGGAGGGTGTGTGGAGTTAATGGGAGGAGGAGAGGGAGTGGGAACTTGAATTGGCATATATAATGAAAAAGTCTGTGTTCTTTTTAAAAAATAAAAAAGGAAAATTTGTGTTCTATGATCAAAGAAATATAAGACGTACAGTAAGAAAGATCCAGACAGAAAAACAGAACTCTAGATGGGTTGCACAATTTAAAACATACACATGACAGTGTCTCGGTTGTCCTACTGTAATCTACACAAACAGAGGACAAGAATATTGCGGAGGAAGCCCTGAATATAAAGCCCCAGAATTGAATGAAATATTGTTATATAATTATTCCTCTTAAAAATAAGGTCTTTTATCAATTTCTTATTCTATTAGATTATTAAATACAATTTATTATACCATTAATATAGCTATTATTTTTCTAATCATCCTACTTTTTAAACATCAAATATTCAGCTAAAAGGACTACAAACTATCAAGGTAAATTTGATGACTTTACCGGCTTTTTCAAACATTATTAATTTAACAATATTTAGCCCTGACTAGAGTATGTACGGTTAGAAACCAAAACACCTGTCCTGATTTTTCACTCTAACTTTTTTCAGTAATGCAGACATATGTTGTTGACAGGAAGACAACCTGTGCCCATTCTAATAAGCTAACATACTCAATGTGCCATGGGAGATAGTAAGCCCACCAGAAAAACCTGCCTCTGCAAATTCTCTGAAGGAATATGATTTCTAATTCTGTTTTAATTATTTATTATTATAGTCACAAGCAGAATTATCTCTTCCTGTAGGAAAAAAATGGCACAATTTTACACCAATATTACAAAATTACAAAACTGCTCATATATAAACAACGTATACAATGCTTTATCCATTGCCACTTGATCGAGTCACACAAATCACCATTTCTCATACAGTCAGAAAATATTGAAAGCAATGTTCAGACAATTTAAGAAATTTAAGGTCACAAGAAACAAGATATCTGCTGTTAAGACAGTGTCTTCTAAGAAGGATAAAACATTAAAACCAAAATGTTCCAAAGACAGACACCTTATTCATTAAGCCATGTGTAGTAAAAGGAACACTCCTCCATTCCTGTTGGGAACACAAACTTGTACAATCACTCAGAAATTCAGTATGGCAGTGGGTGGGTGGAGAAGGTGGTTAGAAGGGGGGAGGCAAAGAGAAGGGGAGGATAAAAACATGAAGGAATGTGATATTTGAAATGGAGGAAGGACAGAGATGCAGGGCAAAGAGAGAGATGTTTTTATTGAGGGAACCATTATGGGATGAGGAAGAAACCTGGATCTAGAGAAATTCCCGTGAATCCACAAGGATGATCCCAGCCAATAACCTAAAGGAATATTGGAGAGAGTGCCAGAATTAACCTTGCCCTGTAGTTAGATTGATGGCTATTTTAAATGTCACCATAGAACTGTCATCAGCAACTAAAGGAAATAGAGGCAGAGACCTGCAGCAATGCACTGGGCTGAGTGCAGAAAGTCCATTTGAAGAGTGAGACTATGAGCAAAGAGATCAATACCATGATAGGGCCACCCACCGAAACAGTTTACCCGAGCTAATGGGAGCTCAACACCTCCAGATGGACAGGGAAGGAAACAACATATGACCAAACTAGACACTCTGAATGTTGGTGACAGTTATATGGCTGGGGCAGAACGCTGAGTCACTGGCAGTGGCACCAGGACTTGTCGCTACTGCTTGTACTGGCTTTTGGGAACCCAGTATTTTTAGATTGACTTCTTGCTCAGCCTAGATACAGCAGGGAAGCCTTTGGTCCTTTTCAAAGCAATGTGCCTTTCCCTCTATGAGGACTGGGTGGGTGGGGTGGGAGGAAATGTTGAGGGAATGGAGGTAAGTGGGAACTGGGATTGGTATGTAAAATGAATAAAGATATACAATGGAAGGAAGAAAGCATCTTCAACAAATGGTGCTGGCATAACAGGATGTCAACATGTAGAAGAATGAAAATAGATCAATATCTATCACCATGCACAAAACTCAAGTCCAAATGGATTAAAGACCTCAAAATAAATAAGACCACACTGAACCTGATAGAAGAGAAAGTGGGAAGTAGACTGCAACACATGAGCACAGGAGACCACTTCCTAAGTATAAACCCAGTAGCACAGACAATAAGGGCAACATTGAATAAATGGGACCTCCTGAAACTGAGAAGCTTCTGTAAAGCAAAGGACATTGTCATTAAGACAAAAAAGCATCCTACTGAATGGGAGAAGATCTTCACCAATCCTGCATCAGATCAAGGTCTGATATCCAAAATATATAAAGAACTCAAGAAACTGGACATGAAAATTCTAATTAATCCAATTAAAAAATGGGGTATTGAACTGAAAAGAGAATTCTCATCAGATGAAGTTCAAATGGTAAAAAGACACTTAAGGGCATGTTCAACATCCTTAACGATCAGGGAAATGCAAATCAAAACAACTTTGAGATATCATCTTATTGCTGTCAGAATGGCTAAATCAAAAACACCAAGGATAGCCTTTGCTGGAGAGGTTGTGGAGAAAGGGGTACCCTCATCCATTGCTGGTGGGACTGCAAACTTGTGCAACCACTTTGGAAATCAGTGTGGCGGTTTCTCAGAAAAATTGGGATCAACCTACCCCTGGACCCAGCAATACCACTCTTGGGAATATACCCAAGAGATGCCCTAGCATATGACAAAAGCATTTGTCCAACTATGTTCATAGCAGCATTATTTGTAATAGCCAGAAAGCAACCTAGATACCCTTCAATAGAAGAATGGATGAAGAAAGTGTGGAATATATATACATTAGAGTACTACTCTGCGGTAAAAAACAATGACTTCTCGAATTTTGCATGCAAATGGATGGAAATAGAAAATACGATCCTGAGTGAGGTAACCCAGACCCAAAAAGAAGATCATGGGATGTACTCACTCATAATTGGTTTCTAGCCATGGATAGGGACCACTGAGTCTATAATTTGTGATCCTAAAGAAGCTAAACAAGAGGCTAAACCCAAGGAAAAACATATAGATATCCTCCCAGCTATGGGAAATAGACAAGATTGATGGGCAAAAAATGGGAATCTTGGGGGTGGGGTGGGATGGGGATGAGGGGAGATGGGGAGAGAAAAGTGTGAAGGAGAGGATGAGGGGAACTGGGGGTTTCGGGGTGATTGAGGGTAAAGGAAGGTTGGATGGGGGAGCAGGGAAACTCATACCTTAGTTAAGGGAGCCACCTAAGGGTTGGCAAGAGACTTGAACCTGGAATGGCTACCAGAAGCCCAGGGCAATGTCCTCAGTTAGTTCATTGGGGCACCTGAGGATAGGGAACCTGAAATGAACCTATCCTATAATCATACTGATGAATATCTTGCATATCGCCATAGAACCTTCATCTAGCGATGGATGGAGATAGAGACAGAGACCCACACTGGAGCAACGGACTGAGCTTCCAAGGTTATAATGAGGAGCAGAAGGAGAGAGAACATGAACAAGGAAGACAGGACCATGAGGGGTGCACCCAACCACTGAGACAGGGGGGCCGATCTATTGGGAGCTCACCAAGGCCAGCTGGACTGCTACTGAAAAAAACATGGGATAAAACCGGACTCTCTGAATGTGGTGGACAATGAGAGCTGACGAGAGGCCAAGGAGAATGGCACAGGAACTTTCATCTGGCGATGGATCGAGAGAGAGACAGAGACCCAATTTGGATCAACCGTCTGAGCTCTTAAGGTCCAAATGAGGAGCAGTAGGAGGGAGAACATGAGCAAGGAAATCAGGACCACGAGGCGTGCACCCACCCACTGTGACAGTGGAACTGATCTATTGGGAGCTCTCCAAGGCCAGCTGGACTGGGACTGAATAAGCATGGGTTGAAACTGGACTCTCTGAACAAGGCGGACAATGAAGGCTGATGAGAAGCCAAGGACAATGGCACTAGGTTTCGATCCTAATACATGAACTGGCTCTGTGGGAGCGTAGCCTGTTTGGATGCTCACCTTCCTGGACCTAGATAGAAGTGGGAGGACCTTGGTCTTCCTGTAGAGCAGGGAATTTGGACTGCTCTTCAGTATCGAGAGGGAGGGGGAGTGGACTAGGGGGAGGGGAAGTGGAGTGGGGATAGGGGGAGGGGAGTGGGGGGAGGGGGCAATATGTGGGAGGAGGGGAGGGAAATGGGAAACGGGGAGCAGTTGGAAATTTTAAGTGGGAATGCAAACTTGTGCAACCACTTTGAAAATCAGTGTGGTGGTTTTTCAGGAAATTGGGAATCAATCTACCCCAGGATCCAGCAAGACCACTCTTGGGAATATACCCAAGAGATGCCCAATCATACTACAAAAGCATTTGTTCAACTATGTTCATAGAAGCATTATTTGTAATAGCCAGAACCTGGAAACAACCTAGATGCCCCTCAATGGAAGAAAGGATAAAGCAAGTGTGGAATATATACACATTCGTGTACTACGCAATGATAAAAAACTACAAGGACAATGGCACTGGGTTTTGATCCTACTGCATGTACTGGGTTTGTGGGAGCCTAGTCTGTTTGGATGCTCTCCTTTCTAGATGCTCACCTGGATGGAGAGGGGAGGACCTTGGACTTCCCACAGGGCAGGGAACCCTGACTGCTCTTTGGACTGAAGAGGAAGGGGGAAGAGGAGGGGGGAGGGGAATGGGGGGAGGGGGAGGGAAATGGGAGGAGGGGAGGAGGTAGAAATTTTATTTTTAAGTAAAAATAAAAATAAATAAATAAATAAAATAATGACATCTTGAATTTTGCATGCAAATGGATGGAAATAGAAAACACTATACTGAGTGAAATAACCCAGACCCAAAACGATGAATATGGTATGTACTCACTCACTTGAGGACTCTAGCCATAAACAAAGGATAATAAGCCTATAGTTCACAAGCCTAGAGAAGCCAAATAACAATGTGAACCCAAAGAAAAGCATATATAGAGCCACCTGGAAATTGGAAGCAAACAAGATTGCCAGGCAAAAGCTGGGAGCATGGGTTTGCGGGTACAGGTGGTGGTTGGGTTGGGGGAAGGGGAGAGGGGGAGAGAGAAGGGAGAAAGGAGAGATGGGAAAGAGCTTGGGGGAGTGGGAGGGTGGAGATGGAGGAAGGGCAGATATAGGAGCAGGGAAGAAGATATCTACATTATGGAGTCATTTTAGGGTTGGCAAGAGACTTGGCTCTAGGGGGGACCCCATGTGTCCATGGGGATGTCCCCAGCTAGTTCCTTGGGCTGCAGAGTAGAGGGTGCCTGAAATGGCCTTGCCCCACTATCACACCGATGATTATCTTGAATATCATAATAAAATCTTTGTCCGGCAATGGATGGAGATAGACAGAGACCCTCATCAGAGTGACGGACTGAGCTCCCAAGGTCCAGTTGAAAGACAGAAGGAAGGAGAAGAAGAGCAAGGAAGTCTAGACCGGGAGGGTTTGGTCCACCAACTGAGACAGTGTGCCTGTTCTAATGGGAGCTCACCAAATTCAGCTGTACCTGGACTGAATGAGCATGTGATCAAATCGGACTCTGAATGTGGCTGACAATAGGGGCTGAATGAGAAGCCATTGAGAAAGGCACTGGGACTTATTTCTACTGCATGTACTGGCTTTTTGGGATCTTAGTCTATTTGGATGCAAAGCTTCCTAGGCCTGGATGTAGGGGGGAGGACCTTCCTGTTCCCACAGGGCAGGAAACCTTAAGGAGGGAGGGGGAGGGAAGAGGGGGTGTGGTTGAGCAGAAGGGGAATGGGAGGAGGGGAGGAAGTGTAAATTTTTGAATGGAAAAAAAATTTAAAAAAAAAGAGGAAAAAAATAAAAATAAAAAATAAAAAAATGGAAAACAAAAAGAAACAAGTTGTTTAGAAATCTTGAATGTGACCACAAAATAAAGAAAAGCAAAGAAAAACCAAAAGATTAGCACAATATCATCACAAGTTTTAATTCCCACGCTAATGGGAAACTCTCAAATTCCAACTTAGGAGAAAGCCAAGGACAAATATGGGATTTAAACATGAAAAGCATCTCTTTCAGTAGAAGGAATGAACAAAGAGGTCAAGACCATGAAAGGTTCCTCCACTGAAACAAATTACCTGAGCTAATGGGAGCTTACTAACTCCAGTTGGATTGGGAATGAACCAAGCATAGGACCAAACTAGTTTCTCTGAATGTGCTGACAGTTGTATGCCTGGGTCAGACTGAGGGGCCACTGGCAGTGGCACCAGGATTTATTCAGACTGCACATACTGACTTTTGGGGATCCTATTTTCTTTGGATGGATCCTTGCTCAACCTAGATATAGTAGAAAGGGCTTTGGATGTTCCCCAAAGCAAAGTGCCTAACCTTCTTTTAGGATTAGAGGGGGTGGGGTGGGAGGGTGTGTGAAGGTAATCGAAGGAGGGAGAGTGAGTGGAAATTTGGATAGGTATTTTTTAAAAAAAATCTAATAAAAAAGAAACAAAAAATGAATCTCTTTCTAACGAAAAATAACATTGATAGTCTTTCAAACCCACAAGTTCAGTGCTTAAAAATGAATACACACAATTGCCTAATTTTGTGTAGAGTCTCTGTTAGTTATGTATATATTTGTATTTGCAAAAAATAATATTAATTTTAATAAGCAATTGTATTTATTCTGACTTTTTTAGTGTAGATATTTCATTGAAGGGGAACACAAAATAAGTGTGTATAAATCACAGTTCTCATATTTGAAACTCTAAACTATGTTAAAAGAGTATACACAAGCATGCATATGTATGTATATACATATATATATACACAAATACATATGCTCAAGCAAACTCACATACACACACTCATAAACTTGTGTAAATAATAGACAGCACTTGAAATGCATCATAGTATATTTGGAGCTTACTGGGAAAACTGAGTATTCCATACTATGTAGGGATATTATAGCTTTCTCATTCAGTTGTCAATGAGGTGTTATATGCTGTGCTTCTTGGCCTATCTGTGCCTATCATGTCACAGTGGAACTTCACACACCATCTCAAAAATAAGCTTACAACTAATGTGATGGCAAGAGCCTGTTTTGGAAATTCCTACACACTTATCTAATCATAGAACAGAAATCCATCTGCTGTTGTTTAGAATCTTCATGGAATTGACTATACAGGATATAACTGAAAAGTCATCTCCATGTTAATGGATTAAAATTAGCAGGAAAAAAAATTCCTCAATCTCATGAGGCATAGGTATGAAAATAGACAATAGTGAACAATCTTCACATGTATTTTTTTTCATAGTGGCCAAAAATTAGTGTTGAAATGAAGTAATCATGAGGCTTATGTTTAAGATGATTAGGTGGAAGCAATACCACACACTGTTTATTGGACACAACACTGGGACTAGAATGAAGCCCAGACTTCTACTAAAATAATTTATTTCATTCTGCCAGAGTTCTCTATAAATTAACTGAGCTCTGATCTCATATTGACATGCCCATGTATCTCTGCATGACTTAACCCTTGTCAGAGATGTTTCTTAAATCACTAGTTAGGAAATAACACAAATACATATAGGGCAAGTCCTTCTATAGAGCCACAAAGGCTTCATGCCTTCAAAAAACCCTCAGTGAAAGACACATACTTTAATTTTTAAAAGATGGCAGAACGATTTTAACAGATAAATAGTTGGTTGTTGATTCCCAAGTACCAAAGTTTTCAAGTTCAACTATACTAACGACTATAGAAATTTAGAGCCTGATATAGAAGACACAAGGTGAGATCTTCACTGTTTCAAAACATACAAAAATGACACACATAAGAACAAAGAAATCTGGTGTGTTAATGATTTTCAAGAGAAATATGTAATACCCCTCTGCCATCATCAAGAAATAATTGATTTCCAACAAAGCTCCTGCCCTGTTTGATGTCATAAATAGGATATACATTATGGACCATTGAGAGACATTGGTGACAAGGGAGTATCTGCTTACTTTACTGGATGAAATATTCAGTGACTTTAAGGCTTCATGAATAAACCTACAATGTCCTTGCCATTCTCACAATGGTTCTCCCAAGGGAGAGGAAAGATAAGGACTTCCCTAGTCTTTGTCAGAGTCTAAATCATGAAGAGAGTTATCTATCTTTCAAAAGACAAGGCACTCAAGACTGAGACAGGGATACCACACGTTTAAAGAGAAGCAGTAGTTTCAGAGGTGACAGGAGCATTTCCTAAGACCTGTAGTACAGGGAATCAAACAATCCCTGACTCTGTTCATTTCTATGGGCTCTGTCTCATGTACGTGTGAAGAACAGTCGGCCTTGCCTACGACAATATACAGTCAAGAATTGGTTATACTCAAGAGCAACTGAGACAATAAACATATCCAGAACCTGACTGATAGAAACCCACTCTGCAGACAACTTTATTAGCTTTTCTTGCCTGATTGCAGGAGTGTATGGGTCAAATTATGCTTAGAATATGTACCAATAAAGAGAATGATATCAATTTCACCAATGGAAACAAATCCTGTGGTAATCTTGGAGATTTCCTTCAGAGCTGGTGCCGTCTTTCTCCCTCCCATCTAAATGTGTCCTGCAGTAGAAACAATGAAACTGAAAGTGATTAGCAAAAAAAAGTGTAATTTATCCTAGGACCTGAATCCAGTTATCAAAAGAAAAGACCTTGCATGGTAACTAGGAGGTGATTATATATCCAACCCACATCCTCTGCCTATATCCTGCCTATCTACATCAAAGTCTTCCTTTTTTGGAATTCTTTTTTTTAATTAATTTATTTATTTATTAAAGATTTCTGCCTCTTCCCCACCACCACCTCCCATTTCCCTCCCCCTTCCCCAATCAAGTCCCCCTCCCTTGTCAGCCAAAGAGCAATCAGGGTTCCCTGATCCCTTTTTGGAATTTTGACACTTAATTGTGGTTCTGGGCTGCCAAATACTGATGGTTGTGATCATATTCAAAAATGCTATGTCAGATTCCTTAAACACTGGTTGGGATCTGACAGAGCCATTCTCACAGGGAATCCTCCAGTGGTGTAATGGGATCAGTACATTCAGATTTTATCAGTTATTCATTCCCAAATAAAACTTCCTTGCAGATAATGGAGCATCCAAGACTGAGATCGTGATAATGATATTAAGGATGAAGCTGAGGCTTCACCGACTCAGTCACATTTCCTGCAGAGCAAACAGAAACAGGTGAGTCAGAGGAGCAGTGTGGGAAATCCCATCAAAATGTTTGCCTATCCTAAGTTTCTATTCCTTCTGTCTCTGCAGTTCTCTGGAGGAGTTTTCCTTCTCTGGGGTTGCTTATAGGGAGGCTTTGACTAAATCCACCTAAGTACTAAAGTTCAGCCAGGCATCTGACTGGTAAAATCCTTGAATGTAGACATTTGTATTAGATCTAATTAGTCCTGTTGGAGAAGAACATGCATTCAAACAGAGATTCATTAGGAACCAATAAGGAGAAAGATCTCAAATATATAAATGGAAAGCCAATGACTGCAGTTAACCTTGAGATCTCCATTATTGCTGTTGATTCATCTGTATCTCCCTCCTCCTTGCGTGTTTTAAAACAAGCAGAGATACTGAAAAAAGGAAAACGATAGAGAGGCTATACTTTGTTTTAAATAGGCTATACTTTATGGATCATCAAGGTTCTTGGGAGACAGGGTAATATCTGCTTACTTTACTGGTTGAATTTTTCAGTGACTTTAAAGTTTCATGACTAAAACTACAATGGCATAGCCATCCCACAATGTATCTTCCATGGGGGAGGAAAGAGCAGGGCATCCCTTGTTAAATTGGCTAATTCTATATAGTTTGCTGAGTGAGTTTCCAGATGCTTTTGCTTAGATTCTAGCTATGTATAAGAAAACCTCTTTTTATATCTGGACTTTTATGATTGTGACTCTGGACTGCCAAGTACATCTTGCTGCTAACTCTCTGTTACTTGCTTGTGTCAGTTGAAATGTGTGGATTTTTTAATGTAGCTTAAATATAATTAAAATAGCTTCTTAACATTAATTTATACATATTTGCTATAAAAATCCACCACATTATCAATAATAAAATTCTCTAATTTCCAATATCACTATTGCATCTGAAGTATATATTTTTTCTATCTTTAATAACTACTGAATTCATTTAAGACAGGTGTATGTCCATCAGTACAGAAACACCTGCTGGAACATAAATAGTTCCTCATGACATGAATACCTGAAAAAAAAGTCTAAATTTTCTCTTCAATTAGCTTATTAAATTACAATATCAGTTTAAGGAGAGTAGGCATTCATTGATCCTCCCCAGAGAAATACTGGGATTTTTGAGCACTAAATATACACAAAGACTTACACACTTAATTCCAGTTGCTGGAAAGTCATGAGTAAAAATATGCTAAACATCAATTAAATACTGGTTTAATGTAGAACATTATTTAAATTAGCAGAAATAAAATATGTTTTCTCCTTGGACTGAAATTTGCCAGTCTATCCTAGCTTGCCATGTATTCTCAGATAACATCTTGTTCCAACACTTCTCAAATATTGTGGAACTTCATAATACCATTATGCAAGCTTCTAATTGTGAGTATTCTAAAAAATATAGACTAAGTTTCCAACTTTCGTAATAAGCTGGTTGCTGAATGAGACTTCTCCCTAGCAGTTCAGGGTATAAGCATAAAATAGCAACAAAATAAAACTGCAAAGTGCATATAACCCAAAGAGAGCACTGCTAACCCCTCTATAGATCAATATGTTCTAAATGTTCCCTAGTCATAATTTGCCCTCAGAGTTATTCCAGTTTAAATTCTACTTTCTAAACAGTGAATAACAATGTCGGAAAATTGGCAAGCACCTGGGATATTTCTCTATCATCCCCACATATACAACAGAATAATAACAGCACAGGGGATCCTTCTGGATATTACACTCAATACACAGAAAGAGTTTGGGATTAAAAAATTGGACCTGCACTGCACAGTTATGAAATAAAATTGATATAGAATGAAAGTACTGTGTTAATGTATGCATCCTTTTAAGGTACCAGGCCAACCAAATACAAAGTGAAGGAGAACCTTTACATATAACTTAGTGTGTTAACTGTGATTTTGCTTTTGAGTAATTGCAAGTAGTAGACAGAAAAAAAATGTGTACTGAAATAGTTCCCTTTAAGAGGGTTTTATTTATTTCATGGAAATATTACAATCACAGTGCCTTTGTTGATTGAAATTGTTTTTCGGTGCTTATGTCAATTTAAGGAATGGGATGCACAGCATGACTAACAAGTGGGGCCTTTCAAACTTGTATCACACGAATTAACATAGCTGTATCAAACAGCAAATTCTGTGGTATAAAGTTAGGCAATCACCTGAGCAGGTTCAACTTCCATGTTCATATGGTTGTTCTTCAGCTTCTAGGCCTGAGCATTCAAGGTGAAATCCCAGCTCAACCCTGAAACAAGGCTCTCAGGGAACATAGGATGAAGAGCAAGACACCAATGCCATGCACCAACACATGCAATAAGCTGTACAGTGTTAAACTGCAACTAACACAGCCGTTTAAGATTTGCCACATTCTCAGTGTTCAATAAAGAAAAAACTGGACAGAAAAAAAGAAACAAAAACAATTAAACCTCTAGATGCCTTACAGCGTGTTTAGAAATCTACCTGTATCATTGTTTCTGGTATTCTTTTGCAGTCTTCACAAATATTGAACAAGAACAACACTGAAGTATCTCCATTATATAAAATCTCAGAATTCTATAAAATTATCTTTTATCACCTTTTCTCTCACTAACCTGGTCCCTTTAACAATGTTTACACTAGTGACATCTTAGAGTCAGTCCTTTTAATCATTAACATACTTGTTATTTCTATTATAAATATCCTGATTTCTTAAAGTTAAAATTGCCCTTTTTTTTTTTTTTTTTTTGGTTTTTCGAGACAGGGTTTCTCTGTGGCTTTGGAGCCTGTCCTGGAACTAGCTCTTGTAGACCAGGCTGGTCTCGAACTCACAGAGATCCGCCTACCTCTGCCTCCCAAGTGCTGGGATTACTTCAATCCTCAACTCCTCTGAGGCCAAATAAAGACCAAGTGTGTCATTTATCCTTATACCACTGACTACACAAGCTCTAACTGTCAGAATAAAGAACCGTCATTTTATAGTACATTTGCCCAATTCCACAATGCTTCAAAATACAAAAAAATTAATTTGTCTAGGGCTACCTGTTCAATCCATACAACTCACCATCATTCTTAACTCATAAGATATTGCATGTACAAGATGAGACAAAGTTTATTATCCCAAAGAAAATATATCTGCTGTGAAGACAGTGCCTTCCAAAACAGATAGATAATTAAAATGCCTTAAAAGAGAAAATAGGCAGAAATCTTCAGATATATTTTTTCCATGCAAAGAAAGCAAAACTACACACAAAACAACTTACCTGAGCAAATGGAAGACTTCCAACTCCATCTTGCCATCTAAGGAATCAGCATAGACTAAATTAGGCCCTCTGAATGTGTTTGACAGTTGTATGGCTGGGGCAGACAGAAGGGCCACTGACAATGGCAATATTATTTATCCCAACTGTTTGTACTGACTTTTTGGGAAGCCATTCTTTTGGGATGCATACCTTGCTCAGCCAAGATATAGTAGGAAGGGCATCGGGCCTTTCCCAAAGAAATGCACCTTGCCCTTGCTGGGGATTAGATGGCAGGTTAGGTGGGGTGGAAGGTAGAGAGCATGGGAGGAGGGAAGGGAGTAGGAACTGGGATTGGTCTGTAAAATGAAAGAAGATAGCTTATTTAAAAAAAAATAAAAAAAATAAAACAGAAAAAGTAACTTTAAATACCAAATGTTGCTTTCTCTTTTATACTTTGAAACTCAACTTAGAGACTAAGCTGTCCAGAATAACGTTATTCATCCCTTAAGGAAAAAATTTCATAGGGTCATAATGCAGCTGATCTGTACTTTTTAATTTATTTCTGGCATCATCAAGCACTTTTAAAATTTATGCATAGAGTATATTAAGTTGATTCACTCAAATAGTTTAATGTTGTAAAAAATCCTGACAGGAAAAGGATTTAAAGTCAGAAGTATAAATCATGTGAAATATAGTAGAGACAACTGAACAACACACATGTAATAACCTTATGGTTTTTAATAAAGGAAGTTTAAATACTCAGACAGAACTAGGATAAAAGATTAACATAGAGAAATGGGCAACAAAAACTGTTATTGAATGAGCATAAAGTGCTAAGAATGAGTTTAGGTGTATGTGTGTGTGTGTGTGTGTGTGTGTGTGTGTGTGTGTGTACATGCATATATATACATGCATATATATGATCTCTCTTTATATATCACAATTTACATCACACATACATGGATATAAGCATATATGTAATACATATACACATATATGTTTATGTATAAAGATATGTGCATATATAGATTACATGCATAAATATATAAATATAGGTGTATATACATTGTATGCATACCTATATGTGGAATGTAATATATATGATAAACATTACCTATATACACATACATACAATAGACACACACACACATACACATGGGGGTGATTCTTTATTCATTCTCTATTTCCTCTTGGCTGGCTCTCATTTCTCACAAACATTTGGTGGTGTTGTCCTTTAGTCAATTATTATGCACCATGATGGCTTCACCACTACAGACCACATTCTAAGTTATTTATTTTTATATTGTTATATAAATACAAATACATTTAAATTCTATGTCTAAATGTTCATTTTATGTATTTGTAAACAAAGGTTTAAGTAAGATAGCCTGTTTAATTTATTTCTTGTTTGCCTGTTTGGTTTTGAAGGAGATACACCCGCTACTTCACATTGCAATCCACATATTTCTTGGCCCAATCACAGAAAATTAATTTGACATAAGATAAAAATATACACTCCAAATACTTTATCCTGAAGAATAAAAATAACATAATTACGAGAGAATTATGTCAAACTATTTTTAAAAAACAGTGTGTCTCGGTATTTTGCTTTACTGGCAATTTGTTTTTCTGATTTTGTTTTTGTTTTTATGTGTGTCTGTTTCTGTTTTTTGAAAGAGGAGTGTGGTTATATTAAATTCTTGAGGAACTCATTTACTGGGAAATAAACTAATGGAGATGGGAAATTTATGTTCCCCAACATTTCACAGTCATGACATTATATATGTAATTTATTTCAAATGACCTCTAAAGGTCTACATGTGGCATGGTGACATGGAGAACCACACCTTTTCTATTTATCTATGCTGACATATAACATCTTTAAATTTTAAGTCTATGGCAAAAAGAAATGAAGGGAATATATTGGAAGGCATTGTAAATTCTTGTCTTTTTTATTGTTTTCCATATTTGGGTCATTAAAGATAAATTCTTTACTATAATGCATAAATGATGTGGTTTTTGCTTCAGGGCATACCCAGGTGGGAACAAGTTGCCAAGGAGGGTCATTTCTAAAATGTGAGCTCAAACAGGTATCTCTGCCTTAATTTTATTAGTACAAGTGTTTGTGACTGTAATGCAAAGCTTGCTTGTTCACATTCTTCTTATAATTAGAGTTTGTGTTTTCTTAGAAGACTCCTTCAGTTCATCCACCAGACAATGTGAGAATGCGGAACTGTGGGAGAGGAGACTTTGTCAGTGTTTCTCAGCTTTCACTATTAATGGAGTGTGTCTGATAGACAAGAAGAATGTGGAGCTGCATTGGTTTCCAGAAGCATGTGCACCTGTGTTTGGAATGTGGGAGAAACTCTGAAAGAGTTCCAGTGTTTTCTATATAAATAACATTTCAGTAGCAGCAGCATAAAGTATTTTTCTATGTTTGCAAATAGAATTGAGCCAAATGGGGTGCTATTAAAATAAATAAAATTATTTTTATTTATCGTGAATTTATAACTGTTGGATATTTCTAGATGGTAGAGAGAATTTCAGGTCTCTCAGCTCACTAAATATTAAACATCATATCAAATAAATTATAGTTACATAAGAATAAAGTCAAGAGTGCTACAAAAAATAATGGAGTCTTTTTTCTCCTATGTTCACATATTGTTGTTAGGGTTCAATTAAGCTGTTATTAGTGTTCAACTCCTTGATAAATCAACATTGGGTAAAGACGAACACCACTCTATCAAAAATTATTTTATAGGAAATAAATACAAGAGTACTTTTGTATCATGTTGTAAGAACAGTTAGCTTTTATTAATGGTCTTTTGACATAAAATATATCTTGATTCAAGTTTCCACACTCTCTACAATTTCAAGTCCCACCTCCCCTCATCGCTGGATACACTTCTGTTTTTTTTTAATTAGAAAATAACAGAATTTTAAGAGATAAAAGACATACATAACAGCCAGGTGGTACCACATGCCTTTTATCTTAGCACTAAAATGGCAGAGGAAAACAGATCCCTCTGATTTTAATACCAGCTTAGTCTACAGAGTGAAGCCCAGGACAGCCAGAGCTATACAGACTTACATAGAGAATGAATCATTATACCCAACCCTGTTTCTTGTCTCTAAAACCAGTAAAACATGGGTGGCATCACAATGTTCTGTTGACAGTTTGATCCACGGTTCCTGTAGTTTCTGTATGCTGAGCTGGTGAAAAACAAGCCAGCTTACTATGAAGAGAAAACTCCTTAAGCACTCATTTACAAATTGAGCCTTAGTAGGATGGCATCTTGGACAAGGATACCATTCATATTGTGCTCCTAAAGGTTGAGAAGGTTGAGATGCATCTGTTAAATGCAGTTAAAATGTTTTACAATCAAAGCTTTTTTTTTTTTGCAAAGTGTGACTTGATCAAAATTTTAAGATTCTTAGAGCAATTTCCTCTGCAAATTACACTTTTGAAGTTTACTTCTGCCTTCCTTGTTTTTCTTTCTTTCTGTTTTTGATTACATTTTTATTAAATGTAGATTCTTCTCCCATACAATATATTATGACCATAGATTCCTCCATCTCTACTCTTCCCAGCTCCCAGAGCTCCCCTAGCTCCCCACCACACATTTCCCCTCTCTCTTTCAGAACCCTCTCCCTCTGCTTCCCTTCAGAAAGGAGCGGGTCTTCAATGGATAAACACTAAACACAATAAAACAAGATAGAAAAAGACAAGGCAAATGACCTCATGCGGAGGCTGGATAAGATAACCTAACAAGAGGATAAGACTCCTATGAACATGCAAAAACAGTCTGAGTTACAGCAGCTTGCACTGTTAATGTACCCACAAAATGCCAAGCTAACAGCTGTAACACATAAGCAAAGTATTTGAGGCAGACTCCTGCAGGCCCAGTTCTTGCCTCTTCAGTCTCTGTGAGGCCACATGAAAGCTACTTAACAACTCCAGTAGGTCATGTTCTCCTAGTGTTCTCAATAGCCTCTGTCTCCTAAAATCTTTCCTCCTTCTAATCTGTAGGTTTCTCTGAACTCTGAGGTGAAGGAACAAGTGAAGACCTCCAATTTTGTATGTATGTATTTGCACAATGTATGTCTGTGGGTCTCTGCTCCTGGAGCCTCTCTGATGGCTACTGGCAAAGGGACCTATTCATAAGCATAGCAGAATATCATTAGGAATTATTTCATTGATTGATTTGGCAGTCCTGTCTCATTATACCCTAGGTAAGATTCTCATTTTCTTTGTAGAGTCACAAAAAAATCAATAGTAGCCCTATACAAGACTTTAATGTTTTGCTGCTTAGAAAATTGTTTCATGAAAAAAATTAGTTCATTACTTTTTAATTTGGTATTAGGAAAATTCTCAAAAGATGAGCAGGAATCAACCAGATTATTTTGTCAAGATATAGCAGGCATGTCCTTTAGCTCACTTAGTAATAGAAACACTATTTGCACTGAAACTTCATGAACTGAATGTACTGCTGGCTATTTTACTTTTAGCACTCCTTCAAGAGTGGCTCACTAAGCAATGTATACACCACTACATGGATTACTCAGGCAAAATTGTCACATTCTCATTTTTTTTCTAAGAAAATAATATGGTCAGATTCATCACACCAATATCCTTCACCTACTACAGTTTCTTCATTACTTTATAATCTATGACGAAATGTCATGAACAAAAAAAATTAGATGGAAAAGGATCTTATTTTAGCAATTGTTCACGAAAGATAGAATATCATAAATTGGAGTGCAGGGCCTAGGTTAAAGCAGGGAACTAGGAGAGCATATTTACGTGTATGCACTTTAAATGAAGAAGACAGGATATAACGATGTCAGACTTAAATTTAAAAAGTTAAAAACAATGTATTATAATGTGGTTCTTAAATTTCTTCTATTGTCATTAAAAATTAAGGGTTGAAATTGATATAAATTATTTATTTTTCAGAAAAATAATAAATATTTGATGGTTGATTAGAATTATATTTAACTCTGAATATATCATAAGGAAATTCAAATATAATTAAAAATATATAAGTTTGGGAAAGTGACAGTAGTAGATTATCTTCTAGAGTCTACTATATTCACAGTGGTAAATAGAGAGTACGACAGAATTCCACAGCTGATCAAAGTGCTTCCTAAGAATGGATGAAGAAAGTATGGAATATATACATATTAGAGTACTACTCAGCAGTAAAAAACAAGGACTTCCTGCGAATTTTGCAGGCAAATGGACGGAAATAGAAAACACTATCCTGAGTGAGGTGAGCCAGACCCAAAAAGAGGAACATGGGATGTACTCACTCATATTTGGTTTCTAGCGATGAATAGGGGACGTTGAGCCTATTATGCGTGGTCCTAGAGAAGCTAATTAGAGTGAACCCAAAGAAAAACATTTAGGCAATGAAAGGAGACAGAGAAAAAGACCCACATTGGAGCACCGGACTGAAATCTCAAGGTCCAAATCAAGAGCAGGAGACAGAGCACGAGCAAGGAACTCAGGACCACACACTCAGGAGACAGAGCACCAGCAAGGAACTCAGGACCACACACTGAGACAATGGGGATGTTCTATCAGGAACTCACCAAGGCCAGCTGGCCTGGGTCTGAAAAAGCATGGGATAAAACCGGACTTGCTGAACATAATGGACAATGAGGACTACTGAGAACTCAAGAACAATGGCAATGGGTTTTTGATCCTACTGCACGTACTGGCTTTGTGGGAGCCTAGGCAGTTTGGATGCTCACCTTACTAGACCTGGATGGAGATGGGTGGTCCTTGGACTTCCCACAGGGCAGGGAACCCGGATTACTCTGAGGGATGATGAGGGAGGGGGACTTGATGGGGGAGGGGGAGGGAAATGGGATGTGGTGGCGGGGAGAAGGCAGAAATCTTTAATAAATAAATAAACAATAAAAAAGGTGCTTCCTAGTTCCAAAAATGATCTATGTAATGAGCATATAAGTTGATATTCCAACATATATGCAGATAAGCAGGGGGGATTTCACAAGATCCTACAGCTAGAGGAGTGGCTACTATCAATGACTTCTGAGAGAGGGAGAATGAGTTCTTTCTAGAGATGAGCTTTCAGTAGTCTAATCAATCCCTCATGATCAGCCCCAAACACAAACACACACATATAAAATATGTATAAAAATAGTAATTTGACTTTATAGGATACAAACATACATACATACACAGAGAGATTAGTTATAGATACAGAGATAGATAGATAGATAGATAGATAGATAGATAGATAGATAGATAGATAGATAGATAGATAGATAGATAGCCTGATACTGGAGAAAAATTATGTCATTATGCCTGATATCTCTGATGTACAAACACACCATACAAATTATCAACTCTCGGTTGCTGGGGGTTTATAAGACTCTTGGGGTCTTAAGATGCGAAATTATTTTTTGCTCTTATCTCAATTTATTTTTTTTAATGATCTTTTCTCATTCTGCAGACCAATCCCAGTCGCATCTTCCTATACTCCTCTTGCTCTACCAAACTTCCACCCTACCCTCTCCCATCTAGTCCCCAGAGGGGACTTTGCTTTCCCATGGGGAATCAGCAAAGTCTGGAGCATTATTTTGCAGCATGACTAAGGACAGGAACTCTATATCTAGACTGAGAAAGGTATCCCTGCAATGAGAATGGGCTCCAAAGAGCTTGTTCAAGTGTTATGGAGAAATCCTGGACCCACTGCCAATAGCTCCACAGATTACCCCAGACACACAATTGTCACCCACATTCTTAGGGCCTAGTTTGGTTCAATGCAGGCTCCCCAGCTGTCAGTTCAAAGTCACTGAATTTAATCTAACTCAGGTCAGATGTTTTTGTGGGTATCCCCATCACAGTCTTGATCCCTTTGCTTGTATCATTGTTCCACCCTTTCTTCTAATGGACTCTGGGAATTCAGCCAACTACATAGCTGTGCTTCTCTGCATCTACTTCTATCAGTTGCTGGGTGAAAGTTCTGTAACAACTTTTAAGGTACTCATCAATCTGATTATAGGGGAGGGCCCATTCAGGTACCTTATACACTCTTACTTAGGTTTTGAGCTGGGGTCATTCCTTGTGGATTCCTGGGAATTTCTCTACTGCTCCCTAATGACTCTGTCAGTCAAGATGTCTCTTTCCATGCTCTCCCTCTCTGTGCTTCCCCCATCTCAGCCATCCTCTTCCCTCATGTTCTCCTCCTCTCTTCCCCATCACTTGCTACCTTGAAGACCTCATTCCACTTTATTTTTTCCAAAAGGCTGTTTTACGGTGCACAAGGAGGCATATATACTTTCCTTTCATGTATATTCTTATCTAGGGATTCCTAAATCTGACCTCCTTCAGTTTCTGATATTGAAATTTCAACACTGACTGGATAGTGCTCTTTTAATCCCATTTTTCCAAGTAGAAGTCAAGGACTTAGGAAACCTGCCAATCAGAAAATTGCAATCAGGACAAGCAATGATGATTCATTCATAAGTCTTCAGCCAGCTAAAATGATGCATAGCAATGATACACCTGACTTAGAGTATAAATAGCTGAAATGGTATGGAGTCTTGCCCCGTATTTTTGCATGGTGGGACCTGAAGCCTTGTCTCTACAATGAAACTCTGAAAATGAAAATGGAGTGACTTGAGGGTCCATAGCACTATCTCATAGAAATCAGAGCTTTTGTGAGCTTCGTAGTAAGAACATTGCTCGCCAAAGCTGGTTCTACCACTTGGCATGTCTCCAGAACAAAAAGATTTTTAATTTTTCACTGGTTGATGGGAAAAGCAGAGACTCTCTAAGGGGACAGGAGTCAATAATTAGTGAGAATTTGGGTCTTTCCAGGGCTAGCATGAAATGGGAAATCTGGAAAGAATCACCACCTTCCAGTCCAGGGCCCAAAAGACTTTATGAAGGGAATCTGAGCCTCTATATTTAGGACTTGAGAATGACACCTTGTCTCTGTTTGTACCACTGGACTCTGCAAGCTGTATAGCAAAGCTGTATGAGCTAAGGCATGTACTTTTTTAATCTATACATGGCCTCATACATCATATGCCTGACCTGTTTTCAGATGGTGCATAGGCTATTCTTCTTTCACTTACATATCCCAACCTAGAAGTTTAGGAAAAATTGTACATCCTGCCACTGAAAGCATCAATTATTGGATTATGTGTCTCTCAGTGGAACAATTGGAAAATTGTTGTGTGGAGTAGCAAATTCTCCTTCTCAAAGAAGCTTAATTGTAGCTCTCTGGATGTAGTGATTTGCTCACACAAATGCCCTTAAGGAAAAAGGCTTCTTGGCTGGACTAGAATGTGCCTTATAACTGTATTTGTGGATTTCAAAGATAACTCTTAAAGACAGAGTAGGGGAAGTGATTGTAGAAAGAAGTGATGTTTTGCAGATGATAAGTCCTCTGCCTGAGGGCCTCTATACTTTGATTGTAGCCAAAACAGTCATGGATTTATTTGGCATACTGGCCAATCAGAGCTAATAAAACAAGTAATGTTTCTTGGGTATAAATGGAGAAAAAAAACAAAACAAGGTTTGTAGAGATCAGAAAATGCACACAGATAAGCCCTGGAGAACTCAGGAAATTTAAACTCACTCCAATGCATACTTGAAAGGAAAGAAATGATAAAGTGTTGTTCCTGGAATGCCGGAATGGGTGTAGTTTACAGTGTGGTGATCCTTTCCTCTCTGATGAGTCAGGCTCTGCCTGTGTCTTCCAGCATTTGTTTTACTTATCACAGACCATTTCACCCTAAAACTTTGAGCATTGTTTCTATGCCATAAAACTCATCCTTGTGAGAAACATCACTTTAAATTTACAACAGCTTAAGTAACATCTGTGTTATCTCAGAATCAGGTCAATAAGTTTGTTCCAGTCATTTCCCTAGCTCCTTATCTGGAGCAATGTTTCAAACTCAACAAAAACTTTATAACAGGCAAATCAATACATAATTTATGAATAGCTTCAAGGTAAACATGTCTTGAGCATTATTGTACTCATGAGTCTAAGTTAATTATCATCTGGAAACTTTTTTTCCAAAATTGTACTATGCAAAAATATGGCAAAAATATACAGGCTGATGTCAGAATCTAGAAGTTCTAACCAGTTACTAAGTCAGACTGTTTGGGGTTTATTCTTACTTCACCCTGATCATTTTTCCCTTCCAGCTATAAAGCCTGCTGGGGCATTTCCAAAACTGGTACCAAATGTGGGGCACATGTCACACTGTCCCCTATGGAAAAAGAAAGAGAAAAATTCTTTAAATAGAAATTAGGGATTTAAGAACCTCAGTCTTTCCACTCAAAAGGGACAGTGATCATGAGTTAAACAGTTGAAATTAACCTGTTTTTTCCCAGTCCTTTGTGGGACAAAGCATTTAATATAATACAATTATTGAAATATTTCTTAAGGTCCAAAAGAACACAATATTCAGAGCAACATTTCTGAAACTTCATATTCATGGAGATTAACATAAACAGAGTTAATGAAATGAGTAATCAAATCCCTGTTAATTATTTAACAAGCTGGTGCACAGTCTGGACATTCAGGGATGTTAAGTAAGCTGAGAAAGAGAAATCTTCTCCAACACATCTTGGCATGTCTTCTCAGGGAGGGCCAGAATGGATTCTCGTTGTTCAGTATTTCCAGCAGTCACAGAGACATACCTGCACACTTGTTCTCCCCAGCAATATGACTGGAACTCATATTCTCCAATTCATGGCATTTTTTTTGACTCCAGCATTTTGTGGATAAGAGCAAGTTCCATGGAATAAGAGGTATGGCTCCAGGAACACAGCATGAGTGAGACTGATGGCTCAGAAATTAATGTTTCAATTTGTTTGAAATTAGTTTAAATGTTTTATTTTCCCTTTATAGAAGCTATTATTGAGCACCAAAGGTGTCTTTATAGGAAATGTTTAGGTTTGTTTGTTTAGCTCTAAACATGAAAATAACTGAATATCAATGATTGATTCATAAAAGAAAAAAAAAGTAAAAACAGACCACTTCTACTACAGATGGAATTACAGCTAGGAAATAAATAAAGCATTCTTCCAATGCAGTTTAAATTTCCAGAGGTATTAGTCATTTGTCATATAGAAGATGTTCTCTTATGCTCATCTAATCAATAATTAAATGAGTGCTTAACTTTCATGATAAGAGAAAAAATAAAATTCTCTAACTTCTCATTGGTTAGGTTTTCATCTATTTATCACAATTGTGATTTGGCTTTCTGAAGTTAGTTAAATTCTACACATACAAACATATATGTGGGTATTAATTTATTAAATACTGCTGCTGCTGCTAAAACAGTATCCCATAGAAATAACCCCTTACTAGTAATGAGCTTATAGAAATTATAGCTCTAAATGAAACACAGTTCAATTATTTCTTCTGCACTGGTAATAATTGGGAGTTTAGATGCTGAGTAACAGGATACAAATAATCTCTATCCCAAATATTTTTAAGGACTTTTTATTTTTATTTTTCTTTATTTATTTATTGTTATTTTTATTTTTTATTTATTTATTTACTGTCCTAGAACTAGCTCTTGTAGAGCAGGTTGTCCTTGAACTCACAGGGATCCACCCAAATCTTATTCCCGAGATTAAAGACATACACCACCAACATCCAGGTTTAAGATATTTTTAAACCTGTCACATAGTTATTTTCAAAAGTACTTCCTAAAATTTTACAAAGACTGTTTTTATTGCTTTTGTAGACATCCCTTCAATAGGACTAGGAACATATATTCTATAGTCAAATTCTATATTCTTCACAAAAAAAGATTGTACCCCAGATAGTAAAGCTCAGTAGTCTGAAATTTTATATAATCAATGAGCTGTTATTGAATATTTCTCAGTCATTCAATATTCTAGCAAACCTCAGGCATGAATCAATGTAGGAATGATAAAGTTAACTCTGTTCTACACAAACTTTTTGTCTCAGGATTTGCAAATTCATTAGGTATGATTCAAAACTCTATATGATCTGTAAAGAAAATTTATCTTAAAATAGTAACAAAAGGTTGAGAGCTAAATTTATACATAAGTAATTTAAATTTTCTATAGCATGCTATCTATAGGGTTCAGCTCTTATATAAAAATTGGGTTTTCTCTATCATAGTATATAAAATAAATGACTTTTAGATTACAGGCATTTTGGCTTGTCTCAATGTTAGCTGGTGGCACCAAAAGAGTAAAAAAGGCTTTACGCCTAGCAGTCATATTTACCAAGGTTAAAGAATACATGCCATGTAAGATATTTGTTAATATGGCTATAGGATCAGGCCATTTCAGGCTCTCTCTCCTCAGCTGCCCAAGGACCTAGTTGGGTACATCTCTCTGGACCCCTGGGAACCCCTCTAGAGTCAAGGATCTTGTCAACCCTAAAATGGCTCCCTTACCCATCCTTCCATTATCCCAACCATCCCATTCCCCCAAGTTCTCCCTATCCTCCCCTTCTCACTTTTCTCTCCCCATCTCCCCTTTCCCCCATTCCACCTCACCCCCCAGTTCCCAAATTTTTGCCTGATGGAGGTGGGTCTTGTATTAATCTGTTGCTTTCATTGGTTAATTAATAAAAAAACTGCCTAGGCCCATTTGATAGGCCAACCCTTAGGTGGGTGGAGTAAACAGAACCGAATGCTTGGAGAAAGAAGCCGAGTCAGTGAGTCGCCATGATTCTCCCATTCCAGACAGATGCAGTTTAAGATCTTCCCTAGTAAGCCAGCTCATGGTGCTACAGAGAATATTAGAAATGGGTTAGATCAATATGTAAGAGCTATCCAATAAGAGGCTGGAACTAATGGGCCAGGCAGTGTTCAAAAGAATACAGTTTCCGTGAAATTATTTTGGGGCATAAGCTAGCCATGTGGGCGGACGGGTGCCGGAGATGCAGCCCTGCCGCTCTTTTTTTTTTTTTCCCAAGGTAACAACTTACTTCCTTTATGTTTTATTATTATATTTTTTTTATTCTTTTTTAATTAAAATTTCCAACTGCTCCCCGTTTCCCATTTCCTTCCCCCTCCTCCCACATATTGCCCCCTCCCCCCACTCCCCTCCCCCTATCCCCACTCCACTTCTCCTCCCCCTAGTCCACTCCCCCTCCCTCTCGATACTGAAGAGCAGTCCAAATTCCCTGCTCTACAGGAAGACCAAGGTCCTCCCACTTCTATCTAGGTCCAGGAAGGTGAGCATCCAAACAGGCTACGCTCCCACAAAGCCAGTTCATGTATTAGGATCGAAACCTAGTGCCATTGTCCTTGGCTTCTCATGAGCCTTCATTGTCCACCTTGTTCAGAGAGTCCAGTTTGAACCCATGCTTATTCAGTCCCAGTCCAGCTGGCCTTGGATAGCTCCCAATAGATCAGTTCCACTGTCACAGTGGGTGGGTGCACGCCTCGTGGTCCTGATTTCCTTGCTCATGTTCTCCCTCCTTCTGCTCCTCATTTGGACCTTAAGAGCTCAGACGGTTGATCCAAATTGGGTCTCTGTCTCTCTCTCGATCTATCGCCAGATGAAAGTTCCTGTGCCATTCTCCTTGGCCTCTCGTCAGCTCTCATTGTCCACCACATTCAGAGAGTCCGGTTTTATCCCATGTTTTTTTCAGTAGCAGTCCAGCTGGCCTTGGTGAGCTCCCAATAGATCGGCCCCCCTGTCTCAGTGGTTGGGTGCACCCCTCATGGTCCTGACTTCCTTGTTCATGTTTTATCTCCTTCTGCTCCTCATTATAACCTTGGGAGCTCAGTCCGGTGCTCCAGTGTGGGTCTCTGTCTCTATCTCCATCCATCGCTAGATGAAGGTTCTATGGCGATATGCAAGATATTCATCAGTATGATTATAGGATAGAATCATTTCAGGTTCCCTATCCTCAGGTGCCCCAGTGAACTAACTGGGGACATTGCTATGGGCATCTGGTAGCCATTCCAGGTTCAAGTCTCTTGCCAACCCTTAGGTCGCTCCCTTAACTAAGGTATGAGTTTCCCTGCTCCTCAATCCAACCTTCCTTTAACCCCAATCACACCGATTCCCCCAGTTCCCCTCATCCTCTCCTTCATCACCCCTCATCCCAATCCCACCTCACCCCCCAAGATTCCAATTTTTTGCCCATCAATCTTGTCTATTTCCCATAGCTGGGAGGATATCTATATGTTTTTCCTTGGGTTTACCCTCTTGTTTAGCTTCTTTAGGATCACAAATTATAGACTCAGTGGCCCCTATCCATGGCTAGAAACCAATTATGAGTGAGTACATCCCATGATCTTCTTTCTGGGTCTGGGTTACCTCACTCAGGATCGTATTTTCTATTTCCATCCATTTGCATGCAAAATTCGAGAAGTCATTGTTTTTTACCGCAGAGTAGTACTCTAATGTATATATATTCCACACTTTCTTCATCCATTCTTCTATTGAAGGGCATCTAGGTTGCTTCCAGGTTCTGGCTATTACAAATAATGCTGCTATGAACATAGTTGGACAAATGCTTTTGTCATATGATAGGGCATCTCTTGGGTATATTCCCAAGAGTGCTATTGCTGGGTCCAGGGGTAGGTTGATCCCAATTTTTCTGAGAAACCGCCACACTGATTTCCAAAGTGGTTGCACAAGTTTGCAGTCCCACCAGCAATGGATGAGGGTACCCCTTTCTCCACAACCTCTTCAGCAAAGGCTATCCTTGGTGTTTTTGATTTTAGCCATTCTGACAGGTGTAAGATGATATCTCAAAGTTGTTTTGATTTGCATTTCTCTGATCGCTAAGGAGGTTGAGCATGACCTTAAGTATCTTTTGGCCATTTTAACTTCTTCTGATGAGAATTCTCTGTTCAGT
This sequence comes from Chionomys nivalis, assembly GCF_950005125.1. NCBI lineage: Eukaryota > Metazoa > Chordata > Mammalia > Rodentia > Cricetidae > Chionomys > Chionomys nivalis. The sequence continues at coordinate 32,713,118 of NC_080108.1, read as the reverse complement.
TCAGTGCCCCATTTTTTAATTGGGTTAATTATCCTTTTAAAGTCTAGTTTCTTGAGTTCTTTATATATTTTGGAGATCAGACCTTTGTCTGTAGCGGGGATGGTGAAGATCTTCTCCCAGTCAGTAGGCTGCCTTTTTGTCTTAATGACAGTGTCCTTTGCTTTACAGAAGCTTCTCAGTTTCAGGAGGTCCCATTTATTCAATTTTGCCCTTAATGTCTGTGCTGCTGGGGTTATATATAGGAAGCGATCTCCTGTGCCCATATGTTGTAGGGTACTTCCCATTTTTCTCTTCTATCAGGTTCAGTGTGTTCAGATTGATAATTGAGGTCTTTGATCCATTTGGACTTGAGTTTTGTGCATGGTGATAGATATGGGTCTATTTTCATTCTTCTACAGGTTGACATCCAATTGTGCCAGCACCATTTGTTGAAGATGCTTTCTTTCTTCCATTGTATACTTTTAGCTCCTTTATCGAAAATTAGTTGTTCATAGGTTTGTGGGTTAAAATCCGGGTCTTCTATACGATTCCATTGGACGACTGCTCTATTTTTATGCCAGTACCACGCTGTTTTCATTACTGTAGCTCTGTAATAGAGTTTGAAGTCTGGGATGGTAATGCCTCCAGAAGTTCCTTTATTGTATAAGATTGTTTTGGCTATCCTGGGTTTTTTGTTTCTCCATATAAAGTTGATTATTGTCCTTTCAAGATCTGTGAAGAATTTTGATGGGATTTTAATGGGGATTGCATTGAATCTATAAATTGCCCTTGGTAGAATTGCCATTTTTACTATGTTGATCCTCCCAATCCAGGAGCAAGCGAGATCCTTCCATTTTCTGGTATCCTCTTCAATTTCTTTCTTCAATGCCTTAAAGTTCTTGTCAAATAGATCTTTCACTTCCTTGGTTAGAGTTACCCCAAGATATTTTATGCTTTTTGTGGCTATCGTGAAAGGTGATGATTCTCTTATTTCCCTCTCTGCTTCCATATCCTTTGTGTATAAGAGGGCGACTGATTTTTTGGAGTTGATCTTGTATCCTGCCACATTACTAAAGGCGTTTATCAGCTGTAGGAGTTCTTTGGTGGAGTTTTTGGGGTTGCTCATGTACACTATCATATCATCTGCAAATAATGCAAGTTTAACTTCTTCCTTTCCAATTTGAATCTCCTTTATCCCCTTATGTTGTCTTATTGCTATTGCTAAAACTTCGAGAACTATATTGAAGAGGTATGGAGAGAGTGGACAGCCTTGGCGTGTTCCTGATTTTAGTGGGATGGCTTTAAGTTTCTCTCCGTTTAATTTGATATTAGCTGACAGCTTGCTGTATATAGCTTTAATTAAATTTAGGTATGACCCTTGTATCCCTAATCTCTCCAAGACTTTTATCATAAAGGGTTGTTGAATTTTGTCAAATGCTTTTCCAGCGTCTAATGAAACGATCATATGGTATTTTTCTTTCAGTTTATTTATATGATGGATTACATTGATAGATTTGCGTATGTTAAACCAGCCCTGCATCTCTGGTATGAAGCCTACTTGATCATAATGGATAATTTTTCTAATGTGTTCTTGGATTCGGTTTGCCAGAATTTTGTTGAGGATTTTTGCGTCGATGTTCATGAGTGAGATTGGCCTGTAATTTTCTTTCTTGGTTGGGTCTTTGTGTGGTTTTGGTATCAGAGTTACTGTAGCTTCATAAAAGGAATTTGGCAATGACTCTTCTGTTTCTATATTGTGAAATACCTTAAGGAGTATAGGTATTAGGTCTTCTTGGAAGTTCTGGTAGAATTCCGCATTGAAACCATCTGGTCTTGGACTTTTTTTGGAAGGGAGGTTTTTGATAATCGCTTCTAATTCTTCATGACTAACAGGTCTATTTAGGTTGTTCACCTGGTCCTGGTTTAACTTTGGTATATGGTATTTATCTAAAAAAGTGTCCATTTCTTTTACATTTTCCAGTTTTGTGGCATACAGGCTTTTGTGGTAAGGTCTAATGATTCTCTGAATTTCCTCTGTGTCTGTGGTTATGTCTCCCTTTTCATTTCTGATCTTATTAATTTGCAGATTCTCTCTCTGCCGTTTGATTAGTTTGGATAGGAGTTTATCAATCTTGTTGATTTTCTCCAGGAACCAGCTTTTTGATTTATTGATTCTTTCAATTGTTTTCTGTGTTTCTATTTTGTTGATTTCAGCCCTCAGTTTGATTATTTCCAGTCTTCTACCCCTTCTAGGTGAGTCTGCTTCTTTTTTTTCTAGAGCTTTCAGGTGGGCTGTTAAGTCTCCAATGTGTGCTTTCTCTGTTTTCTTTAAGTGGGCAGTTAGTGCTATGAACTTTCCTCTCAGGACTGGACTGCTTTCATAGTGTCCCATAGGTTTGAGTATGTTGTTTCTTTATTTTCATTGTCTTCAAGGAAGACTTTAATTTCTTTCTTTATTTCTTCCTTAATCCAGGTATGGTTCAGTAGTTGACTATTCAGTTTCCATGAATTTGTAGGCTTTCTGGGGGTAGCATTGTTGCTGAATTCTAGCTTTAATCCATGGTGATCTGATAAGATACAGGTGGTTATTAATATTTTTTGTAACTGTGAATGTTTGCTTTGTTACCGAGTATGTGGTCGATTTTTGAGAAGGTTCCATGAGCTGCAGAGAAGAAGGTATATTCTTTCCTATTTGGGTGGAATATTCTATAGATGTCTGTTAAGTCCATTTGATTCATTACCTCCATTAATTCTCTTATTTCTCTGTTAGGTTTCTGTCTGATTGACCTGTCCATTGGTGAGAGAGGAGTATTAAAGTCTCCTACTATTAATGTGTGCGGTTTGATGGCTGCCTTGAGTTTTAACAATGTTTCTTTCACGTACGTGGGTGCTTTTATATTAGGGGCATAGATATTCAGGATTGAGATTTCATCCTGATGAATTGTTCCTGTTATGAGTAGAAAGTGTCCCTCTCCATCTCTTCTGATTGATTTAAGTTTGAAGTCAACTTTGTTAGAAATTAGTATGGCCACACCTGCTTGTTTCCTAGGTCCATTTACTTGATAAGCCTTATCCCAGCCCTTTACTCTGAGTAGGTGCCTGTCTTTGTGGTTGAGGTGTGTTTCTTGTAAACAGCAGAATGTTCGGTCCTGTTTTCGTATCCAATCTCTTAGTCTGTGCCTTTTTATAGGTGAGTTGAGTCCATTGACATTAAGTGATATTAATGACCAGTGGTTGTTAACTCCGGTCATTTTTTTTAGTAGTAGATTTTGTGTGTTTCCCTGTTTTGAGATGTGCTGGTAAAGGGTCTCTAGATGTCTGAGTTACTGTGGTCATTGTTGGACTCCTTGATTAGTGATTTTCCTTCTATTACTTTCTGTAAGGCTGGATTTGTGGCTACGTATTGTTTAAATTTGTTTTTATCCTGGAAAATTTTGTTTTCTCCATTTATAGTGAACGAAAGCTTGGCTGGGTATAGTAGTCTGGGCTTGCATCTATGGTCTCTTAGTTTCTGCAGTACATCTATCCAGGACCTTCTGGCTTTCATGGTTTCCATAGAGAAGTCAGGTGTAAGTCTGATAGGTTTACCTTTATAAGTAACTTGGCCTTTTTCCTTTGCTGCTCTTAGTATTCTTTCTTTATTCTGTATGCTTTGTGTTTTGATTATTATATGGCGAGAGGATGTTTTTTTTTGATCCAGCCTATTCGGTGTTCTGTATGCTTCTTGAACCTTCATAGGTATATCTTTCTTTAGGTTGGGAAAGTTTTCTTCTATAATTTTATTAAATATATTTTCTGGACCATTGAGCTGCGCTTCTTCTCCTTCTTCTATTCCTATTATTCTTAGGTTTGGTCTTTTTATTGTGTCCCATATTTCCTGAATGTTTTGTGATGAGAATTTGTTGGCCTTGCTGTTTTCTTTGATCAGCGTGTTTATTTTCTCTATGGTGTCTTCAGAATCTGAGATTCTTTCTTCTATCTCTTGTATTCTGTTGGTTATGCTTGCTTCTGTAGTCTCTATTCGTTTACCTAGAATTTCCCTGTCCAGCTGGCCTTCTGTTTGTGTTTTCTTCTTTGCCTCCATTTTAGTTTTTAAGTCTTGAACTGTTTCCATTATCTGTTTGATTGTTTTTCCTTGGTTTCCTAGGGTATCATTCACTGATTTACTCAATTCTTCAAACTTTCTGTTATACTTCTCATCCATTTCTATAAGGGCATTTTTTACATGCTGTTTAAGGGCATCAATCACTTTCATAAAGTCAATTTTATCTACTTCTTCATGATTAAGGTGTTCATGTCCTCCTGTTGTGAGGTCGCTGGGTTCTGGTGGTTTCAGATAGTTTTTCAGATTGTTGGGTGAATTCTTGCATTGGCGCCTGCCCATCTCTTTCTCCGAATGCTCCCCTATGGATCTTCTTTTACCGGATCAGGTCTCCTTGCCTACTGATGTACCTTCCCAGTGATGGCACCCTGCAGTGATAGCTCTCCTGGTGCTCCAGTGATGTCTCTCCTGGTACCAATATCAGATCTCAGTGCCCAAAGACGGCTCTCCTGGTACCCAGATTAGCTCTTCCACTGATGGCTCTCCTGGTGCCAAGATCAGATCTCTGTGCAGGTTGGGTAGTTCGTAAACAAAGCTCCTACCTTGCTTGATGCAGGCAGGCCAGTGAACCAAAGGAAGTCTCGCCTGCCTACTTGCCCTGAGGATTTGCCCCCAGCGCCAGACAGACTGAGCTGGATGGTGTTATGTGCCCAAAGAGGAAAGTGGGCAGAAGGAAGAAGGGTTCTGGATGCAAGCTGGGTGGGACAAGAAGAGAGAGGCAGTATGCAGGGTGTAGAGCCCCTGCAGGGAGCCCAGGGAGTATAGGGTGGGGGATGAGGAACTTCAGAATTCCCTGTCCAGGGCTGCTTCCGCCGCCGCCGGTCACAAACTCACCCTGCTGCTGTCTCTCCGGGTGCCTAGATCAGATCTCCGTGCAGGTTGGGTAGTTTGTAAACAAAGCCCTTACCTTGCTTGGTGCAGGCAGGCCAGTGAATCGAAGGAAGTCTCGCCTGCCTACTTGCCCTGAGGATTTGCCCCCAGCGCCAGGCAGACTGAGCTGGATGGTGTTATGTGCCCAAAGAGGAAAGGGGGCAGAAGGAAGAAGGGTTCTGGATGCAAGCTGGGTGGGACAAGAAGAGAGAGCCCTGCCGCTCTTATTACAACATTTGCCCAGCAAACTTGACTACTTCCAATATCCAGGGGGATAAATATATGTTTCTCTTTGGGTTCACCTTCTTATTTAGCTTCTCTAGGATCGCGAATTATAGGCTCACTGTCCTATATTTATGGCTAAAAACCAATTATGAGTGAGTACATCCCATGTTCATCTTTTTGGGTCTGGGTTACCTCACTCAGGATAATGTTTTCTATTTCCATCCATTTGCATGCAAAATTCAAGAAGTCATTGTTTTTTATCTCTGAGTAGTACTCTAATGTGTATATATTCCATACTTTCTTCATCCATTCTTCCGTGGAAGGGCATCTAGGTTGTTTCCAGGTTTTGGCTATTACAAATAATACTGCTATGAACATAGTTGAACAAATACTTTTGTAGTATGATAGGGCATCTCTTGGGTATATTCCCAAGAGTGGTATTGCTGGGTCCTGGGGTAGGTTGATCCCAAATTTCCTGAGAAACCACCACACTGCTTTCTATAGTGGTTGCACAAGTTTGCATTCCCACCAGCAACAGATGAGTGTACCCCTTACTCCACATCCTCTCCAGCAAAGGCTATCATTTGTGTTTTTGATTTTAGCCATTATGACAGGTGTAAGATGGTATCTCATAGTTGTTTTGATTTGCATTTCTCTGATCGCTAAGGAGTTTGAGCATGACCTTAAGTGTCTTTTGGCCATTTGAATTTCTTCTGTTGAGAATTCTCTGAGCCTTCATTTGGTGATGGATGGAGATAGAGACAGAGATCCACATTGGAGCAATGGACTGAACTCCCAACATCCAAATGAGGAACAGAAGGAGGGAGAACATGAGCAAGGAAGTCAAGACTGCAAGGGGGACACCCACCCACTGAGACGGTGGGGCTGATCTATTAGGAGATCATGAAGGCCACCTGGACTGGGACTGAAAATTCATGGGATAAAACCCGACTCACTGAATATGGTGGACAATGAGGGCTGCTGAGAAGACAAGGACAATGACACTGAGTTTTGACCCTTCTGCATGTACTGGCTTTGTGGGAGCCTAGCCTGTTTGGATGCTCACCTTCCTAGACCTGGATGGAGGGGGGAGGACCTTGGACTGCCCACAGGGCAGGGAACCCTGACTGCTCTTTGGACTGGAGAGGGAGGGGGAAGTGGGGGAGGGGGAAGAAAAAGGGAGGCGAGGAGGAGGCAGAAATTTTTAATTAAAAAAAATTAATAACAGTAAAAAACAATGACTTCCTGAATTTTGCATGCAAATGGACAGAAATAGAAAACACTGTCCTGAGTGAGGTGAGCCAGACCCAAAAAGAGGAACATAGGATGTACTCACTCATATTTGGTTTCTAGCCATGAATAGGGGACGTTGAGCCTATTATGCGTGGTCCTACAGAAGCTAATTATGAAGGTGAACCCAAAGAAAAACATTTAGGCGATGAAAGGAGACAGAGACAAAGACGCACATTGGAGCACCGGACTGAAATCTCAAGGTCCAAATCATGAGCAGGAGACAGAGCACGAGCAATGAACTTAGGACCACGAGGGGTGCACCCACACACTGAGACAATGGGGATGCTCTATCAGGATCTCACCAAGGCCAGCTGGCCTGGGTCTGAAAAAGCATGGGATAAAACCGGACTTGCTGAACATAATGGACAATGAGGACTACTTAGAACTCAAGAACAACGGCAATGGGTTTTTGATCCTACTGCAGGTACTGGCTTTCTGGGAGCCTAGGCAGTTTGGATGCTCACCTTACTAGACCTGGATGGAGGTGGGTGGTCCTTGGACTTCCCACAGGGCAGGGAACCCAGATTACTCTTAGGGATGATGAGGGAGGGGAACTCGATGGGGGAGGGGGAGGGAAATGGGAGGTGGTGGCGGGGAGAAGGCAGAAATCTTTAATAAATAAATAAACAATAAAAAATTAATAAAAAAAGAAAAAATACAGAATACATGCCATGTAATTTCACCACTATCTTAAGATAGCGATATGGTATAAACCAACAAAGGCAGGACCCATAAATCTTAGATGTTCTATGTACTCTGTTTATTAGCCTTTCTTCTTTATAGAGTAACAGGTCTCAAAGATTTTTGAATTGTGTGATTGTTTTGCTATTTAATTTAGTTTTTTTCCTTTTTTTTTATTCTTTTTTAATTAAAATTTCCACCTTCTCCCCGTTTCCCATTTCCCTCCCCTCCTCCCAAATATTGCCCCCTCCCCCCACTCCCCTTCCCCTATCCCAACTCCTCTTCTCCTCCCCCCACACCATTCCCCCTCCCTCTCGAAACTGAAGAGCAGTCCAAATTCCCTGCCCTGCGGGAAGACGAAGGTCTTCTATATATGTCCAGGAAGGTGAGCGTCTAAACAGGCTAAGCACCCACAAAGCCAGTTCATGTAATAGGATCGAAACCTAGTGCCATTGTCCTTGGCTTCTCATCAGCCTTCATTGTCCGCCATGCTCAGAGAGTCCAGTTTCAACCCATGCTTATTCAGACCCAGACCAGCTGGCCTTGGTGGGCTCACAATAAATCAATTCCACTGTCATAGTGGGTGGGTGCATCCCTCGTGGTCCTGGTTTCCTTGCTCATGTTCTCCCTCCTTCTGCTCCTCATTTGGACCTTAAGAGCTCAGACCATTGCTCCAAACTGAGACTCTGTCTCTACCTCGATCCATCGCCAGATGAAGGTTCTAAGGTGATATGCAAGATATTCATCAGTATAGGATAGGGTCATTTCAGGTTCCCTCTCCTTAGTTGCCCAAGGTACCAGCTGGGGACATCTCCCTGGACACCTGCTAACCCCTCTAGAGTCAAGTTTCTTGCCAACCCTAAGATGGCTCTCTTAGTTAGGATATATACTTCGCTGCTCCCGTATCCTCCCTTCCTATATCCCAACCATCCTAATTCCCCGAGCTCCTCCCATCCTCCCCTTCTCATGTTTCTCATCCCATTTCCCCTTTGCCCTTTGCCACCTCACCCGCAAGTTCCCAGTTTTTGCCCTGCAATCTTGTCTACTTCCCCTCTCCAGGTGGATGACTATATGATTTTCTTTGGGTTCACTTTCTTATTTAGCTTCTCTAGGATCACACATTATATGCTCAATGTCCTTTATTTATGGCTAGAAACCAATTATGAGTGAGTACATCCCATGTTCCTCTTTTTGGGTCTGGGATACCTCACTCAGGACAGTGTTTTCTATTTCCATCCATTTGCACGCAAAATTCAAGAAGTCATTGCTTTTTACCGCTGAGTAGTACTCTAATATGTATATATACCACACTTTCTTCATCCATTCCTCCATTGAAGGGCATCTAGGTTGTTTCCAGGTTTTGGCTATTACGAACAATGCTGCTATGAACATAGTTGAACAGATACTTTTGTCATTTGATGTGGCATCTCTTGGGAATATTCCCAATAGTGGTATTACTGGATCTTGGGGTAGGTTGATCCCAAATTTCCTGAGAAATCACCACACTGATTTCCAAAGTGGTTGCACAAGTTTGCAATCCCACCAGCAATGAATGAGTGTGCCCCTTTCTCCACAACCTCTCCAGCAAAGGCTATCATTGCTGTTTTTGATTTTAGCCATTCTGACAGGTGTAAGATGGTATCTCAAAGTTGTTTTAATTTGCATTTCCCTTATCGCTAAGGAGGTTGAGCATGACCTTAAGTTTCTTTTGGCCATTTGAATTTCTTCTGTTGAGAATTCTCTGTTCAGATCAGTGCCCCATTTTTTTATTGGGTTCATTAGCATTTTAAAGTCTAGTTTCTTGAGTTCTTTATATATTTTGGAGATCAGACCCTTGTCTGTTGCAGGGTTGGTGAAGATCTTCTCCCAGTCAGTGGGTTGCCTTTTTGTCTTAGTGACAGTGTCCTTTGCTTTACAGAAGCTACTCAGTTTCAGGAGGTCCCATTTATTCAATGTTGTCCTTAATGTCTGTGCTGCTGGGGATAAACGTAGGAAGTGATCTCCTGTACCCATATGTTGTAGAGTACTTCCCACTTTTTCTTCTATCAGGTTCAGTGTGTTCAGACTAATATTGAGGTCTTTAATCCATTTGGACTTGAGTTTTGTGCATGGTGATAGATATGGATCTATTTTCATTCTTCTACACGTTGACAACCAGTTCTGCCAGCATCATTTGTTGAAGATGTTCTCTTTTTTCCATTGAATACATTTAGCTCCTTTATCAAAAATTAGGTGTTCATATGTTTGTGGGTTAAAATCAGGGTTTTCTACTCGGTTCCATTGATCGACTTCTCTGTTTTTATGCCAATACCAAGCTGTTTTCAATACTGAGGCTCTGTAATAGAGTTTGAAGTCAGAGATGGTAATGCCTCCAGACGATCCTTTATTATATAAGATTGTTTTGGCTATCCTGGGTTTTTTGTTTCTCCATATAAAGTTGATTTTTGTCCTCTCAAGATCTGTGAAGAATTTTGATGGGATTTTAATGGGGATTGCATTGAATCTATAAATTGCCCTTGGTAGAATTGCCATTTTTACTATGTTGATCCTCCCAATCCAAGAGCAAGGGAGATCCTTCCATTTTCTGGTATCCTCCTCAATTTCTTTCTTCATCGACTTAAAGTTCTTGTCAAATAGATCCTTTACTTCCTTGGTTAGGGTTACCCCAAGATATTTTATGCTATTTGTGGCTATCGTGAAGGGTGATGCGTCTCTGATTTCCATCTCTGCTTCCTTATCCTTTGTGTATAGGAGGGCAACTGATTTTTTGGAATTGATCTTGTATCCTGCAACGCTACTAAAGGTGTTTATCAGCTGAAGGAGTTCTTTGCTGGAGTTTTTGGGGTCGCTTATGTACACTATCATATCATCTGCAAATAATGCAAGTTTAACTTCTTCCTTTCCAATTTGAATCCCTTTATCCCCTTATGTTGTCTTATTGCTATTGCTAGAATTTCAAGCACTATATTAAAGAGGTATGGAGAGAGTGGACAACCTTGTCGTGTTCCTGATTTTAGTGGAATAGCTTTGAGTTTCTCTCCATTTAATTTGATGTTAGCTGACGGCTTGCTATAAATAGCTTTTATTATACTTAGGAACGACCCTTGTATTCCTAATCTCTCTAAGACCTTTATCATAAAGGGATGTTGAATTTTGTCAAATGCTTTTTCCGCATCTAATGAAATGATCATATGGTTTTTTTCTTTCAGATTATTTATATAATGGATTACATTGATAGATTTTCGTATGTTGAACCAGCCCTGCATCTCTGGGATGAAGCTTACTTGATCATAATGGATAATTTTTCTAATGTGTTCTTGGATTCGGTTTGCCAGTATTTTATTGAGTATTTTTGCGTCGATGTTCATGAGTGAGATTGGCTTGTAGTTCTATTTCTTGGTTGTGTCTTTGTGTGGTTTTGGTATCAGAGTAACTTCAGCTTCATAAAAAGAATTTGGCAATGACTTCTCTGTTTCAATATTGTGAAATACATTAAGGAGTATAGGTATTAGGTCTTCTTCGAAGTTCTGGTAGAATTCTGTATTGAAGCCATCTGGACCTGGGCTTTTTTTGGTGGGGAGGTTTTTTATAACAACTTCTAATTCTTCGCGACTAACAGGTCTATTTAGATTGTTCACCTGGTCCTGGTTTAACTTTGGTATATGGTACTTATCTAAAAAAGTGTCCATTTCTTTTACATTTTCCAATTTTGTGGCATACAGGTTTTTGTAGTAAGATCTAATGATTCTCTGAATTTCCTCTGTGTCTGTGATTATGTCTCCCTTTTCGTTTCTGATTTTGTTAATTTGCGTATTCTCTCTCCGTCGTTTGATTAGTTTGGATAGGGGTTTATCAATCTTATTGATTTTCTCCAAGAACCAGCTTTTTGTTTCATTGATTCTTTGGATTGTTTTCTGTGTTTCTATTTTGTTGATTTCAGCCCTCAATTTGATTATTTCCAGTCTTCTACTTCTCCTAGGTGAGTCTGCTTCTTTTTTTTCTAAAGCTTTCAGGTGGGATATTAAGTCTCCAATGTGTGCTTTCTCCGTTTTCTTTAAGTGGGCACTTAATGCTATGAAATTTCCTCTTAGCACTGCTTTCATAGTGTCCCATAGGTTTGAGTATGTTGAGTCTTCGTTTTCATTGAATTCAAGAAAGACTTTAATTTCTTTCTTTATTTCTTCCTTGATCCAGGTGTGGTTCAGTAGTTGACTGTCCAGTTTCCATGAGTTCATAGGCTTTCTGGGGCTAGCATTGTTGTTGAATTCTAACTTTAATCCATGGTGATCTGATAAGACACAGGTGGTTACCGATATTTTTTTGTAACTGTGTAAGTTTGCTTTGTTACCGAGTATGTGGTCTATTTTCGAGAAGGTTCCATGAGCTGCAGAGAAGAAGGTATATTCTTTCTTATTTGAGTGGAATGTTCTATAGATGTCTGTTAAGTCCATTTGATTCATTACCTCCCTTAATCCTCTTATTTCTCTGTTAGGTTTCTGTCTGATTGACCTGTCCATTGGTGAGAGAGGAGTGTTGAAATCTCCTACTATTAGTGTGTGTGGTTTGATGACTGCCTTGAGTTTTAGTAACGTTTCTTTTACATAAGTGGGTGCTTTTATATTAGGGGCATATGTATTCAGGATTGAGACTTCATCCTGGTGAATTGTTCCTGTTATGAGTAAAAAATGTCCCTCTCCATCTCTTTTGATTGACGCGCCCGATCTCGTCTGATCTCGGAAGCTAAGCAGGGTCAGGCCTGGTTAGTACTTGGATGGGAGTTTTTTTTTCCTTTTAAATCCCAACCTCAGATACCCCTTTCCTCTTCTTCTGCCCCACTTCCCCCCATTTCATCCCCCATCCACTCCTCAGAAGCTGTAAGTCTTCCCACGGGGAGTCAACAAAGTCTGGCATACCACCTTGAAGCAGGACCAAGCCCCTTCCCCTATATCAAGGCTGGGCAACGTTTCCCACCATAAGGAGTGGGCACCAAAATGCCAATTCATGCACCTGGGATAAGTCCTGGTCCCATTGCACATGCCCCAGAAGATCAAGCCACACAAATGCCACTCACAATCAGGGCCTAGTTAGGTCTTATTCAAGTTCCCCAGCTGTCACTCCAGAGTCCTACTAGCTCGAGTCAGTTGTCTCTGTGATTTTCCCCATCATGATTTTGACACCCCTGTAGGGACATAGCCCCACCCATTGGGGGCGTGTTCGCCTCGGGCTAATGTTTACGGATAAATCTGCCAGGCGTGAGCCCAGCAGCCCTTTTCTTTTGCTCCGCTTTTCCGGTACACCGCGGGAACCTTTGGTCCTGTAAGTTTATTTCCTTATTAAAGCTGTATATATCTATATAATCTGTCTACATTCATTTGCGCCTCCACACACCCCTTGATCATATGATTCCTCCTCCCTCTCTTCACATATATATCAATAAATTCATACAATTGTAAAGGTCTCCTAAAGTGAACAAAATTGACTTAGTGATGCATATCTAACTATTTATGTGTTTGCTAACAACAGGCTTCTAAAATATTTAACTAAATAGTAACATATTTGGTCAATAAGATACATTTGAAGATCTATAATTTCCTAAGATTATTAGAAATGGGTTAAATCACGATGTGAGAGTTAGCCAATAAGAGGCTAGAGATAATGGACTAGGCAGTAATTTAATTAATACAATTTCTGTGTGATTATGTGGGGGTTAAGTTAGCCAGACGGTGGGACGCAGCTGCTCATTCCTACTATAGGTAAACTCATACTGTCACTATATTATCATAGCTACAAGATTGGGAATTTAAATTCCCTTTAGCTGTTTTCTAAGTATAGACTTAAGAGATGCTTTTCATGGTACTAAAAATATCTGTCACAGTTTTCTGGATAGAAGAAAGGGTGTTAATGCTTTCACCCAAAAACATTTCTGGTGTGTGCGTACTGTCATTTCTGATGTGTCTAAAATTAATGTTATTACAAAGTCAAAAAATTCTTCTACATTTCAGTAAGTTGACTTAGATCCACCTGAATAGGACAGATTCACTTCATATAAGTGCCATCCCACCTTTCCCTGATTTTGTGAACCCCTTCCCTCAATTACCAGAAACTAAAGAAAATATTTTTCCCTAACATAACCTGGTTCTCTGCTCTTTTAGCACCTTGCCAGGTTCAAGAGGCACCAGATATTTTCATAGAGTCTGGAGAGCAGTGAGGTAACCAGCTACTCCTGGACATGACCAGATCCTAGTTTTCTCTCCCCCACCCCCAAGACTTCAATGCCTACAAATCAACAGAAAGAAGTTTCAAGAACTTAGTGTCTTCATTTTCCTAACCTGCCATTCCTAACTCTTCATCTTTTTGTAAAAAAAATGAAAAATGGAGGAATGTTAGCATCCAAGGATATCTGGACCTGCCCCTTGGGGACCTGCCAGAGCATAACACTCCTGGCTGTATGGCAGACAGTACTCTGGGGTATTGTGTGGTTTTACCCCATCCCTTTAAAAGGTAAAATTCCACCTACTTCATCCTCTTCTTTCTCTTTCTCTTCCTCTCTTCCACTCATCTTTCTCTCTAACACTCTAGTTTCCAACACTACTGTCTCTCTCTTTTTCCCTTTCCTCTCTCCATCACGCTCTCTACCCTTTTCTCTCTCTCTTTTTACCCAGGAGGACACTGTGTGTTCCCTTTCTCTCTCCCCTCTCTTCCTTCTCTTCTCACACTTCCTTCCCTTCCCCCGGTAAATCCTCACCTGATGTTCTGTCTACCTGGCATGTTTATCACTGACCTACCATAGTTCAGACCCAACCTGCCAGGGTCCATCCCATACCACATGACAACATTTGTAAATGGTTAAAAATAATTAAGCCATATAAGTTAATAGCCAGTCCTCTAATTAATGATCAAATTCTTTAATGTGATCAAAATTGCGCTTATAGTTTTAATAAACACAAATATAATTCATTTACTAATATAATATTTAGCCTTCTGTATATTGTTTTAAAGTTAACTCTAAGGCAATAATTACAAATAAACAAAGTTTGCTACAAAGACAGTTTATCTTGCAGATAAGATTAACACTAAAAGAGATAAACGAACAAAACATGTTTACATGAGAAATTCTGACCATTCCTTATTAAATAAACTTGCTAAAATTTATAAAAATAAATAAATAAACCGAACCCTAGAAAAACCTGGCAATTTTTCTGAACTATAGCCACTCAGTCTCTAGAGAACAAAAGCAGAAAGTGCCTGCCTAGAAGTAAAAGTAGACCTGACCTCAGTTGTTGGCAAGGGTCTGCTCTAAAATTAAGGTGAGTTCTCTGTTACTGAGACTACAGGTGCAAGACTCATTCTTACTCACCCCATCATTATCCCTGTCTGCTGTAAAGCCTGCAGGGACTCTTCTGCCAAGGATATGACAGAGGCTCATTTGTTCAAAACGTGAAGATCATTGACCCTTTGTCCTATCAAGATCCAAGACCAAGAAAATCACACCATAAACAAATGATGGCTTGACCTATATGTACCTAGATCTGCTATGAATTACTGGATTAAAATTTTGCAGACTGATGGTCTAAACTCAAGGTAAGTAGGTGATGTTGCATGTGATTTCCTACAAAAGCAAGTTAAACAAGAGGTAAAATAAAGAATCTATACACAATTATGCAAGCTAATCTGGTGTCAAGCCCTTCACCTTTTCTATTCTCTCAATGTAGAGCACAATGTACTGCATTGCTAAGTCTTGCAATACTAGCATGTTTTTGAAGGCTGCTTCTGACTGTTGTTTCTCCACAGAACATATCAAAACCTGACTACCATACTTTATTCACATTCCAGGATCTTCTGTCTACAATTATACCAGATCATGAGATTGGAAACCTCACTGTCCCATCATTTCCGAAGAAGGTGCCATAGTAAGGTCATGGTAAATATACACTGGGTGAGTCAACATCATCCAGCATGCACGTTTATGCCAGCACACATACACATATCTCAAGAGTTAAAGGACTTATTTATTCAGTATTTATGGAACCCCTACTGTGTTTATTAACTTAATTTCATTGTAGAAACATACATTAATTTCTCCTTGCAGCTGCAGGGCAAGGGACCCACACTAGCTGTGAGAAGTCACATAAGCCCTAGAGTAAACAATTATACCTCAAACTCTGAAGCCAGTCACAGGATTTCTCAGCAGTTCTGCCTGATGTTGTATTTTGCAAGCACTATAATATGACCACTCAAAAAAAAAAAAAAAAAAAAAAAAAAAAAAAAAAAAAAACAATGAGCTCTGTTCCTTGCTCCAAAATACACAGAAAGCTTGGTTCTTCAGTGAAAACTGAAATTCCTCTCCGAATGAATTGCAGGGTCCCAGGGTGTTATATAGCTAAAAGAATATAGAAACTATATCAAACACCTGGGAAGCATTAAGAACCATTATTTTCAAGGTTCATCTCAAGGTTCTAGGTGAGCAAATGCCTCTATCACAGGTTTCTGCAATGGACCACAGTTTTTGTAGTCTTGCTATTTTTTAAGTAATTAAATTGTCAACTTAGTGGAGTTCGTGTCAGAGCCTAATTCAACAGGAGTCAGCAAGGGATACCTGGGAGGGGACACGAGGATATAGGAAATGGCAGATTAAGAGGAATGAAAACAGAAAGGTAAGATAGACAAGGAAGACTAAAGGTCAATACCAAACATTCACAAGCTTATTTCTCAGCCAACATATATACTAAATAAAGTCAAAAGACAAAACATAGAGCGATAGAATCTTCTAAACACCTCCCTGCACTATCATTGGGAGGAATCTCAAAAAAAAAAAAAAACACATTATGTCAGGCAGCAGAACAGCTTCTAATCTCTAATGAGTTGTGCCTCTGGCTGGAACACAGCAGCACAAGCCTAAAGAGAAAAATGTACTCTTTCAATTGAGCAAAAATGCTTTTTCTAGGGACTAAAATAGATGTTATTTATAGACCTCAAGATTATAAAGAAAAGCAGTAGGAAAAAAAGCTTGAACTCAAAAGGCTTCTTTAAGTCAGAAATGACTCCAGCTGGAAACTGAGTCAACGTGGGTTCCCACAAGGAGGCAGAGAAAAAAAAGGGTCAGAAATTCAAGGCCAACTTAAGCTATATAGCAAGAACATGAGAAAAGAAAAGAGGAAAAACTCGTCAGCTTATTGGGCAATATGAACTTCCAAATATACTATTAAGCAGTCTGTCTATATGAACAGCACAGAAACACATCCAACCAAACTGCAGAACTGAATAGGATGAAACTTGTCTTCTAAAGAAATAGACCCCATCCCCTCCTGTCAGGAGTGATAAAAATGTCTTTACCATCCAAGTATGTCTTCAGGCAAACTGTCTTCCCAGCACTTTGCCAGAAATCTCATCAACCCTATGGTTATATCATCCAGGACTGCCTTGTCCCACCCACTAAAAAGTCCTGAGTGCCAGAAGTGGTGTTTTTCTAGCAGCAGGGCACAAAAATGTGGGAATGTCGGCCCAGGTCTTCACAGGAGAAGCAGAGCAGCAATGACACAAGTACCTCCTTTTCTCACCATACAGGAAATGCTTAGTGATACCAGAACATGGTTAAGGGCATAAAAGTTTCTAGTCTTCCATGGAAACCTGAACAGCTAACGTTAGCTGTGAGTATGTACTACAAGTTGGATCTAAATATGCTTCAAAGGCCTGGAGTGATGCTGTTGCACAGAATGTTTAGAAACTAGTATAGTTTAGATAACTAGAGATCTTACAAATGACATGAAACCTTGGCTCAGGCTCCTTCTCTCTCTGACTTGGAACTAGCAAGCAGCAACTCTATGTCTGTCTCTGACTCAATCTAGGAAATAGCCCATAAATGTGTTCCCAACATTTAGGGTAAAACTCCTAACTTCAGTTCATCAAACAAGAAAAATCTCTCATAGGCATGACCACAGCTAACTAAATATAGATAATACCTGATAGGCTTCTTCATAGTTGCATTTTCTGTGTATTTACAGTTCTTCTCAAATTGACAGTAAAAACAACATGAGTCAAAGATGTAAGGAGTAATAAATAATACAGGAAAAAAATGTTCTCACAATAGTCAGAGGAAGATTCACACTACTGGGAAGTGAAAATATTTATGAGCTTTTACTAACATGTACTCCTCAATTCTAAAGTAACATTATCAACAAGTATAACCACAGTTCAGAAAAACACCAATAAAATACACAGATAATCTTTTATTTCTATAACTGTTTTCATTTTTATTCTCTGATCTTTGTTTTGGGGTCTTGTCACCCAACTCCTAAGTAAATATATACATGGAGACTTATTATTTCCTATGAATGCCTAGGCTTGGGTTGATTATTTGGAGCCAGATTTTCTTAAGTTATCCTGTCTATCTTTTGCCTCTGAACTATTAACTTTCCATCTACCTATCATTACTTCTTGTTCCATGACTTGCTGTGTGGCTGGATAGTTGAACCCTGGAGTCCTCCTCTTCTCTATTTTGCTCCTTCTTCCTCTCTTCCCAGGTTTCTCTTCCTATTTAATCTCTCTGATTTTAGCCCCATCTATCTGATCTTCCTGAGTATTTTCTTTTCAGTTCTTTATTAGACCAATTAGGTATCTTACACAAGCAGAATAACACAGCTTTGCAGAGTTAAACAAATGCAACCTGAATGAAATCAAGATATCTTTGCAGCTTTGAGAAAATATTCTTAAAAATATTCTTAAAAATAGCTTAAACAAATAACATAAAATTATATTCCCAAACAAAATTCTCTACAATTCATTAAATCAACCAATAGCCCTGACATCCAATTTCAGAATTAAATATTTCACACATATTCAGCTAGTGAAAACTCAGGCAAAGGACATTGGTGCACCTGGGAAGAATGTCCTGAGATCAGGGCTCTTCTCTCCTTCTAGTAGAGATATATACTCAGGCCAACTTATCTGGGGTAACATGAATTTGTAGACATTGTAAATTATATAGTTATTAACAAATAATGCTGTTTTCTTTGATACTATGAAGATACTTTGATACTATAAAGATAATAAGAGTTTATTACCTGATGTTCATTACAGCATTATTCAAATTATTTAAAGTCACTGGGAATGTCAATGACCTGACAACTGCAAACAATAAAGCAAATGGAAGCTCCAGGATATGTCACTAAGATATTAGGAACCTTAGTAGGGAAAATTTTGAAATTGTAGAGAAGATATTGGACTTTCTAATAATGCTTACCACACTTCAGAAAGGGATTCCCATCTTTTCAGTCTCTTAAGCTTATCTTCCAATATTTTGCTTTTCCAACAGAGCAACACTATTAAATAAAAATAACATAATTTATTCTTCTTCCATTTTCTACCCTGAAAATCAATCTCTGATAGCCTGCCTATACTCTCCAGGCCAAGACTGGCTCTAAACAGATTTTTGCCTCTGTCCTATCCCAACTTCACACCCCTTAGACCTAAATCTTCCTGTTCAGTTCTCAGCTTTTCTTACACTGTATTTCTTTTTGCCTTCCCTGTTTTTTTTTTTTTTACTTTTCAAGACAAGGTTTCTCTGTGTATCTCTGGCTTTTGTAGAACTGACTCTGTAAGTCAGGCTGGCCTTGTCCTCACAGAGATCCCTGTGACTCTGCCTCCATTAGTATTGGATTCAAGGCATGTTCCAGGCTGTTGCTTTCACTCATGTTCTCTCCTCTCTTTTCTCTATTCCTTGTTTTTGATCCCTATTTATGCTCATTATTCTGACTTTCCTACTGCTTTCTCTCTGTTCTTGCTCCTCTCTCTCTCTCTCTCTCTCTCTCTCTCTCTCTCTCTCTCTCTCTCTCTCTCTCTCTCCTCTTCCCGTCTCTCTATTGTATTATCCATATTTTTCTGCCCCTCCTCATTTTTCTATCCCTAAGTATTCTCCCCCAGTTCCTCAGATTCTAATCCTATTAATTCTACTCTCTCAGAAAAAATTCTAAAGTCTTGGTCCTCCGGGGTGCTTAAATTCCACTTGACACACAGAACTTATAAAACAACCTCAGAAGCATCATAGAGAACATTTAATCCTATCACAACTTTTTTTGACCATCCCACAGACCCACTGCTCTTAATTAAAAAATCAGATGACCTTCCTGCATATCTGAAAATAGCCTAGTGGGGGGTATAAGATGCTTCCATGGACCTAAGAGTCTAGGCCTGAGCATACAGGGAATGAAAATTTCACTTTCAAAGCTAGATTTTTGTAGTCCTGCTGAGACAGGAGAGAAGGATCTGTACTTCTTTTGCTTTCTAAGCTTCAATTTGTTTTCTGCATTACTACGTAGAATCTACAGCTGTTAGAGGAGAAAATCACGGGTATTTGTTAAAGGATGAGTTATGTGCTTTGTTGTATTTGTTAAAATGAATGATTTTAAATTTACATTAAAATATCAAAATAAGTAAAATTTATTGGTTTTATGCATAATAATTTTTGGTGAATGATAACTTGATTGCTTCTAGATAACTTATATCTCAAAAGGGTGATGCTTAGCGAAATCCCTTAAAGAAAACTTCATTCCCTGTTGTCTAGCCATCTTTCCTCTTCAGCCTCCCTACTTCCGTCCAAGACTCTGTGATGCTCTTTGCGGCGATGTTCTCCTTCGTTATTGCAATTATTTTCTAAACATATTCCTAGATTATTCTGAGACGTGGATTTAGAAACCGACCTCCTTTACCTTTCGCTGCCCTCCCAAACTCTGCTAACAGTTCTCACAGTCCCTTTATCCCTCGGAAAGATGCGCTACCGGAAGTGCGTCACGGTCCCGCGGCCAAGGCTGCAAAGGAAAGGGGAGGAAACCACAGGGATCAAAGTTCCTCTCTCTTTGAGGTTTCCCCCGAGCAGCAAATACCGGCGCACTTCCGGGTTGCAGCCGAGTAGCTTTGAACGTGGAGTTTCATTGTTTAAATAAATGTTTTGTTTTTTTTCTTTGCGGTTTTCCAGAACAGCAAACAGAGTCGCACTTCCAGGTTGCAGGAGATCTCGTACCTTTCGGTGGGGAATTTTGTTGTTAAAATCAAATTTCTGTTTATTTGCGGTTCCCCCCTACCAGCCAACACAATCGCACTTCCAGGTCGCAGGAGATCGCATATCTTTCGGTTCGGAATTTTGTTGTTTGAATCAAAGTTTCTCTTTATTTGCGGTTTCCCCCAGCAGTATACGCAATCGCACTTCCAGGTCGCAGAAGCTTGGCATTGAGCACGTTTCTTTTTCCGTTTTCAGTCTTAGGATTTCATTGTTTAAGTTCTAAATCATTTAAATCATGAACTTAATGTCAGGTGTAGCCTTATAAGTGAGACCTAAAGAGAATCTTTTGCCTTTTAACCCTAGCGTTAATTCTGTGGGGGAAAACCTTGAAGATTATGCATTGAATTTTCAGCAGGTTTGTCGCTTAAAAATATGTTAGACTTGAATTCCTAAATACTTTGTGGACATCTAACATGTTTTGCTTATATCTATACCATTATTTTAATGTACCAATACGTATAGAAAAGGAGAGATATTTGTTTCAGTGACATATAATTCAATCTCAAGTATCATGGCACATAATACGTCTTAAATTATGCCACCAGAACAGAGAGAGAGAAGGAGGGGGGAGAGAGAGAGAGAGAGAGAGAGAGAGAGAGAGAGAGAGAGAGAGAGAGAGAGAGAGAGAGAGAGAGAGAGAGAAGTGTGAAGCTAGTAAAGCTTCCTGGTAAAGAAGGAAGCAAAGATGACCATTACGATAAGAACATAATTCATTATCTTGTTTAGGAGTTGGAGGTTATATTAGAGTACACATATGTTCTTGCATTTGTTTGTACTCAAGGAGCCTGTGAAGGATCAGTGGATGGAAAATTATTAAGCACTAAGAGAGACTCTGGCTCAAGAATTTACAGTGATGAGATATCATCTAGTTTTGAGTCTCTTTCACCAGATGATGAAATTATTTCTCTTATCTAAGTATACATGTTACATATCTCTGGCCCCTTATATTCTTCTCACCACATTAGCAAACCACTCTTCAGTCTCCAACATCCCCTGTCTGTGATGGAAACATTCAGACCATATATTCTGCTCAAAAACAGTTCCCACTGTGCCTGATTGTTAATATTAGTGATTAAGGTCATCCTTAAAAAACTGTCTTGTGACATGAATAAGAATAGCTCAGCAGTTAAGAACACTGGCTGCTTGTCCAAAAGACCTGGGTTCAATTTGCAGTACCCATATGTCAGATTACAATCATCTGTGTCTCTAGTTCCAGGGGATCTGAAGTACTATACTAGTCTCCTTTGACACTGCAGACATGTGGTATAAAGACTTCAGGCAAATCCTAATACACAAACACATAAAATGAAAATAAATAAAATCTAAAAAATAATCTTGCACTGCAATTGGCCTGTTAAAAAGCGTATTGGGATTTAAATGAAAAAAATACTGCCAACATTATTGATGATGATTTTTGTAATTTATTGTCATATCACATATTCTGATATTTTAAAAAATCACAAATGTTTATCATATTTGTAGCATAGCATTTTTCTGACATAGAAGAATCACTATGTTTATATACATATATGTAATTGGAGATACATATATATACATAATGATCTCTACAATTTTCCTGAAAAAAAAATTTAATCCTGTTTTGCCACTGGAAACAGCTTCCCTGAAGATGATGCTAAATATTTCAATGTTGATGGTCCTTGAATATTCCTCGACCATCAGCCTTTCTTTCTAGACCAGCAAAAAGACTCAATTTGCTGTAAACTCTCATACACAAAGGAGACAGGTTTGCTTCATGGGTTGTATTTTGCTCTTGTTTTATTCTGTGTTTTGAGATAGGGTTTACCTTTTTATCCTTGGCTACTCTGGAACTTGCTCTGTGGACCAAGAAGGCCTTGAATTCAGAGATCTGCCTGATATGCCTGAGATTCTGAGATTCAAGGCATGCACCTCCATCTCACAGAACTATATTATCCTTTAAAGGAGTTATGGAGTTCGGTAATTCATGTAAGAAAATGTTTGGGGATGAGGTTGGAAGCTGAATTTTAGGGAAAAATGGTAGGTAGAATTTGGCTTTTCAGCCAAGCCTGACAACCATTGTTGTATCCCAGAAAGCCTCATGACAGAAACAAAGAATTGACTTCCTCAAATTTTCCTTTAACCTATTAAAATAACTCCTATCATACATAAATTAATTTAATTTTACTGCCTTAAGATGAGTGAACATGTAACCATAATTTATTACTTATTTTAAAAGTAGTTTTTTTCAGACAATATATTCTGACAACAACACCTCTATGCTTGCCAACTGACAAGCCATCTAACGCCTCACTTTTTTCCCTCTTTTTATAAACATGCAGGCAAATTTTTAAAAAATAACCATAGTAGAACAAACTAAAGAAACAGAAAAAGAGAGTGAGAGACAGAGACAGAGACAGCGAGCATAGTAAGCAAAAGGAAACATGCTATCACACAATACCTACAAAACCACAAAATTGGAAATCATACTATATTAGAAAATTACCAGAAACTAAAACAAATCAAACAGAGCTTTATGAGCCAATGTATAAATAAATAAATAATAAATAAATAAATAAGTACTTGAGGCCATATCAGTTAGCTCTCTATTGCTTGACATGGGGCTTCCACCTGAGAATGGTTGATACCACCCAGTGGAGCTCCACCTGAGTAAACTCATTTTTCCTTTGAGAACAGGTGCCAAATGGAAATAGCTTCTTTGTTATCTTAGATAAGAGATTTGGTCCCCTTTCTCATCTCAGTGCTGAGACCCCAAATGACTTGAATCTGTGTATACTTTGTGAATGCAATCAGTCTGTGAGTTCAAAGGTGAACCAGTCCTGTTTTGTCCAATAAGCATTGTTAACTTGGTGACATTTCTCCAATCCCACCGGTTCTTAGAATCTATATTCCTCCTCTCCTGCAGTTTTCTGAGCACTGAAGGGAGGGTTTGGTTGGCAACATGTCGTTTATGACTAGATGATCCAAGATCTTTCATTCTCTGCCCATTGCCCAGTAGCAGGTCTCGGGATTTGTTCCCATTTACTGCCAGTGGTATCTTTTCTCATGATTACTAAATAACCCACTGGTCATGCATATAACAGAATGTCATTGAGAATCATTGCATTGCTATATTTCCTAGCAAAACAACAGTAGCTGGTTTTTCCCTAGGTTCATGCTATATTAGTCCCAGGTATTGGATGCAAGAGCAATATCAGGCCAGGCAGTGGTGGTGCATGACTTCAATTCAAAGATTCAGCAGGCAGAGGCAGGGAAATATCTGTGAATTCAAGGTCACCTGGGTATACAAGCGCTAGTTCCAGGACAGGATACAAAGCTACAGACAAAACTTGTCTTGAAAAAAAAAAAAACGCAAACAAAAATGAGAAATGTGAGAAATGTGTTCTTTCTAGAGGCCTTAAATCCAGTCAAATAGTGTTTGCTTACTTCCATTGCAGACAAAACAGTTCTGAGCTTGCTTTATGTTTAAGTTTCTCCCTGGGAAGCATGGAGAACACCTTCCAGTAGCATCATTACTATTCTGTAGATGTGAAGACTTCAGGAAGGCACATGCTCAACTTCTCTGTGTTGTGTTTAATGAGATATGTAGGTGTTATATGAAGTGATAGGTCCATATCCTTAATTTGTGTAGAGCAACCAATTTCCTGAGCAATAGAATCACTTTTGTGTGTGTGTGTTTCCATGTGAAGCCTTTGTCCAAGAAATCAATTAGATGTAACACATACCTGGGATTGCAGATTTTATATGGTGGAGAGAGAAATGTGGTTGGGGATTTCTATCCCAGTTACTTGATGATTTGATTTATATTTCTTTCATTTTTCTATTATATATTAAGAACACTGCTCTAGTAGGTTTCTATAACACATTTTACGTAATCCATAGTTTTAGTTTTCCTCTCAGCCTTCCAACACTGTCTCCAGCTAATGTTTCCACTCCAGCATGACCACACAAGTGTCTTCATTATTACATTTGAATTTCTTTTTTTCATGGGAAATTCTTTCCTCCTTCATATTTGCCTTTACTCTACCTTTGGATTCTTGAATGTCTTTGTAAAGCTAAAAACCTAACCTCCAAATATAAGTGAATATATATATATATATATATATATATATATATATATATATCATATTCACCTTTGCAATTCTGAGGACCTCACTCAGGATGGTTTTTTTTTTCTATTTCCATCTATTTACCTGTGAGCTTTATAATTTCATTCAACAGACATGCACAATGATTTCCATAGTATGCATACAAGTTTTCATTTTCACCAGCAGCTGATAAGGATCCCTTTACTCTACACTGGCACAAGCATGTGCAGTAGTTTGTTTATTGATCTTATCCATCCTGATTAGTCTAAAATGACATCTGCAAGTGGTTTTGATATGCATACCCATGATGACCAAGGTTGTTAATTATTCTTTATGTGAAACCAGCATTTGAATAGTCCTTTATGGGCCATTAGAAAAAGCAATTTATAATTGAATCATCACAGATAAGTAGGTGCAATTCATGGAAACCAATGCTAAGGAAGACAATGGAAGGATTACTATTCAGAGAGACACCTTAGCAGACAAAGCAGCCCATTCTTTGAGACATGCATCACAAGGGGACACTACACAATTATTTTCTTGGCAGTATGTATAAATGTTACACAATTTTGTCCTTTCATTATCAAAAATGAAGTCATTCATTCTAAGAATAATGTCTTTAAATGAATTTAACTAAACTGTGTGATTGATTGGTGGAGGATGGTAACTGGAGTTTGTTAGATTTAGATAGGGAAAGTTAAAAATATGAGGGTAGATCAAGTAAAGAGACTACACAAATCCAGCACAAGAAAATGGTGAGAAAAAATATGTTCCCAGTGTACATTCTCCTTTTTGTCTGCATAGATCTCTTTTAAATAACAGAAGATGACAAGTCATTTTAAGCACAGAGGACATTGCTGCCCTTAAAAGCACATGCCAAACTATACTTGATCAATTAATGACCACTGTGCTCACAGCGCCATCTAGCTTTCAAAAAACCAGGAAGATGGCTAGAACCCTCTATCAGAAGCTGAAAAAAAGGAGACCAGCGGGCAGACTTACGCGCCGGGCAGAGGCCGGCGGGCAGATGCACGCGCTGGGTGGAGACCGGCATGCAGACGCGGGGGAGACTGGCGGAGGTGGGATAGTCCAAGCATGAAACAGTGAAGCCCACACTGAGAGCAGATCGCCCCACTACAATTAAATCAAGTAGGTTTCTTGGGGCCTAACCTGCAGATTGGGAGGCCTTGTATTGGCGAGATCCACTGGCCTGTCTCTGAAGACACTCCTGGGTGGGGAGAGTGTTCTTGGCCCACGGCAGGCCACAGGAAATGGAGCAGGGGCATTCCCAGACCCCCTTGACCCCTCGGTTAGTCTGTGAGGGCTGTTCCCCTCTACTGGGGCTGCTCCTCCTCTGCTACGACCCCTCTCTCCCTGGCCCATCCCAGCTTGCGCCCAGGGCCCCCCTTCACTCTCCCTCCTTTATATGGGGCCGCAGGATCACCCAGTTTAGCCTGTTAGGGCTCTGGGTCAGGAGCTCAGGACAAAGGGCAGCGGGAGTTTCTCTGTTTTGGTGGCTGGCCCACAGTGTGGTAGGCCTTTTGTTGGCATGATCCCTGGTGAATGGGGAGCATGGCCCTGTTCCTGAAGACCCTTCTGAGGGGTGAGAAGGATCTTGGCCCACGGTGGGAGACAGGAAATGGAGCGAGGGCATCTTGTAAGCAAGGCCACTGGCCCAGCAGGGAAACCTGATCCTGCTTTAAAAGACCCATTAGATAGCATCGATAGGAGGAGATGGGCAGGCACCAAGGCAAGAATTCACCCAAAAATCTGAAAAACAACATGAAAACACCAGAACCCAATGATCTTACATCAGAAGAACTTGAACACCCTAACACAGAAGTAGTGGAAAAAATTGACTTTATGAAAGCAATAGAGTCCCTTAAACAACATGTAAAAAATGCCCTTATAGAAATGGATGAAAAGTATAACAAAAACTTTGAAGAAATGAGTAAATACGTGAATGATACCCTGGGAAAAAAAGAAAAAACGATCAAACAAGTAATGGAAACAGTTCAAGAATTGAAAACTGAAATGGAAGCAAGGAAGAAAACACAAACTGAGGACCAGGTGGATATGGAAAATCTAGGTCAACGAGCAGAGACTACAGAATAAAGCATAATCAATAGAATACAAGAGATGGAAGAATCTCAGATTCTGAGGACACCATAGAGAAAATAAATGCACTGATCAAAGAAAAGAGCAACATCAACAAATTCTCATCACAAAACATTCAGGAATTATGGGAAACAATAAAAAGACCAAACCTAAGAATAATAGGGATACAAGAAGGAGAAGAGTCACAACTCAAAGGCACAGAAAATATTTTTAACAAAATTATGGAAGAAAACTTTCCCAACCTAAAGAAAGATATTCCTTTGAATATTCAAGAAGCATACAGAACACCAAACAGACTGGATCAATGAAAAAGATCCCCTCACCATATAATAATCAAAACACAAAATATACAGATTAAAGAAAGAATATTAAGAGCTGCAAAGGAAAAAGGGCAAGTAACTTATAAAGGTAAACCGATCAGACTTACACCTGACTTCTCTATGGAAACCATGAAAGCCAGAAGGTCCTGGATAGAGGTACTGCAGAAATTAAGAGACCACGGATGCAAACCCAAACTACTATACCCAGCCAAGCTATCGTTCACTATCAATGGAGAAAACAAGACATTCCAGGATAAGAACAAATTTAAACAATATGTAGCCACAAATCCAGCCCTGCAGAAAGTTATAGAAGGAAAATCACAACCCAAGGAATCCAACATTGCTAACACTGCCTACAATAACTCAGGCATCTAGCGACCCTTCAACAGCACAACTCAAAGAAGGGGGACACACAAACTCTACTACCAAAAACAATAAGAATAGCTGGAGCAAACAACCACTGGTCATTAATATCACTTAATATTAATGGTCTCAATTCACCTATAAAAAGGCACAGGCTAAGGGATTGGATACAAAAACAGGATCCAACATTCTGCTGTTTGCAAGAAACACATCTCAACCACAAAGACAGGCATCTACTTAGAGTAAAGGGTTGGGAAAAGGTTTTTCAAGCAAATGGTTCTAAAAAAAAAAAAAAGCAGGTGTAGCCGTACTAATTTCTAACAAAATGGACTTCAAACTAAAATCATTCAGAAGAGATCGATATGGACACTTTATAATTATAACAGGAACAATTCATCAGGATGAAGCCTCAATCCTGAATATCTATGCTCCTAATATAAAAGCACCCACATATGTAAAAGAAATATTACTAAAATTTAAGGCAGACATCAAACCACACACACTAGTAGTAGGAGACTTCAACACAGCTCTCTCACCAAGGGACAGGTCAATCAGACAGAAACCTAATAGAGAATTAAGAGAATTGTTGGAGGTAATGAAGCAAATGGACTTAACAGACATTTATAGAACACTCCACCCAAATAGGAAAGAATATACCTTCTTCTCTGCAGCTCATGGAATCTTCTCGAAAATTGACCACATACTGGGTAACAAAGGAAACCTCCACAGATACAAAAAAATATCATTGTCCACCTGTGTCTTATCAGATCGCCATGGATTAAAGTTAAAAGGCAACAACAATGCTACCTCCAGAAAGCCAACATACTCATGGAAACTGAGCAGTCAACTACTGAACCACACCTGGGTCAAGGAAGAAATTAAGAAAGAAATTAAAGTCTTCCTTGAATTTAATGAAAATAAAGAGACAACATACTCAAACCTATGGGACACGATGAAAGCAGTGCTAAGAGGAAAGTTCATAGCACTAAGTGCCCACTTAAAGAAAACAGAGAAAGCATACATTGGGGACTTAACAGCACACCTGAAAGCTCCAGAAAAAAAAGAAGCAGACGTGCCCAGGAGGAGTAGAAGACTGGAAATAATCAAACTGAGGGCTGAAATCAACAAAATAGAAACACAGAAAAGAGTCCAAAGAATGAATGAAACAAAAAGTTGGTTCTTGGAGAAAATCAACAAGATCGACAAACCCCATCCAAACTAATTAAATGACAGAGAGAGAACACGCAAATAAATAAGATCAGAAATGAAAAAAAAAAAAAAGAAGAAGAAGCAGACGTGCCCAGGAGGAGTAGAAGACTGGAAATAATCAAACTGAGGGCTGAAATCAACAAAATAGAAACACAGAAAACAGTCCAAAGAATCAATGAAACAAAAAGTTGGTTCTTGGAGAAAATCAACAAGATCGACAAACCCCTATCCAAACTAATTAAACGACAGAGAGAGAACACGCAAATAAATAAGATCAGAAATGAAAAGGGGGACATAAACACAGACATAGAGGAAATTCAGAGAATCATTAGATCTTACTACAAAAGCCTATATGCCACAAAACTGGAAAATGCAAAAGAAATGGACATTTTTTTAAAATAAGTACCATATACCAAAGCTAAACCAAGAACAGGTGAACGATCTAAATAGACCTGTTAGTCGCGAAGAATTAGAAATTGTTATAAAAAATCTCCCTTCCAAAAAAAAAGCCCAGGACCAGATGGCTTCAATGCCGAATTCTACCAGAACTTCCAAGAAGAGCTAATACCTATACTCCTTAACGTATTTCACAATATAGAAACAGAAGAGTCATGGCCTAATTCCTTTTATGAAGCTACAGTTACCCTGATACCAAAACCACACAAAGATCCAACCAAGAAAGAGAATTACAGGCCTATCTCACTCATGAACATTGACTCAAAAATTCTCAATAAAATATTGGCAAACCGAATCCAAGAACACATTAGAAAAATTATTCATTATGATCAAGTAGGCTTCATCCCAGAGATGTAGGGCTGGTTCAACATACGCAAATCGATCAATGTAATCCACCATATAAATAAACTGAAAGAAAAAAACCATATGATCATTTCAGTAGATGCTGAAAAAGCATTCGACAAAATTCAACACCACTTTATGATAAAAGTCTTGGAGAGATTAGGGATACAAGGGTCATACATAAATATAATAAAAGCTATTTACAGCAAGCCAACAGCTAACATTAAATTAAATGGAGAAAAACTCAAAGCCATCCCACTAAGATCAGGAACACGACAAGGATGTCCACTCTCTCCATATCTCTTCAATATAGTGCTGGAAGTTCTAGCAATAGCAATAAGACAACATAAAGGGATCAAGGGGATCTGTATTGGAAAGGAAGAAGTTAAGCTTTTGTTATTTGCTGATGATATGATAGTATACATAAGCGACCCCAAAAATTCTACCAAAGAACTCCTACAGCTGATAAATACCTTTAATAATGTGGCAGGATACAAGATCAACTCCAAAAAATCAGTTGCCTTCCTATACACTATGGATAAGGAAGCAGAGAGGGAAATCAGAGAAGCATCACCTTTCACGATAGCCACAAATAGCATAAAATATCTTGGGGTAACTCTGACCAAGGAAGTGAAAGATCTATTTGACAAGAACTTTAAGTCTTTGAAGAAAGAAATTGAAGAGGACACCAGAAAATGGAAGGATCTCCCTTGCTCTTGGATTGGGAGGATCAACATAGTAAAAATGGCAATTTTACCAAAAGCAATCTATAGATTCAATGCAATCCCCATCAAAATCCCATCAAAATTCTTTACAGACCTGGAGAAGACAATAATCAACTTTATATGGAAAAACAAAAAACCCAGGATAGCCAAAACAATCTTATACAATAAAGGAACTTCTGGAGGCATTACCATCCCTGACTTCAAACTCTATTACAGAGCTACAGTATTGAAAACAGCTTGGTATTGGCATAAAAACAGAGAAGTAGACCAATGGAATCGAATAGAAGACCCTGACTTTAACCCACAAACCTATGAACACCTGATTTTTGACAAAGGAGCTAAAAATATACAATGGAAAAAAAGAGCATCTTCAACAAATTGTGCTGGCAAAACTGGATGTCAATCTGTAGAAGAATGAAAATAGATCCATATCTATCACCATGCACAAAACTCAAGTCCAAGTGGATTAAAGACCTCAATATCTGTCCGAACACACTGAACCTGATAGAAGAGAAAGTGGGAAGTACTTTACAACACATGAGCAGAGGAGACCACTTCCTACGTATAACCCCAGCAGCACAGACATTAAGGGCATCATTGAATAAATGAGACCTCCTGAGACTGAGAAGCTTCTGTAAAGCAAAGGACATTGTCACTAAGACAAAAATGGAACCCACTGACTGG
The DNA here is from genome assembly GCF_950005125.1 of Chionomys nivalis. Classification (NCBI taxonomy): domain Eukaryota; kingdom Metazoa; phylum Chordata; class Mammalia; order Rodentia; family Cricetidae; genus Chionomys; species Chionomys nivalis. The sequence continues at coordinate 32,682,612 of NC_080108.1, read as the reverse complement.
GAGAAGATCTTCACCAACCCTGCAGCAGACAAAGCTCTGATCTCCAAAATATATAAAGAACTCAAGAAACTAGACCGTAAAAGGCTAATCAACCCAATTATAAAATGGGGCACTGAGCTGAACAGAGAATTCTCAACAGAAGAATTTCAAATGGCCAAAAAACACTTAAGGTCATGCTCAACTTCCTTAGCGATCAGGGAAATGCAAATCAAGACAACTTTAAGATACCATCTTACACCTGTCAGATTGGCTAAAATAAAAAGCACCAATGATAGCCTTTGCTGGAGAGGTTGTGGAGAAAGGGGTACACTCATCCATTGCTGGTGGGACTGCAAACTTGTGCAACCACTTTGGAAAGCAGTGTGGCGGTTCCTCGGGAAATTCGGGATCAACCTACCTCTGGACCCAGCAATACCACTCTTGGGAATATACCCAAGAGATGCCTTATCATACAACAAAAGTATATGCTCAACTTTGTTCATAGCAGCATTGTTTGTAATAGCCAGAACCTGGAAACAACCTAGATGTCCTTCAATGGAAGAATGGATGAAGAAAGTATGGAATATATACATACTAGAGTACTACTCAGCAGTAAAAAACAATAACTTCTTGAATTTTGCATGCAAATGGACGGAAATAGAAAACACTATCCTGAGTGAGGTGAGCCAGACCCAAAAAGAGGAACATTGGATGTACTCACTCATATTTGGTTTCTAGCCATAAATAAAGGACATTGAGCCTAGAATTTGTGATCCTAGAGAAGCTAAATAAGAAGGTGAACCCAAAGAAAAACATATAGGCATCCTACTGAACAGTAACCTTCATCAGGCGATGAAAGGAGACAGATACAAAGACCCACATTGGAGCACCGGACTGAATTCTCAAGGTCCAAATCAGGAGCAGAAGGAGAGAGAGCACGAGCAAGTAACTCAGGACCGCGAGGGGTGCACCCACACACTGAGACAATGGGGATGTTCTATCGGGAACTCACCTAGGCCAGCTGGCCTGGGTCAGAAAAAGCATGGGATAAAACTGGACACGCTGAACATAGCGGACAATGAGGACTACTGAGAACTCAAGAACAATGGCAATGGGTTTTTGATCCTACTGCACATACTGGCTTTGTGGGAGCCTAGGCAGTTTGGATACTCCTCTTACTAGACCTGGATGGAGGTGGATGGTCTTTGGACTTCCCACAGGGCAGGGAACCCTGATTGCTCTTAGGGCTGACGAGGGAGGGGGACTTGATTGGGGGAGAGAAATGGGAGGTGGTGGTGGGGAGGAGGCAGAAATCTTTAATAAATAAATAAATTTAAAAAGTTGAAAAAAAGAAATGAAGAGATAAAAGAATATGAAATGACTGTGCTCATTGCAACAGGATTTACATAGTCACATCACATGGAAAACCTAATGCCTAATTTATAAAGGGGATATCTAGTGTGTATAACCCTTCATAAACAGACAGTGTACTAATGTGAGATCCTATTTGCTATCATGTCATACACAAAACAACGCAATGGTTAATGATCAATTAAATCCTTTGAGGCTGACTGCTTAAAAGAAAAGTATAGAGTAGCATTTTTTTTTTTATTTTTTCGAGACAGGGTTTCTCTGTGATTTTGGAGCCTGTCCTGGAACTAGCTCTTGTAGACCAGGCTGGTCTCTAACTCACAGAAATCCACCTGCCTCTGCTTCCCGAGTGCTGGGATTAAAGGCATGCACCACCACCGCCCGGCTAGAGTAGCATTTTGCTATGGAAAACATATAATGCAGATTTGAATGTGGACATTACTTTGTCTCTTTCCATCATACTGAAGGATTAGGACTGAATAGACAAGTTGTGTAGTTCAGTCTGCTGACACATTGTCTTTTGCTGGATAATGTGAAGAGTTCACATCTAAAGAGCCTTATTAGATCATTTGGAAGCATGGAGCTCCTTCATGGTGTCAGAGGTAAAGGATAAACATCTGATTTAGGCTCCTCTCCTTGCCACTCTCTGGGAACTAGAGTCTAGGGTCTTCCATCTTGCTTTGCCCCTGGCCAAGTACTCTGTCAAAGTAGCTTCCTACTTTCTTTTGGATTGTACATTATTATTCTCACCTCTGTGCTCTATTCCAATCTCACTGTCTTAAATCCCTTCTTCCTTCCTACTGAGCATGTTATGCACAGATTAGGGGGTAGTGCTTGAAAGCCTGAGTAGTAAATTGACCTGATGCCATTGGAAGGTTCCTCAGCATTGGCCTTGGATCCCTCATTTTTATTGAGTCATCTTTCTCTGCATCCATGCAATGAAAAAATCTTGGTTTAAATCATTTTTACTGGAGTGTATTTATCTTCTAGATTACTTAGTTGAATACTGATGTGGCTATTGATGTTGTTTCCAGTGTAGTTTCTCTCTCCAGAAAGATTTCTCAGAACCTTGGAGAGCTGAAAATCCAAGCAGAGTTGGTTTTTTGAGACAAAGTTTCTTTGTGTAGCCTTGGCTGTCTGGGAACGTGCTTTACAGACCAGGGTGACCTCAAACTTGCATAGATCTGCCTTTTTCTCCCTCCCAAGTGCTGATATTAAAGATATGTGCCACAATCACTGAGAAATTTTAGTTATTTTTTTGGTCAGAGAAGTCTTCCTTTACCATCACATGGGTGGACAATGTCAATCCCTAGATGGGTTCCATTGATGAGGATCTGGATTGACTCAATGGCTCAGAACAAGAAATTTTTTGTGTTCTTGTTCATAGAAAAAAAAAGGTACCTGAATTTAATGCTATTTTTCAGTACACAGGGCATCTTGATATCTGTGTGCTTTCACAATTGCTTACATTTCTCATAATGCATCATTTTGGAAAGTCAAGATGAAGGAAGGACAGAGATGAGAGCAAGGAAAGAGATATCTTGATTGAGGAAGCAATTATGAGGTTAGCAAAAACCTGGCTCTTGAAAAATTCCCAGGAATCTACAAGGATGACCCCAACTAAGACCCTAAGCAATAAAGAAAAGGAGGCCCAAACTTGACTTGCCCTGTAGTAAGACGGATGAATATCACCATAGAACCTTCATTCAGCAACTCATAGAAACAGAGGCTGAGACCTGCATCAGAGTACTGGACTGAGCTCCCAAAGTTCAGTTGAAGAGCGAGAGTAATGAGAATATGAGCAAAAAGGTCAAGACCAGGATGGGTCACCCACTGAAACAGTCTACTTGAGCTAATGGGAACTACTAACTCCAGCCAGACTGAGAAGGAACAAGCATAGGGCAAAATTAGTCCCTCTGAATGTGGTTTACAGTAGCATGGCTGAGGAAGACTGAGGGGCCACTGGCAGTGGCACCAGGATTTATTCCTACTGCATGTACTGGCTTTTTGGAAACCTGTTCTCTTTGGATGGGTACCTTGTTCAGCCTATATATGGTAGGTAAGGCCTTGGACTTCCCCACAACAATGTTCTTCCCCCCCTCTGTGAGAAGTTGATGGGGATGGGGTGGGAGGATATGTGGAGGGAATGGGAGGAGGAAAGGGTTTAGAAACTTGGATTAGTATGTATAATAAGAAAAAGGATAGTTTTTTCTCTCTTTAAAAAAGGAACTCAGGAACGCGAGGGGGGCACCCACACACTGAGACAATGGGGATGTTCTATCGGGAACTCACCAAGGCCAGCTAGCCTGGGTCAGAAAAAGCATGAGATAAAACCGGACTTGCTGAACATAGCAGACAATGAGGACTACTGAGAACTCAAGAACAATGGCAATGGGTTTTTGATCCTACTGCACATACTGGCTTTGTGGGAGCCTAGGCAGTTTGGATACTCATCCTAATAGACCGGGATGGAGGTGGATGGTCTTTGGACTTCCCGCAAGGCAGGGAACCCTGATTGCTCTTAGGGCTGACGAGGGAGGGGGACTTGATTTGGGGAGGGAAATGGGAGGTGGGGGTGGGGAGGAGGCAGAATTCTTTAATAAATAAATAAAAAAAGAAAGAAAATAAATTCTTTAAAGAGAAAAAAATTAAAAAACCTGTACAACACCCCCCCCAAAAAAAAAGAGCATTGTTTTGTAGTCTTCGAAGCAACACTGCATGAACTTTTATTCTGGACCCCTCTGTGCAGTCACCCCAAAATAGAGTCCTGCACATATCCCTGCTGTTGACCTTCACTCTCACCGCTGCTTGTTTTGCCTTTGGGAAATATAATATAATCATAATATTCTTTGTGTTATTGTTCCTCTAACTGGAATAAATTAACTGCTTAGTCTTTTCACATTATTGTGATTTGATGTCTCTTTTATCACAGAGTTGAACAGAAAGAAGAGCTTGTTTCACAAGTGCATTTTATTGAAAGCCCATTCTGTGTTCAATCATTTTAAAGCAGTGTTTGTATTTGTGGTAATCTTCGTCTTGTGAAATTAAATAGGGGTTTATGATAACTAACTGTTTATCTATTCCAATAATCTGTGCTTTGTATTTCCCCTAGGAAGTAAAGAACATATATAATCATGATTATTAATGAAAAGTGCATATTGATTCCTGTCATTTTGACCTCATGATATTTAAGTCTTTCCTCTTCTTTTTTGTTAAATAATTTATTCATTGAGTGTTTAATTGTGGATTCATACATCGCACAAGATGTGTCAGGATGTCAGAGATCAACTCTAGTTGGGTGGGTTCTCTCCTTCTACATCATTTTGAGGAAAGATCTTTATTGCTGCTTCTACCAGAGCACATTTTAATGTGATTCTATATTATATCCTGATCATTAATTTGCAAATGTCCTCCTATTTTTCTCTCTTGTTATTTTTGGATACTTTGTTCTGTATAATCAATATTTTAAATGTGAAACATAGCAAGGAGTATACATACACACACAAACACACATACACATCAATCAACACTTCTTCTGTTCATATTACTAAATGTTAAGAACAAAGAGAAAAGTTATGTACCAAAGGGACTAAAGGAATAAGACCCTGGTAATGAACTTTATCCTTTATGTATGGTGTCTCTGCAGAGGTTTTGCTAGATACGTTCACCTACTTGCTTGTGATGCTTTCTTTCTGTGGCCAAGATTCCTCTAAAAATCTAAACTCATGTATTTGTGATTGTATCATCTTCTTGATATATATATATATATAGTTTTTTCTGGAGCATATAGTAACATCAGATATTCTCTACTTCTTGTAATAATATTTGTTTTATTTTTTCATATGTATGCATGTGTGTGTGTCCAAGTGTTTTGTGTTTGTGTGTTTGCCCACAAATACAGAAGCAATGTTTGATCCCCTGGAGCTGAAGTTACAAGTGGTTTCAAGCCTTCCAATATTGGTTCTGGAAACCAAACTGTCGTCATTTGGAAGAACAATAAGGATTCTTAATTATTGATCTCCTCAATCTCTATCTCCTATATCATTTTACTTTAGACAAAAATTCTACTCTTTGATTCGGCTATTGAGAACACAGGAGTTAGCCACACTGTACTTCATAGAAGAGAAAGTGGGAAGTATACTCGAATGCACTGGCACAAGACTCCACTTCCTAAATATAACACCAGTAATACAGACACTGATAGAAACAATAAATGGGACCTCCTGAAACTGAAAATCTTCTGATAAGCAAAGGATATGGTCAACAAGACGAAACAAAAACTTACAAAATGGGAAAAGATCACATCTGACAGAGGTCTGATCTCCAAAATATATATATAAAAAAAAAACCCTCAAGAAATTGGTCATCAAAAGAACAAATAAACCAATAAAAATAGAATACCGAGAACTCTTAACAGAGGAATCTAAAATGGCTGAAAGAGACTTAAGGAAATGCTCAACACCCTTAGTCATCAGAGAAACACACATCAAAACAACTCTGAGATTCCATCTTATACCTGTAAGAATGGCCAAGATCAAAATCACTGATGACAAATCATGCTGGAGAGAATGTGGGGTAAAGGGAACACTTCTGCATTGCTGGTGGGAATACAGGCTGGCACAGCCACTTTGGATGTCAGTGTGGCGATTTCTCAGAAAATTAGAAAACAACCTCCCTCAAGACCCATTAATACCACTGTTACATATATATCCAAAGAATGCTCAATCGTGCCACAAAGACATGTGCTCAACTATGTTCATTGCAGCATAGTTTGACACAGCCAAAACCTGGAAACAACCTAAATGCCCCTCGACTGAAGAATGGATAAGGAAAATATGATAAATTTACACAATTGAGTACTACTCAGCAGAAAAAAAAAATAATGACATCTTGAATTTTGCAGGCAAATGGATGGAGCTAGAAAACATCATTTTGAATGAGGTAACACAGGCCAAAAAATAACAATTATCACATGAATTAACTCATAAGTAGGTTTTAAATATAAAGCAAAGAAAACCAGCCCACAACCTACAATTCCAGAGGGCCTAGACAAAAATGAGGACAAATAAGAGAGACTTTCATAGATCTAATCTACATGGAAGTAGAAAAATACAAGATCTCCTGAATAAATTTGGAGCATGGGGACCTTTGGAGAGGGTAGAAAGGGAAGGAAGAGGCAGGGAAGGGAGAAGAGAAAAAATGCAGATCTCAATAAAAATCAATAAAAAATAAAATTTCAAGATACTTAACATTTTTACACATATTTTAAAACAACCATAAAATTTCCATTTTAAAAAGTCTTATGTGATTTCTATTGGAAATACCACTGGCTTAGAGATCATTTGGGCAAATTTTATTTTGGTCTACTTTAAATAAGCATAGGGAGTATTTTCTGCTTTTTAGTATTAATAATTGAATAATTTTGGTTAAAAAAAGAAGCAGACCATATAAGGGTCAGTTAGTGGTTTTGGAACACTACCATGTGTGCTGTTTACACAATCACAATCTGGTTAAAAGGAAGTTTATCAGCCAGAAATCTTTAGGACAAATAAATGTGTATCATCTTAAAACTCATAAATAGTACTGAAATCATATCAGAATAATTTTGGTTGGACACTCTCACAATTTCTTTGGCATCGTTGCCCAAGCATAGGCAGCATAACAAACTGTAGGTAAAAAGATTTATGGCTGGGTTGGTATCTTAAGATACACTTGAGAAGAAAGAACCCATACCTGACACTGCTTGGGAAATAAAGAACCAGAGACTAGATAATCCAAAAATCTCAGATAAAATCAAATGCAATTGGCCACAATAAGGTAAATACATGCATACATATATGCATGCATATATACATAATACATAAATAATTACTAATGATATCTTGATATATTCATCGATCAATGCCTTTTCCACTCACCATCAAGCAACATCCTTTGGCAGCAGAGAGAAACGGATGAAAGGACCAACAGCCAGGCATTATTCAGAGACAGAGTCTATGTTAGAGCTCTCAATCAAATCCCTTCACTCAGAGCTCATGAAATTATGTGGTTGTTGAGGCAGAAAGATTTTAAGACTCAGAGAAGACATAGGATACCAGGAGAAACTGGTCCCCTGAATCAATTATGCAAGGCACATAAGAGCTCACAGAGACTGACACAGAAAGCACAGGGCCTACATGGTTCTATACCATGTCCTCAGTGTATACATTATAGTTTTTAATTAGTTTAGCATTTTTTATCAGACTACTGAATAGGGTAATGAATTGTGTTGTCTGGGTTTTCTGTCCTGCCTGGTTTCTGTAGTCCCACCAGGTCCCACAGCCATTTAGCCCCAAAGGAATCACACAGAATTCTACCTTAATCATAAACTGATTGGCCCATTAATTCAGGCTTCTTATTAATAATTATAACTTACATTAGCCCATTATTCTTGTCTAAGCTAGCCACATGGCTTGGTATCTTTTTCAGAGGGTAGGTCACATCTTCGTTCCTCGTGAAAACTATATTTGTTTTAAAAAATGGGGGAATAGTAATAGTGGGTAATAGAGAAATACTTGTGAGCTATTATTCATGAATAATTTACATTGGTATAGTTTTTGTATATTGATACAAGTTCAATTTATATTTGTTACTTTTGATTACATTATTTGTACACCTATACAAAGTTATTTTGTCAGATTGTATATATGTATGTTATTATCTCAGTTTAGGACAAAATGTATATTGATACAACTTTTAGGATGTATTTTCATATTGCATTATATATTACTCCTACCTCTGATCAAGACTCTTATATATTGTTTACATTTTGAGGACATTGTCCTCATTTGTTGCACATTTATTTACAGATTATTTAATATTCTGATATGAAGTTTTATTCTTTAAGTTATATAGGTATAAATTACTATAGGTCAATAGTTGTTTATGCTTGCTGTATATACAGTTAGATCAATTAGGTTCTTTAGGTACATAGAGATTGTATTCTGTCTAGCTAGGTAATCTTCAACCATTCCAGGATATGTGGAGTATGGCTTTTAAATAACTAAGGGTTCTGTAAACATGAGACATGACTGCTTCTGACAGAACCAATCTATTCTGGAAAGAATGTTGAGCACAAAAGAGCACATAGAGCTTGTTTTCTTCTTGGAAAAACTGGCCTTTGGGCAAGGAACTGACAAGCCTCAACCACTGACAAGTTACATGATATCCAGAAATGAATAAGAAGGACTGTCAAATCTTGCCAAGACAGGATAAGACAGTTTTGAAAAATTTTCTGCTCAATAGCACCACCCTGTTCCAAATGATGCCAACCCAGAAAACTGTATCCACAAAAAGCCTGACAGAGCTTGAGAAGTAATCTAGACAGAAAAAAAAATAGAGTTAAATATGGCTTATTGATAGCAGCATTTTCTCACATGGGCTCTGCTCACTAGAAACAAGCACTTTCATTTAAGAGAGGCTTCCTGACTCAGCTTTAGATGCAAAACACTGCAGCTCTTAAGAGGTCCTGACACGAAACACTTAAATGGTTTTGATAAAAGCTGACTGCATGCTTTTTGGTTTTCAGCAATGGCAGGGAAAAAAGCTGCACTGTTTTAAAATGCTGGCTTTCTGGGCCATCCTGCCGCTGCAAACTCTGACACTGAGGCAGGAGGTCTGGCTACAGAGAGAGCATTTGAGTGCTATTTTTGGACACACTGCTGCAGCTTGCTTGCTGGCAAGGACCTTGAATGCCATAGAGTTGTGGCAATAAACATGGCTTTAGCCTGTACCTCTGACATGAGCCTGTAATTTCAGAAAACTAAGGAATGGGCTGGATCTAGCCATCAAAGCCATGGCTTTAATCCTCTCCATATTGCTTAGCAAATTAAAGACTCATGAGGTCAGGAAAAAAGAGATATACAGTAAAGAGGGAGTCAAAGATGAAGAAACCTTCTAAATGGTTTACAGTGTGTTAATATATGCAAGCTAAAGGTTAAAGTCCTTAAAATAAAAAAGAAAGAGAGTTGTTGGGTGTGGTGGTACACACCTTTAATCCCAACACTTGGTAGACAGAGGCAGGCAGACCTCTGTGAGCTCAAGGCATGGTGGCACACCTTTAATCCCATCACTTGGGAGGCAGAGGCAGCAAGACCTCTGAGAGTTCAAGGTGTGGTGGCACACACCTTTAATTCCAAAGCTTGGGAAGCAGAGGCAGACAGACCTCTGTGAATTCAAGGTGTGGTGGCACATACCTTTAATCCTAATGCTTGGGAGGCAGAGGCAGGTGGATCTCTATGTGTTCAAAGACAGCCTGGTCTACAAAGGGAGTTCTAGGACAGCCAAAAATATACAGAGATCCTGTCTCAAAAAGTAAAAATAAAAGATATAGAGGTTAAAGTAAAGCCACAGAGAGATGGAAAATACACAGAGAATCTGGATACTGTATGTTATTCTGCCTCTTTGAATTGTTTTAATGCTGAGGAAAGAGCAACAGGTGCTAAAAATTATTTGTTTATAAATGCTGCTAAATTAATTTAAGACAGGTATTTAAAAAATGCCTTGACTTCAAAATTGAAGTCAAAAGGTATGTTACTTTGGAGAAGAGAATTTGCTTTTGTTTCCACAAGAAATGAGAGGATGTGGATTCATTCTGAGTTAAGAAAAATCAGGTTTGATCAAGGAAGACCACCTGAGAAATCTCCAGTAGGAACAGATGGCCTGGATGTTTGAGTTCTACATCCAGAACAGATTCAAGACTGCTGCCTGAGATGATCAAGACTCACAGGATACTCCCTCCAGTAAGGACTTGATCATAATTCTAAATTTTCTTTAGGTTCCAATAAGATTATCAGTGTCCTTAACCAGCAGAAAGAAGCCTGGAAAACTATTCCCACATTCCCAAAAATTAGACTATGGATGTTCTTTTTTTTTTAGAAAAGGAAGTGGGGCAGGATAATTGTCTATATTCTGTATTCTGTCAGTTATGTTTTAAATAAATGCTGATTGGCCAGTAGCCAAGCAGGAAGTATATGCAGGACAACATGATAAAAAGTAGAGGTGGGTCAATGAGAACAGAAGAATTCCGGGAAGGAGGAAGCCCATTCCTCTCCAGTCCTGTCCAGACACTGAAGAAGCAAGATGTGACTTGCCCAACTGAAAAAAGGTATCTAGCCATGTGTCTAACATATACTATAATAATGGGCTAATGTAAGTTATAATTATTAATACAACTGACATGATGCTTCCTTTCTGAGGACTAGTTTTCAATTGACCAAAACACAGAATTTTACTACCTAGTCCCTATAGATATGTCTACAAAACATTATTGTACCTATGGCTCAGTAAACATTGCAGAAGAGGGGTCAGAAAAAAAATGTTAAAGCCTATAAACCAGGTTGTTTGCTGTTAGATTGTATCTCTTCATAATATGAGAATCTATGCCCACAAATTTTCTTCAATTTGACCGCACAAATGTGTTTGTTTCTGAAACTCAACTTAAGGACTCTACACCATCATTTGCTTCTTGAAGACCTTATTCTCCACTTTATTTTTTCCAAAGGGCTGTTTTCTACAGTGCACAGGGGGCATACTTTCCTTTCATGTATATTCTCTATGGGTTCCTTCCTCTGACCTCATTTCATTCCTGATATTGAAATTTCAACAGTGACTGAGTAGTCCTCTTTTAATCCAATTCTGCCCAAGTAGAAGTCAATAATTTAGGGAAGCTGGCAATCAGAAAATCACAATCAAGACAAGAAGTGATGATTCATTCATAAGTCTTCAGCCAGCTAAAATGATGCAAAGTAATGATTCCACTGACTTAGTGTATGACTCTGTAAAATAGTATTAGACTCTTTCCCCATATTATGCATGGTGGAAAGTGAAGCCTTTTCTGTAGAGTGCAACTCTGAAAATGGAAATGCAGGCACTTGAGGGCCAATAGCACCGTCTCATAGAAATCACAGCTCTTGTGAGCTTTGTAGTATGAACACTGCTCCTCAAAGCTGGTTCTACCACATGTCATGTACCGAAAACAGGAAGATTTTCAATTTTTTCATTGGTTAATGGGAAAAGCAGAGACTCTCTAAGGAAACAGGAGTCAATAATTAGCAAAAATTTGGGTCTTTCCATGTTAGTACTAAATGGGAAATCTGGAAATGGTTATCACCTTCCAGTCCAGGGCCCAAAAGTCTTTATTAAAAGAATCTGACCCTTTATATTTGAGACTTAATAAAGACACATCTCTGTTTGTACCACTGGGCTCTGCAAGCTGTATAGCATAGCTGTATGAGCTGAAAGATGTGCTTTCTTTAATCTATCCTTGGCCTCGTACCTGAGATGCCTGACCTGTTTTCAGATGGTGCATAGGCTACTCTTCTTTCACCTACATATCCCAACCTAAAGAGTTTGGGAACAATTTGTACATCCTGCCACTGAAAGCATCAATGACGGGATTTTGTGGCCTTCACTGGAACAATCTGAAAATTGTTTTGTGGAGTGGCAAATTCTACTTCCCAGAGAAATTCAACTGTAGCTCTCTGTATGTAGTGACTTGCTCACATGACAGCCCTTAATGAAAAGGTTTTCTTGGATGGACTATAATGTGCTATATATCTGCTTTCTTGGCTTTCAAAGATAACTCTTAAAGACAGTAGGGGAAGTGATTATAGAAAGAAGTGATGTTTTGAAAAAGATTAGTCTGATGCCTGAGACTCTCTATACTTTGATTGTAGCCAAACAATTCATGGATTCATTTGGCATACTAGCACAGAGAGTGCCACAGTCAGAGTTAAGGAATCAAGTATTGTATCTTGGGTATAAATGGAGAAAAAAAAACAAAACAAAACGAGGTTTGTAGAGGCACAAAGTGCACACAGTTAAGCACTGGAGAATCCAGGAGAATGAAACTCACAACAAGGCATACTTCAAAGGAAAGGGATGTTTAAAATGTCATTCTTGAAATGTCGGAATGGGTGTAGTTTACAATCTGGTGATCCTTTATTCTCTGGGGAGTCAGGTTCAGCCTGTGTCTTCCAGCATTTGTTTTACTTGTCACAAACCATTTCCCCGTAAAATTTTGAGCATTGTTTCTATACCATTAAACTCATCCTTGTGACAAACATCATTTTTAATTTGGAACAGCTTAAGTAACATCTGTGTTATCTTAGAATCAGGTCAATATGTTTGTCTCAGTCATTTCCCTAGTTCCTTATGTGGAACATTGTTTCAAACTCAACAAAAAGTTTATAACAGGCAAATCAATATGTAAATTACAAGTAGCTTCAAGGTAAACATGTCTTGACCATTATTGTACTCATGAGTTTAAGTTAATTATCATCTTAAAAACTATTTTCCAAAACTGAGCTATGCGAATATATGGGAAAAAACATACAAGCTAATGTCTGACTCTAGAAGTTCTAACCATTTACTAAATCAGACTGTTTTGGGTTTCATTCCTACTTCACCCTGATCATTTTTCCCTTCCTGCTATATAGTCTGCTGGGACATTTTCACAGCTAGTGCCAAACATGGGGCACATGACACACAGCTCCCCACTGAAGGAAAAATCACTTTTTAAATAGAACTTAGGAGTTTAAGAACCTCAGTATTCCCACTCAAAAGGGATCATGATCATAAGTTACAAAGTGGAAATTGATATGTTTTTCTCAGTTCTTTGAGACAAAACATTTAATACAATTATTGGGAAAATTTGTAAGGTCCACAAGAACACAATATTCAGAGCAACATTTTTCTGATTTCACATTCATAAGAACTAACATAAACAGAGCATATGAAAAGGTTCATCAAATCCCTGTTAATTATTTTACAAGTTTGAGTACAGTAATATATTGACTGGACACTCAGGCATGGGAAAGAAGTTGAGAAAGAGAAAATCTTCTGCCACACATCTTGGCTTATCTTCTCAGGATAGGCCAGAATGGATTCCAGTCATTTAGGTTTTCCAGTGGTCACAGAGACATATCTGCCCTCTTGCTCACCCCAGAAATATGGCTGGAACTCAAAGTCCTCCACTCCATTCCATATTTTTTCAGTTTCCAGCTTTTGATGGAGGAGAGCAAATTCCAAGAAATCAGAGGTTTGGCTCCAGGGACAAAACATGAGTGAGACTGACTGCTCAGAGTTGAATCTTTGGCATTTCTTTAAATATTTTCCCTTCATAGAGATTATTGTTCAACGCCAAAGGTTTCTTCATGGGAAATTTTTGTTTGTTTGTTTGTGTTGCCAAAACATGGGAATAACTCAATATCAATGATTGATTCATAGAAGAAGAAAATTAAAGGAAAGTCCACTTTTAATATAGAAGCAATTACAGCTGGGTCATAAAGCGTTTTTCAATGCAGTTTAAGTTTCTAGAGGTATTAGTCATTCGTTATATGGAAGATGTTCTCTTCTGCTCATCTAATCAATACATAAATGAATTCTTAACTTTCAAGATAAAAGCAAAAATAAAATTTTGTGTCTTCTCATTGGTTAGGTTTTCATCTATTTATCACAACTGAGATTTGGGATTTAGCTTTCCAATTTACATAATTTTTTGTAATTGCAATTAAATTCTACATATATTGATGTGGGAGTCCCCTCTGTGTGCTGTGATTACCATTAATGAATAAAGAAACTGCTTTGGACCTATAGCATAACAGAACTTAGGGAGGCAGAACAAGCTATGCTGAATGCTAGGAAAAAGAAAGGCAGAGTCAGAAATATGCCATGGAGTCTCCACAAGAGTCAGACATGCAGAAACTTTGCTGGTAAGCCACTACCAAGTGGCAATACACTGATTAATGGAGATAGGTTAAATGAATATGTAAAAGTTAGCCAAAAAAATGCTAGGGCTAATGAGCCAAACAGTGATTTAAGTAATATGGTTTCTGTGTGACTATTTGGGGCTGAGCAGCCATGAACTAACTAGCATCTTCCTCCAACAATATACAAAGTTTTATATATATATATAGTGTGTGTGTGTATATGGATATTAATGTATTAAATACTGCTGCTGCCAAAACAGTGTCTCATAGAAATAATACCTTACTAGTAATAAGCTTACAGAAATTATAGCTCTAAATGAAATGAGCTCCATTATTTCTTCTACACTGATAATAATTGGGAGTTTATATTTCATGTTACTCAGGATCTATAAATAATCACTATCCAAAATATTTTTTTCTTTTTATTATTATTATACAAATTTTTACCTCCTCCCCTCCTCCCATTTCCCTCCTCCTCCCCCAATTTCCCTTCCCTCTCCCTCTCCAGGCCAAAGAGCAGTCAGGGTTTCCTGCCCTGTGGAAAGTTCAATGTCCTCCCCCTCCATCCAGGTCTAGGAAGTTAGGATCAAAACAGATTAGGTTCCCACAAAGCCAGTACATGGAGTAGAATCAAAACCCAGTGCCTTTGTCCTTGGCTTCTCAGTCAGCCCTCCATGTCAGCCATATTCAGAGAGTCTGGTTTGATTACATGCTCCATCTGTCCCAGTCAAGCTGGCCTTGATGAGTTCCCATTAGATCGGCCCCACTGTCACAGTGGATGGGTGCACCCCTCGTGGTCCTGACTTCCTTGCTCATGTTCTCTCTCCTTCTGCTCCTCATTTGGATCTTGGGAGCTCAGTCCAGTGCTCCAATGTCGGTGTCTGTCTCGATCTCCAACCTAGATGCCCCTCAATGGAAGAATGGATAAAGAAAGTGTGCAATATATACGAATTAGAGTATTACTCAGCAGTAAAAAACAATGTCATTTTGAATTTTGCATGCAAATGAATGGAAATAGAGAACACTATCCTCACTCAGGTAGCCCTAAATAAAGGACATTGAGCCTATAATTCATGATCCCAGAGAAGCTAAATAGGAAGGTGTACCCCCCCAAAAAAAACAAACAACAACAACAAAAAAAACAAAACAGGTAGTTATCCTCCTGGATATTGGAATTATACAAGATTTCCAGGCAAAAATTGAGAGCTTGGGGGTGGGGGTGGGATGGGGGTAAGGGAAGATGGGAAGAGAGAAGTGAGAAGAGGAGGATGGTGAGAGCTTGGGGGAATGGGTCAGTTGGGATGGAGGAGGAGTGGATATGGGAGCAGGAAAGTATATATCTTAATTAAGGGAACCATTTGAAGGTTGGCAAGAGACTGGACTCTAGAGGGGTTCCCAGGTGTCCAAGGAGATGTCCCCAGCTTGTTCTTTGAGCAGCTGAGGAGAGGGTACCTGAATTGACCCTATACTATAGCCACTCTGGTGAATATCTTGCATATCATAAAAATATTTTTTAAATATTTTAATGGTATCACATAGTAATTATCTAATGTACGTCTAAAATTTTTATAAATATTGTTTTTCTTGCTTTTGTAATTGTTCCTTCAAAAGGACAAGGAGCATTTATTTTATAGACAAATTCCATATTCACTACAAATGAGTGTACTCTAGATGTACAACTCAATAATCTGAAATTGCTATAATCAATGAGTTTTGATTAGATATTTCTAAGCCATTCAATATTTTAAGTAACCTTGTGTTCAAATCAATGCAGGAATGATCTCTCTGTTCTACATAAACTTTTTATCTCAGCATTTGGAAATTCATTAGGCGTGGTTTACAAACCTACATAATATGCAATAATAATTTAGATTTTACTTGTAACAAAAGGCAGAAAGCTCTTATGTAAAAATTAGGTCTTCTCTATCATACTATGTAAAATAAATGATATTTATATAACAGTCACATGCCTTGTGTTAATGTTAGCTGATGGCACATCTGGATAAAAAAAAAGGCTTTATGCCAATTTGTGCACCTGCATTGAGAACTGGTTCCATTCCCAGTACCCATAGCAGATCAAGCCACACACAATCAGAGGGCCTAGTTCAGTTTTATGCAGGGTCTGCAGCTGTCACTCCAGAGTCTGTCAGCTCCTATAGCATGGGTCAGTTGCCTCTGATTTCCCTCACATTGATCATATAAGTCCTCCTCTCTCTCTTCACATATATAACAATAAATTTATACGATTGCAAAAGTCTACTAAAGTGAACAAAATTTGAATTAGTGATGCATATCTAACTACTTACGTGTTTGCTAACAACAGGCTACAAAAATATTTAACTAAATAGCAACATGTATTTGATAAATAAGATACATGTGAAAAATAAGATCTATAATATCTTAAGCTATATTAAGGAAATTAACTTAAAATTTTAAGCTAACTTAAAATTATATGTCTGACCTCCCTGTCTTTGTGAATATATTTATGGATTAAAGTTTCATTTTGAGGTTAAGGTATTGTAATTTTAATGCTCAAACTTAACAGGAATAAAAACTATAAAACCCTAAACATATGAAAGCTACTAACTTCTTATCATTCAGGTACACCACACCTGGCCTACCCCATGGGACCTTACAGAATACATCACCCCTGCATGCATGACAGGCAGTACTCTGGCCAGCTGTGTGGTCTCACCATGTCGATTTAAAAGGCATAATTGCACATACTCCTTGTTCTTCTTTTTCTTCCCCTTTTCTCTCTCCCACTCATCTCTCTCTAGCTCTCTGCCTTCATGCACCTCTATCTCTCACTTTTCCCCTCTCTTCTCTCCTTTTCTTTCTCTCTCTCTTCCCATAAATCCAATCTGTGCTACCTTTCTCTCTTCCTCTCTTTCTTCCCTTTCCACACTTCATTCCACTTTCCCAATAAAACTCCCTATGTAAGCTTGACTACATGGTGTCATTATTCCTCATTTGCCATGGTTAAATCCAAACAAGGTCCATATTGTGCAGTACCATAACACTGGTGCTGTGAGAGACTCTGCAGGCTTTGCTGGTAGTTCCTCCTGCCCTGGCAGTTTGAGGTGTGTCATGACCTTGTAACCTTCAATCTGGTCACTTTTTCAACTAAAGGATCACTGAATGCCTCTATCCAACACCACCATAATTAATAACAGTAAGCCCCTCCATCTCCGTCTATGTCCATGCTTCCATGAATGAGGATTCATCTCTCAACCTTTGTTTATTATCTTTAAGACACACCCACCATCCCTAGTAATGGGCAACCACACATCTCTCAGGCTCAAAATTCCAATTGACCCCTGTTCATACATGGTGATATAGACTACCATGTGTTTCCACTCACAACAGCTCCTGGACAATTGGGTGATGACCCACTAGCTATATTGTACTGTCTTGTCTGTTTATGCTGAATTTCTGGGAAGCTATAGTTCAGCATCTTGAACTTACCTTTACCTCACTCACAGAAAATATACATACCCCAATTTTTCCCTCAGGTATCAGTTCACATGAGTGTTTATCAGCACCCAATATCCAGGTATGTCACAGGACCTTCAAAACATTTTTTTCCAGTAATATGATAGATAAATAAGACACACTGTTTTTAACTCTTATCTTCACTGTACATTTTATCTCTATTCTTTTTCCCTGTGCTGACTACAGACAGGCAGTGAGTCTGGAGCAGGTGTGCCATTGGTGCCCTGAACCTGTACCTTCCCTTCGGCATGTCTAGGATTTGCTGCAGCTTGTTGGACCTGCATTGCCCCTGACTCCCCTCTGGACAATGATGCAACCCAAGAGATGCCAGGCATATTCCTGGCCCTGATGGTTTTGTTCTGTGCCACACACAGAGCATAGACCTATCTGAATTACACTTGACTTCTCAAGGGAATCCATGAAAGACAGAAGGTCCTGGAGATATGTGCTGCAGAAACCAAGAGACCATGGATGCAAGCAAAGACTAATAAACCCAGAAAAGATTTTATTCACCATTGATGGAAAAAAACAAGATAGTCAATGAAAAAAACGAGATTTAAAAAGTATGTATCCACAAACTCAGCATTACAGAAAGTGCTAGAAGGAAAACCACAAACCAAGGAAGGTTACTACACCCACAATAACACAGGCATCTGATAAAGCCCCACCAGCATAATCCAAAGAAGGAAAACACACAAACACTACTACTGAAAAATAACCAGAATTAACAACCACTGGTCATAAATATTGCTTAATATTAATAGACTCAACTCATCTATAAAAAGACACAAGCTAAGAGAATGGATATGAAAACAGGATCCACCCTCCTGCTGTTTACAAGAAACATACGTCAAACTCAAAGACAGACACTACCTCAGAGTAAAGGGATGGGAAAAGGTTTTCCAATCAAATGGACCTAAGAAACAAGTGGGTATGGTTATCCTAATATCAAACAAAATTGATTTCAAACCAAAATCAATAGGAGAGAGGGACACTTTATACTCATAACAGGAACAATGCATCAAGATCAAGTCTCAATCCTGAATATCTATTCCCCGAGTCAAGAACACCCACATATGTAAAAGAAACATTACTAAAATTTAAATCACACATCTAACCCAACACACTGAAAGTAGGAGATTTCAACATTCACAGACCTTGAAAGAATGATACTCAACTTCATATGGAAAAACAAGAAACCCAGGATAGGCAATGCAAGCCTGTACAATAAAGGAACTGCTGGTGGCATTACCATCCCTGACTTTAAGCTCTATTACAGAGCTACAGTTATGAAAATGGTTTGGTATTTGCATAAAAACAGAATGGAAAAAAGAAAGTATCTTCAACAAATGGAGCTGACATAACTGGATGTCAACATGTAGAAGAATGAAAATAGATCCATATCTGTCACCATGCATAGAACTAAAGTCCAAATGGATTAAAGACCTCAGTATAAATCTGAGCACACTGAACCTGATAGAGGAAAAAGTGGGAAGTAAACTTCAATGCATGGGCACAGGAGACCAGTTTCTCTGTATAACCCCAGTAGCACAGACAATAAGTGCATCAATAAATAGATGGGACCTCCTGAAACTGAGAAGCTTCTGTAAATCAAAGGACACAGTCAATAAGACAAAAAGGCAGCCTACTTAATTGGAAAAAAATCTTCACCAAGCCCACATCAGATGAAGACTGATCTCCAAAATATAAAAATAACTCAAGAAATTAGACATTAAAATTCTAAATAACCCAATTAAAAAGTGGTGTACTGAACTAAACAGAGAATTCTCATCAGAAGAATTTCAAATGGTCAAAAGATACTTAAGGACAGGCTCAACTTCCTTAGAGATCAGGAAAATGCAAATCAAAACAACTCTGAGATGCCATCTTACACCTGTCAGAATGGCTAAGATCAAAAACACTAATGATAGCTTATGCTGGACAGGTTGTGGAGCAAGGGAAACACTCATCCATTGTTGGTGGGAATGCAAACTTGTGCAACCACTTTCACTTTTTTCTTTTTCTTTTTCTTTTCTTTTTTTTTTTTTTTTGGTTTTTTTCGAGACAGGGTTTCTCTGTAGCTTTGGAGCCTGTCCTGGAACTCCCTTTATTGATCAGGCTGGCCTCAAACTCACAGAGATCCGCCTGCCTCTGCCTCCCGAGTGCTGGGATTAAAGGCGTGCGCCACCAACTCCCGGCTGTGCAACCACTTTCAAAATCAGTGTGGCAGTTTCTCAAAAAAACTGGAAATCAATCTACCTCAGTATCCAGCCATTTCACTCTTGGAAATATCTAAAAAATTCAATCTACTACAAGAAAATTTGTTCAACTATGTTCATAGCAGCATTATTTGTAATAGCCAGAACCTGGAAACAACTTAGATGCCCCTCAACTGAAGAATGAACAAAGAAAGTGTGGAACTTCTAGACATTAAGTACTACTCAGCAGTAAAAAATAAAGACATCTTGAATTTTGCATGCAAATGGATGAAATGAGAAAACATTATCCTGAGTGAGGTAACCCAGACTCAAAAAAACTAATATGGTATGTCCTCACTCATAAGTGGATACTAGTCATAAACAAAGGGCAATGAGCCTACAGTTATGGATGCTAGAGAAACTAAGTAATAAGGTGAACCCAAAGAAAAACATATATACACCCACCTGGAAATTGGAATCAGACAAAAATTTGTCACCATGGGGGCAGGGTGTAGAAGGAAGGGATAAGGAGGGTTGAGGAGAACTTGAGAGAATGGGATTATCAAGATGGAGGAAGGACAGATATGAGAGCAAGGAAAGAGATATCTTGGTTGAGGGAGCCATTATGGAGTTTGCAAAAAACCTGGCTCTTGATAAATGTCCAAGAACCCAAAGGGATGACCCCAGCTAAGACCCTAAGCAATAGAGGAGAGGGTGTCTGAACTGACCTTGCCCTGTATGTAGTCAGACTGATTGTTATCTTAAATATTACCATAGAACCTACGTCCAACAACAGATGAGAACAAAGGAAATGACCCACATTGGAGCGCTGGAAACCATGAGCTACTGGAGCTACGTCCATTAGTTACTGGATGAAGAGTATATAATGACAATTATAGTGGTTATCAATCTGATTAAAGGGGAAACCAGTTTAAATACCCTCTTACACTTTGGCAGGGAGTCTTAGCTGGGGTCTTCCTTGTCGATTCCTGGGAGTTTTCCTAGTACCAGATTTCTCCCTAACTCCATAATGGTTCCCAATACCAATATTTCTCTTTCATTGCTCTCCCTTTCTGTACCTCCCCAAACTCAACTGTCTCATTCCCTCATTTCCTCCTTCCCTCTCACCTTCGACCCTCCTTCTTCTTCTCCCATTTTACTAGGGCACTCTTCTTCATTCATGCTTCATAGGGGCATCCATGTACATCTCTATTAATATCCTCCTTGTAACCTAGTTTCTCAGGGGTTGTGGGTTGTAGCCTGGTTATCCTTTGCTTTACATCTATTACCCACATTTTAGTGATTATATACTGTGCTTTCTCTCTGGGACTTGGTTACCTCACTTGTGATGATTTTTTTTTTGATCCAAACATATACCTACAAATTTCAAAATGTCAAGTGTTTTTTATAATTCAAACTTCCTTTAATTAAATTGTTATCCTATTTACCCTCTCTTTTTCCTTTTTTATTATTTTTATTGCACTATACATTTTCTCTACTCCATTCCCTCCCTCCCCTCTTGCCTTCTACCCTCACCAATGACCGCTATGCTCCCAATTCACTCAGGACATTTTTCCTTTTTCTCCTTCCTATGTAGAAACATGTATATCTCTTTCAGGGGCTTTCTGTTGTTTTGGTTTTCTGGGGTTTTGGACTGTAGGATGTTTATTCTTTGCTTTATGTCTAAAAACTTATGAATGAGTATATTATATATTTTTCTTTTTGAATCTGGTTTACTTACACAATATGTTTTTTTCTAGATCCATCCATTTCTCTGAATATGTGAAGCAATTATTTTTTATCACTGAACAGAATTCCACCTTGTAAATGTATCACATTTTCCTTATCTATTCTTCAATTGAGGAAAATCTAGGTTGTTTCCAGGTGGTGCCTGTTATAAATAATACTTCTATGAAAATAATTGAGCACATGTCATTGTGGTAAAATTGAGCAACCTTTAGGTATATACACAATGGTTGTGTGACTTGGTCTGGAGATAGAATGTTTCTTAATTTTCTGAGAAATTGCATTACTGATTTCCAAAGTGGCTGTACAAGTTTGCTCCCATCAGAAATGGAGGATTATTTCCATTACTCTGCTTCCTGTCCAGCATAAGCTATTCTTGGTGTTTTGATCTTGACCATATGTATAAGATGAAAACTTAGAGTTGTTTTGATTTGCATTTCTCTGATGATTAAGGATGTTGAGCATTTCCTTAAATGTTTTTAGCCATTTGAGAGTCATCTGTTGACAGTTACACCATTTTTATTGGATTATTTGATCTTTTGATGTCAAGTTTCTTGAGTTCCTGGTATATTTCACAGCTCAGCCCTCTGTTAAAAGTTGGGTATTTTCTACATGTTAATATCTAGTTCTGCCAGCACTATTTGTTGAATATAATTTATTTTTCCATTATGTATTTTTAGCTGCTTACTCAAAAATCAGATGTTCATAGGCATGAGGATTGATAATTGTTCTTCAATTCGATTCCACTGATCCTTATTATGCCAGTTTTTATCCCAATACAAGGCTGTTTTCATTATTCTAGCTGTATAGTAGAGTTTGAAGTCAGGGATGGTGATACCTCCAGAAGTTCCTTTATTGTGAAGGATATTTTGGGCTTCTTCTGTTTAAAGTTTTCTGGTGTTTTCTTCATTTTTTATTCAAAGAAAGAAATTAGAGAAGATATTAAAAAATGAAAAGATGCTCTTGGATAGGTAGTATCAATACAGTAAAAATGGCAAATTTAACTCATTTCTATTCATTTATTTTCCTGCCTCATGGTTTTGTTACCTTTACTCTGTACTTCACATGTTCCTTCCTCTGAGTCCTGACATACCCATGCTACCCTGCCCTTCTTACCAGTATTTTTTTCTGAAACAAAAATCCTGGCTAGCTATTGACTGCTTCACTATTTATTAAATCTTCACACACTATAAAAGAATGTTCCACACCATTTCTTCCCTTTTTGGTACTAGCATAAAAACAGATGTGTGGACCAATGGAATTGAATTGAATAACCTGATATTAATCACACACCTATGAACAACTATTTTTGAAAAAGAAGCTAAATTCTATAATAGGGAAAAATAAAGCATTTTCAACAAATGGGGCTGGCTAAACTAGATGTCAACATGTAGAAGAATGCAAATAGATTCGTACCTATCTTCATGCACAAAACTCAGCTCCAAATGGATCAAAGTCCTCAGCATAAAACCAGCCACACTGAACCTCATAGAAGAGAAAGTAGTAAGTACACTTTAATACATTGGCACAGGAGACCACTCCTTGAATATAACACCAGTAGCAGAGACACTGAGATCAACAATTAATAAATGGGACCATATGAAACTGAAAAGCTTCTGTCAACAAGTGTCTGGCAAAAGACACTGTCAACAATACAAATCTACAGAATAGGAAAAAAAAACTTCACCAATCCCACTTCTGACAGAGGGATGAAATCTTAAATATAGAAAGATGTCAAGAAACTAGATATCAAAATATCAAATAATCCAATTAAAAATAGGGTACAGATCTAACCAGCATTCTCAACAAAGAAATCTCAAATGGCTGAAAAACACTCAAGGAATTGCTCAACATTCTTAGGCATCAGGAAAATGAATATCAAAGTGACTCTGAGATTCAATCTTACACTTGTCAGAAAGGCTAAGGACAAAAACACTAATGAAAGGTTATGCTGCAAATGATGTGGAGTAAGAGAGAATTTCTCCATTGTTGGTGAGAGTGTAATCTTGTGTAGCCCCTTTGGAAACATTGTGGCAGTTTCACAGAAAATTGGAAGTTTATCTACCTCAAGACACAGCAACACCACTTTGGGTATATAACCAAAGGATGCACACTCATACTACATGGAAATTTGCACAACTATGTTCAGAGAAGCATTATTTGTAATAGGTAGGACCTAGAAACAACCTAGATGCCACTCAACTGAAGAAGTGATAAAGAAAATGTGATATGTTTACACAATGGATTATTACTCAGTATATAAATAAAGAAAATCTTTTCTGGCAAATGCATGGAGATCAAATAACAATCCTGTGTGAAATTACTGAGACAAAGAAAGACAATCATGGTACATACTCACTCATAAGTGAATATTAGACATAAAGCAAAGGATGACCATCCTGTACACCAGAACCCCAGAGAACACAGGAAATAAGGAGAACCCTAAGAGGGACATACATGTATCCTCTCAGGAAGGGGAAGCAGTCAAGATCTCCTTAGTAAATTTGAATCATGGTGCGAGGAGGAAGGGAGATAGAGGAGTGGGGAGGAGAAAAGTGGAGAGGGATGGAGAACAAGAGGGATTTGTAAGGTTGACTTTGGTGAAGGACAAAAAGCAAGAGTGAGGAAAGACATACCTTGAAAGTAGACGCCATTATGGAGTTTTGCAGAAACCCGGGCACTAGCAAAATTCTCACGATGGACCTAGATATAAAAATTTAAGTAATAGTAGAAAGGGTACCTTAACTGGCCTTCCCCTATAATCAGATTCATCATTACCTTAATGTCATCATAGATCCTTTATCCAGTAACTAATGGAAACAAATGCAGAGATCTACAGCTAAGCACTGGGATGAACTCCTGGAGTCCAGTCAGAGAGAGGGAAGAATAATATTATGGTCAAAGGGGCCAAGAGCATGATGGGGAAACCAACAGAAAAAACTACCTGAGTAAGTCGGAGCTCACTGACTCCAGACTGACAACTGGGTAACCTGGATAAGAACTAACTAGACCCTCTTAGTGTGTGTGACAGTTGTGTGGCATGGGTACTTAGTGCCTCCACTAACAGTGAAAGCAGTATCCTCCCTAGTGCATGAAATGGCTCTTTGGAGCCCATTTGCTGTGGAGGGATATCTTCCTTATCCTAGATACAGGGGGAAAGGGCTTAGTATGCTGCAGTGACATGACAGACTTTTGTGACTCCTCATAGGAGGCCTCACCTTGTCTGAGGAGTAGATGTGGCTTGACAGGGGAGAAGGTGGGTGGAGCAGAAAAACCAGAGTGAGATGTGTTGCTTGTAAAGAAAAAAATAGTAAAAACTGCAAAAAAATTAGATAATTTAAGTTTAGGAGCTAGTTAGAAAAAAGTCTAACGTTTTGACCAAGTTTTTTTACAATTAATAAGTCTCCTTACATTTATTAGGGACCCAATGGTCCACACAAAAAAAATAAGCCACCTACAATGCCTTGATATTGAATATGGACATGCAGAATATGAAGTTTTCCCAGGTAGTTTTCAGTCTTGCTTTGGCCTAGCATTTCCTCACTATACATACATTTTCCCTTTTGAAATTGTAATGTATATCATATTTTAATTTATTTTAGAAGTATATGATCTGCTTTTTAATAGTTAAGAGATTGCCATAAAAATCCTTCCAGGGAAGTCTGTAGGCTGACTTCAGATCTCCTTTCCCACCAAATCTAGTCCTCACAGTCTCATCAACATTCCTGTAAAAGCACACCTGCTGAGGTCTTTCTTTTCTATCTCACCACATCCCCAAAATATCACAAAAATCTCCTTCAACCTTCCTTCCCACCAAACAATGCCTTATCCCAACCTCCAACATCACCAGACTTTCCCTGAAATCAGTCGAGTAGGTCACAGAAACAGGTAACCTAACTAAAGGCCTTGACCACTTCCTCCTCTCTAACAAATACAAATCCTCATTTTCATCCCTAGTAATGAAAAAAAAAAACCTGCTTCTTTATTCCTCCCCCAATCTTCCCATATCTCCTGTGAATTGCACAGACCTTCCTGTCCCAAGTTCCTTTCATGACCCTGCTTTATCCCAGCCCCAAATTGTAGCAGGTACCCCTGTTCACCCCAAACCCATTCTTGACAGGAAACCAGGTGAGATAACTATGGAGAATGATCTCTCCCTCCATTTCACTGATCCCTGTTTCCCCATTATCATCCCTGGATGTTTAGCAGAACACCTGCTGTGGTCTCTCTTTCATCTCTGGACCATTATCAAAGGATCACAAAGATCTTCTCCTCCCACTTTCCTACACCAATTCATCTCGTTATCACAGCATGCAACATTTGCAGGAATTGCCTGCAAATGAGTAACTGAGTAGGGCATGGAAACAGAGGAAACAGAAACATAAAAGGAAAATAACCAACAAAGACAAAATGAGAAATCAACACATACATTTGTAATCATCCCAATCCCACATGACTGGATAGCAGCATAAAAGACAGACCATTGGGAAGTAGAAAAAAGCAAGATTTCCTGGATAAACTGGGAGCATGGGGACCATGGGAGAGGGTCGAAGGGGAGGAGAGAGGCAGGGAAGCAAGCAGAGAAAGATGTAGAGCTCAATAAAATGAATAAAAAAGACAGATAATAACAGTGAGGGGATTATGTCTGTACTAGAGACCAGTGACCCAATTACAGTAGTTATAAAAATAGCAATAAATTAATTTACAACAAAGACTACACAGTATTTCCCAATTCACATAGTTACTACTTAGCAGCATACAAAATGTATCTGTATCCAAATCAATAACTTAAAACTACATGTGTATGGGCATAGAGTTCCTTACTAAATCAGTTAGAGTGAGTGAAGCCATGATTCTGCCTTAACGGGAGATAGGAATCTGTATTTCATTGCTTTCTAAGCTTCAATTTTTTTCTGCATTACTATGTAGAATTTACAGCTGTTAGAGGAGTGAATCGCGGGTATTTGTTAAAGGGTGACATATTTGTTTTGTTGCATTTGTTAAAATTAAAGGTTTTAAATTGACATTAAAATATCAAAATAAGTAAAATATATTGGAAAATATAGTTTTTTTTTTTTTTTTTTTTTTTTTTTTTTGGTTTTTCGAGACAGGGTTTCTCTGTGGCTTTGGAGCTACAGTGTTGTATTTTATGTATTATTCTTTTCGTTCATTGACCACTTAATTGTTCCTAGATAAACTATATCTAAAAAGGGTGATGCTCGGCGAAAGCACAAAAAAAGAAAACTTCGGTCCCGGTGGTCTCCTCATCTTTCCTCTTCAGCCTCCTTCCGTCCAAGCCGCAGAACTGTGATGATCTTTATAGCGATTTTCTCCTAAGTTATTACGATTATTTTCTAAACATATTCTTAGATTATTCTGAGGCGTGGATTTAGAAACCCACCTCCTTTATCTTTCGCTGCCCTCCCCAACTCTGCTTAGGGTTCTCACAGTCCCTTCGTCCCTCTGAAAGAGGCACTAACGGAAGTGCATCACGGTCCCACAGAGGAAGCTGCAAGGGAAAGGGGAGAAAACCAGAGGGACCAAAGTTTCTCTTTCTTAGCGGTTTCCCCCGAGCAGCAAATACCGACGCACTTCCGGGTTGAAGCTGAGTTAGCTATGACCGAGAAATTTCATTGATTAAATGAAAGTTTCTTTTTCTTTGCGGTTTCCCGAGAGCCGCAAACACAGTCGCACTTCCAGGACGCAAGAGACGTCGTACCTTTCGGTGGGGAATTTGTTGTTTTAATCAAAGATTCTCTTTATATTTGCGGTTTCCCCCAGCAGTAAACACAGTTGAATTCCCGGGTCGCAGGAGCTTGGCATTGAGCACTTTTCTTCTTCCGTTTTCATTTTTAGGATTTCATTGACTGAATTAAGTCCTAAATTGTTTAAATCTTGAACTTACTAATACACGTAGCTTTATAAATGAGACCTAAAGAGAGTCTTTTGTTTTTTAACTCTGGCGTTAATATTGTGCGGGAAAACATGCATCCATCTGCTTCTCATTTAGAAAATGAAGTTTTGCTCTGAATTTTCAACAGATTTGTCACTTACAAGTACTAAAGACTTGAATTCCTAAATACGTTGTGGATGTCTAACACATTTTGCTTTTTCACTTGATACCATTATTTTTTTTTCTACCAATATGTCTCCAAACAGAAAGCTAGAGACATACTTTTTTGTTTTTGTTTTTGTTTTGTTTTGTTTTTCGAGACAGGGTTTCTCTGTGGTTTTGGAGCCTGTTCTGGAACTAGCTCTTGTAGACCAAGCTGGTCTCAAACTCACAGAGATCCACCTGCCTCTGCCTCCCGAGTGCTGGGATTAAAGGCGTGTGCCACCACCACCCAGCTAGAGACTTACTTTTATAGGAGATATTTGCTTCAGCACCACATTATTCAATATCAAGTATCATGGCACATGTTACATCTTAAATTTTGCCACCAGGACAGTGTGTGTGTGTGTGTGTGTGTGTGTGTGTGTGTGTGTGTGTGTGTGTAGTGTAGTGTGAAGATGGTAAAGCTTCCTGATAAAGCAGAAAACAAAGAAGACCATTATGATAGGAATTTCATTCATAATCTTGTTTGGGCATTGGAGGTTATATCAGAGTACACATATGTTCTTGAATTTGCTTATACTCAAGGAGCCAGTGAATAATCAGCGGAGGGAAATTATTAAACACTAAGGCACACTAAGGCTCATGAGCTATCATCTAGTTTTGAGTCTCTGTCACCAGATGATAAAATTACTTCTCTTATCTAAGTAGACATGCTACATATATCTCGCCTTTTGTATTCTTCCCTTCACATTAGGAAACCACTCTTCAGTCTCCAGCATCCCCTGCCTCTGATGGAAGCATTCTGCTCAAAAACAGTTCACACTGTGCCTCATTGTTAATATTAGTGATTAAGGTCAGCCTTAAAAACCTGGAACATGAATAATGGCTCAGAAGTTAAGAACACTGGCTGCTTGTCGAAAAGACCTGTGTTCAATTTTCAGTACTCTTAAGTCAGATTACAACCATCTGTGTCTCTAGTTCCAGGGGGTCTGAAGGACTATTCTGCCTCCATTGACACTGCAGACATGTGGTACACAGACTTCAGGCAAATGCTAATACACAAACACATAAAATGAAAATAAATAAAATCTGAAGTATAATCTAACATTGTAATTGGGCTGTTATTAAGAAAATTGGGATTAATTGGAAAAAAGACACCCAACATAATTGATGATTTTTGAAATTGTTATTCCACATATTCTGATACTTTGGAAAGTCACAAATATGTCAATCATGTTTGTAGTATAGTATGTCACTGGAAGCAGCTTCCCTGAAGGTGATGCTAAGTGTTGATGGTCATTAGGATATTCCTTGACAACCAGTCTTTGTTTCTAGACCAGAAAAAGACTCAATTTGCTTTAAACTCATATATACGAAGAAGACAGGTTTGCCTCATGGGTTGTATTATGCTCTTGTTTTATTTTTTTTTTTAAGGTAGGGATTATCTGTTTATCCTTTCCTAATCTGGAACTTGCTCTGTGGACCAAGTTGGCTTTGAATTCAGAGGTCTGCCTGGCAGTGCCTCCTAATTCTGAGATTAGGGGCATGCACCACCACCTCATGGAATTGTACTATTCTAATAAAGACATTATGGAGATATCTATGTAAGATAAGGTTTTGAGGTGAGGTTTGAAGCTGAATTTTAGGGAAAAAATGGTAGTGGAAAGAATATTAAGCTAGATCCCATTGAAATGATTTATATACTTTTATTTGATAATGATTCTGGATTTTACTGCACATTCTATAAAAGGAAGCTAAATGATTATTGGTTGACTAATGAATGAGTCAAAGATGGCTTTATTGGGAATAAGCTAGAAAGGTTTATGTGTCTTGACTATAATTTCTTCCAATTTCATGATTGTGAATAATTATAGCTGTTTTTATATTTACAAGAGTAGTTTTCAGGGTCACTAGAGCTTCCTTTCGTTATCATCAAAACCATGGGCACTTGTTTGAAGAAAAATGAACCCCATAGACCCAAATGGATTGGTACTGTTAAAAGGTGCAGCTTTTAGAAGGAACTGTGTTACTGGTCATGTGGGAGGGGGCTTTAATTTCATAGAAGCTGTGAAGATAAAGCCAGGATTGTCTTGGGTTCCCCATGATGGTGGAGATTCCAGAACAATGGTATTCTTGCCAAGATAAGCTGTTAGTAGTGGAACATTGCATAGAAAGAAGTATGTTGCAGTTAGCAAACACAAAAGGTGTTGGATATCTGAAGAACATCTTGACATTAGACATGGATATGCAGTGTTTGATCTTTCCCTGATGGTTATCAGTCTTGTGTTGGTTCAGTATGTCCACACTATGCTCTCTTTCTTCTTTTTTGGATTTGTAATGTATATCCTGTGCCACTGTATGTTGAAAGTATATGATGTGCATTTGCATTTTCATTTTATAGGGGATTACAGTTAAGAGAATATGTGGGTCTAAGAAGGTATTTTGGACTTTGAACATTTAAACAGTGTTGTTACTGTGATAGACAATGAGGATGTTTACAGTTGGACTATATGAATTTTGCATTATGATATGACTACAATACTATGGGGCCAGAAAGTAGATTATGATCATTTGAATTAAAATGGCCCCTATAGTTCAATAGAGAGAGGCATTATTATATGATATGGCATTCTTAGATTAAGTGTGGCTTGTTCGAGAAACTGTATAACTAGAAGATGGGCTTTGAAGTCTCAGAAGTTAAGGAAGACTAATGACTCATAATCTCTTTGTGCTACCTGAACATCAAGATGTAGAACTCTCAGCTCCTTCCCTAATACATCTTGCTGGATGCCACCTTGTTTCCCTACATGACAGTAACAGACTAAATGTTTGAACTGTAAGCCAGCCCAGCCCCAATTTAATATTTTCCTTTATAAAAAATTACGATAGTCATGGTGATCTTTATCAGCAATTGGTCATGCTTAAGAATAAATAGTACTCATTGTCATATTGTCACTTAAACTGACAATCACTGCTGTCCTTTAGTTCCAAATCAAAGAGAGAGTTTTTTATTTCAAAGAGCCCTGTCCCTGTCCATCCAAATTTTCCTGATGTGACAGCAACCACTTCATTTTAAGAATAGCTTGAAGGAGTTAACTGTCAGCCACTATTCTGAAAAGACACACAGGACAGTTTCACCGAAGAAATTTAAACTACACAGGATAGTATCCAGGCTAGGCTGCATTTTCAGAATCTTTCTAAAAAATTAAAAGAATTGAGTGGCAATGACGAGAAGAATGGACAAAGAAACAAAAAATTATTTTATCTGAGGTGCTAGTAAAACAAACATTAAAGGAATCAATTAAGATTTTAAGTTTGACCAAAATGACAGTCTAGATTAGATCAGATTTTTATGATTATTTTCAAAATCTTTAAAACAGTGGGCATAGCTCAATATTATCATGCATGCTCAGTATGCCTGATATCCTGGCTTCGAGGCCATACAATATTATTCTTTTCAAAATCCTTAAGGCATATGGGTTTAGGTCAGTGGTAGTATGCATGCCCAACATGTTGGAGCTCGTGGGCTCAACCCCAGCATTACTGTCAAAAATTAATCTGTAGCACAACCAAGAGGACTTTCTAAGTAGAATGATTTCCAGCTAAGTCTAACACCCAGAGTCTCATCCAAGAAAGGCTTATGACAGAAACAGAATTGAATTCCTCAAGTTTTTCTTGAATCAATTAAATACCTCCAGCCATTTATAAGTTAATTTAATTTTATTACCTTAAAGTGAGTGAACATGAAACCATCAATTTGATTATTACTTGTTTTCAAGATAGTTTTTTTCAGACAATATATTCTGATCATACCACCTCCATGCTTGCCACTTACCAAGTCATCTAAGGCCTCTATTTTTCTCTCATTTTCAAAACATGTAGCCAAATTTTTAAAAACTAACCATAATAGAACAAAGTCTGAAAACAGAGAAGAGAGTGACAGACAGAAAGAGTCAGAGACAGAGCCCCTGACAAACAAAGAGAAAAATGTTCTCACACAATACCCACAAAAGCACAAAATTGGAAATCACAATATGTAAGCATATTACCATAAAGTAAAACAAGCACAGACTTTATGAAACAAACAAAATAATAATAAACCGGACTCTCTGAATGTGGCGGATAATGAGGGCTGAATGAGAAGCCAAGGACAATGGCACTGGGTTTTGATCCTACTGCATGTACTGGCTTTGTGGGAGCCTAGACTGTTTGGATGCTCACATTGCTAGACCTCAATGGAGCGGGGAGGATCTTGGACTTTCCACAGGGCAGGAACCCTGACTGCTCTTTGGACTGGAGAGGGATGGGGAGGGGAGTGAGGGGAGGAGGAGGGAAATGGGAGGCAGGAAGGAGATGGAAATTTTTAATAAAAGAATAAAAATCTCAAAAAAAAAAAAAAACAAAACTTAATGTCTAATTTCAAAAAGGGATATTTATATACCCTTCAGAAACAGACAATGTACTGATGCAGGAACCTGTTTGATGTAATCTCATACAGAAAATAGCAAAGTGGTTAACAATCGATTAAAATCCTTTGAGGCTGATTGCTTAAAAGAGAGATATAAAGTAACATTTTGCAATGGAAAACAAATAATGCAGATTTGAATGTGGACATCACCTTGTCTCTTCTCACCATACTGCAGAATTAGGACTGAATAGGCAAGCTGTATAGTTCAGGCTGCTGGCACGTTGTCCCTTGCAGGATAATGTGAGGAGCTCAGACCTAAAGAGCCTTGGTAGCTCCTTGAAAGGATGGAGCATCTTCATAGTATAAGAGGAAAAGGATAAGCATCTGATTCAGGCTCCTCTCCTTGCCTACTCTCTAAGAATTAGAGTCTAGGGTCTTCCATCTCTCATTGCCTCTGACCAAATACTCTGTCAAAGTAGCCTCCCACTTTCTTTTGGATTGTACATTATTATTTTCACCTCTGTGCTCTATTCTAATCTCACTGTCTTAAATCTCTCCTTCCTTCCCACTGAGTATCTAATGCACAGAATAAGGGGTAGTGATTGAAATTCTGAGAATTAAATGGCACTGATGCCATTGGAAGGTTCCTCAGCCATGGCCTTGGCTCCCTCATTTTTATTTAGTTGTCTTTCTCTTCGTCTATCTCTCTTGGTTTCAGTCATTTATACTTTTGTATATGCGTTGTTCCATCTAAAAATTTCCAAGTGAAAGAAAGTAAGAAAGAAAACAAAAAAAAAAAAAAAGAAAGGAAGGAAGATGATAAGAAAGAAAAGGAAAACTGCATTCCTGGAACATTTGGATTTTGAAGATTAAAAAACTTGGGGAAGAAGAAAGTGGGTGCTACAGGAAGCTCTTGTAGAAGGAAAGAAAGGATATGCAATAGGAGAAATTGCAACAGCATAAGGATAAAAGACAAGAAAAATAATATGCTTTCAATGTTGAACTTCGATTTACCTGTGTTTCTCTGTTACAGATTCTAAGATGAACATAAACTCTCCTCTGATAAGGAGACAATTTTGGTTGGTGTTGAGATTTTTTTCCTTATATTGAAGCAATGGTTCTCAACCTATGGATTGAGACCGTTTTATGGTAGCATATAACATATCCTGCATATTAGATAGTTACATTCATATTTATAACAGTAGCAAAGTTACCATTATAGAGTAAAAGAAAAATAATTTTATGGTTGCAGGGGTCACCATAACTCGAGGAACTAGTAAAGGATCACAGGTGTAGGATGTTTGAGAACCACCGTCTTAAAGGCACATGTAAGACATCCATGGCTCATTATGTTCTGGGGAGTCAGTGACAACCATGCTCACAGCGCCACCTACCGCCCTCCAAAATGAAGTTTTCTAAGGAAACGTCATTTAAGTTTCTAGATGATTTTCTTTGGGTTCACTTTCTTATTAAACTTCTCTAGGATCACAAATTATATGCTCAATGTCTTTTATTTATGGCTAGAAACCGATTATGAGTGAGTACATCCCATGTTCCTCTTTTTGGGTCTGGGATACCTCACTCAGGATAATGTTTTCTATTTCCATCCATTTGCACGCAAAATTCGAGAAGTCATTGTTTTTTACCGCTGAGTAGTACTCTAATATGTATATATTTCACACTTTCTTCATCCATTCCTCCATTGAAGGGCATCTAGGTTGTTTTCAGGTTTTGGCTATTACAAACAATGCTGCTATGAACAAAGTTGAACAGATACTTTTGTCATTTATTGGGGCATCTCTTGGGTATATTCCCAATAGTGGTATTACTGGATCTTGGGGTAGGTTGATCCCAAATTTCCTGAGAAATCGCCACACTGATTTCCAAAATTGTTGCACAAGTTTGCATTCCCACCAGCAATGAATGAGTGTGCCTCTTTCTCCACAACCTCTCCAGCAAAGGCTATCATAGGTGTTTTTGATTTTAGCCATTCTGACAGGTGTAAGATGGTATCTCAAAGTTGTTTTAATTTGCATTTCCCTTATCGCTAAGGAGGTTGAGCATGACCTTAAGTGTCTTTTGGCCATTTGAATTTCTTCTGTTGAGAATTCTCTGTTCAGATCAGTGCCCCATTTTTTATTGGGTTCATTAGCATTTTAAAGTCTAGTTTCTTGAGTTCTTTATATATTTTGGAGATCAGACCTTTGTCTGTTGCAGGGTTATCAGCCTGGAGAGGGGACAAGACTGCAGGGCAAAAACTGGGAACTTGCGGGTGAGGTGGCATGGGGCAAAGGGGAAATGGGATGAGAAACATGAGAAGGGGAGGATGGGAGGAGCTCGTGGGATTGGGATGGTTGGGATATAGGAAGGGAGGATATGGGAGCAGCGAAGTATATATCCTATCTAAGGGAGCCATCTTAGGGTTGGCAAGAAACTTGACTCTAGAGGGGTTCGCAGGTGTCCAGGGAGATGTCCCCAGCTGGTACCTTGGGCAACTAAGGAGAGGGAACCTGAAATGACCCTATCCTATACTGATGAATATCTTGCATATCACCTTAGAACCTTCATCTGGCGATGGATCGAGGTAGAGACAGAGTCTCAATTTGGAGCAACGGTCTGAGCTCTTAAGGTCCAAATGAGGAGCAGAAGGAGGGAGAACATGAGCAAGGAAATCAGGACCACGAGGGATGCACCCACCCACTGTGACAGTGGAACTGATTTATTGGGAGCCCACCAAGGCCAGCTGGTCTGGGACTGAATAAGCAGGGGTTGAAACTGGACTCTCTGAGCATGGCAGACAATGAAGGCTGATGAGAAGCCAAGGACAATGGCACTAGGTCTCGATCCTAATACATGAACTGGCTTTGTGGGAGCTTAGCCTGTTTAGACGCTCACCTTCCTGGACATAGATAGAAGACTTTCGTCTTCCCGCAGGGCAGAGAATTTGGACTGCTCTTCAGTGTCGAGAAGGAGGGGCAATGGGGTGGGGGGAGGAGAAGAGGAGTGGGGATAGGGGAGTGGGGGGAGGGGGCAATATTTGGGAGGAGGGGAGGGAAATGGGAAACGGGGAGCAGGTGGAAATTTTAATTAAAAAAGAATAAAAAAAAAGTTTCTAGATGAAAACCTCAGGAGCAAAGTACTGTATTCAGTTCAGCTGAACTCTTAAAGCTTTATTTCAATATTGAAATGTAACAACTAATGACTGGAGAAGAGTTATATTGTTTGTGCTTCATATAAATAAATAAGGAATTCTGGACCATGTCATCTTTTCCTGCTGTTCTTTTTTTTTTTTCAATTCAAAAAAAAATTTTCCGTCTCCTCCCCGCCTCCCATTTCCCTCCCCCTCCTCCCGCCCCTCTTCCCCTTCCCCCCACTCCTCTTCTCCTCCCTCTCCAGTCCCAGGAGCAGTCAGGGTTCCCTGCCCTGTGGAAAGTCCAAGGTCCTCCCCCCTCCATCCAGATCTAGGAAGTTGAACATCCAAACTGTGTAGGCTCCCACAAAGCCAGAACCTGAAGTAGGATCAACACCCCATGCCATTGCCCTTGGCCTCTTGTCAGCTCTCATTGTCTGCCATGTTCAGAGAGTCCGGTTTTATACCATGCTTTTTCAGTCACAGTCGAGCTGGCCTTGGTGAGCTCCCCTTAGATCGGTCCGACTGTCTCAGTGGGTGGGTGCACCCCTCGTGGTCCTGACTTCGTTGTACATGTTCTTCCTCCTTCTGTTCCTCATTAGGACCTTGGGAGCTCAGTCCGGTGCTCCAGTGTGGGTCTCTGTCTCTATCTCCATCCATCGCTAGATGAAGGTTCTATGGTGATATGCAAGATATTCATCAGTATGGCTATAGGATAGGATCATTTCAGGTTCCCTATCCTCAGGTGCCCAAGGAACTAACTGGGGACATTGCCCTGGGCATCTGGTAGCCACACCAAGTTCAAGTCTCTTGCCAACCCTTAGGTGGTTCCCTTAACTAAGATATGAGTTTCCCTGCTCCCCTATCCAACCTTCCTATATCCCCAATCATCCCGTTTCCCCAAGTTCCCCTCATCCTCTCCTTCACACTTTTCTTTCTCCATCTCCCCTTACCCCCATCCCACCCTACCCCCAAGATTCCAATTTTTTGCCCGGCACTCTTGTCTACTTCCCATAGCCATGAGGATAACTATATGTTTTTCCTTGGGTTTGCCCTCTTGTTTAGCTTCTTTAGGACCACATATTATAGACTCAGAGGCCCCCTATCCATAGCTAGAAACCAATTATGAGTGAGTACATCCCATGATCTTCTTTTTGGGTCTGGGTTACCTCACTCAGGATAGTATTTTCTATTTCCATCCATTTGCATGCAAAATTCGAGAAGTCATTGTTTTTTACTGCAGAGTAGTACTCTAATGTGTATATATTCCACACTTTCTTCATCCATTCCTCCATTGAAGGGCATCTAGGTTGTTTCCAGGTTTTGGCTATTACAAACAATGCTGCTATGAACATAGTTGAACAGATATTTTTGTCATTTGATGGGGCATCTCTTGGGTATATTCCCAATAGTGGTATTACTGGATCTTGGGGTAGGTTGATCCCAAATTTCCTGAGAAATCGCCACACTGATTTCCAAAGTGGTTGCACAAGTTTGCATTCCCACCAGCAATGAATGAGTGTGCCCCTTTCTCCACAACCTCTCCAGCAAAGGCTATCATTGGTGTTTTTGATTTTAGCCATTCTGACAGGTGTAAGATGGTATCTCAAAGTTGTTTTAATTTGCATTTCCCTGCTGTTCTTAAAGTGAATACTACAAGTCTGGTTTTTTTTATTTTATTAACAAGCATGGAGGAACAAGAGTATATTGGCATGAACACACACACTGTTCATATTTGGCTCTCTAATTTATTCGGTTCACCTTGTATTATATTTATTTTTGACTGACTATATTTGTTATGGTTCTATAAATATTTTGTCTACAGTGATTCTTGTTGACAAAACTAGGAGAATCACTTAAGTTAAAGATTCATGCATTTTACTCTGTGATAAATATGATAGAGTGGTATCTGTATTTGTTGCAGTCTCAGATGGTGATCAGGCCCCTGACACCCTGCTGACATCATTTTCACTGAATACCAGTAGAGCTGGGGAACAGAGGGCCCCTGTGCCTGGTGGCTGAGACCTAAAGACCAACTGGAGCTTCACCCCTTTGTTCTCCATTGTAAGGTCTTGATGTGGAAACAGTGGTAATCCCATCTCTCTATTTTTGTTTGTCTCTGCTTGAGTCCCTTTAAAGTGCCTGTTGGAAATTTACTAACACTGTCAGTTCTTCCTACTTGTAGTGCAGAGTGAAACTGTTTACTGATTTCTCTTCCTTACAGTTTTGTTTCTTGCTTACTAAACTTTTCTTAACATTAACTTCATTCGTTACTTTCTCCTACAAAAGGAAGTAGGAATTTGTTTGTAAAGAACTATTTAATCTGTATGAAATTATTAGCATCCTGAAACGCTGTTTCACACATCCGCTTCAATATTATAAGTTATCATTTATCTATATTCATCTACTTTTGAAACTGTAAATGTAATGAGTCACTGCCACTTCTTTAGAAGCTAGTGTATGCATTTGTTCTTTATTGTTCTTTTGATATTTTCAATGACTCTCTTATTTTGAATTTTCTATCAAAGTGATTATAACATGAGTTTTGATGATACAATGTCATACATTCTCCATATCCGTGTATACATATTATAAAAGACCACTTAAAATTATCCAAGTATCAATAAACTTTCTATACTATGTTTTAAAACAAGTTCAGGGACAGAGCACAAAGTTTTGGATTATCTTAATGGCTTAGAAAAATTTGAACCAAACATTGTAATTCAGAGTTCAACACTTTGTTTATTTTCCAGAGTCACTTAGTAAGTAATTGAAACCTTGAAGATGTTGGTTGTTATTGTTTAGGGCAAGAAAACAATGAGAGACCACATGGGAACTTTGTAGACTTAGAGGAGCCTCCCTTTGAAAAGCTGTTGCCAAATGGAGGGAGGCTTTGAAGAAGCAAATTAATATTTAATCCCGCAGATTCTTCCTCATAGTAAAATCATAGTAGTCTATCCCCAAAATGACTATAGTCATAGTCATTAAGTATTTTGTTTTACTTTAATTTTACAAGTTAGTATGGAAATGTTATTTAGGGTGGAATTTTTTTAAAAGACAGAAATTCAAGCAAAATCACTATTTTTTTGAGTTTTCATTTTTTATAAATTCTTACAATTTTTGCTACATTAACTACACCATCTCTTCAAAAGAAGCATATGAAAATAGTGTGAGAATAAAAAAGACCGACAATAACAGTAAGTGGAATATGTCTCTACTAGAGACCAGTGCCCCTATCACAGTAGTCCCTGAATACTTCAGCATTGCTCAAGCAAGGAAAGGTGCATAACTGCCTATATGAAGATGACAGAAGTTCGTAAAGAGAAAATTAATATATCCTTTGAAGAAATCCAGGAAAACACAAACAAAAAGTGTACATAAATGAATGAATCTATTCAAGGATTGGAAAACAAAGTAGAACAATAAAGAAAAAAAACAATCTTGGGGAATGAAAAACTTACAGGTTCAAATTAGAACTACAGAAGTAAGCTTGGCTAAGAGAAAACAAAAGATGGAAAAGAGAGCCGGGCGGTGGTGGCGCACACCATTAATCCCAGCACTTGGGAGGCAGAGGCAGGTGAATCTCTGTGAGTTTGAGACCAGCCTGGTCTACAAGAGCTAGTTCCAGGACAGGCTCCAAAACCACAGAGAAACCCTGTTTCGAAAAACCAAAAAAAAAAAAAAAAGATGGAAAAGAGAATATCAGACATCGATGATACAGTAGAGGGCATGAATACACAAGGCAAAGAAAATGGTAAATCTAAAATTCCTGACAAAACATCCAGAACATCTGAGACACTATGAACAGTGTCCTTAGAATAATAGGAATAGAGGAAAAGGAATCTCAGCTCAAAATCCCAGAAAATCTTTCAAAACAATCATAAAAGAAAAAAACTCTAGCCTAAAGAAAACGTTGCTTATAAATGTACAAGAAATACATAAAACGCAAAATAGTTTGTGTCAGAAAAGAAAGTCTCTTTGGCATATAATTATGAAATCATCCAACATAAAGAACACAGAAAGTATATTAACGTTTTGTGGGAAAATGACAGGATAAAAGATAAAACGAAACAAAACAAATACACCTGACTTCTTAAAGCCGAATATGACACCAAGAAAAGCTTGGATACATGCACTGTAAACTCTAATACACCATGGATTACATGTGCTAACAGCATTCTGTCTGCTTTAAATACACTCATACGCAGACATTTACAATGTATTGTTAATCTTGAAACACACAGGCTAGTTTTCCCATAAAAATAGCAATGAATTAATTTATAACAAGACTACCCAGTGTTTCACAATTCACATAGTTACTACTTAGCAACATACAAAATGCATCTGTATCCAAATCAAAAACTTAAACCCTGCATGTATATGAACATACAATTCCATAGTAGACCAGTTGCTTAGTTTGAGTGAAGCCATGATTCTGTCTGTAACAGGAGAAAGGGATCTGTATTTCTTTGCTTTCTAATCTTCGGTTTGTTTTCTGCATTACTATGTAGAATCTACAGTTGTTAGAGGAGTAAATCCCGGGTATTTGTTAAAGGGTGAGGTATGTGCTTTGTTTTATTTCTTATAATAAAAGGTTTTAAATTGACATTAAAATATCAAAATAAGTAAAATATATTGAAAAATATAGTATTATATATTATGTATTATAATTTTCATTCATTGATCACTTAATTTTTTCTAAATAAACTATATCTAAAAAGGGTGATGCTAGGCGAAATCACACACACACACACAAAAACTGCGGTCCCTGTGGTCTCCTCATCTTTTCTCTTCAGCCTCCTTCCGTCCAAGGTGCAGGACTGTGAAGCTCTTTACGGCGATGTTCTCCTTCGTTATTACAATTATTTTCTATCCTAGATTATTCTGAGGCGAGGATTTAGAAACCGACCTCCTTTACCTTTCGCTGCCCTCCCCAACTCTTCTAAAAGTTCTCTCGGTCCCTTCAACCCTTAGAAAGACGAGCTACCGGAAGTGCATCACGGTCCCGCGGACAAGGCTGCAAAGGAAAGGGGAGGAAACCACAGGGACCAAAATTTCTCTCTTCGCGGTTTCCCCCCGAGCAACAAATACCGACGCACTTTCGGGTTGGTATACCTATGAGCGCGGAATTTGTTTAAACGAAAGTTTTGTTTTGTTTTTGTTTTTGTTTTCCGTTTTCCACACGCAGCAAACATAGTCGCACTTCCATGTCAGGACATCTGACATCTTTCGGTGGGGAATTTGTTGTTTAAATCAAAGATTCTCTTTATTCGCGATTTACCCCCATCACTAAACACAGTCGCACTTCCAGATCAAAGGAAATTGGCATTGAGTTCTTCTTCCGTTTTCAGTTTTAGGATTTTGTTGTTTAAATTAAGTCCTAAATCGTTTAAATCATGAACTTAATGTCAGACGTAGCTTTATAGATGAGACCTAAGGAAAGCCTTTTGCTTTTTAACCCTAGCATAAATTGTGTGGGAGAAAAAAAAAAGCATCCATCTGTCTCTTATTTAGAAAATGAAGATTTTGCATTGAATATTCAACAGGTTTGTCGCTTAAAAGTACTAAAGACTTGAATTCCTAAATATGTTGTGGATGTGTAACACATTTTGCTTTTATCTTGATACCACTAATTTTTTCTATCAATATTTGCCCAAACGGAAAGCCAGCAACATAATTTTATAGGAGATATTTGTTTCAGAGCCACATCATTCATCATGACACATAATACATCTTAAATTTGGCAAACAGAACAGTGTGTGTGTGTGTGTGTGTGTGTGTGAAGTATGAAGCTGGTAAAGCAGGAAGCAAAGCTGACCATTATGATAGGAACTTAATTCATCATCTTTTTTCGGGAGATTGGGGTTAGATCAGAGTACACCTATGTTCTTGAATTTGTTTATACTCAAGGAGCCAGTGAATAATCAGTGGATGGAAAATTATTAAGCACTAAGGGAGACTTGGGCTCAGTAATTGTCAGTGATGATATATCATCTAATTTTGAGTCATTGTCATCAGATGATGAAATTAGTTCTCTTATCTAAGTAGACATACTACATATATCTAGCTGCTTGTGTTCTTCACATTAGGAAAACACTCCAGTCTCCAGCATCTTGTCTGTGAAGGAAACATTCAAACCTTTCATTCTGCTCAAAACCAGTTCACACTGTGCCTGATAATATTAGTGATTAAGGTCATCCTTAAAAACCTCTTGTGACATGAATAATGTCTCATCAGTTAAGAACACTGGCTGCTTATTCAAAAGACCTGGGTTCAATTTCCAGTATGCATATGTCACATTACAACCATCTGTGTCTCTAATTCCAGGGGATCTGACATACTATTCTAGCCTCCTTTAACACTGAAGACATGTGGTACACAGACTTTAGGCAAATATTAATACATAAACACATAAAATGAAAATAAATAACATATAAAGAACAATCAAGCATTGCAATTTGGGCTCTTATTAAGAAAAATGTGATTTAATTGAAAAAATGACTGCCAACAAATTGATGATGATTTTTGAAATTTACTGTTATTCCACATATTCTGATATTTTAAAAAGTTACAAATATGTTTATCATGTTTGTAGAATAGTATTTTTGTGACACAGAAGAATTTCTTTCCTCCTTCATATTGCCTTACTCTATACCTTACACCTTTGGATTCTTGAATGTCTTTGTAAAGCTTAAAACTTATCCTCCAAATATAAGTGAATATATATCATATTCTATTTTGCAATTCTAAGGACTTCACTCAAGATTGTTTCTTTTTCTATTTCCATCTATTTACCTGTGAGTTTTAAACTGTCATTTTTTAACAAAACGTGTACAGTGATTTAGAATGTATTCATACAAGTTTTCATTTCTACAAGCAGCTGATCAGGATCCCCTTATTCAACTTCCTCACCAGCATGTAGAGTAGTTTGCTTATTGATCTTATCCATCCTGATTAGTGTAAAATGACATCTGAAAGTGGTTTTGATATGCATACCCACTATGACCAATGTTGTGGATTATTCTTTACGTCAAACCAGTGTTTGAATAGTTTTTTTATGGGCCTTTAGAGGAAGCAATTTATATTTGAATACTAACAGGTAAGTAGATGCAATTCATGGAAACTAGAGCTAAGGAAGGCAATGGAAGGATCACTATTCAGAGAGAAACCATAGCAGACAAAGCAGCCCATTCTACGAGACATGCATTACAAGGGGATACTACAGAACTATTTTCTGGTCAGTATGTATAAAGGTTATACAATTTTGTGATTTTATCATCAAAAATGAAGTCATCCATCCTA
Source organism: Chionomys nivalis (assembly GCF_950005125.1). Lineage (NCBI taxonomy): Eukaryota > Metazoa > Chordata > Mammalia > Rodentia > Cricetidae > Chionomys > Chionomys nivalis. Next base: position 32,640,179 of record NC_080108.1, on the reverse strand, counting down.
AGAATATTATTTTTAAAATAAATTCAACTAACCTGTGTAATGGATTTGTAGGGGATGGTAAACCATGGAGTTTAAAGTTAGATTTTAGATAGGGAAAGTTAAAAATATGAGGGTAGATCAAGGAAAGAAACTACAGAAATCCAGCACAGGGAAATAGTGAGGGAAAAAAATACGTTCTCAGTGAAAATCTCGTTTTTGTCTGGATAGCTTTGTTGTTAAAGTTGATAGAAGACTACAAGTCATTTTCAGCACAGAGGACATTGCTGCCCCTAAAAGCACATGCCAAACTATAGTTGACAAATTAATGAACACTGTGCTCATAGCACTATCTAGCTTTCGGCAAACAGGAAGATGGATTGAACCCTCTTCCAAAAGCTTTGAAAAAGAAATGAATAGACCAAAGTATATGAAATGACTGTGCTCATTTCAACAGGATTTACATAGTCACGTGAAATACAAAATCTAATGCCTAGCCGGGCGCTGGTGGCTCACGCCTTTAATCCCAGCACTCGGGAGGCAGAGGCAGGCGGATCTCTGTGAGTTCGAGACCAGCCTGGTCTACAAGAGCTAGTTCCAGGACAGGCTCCAAAACTACAGAGAAACCTTGTCTCGAAAAACAAAACAAAAAACAAAAAAACAAAAAAAAAAATCTAATGCCTAATTTCTAAAGGGGATATCTAATATATATACCCTTCAAAAACAGACATTGTATTGATGTAGGATCCTGTTTGCTCTCATGTTATACACAAAATAGCAAAATGGTTAACGATCAATTAAAATCCTTTGAAGCTGACTGCTTAAAAGAGGAATATAGAGTAACATTTTGCCATGGAAAACATATAATGCAGATTTGAGCATGAACATCACCATGTCTCTTCCCGTCATACTGCAGGATTAGGACTGAATAGACAAGTTGTGTAGTGCAGGATGTTGGCATCGTCCTTTGCTGGATAATGTGAAGAGCTCACACCTAAAGAGCCTTAGTAGATCCTTGGAAGCAAGGAGCACCTTCATGGCATCAGAGGTAAAGGATAAGCATCTGATATAGGCTCCCCTCCTTGTCCACTCTCTAGGAATTAGAGTCTAGGGTCTTCCATTTCCCTTTGCCCCTGACCAAGTACTCTGTCAAAGTAGCCTCATACTTCCTTTTGGGTTGCATATTATTATTCTCTGTGCTCTGTTCTGCTCTCACTGTCTTAAATCTCTCCTTTCTTCCTACTGAACAACTTATGCATAGCTTAGGGGGTAGTGCTTGAAACTCTGAGAATTAAATGACACTGATACCATTGGAAGGCTACTCAGTCATAGCCTTGGCTCCCTCATTTTTATTTAGTTGACTTTCTCTGCATCTGTCTCTCTTGGTTTCAGGAATTTATACTTTGTATGTGCTTTGTTCCATCTGCAAGTAAAAATGCTTAGGTGAAAGAAAGTAAGAAAGAAAACAAGAAAAGAAGGAAGGAAGATAGAAAGAGAGAGAGAGAGATAGGAGAGAGAGATAGGAGAGAGAGAGAGAGAGAGAGAGAGAGAGAGAGAGAGATGGATGGATGAAAGTGAAGGGAAAGGAAAGGAAAGGAAAGGAAAGGAAAGGAAAGGAAAGGAAAGGAAAGGAAAGGAAAGGAAAGGAAAGGAAAGGAAAGGAAAGGAAAGGAAAGGAAAACTCCTGCCTTGGAACATTTGGATTTTGAAGATTTAAAAAACATGGGGGATAGGGAAGGGGGTGTTACAGGAAGATCATGTAAAAGGAAAGAAGTTGTTTGCAATAGGAGAAACTGGAACAGCTTAAGATCAAGGATAAAAGACAAGAAAATATGCTTTCAGAGTTGAGACTTCTTTTGATTTACCTGCGTTTTTCTGTCACAGATTTTAAGATGAATATACACTCTCCTCTGATAAAGAGACAATTTTGATTGGTGTTCAGATTTTTTTCCCCTTAGTTTAAAGCAGTGGTTCTCAACCTATGGATTGAGACCCTTTTGGGGCAGCATATAAGATATCCTGCATATTAGATAGTTACATTAGCATTCATAATGGTAGCAAAGTTACCATTATAGAGTAAAATCTAAGTAATTCTATACATGTTGGTCACCACAACATGAGGAACTAGTAGAGGATCACAAATGTAGGAAGTTTGAGAACCACTGTCTTAAAGACGCATGTCATACTTCCATGGCTCATTATGGTCTGGTTAGTCAGTGAACTACCATGCTCACAGCGCCACCTACCGCCCTGCAAAATGAAGTTTTCTAAGGAAAGGTCATTTAAAATTTCCAAAATAAAAACTGGTGCCTCAGGAGCAAAATACTGTGTTCAGTTCAGCCGAACTCTTAAAGTTTTATGTCAATATTGAAATGAAACAAATAATGGCTGGAGTAGAGTGATATGTTTCATATAAAGAAATTAGGAATTCTGGTCCATGCCATCTTTTCTTGCTGTTCTTAAAGTGAATGTTATAAGTCCAGGTTTTTTTAAAAAAATTTTCTTTACAAACATGGAAGAACAAGAATATATTGTCATGAATACACAGACTGTCCATATTTAGCCCTCAAATTTATTCAGTTCACCTAGTGTTATAATATTTATTTTTGACTGACTATGTGTGTTATATTTCCATAAATATTTTTGTCTACAGTGGTTCTATGGTTGACAAACCTAGGAGAGTAACCCAAGTTAAAGATTTTATGCATTTTAGAGTGTGGTAAATGTGGTAGAGTGGAATTTGTATTTGCCACAGTCTCAGATGGTGATCAGGCCCCTGACACCCTGCTGAAATCATTTTCACTGAATACCAGTAGAGCTGGGGAATGGAGGGCCCCTGGGCCTGGTGGCTGAGACCTAAACACCAACTGGAGCTTCACCCCTTTGTTCTCCATTGTGAGGACTTGAGGTGAAAAACAGTGTTGATCCTCCCACTCTGGTTTCCTTTGTTTCTGCTTGAGTCAATTTAAACTAGCTGTTGGAAATTTACCAACACTGTCAGTTCTCACAACTTGTAGCCCAGAGTGAAAATATTTACTGTTTTCTCTTCCTATCAGTTTTGATTCTTGCTCATTAAATTTTCTTAACTTTAGATTGGTTAAGTTATTTTATCCTGAAAAAATAGGTAGTAGTTTATTAATAAAGAACTATTTTATTTGTATGAAATTATTAACATCCTAACACAGTTTTTCACCCTTCTGCTTCAATATTATAAGTTATCATTTATCTATATTGTACTAATCTAGAAACTCTAAATGTAATGAGTCACTGCCACTTCTATAGAAGCTAGTTTGCTGCATTTGTCCTTTTTGTTATTTTGGTTTTTCAAATGACTCTCTTATTTTGTAATTTTCTATCAAAGTGATTTTAACATGAGATTTGATGATACAATGTCATATATTATCCATATTCATGTGTACATATTATAAAAGATCACAAAAAATTATCCAAGTATCAATAAACTTTCTATTCTATGTTTTAAAACAAGTATAGGGACTTGTATTATAAAAGATCACAAAAAATTATCCAAGTATCAATAAACTTTCTATTCTATGTTTTAAAACAAGCACTTCATATCCTCACTTAATATAGCCTAATACTTGATAGTTTCTGTTAACTTTTCTCCCTAATTGGTCCTATAACTTTGCCTCTACCCTTTTATTCAAAGTTTTGGATTATCTTAATGTTTTAGGAAAATTTGAACCAAACATTGTAATTCAGAATTCAACACTTTGTTTATTTTCCAAAGAGTCACTTAGGAAGTAATAGAAACCTTGAAGATATTGGTCTGTGTTGGTTAGTGCAAGAAAACAAAGAGAGACCACATGGGAACTGAGTAGACTTAGAGGAGTCTCCCTGTAAAAAGCTGTTTACCAATGGAGGGAAGATTTGAAAGAGCAAATTAATACTAAATCCTGAGGATTCTTTCTCATGGCAAAACCATGATAGACTATCCCCAAAGTGAATGTAGCCGTTAAGTGTTTTGTTTTACTTTAATTTTACAGGTTAGGATAATATGTTATTATAACCTTTGGAAATTTAAGAAAATGGACAGAAATTCAAGCAAAAATGACTAAAAGTTGCTGCCCTGATATTTTGAGTTATCGTTTTCTATAAATTCTTACAATTTTTGCTACATTAACTACATCATCTCTTCAAGAGAAGCATATTAAAATGAAGGGAGAAAGGAAAAACAAGGGAAAAGAAATTGTAATAATAACAGAAAAAAGCATATCATAACAAAAGATAAAATGTTCAGTCAGCAAAATAACTTGTTTTTAAATAACAGAGTGTCTAAAATTGTCCTTCTCGCCGGGCGTTGGTGGCGCACTCCTTTAATCCTAGCACTCGGGAGGCGATCTCTGTGAATTCGAGGCCAGCCTGGTCTACAAAGGGAGTTCCAGGACAGGCTCCAAAGCTTCAGAGAAACCCTGTCTCGAAAAAAAACCAAAAAAAAAAAAAATTGTCCTTCTCCACATATAAAACTTCTTATAGCCAGGTGGTGGTGGCGCACGCCTTTAATCCCAGCACTTGGGAGGCAGAGGCAGGCGGATCTCTGTGAGTTCGAGACCAGCCTGGTCTACAAGAGCTAGTTTCCGGACAGGCTCCAAGACCACAGAGAAACCCTGTCTCGAAAAACCAAAACCAAAACCAAAAAAAAAAAAAAAAAAAGAATATAAATGTGTCAATGACCTTAGTTTTAAAAATAGTTTTAAAAAAGGTCTTAGATAGATGGCTCCAGAATAAAGAAGACTGGAAAAGTTTTGCAGGCTATGAAGACTTGATGAGTGATGAATGGATGCTTAAAAGAAATCCCAAGCCGGGCGGTGGTGGCTCACGCCTTTAATCCCAGCACTCGGGAGGCAGAGGCAGGCAGATCTCTGTGAGTTCAAGGCCAGCCTGGTCTACAAGAGCTAGTTCCAGGACAGGAACCAAAAAGCTACATAGAAACCCTGTCTTAAAAAAATCCAAAAAAAAAAAAAAGAAAAAAAGAGAGAGAGAGAGAGAGAAAGAAAGAAAAGAAAAAAGAAAGAAAAGAAAAGAAATCCCACACTAGCTCAGAATTGAGAAATAGATATTTATTTAGGGGTAAACTCACAAATCAGAATTCTCTGCTTGAACAGTAGACATAGATTGAATCCAGCAATCTAACAATCTGAACAAGCAGCCAGGGAAGAAAGAAAAAAGGGGTGGACACAGGCTCTACATCTGCATATATAGTATAAGAGGCCACATCCCAGAAAGCAGGTAACCACAAGCTGTAAACCTTCCTACAGCACCAGCCCCTTTTATTTAAATAAGAGAGTTCTACGTATAATACACAATTATATACATTAAGAACAAATATCCTATCCTAACTCGCTTAACTCTTGTATAATAAACAACTTAGTCATGAGAGGAAAGTAACCACATTAATCTAGTCTTCAACCCTATCAAAGGTTCAAGAAGGGAAATACTATTACTTGAGTAAGCAGGAAGTGTAATCAAGCAACTTCCAGAATGTGCAACAAATGACAGAGACAACTGGCTAGCTGGGAAATCACACAAAATCTCATTTGCAACGTTGAAGCAACCAACTTTGGCTAAAGCCTAGAATAACTGACAGACCATTTTCAAAGGCAAGAAATTTTTCAAAACTGTCTTACCCTGATTTCTGATTACTATGTATCTTTTCAGTGGTTGAGGCATGGGCATTTCTTTGCCCAAAGGCCAGTTTTTGCCAAGAAGAAAGCAAGCTCCAAGTGGAGTGTCTTCAGTGTTCAACATTCTCTTGGGAATAGATCCGTGTTACCAGGAGCAATTGTGTTTCACTTCAACAGAACTCTAAGTTATTTAAATGCCATTTTCTACTGCTCTTTGAAGTGGCCTGCTCTAAAGCCTGCAGGGACTCTTCTGCCAAGGATGTGGCAGAAGCTCATTTGTTGAGGCCATGAAGATCATAGACCTTCAGTCCTACAAAGATCCAAGGCCATAAAGGTCACACCCTAAATAAATGAGGGCATGACCTACGTGTGCTTAGATCTACTTTGATTACTGGAATAAAAAATGCAGACTGATGGGCTGAACTCAAATTGATTAGTTGACATTATGTAATAAGTTATTTCAAACAAAAGCAAGTTAAACAAGAGGTAAAATGAAGAATCTATACCCAAATATGCAGGCTAACCTGGTGTCAGACCCTACACATGTTCTATTCTCTCAATGTGTGACACAATGTACTGTATTGCCAAGTTTTGCAATACTAGCATGCATTTTTGAAGGCTTCTTTTGACTTTTGCTTCTCCACAGAATGTATCATCACCTGACTATGCATACTTATTCACATTCCAAGATCTTCTCTGTACTATGATACCATAGCATGTGATTGCAGACCTCTCTCTCCCATCATTTCTGAAAGAGTTGCCCACAGTAGGGCCGTGGTAGATATACACTGGGTGTGTCAACATCGTCCAGCATGCACATTTATGCAAGCACACATACACATATCTCAATAGTTATCACACTTATTTATTCACTATTTATTGAGCCCCTACTATGTGCATTAACTTAATTTCACTGGAGAAACATACATGATTTGCTCCTTGCCATTGAAGGACAAGAGACACACTCTGACTGTGAGAAGTCACATAAGACCTAGAGTAAACAATTATGCATCAAACTCTGAAGCCAGTCACAGGATTTCTCAGCAGTTCTGCCTGATGTGGTATTTTGCAAGCAATATAGCATGACTACTAAGGAACAAATGAGCCCTATTCCTTGCTTAAAATACACAGCAAGAGTGATACTTCAGTGAACGCTGAAATTCCTCTCCTAATGAATTGCAGGGTCCCAGGATGTTGAACAGTTAAAAGCATACAGAATCTATTTCAAACATCTAGGAAGCATTAAGAACCATTCTTTCCAAGGTGCAACTCAATGTGCTAGGTGAGCAGATGCCTCTGCCAAGGTTTCAGCAATGGAGCACAGTTTTTGTTGTCTTGTTATGTTTTAAGTAATTAATCATTAAAAATGTCAGTTTTATTGAAAAATTGTCAGAGCACACTCCAACAGAAATCAGCAATGGGTACCTGTGAGGGGGCATGAGGATATAGGAAAGGGCAGATTAAGAGAAATGGAGACAGAAATATAGGATATTCCTGGAGGACCTCTAGTTTATTTCTCAGCCAGCATATATACTAAATATAGTCAAAAGGCAGAACAAGCAACAATAGAGCAGCTAACCAGCTCCCTGCACTCTTCTTGGGGGGGAAACTCAAAACAGATACATTATCTCATTAAACTAAGGAACTTCTAATCTCTAATGAGGAGTGCCTATGGCTGGCACACATGACCCCAGAGCTTAATAGAAAACTGTGCTCTTTTAACTCAGCAAATATGTTCTTTCTGTGGGATGTTTCTTATAGCCCTCAAGATAACTGGAAAAAGCAAATCAGTCAAGCAAGCATAAATTCAATTGACCTCATTAAGTCAGAAGTTACTCCATGTGGAAACCAGAGTCACCCATGGGCTCCCTCAAGGAGGCAGAGGAAGAATGATCAGCAATTCAAGGCCAACTTAAGCTACATAACAAGAACATAACAAGAATGAGCTACATAAAACACTGTCTCAAACCAAAAAAATGGAAAACTTCTCAGTTTATTAGCCAATATGAAGTTCCAAATATACCATTAATCAATCTGTCTCTTTGAAAAGCACATAAACACATCCATTAACTGGCAGAACTGACTGGTATGAGACTTGGATTCTAAAGAAAAAGTCCCCCACCCCTCGTAGCAGTAGTGATTAAAATGTCTTCACCACCCAAAGAGGTCTTCAGGCAAACTGTCTTTCAGCACTTGCCAGGAATCGTGTCAGAAGAAGTGAGTGCTACCTGAAGTGTTTGTCTGGCAGCAGGACAGAAATGATGGAGGAGGGTCTATGTGTTACTTTTATCGGTTAATAAACTGCCTTGGCTCTGATAGGACAGAAAATTAGGTAGGCGGAGTAGACAAAACAGAATGCTGGGAGAAAGAAGCAAATTCAAGCAGATACCATGCATCTCCTCTCCAGGCAGACGCTATAGCTCTCCTCTCCAAGATGGACACAGGTTAAGATCCTTTCTGGTAAGCCACCACCTCATGGTGCTACACAGATTATTAGAAATGGGTTAATCAAGATGTGAGAGTTAGCCAGTAAGAGGCTAGAGCTAATGGGCCAAGCAGTGTTTAAAAGAATACAGTTTGTGTGTTGTTATTTAGGATATAAAGCTAGCCATGCAGGAGCTGGGTGGGAACGTAGCCTGCCACTCCCTACAACACAGAAAAATGTGGGAATGTAGGCCCAGGTATTCACAGGAGAAGCAGACCAGCAGTGACACAATTACCTCCCTTTCTCACTCTACAGGAAATGCTTAGTGATATCAGTACATGGTTATGGGCATAAAAGTTCCTATTCTTCTATGGCAACATGAAAACCTAAAGTGAGCTATGAGTACTTGGTACAATTTAGATCTTAAATATGCTCCAAAGTTCTGAAGTGCTGCTGTTGCACAGAATGTTTAGGAGGGTAGAATCTAGTACAGTTTAGAAAACAAAAGATCTTACAGAGAACAGGCTCTCCCACTCTCTGTCTTGCATCTATCATGACATACACAGCAACTCTATGTTTGTCTTTGACTCAGTCTAGTAACTAGCTCATGAAATGAGCTCCTAATATTTAGGATAAAAATTTAAACTTCAATTCATCAAGCAGAAAAAATCTCTCATAGGCATGGCCACAGCTAACTAAATATATAAAGCAGGTAAATAATACCTGATAGGCTGCTCCACACTTACATTTATTATGTATTTCCCATTCTTTTCAAATTGACAGTATAAACAACATGAGTCAAAGATGTAAGAAGTAATAATACAGATGAAATGTTCTCACAATGGCCAGATGTAGATTCACACTTTGGGGAAGTGAAAATATTTATCAGCTTTTACTCACTTGTACTCCTCAATTCTAAAGTAACATTCTTGGCAGCAAGTACATCCACAGTTAAGAAAAACACCAATAAAATATACAGACAATCTTCTTCTGTAGTTGTCGTTTCTTTTTACTCTCTGCTTTTTGCTCTTTTGGGGCTTGCCACCCAACACCCAAATAAATAAATACATGGATACTGATTCTTTTCTATGAATGCCTAGTTTTAGAGTGACTTATTTCTAGCCAGCTTTCCTTAAATTATTTTGCCTCTGGGATTTTACCTTCTATCTACCTATCATTACCTCTTGTTGCATGACTTGCTGTGTAGCTGGGTAGCTGACCCCTGGAGTCCTCCTCTCCTTCCTTTTGTTCCCTCTTCCTCTCTTCCCAAATTTATCTGTTGACTGAGTTTTCTGTCCTGCCCGGTTCCTGCAGTCATTAAGTCCCAAAGAAATCACACAAAGGTCTACATTAACTATAAACTGATTGGCCCATTAGCTCAGGCTTCTTATTAACTCATAACTTATATCAGCCCATCATTCTTGTCTATGATAGCCAAGTGGTCTGGTACCTTATTCAGTGGGGCAGTCACATCTTGCTTCTTTGTGGCTGGTAAAGAACTATAGACCAAGATTTCCTCTTCCCAGAATTCTCCTGTTCTTATTGACCCACCTCTACTACCTGTCTGACTACTGTTCAATCAGAATTTATTTAAAATATGATTGACAGAATACAGAGCATTGTCCCATACCACTTCCCCATCTTTAAAAAAAAGAAAAAGAAGAACTCTGAATCTCATATCCTTTGTTTAGCTTTTCTCCTGACCATTAACCATAACAACTTGTAACCAACATTCCAAACAAAGGAAAATATCCATAGTACATTTTTTGGGAAATATGGGAGTAGTTTTTTAGGATAATTCCTGCTGGTTGGGTGTGCTGATAATCTTATGGGGACATAAGAACATTTAAAATTATGATCAAGTCCTGATTGAAGTATCCTGTGAGTCGTGATCATCTCAGGCAGCAATCTTGTGTACCATGAGGGGCCTGCTTGTGGGGTTTCTGTCCTGCCTGGTAGCCCACAACTGGCAAGCCCCAAAGAAAATCACACAGAGATCTCTAGAAGTTATAAAGCTGATTGGCCCCTTAGCTCAGGCTACTTATTAGCTCTTGTAGCTTATATTAACCTCTGTAGGTATCCCACACTGATGTCATCTTCAAAATCTTGTGTTCTCCAAGGAAATCTAGGCCTCAACCTCACAGCTTCATGCAATGGCCTCTCTAGGTCTTCATTCTTGGACAACACTGACACATGCCTATCCTCGGTCTCTCTCATTAGCTGTGGTGGCAAATTCAATAACCCATTTCTTTTTCTGCTAAAAGTCATAACCACATGGTTAAAACTGCCAAGTTCTGTTGGTTACTAGGCCTGGAGCATGGCCTCATTCTTAAATTCCATCTTCATCACTTTTCTGTTTCTGATGGTTTCTTTCACCACATAAGCTTGTCCTGAAATCCACTATCCTGAATGTAAATTTCAGAGTCTTGCTTATTTGTCCAAGTCTGTAGCCAAATTTGGAGAGAATTCAATGAAGTGTTTAGGAAAATGTATTCTCCTTTATGTTTGACTGGAATGTTCTGTAAATAACTGTTAGGATAGTTCATTTATATTGTCAAATAGGTCCAGCATTTCATTTTAGATTTTATCTGAATGGCCAACTTAGTTTGAAATACAATTGCTATGAACAGACAAGATGACCACAACAAATTTATTTTAAAAAGTAATTTAATTGAATTTGTGACTTTGTTTCATAGGACAAGTCCTTTATTATCATGGTGCGAATATGGCAGCATGGTGTGGAGAAGAATCTGATAAATTGGGACCCTGATGGCAGCAAGAAGTAGACCATTTTGCTGGAAGAAACTAAAGCATAGGAGACCTCCAGGTCCTCTCACATAGTGACATATTTCCTCCATCCAACAAGGCATAACCACTCCAACAAAGCCACCCCTCCTAGCAGCACCACTCCCTTTGGGTTCATATTTTTAAAATCACTGCACTCCACTTTCTGGCCACATGTTGCATGAAGCCATAGCAAAACCAAAAATGCTTTTGGTCCAACTTCAAATGTCCACATATTCTATCATAGATTAAACAATGTTTACACACTTGAAAATCTCTTCTAAGATTCATAAAATATTCTGAGTAATCCCCTATAAAATATTTCAAATTTCCAATATATAATATTACAGGATATATATTAACATTCCAAATTATAGGGAAGGAGTGCAGTGACAAAATATGGGACCAAAGCAAAATTGAAACTGCATCTGTGTATATGATGCCAAAACTTTCTTCTTTCCAAAAAAAAAAAAAAAAAAAAAAGCCAGGTGGCGCACGCCTTTAATCCCAGCACTCGGGAGGCAGAGACAGACGGATCTCTGTGAGTTCGAGACCAGCCTGGTCTACAAGAGCTAGTTCCAGGACAGGCTCCAAAGCCACTCTTCAGACCTACAAATACTATCAGCTTTGTTGCTGAAACAGGCTTCTTTATTTTGGGCTGGTTCTACTTCCTGTTACCAGCTTTCCTCAGCAGGTTTTCCAAAGCTCTAGCAGTTTGAACATGTTGGATTCTCCAAGGTTATCCAGGCTTCAACATTACAGCTTCATTCAATGGCCTCTCCAGGCCTACCTTCAGACACATCTCTAATACATACCTGGCCTCAGAGGTGGGTGAAAATTCTATAGGCCCTTGCTTCTATCATTAACTCCGGAACCACATGGCCAAAGCTGCCATGATCTGCTGCTTACTAGGGCTGGAAAATGACCCCCTTGTTCAATTACATCGTGACCAGTCTTCTGTCCTAATTTTCTAAGCTTTGGTGCCTGAAAGTGGATCTCCAGGTGGTCTCAGCATCAGAGACCCACCAGCCTCTGTCTTCAAAATACTAAGACTACTATACCTGACTCTGAGATCTTCTTTAATTCTTTTTCATAAGTTTATTAATCTGCTTATATCTTTGAACAAAGGACTTAGTTCCATTACACTTCTTGGTACTCTTTTTGTCTTCAAATTGTACATTTTATATTTTTCCTTTTTCAACTTGTTCCTTCCACTATAAATATTTATAAGAGTACTAGTAACTACTCCATAGGGGCTATACGAAGCTACTTTACACTTTCATCTACCAATAAAATTAATCCAAATCTCTTCATTTTAGCCTTATGCAGACTCTTTGGATAAGGGCAAATAGAAAAATCTTCTTTACTAAAATATCACAAAAAGATCTCTAGACAATATATAGGAATACTACTTTTCTGAAACTTCTTGAGCCAGTGCCCCAAACAGGGAGCATTCTCAGTATCATTGTCTTCCATGCTCCTACTAGATTGGTCCATAAACTACTGCTAAAAGCACCCCACCACTTTCCTAACCCAAAGAAGTAAATTCCATATTCCTTCAAACCAAAACATGGTCAGGCCTATCACAGCAATACCCAAGTCCCTTGTACAAACTTCCATTTTAGTTAGGGTTTCTGCTGCAGTGTAATAACAATGTTACCATTTCAACTCTTCTAAAGAAAAGCATTCAATTTGGTAGGTAGCAGTTTCAAAGGCTTAGTCTACATTATAAGGTGCCACTAAAAATTTAACTCTCAAGATTGGATGTGATCATCATGGAATGGAAAATAGTGGGATTTTAACAAACTGTAAAAGTAGGGAGTAACAGGAAAAGTCAAAAAGCTCATTCTGGTTCATGGGGCCTGTAGTCCAAAGGTAAGAAAATATGACAAGTTCATCATGTCCTCCATTAAGTCCCTGGATTGAAGACCTGAAAACTAAAACTGCTGAGCATTTTAGGGATGTTCTAATAGGATTCTGTTTGATTTAAATACACTCATACACCGTCATTTACAGTATAGTGGTAATCTTGAAAAACACTGGCTAGTTTTTCCATAAAAATAGCAATAAATTATATGTTTTTTTGGGGGTTCACCTTCTTATTTAGCTTCTCTAGGATCACGAATTATAGGCTCAATATCCTTTATTTATGGCTAGAAACCAATTATGAGTGAATACATCCTATGTTTATCTTTTTGGGTTTGGGTTTCCTCACTCAGGATAGTGTTTTCTATTTCCATCCATTTGCATGCAAAATTCAAGATGCCATTGTTTTTTACCGCTGAGTAGTACTCTAATATGTATATATTTCACACTTTCTTCAACCATACTTCTATTGAAGGGCATCTAGGTTGTTTCCAGGTTCTGGCTATTACAAATATTGCTGCTATGAACATAGTTGAACAAATGCTTTGTAGTATGATAGGGCATCTCTTGGGTATATGCCCAAGAGTGGTATTGCTGGGTCTTGAGGTAGGTTGATCCCAAATTTCCTGAGAAATCGCCATACTGATTTCCAAAGTGGTTGCACAAGTTTGCATTCCCACCAGCAATGGATGAGTGTACCCCTTACTCCACAACCTCTCCAGCAAAGGCTCTCATATGGGAAGTAGACAAGACTGCCAGGCAAAAATTGGGAACTTGGGGGTGGGGTGGGCTGGGGGTAAGGGGAAATGGGGAGAGAAAAGTGAGTAGGGGAGGATGAGGAAAGTTTGGGGGAATGGAATGTTGGAATAAAGGAAGGGTGGATATGGGAGCAGGGAGGTATATGTCATAATTAAGGGAGCTATCTTAGGGTTGGCAAGAGACTTGACTCTAGAGGGGCTCGCGGGTGTCCCCAATTAGTTCCTTGGGCAAGTGAGGAGAGGGAACCTGTAAATGGCCCTATCCTAGTGCCATACTGATGAATATCTTGCATATCACCATAGAACCTTCATCTGGAGATGGATGTAGTTAGAGACAGAGACCCACATTGGAGCACCGGACTGAGCTCCCAAGGTACAAATGAGGAGCAGAAGGAGAGAGAACATCAGCAAGGAAGTCAGGGCCGTGAGGGGTGCACCTACCCACTGTGATGGTGGGGGAAATCTAATGGGAAATCACCAAGGCCAGCTGGACTGGGACTGAAAAAGCAAGTGATCAAACCAGACTCTCTGAATGTGGCTGGCAATGAGGGCTGATGAGAAGCCAAGGACAATGGCACTGGGCTTAGGTCCTACTGTATGAACTGGCTTTGTGGGAGCCTAGCCTGTTTGGATGCTCATCTTCCTGGACCTGGATGGAGGGGGGAAGACCTTGGACTTCCCACAGGGCAAGGAACCCTGACAGCTCTTCAGACTGGAGAGGGAGGAGGAAAGGAGTGGGGGGAAGGGGGAGAAGAATGGGGGGAGGGAAATAGGAGGTGGGGAGGAGGCAGAAATTTTTTCAATAAATTAAATAATTAAAATAGCAATAAATTTATTTATAACAAAAACTACCCAATGTTTCCCAATTCACGCACTTACTACTTAACAGCATATAAATTTCATCTGTATCCAAATCAAAAACTTAAAACTACCATGTGTATGGACATATAGTCCCATACCAGACAGGTTACTTAGTGTGAGTGAAGCCATGATTCTGTCTGTATCAGGAGAGAGGGATCTGTCTTTCTTTTGCTTTCTAAGCTTCAATTTGTTTTCTGCACTACTATGTAGAATCTATAGCTGTTAGAGGAGTAAATCGCGGGTATTTGTTAAAGGGTGAGGTATGTGCTTTGTTGTATTTGTGAAAAATAAAAGGTTTTAAATTGACATTAAAATATAAAAATAAGCAAAATTTTATAGTATTATATTTTATGTATAATAATTTCGTTCATTGATAATTTAATTGATCCTAAATAAGTTATATCTCAAAAGGGTGATGCTTGGCGAAATCACTTAAAGAAAACTTTGGTCCCTGTGGTCTCCTCATCTTTCCTCTTCAACCTCCTTCCGTCCAAGGCGCAGGACTGTGATGTTCTTTATAGCGATGCTTTCCTTCGTTATTACAACTATTTTCTAAACATATTCCTAGATTATTCTGAGGCGTGGATTTAGAAATCGAGCTCCTTTACCTTTCGCTGCCCTCCCCAACTTTGCTAACGGTTATCGCGGTCCCTTCATCCCTCGGAAAGATGCGCTACCGGAAGTGCGTCACGGTCCCTCAAACGAGGCTGCCAAGGAAACGGTAGGAAACTAAAGGGACCAAAGTTCCTCTCTTTGCGGTTTCTCCCGAGCAGCAAATACCGACGGACTTCCGGGTTTCTGCCGAGTAGCTTCGGTCGCGGAATTCGTTGTTTAAATCAAAGTTTCCCCTTATTTGCGGTTTTTCCCGAGCAACAAACACAGTTGCCTTCCAGGTCCAAGAAGATCTCGTGTATTTGGGTCTTTAATTTCGTTGTTTAAATCAGAGTTTCTCCTTTTTACCGATCCCTCCCCAACCCCCCCCCACCCCCCGCAGCAAACACAGTTGCCCTTCCAGGTCGCAGGACCTTCCTTGGCTTGGCATTGAGCACTTTTCTTTTTCCGTTTTCCGTTTTAGAATTTTAGTGTTTAAATTAAGTCCTATTTCGTTTAAATCATGAATTTACTCTCAGACGTAGCTTTATAAATGAGACCTAAAGAGAGTCATTTGCTATTTAACTCTAGCGTTAATTCTGTGAGGGGAAACCTTCATCTTATGCATCCATCTGCCTCTTATTTAGAAAACGAAGAACTTTGCATTGAATTTTCAGCAGGTTTGATACTTAAGATACGTTAGACATGAATTCCTAACTACGTTGTGGATGTCTAACACATTTATCTTTTATTGCTACCATTATTTTGTTTCTACCATTATGTCTCGAAACAGAAAGACAGAGACATACTTTTATAGGAGATATTTGCTTCAGTGCCACATAAATAACTGGCAAGTATCATGGCACATAATACATCTTTAATTATGTCACCAGAACAGTGTGTGTGTGTGTGTGTGTGTGTGTGTGTGTGTGTGTGTGTGTGTTGTGTGAACCTGGTAAAGCTTCCCAGTAAAGGAGAAAGCAAAGCTGACCATTATGATACGAACTTCATAATCTTGTAATCTTGTTTGGGAGATTGAGGTTAGATCAGAGTACACCATATGTTCTTGCATTTGTTTATACTCAAGGAGCCTGTGAATGATCAGTGGATATAAAATTATTAAGCACTAAGGGAAACTCTGGCTCAAGAATTTTCAGAGATGAGATATCAGCTAGTTTTGAGTCACTGTCACCAGGTGATGAAATTACTTCTCTTATCTAAATAGGCATGATACATATCTCTGGCCATTTGTATTCTTCCCCCCGCATTAGGAAGTCTCCAGCATCCCCTGTTGTGATGGAAGAATACAGACCTTTTATTCTGCTCAAAAACAGTTCCCACTGTGCCTGATTGTTAATATTAGTGATTAAGTTCAGCCTCAAAAACCTGGGACATGAATAATGGCTCAGCAGTTAAGAACACTGGCTGCTTGTCCAAAAGACCTGGGTTCAATTTCCACTGCCCATACGTCAGATGACAGTCATCTGTGTCTCTATTTCCAAGGGATCAGAGGTACTGTTCTAGCCTCTTTTGACATTGCAGACATGTGGAACACAGACTTCAGGCAAATGCTGATAAACAAACAAATAAAATGAAAATAAATAAAATCTAAAGAATAATCTTGCATTGCAATTGGCATGTTATTAAGGGTATTGGGATTTAATTGAAAAAAATGACTGCCAACATTATTGATAATGATTTTTAAATCTGATTGTTATTCCACGTATTCGGATGTTTCTAAAAGACACAGATATGTCTATCATGTTTGTGGCATAATATTTTTATGACACAGAAAAATCACTATATATACATGTATATGTATATATATATAATTGGAGATATAGATAGATAGATGATAGATAGATAGATAGATAGATAGATAGATAGATAGATAGATAGATAGATAGACAGATATTGATCTCTCCAATTTTCCCTGAGAAAACTAATCCTGTTGTGTCACTGGAAGCAGCTTCCCTGAAGATAATGCTGAATAATTCAGAGTTGATGGTTCTTGGATATTCCTTGACCATCAGCCTTTGTTTGTAAACTAGCAAAAATACTTAATTTTCTGTAAACACATTTAACAAAGGAGACAGGTTTGCCTCATGTGTTGTAATATGCTCTTGTTTTTTTTTTTTCTGTGTTTTAGATAGTGTTTACCGTTTTATCCTTGACTACTCTGGAATTTTCTCTGTGGACCAAGATGGCTTTAAATTCAGAGATCTGCCTGGCTCTATCTCCCTAATCCTGAGATTCAAGGTCTGCACATCTATCTCATGGAATTGTATTATCCTTTAAAGAAGTTATAGTGTTCTCTAATTGATGTAAGAAAAGGTTTGGGGATGATGTTTGAAGTTTAATTTTAGGGAATAAAATGGTAGTGAAAAAATATTAAACCAGACACCACTGAATTGATTCATATACTTTTATTTAATGATGATTCTGGATTTAACTGCACATTCTACAAAAGGGAGGTAAAATATTACTGTATTGTTTGACTAATGAATGAGTCAAAAGATGGCTTATTGGGAATAAGCTAGAAAGTTTCATGTTTCTTGACTGTAATTTCTTCCAATTTCTTTATTTTAAATAATTATTGTTGTTGTTATTTTTACCAGTGTAATTTTGAGCATCACTGGAGCTTGCTTTCCTTATCATCATACTATGTGAGATGATTTGAAGAAAAATGAGCCCCATAGGCTCATATGGAGTGGTACTGTTAAGAGGTTCCGCTCTTTAGAAGAAACTACGTCACTGGTCATGTGGGAGGGGGCTTTAATTTCTTAGTAGCTGTGAAGACGAAGTCAGGGTTGTCCTGGAGACCCCAAGATGTTTGAGATTCCAGATCAATAGTATTCTTGCCAAGATAAGCTGTTAGTAGTGGAACATTGCATAGAAAGTAGTGTGTTGTAGTTTGCAAAGATGAAAGTTGTTGGAGATCTGAACAACATTTTGACATCAAACATGGAGATGCAGTGTTTGGATCTTTCCCTGCTGGTTATCAGACTTGCATTGGTGCAGTATGTCCATACTAGGCTCTCTTCTTTCCCTTTTATATAGAAATGTATATCCTATGCCACTGTATGTTGAAAGTATGTGATGTGATTTTACATTTGAATTTTATAGGGGATTACAGTTAAGTGATTCCATGAGTCTAAGAAATAATTTTGAATTTTAGACATTTAAACAGTGCTGATACTTTGATAGACAATGGGGACTTTTAAAGCTGGACTGAGTGCAATTTGCATTATGATATGACAAACCTATCAGACCAGGGAGTAGAATATGATGATTTGAATGAATATATCCCCATAGTTCAATAAAGAGAGACACTGTTATTGGATATGGCTTTATTTGAGTAAGTCTGACTTGTTAGAGAAACTGCATAACTAGAGGGTGGGATTTGAAGCCTCAGACATTAAGGAAGACTAGTTACTCACAAGCTCTTCCTGCTGCCTGAACATCAAGAAGTAAAACTCTTAGCCTCTTTCCTAGCACCATGTCTTCCTGGATGCCACCATGATTCCCTCCAGGACAATGATACACTAAACGTTTGAACTGTAAGCCAAGCCCTGTTAAATATTTTCCTTAATAAAAAATTACCAGCATGTTGGAGCTCCTGAGCTCAAACCCAGCATTACCATGAAAAATTAATTGTAGGACAATCAAGAAGACTTTGTAGATAGAATGATTTCCAGCCAAGGCTGACAACCAGAGTCACATCCCAAAAAGTCTCATGACAGAAACAAATAATGGAGTTCCACAAGTTTTCCTTGAACCAATTAAAATACCTCCAGACACAAATACATTAATTTAATTTTACTGCATTAAGATGAGTGAACATAAAACATCATTTGATTATTCCTTGTTTTCAAAATAATTTTTATAAAATATGTTATGATCACATTTCCATGCTTGCCACCTGACCATCCATCTAATAACTCAGGTTTTCTCTCTGTATAGAAACATGCAGGCAATCTTTTTTCTTCAAAAATAGTCATGATAGAACATAGTCAAGAAGCAGAGAAAAAGAGTGAGAGATAGAGAGCATGACAAGCAAAGAGAAACATGCTCTCACACAAAACCCGTAAAAGCACAAAACGAAATCACAATATATAAGCAAACTACCAAAAAAGTAAAACAAACAAATACAGACATAACTATATGAGCCAATAAATAAATAAATACTTGAGTACTTGTGAGTTAGCTGTTTACTTCTTGGCATGGGGATTCCACCTATGAATATTTGATACGTCCAGTGGAGCTCCACCTGAGTAAACTAATTTTTCCTCTGGGAATAGTTGCCAAATCGAGATAGCTTCTTTGTTAGAGACAAGAGATTAGGTCCCCTTTTTCATCTCAGTGCTGAGACCCAAAATGACTTTAATCTGCGTAAACTTTGTGAATGCAGTCTGTGAGTTCAAAGGTGAACCAGCCCTGTTTTTTCCAATAAGGATTGTTTCCTAGGTGACATTTCCCCAATCCCACCAGCTCTTGGAATCCATACACCTTCTCTCCTGAGTTTTCAGAGCACTGAAGGGAGGGTTTGGATGGTGACATGTCATTTATGACTGGATGATACAAGATCTTTCATTCTCTGCACATTGTCCAGTATAAGGTCTCAGTATTTGGTCCCATTTACTGTAGGTGGTATCTTTTATCATGATGACTGAACAACCTACTGATCATGGGAATAACAGAATGTCTTTGAAAAACATTATATTGTTTTATTTTGTTAGCAAAACAACAGTACCTGGTTTTCCATTAGGTTCCTGCCATACTTAGTCCCACATACTTGTATACAAGAGCCATGTCAAGCCAGGAGGTGATGGTGCAGGCACTTCAGTTTCAGCAATATTCAGGGAGAGGCAGGTGAATTTTTGTGAATTCAAGGTCTGCCTGATCTACAAGCACTAGTTTCAGCACAGACTCCAAAGCTACAGAGAAAACCTGTCTTGGGAAAATGAGCAATGTCAGAAATGTATTCTTTCTCAAGGCCTTAAATCGAATCAAATAGAGTTTGCTTACTTCCATTTTAGAACAAACAGTTCAGAACTGGCCTTTTGATTAAATTTCTCTCCAGGAAGCATGCAGAACAATTTCCAGTACCATCATTACTATTCTGTAGGCGTGAGGGCTTCAGTAAGGCACATGCTCAACTTCCCTACGTTTAATGTGATATGTAGGTATTATGTTAAGTAATAGAGCCATGCCCTTAATTTGTGTAAAGCAACCAATTTCCTGAGCAATAGAATTACTTTTTTGTGTGCTTCCATGTGGAGCCTTTGTCCAAGAAATCAATATATGTAACCCATACCTGGGACTAGAGATTTTATGTTGTGGAGACAGAAATGTGGTTGGGGGTTTCTATCTGAGGTACTGGGTGAGTAGATTTATATTTCTTTTGTTTATATATTATATATTAAGAATTCTGTTGTAGTAGGTTTCTATAACTTTTTACATGGTCCATAGTTTTAGTTTTCTTCTCAGCATTTCAACAATTTCTCCAGCTAATATTCCGACTCCAGTGTCCACAAAAGTGTCTTCATTATTACATATGGAATTTCTCCTTCCTTGGGAAATTCTTTCCTCCCTCTTTTTGCCTTATTGGATTCTTGAATGTCTTTGTAAAGTATAAAACTTAACCTCCAAATATAAGTGAATATATATCATGTTCTCCTTTGCAATACTGAGGACCTCATTCAGGTTGGTTTCTTTTTTATATTTTCAACATTTACCTTGAGTTTTATAATTTTGTTTGTTCTACAGACCTGCACAAGGATTTCCAGAGTATTCATACAAATTTTCATTTTCACTAGCAGCTGATAAGGATCCCTTACTTTACATTGTCATCAGCATGTGCACTAGTTTGTTTATTGATCTTACACATTCTGATTAGTGTAAAATGACATCTGCAAGTGTTTTTGATATGCACATCCAAGATTACCAAAGTTGTTGATTATTCTTTAAGTGAAACCAGCATTTGAATAGTCCCTTATGGGCCATTAGAGGAAACAATTTATAATTGAATACTCACAGATCAGTAGGTGCAATTCATGGAAACCAAAGCTAAGGAAGACAATGGAAGGATTACTATTCAGAGAGAAACCATAGCAGAGAAAGCAGCCCATGCATCACAAGGGATTACTACACAATTATTTTCCACTCAGTATGTGTAAAAGTTACACAATTTTGCACTTTTATCATCAAAAATGAAGTCATCCATGCTAAAAATAATGTTTTTTAAATGAATTTAACTAACCTGTGTAATTGATTGGTAGGGTATGGTAAACATGGAGTTTAAGATTAGATTCTAGATAGGGAAAATAAAAAAAAAAAATGAGGGTAGAACAAATAAAGAGACTACAGAAATCCAGAACAGGGAAATGGTGAAAAGGAAATATGTTCTCAGTGTTGAATCTCCTTTTTGTCTCCATAGATCTCTTGTTAAAGTTAGCAGAAACGGACAAGTCATTTTAACCACAGGTGATGTTGCTGCCCCTAAAAGCACATGGCAAACTATAGTTGATAAATTACTGACCACTGTGCTCACAGCGCCATCTAGCCTTTGACAAAACAGGAAGATGGATTGAACCCTCTCCCAAAAGTTATGAAACAAACAAAATAATGGAGAGACCAAAGAATACGAAATGACTGTGCTCGTTTCAACAGGATTTATATAGTCACGTCAAATACAACACATAATGCCTAATTTATAAGTGGATATTACATGTATATTACCCTTTAGAAACACACGGTGTACTGATTCAGGATCCTGTTTGCTGTCATGCCATACACAAAACAGCACAATGGTTAACTATAGGTTAAAATCCTTTGAGGCTGACTGCTTAAAAGAGGGATATAGAGGAGCATTTTGCCCCGGGAAACATATAATGCAGATTTGAATGTGGACATCATTTTGTTCTTATTATACTGCAAAGTCAAGTGTAAAAGACAAGAAAAATGTTTTCAGAGATGAAACTTCTTTTGATTTGCCTGTGTTTCTCTGTCACTGATTCTAAGATAACATAAACTCTAATCTGGTAAGGAGACAATTTTGGTTGGCGTTCAGACTTTTTTGCTCTTAGCTTAATGCAATGGTTCTCAACCTATGTGTTGAGACCCTTTTTGGGTAGCATATCAGATATCCTGTATATGATATATTTACATTAACATTCATAGCAATAGCAGTTTACCATTATAGAGTAAAATCTAAATAATTTTATGCATGGAGGGTCACCATAACATGAGGAAATAGTAAAGGCTCACAAGTACAGGAAGTTTGAGAACCACTGCCTTAAAGGTGCATGGCAAATTTCCATGGCTCATTAAGTTTTGGGGAGTCTGTGACTCCCGTGCTCACAGTGCCACCTACCGTCCAACAAAATGAAGTTGCTTAACAAAAGGTCATTAAAAGTTCCTAAACAAAAGTTGGTGCCTCAGGGGCTAATTACTATATTCAGTTCAGCTGAACTCTTAAAGCTTTATTTCAATATTGAAATGTAACAAATAATGGCTGGAGTAGAGAGATATAGTTCATGCTTTCTTTAAAGAAATAAGGAATTCTGGTCCATCTCATCTTTTCCTGCTGCTCTTAAAGTGAATACTATAACTCTGTTTTTTATTTTATTTTATTTACAAATATGGACTAACAAGAGTATATTGGCATGAACACACACATTTTCCTATCTGGCTCTCAAATTTATTCAGTTCACCTTAAGTTATAATATTTATTTTTGACTGACTGACTATATGTGGTATATTTCTATAAATATTTTTGTCTACAGAGGTTCTATCGTTGACAAACCTAGAAGAATCACTAAAGTTAAATATTTCATGCATTTTACTATGTGATAAATATGATAGAATGGTATCTGTATTTGGCGCAGTCTCCAAGTGGTATTCACGCCCCTGACACCCTGCTGAAATCATTCTCACTGGATACCAGCAGTGCTGGGGCAAAGAGGGGCCCTGTGTTGGGAACTAAGATCAACTGGAGCTTTTCCCCTTTGTTCTCTCTCCATTGTGAGGTCTTGATGTGAAACACAGTGGTGATCCCCTCACTCTTTTCCTTTGTCTCTGCTTGAGTGGATTTGAACTGGCTGTTGGAAGTTTACCACAGGTCTAATTCACTGCAAATTCTTCCAGCTTGTAGCCCAGAGTAAAAATGTTTACTACTTTCTCGTTCTGTCAGTTTTGATTCTTGCTCATTGAACTTTTCTTCACTTTAGATTGATTAGTTACTTTCTTCTAAAAAAAGTAGCTAGTATTTTGTTATTAAAGAACTATTTCATTTGTATAAATTTACTAGCATCCTGGAAAATTTTTCTACCTTTCACATCTAATATTATAAATTATTATGTCTCTATATTGTACTAATCTTGAAACTCTAACTGCATTGAGTCCTGGCCACTTTTATATCAGCTGGTGTACTGCAATTGTTCTTTATTGTTCTTTTGATTTTTCCAACGATTCTCTTATTGTGTAATTTTTCTATCAAAGTGATTTTATTTATTTTTTGTTTATTTATTTATCTATTAAAGATTTCTGTCTTTTCCCCGCCACCGCCTCCCATTTCCCTCCCCCATCCCCAATCAACTCCCCCAACCTTAGCAGCCCAAAAAGCAGTCAGGGTTTCCTGCCCTGTGGGAAGTCCAAGGACCTCCCACCTCCTTCCATGTCTAGTAAGGTGAGCATCTAAACAGCCTAGGTACCCACAAAGCCATTACGTGCAATAGGATCAAAACCCAGTGCCATTGTTCTTGACTTCTCAGCAACCCTCATTGTCTGCTATGTTCAGCGAGTCCGGTTTTATCCCATGCTTTTTCAGACCCAGTCCTGTTGGCCTTGGTGAGTTCCTGATAAAACATCCCAATGACTCAGTGTGTGGGTGCACCCCTCGTGGTCCTGAGTTCCTTGCTTCTGCTCGCTCTCCTTCTGCTCCTGATTTGGACCTTGAGATTTCAGTCCGGTGCTCCAATGTGGGTCTCTGTCTGTCTCCTTTCATCGCCTGATGAAGGTTAATATCCAGGAGGATAACTATATGTTTTTCTTTGGGTTCACCATCTTATTTAGCTTCTCTAGGATCACGAATTATAGGCCCAATGTCCTTTATTTTTGGCTAGAAACCAATTATGAGTGAGTACATCCCATGTTCCTCTTTTTGGGTCTGGCTTACCTCACTCAGGATAGTGCTTTCTATTTCTGTCCATTTGAATGCAAAATTCAAGAAGTCATTGTCTTTTACTGGTGAGTAGAACTCTAATATGTATATATTCCATACTTTCTTCATCCATTCTTCCATTGAGGGGCATCTAGGTTGTTTTCAGGTTCTGGCTATTACAAACAACGCTGCTATGAACATAGTTGAGCATATACTTGTGTTGTATGATAGGGCATCTCTTGGGTATATTCCCAAGAGTGGTATTGCTGAGTCTAGTGGTAGGTTGATCCCGAATTTCTTGAGAAACCGACACACTGCTTTCCAAAGTGGTTGCACAAGTTTGCATTCCCACCAGCAATGGATGAGTGTATACCTTACTCCACTACCTCTCCAGTGAAGGCTATCATTGGTGTTTTTGATTTTAGCCATTCTGACAGGTGTAAGATGGTTCTTAAAGTTGTCTTGATTTGCATTTCCCTGATCGCTAAAGAAGTTGAGCATGACTTTAAGTGTCTTTTGGCCATTTGAACTTCTTCTGTAGAGAATTCTCTGTTCAGCTCAGTGCCCCATTTTATAATTGGGTTGATTAGCATTTTACAGTCTAGTTTCTTGAGTTCTTTATACATTTTGGAGATCAGACCTTTGTCAGTTGCAGGGTTGGTGAAGATCTTCTCCCAGTCCGTGGGTTGCCTTTTTGTCTTAGTGACAGTGTCCTTTGCTGTACAGAAGCTTCTCAGTTTCAGGAGGTCCCATTTATTCAATGTTGCCCTTAATGTCTGTGCTGCTGGGGTTATACGTAGGAAATGGTCTCCTGTGCCCATGTGTTGTAGAGTACTTCCCACTTTCTCTTCTATCAGGTTCAGTCTGTTCCCATCAAAATTCTTCACCGACCTTGAGAAGACAATAATCAACTTTATATGGAAAAACAAAAAACCCAGGATAGCCAAAAAAATCTTATACAATAAAGGATTGTCTGGAGGCATTACCATCCCTGACTTCAAACTCTATTACAGAGCTACAGTATTGAAAACAGCTTGGTATTGGTATAAAAACAAGGAAGTCAACCAATGGAATCGAATAGAAGACCCGGACTTTAACCCACAAACCTATAAACACCTGATTTTCAATAAAGGAGTTAAAAATATACAATGGAAAAGAGAGAGCATCTTCAATAAATTGTGCTGGCATACCGGGATGTCAATCTGTAGAAGAATGAAAGTAGATCCATATCTAGCACCATGCACAAAACTCAAGTCCAAATGGATTAAAGACTTCAATATCAGTCTGAACACACTGAACCTGATAGAAGAGAAAGTGGGAAGTACTCAAAGTGATTTTAACATGAGATTTAATAATACAATGTCATACATTCTCCATATTCTTGACTATGTATTATAAATTACCACTTAAAATTATCCAATTGCAATAGACTTTCTCTACTATGTTGTAAAACAAGTACAGGGTCCAGAGCACTTCATATCCTCACTTAATATAACCTAACACTCGATAGTTTCTATTATCTTTTTTCCCTAATTGGTCCTATAACTTTGCCTCTACCCATTCATTCAAAGTTTTGGATCTTTTTATTGTCTTAGAAAAATTTGAACCAAACATTGTAATTCAGAGTTTAACACTTTCTTTATGTTCCAAAGAGAATTTGCTACTCCACACAACAATTTTCAGATTGTTCCAGTGAGAGCTACAAGAGCCAATCATTGATGCTTTCAGGGACAGGATGTACAATTTTCTCCAAAAATTCTATGTTGGGATATGTAGGTGGAAGAAGAGTAGCTTATGCACCATCTGAAAACAGGTCAGGCATTTGAGGTATGAGGCCAAGTACAGATTGAAGAAAGCACTTCCCTCAACTCATACAGCTATGTTATACAGCTTGCAGAGACCAGTGGTACAAAGGCAGAGACAAACAGATCTCTGTGAGTTCAAGGTGTAGTAGCATACACCTTTAATCCCAATGCCTGGGAGGCAGAGACAGGTGAATTTCTGAGAGGTCAAGGACAGCCTGGTCTACAGAGTTATTCCAGGTCAAAAATACAGAGACCCCGTCTCAAAAAGCAAAAAATAAAAGTAAAAATAAACAAAATAGAGGTTAAAATAAAGCGCACAAAGATGGAAAATACATAGAGAATTTTGATACTGTATGCTATTATGCTCTGTTTGAATTGTTTGAATGCTGAGGAAGGAGCAACAGCTGCTAAAAGATA
Organism: Chionomys nivalis; assembly: GCF_950005125.1. Classification (NCBI taxonomy): domain Eukaryota; kingdom Metazoa; phylum Chordata; class Mammalia; order Rodentia; family Cricetidae; genus Chionomys; species Chionomys nivalis. The sequence goes on along the minus strand of NC_080108.1, from coordinate 32,613,891 downwards.
TTTGTTTATAAATGCTACTGAACTAATCCAACATAGATATTTTGAAAATACCTTGACTTCAAAATTTGGATCTAAGGATATGATACTTTGGAAAAAAGATTCTTCTTTTGTTTTCACAGACGATGACACCCTGCGGATTGCTTCCATCCCAATATGGTATGATAGACCACGCCCTCCTGAAAGGTTGCTGTGAACACCTTCAAAAAATTACTTCACTCAATTGACGACTGAGATGAACCTAGCACACAGCTTATACCCTGAAATATCTGATTAACAGTGCCCCCATTCAGCAGGAAGCAGTTTGGGGAAAAATAACTACGTCCATATTCCCAAATATTGTTTATAAATGTTCTTGTACATTTAAAGTAGGATATGATATAGGTATGAATAATTTGCATTGATATGGATTTGGCTTTATTGATATAAATTTAAGGTCAATTTTGTTATATGTATATGTATTTCTGATCTTGATTAAGGTATTGTGATTGTGTAGTTCATTTTAAAATGTAATTTACTCCAAAACCACAGAGAAACCCTGTCTCGAAAAAAAACAAAAAAAAATGTAATTTATATCCCAGCACTTGGGAGGCAGAGGCAGGCTGATCTCTGTGAGTTCAAGACCAGCCTGGTCTACAAGAGCTAGTTCCAGGACAGGCTCCAAAACCACAGAGAAACCCTGTCTCAAAAAACCAAAAAAAAAAGTAATGTAATAGGTTGTTAATGGATAATTATCAATAATAGTCAAGCTTATAGTCATGTTAGTTATATTTCCTAGATGTACACAGATATATTTTAGATAGACATTCTTCGTATCTTTCAAAGACTACAGAAAATGCTATTTAATGTTTTAATAACTTAGGACTTTTCATGACAATGAGACACTCTGCTCCTGGCAGCACCAATCTACTTCAAGAAGAATATGGGCATCGAAGAGGATCCTTATGGAGTTTGATAGCCATTTGGGCAAGAAATTGCTCTTGCCTGGACTGTTGCATAAACTGGACACAAAGAAGCTGCAGAGAGAGGACTGCTGAACTTGCCTAAAGGTGAGATGATCTTTCGGGGTTCCTGATTCATGAAAGAGTCTGCAAGACATTCTGCGGGACACAGCAGATAGTGACTGAACTGACTTTGAAATTTCCTGCTTCATGGAAATGTCTCTGGATACTATGAACCTGTAGGCCAAAGATGGATGCCCCAATGGTACAGAGGAACTTTGGGTTACTGTCCAGGCAGTGAGATGTCTCTGAGATTTCTAGAGTTTTGTAAGTTGCTTACTTCTCATTTACTTAGATAATATTATATCCTTCTGGAGTCTTTGATGGAGTTGAAGAATAGATAGATAGTTATAGTTTTCCTTTGTTATGATAAAAGATAAAGTAGATGTAAATATTGTAACTGTAATTCTTGCTTGATAACTGTTTTGTTATATGTAATTTTGCTGTTAAAGTTAAAGCCTTCCTTTTTTTGTTTAAACAGAAAAAGGGGAAATGATGGAGGAAGGTCATTGGCTAATAAAGAAACTGCCTTGGCCCATTTGATTGGCCAGCCTTTAGGTGGGTTGAGTAAACAGAACAGAATGCTGGGAAGAAGAGGAAGTGAGCTCAGATGCCATTTCCTCTCCTCTCTGGGGCAGACGCCATGCCGCTGTGCTCCAGAGCAGATGTGATGAAGCTCAGACCCAGGATGGACGTAGGCTAGAATTTTCCTGGTAAGTGCACCTCAAGGTGATACACACATGAATAGAAATGGGCCAGGCAGTGTTTAAAAGAATACAGTTTTTATGTTGTTATTTTGGGGCATAAGCTAGCCAGGCGACCAGGAGCTGGGGCGGCAAGAACACAGCCCGCAGCCCCTCCTACAATAAGTAGTACTGAAATCATATGAGAATAATTTTGGTTGGCCACTCTCACAATTTCTGTGGCATAATTGACCAGGCATATGCAGCAGAACAAACTGTAGGTCAAAAGATTTGTGATTTTCTATTTCCGTTCATTTGCACGTAAAATTCAAGAAGTCATTGTTTTTTACTGCTGAGTAGTACTCTAATAAGTATATATTCCATACTTAATCCATTCTTCCATTGAAGGGCATCTAGGTTGTTTCCAGGTTCTGGCTATTACAAACAATGCTGCTATGAACATAGTTGAGCATATACTTTTGTTGTGTGATAGGGCATCTCTTGGGTATATTCCCAAGAGTGGTATTGACCTTCATCAGGCAATGAAATGAGGCAGAGACAGAGACCCACATTGGAGCACGGGGCTGAAATCCCAAGGTCCAAATGAGGAGTAGAAGGAGCAAGAGCACGAGCAAGGAACTCAGGACTGCGAGGTGTGCACCCACACACTGAGACATGGGGATGTTCTATCAGGAACTCACCAAGGCCAGCTGGACTGGATTTGAAAAGGCATGGGATAAAACCCGACTTGCTGAACATAGCGGACAATGAGGGCTGCTGAGAAGTCAAGAACAATGGCACTGGGTTTTGATCCTCCTGCACGTACTGGCTTTGTGGGAGCCTAGGCTGTTTGGATGCTCACCTTACTAGACCTGGAAGGGGGTGGGAGGTCCTTGGACTTCCCACAGGGCAGGGAACCCTGACTGCTCTCTGGGCTGCTGAGGGAGGGGGAGTTGATTGGGGGAGGGGAGGAAAATGGGAGGCAGTGGCGGGGAGGAGGCAGAAATCTTTAATAAATAAATAAATTAAAAAAAAAGATTTGTGATTTAGTCCAGTTTAGTATTCCTACATCATGTGTTTAAAACTGACTTCTTGCCGGGCGATGGTAGCGCACGCCTTTAATCCCAGCACTCGGGAGGCAGAGGCAGGTGGATCTCTGTGAGTTCGAGACCAGCCTGGTCTACAGAGCTAGTTCCAGGACAGGCTCCAAAGCCACAGAGAAACCCTGTCTCAAAAAACAAAAAAAAAAAAAAAACTGACTTCTTGGGATTGTGTCTGCTTTCCCCAAAGAAGGCAGTTTTTTCATGTCTCAAAGCCATAAACAGATAGGCCTGAAGAAAGATACTTTGTGTTTAACTAAAATACTATACTATACTATATGGGGAGAATTTGGGAAGAATTGATATAATTTATTGTGATAATGCTCATCCCAAGAGCCATATGTCTAACAAAAGAATGTATGGCACATGGGCCCAGGAGAACACTTCCTATGAATAACCTCAGTAGCACAGACAATAAGAGCAACAATGAATAAATGGGACCTGCTGAAACTGAGAAGCTTCTGTAATGCAAAGGACACAGTCATAAAGACAAAAAGGTAACCTACTGACTGGGAGAAGATCTTCACCAACCCCTCATCAGAAAAAGGTCTGATCTCCAAAATATATAAAGAACTCAAGAAACTAGACTTTAAAACTCTAATTAGCCCGATTTAAAATGGGGTACTCAACTGAACAGAGAATTCTCAACAGAAGAAGTTCAAATGGCCAAAAGACACTTAAGGTCATGCTTAATCTACTTAGCAACCAAAGAAATGCAAATCAAAAAAAAAACAACTTTGAGATACCATCTTACACCTGTCAGAATGGCTAAAATCAAAAACACCAATGATAGCCTTTGCTGGAGAGGATTGGAGTAAGGGGAACACTCATCCATTGTTGGTGGGAATGCAAACTTGTGCAACCACTTTGGAAATCAGTGTGGCAGGTTCTCTCCTGAGAAACCTACCTCAGGATCCAACAATTTGACTCTTGGAATATACCCAAGAGATGCCCAATCATTCTACAAAAGCATTTGTTCAACTATGTACATAGCAGCATTATTTGTAATAGCCAGAACCTGGAAACAACCTAGGTGCCCCTCAATAGAAGAACAGATAAAAAAGGTGTGGCACATATACACTTTAGAGTTCTACTCAGTGGCAAAAAAAACAATGACATCTGGAATTTTGCATACAAATGGGTGGAAAGAGAAAATACTTTACTGAGTGAGATAACCCAGATCCATAAAAATGAATATGCTATGTTATGAATATGGTACTCATAACTGGATTCTAGCCATAAACAAAGGACATTGAGCCTATAATTTATGATCCTAGAGAAGCTAAATAAGAAGGTGAACCCAAAGAAAAACATTTATTTATCCTCCTGGATATTGGTAGTAGACAAGATCACCGGCCAAAAGTTGGGATCACGGGCGTAGGGATAGGGATTGGAGAAGGGGAGATGGAGAGAGAGAGAGAAGGGAGAAGAGGAGGATTGTGGAAAGCTTGGGGAAATGGGATGGTTGAGATGGAGGAAGGGTGGATATGGGAGCAGGGAAGAAGGTATCTTAATTAAGGGAACCATTTTAGGGTTGGCAAGAGACTTGGCTCTAGAGGGGTTCCCAGGTGTCCAAGGGGATAGCCCCAGCTAGGTCCTTGGGCAACAGAGGAGAAGGTGCCTGAACTGGCCTTTTCCCATAGCCGCACTGATGAATATCTTGCATATCACCATAGAACCTTCATCTGGTGAAGGATGGAGATAGAGACAGAGACCCACATTGGAACACTGGACTGAGCTACCAAGGTCCAGATGAAGAGCAGAAGGAGGGAGAACATGAGTAAGGAAGTCAGGACCGTGAGGGGTGTGTCCACCCACGGAGACGGTGGGACTGATCTAATGGGAGCTCACCAAGGCCAGCTGGACTGGGACTGAACCAGCATGTTATCAAACTGGACTCTCTGAATGTAGCTGACAATGAGTGCAGACTGAGAAGCCAATGATAATGACACTGGATTTTGATTCTATTGCATGCACTAGCTTTTTGGGAGCCTAGTCTGTTTGGATGCACACGTTCCTAGACCTGGATGGAGGGGGGAGGGCCTTGGACTTCCCACAGGGCAGAACACCCTATCTTTTCTTAGGACTGGAGAGGGAGGTGGATGGAGATTGTGGGGGAGGGGAAGAGAAATGGGAGGATGGGAGGAGGTGAACATTTTTAATAAATAAATAAATTTTAAAAAGTAAAAGCGAAAAAAATAGAAAAAAAAGAATGTATGCTTTACAACCATAAGAAACCCCTTTAATCTGTTTCTCAGATAGTCAAAGGGATTCCAAAAGGACTATTGATTATTGCCATAGTTATTGATACCTCCTGGAATTAGTGGTTAAGCCCTTATTTCTGACCACACCATATTTAAAGCAGAGGGATTGCAGAAATTGGGCTAGAACTAACCTATAGACATTTTCTCTGATGACTGGAGCTCATAATGCCTAGATGTGGGTTATAAGACACCAAAGGAGAAATTCAATCAATAGCCCTACCCAAATTAAAAGACTGACATGGAGAATGAATCATTATACCCAACCCTGTTTCTTGTCTCTAAAACCAGTAAAACATGGATGGCATCGCAAAGTTCTGTTGACAGTTTACTATAAAGAGCAAACTCCTTAAACACATTGCAAATTACAGCTTAGTAGGATGGTGTCTTGATCAAGGATACCATTTTTACTGTGCTCCTAAATGTTGAGATGCTGCTGTTAAATGCAGTTAAAATGTTTTAAAATTAAAGCTATTTTCTTCAAAGTGTGACTTGATCAAAATTTTAGATTCTTAGAGCAACTGCCATTGCAAACTATATACTTGAAGTTTTCTTCTGCCTTACATTTTGTTTTTTCCCTCTTTCTTTTTTGAATATTACATTTATTAAATATAGATTCTTCTCTTTTACAAAATATAATGACAATAGATTCCTCTGCCTCCACTCCTCCCAGCTTCCTGCCACACATTTTCCCTCACTCACAGAACCCTCTCCCTCTGCTTCCCTTCGGGAAGGAGTAGGTCTTCAATGGATAAAAATGAAACTCAACAAAACAATATACAATAAGACGAGGCAAATGAGCTTATATGGAGGCAGGATAAGATAACCAAAGAAGAGGAAAATTATCCTATAAGCATGAAAAACTGTCAGAGAAACATCTGTTTGCACTGTTAATATACCCTAAAACACAAACTAATAACTCTAACACATAGTCAGAAGACCTGAGGCAGATCCCTGCAGACCCAGTTCTTGCCTCTTCAGTCTCTGTGAGGCCACATGAGCCCTACTTAGCAACTTCAGTGGGCCACATTTTGCTAGAGTTCTCAATAGCCTCTGTCTCCAAAAATATTTTCTCCTTTTTATCTGTAGGTTTTCCTGAACTTTGAGGGGAAGGAACAAGTAGAGACGTCCAATTTTGAACTTTCACCCTGCACAATGTATGTCTATGGATCTCTGTTGCTGGAGGAAGCCTCTCTGATGGCTACTGGCAAAAGGACCTCTATGTGAGTATAGCAGAATGTCCTTAGAAATCATTTCATTAATTTTTTTTTCAGTCCTGTTTTATTATACCCTAGGTGAGATTCTCATTTTCTTTGTAGATTCTCATACGAAAACTCAACAGTAGCCCTACACAAGTCTTTAGTGTTCTGCTCTTTGGAAATTTCTTCCTTGAAAGAAATCAGTCCATTGCTTTTTAATTCAGTATTATGCAAATTCTGAAAAGATGAGCAAGAATCACATTTTTTTTTCAAAATATAGCAGAAATGTCCTTTAGCTCACTTGGTAATAAAAACACTATTTGCACTGAAACCTCATAAATTGAATGTACTATTTTACTCTTAACATTCCTACAAAAATGGTCCACTAATAACTGCATACACCACTAAATGGATAACTCAGCCGAAATCATCGCATCCTTCCTCATTTTTCTAAGAAAATAATATGGTTGGATTCATCACAGCAATATTCCACACCTGGTAAGTTTCTTCATTACTTTAAAATGATGTAATGTCATGAACAAAAACAATTAAGATGTAGAAGCATCTTATTTTAGCAATGGTTCAAGAATAATAGAGTACATAATAGAGTGAATTGCAGGGCATGGGTTAAAAGAGGGAACTCGGTGAGCACATTTGTAGGCATACATAGTAAACAAAGAGAACAGGATATAATTATGTCAGAATTTAATAAGAAATTAAAAAGAATTATATTGTGGTTTTTATATTTTTATTGTTATATTAAAAATTAAGGGTTGAAATTGTTTCAAAATATTTATTTTTCAGAAACATAATAAATATTTAATGGCTGATAAGAACTATATTTAATTCTGAATATAAGGTAAGTGAATTCATATGTAATTAGAAATTATATTATTTTGGGAAAGTGACATAGTAGATTCTCCTCTAGAATCTATGATAGTCACAGCAGTAGATAGAGAGTATGACAAAACTCCAAAGCTGATCAAAGTGAGGAGAATACATGCCAGTGAGGTGTCTACCCCCAATTGCTACATCTAAAACAAAGCCCTACAATTAAAATTCTGGGAAAATTACTGAAGATGAACCAAAAATTTATCCATGGCTGAGTATCAAGATATTATTTTCTTAACTTGACAGAAAAGATGCTTCCTAGTTCCACAAATGATCTGTGTAATGAGGACATAAGTTGATATCCCAACATATATGCAAATATGCGGGGGGGGATTTCACATGATCCTATACCTAGTGGAAGAACTACTATCAATGACTGAGAGAGGAAGATTGAGTTCTTTCTAGGGATGAGCTCTTCACTATTCTAACCAATGCTAAACATACATATACATATAACCAAATAATAAGTTGATTCTATAAGATACAAACACAGACAAATACACAGAGATAAGTTCGGGAGGGAGAGAGGAAGGGAGGGAGAGAGAGAGAGAGAGGGAGAGAGAGAGAGAGAGAGAGAGAGAGAGAGAGAGAGAGAGAGAGAGAGAGAGAGAGAGAGAGAGACGCTGGGACTGTGAGAAAAAAATCATTCCTGATATTTGTGATGTATAAAAACCCTACATAAATTATAAATTCTCTGTTGCTGGTGCTCCCTTACAAGGATGTGGCTCACAGCCCTAGGACCTTAGTTCTCTCAACACTTAGCCCAGGGACATTTCCAAAATCAAATCTAAATTCAAAGACTGAGGCCTGTTGGATATCAGGGGAATGTCTCAGACATTAAGGTCCGCAAAGAAGGATTCTTATAAAAGGTGACTGGAAGGGTGTTTTGAATAGTGTAGGCCAGTATACTACCAATTGAGATTTCCTTGGTTTTTTTCATTTTGGGGTCATATGATACAGAATTATTTGTTCCCTTTTCTCAATTTATTTATTATTATTTTATTTTATTACTTTAAAAGAAATACCAATTCAAATTCCCATTTCCTTCCCTTCTCCCACTACCCTCCCACTCCCTCCACACACCCTTTCCCCAACCCCCTCCAATTTTAAGAGAGGGCAAGGCACCCTGCCCTGTAAGAAGTCCAAAACTCTCCCCATTGCATCCAGGTTGAACAAGGTATACATACAAAGAGAATAGAATCACAAATAGCCAGAACATGATTTAGAGACAAATCCCAGGACCATTGTCATTGACCCCTCAGTCTGCCCCCAACTGTCAACCACATTCAGAGGGAATCATTTGATCCCATGCTTGTTTATTCCCAGTGCAGCTGGAGTTGATGAGCTCCCATTAGGTCAGGCACACTCAGAGGATGAACTGCTAATATTCTTGATTTCCTTGCTCATACTCCCCCTACTTCCACTCTTCACCTGGTCCTTGGGAGCTCAGTCCAGTGCTATGATGTGCGTTTCTGCCTCTGTTTCAATCTGTTGTTAGATGAAGGTTCTATGGTGATATTTAAGATAATCATTAGTCTGACTACAGAGCAAGGCCAGTTCAGGCACCTTCTGTATTGTTTAGGGTCTTAGCTGGGGTCATCCTTGTGGATTCCTAGGAATTTTTCTAGAGTCAGGTTTCTTGCTAACCCACAAATGGCTTCCTCAATCAAGATATCTCTTTTCTTGCTCTCATATCTGTCCTTCTTCCAGCTCAACTATCTGATTCCCTCAAGCTCTACCCAACCCTCCCATTCACCCCTTCTTTCTACATCCCTCCCCCATGCTCTCACCTTTTGTCAGGCGACCTTGTCTGCTTCCAATTTTCAAGTGGATCTATATATGTTTTTCTTTGGGTTGACCTTATTACTTAGCTTCTCTATGATCATGAGCTATAGGCTCAATGTCTTTTGTTTATGGCTATTATGCACTAATGAGCGAGAACACTCCATATTCATCTTTTTATGTCTGGGTTATCTCACTCAGGATAATGTTTTCTAATTCCATCCATTTTCATGCAAAATTTAAGATGTCATTTTTTTTTTTTACCGCTGAGTAGTACTCTAATGTGCAGATGGTGCTGGCATAACTGGATGTCAACCTGTAGAAGAATGAAAATAGATTCACATCTATCACCATGAACAAAACTCAAGTCCAAATGGATTAAAGACTTCAATATAAATCCAACCACACTGAACCTGATAGAGGAGAAAGTGGGAAGTAGCCTTCAATGCATGGGCACAGAAGACAACTTCCTAAGTATAACCCCAGTAGCACAGAGCAATAATGAAAAATTGAGACCTCCTGAAAGTGTGAAGCTTCTGTAAAGCAAAGGACACTGTCAAAAAGAGAAAAAGGCAACCTACTGAATGGGAGAAGATCTTCAACAACCTCACATCAGACAAAAGTCTGATCTCCAAAATATATAAAGAACTCAAGAAATTAGACATTAAATTTCTAAATAAGCCAATTAATAATGATGTACTAAACTAAACAGAGAATTCGCAACAGAAGAATTTCAAATGGTCAAAACTACTTAAAGACATGTTCAACTTCCTTAGCTATCAGGGAAATGCAAACTTAAACAACTTTGAGATACCATCTTACACCTGTCAGAATGGCTAAAATTAAAAACGCCAATGATAGTTTATGCTGGAGAGGATGTGGAGTAATGGGAACACTCATCCATTGCTGGTGGGAATGTAAACTTGTGCAACCACTTTGGAAATCAGTGTGGTGGTTTCTCAGAAAATTGGGAGTCAATCTACCTCAGGATCCAGCAATGCCACTCTTGGGAATATACCCGAAAGATGCTCAATCATACTACAAAAGCATTTGTTCAACTATATTCATAGCAGCATTGTTTATAATACCCAGTACCTGGATATAACCTAGATGCTACCAAAAAGAAGAATGGATAAAGAAAGTGTGGCACATCTCAATCTTTTCTCATTCTGTGGACCAATCCCAGTTATGTCTTCCTATCCTCCTCCTACTCTACCAAACTTCCACCCTACCCACCCCATCTTCTCCCAAGAGAAGGTATGGCTTCCCATGGGGAGTCAACAAAGTCTGGAGCATTATTTTGAAGCAGGACTAAGGACCTGAATCCAATATGTAGACAGAGAAAATTATCCCACCTACGTGAATGGGCTCCAAAGAGCTTGTTCAAAGCCGGGCGGTGGTGGTGCACACCTTTAATCCTAGCACTCGGGAGGCAGAGGCAGGCGGATCTCTGTGAGTTCGAGACCAGCCTGGTCTACGAGAGCTAGTTCCAGGACAGGCTCCAAAACCACAGAGAAACCCTGTCAAAAAAAAAAAAAGTACCTAGCTCTTGTATATTCTCAACTATGTTCATGGCAGCATTCTTTGTAGTAGCCAGAACCTGGAAGCAAAGAGCTTGTTCAAATACTATTGAAAAATCCTGGACCCACTGCCAATGGCTCCACAGACTATCCCAGACACACAATTGTCACCCACATTCCTAGGGCCTATTTTGGTCTTATGCAGATTCCCCAGCTGTCTGTCCAGAGTCACTGAATTCCATTTAGCTCAAGTCAGGTGTTTCTGTGGGTATCTCCATCATGGTCTTGATCCCTTTGCATATTATTTCTCCTCCCTTTCTTCAAATGGACTCTGGGATTAGACCAAGTACCTAGCTGTGTATGTCTGCATCTACTTCTATCAGTTGTTGGGTGAAGGTTCCATAATGACATTTAAGATACTCATCAATTAGATTATTGGGGAGGTCTGCTACACTCTTGCTTAGGTTTTCAGCTGGGATTATTCCTTGTGGATTCTTGGGAATTTCTCTACTCCCAAATTTCTTCCTAGCTCCCTAATGACTCTGTCAGTCAAGATGTCTCTTCATGCTCTCCCTCTCTGTGCTTCCCCCATCTCAGCCTTCCTCTTCCCTCATGTTCTCCTCCTCTCTTCCCCATCACTTGCTACCTTGAAGACCTCATTCTCCACTTTATGTTTTCTACAGGGCTGTTTTCTACAGTGCACAAGGAGGCAGATATACTTTCCTTTCATGTATATTCTTCTGTATGGGTTCCGCCTCTGACGTCATTCCATTCCTGATATTGAAATTTCAACACTGACTAGGTAGTGCACTTTTATCCAATTCCACTCAAGTCGAAGTCAAGGACTTAAGAAAGCTGTCAATCAGAAAATCAAAATCAGGACAAGCAACGATGATTCATTCATAACTCTTCAGACAGCTAAAATGATGCGTAGCAATGATGCATCTGACTTGATGTATGAATCTGTGAAATAGTATGGACTCTTGCCCCATATTTTGATGGAGTACCTGAAAAGTGTTTGTACAATGGCACTCTAAAAATAGAAATAGAGGAACTTGAGGGCCCATAGCACTGTCTCATAGAAATCAGAGCTTTTGTGAGCTTTGTAGTATGAACACTGCTCTTCAAAGTTGGTTCTATCACATGGCATGTCTCCAAAACAAGAGGATTTTCAATTTTTTCATTGGTTAATGGGAAAAACAGAGATTCTCTAAGGGGACAGAAGTCAATAATTAGTTAGAATTTGGGGTTTTCCAGGGTTAGCATTAAATGGGAAATCTGGAGAGGGTCATGACCTTCCAGTCCAGGGCCCAAAATTTTTTATGAAAGGAATCTGAATCTCTATATTTGGGACTTTAGAAAGACACACTGTCTCTGTTTATACCACTGGGCTCTGCAAGCTGTATAGCATAGCTGTATGAGCTGAGGGATGTGCTTTCTTCAAGCTATACTTGGCCTCATATCTCAGATGCCTGACCTGTTTTCAGATGGTGCATAAGCTACTCTTCTTCCACCTACATATCCCAACCTAGAATTTTTGGAGAAAATTGTACATCCTGCCCCTGAAAGCATCAATGACTGGCTCTTGTAGCTCTCACTGGAACAATCTGAAAATTGTTGTGTGGAGTAGCAAAGTCTCCTCAGGGAAGCTTAGTAGCTCTCTGGATGTAGTGATTTGTTCTCACATTTGCCCTTAAGGAAAAAAGGCTTCTTGACTGGACTACAATGTTCCATATACCTGCATTCTTGGCTTTAAAAGATAACTTTTAAAGACAAAGTATGGGAAGTGATTCTAAAAGGGAGTGATGTTTTGCAGAAGATAAGTCCTCTGCCTGAGGCTCTCTATGCTTTTATTATAGCCAAACAATTTATGGATTCATTTGGCATACTGGCACAGAGATTGCCACAGTCAGAGCTAATGAAATAAGTAATATATCTTGGGTATACATGGAGAAAAAAACAAAACAAGGTTTGTAGAGTTCACAAAGTGCACACAGATAAGCACTGGAAGAACCAGGAGAATGAAACTCGCATCAAAGAATGCTTCAAAGGTAAGAGATGTTTAAAATGTTATTCCTGGAATGCCGGAATGGGTGTAGTTTACAGTGTGGTGATCCTTTGCTCTCTGATAACTCAGGCTCTGCCTGTGTCTTCCCGCATTTGTTTTACTTATCACAGACCATTTCCCCATAAAACTTTGAGCATTGTTTCTATGCCATAAAACTCATCCTTGTAAGAAACATCATTTTAAATTTGCAACAGCCCAAGTGACATCTGTGTTATCTCAGAGTCAGGTCATTATGTTTGTCCCAGTCATTTCCCTAGATCCTTATCGGGAGCATTGTTTCAAACTCAACAAAACTTTATAACAGGCAGGGCAATATGTAATTTACAAGTAGCTTCAAGGTAAACATGTCTTGAACATTATTTTAGTCACGAGGCTAAGTTAATTATCATCTTAAAACTTTTTACCAAAACTGTGCTATGTGAATATATGGAAATATTAATGTATTAAATACTGCTGCTGCTAAAACTGTGTCTCATAGAAATATTCCCTCACTACGAATGAGCTTACAGGAAACATATTTCTAAATGAAATGAGTTCAATTACTTCTTATAACTGATTATAATTGGGAGTTTATATTTCATATTACTCAGGATCTACAAAGATTCACTATCCAAAATAATTTTTAAAATATTTTAATGATACCACATAGGAATTATCTAATGTACATCTAAAAATTTTATACAGATTGTTTCTCTTGACTTTATAGAGGTCCCTACAAAATGACAAGGAACATGTATTTTATAGACAAATCCCATATTCACCACAAAAAGATTGTACCCCAGATGGTACAACTCAATAATCTAAAATTGCTACAATCAATGAACTTTTATTAGATATTTCTAAGACATTCAATATGTTAAGTAACCTCATGAACAAATCAATGCAGGAACGATATCTCTGTTCTACATAAACTTTTTATCTCAGTTGGAAATTCATTAGTCATGGTTTAAAAACCTATATAATATATAATATTAATTTATCTTCAACTTGTAACAAAAGGCAAACAGTTACATCTGTACATAAGTAATTTAAATTAACCATAGCTTGCTACCCATATGATTCAGCTCTTATGTAACAATTAGGTCTTCTCTATCATAATATGTATAATAAATGACATTTATATAACAGTCACATGACTTGCCTCAATTTTAGCTGGTGGCACATCAGGATAAAATGGCTTTATGCCAATTCATGCATTTGGGATGAGTCCTGGTCCCATTTCCAGTGCCCCCAACAGATCAAGACACACAACTACCACTCACAATCAGAGGGTCTAATTCAGTTTTATGTAGGTTCTACAGCTGTCGCTCCAGAGTCTGTGAGCTTCTACTAGCATGAGGCAATTGTCTCTGATTTTCCCTATCATAATCTTGACCCCCCACTTGATCATATGACTTCTCTTCTCTCTCTTCACATATATAACAATAAATTTATGATTGTAAAGGTCTACTAAAGTGAACAAAAGTTGGCTTAGTGATGCATATCTAACTACTTATATGTTTGCTAACACCAGACTACTAAAATATTTAACTAAATAGCAACATATATTTGATAAATAAGATACATTTTGAAAAATAAGATCTATAATTTTTAAAGTATATATAGGCTATTATAGGCTAACTGAAAATTATATGCTTGACCTCCATGTTCTTGTGAATATATTTATGGATTAAAGTTTCATTTTGATGATAAGGGATTGTGTTTTTAAGGCTCAAACTTAACAGTAATAAAAACTATAAAATCCTAAATATGTGAAAGCTACTAACTTCTTATAATTCAGGCACACCTGGCTCTACCCCATGGGGGACCTTCCAGGATACATCACCCCTACATGCATGATAGACAGTAGCCTGGCCACCTGTATGGTCTCACCATGTCAATTTAAAAGGCAAAATTCCACATACTCCATGTTCTTCTTTTTCTTCCTCTTTTTCTCTCCCACTCACATCTCTCTAGCTCTCTGCCTACATGCACTTTTATCTCTCACTCTCCCCCTTTCTTCTCTCCTTTACTTTCTCTCTCTCTTCCTGTAAGGCCACTCTATGCTACCTATCTCTCTTCCTCTCTTCTTTCCCTTCCCACACTTCATTCCGCCCTCCCAATAAACTCCATATGTAAGCTCTGACTACATGATGTCATTATTCCTCTCTTGCCACGGTTGGGACCCAACCCGCCAAGGTCTATATTGTGCTATACCATAACATTGGTGCTGTGAGAGACTCTGTAGGCTTTGCTGGTAGTTCCTCTTGCCCTGGCAGTTTGAGGTTTGTCATGACCCAGTAACTTTCAATCTGGTCACTTTTCCAACTGAATAATCACTGGATGCCTCTATCCAATACCACCAAAATCTTTAACAGTAAACCCCTCCCTGTCCATCTCTGGCTATGCTTCCATGAATGAGGATTCATCTCTCAACCTTCATTTATCATCTTTTGGCCACAAGCACAGGCCCAAGTACTGGGCAACCACACATCTCTCAGTTTCAGAACTACTATTGACCCCTGTCCATACATGATGATGAAGACTACAGTGCCTTCCTACTCATAACAGCTCCTGGACAATTGGGTGATGACCCACTAGCCAGTTTGTACCACCTTGTCTACTCATGTTGAATTTCTGGGAAGCTATAGTTCAGCATCTTGATCTTATTTTTACCTCACTCACAAAACATACTCATACCCTCAGATATGGCTACTTATCACATGGCTATTTATCAGCACTCAATATCCAGGTATGTCACAGGACCTTCACAACATTTTTCCAGTGATATGATAGATAAAGAAGATACACTATTGTTAACCCTTATCTTCACTCCACATTTTATCTCTGTTCTTTCTCCCCACACTGGCTACAGGCAGTCTGCAGGTCTGGAGCAGGTGTGTCATTGGTGCCCTGAACCTGTACCTCTCACTCAACATGTCTAGGACTTGCTGCAGCTTGTTGGTTCTGCATTGCCCATGACTCCCTCTGGACAATGATGCAACCCAAGAGATGCCAGGCATATTTCTGGCCTGCATGGCTCTCTTCTGTGCCAGCCACAGAGTATAGACCAGTCTAATGCCAAGCAGTTGCCTGTTTCAGGTTCCCTTCTGCAACTTCTACAGTAGCTAATGCTTATGTGTTTGGGGATAGAATCCTTGCATCACCTGGGAGCATCTCTGCCTTCTAAAAGTGCTGTTTCAGTTGGTCTTATAGAGAAGTGTCTGTCTTGGGATATTAGGGAAGATATTTTGTTTCCTCTTTGTTTCATATATGTTTTGGGAGGCCACATGCTTGTTTCCCTGCCATGCAGATTTTAAAAATAATCACTCAGAAACAATATTATTTGAATGACTGCTTGGTTTATTAGTTTTAGCTTCTTACTATGTAACTCTTACATCTTAATTTAACCCATCTGCATTCATCTGTGCATCTCCATGATGTGTGACCTACCAGCAAAGTTTCAGTACATCTTGCTTCCTGCTTTTTGTTGGGTGAAGTGTTTTGGTGGTTTTTATGATGACATTTCAGGATGTCATGGTCCATCAAACAACATTAGTCTGGAATAAATCCATAGGTTCTTATCTTCTGTGGAAACAAAAGCAGAATCTCTTTTCCAAAACAGCATATCCTTAGATTCATATTGTGAAGTCAAGATACATTTATGTTGGTTTAACTTAACAGTCCATACAATGAAATTCTCTCTGTACTTAGCTCCTTCACAGTCAAAAACCTAAATGAAAACACAATAATATACATAATTCAGAGTCCCTGTGTATTTACCATCTTTATGTGGCTAATTTTTCTTTATTTCTTTAATCTATGACTGTCTCTGCTCTGCCCCTTTAAAAACTTTTGTTTCATTTTTTTTATACATTTTACTTCTTTCCAAGTCTCTATATTCTTTTTCTTCTTTCTTCCAAACCTGTATTTATACAGCAGTGTGACCCATTTAGAGGTCTATTCCATCTGAATTTGTCCTTATTGTGTTTCTGTAATCCTTTTTTGAACAGGAATGCTTGTTAAACTGCTAAGCACTTCTTAAAAACCTAAGCTGTGGCACTGCTAGGTCAAAAATGGCCCTGCCTGCTTGCTATACCCAGTGCAACATGGCAGAAGTCTGTCCAATGCCTCTAAGACTGTTGGGTGGGAGCCATCCTCACCACCTTAACTCTTATAATCAGTTGATCCATGCTGCCACCAAGTAACTTGCAGCACGCTGCCCAGAAACCCAATTCAAGTGCTCAGCCTCCTGAAAGAGTGAGAGTACATGCTGGTAGAAGGTCTCAGGAATTCTCTGTTTTATAACTGCACACCTTTTTTTGTTGCAATCACCGAATCAGGAAAACCTCTCTAAAAGGAGATTTGGCACGAAGGCAGCAGGAAAAAATGCAGTTAAACTTTGTCTTTTAATGTCTAGAATTATTTTTCAAGCTCTCTCAGGTTAAATGGATTTAGTTGGTCATGTTGGTGTATCAATTTGTTGTAGGAGGATACTTGTTCATTTCCCAGCCACCTAGACTCCCAAAACAACATTCAGAAACTATATTATTTAAATCACTGCTTGATCCATAAGTTCTAGCTTCTTAATGACTAATTCCTACATCTTAATTCAATCCATATCCATTAATCTGTCCATCACCACAATGTTGTGGCCTACCAGCAAAGTTTCAGTGCCTCTGTCTCTGGTGGACAACTCCATGGCTTCTCTGTGACTCTGTCTTCTTTCTCCCAGCATTCAGTCAGGCTTTTTCCATCTAGCTGTGTTCTACCCTATCAGACTAAGGCATTTTCTTTATTAACCAATGGTATTAACAACATACATAGGGTAATACCACATCATATATGTATGGGGAAAATGTGTGTTAAATTGTGTATAAATGGTGTGGCCTCATGTGAGGGCTTCTGACTGTTTGGAATGCCTGAGTTCACATGTCCTGTCTGAGTCTCTTGCTAAATGCATATGGTTTAAAACATGTAAGGTTTTTTACTCCAACTCTGAAAAACATCACATGGTCTGTTACTACCTTACAATATATGGGCAGGAGCCATCTTGGCTAAGGGCAAAGACAGTCAGTACAAATGACCCAGCCGCCATCTTTACTAAGGGTGGTCATGTGGAAAACTGCCACTTTTAGCAAGGGCAAGCTTAAGTCTTAACATTTGTCCATTTGTCTGACCTAACAAATTTGTCCATTTGTCTGACTTAACACCTACTTAACAGCACACATATGATATATATATATATATATATAATATATATATATATGTATACACACATACATATATGAGTGTGTGGATTTATACATGTATAGGACTTGAATTTAACTTTATACGTGTAAATGTGATCCAGCTTTAATTCTCTCTGTGTGTAACTTACATTCAACTATGCATATGTGTGCATGTTACTAATATAAAAATGTTTTAAACGGTCTTAATGAACTCTGTTCATTGTATGTCCTTCTAGACAAAAAAAGACAAGTCTCAAGTATTTTAAATTGTTATGTAGTATTATATGATAATAAAAGTATATGAATAGATATGTTATAACATAGTTCATATATGATTTAACTCTGCTTTAACATATATTCTATGTCAGGATAAATACTTAAGGTTATAACAACCTATTCAGAATGTTAAGAAATGATCAAGTTCTATAATTTTTATCATGCTAAGTACTGACATAATCGGTTACAGTGACAAAGGTTTACCTTGCCCCTTATGTTTTCAGAGTTAAACTTAAAGAAAATAACTAAAAACCAAATTTATCTACTCAGATATAACCAATTTATAGTTAGTCCTCAAATGCTCAGAGATCTTCAGAATATGACATTTAAAATATTTACTTAGAAAGACTTTTTGTGATAGGCAGACATGCCAACTCCTGGCATTTGCCCTATTTCCTCCCGAGAGTACAGACAGAACAGAAGAACCTCCACTCCAAACTT
This sequence comes from Chionomys nivalis, assembly GCF_950005125.1. NCBI lineage: Eukaryota > Metazoa > Chordata > Mammalia > Rodentia > Cricetidae > Chionomys > Chionomys nivalis. Next base: position 32,595,462 of record NC_080108.1, on the reverse strand, counting down.
GCTTCAAAAGTGGCAGCATAAGCCACTGAGAAAACCTGCTTTTCACCTTAACTGTTGCAAAGATGTTCTTCACATCATGGACAACAGGACACTGAGCAATCAACTGCCTCAAATTTCCTAGACAAAGGGAGGCTAGACATCCCATCAGTACTTACTCCAGAGACTTACAGGCCTACCTGTGCCAGCTAGAAGATGGATGTTTCTTTGAGATCTCCACCTTCAGTGACTATGAAGGTCCCTGGGGTGGCTATTTATGTCACCAAGCAAGTACTTCTCTTCCATTTTCAATTGATAAACTAGGTAGAATTTATCCTTCTCAAAATTCTGATGTAATCTAGACTAGACTGGTGGTAGCTTTCCAAATTTGGCAGCAGCAACCAGAGTTCAAGTTGCTTTCTAGGTTCCTAATAAAGGGTTCAGGATGCAAGCCTCACTCTCCTAGAGCCAATACTAAGTCTATAATAGAGTTAATATTGATGCCCAATTCAAATAAGAGAGATAAACTCACCAAACAAATATCAGTGCAACTTACTAACATTCCTTTGGTTAAATTAACTTACTCTGTAGTAACTACCTTCAGCAACCAAACATCGGTGTCTGTTGAGTGTTAAGGTGATGTCATAATGATGAGAAAGATACAGGTACATTAAGGTTCACTAATGTAAAGACAAAAAAAAATCTTAAGATAACTCACCTTTTCATCCGTGAGGTCCATGAATCCCTGCAACACAACTGGATCCAATACTGAGGAGACATAAGAGATGGCAGACCAGAAAAAATTCCCAAGTACTCAGACAGACACAGCAAGGATTGAACCAAGATGCCAAGACACTGCCGGCCTCATTTGAAGGAAGAGATGAGTAGGCACCAATGAAAAATACCTCCAATATCCTAAAAAACATGTTAACACCAGAATCCAGTGAAACACAACAAAGAGACATGATCATCCTAATCAAGAAAAAGTAGAAGAAAACTACTTTAAATATAACTTTTTTGGTACTGGCACAAGAACAGATAGCTGGACCAATGGAATTGAATTAAATATCTTGATATTAATCACATGCCTATCAACAACTGATTCTGACAAAGAAACTAAATTATGCAATGGAAAAAAGAAAGCATCTTCAAAAAATGGTGCTGGCAAAACTAGATGTAGACATGTAGACGAATGCAAAAAGAGCCATACCTATTGTCATGCACAAAACACAAGTCCAAATAGATCAAAGACCTCAACATAAAACCAATCACTCTGAACCTCATAGAAAAGAAAGTGGTAAGTATACATGAATACATTGGCATAGGAGACCACTACTTGTATATAACACCAATAGCACAGAAGCTGATATCAATAATTAATAAATTTGACCTCATGAAACTGAAAAGCTTCTGGAAGGCAAAGGTCACAGTCAACAAGACACACCCTATAGAATGGGAAAAAAATCTTCACCAACCCCATTTCTGACAAATGTGCTGATCTCCAAAATATAAAAGCAACTCAAAATACTAGATTTGAAAGTATCAAATAATCCAATTAAAAATGGAGAACAGATCAAAACAGAGAATTCTCAATAGTGAAATCTCAAATGGCTAAAAGACAATAAAGGAACTGCTCAACATCAGGAAACTGCAAATCAAAACAACTCGGAAATTCCATCTTACACTTGTCAAACTGACTAAGATCAAAAAAAAATTAGTGAAAGCATATCCTGGAAAAGATGTGGAATAAAAGAAATATTCCGCCATTGCTGTTGAGAGTGTAACCTTATATTGCAAATTTGAAAATCAGTATGGCAGTTTCTCAGAATATTGAAAGGCTATCTACCTCAAGATTCCGCAACACAACACCACTCTAGGACATATACACAAAGGAATCCCACTCATACTATAAGGACATTTTCTCAACTATGTTCAAGCAGCATTATTTATAATAGGCAGAATCTAGAAATAACCTAGATGCTTCCCATCTGAAGAATGGATAAAGAAAATGTAGTAAGTATGTTTACACACTGGACTGTTGCTCAGTGTAAAAACCAATCACATCTGGAAATTTGCTGGCAAATAAATGGAACTTGAAAAACCATTCTTAGTAAAGTTACCAAATGAAAAACAAACATGGGATGTACTCAGTCATAAGTGAATAATAGGCATAAAGCAAAGGATAACCAGCCTGTATTCCAGGGAAGACATGAAACAAGGGAAAGCCTAAGAAGTACATACATGTATTCCCTCAGGAAGGAGACTCAACAAAATTTCCTTAGTATATTTAAAGCTTGATGGGAGTTGGAAGGGTGGTAGGGCAATAGGGAGGGAAAAGGGAAAGTAGGGTGGAGAACAAGAGGTATCTGGAAGGTCGAGTTTGAGTTTGGTGAAGAACAGAAAGCAAGAGCAAAGAAAGAGATACCATGAAAGAGAGAGGCATTATGGGGTTTTCAGGAAACCAGGCACTAGAAAAAAATCTCAGAATGGACACAGCTAAGAATTTAGCAATAATAGAGAGTACCTTCCTCTCTAGTCGGATTCATGACTACCTTAATGTCATCATAGATCCTTCATTTAGAAACTGATTGAAGCAGATGCAGAAATCCACAGCTAAGCACTGGGATGAACTGCTGGAGTCCAGTCATAGAGAGGGAAGAATGATATTATGACCAAAGGGGTCAAGACAATTCTAGAGAAACCCACAGAAACAGCTCCCTGAATAAGTGGGAGCTCACTGACTACAGACTCACTGTTGGGTAACCTTCCTAAGATCAAACTAGGCCCTCTGTGTGTATGTGACAGTTGTGTGGTATGGGTAGTTAGTGTGACCACTAACAGTGAAACCAGCATTTATCCCTAGTGCATGAAATGGCTCTTTGAAGCCCATGCTCTGTAGAGGGATATCTGGATCAATCTAGATAAAGGTGGAAGGGCCATGGTCCTGCCCAAGTGATGTGACAGATTTTTTTGACTCCCCATGAAAGGCCTCACCCAGTCTAAGGAGTGGATGGGTTCTGGACTGGGGAGAAGGTGATTGGAGGGGGAGAACAGGAGTGAGAGGGAGCTGGGTTGGTGTGTAAATAAAGTTTGTAACAAAATTAGTACATACTAGTAAAAAAATGTTGTAAAATATAAAAATGAGATAATTTAAGTTTGAGAGCTAGTTAGAAAGAAGAAGCCTATGCTATTGGCTAAGTTTTTTATAATTAATAATAAGTCTTTGTATCATTATTAACGACACAGAAGTTCACTGAAAAATCAGCCACCTACAATGCTTTGATATTGAATATGGATATGCAGAATAAGAAGTTTTCCCAGCTAGTTTTCAGTCTTGCTCTGGTCCAGAATTTCTTCACTATATTTATATTTTCCTTATTGAAATTGTAATGTATATCATGTTTCTTTTTTGTTTTTTTCTATAAACTTATTTATTGCAGTATTTAATATTTTTTAAAATTTTTATTACTTTATAATTAATACTATTCAAAATTTCCACTTCCTTCTCTCCTCCCACTTCCCTTCCATTCCCCCACTCACCCTCCCTCCTCCTGTTCCAGTCCTAAGAGAGGGCAGGGTACCCTGTCCTGTGGGAAGTCCAAGACCTTCTCCCCTCCATCCAGGCTTAGGAAGGTATGCATCCAAATAGAATTGGATCCCAAAAAGCCAGTACATGATATAGAAACAAATCCCAGTGCAATTATCATTGACTTCTCAGTCTGCCCCAATTGTCAGCCATATTCAGAGAATCCAGTTTGATCCCATGCTCATTTAGTTTCAGTCCAACTGGATTTGGTGAACTCCCATTAGCTCAGGCACACTGTCTCAGTGGGTGGACCAAACCCTCGTGATCCTGACTTCCTTGCTCATTTTCTGCCTCCTTCTGCTCTTCAATTGCTCTGATGTGGGTCTCTGTCTCTATTTCAATCTCTCGCCTGATGAAGGTTCTATGGTGATATTCAAGATAGTCATCAGTCTGAATACGGGACAAGGCCAGTTAAGGCACCCTCTCCTGCACTGCCCAGTTTCTTAGCTGGGAACATCCCTGTGGATTCCTGGGAACCCCTCTAGAGCCAAGCCTCTTGCCATCCCGAAAAGGGCTCCCTTAATTAAGATATCTTCTTCCCTGTGCCTATACCCATTTTCTCCCCATTCCCAAAGTATCACAAAGATCTTCTCCTCCAGTCTTCTTTCCCCCAAATCATCCCATTATCCTAGCCTCCAACACCACTATATAGTCCCTGAAAACTTACCAGTTGAGTAGGTTAGGGAAACAGTTAACCTAACTAAGGGCCTTCACCACACCCTCCTCTCTGACGAATTCAATTCTGCATTCTCATCACTAGTACTACAAACAAACAACCTTCTGTATTCCTCCCCCAGCCTTCCAATGTCTCCTGTGAATTGCGCAGACCTTCCTCTTCCAACTTCCTTTCATGGCTCTGCTTTATGCCTGTCCCAAAATACAGCAGGCACCCCTGCTAACTCCAAAACCACTCCTGACAGGGAACAAGATAGGATAACTATGTGGAATCATCTCTTCCTCCGTTTCTTTGATCCCTATTTCCCCATTATCATCACTGGATCTTTAGCAGAGTACCTGCTGTGGTCTCTCTTTCATCTCTGGCCCATTATCAAAGGATCACAAAGATCTTCTCCTCCCACTTTCCTACACCAACTCATCTCATTATCACAGCAGGGATTACCTGTGAATGGGTAACTGAGTAGGGCATGGAAAAAGAGGAAACAGAAACATGAAAGGAAAACAGATAACCAACAAAGACAAAACCAGAAATCAGCAATAGGTCTGTAATCATTCCAAACCCAGGTGCCTGGATAGCAGCATAAAAAGACAGACAATAGGGAAATAGAAAAAGACAAGATCTCCTGAGTAAATTGGGAGCATGGGGACCATGGTAGAGGGTTGATGGGGAGGGTAGAGGCAGGGAGGGGAGCAGAGAAAAATGTAGAGCTCAATAAAATCAATTTAAAAAAATAGACAATTACAGTGAGGGGAATATGTCTCTACTGGAGAACATCAACCCTATCAAAGTAGTCCCTGAATACTTCAGCATTGCTCAAGCACAGGAAAGGTGCATAACTGCCTATATGGAGATGAGAGAAGTTCTTAAGGAGAAAATGAATCTATCCTTTGAAGAAATCCAGGGAAACAGAAACAAACCATCTAGATAAATGAATGAATCTGTTCAAGAATCAGAAAAAGAAGTAGAACAATAAAGAAAACACAATCTGGGGAAACAATGGAAATGAAAAAATTACAGGTTCAAATAAGAACTACAGAAATAAGCTAGGCTAAGAGAAAACAAAAGATGGAAGAGAGAATATCAGAAATTGATGATACAGTAGAGAACAAGAATATATGAGGCAAAGAAAATCTTAAATCTAAAACTCCTGACACAAAACTTAAAGAACATCTGGGACACCATGAAAAGTGTCTTAAGAATAATAGGAATAGAGGAAGAACAATCCCAGCTCAAAATCCCAGAAAAATCTATCAAAAAAGAATCATAGAGAAAAATTTTATAACCTAAAGAAGTTGTCCATAAAAGTACAAGAAATATACAAAACACAAAATAGTTGTGTCAGAAAAGAAATTCCCCTTGGTAGATAAGTATGAAACCATTCAACATAAAGAATACAGAAAATATATTAAAGCTTTATGGGAAAATGGCGGGATAAGAGATAAAGCAAAACATTGCAAATACACCTGACTTCTTAAAGCTGAATCTAAAACAAAGAAAATCTTGAATACATGTGCTGTAAACTCAAATACACCATGGATTACATGTCTTAATAGCATTCTGTCTGCTTTAAATACACTCATACACAGACATTTACAATGTATTGGTAATCTTGAAACACACAGGCTAGTTTTCCCATAAAAAAGCAATAAATTAGTTTATAAAAAAGACTACCCAGTGTTTCCCAATTCACACAGTTACTACTTAGCAACATACAAATTGTATCTGGATCCATATCAAAAGCTTAAAACCCGCATGTGTATGGACATATAGTTCCATAGTAGACCAGTTACTTAACAGGATTCTATCTCTAACAGGAGAGAGGGATCTGTATTTCTTTGCTTTTTAAGCTTCAATTTGTTTTCTGCTTTACTATGTAGAATCTACAGCTGTTAGAGGAGTAAGTCGCAGGTATTTGTTAAAGGGTGAGGTATGTGCTTTGTTGTATTTGTGAAAAGATCTTAAATTGACATTAAAATATAAAAATAATTAAAAATATATTGGAAATTATAGCATTATATTTTATGTATTATAATCTTCTATCATTGATAACTTAATTGCTTCTCAAAAGATGATGCTTGCCGAAATCACAAAAAGAAAACTTTTGTCCCTATGATCTCCTCATCTTCCTCTTCAGCCTCCTTTCGTCTATGGCACAGGACTGTGATGTTCTTTACCGCGATGTTTTCCTTCGTTATTACAATTATTTTCTAAACATATTTCTAGATTATTCTGAGGCGTGGATTTAGAAACCGACCTCCTTTACCTTTCGTTGCCCTCCCCAAATCTGCTAACGGTTCTCGAGTTCCCTTCACCCGTCGGAAAGATGCGGTGGGGGGCCGAGTGGGGGAGCGGGAGGGTAAAAGGAGGAGGGGAGGAAGTGGAAATTTTAAATGGTATTTTTTATAAAGCAATAAAAAATAAATAAAAAGAAAAAAAAAAAGAAGACGCGCTACCAGATGTGCGTCACCGGCAGTCGAGGCTGCAAAGCAAAGGGGAGAAAACCACCACAGGGACCAAAGTTTCTCCCTCTTTGCGGTTTCCTCCGAGCAGCATATACCAGCACACTTCCGGGTTTCAGCCGAGTAGTTTTGAGCTTGGAATTTCATTGTTTAAATGAAAGTTTCTCTTTCTTGGCGATTTCCAAGAGCAACAAATGACGTCGAACTTTCGGGTTACTGCAGTGTAGCTTTGATCGCGGAATTTCGTTGTTTAAATGAAAGTTTCCCTTTATTTGCGGTTTTCCCCGAGCTGCAAACACAGTAGCACTTTCAGGTTGCAGGAGATCTCATATCGTTGGGTGCGGAATTTCGTTGTTTAAATCAAAATTTCTCTTTATTGGCGATTTCCCCGGAGCAGTAAACACAGTCACCCTTCCAGGTTGCAGGAGCTTGACATTGAGCACTCTTCTTCTGTTTTCAGTTTTAGGATTTGATTGTTTAAATACTAAATAGTTTAAATCAAAAAGAGTCTTTTGCTTACAGCGTTAATTCTGTGGGGGAAAACGTCATCTTATGAATCAATCTGCCTCTTATTTAGAAAAATGAAGATTTTGCATTGATTTTTAGCATGTTTAATGCTTAAAAATTCGTTACACATGAATTCCTAAATACATTGTGGATGTCTAACACATTTTGCTTTTATCTTGATACCGTTATTTTTTTTTCATACCAATATGTCTCCAAACATAAAGCCAGCGACATACTTTTATAGGAGATATTTGTTTCAGCACCACATTATTCACTATCAAGAATCGTGGCACATAATACATCTTAAATTTTGCCACCAGAACAGATTTGTGTGTGTGTGTGTGTGTGTGTGAGAGAGAGAGAGAGAGAGAGAGAGAGAGAGAGAGAGAGAGAGAGAGAGAGAGAGAGAGAGAGAGAGAGAGAGAGAGACTGGTAAAGCTTCCTGGTAAGGCTGGAAGTAAAACTGACCATTAGCATAAAAGCTTCATTCATAATCTTTTTGGGGAGATTGAGATGACATCAGAGAACACAGATGTTCTTAGGAATTTGCTTATAGGCAAGTTGTCTGTTTATGATCAGTAGATGGAAAAGCATTAAACACTAAGCCAAACTCTGGCTCAGGAATTGTCAGAGTGATTATATACCATCTAGAAAATGAAAATGGATGAGCAACATACTCAGATGTACAGGGTAGTAGATTCTTCCTCACTTAAAATGGCTCGTATTAAAATAAAATTCCATAGAGGAGAGTTTACATATCCTGAAAAATGGTTCTAAATCCTAAATGAAACTTGATTAAGAAATGACAGTGTCAATTTTAAGATTTTTTCCATTTATTGAAAATAGAAGCCGGGCGGTGGTGGCGCACGCCTTTAATCCCAGCACTTGGGAGGCAGAGGCAGGCGGATCTCTGTGAGTTCGAGACCAGCCTGGTCTACAAGAGCTAGTTCCAGGACAGGAACCAAAACCACAGAGAAACCCTGTCTCGAAAAAACCAAAAAAAAAAACCAAAAAAAAAAAAATAGATTCTTTTCTCATATAATATATGCTGATTACAGTGTCCCCACCTCTACTTCTCCCAGTTTCTCCTCACCTCTCCACATCCACAACCTTTCTTTCTGTCTTTTATCAGAAAAGGACAGGCTTCTAAGAGATAACAACCAAACATGACAAAGAGATTTGTTATATTTCTCAAATTCTCAACATCTGCAGAACAAAAGAAAATTTAAACTACAAAATTTCATGAACAATCCTTTTCACCACAATTTCTGAAACAGAAGTTCTAATGATGAGACATTTTTATGGCAAAATTAAATTAATGGGCAGACTTAAGAGTTGGGGGAATTGGCAAGTCGGGGAAAAATGATGTCTAAGTACTCAAAACTTGGACTGACAACTACATCACCCTATTTATATTCTGTAACTTATTTGCTCCCATTGACTGTAGATGGTATCTTTTCTCATGGTGACTGAACAACCCACTGATCATGGATATAACAGAATGTCATTGAGAATCATTATATTGCTGTATTTCATAAGTAAAACAATGATACTTGATTTTACCCTAGGTTCATGCCATACTTACTCCCAGGTATTTGGATACAATAGCAGTGTCAGGCCAGGCGGTGATGACCAAAACTATAATTCCAACACTCGGTAGGCAGAGGCAGGGGAATCTCTAGGTCAACCTGTTCTACAAGCACTAGATCCATGGCAGGATCCAAAGCCACAGAGAAAACCTGTCTTGAAAAAACAAAAACAAACAAACAAAAGAGCAGTGTCAGAAATATGCTCTTTCTCGAGGCGTTAATAGTGTTTGCTTACTTCCATTGTAGACCAACCAGTTCAGAGCTGGCCTTATATTTAAATTTCTCACCAAGAAGCCTGCAGAACACCTTCCAGTACTATCATTACTATTTTGTAGATGTGAATCCTTCAGGAAGGCACATGCTAAACTTCTCTGTGTTTAATGAGATATGTAGGTGTTATATTAAGTGATAGGGCCATGTCCTGAATTTTTGTAAAGCAAACAATTTCCTGAGCAATAGAATCACATTTTTTGTGTGTTTCCATGTGGAGCCTTTGTCCATGAAATCAATTAGATGTAACTCATACCCGGGCTTGGAGATTTTATGTGGTTCAGAGAGAAATGTGGATTTCTAACCAGTTATTTGGTGATTTGATTTATATATCTTTTATTTATATGTTATATATTAGGAATTTAGCTGTAGTATATTTCTATAACACATTTTACATGGTCTGTAGTTTTAGTTTTCCCTCTGAGCTATCCAACACTACATCCAGCTAATGTTCCCACTCAAGCATGACCACACAAGTGTCTTCATTATTACTTATGAAATTTCTCCTTCCTTGGGAAACTCTTTCCTCCTTCATATTGCCTTGCTCTATACCTTACCTATGGATTCTGGGATGTCTTTGTAAAGCTTAAAACTTAACCTCCAAATATAAGTGAGTATATATCATATTCGCCTTTGAAATTCTGAGGATCTCACTAAGGATGGTTTCTTTTTTCTATTTCCATCCATTTACCTGTGAGTTTTATAATTTCAGTTTTTAATAAAACATGCAAAAAGATTTTCAGTGTATGCATACAAGTTTTCATTTTCACAAGATAAGGATCCCCTTACTCTACATTTTCACCAGCTTGTGCAGTAGTTTGGTTATTGATCTGATTCATGCTGATTAGTAAAAATGGCATCTGCAACTGGTTTTGATATGCATAGCCACATAGCAAGGTTGTTGATTATTCTGTAAGTGAAACCAGCATTTTAATAGTCCCTCATGGGCCATTAGAGGAAGCAGTTTATAATTGAATACTCACAGATCAGTAGGTGCAATTCATGAAAACTAAAGCTAAGGAAGACAATGGAAGGATTACTATTCAGTAAGAAACCACAGAAGACAAAGCAGCCCATGCATCACAAGGGATTACTACACAATTATTTTCCACTCAGTATGTGTAAAAGTTACACAATTTTGTGCTTTTATCAAAAATGAAGTCATACATCCTAAGAAGAATGTTTTTAAATGGTTTTAACTAACATGTGTAATTGATTGGTGGGGGATGGTAACCCATGGAGTTTAAAGTTAGATTTTAGATAGGGAAAGTTAAAAATATGAAGGTAGATCAAGGAAAGACTACAGAACTCCAGGATAGGGAAATGGTGAGAAAAATATGTTCTCAGTGTAAAATCTCTTTTTTGTCTGCATACATCTCTTGTTAAAGTTAGCAGAAGAGGACAAGTCATTTTGAGCACAGAGGACATTGCTGCCCTTAAAAGCACATGCCAAACATACTTGATAAAGTAATGACCACTGTGCTCACAGCGCCATCTAGCCTTCGACAAAACAGGAAGATGGATTGAACCCTCTCCCAAAAGTATAGAAAAAAATAAATAGACCATAGAATACGAAGTGACTGAGCTTATTTCTACAGGATTTACATAGTCACGTCAAGTACAAAACCTAATTTCTAATTTCTAAAGGGGATATCTAATGTGTATTACCCTTAAGAAACACACAGTGTACTGATGCAGTATTCTGTTTGAAGTCATGCCATACACAAAATAGCACAATGGTTTATGATCAATTGAAATCCTTTGAGGCTGACTGCTTAAAAGTGGAATACAGAGGAGCATTTTGCCATGGAAAACATATAATGTAGATTTGAATGTGGACATCACTTTGTTCCCATCATACTGCAATGTCAAGTGTAAAAGACAAGAAAAAAATGTTTTCAGAGTTGACACTTCTTTTGATTTATCTGTGTTTCTCTGTCACTGATTCTAAGATGAACATAAACTCTAATCTGGTAAGGAGACATTTTTGGTTGGGGTTCAGATTTTTTTTTCTTTAGCTTAAAGCAGTGGTTCTCAACCTAAGGGTTCAGACCCTTTTGGGGTAGCATACCTGATACCCTGCATATCAGATATTTACATTAACATTCATAACAATAGCAAAGATACCATTATAGAGTAAAAGCTAAATAATTTTTTGCTTGGAGGGTCACCATAACATGAGGAACTAGTGAAGAATCACAAGTATAGGAAGTTTGAGAACCACTGCCTTAAAGGTGCATGTCAGACTTCCATGGCGCATTATGGTTTGGGGAGTCAGTGATTTCCATGCTCACAGTGCCACCTATCGTTCACCAAAATGAAGTTGCCTAAGGAAAGGTCACTTAAAAGTTACTAAAGGAAAACCCGTGCCTCAGGAAGCAAAGTACTGTGTTCAGTTCAGCTGAACTCTTGAAGTTTTATTTCAATATTGAAATGTAACAAATAATGGCTGAAGTAGAGTGACATAGTTCATGCTTCCTTTAAAGAAATAAGGAATTCTGGTCCATGTCATCTTTTCCTGCTGTTCTTAAAGTGAATACTATAACTCTGTTTTTTATTTTTTAATTTTATTTACAAACATGGAGTAACAAGAGTTTATTGGCATGAACACACACATTGTTCATGTCTGGCTCTCAAATTTATTCAGTTCCCTTTTGTTATAATATTTATTCTTGATTGGTATATTTCTATAAATATTTTTTGTCCTCAGTGGTTCTATGGTTGACAAACATAGAAGAATCACATATAAGTTAAATATTGCATGCATTTCAGTGTGTGATAAATATGATAGAGTGGTTTGTGTATTTGGCGCAGTCTCCAAGTGGTATTCAGGCCCCTGACACCCTGCTGAAATCATTCTCACTGGATGCCATTAGTGCTAGGGAAAGGAGAGGCCCTGTGCTGGGAACTCAGATCAACTGGAGCTTTGCCTCTTTGTTCTCTCTCCATTGTGAGGTCTTCATGTGAAACCAGTATTGATCCCCTCACTCTGTTTTCCTTTGTCTCTGCTTGAGTCAATTTGAACTGGCTGTTTGAAGTTTACCAGAGGTCTAACTCACTGCCAGTTCTTCCAGTTTGTAGCCCAGTGTAAAAATGGTTACTATTTTCTCTTCCTGTCAGTTTTGATTCTTGCTCATTGAACTTTTCTTCACTTTAGATTGGTTAGTTATTTTCTCCTGAAAAAATTAGGTAGGAGTTTGTTTGTAAAGAACTATTTAATTATTATAAAGTTATTAACATACTGGAAAAAATTTCTACCCTTCCTCTCCAATCTTATAAGTTATCACTTATCTATATTATACTAATCTGGAAACTCTAACTGTGATGAGTCCCAGCCACTTCTATAGAAGCTGGTGTATCGCATTTGTCCTTTATTGTTATTTTGATTTTTTCAATGATTCTCTTATTGTGTAATTTTTCTATCAAAGTTATTTTAACATGAGATTTGATGATACAATGTCATAATTCTCCATATTCTTGAGTACATATTATAAAATACTACTTAAAAGTTATCCACATTTCATTAAACTTTCTCTACTATGTTTTAAAACAAATACAGAGTCCAGAGCACTTCATATCCTCAGTTAATATAGCCAACAATTGATAGTTTCATTTATCTTTTCTCCCTAATTGGTCCTATCACTTTGTCTCTACCTGTTTGTTCAAAGTTCTAGATTTTTTATTGTCTTCAAAAAATTTTAACCAAATATTGTAATTCAGAGTTCAACACTTCGTTTATTTTCCAAAGAGTCACTTAGTAAGTAATTAAAACCTTGAAGATGTTGGTCTTTATTGGTTAGGGCAAGAAAACAATGAAAGACACATGGGAACTGAGTAGACTTAGAAGAGTCTCTGATTAAAAAGCTATTTCCCAATGGAGGCTTTGAAGAATCTTAATCCTGAAGATTCTTCTTCATGGTAAAATCATGGTAGACTATCCCAAAACGTCTATAGTCATAGTCATTAAGTATTTTGTTTTACTTTAATTTTATATGTAAGGATGCAATGTTACTATAACATTTGGAAATTTAAGAAAAGGACAGAAATTTAAGCAAAATCACTAAGAGTTGCTGCCCTAATTTTTTGAGTTATCATTTTCCATAATTCTTACAATTTATGCTACATTAACTACATCATCTCTTCAAGAGAAACATATGCTAATGGTGTGAGAAAAGAAAGAAAAAGGAAATGAAATTGTAATAGAATCTCCCTTGTGTATATTACTCCTGCCATTGAAAAGTCTTTGCACATTTCCACATTAGATTTCTGTTGCTTCATTTCTCATGTATATGTGATCATTTCCATATCTGACCACAGTTATTACTATGTGCTGTATAACAGTTCATACATTCACAAAACAAGTAAAGTATAGAAATCCACCCTCAAAAAATTATTAGAAAGTACATTCTTGGCAATAGATCCTGGAAAGCATTTACCAAAGACGGTTACTGAATACTCTCATTTTACATTAGAGAAAGAACAATCAGATATTTACTGTTGAATAAATGAAGGAAGCAGAATATTTTAACCTATCAAAATCATTTTCTTTTCTTAAAAGACATTTAGATTTATTTATTTTGTGTTTTTGTGTTCAGCCTGCAAGTATGTTTGTTCAGTACATGTGGGACTGCTACCCAAGGATGTCAGAAGAGGGTGTTGGATCACTCTAATGGAAGTTATAGACTATTGTAAACTGTGATTTTGGTTCAGGGAATCAAAAACAGGTTCCCTGTAGGGACAAAAATTGCTATTAACTACTGATCTCCGGATCTTTGTCAACCCTTTCAAAGGGAACATATTGAATGAATAATTTTCTGATTTTCAGGATTAGTTAGGCTTTGTTAATTAGCTTATTTAGAACAATTCGTTGTTTCTGGCTTGTTGGAACACAGGCTACAATCAGCTACTCTACAGCCAATAGCTATGTCTACAACAATATGGAATTTTAATAAAATACATGTTTTAGGTGTCAGTGCCCACAGTTGGTTATTCTTAGATTGAATTGAAAGTTGAAAGTTGCTAGGAGCTTCTGGAGTCACTTTCCAGGAAAAAAATTGCCCATCTTTGCATTTCAGCTGCTTTTTAATTTATACTTGATGAAATATGGAAACAGTTATTTTGATTTTGTTGTGAATCATTCAGAAAGTCTGACCATTGATAAATATACCCTCACCTTACAGCAAAGAATCCTGTTTGACAGTACATGGAGGTTATTTCAGAGATCCACAGACAATCAATGAGGAGAACAAGTGCCCAGTCCTCATCCATATCTCTAGACTGCTACACCTAGATGAAAGGCTCAGGGAACATCATGGAAGAGGAGAAAGAATATATTTAGCAGCAGAGTATCAAGACATTTCCGGTAAGATTCCATGACATCGCCCTGCTCCACCATCTGCCACTGCTGCCTGGGTTCACTGAGTGGTTCACCGGACCAGGGAGACAGACCGCAGACTCCATCCAGGAAACTTTACCTACAATTGCAAACGAAATGTCCAGCAAGGGCTCCGTGGTTCTGGCCTACAGTGGTGACCTGGACACCTCCTGTATCCTTGTGTGGCTGAAGGAAGAAGGCTATGATGTCATCACTTACCTGGCCAACATTGACCAGAAGGAAGACTTTGAGGAAGCCAGGAAGAAGGGCCTGAAGCTTGTGACCAAAAAGGTGTTCATTGAAGGTATGAGCAAGGAGTTTATGGAGGAGTTCATCTGGCCTGCTGTCCAGTCCAGTGTGCTCTATGAAGACCGCTATCTCCTTGGTACCTTTCTGGCCAGGCCTTGCATATTCCGCAAACATGTAGAAATCGCCCATTATGTGTCTCATGGCGCCACGGGAAAGGGGAACAAACAGGTCCGCTTTGAGCTCACCTGCTACTCACTGGCATCCCAGATTAAGGCCATCGCCCCCAGGAGGATGCCTGAGTTTTACAACTGGTTCAAGTGCCGAAATGATTTGATGGAGTATGCCAAGCAACATGGAATTCCCATCCCTGTCACACCCAAGAGCCTCTAGAGTATGGATGAGAACCTAATGCATATCAGCTATGAGACTGGAATCCTGGAGAGCCCCAAGAATCAAGCACTTCCACGTCTCTACACAAAGACTCAGGACCCTGCCAAAGCACCCAACAGCCCAGATGTCCTTGAGATAGAATTTTAAAAAGGGGTCCCTGTGAAGGTGACAAACAACAAAGATGGCACTACCCACCGCACTTCCTTGGAGCTCTTCATGTACCTGAACGAAGTTATGGGCAAGCCTTCACCATGGATCGGGAAGTATGCAAAATCAAGCAGGGCCTGGGCCTCAAATAGGCAGAACTTCTATACACGGGTTTCTGGCAGAGCCCGGATGTGAATTTGTCTGCCACTGCATCGCCACGTCCCAGGAGTGGGTGGAAGGAAAGGTGCAGGTGTCCGTCTTCAAGGGCCAGGTGTATATCCTTGGCTGGGAGTCTCCACTCTCGCTGTACAATGAAGAGCTGGTGAGCATGAACATGCAGGGCGATTATGAGTCAATTGATGCTACTAGCTTCCTCAACATCAACTCGCTCAGGCTGAGGGAATACCATCGCCTTCAGAGCAAGGTCACCACCAAATAGACCCTGACAAAGAGGAGCTGGCCTTCCCATTCTGTAGCTCTCCCGGGTTTCAGTGCTAATTGTTGTGATAAATTCGTAACTGTAGCTTGTTCTCCCACCACCTGACTGGGACTGCTGTGTGCCCCCCAATCCAGGCTTTGTTCCCTAGTCCCCTATAGCCTACAAAAATGGTCATCCAAGGGAAGAGGAGGGTGGGGGCAGCTGCAGAGAGTGTAAAATGGCAATTAAAAGAAGCCACATTAAAAATAAAAAAGATTCCTTGGCTTCTACCCATAAAAGGGAAGGTCCATTTAATCTCAGCAATACATTTGATTAAATAAGACCTGAACTGTGCCATTAACAGTAACCATCCCAGGGAGAAATTTCACAAGACCTAATTCATAGATGAAAAACTATGGATGGTCAATTGATGCTAAAAGAAAGGTGAATGGGTTGTCATGAGGGATAAGTCTCTGGATATAATAAACACAAGTACATAGGAGTCATGAACTCAGGAAGTTGTGTTTTTGTGTGTTGCTTGTGAGTCACTGTTTGAGTTTAGTGTAACAATACTAATTACAGAAATGGTCTGTGGAGTTTAGGGGGAGCAGGAAATGGAGGAGTGAAAATAACGTCAGAATAGCAACTATGTACCACATAGTCAAAATTAAATATAGTTGTTGTGAAGATGAAATAATATGCACAGTGTTTTATGAATGTAGTTTTTCTTTAGATGGGGAAACAAAAATAAGATTTTTTTACAATCTAAATTTCGGATCTGTGTTGTAGTATGACCCCAAAACCACTCTCTTGCCTAAGGAGATAATGTGTTTCACTTTACAAAGGGATAAAAAAAACATCACTTACTGTTTCCTGTTTGCTAAGGCAAAAGGGCAAAGTAGGATACACATCAAGTTTATATTTTGTTTTATCATAAACATTCCAGGTGTCACATTACAGTCTTTAATTAACTTTTTCCTGTGTTGACCTCATTGATGCATTCACAAACCCAAAATATTGCAACTACATGAATGATATATTATTCAAAACGACTCCCTCTCTGTCCTGTTGACCACACAAAACTCAATCTGGAACTTTGGCAGTTCTGTATCCAGGATTCTAATTGGAACAAGATCCACACATGGAAATTGAAACCTGCACATATTCACAATAAGAAATACACAATAACAAGAAACTTGGACACACTACTTTGGACCTACAATGACAAGAAAAGATTTGCCTACTTTGTTCAGAGAGTTCATTTAGCTCCAAATACCTCTATGGCAAATGGAAGGACTACATGAGTTAGAGGGATTGGAGGAAAGAAATAATGGGGGGGGGAGAGGGAAGGAGGGAGGAAAGAAGGAAGGAAGGAAGAAACAAAGAAAGAAAAGAATTAGTCTGATATCTCTGAGTTCACATTTCAATGTACAATTATAATTCTGTAATTGTAGGAACTCTGGAGATCTCGAGTATTACAGTACTCATTTCTAGGTTGTCCTAGAATTTCATTACCAACTCGATCGTATTTACCAGTGCTCTTCTCTGCTTTTATGTGTCTACTTACTTTGAAATTATTCATAAAGCTGTCCCGTAATATTTCTAAAAAAATTTTTTTTCTTTTTCTTTTTTCCTTTTTTTCTTTCCTTTTTTCTTTTTCTTTCTTTTTTTTATTCTTTTTTAATTAATATTTCCACCTGCTCCCCATTTCCCATTTTCCTCCCCTCCTCCCAAATATTGCCCCCTCCCCCCACTCCCCTCCCCCTATCCCCACTCCTCTTCTCCACCCCCCACACCATTCCCCCTCCCTCTCGATACTGAAGAGCAGTCCAAATTCTCTGCCCTGTGGGAAGACGAAGGTCTTCTATCTATGTCCAGGAGGGTGAGCATCTAAACAGGCTAAGCTCCCACAAAGCCAGTTCATGTATTAGGATCGAAACCTAGTGCCATTGTCCTTGGCTTCTCATCAGCCTTCATTGTCCGCCATGCTCAGAGAGTCCAGTTTCAACCCATGCTTATTCAGTCCCAGACGAGCTGGCCTTGGTGGGCTCCCAATAAATCAGTTCCACTGTCACAGTGGGTGGGTGCATCCCTCGTGGTCCTGATTTCCTTGCTCATGTTTTTTTGTTTTTTGTTTTTTGAGACAGGGTTTCTCTGTAGCTTTGGAGTTTGGAGCCTGTCCTGGAGCTAGCTCTTGAAGACCAGGCTGGCCTCTGACTCACAGAGATCCAGATACAAAACTTTTAACTTTATGCTATTTGTGGCTATCGTGAAAGGTGATGCTTCTCTGATTTCCCTCTCTGCTTCCTTATCCTTTGTGTATAGGAAGGCAACTGATTTTTTGGAGTTGATCTTGTATCCTGCCACATTCCCAAAGGTGTTTATCAGCTGTAGGAGTTCTTTGGTAGAGTTTTTGGGGTCGCTTATGTATACTATCATATCATCTGCAAATAACGAAAGCTTAACTTCTTCCTTTCCAATACAAATCCCCTTGATCCCCTTATGTTGTCTTATGGCTATTGCTAAAACTTCAAGCACTATATTCAAGAGGTATGGAGAGAGTGGACATCCTTGTCGTGTTCCTGATTTTAGTGGGAAGGCTTTGAGTTTTGCTCTGTTTAATTTAATGTTGGCTGTCGGCTTGCTGTAAATAGCTTTTATTATATTTAGGTATGATCCTTTTATCCCTAATCTCACTGAGCTGAACAAAGAATTCTTAACAGAAGAAGTTCGAATGGCCAAAAGACATTTAAGGTCATGCTCAACTTCCTTAGCGATCAGGGAAATGCAAATGAAGACAACTTTAAGATACTATCTTACACCTGTTAGAATGGCTAAAATAAAAAACACCAATGATAGCCTTTGCTGGAGAGGTTGTGGAGAAAGGGGTACACTCATCCATTGCTGGTGGGAATGCAAACTCGTGCAGCCACTTTGGAAAACAGTGTGGCGGTTTCTCAGGAATTTCGGGATCCACCTACCCCTGGACCCAGCAATACCACTCTTGGGAATATACCCAAGAAATGCCCTATCATACAACAAAAGTATATGCTCAAGTATGTTCATAGCAGCATTGTTTGTAATAGCCAGAACCTGGAAACAACCTAGATGCCCTTCAATGGTAGAATTGATGAAGAAAGTATGGAATATATACATATTAGAGTACTACTCAGCAGTAAAAAACAATGACTTCCTGAATTTTGCAGGCAAATGGACAGAAATAGAAAACACTATGCTGAGTGAGGTGAGCCAGACCCAAAAAGAGGAACATGGGATGTACTCACTCATATTTGGTTTCTAGCCATGAATAGGGGACGTTGAGCTTATTATGGGTGATCCTAGAGAAGCTAATTAAGAAGGTGAACCCAAAGAAAAGCATTTAGGCAATGAAAGGAGACAGAGACAAAGACCCACATTGGAGCACCGGACTGAAATCTCAAGGTTCAAATCAAGAGCAGGAGACAGAGCATGAGCAAGGAACTCAGGACCGCGAGGGGTGCACCCACACACTGAGACAATGGGGATGTTCTATCAGGAACTCACCAAGGCCAGCTGGCCTGGGTCTGAAAAAGCATGGGATAAAACCGGACTTGCTGAACATAGTGGACAATGAGGACTACTGAGAACTCAAGAACAATGGCAATGGGTTTTTGATCCTACTGCACGGACTGGCTTTGTGGAAGCCTAGGCAGTTTGGATGCTCACCTTACTAGACCTGGATGGAGGTGGGTGGTTCTTGGACTTCCCACAGGGCAGGGAACCCGGATTACTCTTAGGAATGATGAGGGAGGGGGACTTGATGGGGGAGGGGGAGGGAAATGGGAGGTGGTGGCGGGAGAAGGCAGAAATCTTCAATAAATAAATAAGTAAATAAATAAAAAAAAACAACCTTTTTTTGAGACAGATTTTCTCTGGACTGCCATCTCTGAAATAATGATATCCAAACTTCTTACTAATTTTCAAAGCTTGACCTTATCTTATGCTTGTTTTCAAATAGCTCATATACATTAAATAAGCCTTTTTATATTAATCTCCATTCTGCCACATGGCTCATTACCTTTTCAGTACCATATTTTGTACTTTCTTCGAGTGTTGCTGGTGAATTCCCTTCCATTCTGTTTGCTTCCCAGAGTTCTTATTTCATTCTAGTAGCGCCACCTATATTCCAATACCTAGATATTGGGCATTAATATCTTTAATATTAATAAATTCTTTAATAAATAAACAGAAAGTGCCTTGGCAGAGACATATCTTCACAATGTACAAAAAGATTATATCACAACATTGTTCTCCTTTAGTATAAATAAAATGAAAGAGTTTAACTTTAATACAGTAAAAATATATACAATAAGAAAAGCTATCAGATAGAAATCATATTCACAATGCCCAGTTGGTTTGTATTTGGCAAATCTAGAGAAAGTACTCTATTATTTATCCTATCTTTCTGAATCCAAAGTTTTAAACCTAAACTACTTTCTATTATATCTTGTATTACTGGACTAAAAGTAGCCTCTTAAAGATTTTCTTAGATAATCAACTTAAGCTTTTATGTCTCAACCTTTATAATCTTCAAATCTCTCTTGTGAGTATATTTTTGGAATTTGGTAACAAAGAAAACAGTAAAAGATAACTGTCTAGTCTTGTACACTATTAGAGATTTGAGAAGGATAAAATATTACCTAAGTAAACAGAAAATACAGAAAAAGCAAATTTCAAAACCACAGAAAAGACAGAGACATATGGCTGCCTGAAGAGTCACCCAAGTTTGCTCTGCAATGTAGAATGTAAGCAGAGATGGCTTGTTTGTTCCTGGATGCCCATACCTGAAATAACCACACAGAACATATATTAATTACAGCACTACAGCACTACTTGGCCAATCACTTAAGCATGTTGGTAGATAGCTCTTATATTTTAAATTAATCCATTTCCATTATTTTGCATTTTACCCTGAGGCTCATGGTTTACCGTTATGGTTCCAGGTCATCTGTCTCTTTTGGCAGCTGCAAGGAATCTTCTTGACTCCACCTACTCTCTCCATATATCTCTTCCAGCCTGGCTGTATTCTGCCCTGTCATAGGCCAAAACAGCTTCTTTATTAACCAATGTGAATAAAACATATTCACAGCACACAGAGGAGAATCTCACATCAACTGAGGCATCCAGCTTTGGCTACAGGTTAAGAATAACTGATTGATTTATCTGACAAGTAGGAGACTTTGAAGGACTGTCATTGTCTTTGAAAAGTTCAGCAGTCACTTGCTTTTGTGTCCTGCCAGTCACATTTGGAAAGCATACTCTTAGCAGTTAAGGCAAGGGAGTTTCTAGCCCAGTGCTTCCCTTTATTACATTAAAATCAAACTCCAAATGGAGACTCTTCAATGCCAATCATCTTCTCTGAAGTAGATTGTTACTGCCAGTAGAAAATGCATCTCACTGTGACAAGATGTATTATGTTTTTCTTTATTGACTTTTATTGAGCACTACATTTTTCTCTGTTCTCCTCCCTGCCTCTCCCCTCCTCTTCAAACAAAGATCCTACCTAGATTTAGATCAGAAAGTTCTTCCCTCTCAAGTTTATTGTCAACAGGTGTGGCTAATATCCAGACCTTGTATTTCAGGTATAGAAAAGTAGAACTGTTTCTACCTCAAACAAATGTCTAAGGATACAACTAAGTTCTTATTCTCTTAAGGAGGTAACACTTGATTCTACCTAGGGAGTGGTTTGCCTACAGAATGTTTTGGTGTATGGTATAAGCATTGTCTTTTTCTAGCAACAGAAAGTTTAACTAAGAATGTAGCCCACAATCTTCAACTGGCCTGCTCATTTCCTTGTATAATATCAATACAATTTTTATTTTATTCCTATCTTTTGTTGTCAGGATATTTTAAACAAATGGAAATTAAATGGGGGCAATTTCAGTATTCAGGGGAATCCCTTCCTAGTATTTTCTGTTTTATTATTTTTCATTCTTGTCTTCATTCTCTTTACTTATTTTTCTAATCCCCATGTCCCATGTCCAGATAGGTAATCTTAAACCACTTCAAGGATCTGTAGAAAATGACATTTAAATAACTTAAGGTTTTGTTGACATGAGACATGATTGCTCCTGACAACACCAATATATTTTGGAGAGAATGTTGAGCATCAAAGACCTCCACCTGGAGTTTGTTTTCTTCTTGGCACAACTGGACTTTGGGCAAGGAACTGCCCATGTCTCAACCACTGACAAGGTAAATGGTATCTGGAAATGGATAAGCAGGACTGTCAAAATGTGCCAAGACAGGGTAAGACAATTTTGAAAAACTCCTGCCTCTAAAAATGGTCTGTCAGTTACACTAGGCCTTAGCCAAAGTTGGATGCTTCAATGTTGCAAAATGAGACTTTGGATGATTGCTTAGGTAGCTAATTGTCTTCGTTATATATTGCTCACTTTTGAAGCTACTTGATTCTACTGCCTGCCTGCTCAAGTAATATTATCTCCCTTCTCAAGCCTTCAGTGGGGTTAAAGATTAGGTAGTTGTAGTTATTGTATTCTTATGATCTAGCCAAGATATTTCCTATATAAGACTTAGACTCCATAGGGTAGAATGTTTATTAAAACATTAAGCATATGTTCCTTACTTAATATTGTATATGCAGGTTATAATTCTCTTCCTGTTCATGCAGAAGATTGTTATCTAGGACAGTGATCTGTAAGTTTTCCCCTTAAATAAATAACCCTTTTTTATTATTCATAATTCTGAGCTGGTGTGGGATTATGACTTATGTCATCAATCCTCTATTTTCTGTTTTATTATTTTTCACTCATGTCTTTGTTCTCATTACTTATTTTTCTAATCCCTGTTCCCTTTTCCTGATAGGTGGCATTTCTATTTAAGCTGGTCTCCAACAGTCACCCTCTCCTCACATTACTGCATGAATTAAGATATAAGCAGATTTATCTGTTTATTCCTACATTGCAGTAAATTCAGCCACACCAGGATAGCTCTTGTAAGTGTTACATGGGATAGGAAACAGTGTATGTAAACACAGGAGAAAAGACAGCTGTCATTCTGATATAAGTGAAGAATTTATAGGATTCTGACTTAGAAGAATGGCAGCTATTCTTTACTACACTACCACAAAAGCTTCCTCTTGTCTCTTCGTTAACAATTTCCACAGACAACACTTAATAGAGGTTCTAAGGGTCTTCTTCCACATAGTGACTAAGTAGAACATAGGAACTGAGTGAAGCAGATGATTGTGATTTCCTTCCGTATGCTGTGATTACCATTAATAAATAAAGAAACTGCTTTGGACCTATAGCAGGGCAAAACTTAGGTAGGCCTGGAAAACTAAACTGAACGCTGGGAGAAAGAAAGGCAGAGTGAGAGAGAAGCCATGTAGAGAGGCCTGGCTCTGGTGCTGAGAGGATCCAGACAGGTGAGTGAGTGGCCATATGGCCGGATGGTCCCAGGGAACTGAGTACAGGCCCCTTCCAATTCCCTAAGCTTTTCTAGCCATCCAGCAGGGTGTTTTCAGGCTGCTGGCTTTCTTTAGCACACTCTAGCCTGTGCCCAAGTACCCCTATTCATCTACAAGGTCCTCGGATATCCAAACTCAGTCTGTTCTGGGGCTAAGAGGTTGGGGAGCCAGTGGGAGGGTTCCTGCTGCCGTGGCTTCTTTGTACTGCCCCACCCTGCATCTTAAGTCCGCCTTTTTGTCTGTGAGGTCCTTGGAGCCAGTCAAGAGACCCAGCTCCTGGGCAGAGAGAATCCAAACAGGTGGGTGAGTGGCCCCATGGCCAGATGGTCCCGGGGAAATGAGTACAGGCCCCCTCCAATTCCCTAAGCTTTTCTGGCCATCCAGCAGGGTGTTTCCTGGCTGCTGGCTTTTTTTGGCACACTCTAGCCTGCCCCCAAGCACCCTTTTTCATCTGCGAGTTCCTTGGATTCTTCAATTAGGCCTGCTATGGGGCTGAGAGTTTGGGGAGCCAGTGGGAGTGTCCCTGCTGCTGGGGCTTCTTTGTACCACCCTACCCTACATCCCAATCCCACCTGAGAGCTCCTTGGAGCCAGGCAAGAGGCCCTGATCCTGTTCTGAGAGGATCCAGAAAGGTGAGTGAGTGGCCCCATAGCCAGATGGTTCCAGGGAACTGAGTACAGGCCCCTTCCAACTCTTTAAGCTTTTCTGGCCATCCAGTGGGGTGTTTCCTGGCTGCTGGCTATCCTTAGCATATTCCAGCCTGAACCCAAGCACTCATTTTCATCTGTAAGGTCCTTGGATCCCCAACTCAGCCTGCTTCAGGGCAGAGGGGATCTGAGAGCCAGCTCAAGTGCTGAGGGGACCTAAGAGAAGGCAGACCAAGAAAAACTCCCAAATACACAGCCACAGCAAAGATTGGATCAAGACGCTAAGTGGTGTAGGATGTGTTGCTTTCATTGGTTGAATAAACAGACTGCCTTGGCCTTTTGATAGGGCAGAAACTTAGGTAGGCAGGAAAGACAGAACTGGATAATGGGAAGAAGAGCAGAGTCAGGCAGACGCCATGATTCTCCTGCCCAAAACAGAATCTGGTTAGACTCATGCTGGTAAGCCACAGTCAAATGGTGGTACACATTAATGGAGGTGGGTTAAACTAATATGTGAGAGTTAGCTAATAAGGGTCTGGACATAATGGGCCAGGCAGTATTTAAATTTCTGTGTGGTTATTTTGGGGGTTTAAGCAAGCTGGATGGCGGGATGCAGCCACGCCTCCTTACTAGAGCTAAGACTCTGCTGGCCTCATTTGAAGGAAGAGATGTGCAGGCGCCAATGCAAGAATCCCTCCAACAACCTGAAAAGCAACATGATAACACCAGAATCCAGCAAACATGCAACAAGAAGACTTGAATACCCTAACCCAGAAGGAGTAGAAGAAATCGACTTTAAACATAACCTTATGAAAATGACCAAGACCCTTAAACAATAAGTGAAACTCCCTTAAAGAAATGAAAGAGAAGACAAACAAAAAGTTAGAAAAAATTAATAAATTCTTCAAAAATACCCAAGAAACCAAGAAAAAGCAATCAAACAGGGAAAAGAAACAGTTCAAGACTTGAAAACCAAAATGGAGATAATGAAGAAATCACAAACTGAGAGATGATTAAAAATGGAAAATCTGGGTAAACTAACAAGAACTACAGAGACAAGTATAACGAACAGAATACAAGAGAAGAAAGAATCTCAGGCACTGAGGATACAATAGAGGAATTAGACTCATTGATCAAAGAAAACAGCAAATCCAACAAATTCTTAACATAAAACATCCAGGAAATCTGGGACACCATGAAAAGACCAAACCTAAGAATAATAGGGGTAGAAGAAAGATAAGAATTTCAGCTCAAAGTTCCAGAAAATATATTCAACAAAATTATGGAAGAAAACTTTCCCAACCTAAAGAAGTATATTCCTATGAAGGTACAAGAAGCTTACAGGACACCAAATAGACTGGATCAAAAAAAAAATCCCCTCTCCATATAATAATCAAAACACTAAACACACAGAATAAAGAATATTTATGCAAAGGAAAAAGGTCATATAACATTTAAACATAAACCTATCAGAATTACACTGGACTTCTCAATGGAAACCATGAAAGCCAGAAGGTCTTGGATAGATGTGCTGCAGACCATGGATGCAAGTCTAGACTACTATACCAAGCAAAGCTTTCTTTCACCATCGATGGAGAAATAAAGATATTCCATGACAAAAAAAAAGATTTAAACAATATGTATGCACAAACCCAGACTTCCAGACTTACAGAAAGTACTAGAAGAAAAACCTCAGTCCAAGGAAGGAAACAACACCCTCAATAGCACAGACATCTGACAACACTCCACTAACACAACTCAAAGAAGGGAAACCCACAAACACTACCAACAACAACAACAAAAATAACTGGAGTTAAAAAACACTGGTCACTAATATCGCTTAGTATCAATGGACTCAATTCACCTATAAAAAGGCACAGATTAAGAGAATGGATACAAAAACAGGACTCAACATTCTGCTGTTTACAAGAAACACACCTCAACCTAAAAGACAGACACTACATCAGAGTAAAGGGTTGGGATAAGTTTTTTACAAGCAAACAGACCTAAGAAACAAGTGGGTGTGGCTATCCTAATATCTAACAAAATTGATTTCAAGCTTAAATCAATCAGAAGAGGTGGAGAAGGACAATTTATACTCATAACAGGAAGAATTCATCAAGATGAAATCTCAATCTGAATATCTAGGTCCCTAATATAAAAGCACTCACATATGTAAAAGAAACTTTATTAGAACTCAAATCACACATCAAACATCCTCATACACACAAAAAAAATTGGAATAATCACCTGTGTCTTATCAGATCACCATGGAATAAAGTTAGAATTTAACAACAATTTCACTCCTAGAGAGCCTATAAAATCATGGAAATGGAACAGTCAACTACTGATCCACTCCTGGGTCAAGGAAGAAATAAAGAAAGAAATTAAAGCCTTCCTTGAGTTCAAGGAAAATGAAGACACAACATACCCACACCTATGGGATACTATGAAAGAAGTTCTAAGATGAAAATTCATAGTACTAAGTGCCCACATAAAGAAAACGGAGAAAGCTCACAGTAGAGGCTTAACAGCATACCTGAAAGCTCTAGAAAAAGAGAGTGAGACTCACCAAGAAGGAGTAGAAGACTGGAAATAATTAAAATGAGGGCTGAAATCAACAAAATAGAAACACAGAAAACAATTCAAAGAATCAATGAAACAAAGATCTGTTTCTTTGAGAAAATCAACAAGATTGACAAATCCCTATCCAAACTAATGACAGGGAGAGAAAACTCAAATTAAAAAGATCAGAAATTAAAAGGGAGACATAACAACAGACACTGAGGAAATAAAAAAAATGTTTTTATGAAAAAAAAAAGAATAAAGTTAATGTCTTAAAAAAAGAATAAAGTCTTTAAAGAGACAGAGTACAGATAGTTATAGATTAAAAGAAATAAAGAAAAATAAGCCACGTAAAAATGGAAAATTCACAGAGAGTCTGGATTCTTTGTATTATTGTGTTTTCTTTAAAATTTTTGACTGTGAAGGAGCTAAGTACAGAGAGACATTTCATTATATGGGCTGCCAAGCTAAACCAGAATGGATATAAGGGTATTATGATTTCAGAATATGGGTCTAAGGATATGATGCTTTGGAGAGGGTCTTCTTTTGTTTTCACAGAGGATGAGACTCTGTGGATTGCGTCTATCCCGATATGGTATGATAGACCACGCCCTCCTGAAAGGTTACTGTGAACACCCTCAAAAAATTACTTTACACAACTGCCAACCGAGATGACCCTGGCACACAGGTTACACCATGAAAGATCTGAATACAGCGCCCCCATTCAGCAGGAAGCGGTTTGGAGAAAAAAACTGCGCCCATGTTCCCAAATATTGTTTATAAATGTTCTTTTACATTTAAAGGGGGATATGATATAGATATGGATAATTTGCATTGGTATAGATTTTAAGGTCAAATTTGTTATATGTATATGTATTTCTGATCTTGATTAAGGTATTGTGATTGTGTAGTTCATTTAAAAATGTAATGTATAATTAGGAAATATAGGTTGCTACTGGATAATCATAAATAATAGTCAAGCTTGTAGTCATGTTAGTTAGATTTTCTAGATGTGCATAGATATATTTCAGCTAGATAGGCATTCTTCATATCTTTCAAAGACTGCAGAATATGGCATTTAAATGTTTTAATAACTTAGGGCTTTTCATGACAATGAGACACGTCTGCTCCTGGCAGCACCAATCTACTTCAAGAGGAAGATGGGCATTGAAGAGGCTCCTTATGGAGTTTGATAGCCATTTGGGCATGAAACTGCTCATGCCTGGACTGTTGCATAAACTGGACACAAAGAACTCGCAGAAAAAGGACTGCTGAACTTGCCTAAAGGTGAGATGGTCTTTTGGGGTTCCTGACTCATGAAAGAGTCTGAGAGACATTCTGCAGGACACAGCAAAAAATGACTGAACTGTCTTTGGAATTTCCTGCTTGATGAAAATGTCTGCTGGATACTATGGGCCTGTAGGCTGAAGATGGATGCCACAACGGTACAGAGGAACTTTGAGTGACTATCCAGGCAGCGAAATGTCTCTGTCATTTCTAGAGTTTTGGATTTCTTGTTTACTTAGGTAATATTATATCCTTCTGGAGTCTTTGATGGAGTTGAAGAATGGATAGATAGTTATAGTTTTCCTTAGTTATGATAAGAGATAAAATAGATATAAATATTGTAAAAGTAATTCTTGCTTGATAACCATTTTGTTATATGTAATTTTACTATGTTAAAGTTAAAGCCTTTCTTTTTGTTTAAACAAAAAAAGGGGAAATGATGGAGGAGTTACTTTCATTTAATAAAGAAACTGCCTTGGCCCATTTATAGGCCAGCCCTTAGGTGGGTGGAGTAAACAGACAGAATGCTGGGAGAAAGAAGCCGAGTCGGGGAGTCGCCATGATTCTCCCACTCCAGACAGACGCAGGTTAAGATCTTTCCTGGTAAGCCAGCTCGTGGTACTACACAGAATATTAGAAATGGGTTAGATCAATATGTAAGAGCTAGCCAATAAGAGGTTGGAACTAATGGGCCAGGCAGTGATTAAAAGAAAAAAAAAAAGAAATTCCATCAATGTAATCCATCATATAAATAAACTGAAAGCAAAAAATCATATTGTCATTTCATTAGGTGCTGAAAAAGCATTTGAGAAAATTCAACACCCCTTTATTATAAAGGTTTTGGAGAGATTAGGGATACAAAGATCATATCTAAATATAATAAAAGAAATATACAGCAAGCCGACAGCCAACATCAAATTAAATGGAGAGAAACTCAAAGTGATTCCACTAAAATCAGGAACAAAACAAGGCTGTCCACTCTCTCCATATCTCTTCAATATAATTCTTGAAGTTCTAACAATAGCAATAAGACAACATAAGGAGATCAAGGGGATTCAAATTGGAAAGGAAGAAGTCAAACTTTTGTTATTTACAGATGATATGGTAGCATACATAAGTGACCCCAAAAGCTCCACCAAAGAACTCCTACAGCTGATAAACACCTTCAGTGATGTGGCAGGATACAAGATCAACTCAAAAAATCAGTAGCCCTTCTATACACAGAGGATAAAGAAGCAGAGAAGGAAATCAGAGAAACATCCACCTTTCATGATAACCACAAATAGCATAAAGTGTCTTGGGGTAACACTAACCAAGAAAGTTAAAGATCTATTTGACAAGAACTTTAAGTATTTAAAGATAGAAATTGAAGAGGATATCAGAAAATGGAAGGATCTCCTATGCTCTTGGATTGGTAGGATCAACAGAGTAAAAATGGCAATTCTACCAAAGGCAATCTGTAGAATCAATGCAATCCCCATCAAAATCCCAACAAAATTCTTCACAGATCTTGAGAGAAAAATAATCAACTTTGTATGG
Organism: Chionomys nivalis; assembly: GCF_950005125.1. Taxonomy (NCBI): domain Eukaryota; kingdom Metazoa; phylum Chordata; class Mammalia; order Rodentia; family Cricetidae; genus Chionomys; species Chionomys nivalis. Next base: position 32,566,312 of record NC_080108.1, on the reverse strand, counting down.
AAAAACAAAAAACCAAGGATCACCAAAACAATCCTATACAATAGAGGAACCTACAGAGGCATTACCATCCCTGACATTAAACTCTATTATAGAGCTACAGTAATGAAAACAGCTTGGTATTGCCATAAAAACAGAGAGGTTAACGAAAGGAATTTAATCAAAGACCAGGAGGATATTAATCCACAAACCATGAACACCTGATTTTTGACAAAGAAGCTAAAATTATACAATGGAAGAAAGAAAGCATCTTTAACAAATGGTGCTGGCATAATTGGATGTCAACCTGTAGAAGAATGAAAATCGATCCGTATCTATCACCATGCATAAAACTCAAGTCCAAATGGATTAAAGGCCTCAATATAAATCTTACCACACTGAACCTGATAGAGGAGAAAGTGAGAAGTCACATTCAATGCATGGACAAAGGAGACCACTTCCTATATATAACCCTAGTGACAATAAGAGCATCAAAAAATAAATGAGACCTCCTGAAACTGAGAAGCTTCTGTAAAGCCAAGGACACAGTCAATAAGACAAAACGGCAGTTTACTGAATGGGAAAAAATTCTTCACCAACCCCACATCAGACAAAGTTCTGATCTCCAAAATACATAAATAACTCAAGAAATTAGACATTAAAATTCTAAATAACCCGATTAAAAATGGGGTACTGAACTGAACAGAGAATTCTCAACAGAAGAATTTCAAATGGCCAAAATATACTTAAGGACCTGTTCAACTTCCTTAGCAATCAGGGAAATGCAAATCAAAACAACTTTGAGATACCATCTTACATGTGTCAGAATGGCTAATATAAAAAACACCAATGATAACCAATGCTGGAGAGGATGTGGAGTAAGGAGAACACTCATCCATTGTTGGTGGGAATGCAAACTTGTGCAACCACTTTTGAAATCAGTGTGACAGTTTCGCAAAAATTGAGAGTCTACCTACCTCAGGATCCAGCAATACTACTCTTAGGAATATACCCAAGAGATGCCCAATCATACTACAAAAGCATTTGTTCAACTATGTTTATAGCAGCATTATTTGTAATAGCCAGAACTTGGAATCAGCCTAGATGCCCCTCAATGGAAGAATGGATAAAGAAAGTGTGACACATCTACACATTAGAGTACTACTCAGCAGTAAAAAACAATGACATCTTGAATTTTGCAAGCAAATTGATCAAAGTAGAAAACAGTACCCTGAGTGAGATAACCCAGACCCCAAAATTATGAATATGGTATGTACTCACTCATTAATGGATTCTAGCCACAAACAAAGGACATTGAGCCTATAGTTCACTGCCAGAAGCCAAGACCAGTATTTTGAGATCTGTATTTTGTTGATAGCCATCTTAAGCTCACAAGTTAAGTAAAATATTTACCCCTATCCCTTCTGCATGGCCTAGGAAATCAATTTGGTATCTTATCTCCTAGTACGATCTGTAGACAACAGGCTCCAGAAACAAATAGCATTTCCTTTGTTAATCAACCATCACAGACCTTCAGTATTTACCTATCAGCTAGAAAGCTATGTCTCTGGACCTGAATTCCAGCAGACCTGACATCCCTCCCATCCCCCTTGCCCATTCACTATATAATAGCTTCTGAGAATTAATAAAGCACAGTTTGATAAGATATCTTGTCTTGTCATCATTTCTCATGTCTCTTGTTCCCTTCATTCTTCTTCCTCCTCTAGGTTTAACAGGGGCCCCCATACATAGCCTGCTGGCTAGGATGTATGGCACCCAACATGGGGCTTGAACCCATGACCCTGAGATTAAGAGTCTCCTCCTCTATCGATTGAGCTAGCTGGGCACAGTGGCACACACCTGCAGTCCCAGCTACTTGGGAGGCGGAGAGAGAGGGATTGCTTGAGTCCAGGAGTACTTGACTGTAGTGTGCTATGCAATCAGGTGTCCACACTAAGTTTGGCATTAATATGGTGACCTCCTGGGAGTGGGGGACTACCAGGTTGCCTAAGTTCATGATCCTAGAGAACCTAAGTAATTAGGTGAACCCAAAGAAAAAGCATATGTAGATCCTCCTGGAAATTGGAAGCAGACAAGATCGCCAGGCAAAAGTTGGGAGCATGGGGGTAGGTTGGGGTCGGGGGAAGGGGAGATGGGGAGAGAGAAGGGAGACGGGGAGGGTTGTGGAGAGCTTAGGCAAATGGGATGGTTGAGATGGAGAAAGGACAGATAAGGGAGCATGGAAGAAGATATCTCAATTAAGGGAGACATTGTGGGGTTGGCAAGAGGCTTGACTCTAGAGGGGGTCCCAGATGTTCACAGGGATGTCTCCAGGTAGGAGGAGAGGGTGCCTGAACTGGCCTTGTTCAGTAGTCAGACTGATGACTATCTTGAATGTCACCATAAAACCTTAGTCTGGGTACAGATGGAGATAGAGACAGAGACCCCCATGGTAGTGCTGGACTAAGCTGCCAAGGTCCAGTTGAAGAGCAGAAGGAAGGAAAATATGTCTAAGGCAGTCAGGTATCTGGGGGGTTGATCGACCCACTGAGACAGTGTGCCTGAACTAAGGGGAGCTCACCAAAGCCAGCTGGACTGGGGCTGAACAAGCATGGGATCAAACTGGACCCTCTGAATGTGGCTGGCTCTTGGGGTAGACTGAGAAGCCAATGATAGTGGTACTGGGATTTGTCTCTACTGCATGTAGTGGCTTTTTGGGATCCTATTCTATTTGGATGCACACCTTCCTAAGCCTGGATGGAGTGGGGAGGGCCTTGGACTTCCCACAGGGCAGCATACCCTGCCCTCTCTTAGGAGTGGAGGGGAGAGGGAAAGGAGTGGGGAGCAGGTGAGAAGTGGGAGGAGAGGAGAAAGTGGAAGTTTTGATTCCTATTATTTATAAAGTAGTAATAATAAAGAAAGACAAGATGTCCTGAGTAAATTGGGAGCATGGGAACCTTGGGGGAGAGCTGAAGAGAGGAGGGGAGTCATAGGGAGGGGAGCTGAGAAATATGTAGAGCTCAATAAAAAATAAATAAAAAACTGGAAAAAAATAAAATATATGAATTCCATTCCTTTTAGTCTTCATTCAAAGTCTTCTGCTATAAGTCACTACAGATTGCTCTAGCCTCACTATGACAATCCTTTATTTTATTGTTTCTCATCATGGGTAGTCCTTGCATACTAGCTAATTCCAGGAAAACTAAGTAGCTTCCAGTCATGCTACAATGACAATCTGTTTTGTACTCTTGTATTCATTCATATTTTTGTCTTGACTATTGTGATATTTTTACTTTGCTTCTCTTGTAAATAGCAACTTTTCATCTGAGATTCAGCTTTCTTGGTTACTTTTGTTAACCAGTTCACAAGTCTGTTGCAGAAATTATAGTTTATTGTTCTTAGCTGTATGCCTCTTTTTTTTTGCTGGACTAGATTTTTTAAGGGTAAGCACAAAAGTCATATGTTATGGGTTTTTGCATTTCTATTTTTGGTGTGATCCATGACATAGGATCTTTAATGAACAGTTGTTGAATTAAAGTCTGGATGTTCTCTCTAGAAAAAAGAAGGAAACACAAATTGCTGTGATGAAGTCTTTACTGTGGACTCCAAAGGGTGCTGTGGAGGTTCTTCTCAGATTCATTAGTGTGTAAATACTGTGTTCCCAAGGTCTTGCTGTAGTCATACTAGCATCTTGGACTCGATGCACAGAATTTGGCAGTTTTGAATACCTACTTGTGATTGAAAACTGGCCAACAAATTTATGGTTCCAAAATGTGGTTTTGGTACCAAAAAGCCACTGTCTCACCTGCTTGCCCAACTCTTTCTACGCTCCACACCTGGATGTTGGACACCCATTACGGTTTTGTGAGATTTTATTAAAATAAAGAAAAAACTTAGTATACTCCCCCAAAAAAGAAGCAATGTAGCCCTACTAGAGACAGACACCAAAACTTTGTCAGTAAGCAATTGCCACATGGCGATACACAGATTAATGGTGCTGGTTTAAATTAAGATGTAAGATTTAGCCAATAAGAAGCTAGAGCTAATGAACCAAGCAGTGATTAAATAATACAGTATTTTGTGATTAGTTCTTGAGTCTGGGCAGCTGGGAAACAAGCAAGCAGACTTCCTTGCAACAATTGATGCGCAGATGGCCAAGTAAAATCCACTTAAAGCCTGAGAGGGCTTTGAAATGAATTCTAGATAATAAAAAACAAAGTTTAGCTGCATTTATTTTCTTGAATGGGCTTTTCTTTCTGGTGGCATGGTGCAGCTCCTTTAAGAGAGCTTTTCCTGATTCAGAAGTAGCAGAAAAGCCATGACTTTGAAATGACAGCTTTCTGGACTGTGCTGCCAACATGACCTCTGGCTCTTTCAGGAGACCAAGAATTTAAATGGGATTTGTGAGCAACGTGCTACAACTTGCTTGGTGGAAACATGGACCAGCTCTGTGCCTAAAGATGGGGCAATGTGCATGGCTCTCAGAGGCAGTGAGAAGCTCTGCCATGCTGAGCTGGGTGGGGCAAGCAGACAGTGTCATATTTCCCCTAGCAATGACTCAGTTTAAGTTTTTAAGAAGCACTAAGCATTTAAGAAGTGATCCTGGACAATAAAGAATTACAGATACACAATAGGACATATTCAGACATAATAAGCCCTCTAAATAGGTCACAGTGTTGGATAAATATAGATAGGCTTGGGAGAAAGAAGAAAAACAATATAGACAGTTATTAAAAAAAGTAAATAGTTTTTTTTTTTTTAAAAAAAGGTAAGGTCTTTAAAGAAACAGCACACACATTCATAGATTTTAAAAAGTAAAAAAAAATCATTATGTAAAGATGGAATATACACAGAGAGCCTGGATTATCTATATTATTGTGTTTCCTTTGAATTTTTTGACTGTGAAGGGGCAAACTACAGAGAGACATTTTAATGTATGATCTGCTAAGCTAAACCAAAAAGCAGTGGCTTAGGCTTTGGATCCTCTCCAATAGAAGTTGTCCAGTGTATTTCTTTTATCTTCCTCATCAAGCTGGAGTGGTAGCCCTTGGTTGGGAATACATCAAAAATAGCACCTATGTTTGGGGCAGTAACATTACTAAAAAAATAGATTTTCTTCTAAAGCCACATTTTTTATTTTTATGAATTTTCTCCTCCTTGATAGTATAGTGCACAGTGTTGATTTTTATTGTCTTTGACCAGGAGACAGTGACATTATTAGGTCAATAAAATATTTACATTTATTGGAAAATTGTAATGAGTTCATGCTTAGACGTCAGGAGTTTATCTAGCTGTTTGTCTGCACATTCATCAGGGGTCTAATTTGCCCAGGTGTAAAAGTGATGATGATGGAGAGATGGAGAGATTGTTCAGCTGTTGAGAGCAACTACTGTTCCACCAAACGGCTGGAGTCTGGATCCCAGCCCTCATGTCTGTCACATGTGCATGTAACTCCAGCTCTGGGAGGATCCAAATGCCTCTGGACTCCATGGACACCTCTACACTCATGTGTGTTCAAATACACACATACACACACACACGCACACACACACACACACAGAGAAATAATATGCATGTTTAAAACTGGTAAACTGTAACCAGTATTGTTGGTGCTAGTCTTTAATCCCTGAACTCAGGATACAGAAGCCACTGGATTATTGTGATTTCAAAACTAACCTGATCTACCAAGGAAATTCAAAGTCCAGCATGTCTAAAGAGTGCTCAAAATGAGCTAATTAATTAATTTATTTATTTCTAACCAGAAAACTACATCCTAGCAATCATTTTTTAAGAGCAATTATAATGTAAATGTTGGGTTTTCAACTTAACCTGAATTGATTTGAGAGTGGGGGGAGGTGGAGGGAAATGGGAGGCAGGAAGGAGGCAGAAATTTTTTCAATAAAAAAAAAAACAGTATAGACAAAGAAGTCACAAATTTGAGGTGTGTTTGGGGCACAGGGAATGTTGGAAGAATAGTGGGAAGGGTGAAAATGATGTAAATACAATACCTAGGTATGAAATTCTCAGAAACTAAAAATATGTTAATAAAACAAAAAATAAAAATGAAGTTAGATAAGTAATACCTGATTAACATAGAATATCTTTAATGCATTATCTTTTAATCATTAGTGATTTCTCCTGCCGGTGAATCAAATGTCTAGCATTTTTTATATTTTCTATTTTGGGTTACATTTTTGCTACACAACCTTTTCACTGCTGTATTTAGAAAGTTAAGGGAAAATTAAGATCATTTAATATATATTTCCCATAAAAATGCTTTGAATTTGTTTCTAGGCAATTTAAACAAAGGTTTGTGATGCCCCTTCTTTACCACACTGACAACAAGAAAGCATAAAGCCCATAATTGCCTATATTATGTTATTAGGTTCAGAAAAGGTTCTTGAGCCCCTGCAGCCTGGCAAACATGCACGCATGCGTGATTGCAGCATTGTGCTGGCTCAATAGCACAGGATGGGGGTTGGGAGTGTGATGATTCAAGTCAGTGCAGCAGCTGGTCCTGTGCAGAGGAGAAGCTGCCAAAGATGTCTGTTGCATCCACCTGAGGAATAGTCAACAAGAAAGTGCAGCAAACAAGGTCAGCTCCCTCTGTGCCCTATTGTGTCTTCGATAAGTGGACTTTGTTTTTTTTATGTTAATGGTTACAAATCTGTGTGGATTAGAACATTGTGGTATAGATCTAAAATCTTTGGCTCTGAGGAATCATGTCAGAAATCTACCGGATTAGGATCTGAGTTCCTTTGTTTTCTTTGGTAATGGCTGCAAAATGCTCCTCTCATTGATCCTTCTATCTGTGCTATCACTTCAGTTTGGTTATCTTCCTGGGTTCACATTTACATTTCAAAGCTTAGGCAGTTTTATGGATTATTGGTTTGTGGGGATAAGGATTGTAACCAAACCAAAAGGAACAATTGTAGTGTAAGAATGTCCTAGCAGATGTTAAATTGAGTGTTTTCTTGCACTGGAGGGTACAAGAGGGTATAAGAGAATGAAATCAGGGAGAATTAACATACAGATTAACAGGGGAGTGGGGGATGCAATATATCACAGTCATTTAGATATGCCAGTTTCTAAGTGGCTGGAAGAATTAGGTAGGATGAGTTCTGACACTATGATAGTTATAATAAAAGAAAGGCATTTTCAAAATGGCTGGAAGAAAGGAGGACAGAGTAAATTAGAGAGTGATTGTGTGTGTGTGTGTGTGTGTGTGTGTGTGTGAGAGAGAGAGAGAGAGAGAGAGAGAGAGAGAGAGAGAGAGAGAGAGAGAGAGAGGAGACAGCAGGAGAGACACAGAATGTGTCCAAATGAGAATCAGAAGTGAATGGGCGTGTCAGCACAATGACCAGTGTGTGGGGAGATGGAATGTGTGTAATGTATGACATACAGAGATGCAGTCTATATACCAGTAAGAAATGATTTTTATTTTTTGGTCCTATAAGGTGATTTAGTTCGAATATTGTGAACATGCCTCAGTGTCTTTATTTTCCTTTTGTAATGCTATCTGCATCCAACAATAAACAATTGATTTGGGAAATATTTGATTTGCATATGTCATCTACTTTATCTTTCCTGATCCCCTACCTTGGATGGAGTTTATAAGATATACAAATGACATGCAGAAGTTCCTTTTACACATACTATGACAGATAATACATAAGAATGTGTCTTTTCCTTTTTGAAATTGTGTTTTGTTCTTTATTTCAAAATGGTGTTTAAATTTAAGGCTTTAAAAGGTATTTACAAACTACAATGGAATGGTGACCAATGTCAATACCACTTTGAGGTTTTCCAAACATTGTTACTACCCACAGCTGCTAATTAACACAGATACAGCACAGTAGTAATAAACCATACTGTCTTTGTATAGCATATCTTGAAATCTAGGATGCTGACACTTCCTGCAGTTTTTCATTATTCATTTTTCTAAAGTGAGGTATGTGTGTTTGTTTGTGTGTATTTCCATAAAAATTGCAATTACATTTTTAAATATATGTGATGATTTTGTTGGAGATTACACTGAACCTAGAATTGCTTTTGATAGAATGGCCATTTTTATAAAAAATAGCCTTAACCTTAGTAGTCTATGACTTTGGGAGGCATTTCAGGCTCTCATTTCTTAAATTTAGTTTTCCAGCTTCTTCATTTTTCACTGAAGACTAACATTTTTCTACATCTATTACACAGCAGGTATAATCACAGCAGGTAAATTGCTGTGAGTTCAAGACCACCCTTGTTGACAGAGTTATTTTCAGAACAGCCAGGGTAAACAAAGAAACCCTGTCCCAAAAACAAAGGAAAATAACCAAGATTGACTGGCACACATTCATAAGTATTTTAAAGAGAATTGGACAAAATTGCCATGAAAAAAAAAATAGTACCACTGGATTCTCTGCTAGAAATTACCACTCCCCTAGCCATGATATTTTTATCATATTTGTAGTACCATGCCTGAATTCCCTTCTGTGGAAGATACCTTCATCTCAATCAAGAATGTGTTTAGTTGTTCTCAGAAGCAGTGTTGGCATTATTGGATTGTGCATATATTTTGCCTAGCAGGTCAATGTTGTAGCATGTAAGGTTAAGCAAGTGTTGAAAGAATAATTGTCTTTTTTTTCTTGTCCAGAGACTGTAAAGTACTTTCCAGCACTCTTAAAAGTACCCATAAATGCCATTTTCAAGGTTACTTTAAGGTTGATTTTTCTGTGTCCAGCAAACAAAATATGTGATGTATTCAACCACATTGCCTTACTGTGGTAGGAGGCTGCTTGTTCATTTGCCACCCACTCAGACTCCCAAAATAATCACACAGAAACTATGTAAATTAAATCACTGTTTGGCCTATTTGCTCTATTTTCTTATTGGTTAGCTCTTACATATTAATTCAACCCATTTATATTAATCTATGTATCACCATGTGGCTGTGGCTTACCAGCAAGTTTCCATTTGGCATCTATCTCTGGCAAAGCTATATAGTTTCTCCTTTTTAATGTAGACAAACATTAATAAACAATATTTGGGAATTTGGGCATAATTCTCTCCAAACTGCTTCCTGCTTTTTGGTGGCCAAAGTAATTTTGGGGGTGTTCATCACAACCTTTCGGGGGGGTCTCAATCCATCAAACCACATTAGTCTGAAAGGATTCCATAGGTTCTCATCCTCTGTAGAAACAAAAGAAGAACTTTTTTCAAAGCAACATGTCATTAGACTAAAATTTTGAAGTCAAGAAACATATATGTTGGTTTAGCTCAACAGTCCCCAGAATCAAATGCAGCAAAAAAAAAAAAAAACAAAGAAAACACAATAATATGCATAATTTAAACTCTCTGTGTATTTTCCACTTTATGTGGCTTATTTTTCTTTACACCTTTTAAAATATGAATGTAATTTGTCTCTTTAAAGACTTTGTTTTATTCTCACCAAGAATTTTATCTTGCAAAGTCTCAGTTTCTTTTACTTTCCCCTGTTGTTTCAAAATTTTTGCCTCTTCTATGAATTAAAATTTCAACATCACTTGGGGACCATCATCTAGGACCATTGAAACTAACTGAAGCCAGTCATGTAGGGTGGCCTTAATGCTAAAAGCCCATGTCTTTACCATCTCCCTAACCAATGCAGAATGCAAGCCATAAATTATTACTGCTTGCTTAATTTCTTTTAGATCATTAAAAAGAGATTAGAATCAGAGTTCTTGTTTTGAAAAAAAGGGGGGAAGTGCTGCTGAAAAACGGTCTTGTACCCTGTAAAGATTTGTCACTTATATTGGTTTAATAAAATGTTGATTGGCCAGTAGCCAGGCAGGAAATATAGGCAGAGTGACAAGATTAGGAGAATTTTAGAAAGAGGAAAGGCTCAGTCTGCAGTTGTTCCCCAGGCACAGAAGAGGCAAGATGAGAATTCTTCACTGATAAAAGATATCAAACCACATGACTAGCACAGACAAGAATTATGGGTTAAGGTAAGATATGAGTTAATAAGAAATCTGAGCTAATAGCCCAACCAGTTTATAATTAATATAAGCCTCTGTATGTTTCTTTGTGAACGAATGGCTGTGGGATAAGGTGGGACAGAAACCCCTGTCAATAGGCAGGATCTGAAATAGTAGTGGGAGGGAAAGAACATGATGAAAAGATATTGTAGGACCTAAAAATGTTGAACAAGTATAATTCCAGTGGAACTGATAAACTAGATGAGAAGAATCCCATAAGGCCTCAATCAAACACTAGGGAATTAGAGGCAGCAATAAAAAACTGGGAGCCTGACTGGTGGTCTTCCCAGAGAAGATCACAATAATTGGCTCTCCAGTACCAAGTGACCAGCCCTGAGAAATACATACAAGTAACATTATACAGACAGAACAAGTTAGATTTGGGGATATTTGTAATAGTTATTGTATGCATATGGTTTTATATATGTATTGTATACATCTGGTTTTATATTTTCATACAGTAACTATTAGGGAAAAAGAAGTCATTACTTTGAAGAAGATTGTGGAAGAATATATTTAAGGTTTCGAGCGAAAGAATGCAACAATATAATTTGTTGTGGGGTGTTTTTCTTTTACAGAGATGGGATAGTTTTCTCTGTGTAAGTACCCTGACTGTGCTGGACACTCTGTAAACCAGACCGGCATAAAACTCACAAAAATCTGCTTTCTTCTGCCTTCCAAATGCTAGGATTAAAGACATGTGTCACTACCACCTGGTGGAGAAATATAATTTTTAATGCATATTTAAAAATTGAAAATTATACGTTTTAGAAAATTTAATTAATTAGATTAAGAAAAATCAATGTTTAAGACCCTCACAGATCACTCAAAGATTTGGGTTGCATGTCTGTCAACTTGAGTCTAATCCTTGGGGTCCATGTAGTGCAAACAGAGAAATGACTATTTTAAGTAGTCTTTTGTCTTCAAAACATGGAACATGAAATTTGTGTGTACATGCATATGTGTGTATTCACTGGAAAATATAAAAAATTAAATAAGTAAATATGTAACTTTTGAAAATAAGCAACTTTACTGTTTGTTATAATTGTGTTTCTGTATGTGCATGTTTTATACAAAACCTTTTAGAGTTGTTTACTAAAAGTAGTTTCTGAACCTGTGATATATTTGTTTTCTTTTTATTTCTTCATTCTATCAATATTTCTTCTTTTTTTATTTTTATACATGGTCTTACATATGATAGGGTGATCTCGAACTTACAAAAGTAAAAAGAATCACCTTGAGCTCCAGATCCTTGTGCTTCCGCTAGAGTCCCAGTATGAGAAGTGCTCTGCACTAAGTTCTGAATGTGTATTGTTATGGATAAAGCCCAAGGTATTGCTCATGTTAATTAGGAACTGTACAAACTTTCCAATTGCATTTTGCTGGGTACACTAACCACACATGTGGGTAGGACCCGAGCACAGCAATGGATAAAAAACAAAATGTATTCAATGTTACTTTTGTACTTCTTTTCTGTGTTGCTTTGCTTTAGCATTTTGGGCCTTACTGGTCTTTTCTTTATGTATTCTTGTTTCCTATTTTTTGCTTTTATGGGTTGTATGTGTGCTGTGTGTATGTGTGTGTGTGTGTGTGTATGTTCCTTAAGTTTTCTTTTTTTCTGGTTTGTTATATTCTCCTGATTTTTTTATAAAAAGTAAGAGAGAAAGAAAGCATCTAGAATTGAGTGGGTGGGAATTTGTGGAAAATCTTGGAGAAATTGGGGGAGGAGTAATGTGGATCAGAATATACTTTATGATGAATTATTTTTAATTTTATATGTGTGTATATGAATCATATATATGTATGTGTATATGTATATGCTCCAATATGGTATATGTATAAGTTAATTTTATCCATATGCTAGTCTGTTTTTAAAGACCAAGAGAAAAATCCTTATATCTGAATGCTTATATCTCAAACTTTTATCACCTTTTTATACACATCCATTATCATTTAAGCAAAGCTGGATGATAATCATCTTCCAACAAAAAAATAAGGTTTCATAAGTAGCAGTGAATTATTTCTCTGAAAATGTTTCTAATAAATTTCACACTTTTGTAGGATTTTCCTTCCATTAAATTATGAGTTCTATGATACCATTTTTTATTAAGAAAATAATACTCTATTGTGTAAATGTGCCATATTTTCATTATTCATTTCCTGGTTTATGGACAGCTGGGGTGTTTCCTATTTCCAGCTAATGTGAAAAGAACAGCAATAAATATGAATATGGAAGTATCTCTAAAATTGGATATTGATTCATATATGCTTATTAATGATTCACCTGGACCTCGAGGTAGATACCTTCTCAGGTTCTCAAGGCAAAACCGCTCTCATTTCAAAAGTCAGCATACAAGTTTGTATTTCAACCAGCAATGGATATGATTTCTCCTTAAACCACTTCTTCACCAGCATGTACTGTCAACTAATTTAATGGTATTGGCCATGCTGATTAGTGTAAAGTGAAATCTCTAGGTTGTTTTGATATGCATGTTCCTGATAAATAAGAATATTGAAGTCTTCTTTAAGTGAAATCAGCAACTGAATGATCACTTGTGAATTATTAGATGAAGGGATTTTTAATTGAATACAAATAATAAGTAGGTTGAAATCATGGAAATAAGACATATGGAAACCAATGGAGGATTACGATTGAGAGAGAAACTATAGAAAGCAGCAGCTAAAGCCGGGCGGTGGTGGCGTTCGCCTTTAATCCCAGCACTCGGGAGGCAGAGGCAGGCGAATCTCTGTGAGTTCGAGATCAGCCTAGTCTACAGAGCTAGTTCCAGGACAGGCTCCAAAGCCACAGAGAAACCCTGTCTTGAAAAACCAAAAAAAAAAAAAAATAAGCAGCAGCCAAAACTTTGAAACATACAGGGGATATTAAACAATTTACTTCCTGTCAGTATATATATATATATATATATATATATATATATATATGCAATTTTGTGCTATCATCAAAAAATAATGAGACCAACCAGTATATCTTTGTCAATGAATTTAAGAAACTTAAGTAGATAATAGGTAGGGGAATAAGAAACCACGCAGCTAAAGGGCAACTTTTAGACAGGAAAAGTAGAAAATGATGATAAGAAAATCAAAGACTCTAGAGCAAAGGAAATGTCCGGAAAAAATGTATTCTCAGGGCAAAAACTCTTTTTGATCATCATATATCTATGGTAATAGATAGTAGAAAGTCAGATCATCAGAAACACAGATTTCACTCTTATTTTCCTGCTTTTAAGATTTTTAGATTAATAAATTTATCTATTTGTTTAAAAAAAGAAGACCAACTATCTTTTGTCATTATACATAACAATCCAGGTTCCCATTCCCTCCCCTCATCCAATTCCATCCACATACCCTCCCACCCCACTCACATCCACTCCTCAGAGAGGGTAAGGTACATTGCTTTGAGGAAGGTCCAAAAATCTCCTCACTATATTTAGGCTGAGCAAGATATTCATCCAAAGAGAATAGGTTCCCCAAAAGCCAATACACATAGTAGGGATAAATCCTGGTGCCACTGCCAGTGGCTCATCAGTCTGACCCAACCATGCAACTGTCAAGCACATTCAGAGGGTCCTATGCTTGTTCCCTCCCAGTCCGGATGGAGTTGGTGAGCTCCTATTAGCTCAGGTAGACTGTTTCATTGGGTGTACCCATCATGGTTTTAACCTCCTTGCTCACACTCTCATTCCTCCTACTATTTAACTGGACTTTGGGAGCTCAATCCAGTGCTCTGATAAGGGTCTCTGCTCTGTTTCCATTAGTTGCTGGATGAAGGTTCTGTGGTTAATTCAGGGCAAGTCTGAATACAGGGCAAGTCAAGATGGGGTCTCCTCCCCTCTATTGCTTAGGGTCTTAGATGAAGTTAACCTTGGGGATTCCGGAGAATTTTTCTAGAGCCAAATTTCTTGCTAACCCTATAATGGCTCCCTCAATTAAGCTCTTTCTTTCTTTGTTCTCATCTCTGTCCTTTCTCCATCTCAACTATTTTATTCTCTCAAGTTCTCCTCACTCCCCCCCTTCTCCCATTCTCTTCTTCTATTCTCCCTTTTCCCTCACCCTCTTGGTCCCAATTTTGTCAGGTAAACTTGTCTGTTTCCACTTTTTAGGTAGATCTATGTATGTTTTTCTTAGGGTTTTCCTTATTACTTAGCTTATCTAGGCTCATGAACTATAGGCTCCATATCCTTTGTTTATAGCTAGTATCCACTTTATTTTCTTATTTGACATAGCTATCTCCATTCCTACTCCCTCCCCTACTCCTGTCTTACCCTTCCCCCTACCCCACCCCAATTTACCAATCAGAAATTGTAAGGATTCCCATGGGGAATTAGCAAAGTCTGACAGACACTTCACTTCAAGTTAGGACCAAGGCCATCCCCACTATATCTGGGCTAAGAAAAATATTCCTTCAAAGAGAATGTACTACTAGATGCCAGTTCAAGCACGAGGGGTGAATCCTGGTCTCTTCCAGTGGCACCACAGACCACCCAAGCCTCACAACTGTCCCCCACATTCAGTGGGCCTAGTTTGTTCCTAATGCAGGTTTCTCTGCAATCCATGCAGAGTCAGTGTGTTATCAATAGCTCAAGTAAGCTGTTTCTGTGGGTGTCACCATCATGATCTTGACCCCTTTGCTCATATTATTATTATTCATTCCTCTCTTGGACTGGTCTCCTATAGTTCAGCCCAGTTCTTCCTGGATTAAGGGAGTCATTAAAGGACCATCAAGAAACATGGGACTAGGGAAATTCCCAGGAATTCACAAGAATAACCCCCAACTAACACTCTAAGCAACAGTGGAGAGGACACTTAAACTGGCCTTTCCCTGGGAAAATGACAACCTTGACATCATAGAACCTTCAACCAGTGACTGATGAAAGAAGATGCAGACATAATTCTCGTCCTTAAAGCCACATGTTAGGCTATGCTTGAAGGAATAATTGCTTGCATGCTCATGGTACCACATAGTTTTCAACAAAACAGGAAGTTTGATGGAAACCTACTGAAATTTTTATGACACAAGTGTATGAATTGACTGCTCATTTTGAAAGAGTTAAGCATTTATCTCAAGGTCAAAACCTATTGCCCGATTTCTACAGGGTTAGCTAATTCATGCTACCCTTCAGAGGCACAGGGATGACTGATGCAGGACTCTGTTAAGTAAAACATCAGGTTAAAATCAACACAAGGGTTAAAGATTCATTAGAATCCTTCAAGACTGACTGACTTAAAAACAGGAGTCAAGAGAAATACTTTGCCATGACACACACATCTTGCAGATTAAATGTGTAACTAACTCAATTAACCATTACATATGTGATATTTATGCTTTATGGATGTATTTTCTTCCACATACTTTTCTCTTCATTTATACTACAATTCATACAACAAACAACATTTTATTAGCTGAAGCACTGAAGCTGGTTAATTTTTAAAACATCCCTTCATGGTGAGAATGGCCACATTTGTTATTTGCTTCAGCATCCAAGGAGGAGGCAGTGTGTCTGGCAACCCTAATTGCAGATATCTCACTCAAAGTTGGGCATTAACACTAACAGATAGTCCCCAGGGAATGCATTAATTTCATTTTGGCTGACCAACTAACTCTGGACTAGGGGTAAAACTTATAAATGGTAAGTGGACAGTTGTCCCAGAAGGTATATCCTTCTTGCCTCTGAGCACAGTAGGGCTGAGAAATAGGCATTGAGATAATTCATCCCTCCCCAGATTTCTTTTGTTCTGTACATTAGATTAGTCTGTTCCTGTGTAAATCAGCCACTCTTCAATTGCTTCTCGAAGAGTGATTGCTTATCAAAGGCATCAACTGATAATTGATCTTTAAAAGTGATCTATTTCACCTCATTATTGATGTTGAATTTTTTGCTTTGTAACTTTCTAATATTAACTAAGTTATGACTTTCTTGAATACTTATAATTATCTTTCTAAAGTATGTTTTCCTCTCATTTATGCTCACATAAAGTATGGATTTAAACTATAACGTTGAAATTTTTCTCTTCAGTAATAGTTCTTTTCAGATCTGTTATTTTACATTTAATATTTTCTATTATTTATATTTTTAATGGCCCATATGTTTCATCCCTTACTGTTCTTCCATCTCTGTAACTAGTCTCTGTTTATTCTTATTAGGTCAATTTTAATTTGTTTACAGAAGGAAACACAACATTCACCGCAAAGTGATAAGAGAAGCACATATGGGCACCATGTCCTGGAAAGTTCCAACGTGGAGGCCCTTTCATTGAATACATATGACAAAGTCATCTATTGTGACACTTTTCAAATATCTGGATAATATCTGGAGTAGAGGGACTCAATTCACACATACTTGTAAATAATATAATAAAGAATGCTGGTCCATGTCATCTTTTACAGCCATTTCTAACATGAGCTGTAATTGCTAAACACAAAAATGAATACTATTAGGTCATTTTTATTTTCTTTGCAAACATGAAGAAACAAGAGTGCAGCTGCATGATATAATGACACATAGACTTCATATTTGGCTGTGAACATTATTCAGTTGTCCTGTGCTGTGATATTTATCCTTGACCAACTTAGGTAGTGTCCTTCCATTCATATGACTTCTCTTCAATTGCTCTAGGTTCACAAAAGTAAGAAAATCTGTTAAGTTAAAGCTTTCTTGCTTTTTACCAGTGAGATACATGCAAGAGTGGCCTGTGTATTCAGTGCAGTCTCCAGGTGATGTTCAAGACCCTGATAACCTTCTGAATTCAGTTTCACTGAACAACTACACAGGTATTAAGCACTATTTTTCAGTGTTTCTGCCATCCAGCTGGGATCTGAGGATTCTGGGGCCTGCTGGGGAGGAGCTAAACCCTGGTAGAAGACTCAGTCTTTGGTTCTTCACCTTGAAGGCCAGGGGAGGAGAGCAGTGCTGACTCTCTCTGTTTAGTTTCCTTTGTCTCACACTGAATCTACTGAATCAACTTTCAGGAGTTTCTCACCAGTCTCATTCACTGCCAAGTCTTTCAACCTGAAGCCATAGTGAAATGTTTACTATTTTTTCTTGCTGGTTGTTTTGGTCATTGTTTTTATTTTTTCTGTTAGTTTCACATTGGTTACATATTTTCCATTCTTAAAAAATTAGTACCAGGTTTATAAGGCACTATTTAATTGGCATAGAATTATTAACATGCTGAAATATTTTTCTATCCTTCATCTTCAATATTAAAAAAATTTATGTATCTATACTGTATTAGACTAAAAGCTAACTTGGAGCTCTTTGTTAAGCCGTATTGTGTTTATTATTATTTCGTTTTAATACTGCTTATCTTTTTATTTATTTATTTATTGATTGATTGATTTCTTTTTTTTTTACTTATTTATTTATTTTTATTCTTTTTTAATTAAAATTTCCACCTGCTCCCCATTTCCCATTTCCCTCCCCTCCTCCCAAATATTGCCCTCCCCCCACTTCCCTCCCCCTATCCCCACTCCTCTTCTCCTCCCCCCACTCCATTCCCCCTCCCTCTCGATACTGAAGAGCAGTCCAAATTCCCTGCCCTGCGGGAAGACCAAGGTCCTTCTATCTACGTCCAGAAAGGTGAGCGTCCAAACAGGCTAAGCTCCCACAAAGCCAGTTCATGTATTAGGATCGAAACCTAGTGCCATTGTCCTTGGCTTCTCATCAGTCTTCCTTGACCGCCATGCTCAGAGAGTCCGGAATCAACCCATGCTTATTCAGTCCCAGACCAGCTGGCCTTGGTGGGCTCCCAATAAATCAGTTCCACTGTCACAGTGGGTGGGTGCATCCCTCGTGGTCCTGATTTTTTGCTCATGTTCTCCCTCCTTCTGCTCCTCATTTGGACCTTAAGAGCTCAGACCGTTGCTCCAAATTGAGACTCTGTCTCTACCTCGATCCATCGCCAGATGAAGGTTCTAAGGTGATATGCAAGATATTCATCAGTATAGGATAGGGTCATTTCAGGTTCCCTCTCGTTAGTTGCCCAAGGTACCAGCTGGGGACATATTCCTGGACACCTGCGAACCCCTCAAGAGTCAAGTCTCTTGCCAACCCTAAGATGGCTCCCTTAGATAGGATATATACTTCGCTGCTCCCGTATCCATCCTTCCTATATCCCAACCATCCCAATCCTCCGAGCTCCTCCCATCCTCCCCTTCTCATATTTCTCATCCCATTTCCCCTTTGCCCCATGCCACCTCACCCGCAAGTTCCCAGTTTTTGCCCTGGAATCTTGTCTACTTCCCCCTCTCCGTGCGGATGACTATATGATTTTCTTTGGGTTCACTTTCTTATTTAGCTTCTATAGGATCACACATTATATGCTTAATGTCTTTTATTTTATGGCTAGAAACCGATTATGAGTGAGTACATCCCATGTTCCTCTTTTTGAGTCTGGGATACCTCACTCAGGATAGTGTTTTCTATTTCCATCCATTTGCACGCAAAATTCGAGAAGTCATTGTTTTTTACTGCTGAGTAGTACTCTAATATGTATATATTCCACACTTTCTTCATCCATTCCTCCATTGAAGGGCATCTAGGTTGTTTCCAGGTTTTGGCTATTACAAACAATGCTGCTATGAACATAGTTGAACAGATACTTTTGTCATTTGATGTGGCATCTCTTGGGTATATTCCCAATAGTGGTATTACTGGATCTTGGGGTAGGTTGATTGATTGATTTCTTAAAGATTTCTGCCTCTTCCCTGCCACCGCCTCCCATTTCCCTCCCCATCCCCCGATCAAGTCTCCCTCCCTCATCAGCCCAAAGAAGAATCAGGGTTCCCTGTCCTGTGGGAAGTCCAAGGACCACCCACCTCCATCCAGGTCTAGTAAGGTGAGCATTCAAACTGCCTAGGCTCCCACAAAGCCAGTACGTGCAGTGGGATCAAAAACCCATTGCCATTGTTCTTGAGTTCTCAGTAGTCCTCATTGTCCGCTATGTTCAGCGAGTGTGGTTTTATCCCACGTTTGTCTTATAATTTTCAAAAAAAAAAAAAAAAACCCTAAATCAATATAAGATTTCTGGCTCAGTGTCAGTCTCCACAGTCTCAAACATTCATCATAAAATAGCATTTAAAAATTACCCAAGTCTCAAATAACTTTCTCCCTTTTTCTTTTAAACAATTACTGAAAGAGCAGCTCTGCAGAGCCTGATTTAATGTGGTCTATCCTGTTGGAAGCTTAACATGGAGGTCCCTGTGCCCACATATCTCCAGAGATATCGGGAATATTAAGCATTATCTTTCCAATGGGAAAGATGAAAAATCTGTTCTTCCATCCAGAAAGCTGTGGTGAGTTGGTCAGTCCAGGCCACTGAGACCACTCTTCTCAAGTGAGGGGAGGGGTGAAGCCAATTCACCCAGACACATGGTGAGGTGTGGGGTGAGCTTTCCCAAGTGTAGCGAACACTATGGGGGAGGCAGTTGCAGGTGTCATCAGGGTCCGTTATCCCAGGGCCAGGCAAGTTCAGAAACAGTTCTCCTGGGGTGGGGGTGAAGATCACTCTGAGCTAATGCTGGATGAGGAAAGCTCAGCAAGGCCATGCATGGTACTTCCACATAATGTTTAAGACATGGTTCAGCACATGGCTTATAAGGGCCCATGTGGTAATAAAGGCAATGGACATCCACATGTTGGAATATATTTCTGGCTGGTAGAGGTTGCAGTCTCCCCATGGCCTGGTAGCTTATCTCAATAGCTCAACAACATGGAGTTCTCTCCTTCCAAAAGAACTTCCTTCCTCTACCTACCCTTATCCGGAAAATGTCCCAGGGTCTGGAGGACTGACCTTATATAAAAGCTGTCTCTAAACCAGATGCCTAATTTATCATTAGCTTGACGCTTGGCATAGATTCCTGCTAAGAAGTCGCCTGCTAGGAGCTATAGGACCCTCCTGCCGTATACCAAGCATTGTGTTGTAATGCAAGTAGTGTGCCACTTATTGCCATTTAGAGTCTGTCCCCAGTCTCCCCATTTCTATATATTTCTTATACTCTGGAATAACATTAAGCTGATTCACCAAAGTCTGTCTCTTGGCAAGCTGTCTCCGTTAGTACCCACAGCCATCTTGAATACCGTTCCCTGCTTCTGTTCCACCCACCCCCATGTACCAACACAGCCAATGAATTGAAAGAAGAAACAGAGTTACATCCACACAGACCCTAGCTGCTACCGAATCACAGACCCTGATACGGTCATTGGCAGTAGCTTGGGGTCCGTTTTTATCTGGTGACAGCCCAGATATTTGAAAACCAGGTGACTCCATCATCAGTGTGGTTCCCAGGGAGCGCATGCTTCATACAATTATGGGCATGGCTTCTATTTTGGAAAGAAAACAACTTTTTTTATAATTACTTCTATTTTTGCTTTAGTAACAGAAACTTTTAATCTTTTGAGATTTTTTTTTATTGAAAAAAAAAATTTCCCGCTTCCTCCCTGCTTCCCATTTCCCTCCCCCTCCTCCTTCCCCTCTCCCCCTCCCGCCACTCCTCTTCTCCTCCTTCTCCAGTCCCAAGAGCAGTCAGGGTTCCCTGCCCTGTGGAAAGTCCAAGGTCTTCCCCCTTCCATCCAGGTCTAGGAAGGTGAACATCCAAACTGTCTAGGCTCCCACAAAGCCAGAACATGAAGTAGGATCAAAACCCCTTGGCCTCTCGTCAGCTCTCATTGTCCGCCATGTTCAGAGAGTCCGGTTTTATCCCATGCTTTTTCAGTCCCAGTCCAGCTGGCCTTGCTGAGCTCCCAATAGATCAGCCCCACTGTCTCAGTGGGTGGGTGCACCCCTCATGGTCCTGACTTCCTTGTTTATGTTCTCCCTCCTTCTGCTCCTCATTAGGACCTTGGGAACTCAGTCCGGTGCTCCAGTGTGGGTCTCTGTCTCTATCTCCATCCATCGCTAGATGAAGGTTCTATGGTGATATGCAAGATATTCATCAGTATAGTTATAGCATAGGTTCATTTCAGGTTCCCTATCCTCAGGTGCCCCAAGGAACTAACTGGAGACATTGCCCTGGGCACCTGGTAGCCATTCCAAGTTCAAGTCTCTTGCCAACCCTTAGGTGGCTCCCTTAATTAAGATATGAGTTTCCCTGCTCCCCTATCCAACCTTCCTTTATCCCCAATCACCCCGATTCCCCAGTTCCCCTCATCCTCTCCTTCACACTTTTCTCTCCCCCTCTCCCCTCACCCCCATCCCACCCCACTCCCAAGATTCCAATTTTTTGCCCGGCAATCTTGTCTATTTCCCATAGCCGGGAGGATAACTATGTTTTTCCTTGGGTTTACCCTCTTGTTTAGCTTCTTCAGGATCACAAATAATTTTTGAGATTTTTAAAAACATTTTTGTACGATACTTGACCTGTTGATCAGTGTTGGTCATCTTGAGTCTTTTCTGGTTCGAAGTTGGAGTATCTCTTGCAGACTTTTTCAGTATTTTTTTTAGCTTCAGTTTTATCATCATCATCATCATCTAAAGCTAGTTTTACATTATTCAATAGAAACTTTCAGCCTCTTCTGAATACGCAACACTTTCCAAATAGACTTAAGATTTTTGTGCCATCTTTATCTTATTTTGATGATTCTGAGTTTTATTTCACAGCAATTAGGTGCTGTCAAAATAGTGCAGAGATCCTGAACAAGACGTCAGTCTGAAACTATATGGAGTATAATGTCAAAGCTTCCAAGAGGAAATGAATTGTTGACATTTGTATATTTTCAAGTGTTACTAAGGTTGAGGTTTCTTCATAATTCATTGTCTCTGCCTCAACAATATATGGTTCACCTTCCTTCCTGGACCCTAAGCTGATCATTCTTGAGAAGTGGTTCTCGTTTTCATCATTATCACATTAAAGGGGTGATCTTTACTGTCTTAATGTTCATAACCAAAGAAATTTTAAATCTCAGTGAATCATGTCATTGACCATCTCGTCTTTTCTAAATTAGAGGCATGTACTTCAGAATAAGAGATGGTTAAAGAATCTAACTGCCAGATCCTCTTTGGAAAAGAGACCCAGGACAGACTGACAGGAGCACTTCGTTTTATTTTATTTTAATAATATACTGATACATTTTTAAAAAGCTGGCATATTTGAAGATATCAGGACCCTGATAATTATATGTTCTGCTGTGTATTATTTTAGTTCTCAATGACTTTCATAGCAAATCTTATATAGCAAATATAAGGATTTAAATACTTAAGAAATAACAAGGTAGAATTATTTATTCTTTGACCAACAATAATCACCATGATTATTCATTTGAGATATACTTTTATTATTTATTTATTTATTTATTTATTCATTTATTTATTTATGCTGGCTGTGCCTTGAATACCATAAAGCATATATGGACATCAGAGGAAACAAGGGATTTAGTTTGCTCCTTCTACTATGTAAGACCTCGTATTTGAAGCAGGATCAGTAGAAGAAAGGTGCTTAAAAGCAAGTAATTTTCCTTCCTAAGGATCATAATTGATGTATTTGAGATATTTTATATCACTTCTTGTATTTGAAACTAGCCCCATGTGTGTGTACATATGTATATGTATGGGTACATATGTTTGGGAACTTTCTTATCAGTCATAAGGTAATATTTTACCTTTATCGATATTTCTTTGTAGATTTTCTTTGTAAATTATATTGATACAAAACATCAACTGTTAAGATTTACTGAAAAATGAAAATCATATCTTCACAGGGTGGTTTAGTGTGAATTCTAGACAAACATGCTCTGGGTATCAGTAGACTGATGCTGATGAAAAGTTTACACCAAGTGGCTAAACTGACATAAATTAATTCTTTGATGATACTTTTCGTTTTTTACAGTGCAGATGGTTATTATCACATTCAAAGTCACATGAAAGGAAAGGAAAACCTACTCTAAACTGCGGAAGACAGAAGATTAGTATATTGTCAAGTCTGCAGCTTTTAGTAAAATGGTTTAGCTAGGTTGCTAATAACTTGATTTTTCAGAGTAGTACAGAAATGACTCCTGAATCAAGATCAAGAATCTTGAATACAGTTTGGTTGATCTTTCAAAAAAGTCCTTGTCGGTATTTTTATATTTATCATATAGTTGTACATGAGGGGATGGTTATGATGTTAACTATATTGAATAAATCTTTTTCTGATTTCCCTGATTAATTAGGATATTTTAATAAGTTGATTGAGGATAAGTTTCTAAGGCTGGCTTGTTGCAGCACAGACTACAACCAACCACTAAGTCTAGAAACTACATGGGAATATTTAAAGAATAAACAGATATTTTGTAAGGCGCTAGATGCCCACAGCAAGTAAGTCTAGTTGGAGAGGGCAGATGGAAGACTCTCTCAACTGTTGAAGTCAATTTACTCAAACAACAATTTTCTATTATTCCACTTTCCTGATTATGAATTTATACTTGGTGAAACAGGAGAAAAAAGAGTATTTGGATTTCGTTTAAATCCTCTAGAAAGTATGACCATTGATAATTGTACCTCTCACCTCTCATCAAAGAATCCTTTATTTACATTGAACAGAGATTATCACAGTTATCCAGATGATCAAAATGAAAAGAACAAGTGTTCAGTGCTAACCAATGCATCTAGAATATGATGGCTATACCCAAGTCTCAGGCTAAACCCCTTTCCTTCTGGTAGAGAAGGCAGAATATAAGGATGTCTGCTGCAATATTTCATGACTTCTAAGAATAAGAAAAAATGTGCACCCATTATATCTGAACAATACAGTTGCCTAATGTTGCCCTCCACTCTGACACCACATCATGATTGATGGGGCCATTTTACAAGGAATAAACCATACATAAAGAGCTATTAGCAATTACTGGCTGCTAATAGGGGTTTAAAAAGGAATATGTCTCCCCTGATTAACCATAAACGTAGGTACATATAAACAAAATAGACTCAGTACGTTGTTTGTTGTATGAGTGAGTATGTGAGTGTGTGTGTGTGTGTTTCTATGTGTGTGTTATTGTGTAAAAATAATAAATAAGAAGATGTCATGAATTTATGAGGAAGAGAGATTGTTGGAAGAATAAGAGAGTGGGGAGACAAGAGAGAAAATTATGTCAACATCTTAGTTATATATGAGATTATCAGAAAATTTAATTATTTAGTATAAAATGAATTGTAAAAGAGAAAACATCTGCACTATTTTTTAAGAATGTAGATGTCCTTAGATGAGGAAAGAAGTATAAGATTTTCTTAGAACTTTAAAAATTGAATTACAACTCCAGTTAGTGTTGAAGAAAAAGCTACTTTACTACCACAGCAAACCCTGTTCCTCCCCTTTAAAATGGAAGAAAATAATTAATTACTGATTCATGTTTGCCACGTTTAAAGGGTCATGTTCTGCACATCACAGGTTTCTTATGAATATTTAATGAAACACAGTGATTAATAGACATTTACTCATGTTTTATTTGTGTGAGCCTCTTGGCTACAAATGGGAAAACCAAGAGTTTGTAGTGCTGTGAATTATCGATAATCCAAAATTGAATCCAATGGTCAACGTTTTTCTTTTTTTCCTTTTTAATTGATTTTTATTGAGCTCTACATTTTTCTCTGCTCCACTCCGTGCCTCTTCCCTCCCCCCTTTACCCTCCCCCAAGGTCCCAATACTCCCAATTTACTGAGATCTTGTCTTTTTCTAGTTTCTACTTCCCATATAGATTAGATATATTTTTCTTTAATGTGAAATTAAATTATCATTGCAAATTTTTGCTGTTTCTTTTAAAATTATCTTCAATCTAAATTGATTTCAATATTGGTAACTTTCAGTCACTTTGATACATGTGAAATTTTAGTAGATTTTGTCAAAACGTGGGCAGGAGACCTAAACAAAAAGAGAATTCTCAGACAAGAAAACAAGGGGTAAGAATATAATCTTGAAAATATTCATTTTGTCAATAGTTAGTAGGGGAATACAAATCAAAGCAACTTTGAGATTTTATCTTACCGTAGTCAGTATGGCAAGAATTACCAAAAATGGAACAACAAGCAATGTGGTAGTGTAAAGTGAACTTACATTGGTATACAGTAGAATTGAAAGCATGTACTGCGACTACAGAGATGTATGTGGAGAACTCTCAAGATATAGTAATAAATCCCCTCTATGAACTATGACCCGATACAGCAATCCTTTATATGCCCAAGTCACTTACCATCCTTCTTCACAGACAAATGCTCACCCAGCTTCTTACTGCTCTAGTCATTATAGCAAAGACAGGGAAACAACTTAAATGTTTTCAACTTCATATTCAGTTCTAGAGATAAATGAAATTATGTATTCCTCAGGTTAATTGATGGAACTATAAATTAGTAAGATGTGTCAGGTAACCCAGACCAGAGAGGAAAATGTCAAATGTTCTTATTAATTGGAGGTTCCTAATTCCAAATCTTCAAATGACAATGAATATCCAGATATAACTGCAGAAATCATTAAAGGAAAATGGGGACATTGCTGTGGATGGGTATGCAAGAAAGGAGAATAGCAGGCTACAAGTGATATGTCTGGCAAAATTGAAGATAGGCTCATAACTGGGATTTGGAAGGGAGATAAATATAGAAGGAAAAGGTAAGAGAATAAAAGGAACAGTGGCCAAAACGGTAATAAGGAAACAGACTATTAACTAGATTCCAAATTAAAAAGACCAAAGCTATCTTTAAGCATGTGTATCAACATACATATAGTTTCAATGAAATTTTATTATTTTCTCTGACAGTGCTCCCTCTGTTATCCAAATACCACCTAGTAAAGTCTAAAACAGGCAAGAGGAGACCTATTTTGAGTAATTGATCAAGGTTGTCTGTTTGACTCTCTAGCCCAAAGCTAGAGAAATCATGAATTTTGAGGATAACCCTTTACTGCCACTCTAAGAAATTAGATGCCTGCAAAATTTCTTATTACACTCTAAACATTCATCTTTCTACCTTACATAATTGTATTTCTTACCTGTTTTCAAGGAATTTTTTCTTTACAAAATACAGAGACCATTACAGAAAACCACAACCACAAAAATTTGCAGGTCCTGTCTCAATGGCTACATCTACACAGTCATTCTATCACATAATCTCGGGGACACTTGGGGAGAATAGACTGTGGTTCAGCTAATCCAGCTAGACCAACAAAGACTGTCTACCACAGATACAAAATCCAAATATCTACTAGTTGTTATGTCGATAATGCTGGCATTCACAGAATCCATGAATTTAACAGTAGTATGTCCCAAAGCCAGTGAAAGAATGAACTTACCAGTAAGAATAACCAGGCAACTATCAAGAGTTTCATTAGCCATTTCCTTTATATAAGCTGTCATCAGAAATTAAGGCCAGACTATAGATTTGGATTTAGGGTGGGTGTTCTCAAAGCTTCAAATGAGTCAATTGAGGAAGAGTCACCTCACAGGTGTATTTCATCATTAAGTTCTTGTTAATTCCAGACATAGTCAAGTTTATACCCCAAATTTACCAATGCTTATTAAATTATTCACTGAATAATAGGTGCACTATTTATTCAAAGCCTGTATTACTTTAATTACAAAACAGATGAACATATATCTAAAAGAGAAATCTGCAGGCTTATATTTCTGATGTCCATAAAAGCAAATACATATATATTTATATATATACATATATATTTATATGTATGTATATATGCATGTATATGTATATAAATGTATATACGTATACATTTATATTCATGTATACTTATATATACATATATATGTATATATACATATAGCAAATTAAATAAAGGTATGCAACAAATGAACTGACTTGAAACTGGAAAGATTGTTTGTAAAGTTTTCTATTTCTGTGAAGAGACAC
Organism: Chionomys nivalis; assembly: GCF_950005125.1. Taxonomy (NCBI): domain Eukaryota; kingdom Metazoa; phylum Chordata; class Mammalia; order Rodentia; family Cricetidae; genus Chionomys; species Chionomys nivalis. Next base: position 32,539,490 of record NC_080108.1, on the reverse strand, counting down.
CACGACCACTGAAACTCTCACAAAGGAAACACACTTTATTGGGGTGGCTTACATTTTCAGAGGTTTAGTCTATTATCATCATCTAGTGTCTGGGTAGTATGCAGAGAAACTGATGCTGGAGAAGTATCCGCATGTCCTGCCTCTTGACTTGCAGGTGACAGAAAGTGGTCTCAGACACTGGGCGGTATAACAAACATATATGAGACCTCAAAGCCCACATACACAGTGACAGCCTTCCTCCAACAACATCGCTCCTACTCCATCAAACACAAGTCTCCTAAGAGTTCCACCTCGATGAGATTATGGTGGCCACATTCCACTCCATCGTTCTCCTGGGAGTTATCAATGGCCTCTTTCTTTCTGGTGATACTTGGAGACCATCTCTTCCTAGATGCTGGAATTTTGTCTGGGTAGAAATTAAATAGGACCTGTGAATATTAACATAATAGTCAAAATGTCATATGTACAAGTGCCTTGCTGTGTCCATAGGGCATTGTTTTGCTTTTTGTCATTCACTGCCTCTAGATTTTATTTGTTTGTTTGACCTTACTGTCCTCTCTCTTCCACAATGATCCCAGAACCTTGGAAATTGGCCTGTAAAACAAAGTTCCCATTTAGGCCTCAGCACTCAGCAATCCCTTATTCTCTGCACTGTGATTAGCTCTGGGAATCTTTGTCAAGTCTCATTTACTAGAAAAACAATTCTATGTTGAGGTTTGGAAAGAACACTAATTTCTGGTTATAACAATTTATTAGAATTTGGTTTAATACTATGTCTGTTTATCACAGAATGGCAGTAGGTCCAGAAATTTTGTCATATATAAATTTCATCCTTGGAAAAATATCTTAAATAAGATAGTGCCTTCTAATTCCCTTTAAGCTTATGTCGGTTTTACAGCATTGAACACATTACCAGGCAAGTCAACATTGTAACTTACAAAGTTCATGGTTATGTTAGACTAATGATTTATTTTCTTCTCTGGTAGTATGCATAGCATCTTTTACAATATGAATGCCAACCAATAGAAACGAAGTTTCCAGTTAGGAACCAGATTGTTTTTTCATGTTTTATGACTCAAGTGTGTGATGTGTTTAGCACTAGGTTTTTCAATGAAAAATTAAGGGTAAAAGCAAACAATGAAAAAGCCATCTGTAATTCTTTGGAACTTTATTAGCCAACAAACAATAAATAAAAAAAGGTAAACCATACCTTGAACTGGGACTAATTTTGCTATACTGTGATATCCAATTAGGACATTGTTATCCTTTAGGTGGTAATTCCATTTAAATCCCTTTTTCTCTTTTTCTTTTTTTTGAAATATTTTATTCTTTTTAGTTTTTAATACATCCTTTTTACATTTCCCCCACTTGTCCCAGCCACACAGGCACCTGCATCTCGTCTAATCCACTCCTCCTCTGTTTCCCTTCAGAACAGAGCAAGCCTCCCAGGCTGTGGACACCAAAAATGTGAGCCTATTTCCACCTTGTCTGAAGGTCAGGGAGTTTTAGCTTATTCAATGTTGTTGACAACATGTGTGCTACACATCCTGACCTAGAGTGTAGTTACGTGGTGCTTTTGGAATTAAGAATTAAGCCCGTACAGGTAGATCTACTCCACCCTAGCCAATTCTCAGAATATCCAAGCATACTTCTGCTCCTTCTTTTGAAATAGGATGTTTGACCTTGGGAGTGACTGCCTTCAGGATACTTAGTCTAGTGTGGGTTCACTGCCTAAATAACAGAATACTAATGAATCAATGTCTCAAAGTTTTGAAGCAAGTTCTAGCTGTCCTTTGTATCATGTTAAATCAGTCTTTTGTCTTCTTCCCTTATTGTATTGGGATAATAAATATTAAACACAGGTGGATTTCAGTATTTACTGGAAATCCCTCCCAGTACTATCCTATCTTTTTGATTTTATTATTTTCACTCACATCTTCATATCCTTTACTTATTTTCTAATCCTCATGTCCCTACCCTAGTAAGTGGTATTTTTGTTGAAGCTAGTCTCTGACACCAGGCTTATCAATTGAACTCAGCATAACAAAATGCCATAAGACTAGCCACAAATCCTCATAACAAGGCTGGGTAAGGTAATCCAGTAGCATAAATGTAGTAAAAATAGTCATTCAATCAAAAGCATTCTAAATATTGCCTGCATTCCACATGGAGATTCCAACACAATTCTTCATAGACCATGAAAGGGTCACTGGAAAAGAAAAAAAAAACAGGATAGCTCAAAAATGGTAAACAATATTAACAGAGGGACCACCATCCCTGATTTTATGTTGTACTATGGAACTATAGTAGTAAAATTCAAATGATACCGGCATAAAAATCAGACATGTTTATTCATTTAAACTCCACATTTGTGTGTATATGTAATTTTCTGAAGCTCTGCAATAATAGTTTTCATATGATTCTTCTAAAGGTCTTCAACCCTATTTGTCCTCATATTCTTTCCTCTGCCACATGTAATGTCCTCAGTTCCATGATTTGTCTTTCATACTTAACATACTCTTCTTTCTCCCCTACTTTAAAAGTCACCCATGGTCCCTCATTTAAGATCTCTCTTTATGTAGACTTTTAAAGACTCATCTTTGTTAACCTTTTCTCTGATTTCATCTGATGTAGATTTACAATGTTTTCTTCAGAAAGCTTCATTCTCATATATAACAAGATCAAAATATCTTTATTATTTCCCTGGTTACTGTTGTCATTTTTAAGACATTATCTTTAGATATCTTCCCTTTAGATTATTGGTTTTGTTGTTTTCATTTAAAAGCTATTTTTAGTATCTTAGTCACTTTCATTCCATTTTTTTCTAAGATGGTATTAATTTTAAAACCACTTTTTTTAACCAAACATGAACCTTGGGTATATAATTTTGAATTCCATAATTTAATTGGTAAATCTATAATTACAGAGGCAAGAGAAGTGATTCCAACAGAATCAATGATAATGTGCACATAATTGATCTTAAAGGATCATATGGACTTCCCATAAGGCACTGTTAAATAGTCATTATTTTATTTCTCAATTAATGGTTTGTCACTTTCTAGGTAGTCATTGAAAATTTTAATTTGGTGGATCTGCATGTCAGAATTTGTACAGTATGTTCCAGAAAGGTAGATCAAGGCATAATTTATTTATTCTATGTGAAGCATATGTAGCATCAAAAGATGCTATATGTATGTCATGTCAAAGCTCCTGTCAGGGTGAGCATGGCTACCTAAAACCACATATTTCCTTTCTGGAACATTCAAAAACAGTGACAATGGAAGATAGGTAAACATCATAACAATAGAATCATTCTTATGGAGAGATTGTTTGGTATTAAATAGGGAAGAAGTAAATTATACCAAGGACCAGGTTAGAAATTTCCCTGAACGGAAAGATATTAACAAATAAGGAAGTCAGATTAAAAGTAGTTCACAGTGCTTATATATCACCTGTAACATTGAGGAGGAGGAGATATCTAATCTTATATCAAGTTGAGGAGAGTTCTGCTAGATCAAGTTACCAGGGTTTTTACCAAAACTAAATTTTATAATAAAATATATGATAGATATGTTTGTTATTGAAGTTTGGGTAAAGAACTTGTGTAGCATGTACAGATTTTATTTGCCCATGAACACAAACACATGTAAGATTAGACACACAAATGACTACAATACTCAAGAAGTAGACACAGAAGTATATGAAGCTCAAGATCATTCTCAGCATTTTTCAGGCCACACTGAGACCACTTCAAAGTAAAGGTAATATATCATCTGTGTCACTGTATGTTGAAAATATATAATTTGCTTTTGATTTTAGTTAGTATTACATTTAAAGTATTTCCTTGAGTCTCAGAAGACACTTTAACTTTCTAAACAGTATTCAAGCTATAAAAAATTATGAAGGTTTTGTAAAGTTGCATAAAATGTTTTAAACTATAATATGGCTCTGAGACTAAGAGAGCTAAGGAGGGGAATGTAGTAGTTTATATGAGCTGCCCCCCCATTAATCCCCTATATTCAAATACTTGATTCTAGTAGGTGACTGTTTAGAGAAAAATAGGGTATGTGACATTGCTGGATAAACAATATCCCCAGGGATAGACTTCCATATTTTAAAAAGTTCCTGATATTTCAAGTTAGCTCTCTCTACTTCCTCTCTGTGGTTGAGATATAAGGTTTAGATGAGCTGCTGCTCCAGCCTCCTGATTCATGCCACCCATGATACAGAAAGATCAGAATAGTATTTTGGTCTTACTATTTTAACTTTATTTATTTATTTATTGTTGTTGTTGTTGCTGTTGAAGCAGGGTCTCAATATGTAATTCTAACTGGACTTAAATCTGCTATGGAGAGCAGGCTAGGGTTAAACTCAAAATGGACTATCTGCTTATGTCTCTCAAGTGTTGGAATTAAAGGCATGTGTCATCATGCCTAGCCTTTGATATTAAATATTTAATTGTAAAATAAGTAATGATTAAAATCAAAGACACATTTAAAAATGGAGTCTGGTCATAGCATTCTGTTCATATTGATTCACACCAGTACTCCCTTCATTGAAAAGATAGAAGTCAAAGGATTAGTACATATGTGATGCCACCCTGTTACAGAATGAGAGTATTTTTCAAAGTTCCAATAAATGGAGGGTATGAAGGGAAGAAGAAATTATGTAAGTGAAAAGAGGAAGAAGACTCCAATATTCAGAGCCAAGGAAAAGTCCAAGAGACATCAGTAAAATGAGTATCATATGAAAACTAGAATTATGTGCAGTGAAAAGGAGGTATTTTGGTGAAACTGAGGATAAACATCTTAGATTTCCATAAAGAAGAATGAAAAAAAAGTAAGTACACAATTCTTTACATTCCCCGTTAGTTATCCTGTATTATTTGGTTCACTTTTAAGAGTCATTAATTCCACACGGCTAGTATTTTTCTAAATATCCATGTTAACTAGCCATTGAACTAGGTCAGCACAAGTACTCTTCATTATACAGATATGTTAAGTATCCAGGCAAAGAGACCTCCACTGAGACATTCACAGATGCCCAATGACAAGAATTATGACATGTCTGAAGTTGTTGAGCCATAGCTCTCAGAGAAATAGAGAACAAGAGTGTCCCGGATTCACTCTGCCAACAAAGACAAAAGTGCTCTCCCAAGCTAAGCTCACAATAACCGTAAACCATGCCTACTCTTTGCTTGCATTCTGCTAAATAAAGACCAGTGCCTCCAAGCTTATCTCACTATACCCATTGCCTCTTGTCACAGTTAAACTTTTGTAACCTTGGACCCTCATGTTGCCATGGCAATGTATCTGCCATTATTGCTTAGTCTAGGAATGTGCTTCTGAACAATGAGAGTTATTCTTGTAATTTCTTCTTTCGCTCAAGACTCTTAGGGAAGAGAGATTTTTAGGGAGATCAGACTAGAGAGGTGGTATCTGGAGGGAGAAGCTGGTAGAAATGAGCAGAAATGTAAAAAGATAAGAATGTAGGAAAATAAAGAGGAAGAAGAAGGAAACAGAAACATAGAATTGGAATTACAATTAGAATTGAGACAGAGATTTAGACATAAGAAATTATAGACAATTTTAGAACAGAAGAATTAGCTTAGAGGCAGAAGAGAAAATATCAATAAATACCACATAAAATGAAGATCAAGAACCTCATATTGTGTATGAAATTACTTTAGAAATCCCCTCCTTCACCCCTGAGAGGTGTTTCACCTTTGGGGCCCTGAGTAACGGCAGAAGTTTATCTCATGGTCCTTTTATAGGCCACCCAAGGCTACCCAGACAAGCCCGAGTCAAAACACAAAATAAAACACACCAAAAACATATATGTAGAGCATTGACCACTATATATATATATATATATATATATATATATATATATATATATATATATATAACATGATTAGTTACTACTTGTATGATCAAAATTGTATTTTCTTTTTAAATGCAGGTATTTCTTTAGCTGTTTTCAAAGTCCTACTGCCTCTGTGAACTACGATATATACCTGAGGTTTTTCTCCTGCCCAGCAGTTTCCAGATAATTACTCCAAGTCTTTAATATTAATTACAAACTGTTTGGCCTGTTTGCTCAGACTTAATATTAACTAGCTCTTATAACTTAAATAAACCCATGCCTATTCTATATTTTACCACAAGGTTTGTTATCTCACATTTTGCTTCTTCAGAGCTTGTGGTGTCTCCTCTGACTCCACCTTCTTGCTACCTTTATTTCATTTTGGATTTCCTGCCTAGCTACATTCTACCCTGCCATAAGCCAAAGCAGCTTCTTTATTAACCAATGGCAATAAAAAGGATTTACAGTATAAAGAAGGCCATCACAAATCATATCCCATTTTCTGTCCAAATAAAAAGAAAGGTTTTAACAGTAACTAAAATTACATATAATAAAACAGTCATCAAGCAAGAAATATTAATAATAGTAGATTACTATTAATACATTTGTATTGAATAAAATTAAAGGAAATAATCAATCTTGTATTTTAATCTTTGTCTAGAGTTTCATATCTAAATTGTCTTTTATTATAACTAAGGAAAACTATAATTACACCTAGTCTTCAACTCCATCAAAGACCCTAAAAGGATATATTACCTGAGTAACTGGGAAGCACAATGTAAGCAGCTTCCAAAAATGTAGAAATGACAGACATCTGACTCCCTTGACAGTCATCTGAAGTTCTTGTAACCTTGGGGCATCCATATTCAGCCTACAGGCCCACAGTATCTGGCAGACTTTTCAATGAAGGAGGAAATTTGAAAGACAGTTCTGCCTATACTAACAGTTTATCAGTCACTTTCCTTTGTGTCCTACAGAGTGTCTGGAAGTTTCATCTGTGAATCATTAGAACCATCGTGTCTTTTTTGTTAAAGTTTATCAGGAATTTTCCTGTGGGTCCTGCATGTCCTGTTTATACAGCATAGAATCAAGCAGTCCAGGCAAAAGCAATTTCTTGCCCAAATGGCTAGCCTTGCCATAAAAAAGCAAACTCCATAAGGAGATTCTTCGATGCACATTATCCTCTTGAAGTACTCGGTGTGGCTGGCAGCAGGCATGTCACACTATGGAAAAGGTTTAAATTTTTAAAGCATTTCAAATACCATATTCTGTAGGTCTTTTAAGTGTTTGAAGATTATCTATGCATCTTAAACATAGCTCTGTATTACCTTGAAAATGTAACTAACTTTACTTACAGTTTGAACTATTATAGATGACCATTAACTTGTATTTCTTAACTATACAATTGCATTTTTAAATGAGTTGTATAGACATAATACCTTAAACAAGAGTAGAAATATACATATAGTATAACAAAACTGACCTTAACATTTTTATCAATATACAAAAATCCTTTAAACAAGAAATGTATACAGTGTAACAAAATAATTTAAATTTTACTCACTATAACAAAATTAATGTTAATGCAAAATATCTGAAATTAATAGTTGTCTTTTTACCCTGTATTCCTATATTCTCCCAATTACAGCAAGCATCATAACTACCAAATAACCAAAGACCATTCATAACCCCCAAAACTCTTGGCAATATGAGTATTGTTTTCTCCAAATTATGTCCTACTCTCTGTGAGCAGAGAATTTTTAGGATCCCTGATAAAATTTTAAGATAATTACAAAGTCCTGGGAGAACCAGTCATAACTTTTGTTGATAGATATCTCATGTTCATTTTCAGGAGGTCTCCCTTGAACAAAGCTTCTCCATCTAGACCTGAAGTGAATCCATAGCCTCTCATTTCCTGTGAAAACAAAAGCAAAACTGCTTCTCCACAACGATGCTTATTTTAAGTTTCATTTCACAAATATATCTTTGGACTTTTGTTTAAAAGATATATTTAGATTAGTATATTTTATCAGTCTCTGCTTTTCAGGAACCAAAAAACATTAAAATCAACACAATAGTTCAAAGGATCTATATTCCCCATATATTTTCCACTTTTTTTTACTCTCTTTAAGACTTTGTCTTTCAAAACTATTTATTTTTTAAAACTGTCTATACTCTTTTCCTCTCTCTCCCAAGTCTACCTACATTTTTTTTAAAATACACTGTGACCCATTTAGATGAATTTTTGTCTACATATGTCATCAAGTAGCATGCAGTCAGTCATCAAACTTTCGTCTGTATGAGCAAAAGCTAAATCCACCACACAGCACATGATTATTCGGCCTCTCTGTACTGAAATCTGTGTGGGACTGTGGAAACCCTCCATGCCACTTAGCTCATGCTGGCTGGTGGTTGCCTCCATCTTGCAGGTGTCTATTGGGACACACATCTCTGTTGCAGTTGGCATGAGACTGTGAGACTAGGAAGTCCAGTGCAGCTCCGTTTCTGTACATTCAGAAGATTTCTTTTAAGCTTTCACAGGCCCTATGGAAATTCGAGAGCCTTACATGTTGGTATGCCATTTGTATCAGGCTTATTGTTAACTAGTTCTTATAACTTAAATAAACCTATTTCTATTAGTCTGTATTTTACCTAGAGGCTTGTTGTTGCTACTGCACATTTTGCTTCTTCAGGGGCTGCTGGTGGCTCTTCTGCCTCCACTGTTTTTCTTCCTCTGTCTCTGTTTGGATTTCCTGCCTAGCTATAATTTCCCTGCCACAGGCCAAAGCAGTTTCTTTACTAACTAATGGTTAATAAACCATTGTGAATAAATATATGAATAGCATACAGAGGCATCTGATATCAACAATATGGTGGTAGAGACAAAAAAAAATCTTGGTTTGGATTTCTTGCTTAGAGAATCACTTCATAATCCTTGACTTTTGTCACTAGTGTATTAAATTTGAAAGTAAGAACAGTCATAACAGCACAACCTGCAGTCTCAATGTTAAGAGGCAGATCCAAATGAAACACTTTAAGTTCAAGTCCAGACTCGTCTGTGAAACAACTTCTGGGCCAGATAAAACTATTGAAGGAAACACCATCATTAATAATAACAAAAGAGCTAAGTCTTACTGAGAATTTGAACCAGGCATCCTCACACAATTTTGGCAAACACAGCTCTACTGCACTGTAGTTTCCCTGACATTTTTCAAGTTAGAAACCAATATGTGAAAAGTGTGAAATGCAAGGTAAGAGAAGTATCTTTTCAGCATGTTTTAAAGTTTTGCAAACTTTCACAGGTTGCAGAGGGACTGACTGTAGAGCAGAAGGACAGCAAGTTTCAGGGAGCTCATCCCCTCCTCACAGTATTGCACAAGTTGAGATAGGAGCATTCTTATCTGCTCATTTCTAACTTGCAGCAAATTCCACCACACTGGAATGGCTCCTGAAAGTGCTGACATGAAACAGAGAGCAGGGCATGGAAGCACAGGAGCTGAGACAGCTGCCCTCCTGCTGTAAGTGTAGATTGTAAGAGCTTATTGACCTGTAAGTAAGAGTAGGTAAGTAAGGCAGTAAGAGCTGCCTAGGGGAATGGCAGCTGTTCTTTATTTGGCTGCTACAGTAACTATAGTTTCTCACTTCTTCCCCTATTTCCACAAGCACACTTAATGAGGTTCTTAGAGGCTTTCTCCCTGCAAGTATTAGATGGGGGAGGGGAGATGAATGAATCAAAAGCTAGGGCTTTGTTTACCCTATCAGCAATGGAAGATTCCCTGTGAACTTCTTTCTTCAAACTGGACAGATAAAGCTTGTTGGGGACTTTACTTCAAAAAAAAAGAGTACCTTATGTATGTTTGTAGTATCCAAAATTACTGATGGAAAATAAAAATTTCCTTTCAAAGTCCTATTTTCACTTTTCTGCATCATTCTCTTTGATGATGTTATAGTTCTCATAGTAGATTTTCAAATATCAAAGTACATTTGGTAACTCAAAATGGATTTCCTTTTCCCACGTATACTTTTTCCTGCAAACAAGATGTTATTATGTCAATATCATAGTTACATTTATTAGAAAAATGGAATGAATGCATATTTAAAATTCATTAGTTTATCCAGATTTTTGCTCATTTGTTTGTTTTTATGTTCAGTAGGGATATAACTTACCAAAACATAAAATTGAATAGCAGAGTTGGAGAGATGGTTCAACTGTTAAGTGTAAGTGATGTTAAATGGTTCTGTATGAGCCAAAACAAGAGGCTCATAAGGATTCATTAGAGAACACTTATGAATAACAACAAGAGAGAGAGTTTATATGGTCTTTCCTTCGGCCCAATGGATGAAGTGATGTGATCTCTGACCACTATACAAGAGAGTGAGAGAGCCTCCTCTTCTTGGCCATAAGAGATCGCTAAGAAGCCATGCCCTGAGTCTGGTACCCCAAAATAATTGGGAGGATTAATTCACACAACATGTCCCCCTTTTGTCTAATTAAGAAAGTTCTAAACCTAATAGAAAACTACATATAATAAGAATCAAGAAGAAGAAACGGTAATAACACCCACAAAAGTAGAACTACAAAAAACAAGAACAACACCAAGCAAGAAACACAAACACATACTTATAGATATTATCAGGTTATAGATAATAAGCATATAACAGATTTTAATAACAGAGATTAATGCTCTGCAAAAGGGCTGGAGTCCAGCTCCCAGCTCCCATGTCAGGAGTATCTTAATTACATGTAACTCCAGATCTGGAGGTCAACAAAGCTGTTGTTATAAATGAATACCTCTACATGTATGTTTACAGGAGCACAAAACACACAGGGGAAGAAAGAGTTAGCCAGAAATATGCTTATGCTATTATTGCAAATAATATTGTTTCTGTTTGATTATTTCCGGGCTGAGCAGCCGTGAACAAACAAGTGGCCTCTAACAACAAAAGGGAGTATAGAATTTGCCTCCATGCCTATGAAAACTGGTGAGGCCAGGCATGTGTCAGGGATGTCACTGAATCAAGGCCTAGAGAGAACATTTTGTGAAGCTGTAAAGATAAAACCTTGATTGTTTTACAGACCCTGAGATGTTAGAGATGCCTGAAGATTTTGACAAACCTTTGCAGGCCAGGGAATAGAATGTGGTAGTTTGAAAGAAAATTGCCTCCAAAGGGTGTGGAACTATTTAGAGATGTGCTTTGTTGGAGTAGTTCAGATCATGGGAGGCTGACTTGGAGGAGATACTAACAGTAAGTGGCACCAGCCAAAGGAAAGAAGAGTGTTGTAGCCAAAAAGATTGAAAAAAGTAAAAGATCTGAAGATTTTGACATCAGACATAGAAACAGAGTTTGAAGTCTATCCAACTGGTTTTCAATCTTACTTTGGTTCAGTATTTCCTCATTATGCTCCCTTCTCTACATTTTGTAAATTTTATGTATATTTTCTGCCATTATATCTTGAAAGTATGTGATATGTTTTGGATTTAATTTTACAGAGAATTACAGTTAAGAGATTGCATGTGTAAACTGAGACTGTACTTTATTTCCCAGCCACCCAGACCCAAATAATCACACAGAAACTGCATTAATTACAACACTGTTTGGCCAATGGCTTACACATATTACTAGCTTTCTCTTAAATCTTAAAATAACCCATTTCTATTATTTTATATTTTACCATTTGGCTTGTGGTTTACCAATACGGTTCTGGTATCTTTCATCTTTTTCAGTGTCTGTCTGACTCTGACTTCTTTCCTCCTCTAGCTCTGTTAAGACTTCCCACCTTCATATACTCTGCCCTGTCATAGGCCAATGAATTCTTCATTTAACCACTGATAATAAAACATATTTAGAACATACAGAGGAGAATTCCACATTATCTCCCTTTTTCTACCTAAATAAAAAGTCAGGTTTTAAATTTAACATAGTAAAATTACACATAACAAAACAAGTATCAAGCAAGAATTACAGTTACAAAATTTATTTGTGAGTCTAAAGTTTTATATCATGACTAAGGAAAAGTATAACTATAAATTCTTCAACTCCATCAAGGACCCCAGAAGGATATAATGTTACCTAAGTAAACAGGTAGTACTTTATAGACAATTTCCAAATCGCTATAATTGACATAGACATCTTACTGCCTAGAGAGACACACAAAGTTCTTTTGTAAAGTTGGGGCATCTGTCTTCAGCCTATAGGAACATAGTATCTGGCAGAATTTTCCATGAAGCAGGAAATTTGGAATATTGTTGTGACTATAGTGGCAGTTTGTCAGTCACCTTCTTCAGTGACCTGCAGAATGTCTTGGAGTTTCTTCTTCAGTGACCTGCAGAATATCTTGGAGTTTCTTCTGTGAAGCAGGAACCTCGGAAGATTATTCCGTGTTTAGGAAAGCACAGCAGTTATTCTTCTGTGAATACTGCATGTCCTCTTCATACAGCGTAATGTCAAAGAATCAGTTCACAGTAGAAGGCTCATCAACAGGACAGTACAAATAAGAGCGAATGATTATATCTGTTTCAAAACCCTTAAGTCACACTTGTGTAGCTCGAGGGTAGCATTTATGCAGTCTGTGCTGAAGGTCCACAGTTCAAGCTCAAATGAATTTTAAACTTTTCAAAGCTTTTCAGCATAAGAGTGTAGATCAATGGTAGTACTCATGCCTAACATGTGGCTGCTTTTGAGTACAAAGCCAGAAGTTCTGTGAAAAAATAATTTGGCACACTAGTGAGATGAATGACTAGGTAAAAATCATCTCTAGCCAAGCCTGACAAACAGGAGTGTCCCACTCCTCACCTTACATCTATGGATTTTAAAATTCTTACATGCCTTTGAATGAATACTAAATTTGGAGAAATTTAAGACATTGCATACTATATGTGTGTTTGGGTATTGGGTAACCCACCTAGGATGACATTTTTCTAGTTACATCTATTTAAATATGAGTACCACTATTTCATGCTTTTTTGAAATGTGAGTTATATTCCATTGTGTAAATGTACTGCTTTTTCCTTACCCATTTGTGGGCATCTAGGCTGTTTCCTATTTCTAACAAAGATGAATGAAACAGCTGTCTATGAATAGGATATAGAGCTTTTCTGGTATTTGGCCAAAAGTGTTTGCACAAAGATAATAAAGTAGATATATTCCCAGCTTTCCAGCGGCCACCATCACTGCCTTCAACAGTGCCTATGTAAGTTTCCATTTCTACCAGCAACGAACAAGGATTTTTCCTCTTCCATATCCTCACCACATTGTGTTGCCAATTTTCTTATTATTCTTGGCCATTCTGATTCGTGGAAGATGAAATCTCATAGTGGTTTTGATGTGCAAATCCCTGGTGAATGAGGATGTGACCTTTTCTTTAAAAAAAAGCCAGCATTTGATTGGTCACTAATGAGTCATTAGATGAAGCAATTTATAAATGAAAAACAAAGATAAGTAGGTGAAGCCGTGGAAATGAGATGTAGGGAAGACAATGAAAAGATTAGTATTCAGAGAGAAACAATAGCAAGTAAAGCATCAAAATATGTCAGACATACATCACATGGGAACACTAAGCAATTTTATTTCCTGGCAATATATAAATGCAATACAATTTTGTGGTTTTTAATCTTCAAAAATTAAGTCAAACTTCTAAATGATGTACTTTTACATAAGAATTTAAAGATTCCATATAGTTGATAAGTGGGGAAAGGGAATTCATGAAGTTGAGAATCAGAATTTAGATAGGAAAAGAAAAAATATGGAGGTAGGGAAGGAGAGCCTACAAGTCATCCTAAACACAGATTTGAATATTGCCCTGAAAACCACTTGCCAAACTCTACTTGAGGCACCAACGATCTGTGTGCTCAGAGCGCCATCTAGCGTTCAACCAACGGGAAGGTAGATGGAAACCTACAAAAACTTCTAAAATGAATGCAGAGGGACCGAACAATATAAAATGATTTTTGCTCTCTTCTCAAAGATCTAAAAAATTCATCTCAAAACCAAAACCTACTGTATGATTTCTACAGGGGTTATCTATTGTATGTCCATGCAGAGACGCAAGGAGTACTTACGCAGGACCCTATTAGCGGTCACACCATACACAAAGCAGTACAATGGTTAAAGATCAATGTGAGTTCTTCAAGACTGATTGAATGAAAAAAAATGGGTCAAGAGATATATTTTGCCATGGCACAGACATAGTTCAGAGTCGACTGTATACCTAACTCATCTGACCATTGTTTATGTGATATTTACTCTTATTTCTGTGTGGGTGCATTTTCTTCCACATCCTTCTCACATCAGTTACAATAACAAAGAGAGTTTCAGTAGCTGAAGCTTTGTAGCTTGGTACTCGTTACACCACCCATGATGTGTGAGATTGGCTGTCTACTTGTCTCAGACTCCAAGAAGAGGACACTGCTTCCGACAGCCCTGGATGCAGATGCCACTCAGAGTGTTGGCCATTAGCACTTTCAAATGACCAAGAAGAAATGTGCTGAATTTCAGGATGGATAGAAAACTGGATCTACTTAATGTAGATGACATCTGAATGGCAAAAGCACAGCAGGTAGATCCTGACTGCCTCTAAATATAAGAAGGACTGAGAAGTCCCTAGGTTTCTTTTGTTCTGCAAGCTAAACAATCTCTTCCTCCTAAAGCAACCCCTGAAAATTACTCCCATGGTGATTGCTTTACAGCGTTTTAACTCATATCCCACTATTACAAATGGTCAGATTAATTTTCATAGTGCTGTTGAGCTTTTTGCTCCATAATTTTGTATTAACTGCCAGTAGGCTATTTATTTTCTACAATACCTACAATTCTGTTTCTAAAATCTTTTTTTCCTCTCATATTTACTTACATACAGTGTTGCAAAAAGCCATGATTTTGAATTCTTGAATCTAAGTATTAGTGTTTTTTACTTCTGTTATATTACATTAAAATTTTGATACATCATTCATTTTATTGCTTAACTCTACTATTTTATTATTCATTTCTATCCTTTCATTTTTATAATGTTTCTCTAGTCTAACTGTGACAACTTTAGTTAGTTGACAGAAAATCATGAAGTTCACCTTTAAGAGACAGGAGTGGAAGCTCTTATACTGACTTCATATACTAACCAAATAATGAAAGTTATGAATCAGGACACTTTTTAAATATCTTGGTGGCAATGCCAGAGAAGCTATTTAGCGTACTAAAATTGTTCATGATAAATTGTAAATATGTTTGTGCTAAGAGGCATTGAAAATCTCCACATCCCTAAAATTCTGACCAATCATCCCTTTCAGTCAAAAGTTTTTACTATGAATTCTTGGGCACATATTTGGCATGAATTGTAGAGCTTTGAAGATCAAACATTTATAGAATTCATAACAGAACTCCACTAAAAGCTAGTTTTTAATTAGAAAAATACATAATGATGAATTGAGGGTTACACATATTGTCATATATCTTTTGAATTTCACAAGTTCATTGATATATCCTGAAACTTACATTTTATTATTTAGTTAAAAGATTGTTTTTCAAATTAGTCCAATAACTTTTGCGACTCTCAAAAGTTCTGTTTTACTAAGAACACAATACTGCTCAATCTATAACCCTGCTCACAGAAGCAATCATAGATTCATACTTGTCCAGTGCAACACTGTTTATAAAATGCACACTTGGAACAAATAAAAAGTATTTTTTAAAAACATAGATATTAAGACATTGTTATTCAGTATCTTCCCATAGGAGGTTATCAAACGACTTCAATGTTTTTCCTTCCTCATATTCACTCCTCTCCCTTGACCTCCATTCCCCTCACGAGATCTGCACCATTGATCTGTCACAACCCCATACGCCACTGTTTTCTGTAGTCTTCCTTTCCTTTCCTTCATCCCTTTAACAGACTCCCATCCTATGTTACCAGTTTCTGACCTAACACACATATCTGAAAATCATTTACCAGTTGTGCTTTAAATCCTTCTCTTGTTGCACACACAGTTTCATCAACTTGTAGTCAATAGCTTTGATGTTGCTTTGTGATGCACAGGTGTAGAAGTTGTGACCTAATTTCCTCCAGCTCCCAAGTTACCTACGATTGTAGTCCTGCATTATCAGGTGCCACTGAGACTTTACCTTTCAAAATTTTGTATAATAAATATGGAAGGTGAATACTAGGGTTTTAAAAATCAGTAAAATTGGGGCTGGAGAGATGGCTCAGAGGTTAAGAGCATTGCTTGCTCTTCAAAAGGTCCTGAGTTCAATTCCCAGAAACCACATGGTGGCTCACAACCATCTGTAATGGGGCCTGGTGCCCTCTTCTGACCTGCAGGCATATGCACAGACAGTATTGTATACATAACAAATAAATAAATATTTTTTTAAAAATCGGTAAAATTATAGGATAATACCAAGGTCATGATAATCTATCTGAATGCAGAGGACTGTAGCACAGAGGTATGGAACTTGCCAAATATAGAAATGGCCTGTGTTAAATCCCTAGAAACAGGATAAAAGTAAAAACTGAAAATTTTAGAAATCACCTGTCAAACCATTCCTTCTCTTCTGCCCCCTCCCACACACACACCACACCACATGCAAACATACAAAATCTACCTATTTCTGTGTTGTCTTGAGGAATAAAGGCAAATTTTTCTGTAAAATAATTTATGAAAAAAAATCTCAATACTTCTGATTCATGTAGTTACTATTCAACAACATATAATTACGTCTTTTCATCCAAATTGAAACTTTAAAATATACATTTGTTTGGAAGTATAGATCAGTAGTAGTCCAGTGGCCTAGCTTGAACGAAAACATAACTATACCTAACATAACAAAGGAATTAGTGTTTTTTTTTCTTTATATGATTAATTTTATTTTCTGCACGGACTATGTAGAATGTATAATTTACAATACATTTAAATCATGCTGTAGTATTTGCTAAAGGGTGCAGTATGGGGAAATACTGGAGTAATTGTTTAGAAAGTGCTTAGAGTCTCAATAATGGTTTAAATTATCCAAAAAAAAAAAGTAAACGTCATTAACATTTCTGGTGTTCTAGTGCATGAACTGCATCTTTGGAGCCCATTTCTTATGGAGGGATTCCTTGCTCAGCATAGATACAGGGGAGGAGGGTCTTGGTAATATGGGATACTCTGTTGACTTCCCATGGGAGGCTTCACCGTCTCTGAGGAATGAATGCTGGGGGACGGGGGAAGGGAAGAAAAGGAGGGAGAGGGAACTGGAATGGGTATTTAAAATAAGACTGCTTTAATTTTTTAAAAATATTTTCGGTGTTACAATTTATGTGTTAATTTTTTACTCCAACAGTGATTTAACTGCTTCTGGATGAAGTACTTCTTGAAAGGGTACTTTTTGGTAGCCGTTATGCTTAGTTGTGGCGCTTACCTTTAAATTTTACTTTTAGACTGTTCTGATGACTAGCGTTAGAAATTTAGCAAATCGCCAGACATGCTTCGTACACTTTATCGACGGAGGAGAGGGGTGACCCGCATTAAAGCTGTTCACAGCCTTTCCCTTTCATACGCTCCCCCGCCGGCAAAAGTCTACAGCTAAATCAGGCTTCCTGGGAAGACGGGCGGCAGGAATGACGTCACGGACCCAAGCTGCGGACCAGCCTGTGAGAAAAGGAACCCTGAAAAACTACAAGGACCAAAGTTCCTTTCGGTTTGCAACTTCCCCAAGCGCCTCATAGAAGCAACGAAACACCGGTTGAATTTCTCTGCGGATAGTCAAATTGAACGCATTCCTTATGTTTTCAAATCTAGGAATTCATTGTCGTAATCATGAATTTGCAATTATACGGATTTTATAACTTCTGCCTTGTTTTCTTAAGCTTGTTTTTAGATACAGAATTACAAATGCGTCCTAAAGAAAGTTTTGGTTTTATAAATAACAAAATGAAGCATTCCGCGTTAATTATGGGGACAGAGAAGTCATTTATGTGTCAGTCAGCGTTCTAGGTATAATATGAATTTGTTGTATAAATTTTCAGCAAGTTTTTCGGCTTTTTAAACGTTAATTTAGATGTGATTTCTTAAACACAGTATTGAATCTAACACACAAATTGCTTTGGATTCTGCTGTTCGGTTGTAATTCTACCAGTGTATCTCTAACAGAAAAGGTAAAATTGCTCGTTATGAATGATAAAAAAAAAAAAAAAAACTTCAACATAGTCTTCTTACGAAGACGGAGGTCATATCAGAGTACATCATAGTTTCTTGGAAGTTCGTTTATAGCCAAGTGGTGGGTGAAGGGCCAGTGGATGGGAAATATTGAGCACTGAGGAAGATCCTGGCTCAAGAAGGATCAGAGTGATGAGACACCATCTTGAAAATGGCAAGGGGATGAGAAATATACTCAGATATTCAGGCTGGTGGATTCTTGCACAATCAAACGTGGTTCTTGTTAAGACAGAATTTTATGTGAAAGGGTACAGATACCCTTAAATAAGGTTCTATAATCCTGAATGAAATTCGATTAAGGAAAGAAAGAATGTCATTTTTAGGAATCTTTGATGTGGGGATTTTTGTTGTTGTTTTTCTTGCAATTTTTGTTGTATTTGTTCTACATTACACTTTCAGGTATCAATCACTAGAACTTTATACATGGTTGCCAAGTGCTCTAGTGGTGTTTGACAATCCCATTCCAATAATTCAGGTAATTTTTATTAAATTGTTCCTCTATCAACTACAACATCCGTTTCCAATAAACAACAATAGTCGTTTTCATAAATGCTCTGATGACATGACCGTTGTGTTCAATTCGATATATTTGACTCTGGTTCTCAACATCAGCATAGAGAAATGAAATTAAAATCAGAATTCCTTGAACATTCCCTTTCACTGCAATTTCTAAAACAGGTGCTCTACTCATGGTGGGAAAATATGTTGAAATCAAATAAGTAGCCAAATGTAAGAACCAAGCGAATTGTCGAGGTTGGTAAAAGACGGCTCTCCCCATTCCTATAAAATGGGCTGACAGATAAATCTATATATGTCATAACTCATTTTCATGTTGTCCATAAGTAATGGACAAAAGAGAGATTTAGAATCCCTCACAAGTTGCCTAAATTGTCAATAATTCATTTGAAATCTCTGTCTGTATACTGTGTTTTTCTATATGTTGTCACTTATTTCTACCTAAAACCAAAATAATTGTAGGACATGGTTCACATATCATTTTTACTTAGTTGTGTGTCTTGTCACCAAATGATGAAAGAACCCCCCCTTATCAAATGAAAATATTACATATCTCTGGCCCCTTCCCCTCAACCCTCCATTTGTGGAAATAATTGTTTAGTCTACAACACCTTCTCAAGGTGATAGAGTTTTTCAGAACATGCTTTGCTCTTATGGAGGCTGGTAATTAATATTGGCCTTAATAAACCTGCCATTGCTCTGGAGGTTTTTTCAGCAGTTCAAAGCACTGAATACTCTCCAAGAAAACCTGCATTTAATTTGCAGCAACCATATTTCTGCTGACAAGGGTCTGAGACACCAGGCCCAGGGGATCAGAGGTAATCTGCCTTCTTCCCCATCTGCAGATAATGAGTTTCACATACATTTATCCAAAATGCTGTTGCACAGTAACAAAAGATAAAGCTTTGTAAAATCTCTCTTTGCAATTTGCATTTTTTTTCTGGACACAGTTTCTCAATAACTATGGAGCCAGTCCTAGAACTCATTCTGTAGACTAGGATGGCCTTGAACTCACAGAGATAGTCCATTCTCTCCCTCCCTGGTGCTGGGATCAGAGGCATGTGCCACCACTGCCCAGCAGCTGTTGGCATATTGTTAAAGTAAATTAAGTCTAAACAGAAAAATTCCTGCCAGTAAAACTGAGACAGATGTTGAAATTTATTATCACTCAATAAATACTGACATTGTACAAAGGACAAACATATCTGTCCCTCACTTTAGTTATGTGTTAATGACACAGAAGAATCCCTGGCAATACAAGATCCCCCTGCTACATGGATCTCTCCAATTTTGCCTAAGGAAATTAATCTTGCTTTAGCATTAGAAACACCATTGACATTCTCTGAAAAAGATGTTGAGAAATAAAGATGACCTTAGAGATGTTCGCGGACAAGCCATCTCGTTTATTTATATACTCTAGCCTTATTTATATGAGGTATATAGGTTTGACTCATGAGGAATTTCCAATTCATGTAAAGAGACAACCTGAAGAATAGGTATGAGACTGACTTTTAAGAAAATGAAATATTAGTGAAAAGGAAGATAAGTTAGAACCTGCTGCGTTTATAAAGATTTAATTAACACAGATTCTGGATTTAATGTTGCAGATTGCACATTCAACAACTGTGAGCTAACAGTTTATTACTGGATGGTAAAGGAAAGAGTCAGAAGATGGCCCAAGGGTAATGAGCTAGAGTTGGTGTTCTATGGTTTAAAGACCAGCCTGACCCAAGGCATTTGGCCATAATCTCTGTCCAGTGGGACAACAAAAAAGGCTGTACAGTTCTGTCTGAGTACACTATGCACTTGCTGAGGGGTGTGGTGGACATTTCACTGACCTCTCGTCTCCTCTTTCCTTCCTTTATACTCACGAAGTTCTTAATCACTAGCTTAGATTTCTCAAAATCTGTGGTGATTCCCCTTCCTTCCTCAGGATACTGTTCTGCTTTTAGGAGTGGAGTGGCTGGGAACCTGGAATGGAAAGTCAAAAACCTGGAGCAAGTATTCATCCCTAATCCATCTATTTGAGTTCTTTTGTGAATCCTGATTTTTCATCTGATCTTTCTCTCCAGTGGCTAAAGACTTGAGAATTCATTAATTCTTTGGATTTGCCTTGTTTAACATCTCTCTCCCTATTTCTCTTTTAAGGCACTAAATATCAAGACACAGAGAGAGAGAGAGAGAGAGAGAGAGAGAGAGAGAGAGAGAGAGAGGAGAGAGAGAGAGAGAGAGAGAGAGAGACATGAAAACAGTTTGCTTTTCCATTTAGTCTCAGAACAGGATCCTCTGGAATTTCTTTTCCTCATGAGCTAAACAATGTTTTCTAATTGCACTGGAGGAAATTTCAGTCCTGTGTGACAATGTCCTTGGCTTATTTGGAGGTAATTCTTGCTCATCTCATCTCCTGAGATAATTAGAAAAGGGTTCTTGCAGTGTTTTCCCAAGCTTCCAAACTGATGATCTTTAATATTACAAAAAAAAAAAAAATGTTCAATATGGTCTGGCCAAACAATGTGGGTGGCTACAGTGACTAAGTTTCCTGAAAACTGGGATGAAACTCGGGTTCCGTTTTGTTACTCTGAGCTAGATCCCTGCAAATGTTTGTTCCTGAGCCACAGGAATTTCCAAGTTCCTCATCAATCAAGCCTAGGTAGGCATTAACTTGCTCCTCCAAAATGGTAGAAAAGAAAGATTTCCCTGATTAAAAACAATCTATTGGAGAAAGACACTGAAATTTTCTCCTAGACAACTTGTATGCAAGTCATTCAAAAATTCTTTTCCACTTATAGCCCCTATCCCAGCTCTCTAGAACCCTCCATTCTTCTCCTGTTTTGCAACATATGTAGAATAATAATATCTTCTTCAGGTGTTGATCATTTAATTTATTTGCAATTACATTCTTTGTCATTTCTCATTTCTTGTGGTGAACTTCATTCCTTGCAACAAAATAGTTATTGATCTATTCCACTACTTCATCACTTCCACTACTCTGGGTCATATTGCCAACAAGAAGACCATCAGTGTTTCTATTTATTATTAAAATGTGGGTAATTATTCCAATCATTTTGTTGACCTTGCAGTGTTTCAATTTCCTTTCCTTTTGTGTGGATATATGTTTATCATTGTATTTGGTTGTTGGTAGTGGTTTGTTTCTTTATTTCAGAAGGTTTCTCTGTGTAGCCCTGGCTGTTCTTGAATTGACTCAGCAGACCCGACTGACCTCAGACTCAGAGATCTGCCTTCTCCTGCTTACAGTTGCTGGGACTAAGTCATGCACAACCACCCCCAACTAAGTATTTGTTCAAGATATCGTTATGTGTGGATGAATACATACCATGGCATATGTTTGGAGGTCAGAGATCAACTTTACTGGAGTTGGTTCTGTTCTTTTAGGTTGTTTTTAAGGACGGTTCTCTGTTAATGCTTTTGTCACAGTGTTATATTATGAGCTTTGAGGGGAAGTTCCTATCATTAGTTACCCAATTTCCTTAGGACATTTTTCCTCTCATGTTTATTTTTACATGCATTCTGTATTCTGTATTATCAGTATTTTAAATTTTAATACATTGGAGGGAAAACACAATTTTTTCCTTTTCCTCTTATATTCCTAAATATTTCTTGTATCTGGAATGTATACAATACACTTATACTCCTATCAAAGATATTTAACCTAACAAAGGTTCATATTTCATGAACCTACTCAGAATTTTTGAGTCATTTATGCATATTTTGGCTGCTTCGACTTTTCAATGAAATAAAATCTGTGTATTCTTTCATAGGGTTTGTAATTATAGACTGTAATTTTAGGACTATGAACTCTTAAGCCAATTGGAGTTTCATTGTAAGATGAGAGATTTATTTTCATGTGGACATAAATTCCCCAAGTTAAAGTTGTCAGAAAAGAAAAATAATCTTTTATAATTCATTGCCTTGTCAATCGTTCAAAATAAATCTACAATTTATTTAAATATTTGTTTGAAACAACATATTCACTTATTTCATAGAGTCTTTATACAAGTACTGCAAACTTCTGATGCTCTCATGTTGAAATAAATTTTGAAGCACAGCATGAATATGATTTTCCCAAGACAATTTTGTATTTTATAGATTAATATGTCCCCATATGAATTTCTGTTCATTTATAGATCATTCCTACCCTATTGCCAATAATCACTATGGATTTTTGATGGAGGAAGGTCATTTGTCAATAAACAAACTGCCTTGGCCCATTTGATAGGCTACCCCTTAGGTGGGTGGAGTGAACAGAATAGAATGCTGGGAGGAAGAGGAAGTGAGCTCAGACTCGACAGCTCTGCTCTCTGGAGCAGACGCCATGCTCTCCTCTCCAGAGCAGACGCGATGAAACTCCAACCCAGGATGGACGTAGGCTAGAATCTTCCCGGTAAGCGCACCTTGGGTGCTACATACATGAACAGAAATGGGCCAAGCAGTGTTTAAAAGAATAGAGTTTGTGTGTCGTTATTTTGGGGCATAAGCTAGCCAGGCAACCATGAGCCGGGCTATGGGAAGAGGCCCACAGCTCCCTACTACAGATGGCGCCCAGACGTGGATGACTGAATCCACTGAAAGCCTGAGAAAGCTTGGGAAAGAATAAAGCATGTTTTCTTGGTAGCAGCAATTTCTTGGTTTTGTTCTGCTTGCTAGAGGCAAGCAAGCGCTCTCATCTAAGAGAGGCTTCCTGACTCAGCTTCAGCTGTGAAACTTTGCAGCTCATTTAAGAGGTCCTGCCACGAAATACTTAAAACGGTGTTGGTGAAAAGCTGAAGGCATGCTTTTCGGTTTTCAGCCGTAGCAGGAAAAAAAGTTGTGCTGTTTTAAAATGCCGGCTTTGTGGGCCATCCTGCCAGGGCAAACTCTGACTCTTTGAGGCAGAAGGTCAGCTACAGAGAGAGCATTTGAGTGTTGTAGCTTGTTTGCTGGCAAGGACCTTGAAACGCCACAGAGTTGTTGTGATAAACATGGCTACAGCTGGTATCTCCACCATGAGGCTGGAAAGCTAAGGAATGGCACGGCTTTCATCCTACTGATATTGCTTGGTAAATTAAAGACTCATGTGGTCAGAAAAAGAGAGAGAGATATACAGTAAAGAGAGATTCAAAGACAAAAGAAAACTTTAAATGATTTACAGTGTGTTTAAAAATATATGCAGGCTGAAAGTTAAAGTTCTTAAAAGTAAAATAAGGAAGAAAGAGAGTAGTTGGGTGTGGTAGTACACACCTTTAATCCCCAACACTTGGAAGGCAGAGGGAGATTGACCTCTGAGACTTCAAGGTGTGGTAGCACACGCCTTTAATCCCACTGCCTGGGAGGCAGAGACAGACAGATCTCTGAATTCAAGGACAGCCTTGTCTAAAGAGTTATTCCAGGACGAAGATATACAGAAAATATAAAGTAAAAGTAAAAGTAAACAAAATAGAGTTAAAATAAAGCTGCACAAAGATGGAAATTACACAGAGAATCTTGATACTGTATGCTATTATGCTCTCTTTGAATTGTTTGAATGCTGAGGAAGGAGCAACAGATGCTAAAAGATATTTGTTTATAAATGCTGCTGAACAAATCCAAGATAGATATTTTCAAAATACCTTGACTTCAGAATTTGGATCTAAGGATATGATACTTTGGAAAATAGTTTCTTCTTTTGTTTTCACAGAGGATGAGACTCTTTGGATTGCTTCTTCGATCCCAATATGGTATGATAGACCACGTCCTCCTGAAGGGTTGCTGTGAACACCTTCAAAAAATTACTTTGCTCAACTGCCGACTGAGAGGAACCTAGCACACAGGTTATACCATGAAAGACTTGATTAACAGCGCCCCCATTCAGCAGGAAGCAGTTTGGAGAGAAAAAACTGCATCCATGTTCCCATATATTGTTTATAAATGTTCTTTTACATTTAAAGGGGGAGATGATATAGATGTGAATAATTTGCATTGATATGAATCTTGGTTTACTGATATTAATTTAAGGTCAATTTTATTATATGTGTATGTATTTCTGATATTAAGGTATTGTGATTGTATAGTTTATTTCAAAATGTAATGTATATAGGTTGTTAATGGATAATTATCAATAATAGTCAAGTTTGTAGTCATGTTAGTTAGATTTTCTAGATGTGCATGCATATATTTCAGATAGGCATTCATCATATCTTTCAAAGACTAGAGAATATGGTATTTTAAATGTTTTAATAACTTAGGGTTTTTCATGACAATGAGACACTCTGCTCCTGGCAGCACCAATCTACTTCAAGAAGAAGATGGGCATCGAAGAGGATCCTTATGGAGTTTGATAGCCATTTGGGCAAGAAACTGCTCTTGCCTGGACTATTTTATAAACTGGACACAAAGAACCCGCAGAGAGAGGACTGCTGAACTTGCCTAAAGGTGAGATGATCTTTCGGGGTTCCTGATTCATGAAAGAGTCTGCGAGACATTCTGCAGGACACAGCAGATAGTGACTGAACTGCCTTTAAATTTCCTGCTTCATGGAAACGTCTCTGGATACTATGGACCTTTAGGCCGAAGATGGATGCCCCAACGGTACAGAGGAACTTTGGGTGACTGTCCAGGCAGTGAGATGTCTCTGTCATTTCTAGAGTTTAGAAGTTGCTTACTTTTTGTTTGCTTAGGTAATATTGTATTCTTCTGGAGTCTTTGACGGAGTTGAATAATAGATAGATAGTTATAGTTATAGTTTTCCTTAGTTATGATAAAGATAAAATAGATGTAAATATTGTAATTTTTACTTGATAACTGTTTTGTTATATGTAATTTTGCTATGTTAAAGTTAAAGCCTTCCTTTTTTTTTGTTTAAACAGAAAAAAGGGAAATGATGGAGGAAGGTCATTTGTCAATAAACAAACTGCCTTGGCCCATTTGATAGGCTACCCCTTAGGTGGGTGGAGTGAACAGAATAGAATGCTGGGAGGAAGAGGAAGTGAGCTCAGACTCGACAGCTCTGCTCTCTGGAGCAGACGCCATGCTCTCCTCTCCAGAGCAGACGCGATGAAACTCCAACCCAGGATGGACGTAGGCTAGAATCTTCCCGGTAAGCGCACCTTGGGTGCTACATACATGAACAGAAATGGGCCAAGCAGTGTTTAAAAGAATAGAGTTTGTGTGTCGTTATTTTGGGGCATAAGCTAGCCAGGCAACCATGAGCCGGGCTATGGGAAGAGGCCCACAGCTCCCTACTACAGATTTTGTTTCGTAATGCCATAGTATTGAGACTTATGCAATGACAACATCTACAGACACCTTTGAAATTACATGGCACTTTCAGCCTGAGGGTAGCCACTACGTCCAGACTCTTCTGTAGCATGTGATTTAGAGTCATGGAAATATATGCCTTATCACATTAAAAGTAATACTGAGAAAATGGAGCAATATTGATCTTGAGACTTGGAGTGAGCAAAACAACTGACTTTTACAGCAAACAGCACTTTAGTTGCTGAACCACTGAAGCGGGTTGCTTTTTAAAACATCCCCTCATGGTGAGAGTTACCACATTTATTTACCTCAGCCTCCAAAGAGGGGCAGTGCATCTGGCAACCTTAATTGCAGAAACCTCACTCAGTGTTGGCCATTAATACAAACAGTCCCCAGTAAATATGTTAGCTCCATTATGGCTGACCAACTAGCTCTGTACTAGGGGTAGAACTTGTGAATGGTAGGAGAACTGCTGGTCTAGCAGGTAGATCATCCTTGTCTCTGAATGCAGGTAGAGCTGAGAAGTCATCATGAAGACAGATCTTCCCTACATAGATTTCTTTTGTTCTGCACGTTTGACTGGTCTTTTCAGCCTTAAATCAACCACTCTTCAATTACACTACTCTCTGTATTTTTATTGAGGAAAACTATTAAAATTCAGAATCATTATCAAAATGTATATGTTTATTTTGATAATGTTGCTGACCTTCCAATGTTAGGTGTTTCCTCTTCCATTTTGTGTAAAAAAAAAAATCCTTCATTATATGTGTCAGTGTGAATGCATGCATGCATGCCACATCATGTGTTTGGAGGTTAGCAGTCAACTGTAGTGGATGTGGTTCTGTCCTTTCCACTGTATTGGCAAGTGAAGATCTCCTTGTTGGTGAGTACACAACTGACTTTCACCCCAATCTTCACTTTCAGATATTCACATGTAAGTGCTTATTTAGACACGTGTAATACCAGAAACCTCCTCATTCTTCCATTATCAGTCATCACTTTTTAAGAAAATATAAGCTTACTTTAATTCTTTTGATTCTCAAAAATCGAAGATAGAATATACGAATGAAAATGAGCAAGTCAATTCTGGTATAACTTTGGGTCTCTTCCTTGTCTTAAATGCACATTGCAGAATACTATGTCTAATTAATCTTTTGGTAATCAGTGATTCCTGTTTTTACAGTTGAAATATTTTTCTGTGCTTCCTCTTCAATATGAAAGGTTTTCATGTATCTACATTGTCTTAGTCTAAAAACTAACTCAGTTCTCTTTTTAAGCTATATTTGTTGTTATTATTATTATATTTCAATGCTTCTCTTGTTTTGTGATTTTCCATCAAACTAATTGAATATAAGACTTCTGGTTCAGTGTCAATCTCCATACTCTCAAACACACATCATAAAACACCATTTAATTATTCAAATTTCAAAGAAATTTCTCCCTTTTGCTTTTAAACAGTTATTGAAGTAGCAGCTCTACATATCCTGACTTAATGTGGGCTATCATGTTGGGTGCATAACATGAAGGCCCGTGTGCTCACAGATCTCCAGAGAAACCAGCAATTTTAAAGGGTGAAGAATCTGTTCTTCCATCCAGAAAGCTGAGATTTGAAAATAAATAACTGCCAGATGGTCTGCATTATCTGTGAGGCTAGGACAATTAAGCTCTTACAACCGGGACCAGAGATAACTAGTAATCTAAATGACCCTTATAGCCAGAGGCTCAGTGTAGAAGGAGCTGCGGGCTAGTTTATGCCCCAAAATAACAACACACAAATTGTATTCTTTTAAACACTGCTTGGCCCATTAGCTCTAGCCTCTTCTTGCCTAACTCTCACATCTTGACTAACCCATATCTAATAATCTGTGTAGCACCACGAGGTGGTGGCTTACCAGGAAGATTCTAACGAACGTCCATCTTGGGCTGGAGCTTCATCGTGTCTGCCCTGGAGAAGAGCGGCATGGTGTCTGAGCTCACTTCCCTTCTTCCCAGCATTCTGTTCTGTCTACTCCACCTACCTAATTTTCTGACCTATCAGACCAAGCAGTTTTCTTTATTGATTAACCAATGAAACAACAGATTGACAAATGACCTTCCCAACTCAGCTCCCTCAGCTCCCACAACCAGAAGACTAATAGCCCAAATGGCCTCTATTTTATCAATATGTCTGAGTCCAGGCCATACCTTAGGATATTAATTTACTAAAGGTAGCCTATCTCTAAAACTTAGCTTCTGGGAGGAAATGGCATCGAGTCTGAGTTCAGGCTCAATGTGACTGTACTTTTATTTTCACTGGGATTGTATTACATCGGAATTTTTTTTCCAAATTGTACTGGGATTAAATACATTGGTAATAAATTGTCTGTTATTAGACTCCCCCAAATCTGATTCAAACTGAGCAAGTCAATTGGCACCTGGCTTCATTCTTATCTCTTCACCAGGTTTGCTTCCCTACAGGGAAAGCAGCAAGGACCCTTCACTATCACTTTGTCATATCTCTGAACCTTGTTCCCTAAATGGTCCTTTCACTTCTCCAGTTCTCTAGTACTAAGAGTTCTGGAGGGACTTTATTTTTTTTCCCTTTTCCTAGGAAAGTATGAACCAAACTTTATAATTCACAGTTCAACTTTTTTCAGCTCCAAATGTTTATTTGCTAAGTAGTTGAAGAATTGAGGGCCACTGGTCTTCATGAGCTGGATCAGGACAACAATGATAGATCACTTGTGAACAAAAAAGTCTGAGAGAGGACAAAGTCATCCCATTAAAGAGTCATCAACCAATGGAGACTTTGAAGAAGAAAGTTAATCCTTACTCTTCCAGATCTTTGCCCAGGGTAAACTCATGGGAGAATATGGAACCTTGAAGTAATGACTGTTGTAATATTTTTAGGTATTTTTATTTTACCTCAAATTTCTGTGTTAGAGTTGAAATGTTACAGCAGTGTTAGAGAAGGTAAGAGAAATGGTATAAATCAACAGATAAATCACTAAGACCTGCTAGCCTGATTATTTGGTCTATTGTTTGACAATGAATTTATATCCTTTTAGCCATGATAACTATGTAAGAGAAACATATACTAATGGTGAGAGAAAAGAAACATAAGGCAAAGGAGGTTGCAATGGAAACTCTCCCTTGCACCAATAGTTCCTATCATTGGAATGTCTCTCCATTGCTCACCTTGCATTCCTGCTGCTTTCTTCTCATTGGCTGGCTTATACTGCAGTGGATCGTTATGGATATTTCCATGAAAACTATGTTTTTTACTTTACTACAATACTAAGATTATTTCACATGTCTATTTTTGTCAACATTTTCATACCTGACCACTATTATTATGTGCTATATAACATTCCATCCATACATGAAACAATTAAAGGATGAAATTCCACCTTTAACAAGAAAACAGGGATATTAGACAATACATGCTTTACAATAAAACCTGGACACTATTTATCAAACACAGTTAGAGAATATTTCATTTTTCATTATAAAAAGGACAACCAGATGTCTACCATTGAAGAAATGAAAGAAGACAGAATATTTCAACTTTCTCAAACAATTTCCATTACTAAAAGTTTTTTTGAATTTTAGTGACATTGTCTTAATATAGAAGTCTTTTGCTTGCATGTATATTTGTGGCTCATATGTGGAGCTGGTGTCCATGGAAGTCAGAAGAAACTGTTATATCCTTGTAACAGGTGTAAGACATGACGTGGGTGCTGGGAATTGAACCCAAGTCCTCTGCAAAAATAATAAATTCTCTGAGTCATGGATCTTAAATGGACACTGCTCAGTCATCCACAAGTCACTTTCTTCACAGAACTTTTATGTATTTCTTTACTTATATTGCAATGCACTCTCTTGACAAATTGAGCAGCAGCAAGCATAAACACTGTCATAAGGTGAGCACTACCTTAGCATCAATAAAATGAAGTAATTGTCCCAAGAAGCTGCATTGGTTTTCTAAGACAATTCAAAGAAAAAATGATAAAAAGAGTGTTTTGAGATACCCATTTCTAGATGTTTTAATTTACAAAATTAGTTTGAGAATGTATCTGAGATTTTTTTTCTTTTCCCATTGCAACAGCACAAATTTCCTTCTTATGTATTCTACAATAAAATATCAACAATTTTCCTAATTTCACTCACATCCATGATTTGTAGTACTCACTAAGAAGTAATATTTAAAAATTGAAATATAAGTAACAATTCGGCAGAGTGAATGACTTTAAAGAGTGAGTAATCAAACACTTCTTCACATAGTAAGAGATTCTTTTTTTTTATTTTATTTTATTTGAGACAGCGTTTCTCTGTACTACAACAGACTGTATAACAGAACAGTCCTGGAGCTCACTTTGTACTCCAGGCTAGTGTAGAGATTCACCTACCTCTACCTCCTGATTGCTGGAATTAAAGGTGTGTGCAACCATATCCAGTCAAGTCAGAAAAACTTAACAATTGCTCTCCAGAAAATTGAAGGAGAATATCTGATTGTCATATAAAAAATGATTTAAATAATTTTAATAATAAGATATAGCATAGCTTTTTGGCCCATAAATTGAATGATGACAAGAGTAATTGATCTACAATGCTAGAGGAAAACTTTCAATTTTAACTGTTTGAGATATGGAAACTCTTTCTTAGGATTTATGTCTGTAATTTGTTTATTACAAGTAAAATACTCTGCAATGAACTTTCAGTCTAGCATTATGCATGCTAAAAAACAAAATATTACAGGTTATCTCCAAGTTTTTAAAATAGTCAAATGTCCTTATAGCTATAGTTACTTAAATATAAGAGTATTAATATGCACACCTCAAGTAGTTTCTTTTTCAGGGTAAATAATTTAACATTGGCACCCACTGCAATTATTTATTTTAAAGGTTATTGGTTGTCATAGTTCCTGCTGCAGTTTCAGATCTAAAAGGCTTCTGCTTCAGTGTGATGGGAATCTAGGAGAGGTAATATTAATGCTAAGTGTTAAGATCCAAAAGTTCTTAGGTAATTGAGAATGTTAAACCAATAAGGGAAATTGAGCTCTGTCTATTCCTCCTTCTATTATTCTTTGTCATGACTGCTAGACTGTGACATATTTGTCAACCGCATGCAGTTCACATTGGTGTGCTGCCTAGACACATACTCAATGGAATCAAACAACAACACAATGAAATGTTTAATGCTAGGACGTAGTGTGAGCTGCGGGCCTCTTTTCGTCCTGCCCGGCTCCTGCACGGCTAGCTTTACACCAGAAATAATTACACGGAAACTGTATTCTTTTAAACACTGCTTGACCCATTTCTGTTCATGTGTGTAGCACCCCAAGGTGAGCTTACTGGGAAGATTCTAGCCTACGTCCATCCTGGGTCAGAGCTTCATCGCATCTGCTCTGGAGAGGAGAGCATGGCGTCTGTCTCTCAGAGGAGCTGCCCTGCATCTGAGCTCACTTCCTCTTCCTCCCAGCATTCTGTTCTGTTTACTCCACCCACCTATGTTTTAACCTATGAGGGCCAAGCAGTTTCTTTATTTTTAACCAATGACCTTCCTCCATCACTAGGAGACAAAATGCATCTTTCGTAAATTAAAATAACCACCTTGGATATTTTATTACAGAAAAAAAATGCCCCATCAGCTATTCCACCACATCATATTCTAGTTTCATTTAAGTTAAGCTCTTAAATTCTACCTGGCACAAATCCAGCTTCATCACTTGCTGTTAGCAAATGAATTTATAATCCTATTTATCATTTATTAGACATTGGATCTGCTATGAAATTCCTTAAACTGAAAGGCTTGAACAGCAGATATTTCCATCATAAGTTATGAAAAGATAAAAGACTAAGAACCAGGTGCCAGGGAAGTGAATTCTTGATATAGGCCTTATTCTTGGCAGGCAGACTACTGCCCTTTAGCTAGCTTTTCACATGAGAGGAAAATAGATTCATCTTTCCATCATTACCTCCTCATAAAGCCAATCATTCCTTTATGTGGAGCATAAAGATATGGCTAACAATCCTATTGACCCTATTAAACTCCCAAATGCTCTCTCACAGCTATAATATCACTGGGAGGTAAGGATTCTACTTAATATTTTGTAGGGAACAATTCAGTACTCTGTACCAAATGCATATATAATGTCTGGGAAATAGTGAAAGCATATATAAAAAATTATTAAAATTAAAATTATCTAGATAATTATAAGAGCATTATATAATATAAAATGTGCACATTAAGAGGTAATTTTCTATTTAACAAACTTAAGAATTCCTATGAATATAAACAATAATAAAGAAGAAAAGCACATCATCTTTTCCACTTCTCTATCACTTACTCATTCATCTTAGGAGCATCTAGAGCTGCTGTATCATGGATTATTCACATTTGTCCGAACAGCTTGACTTGCAAACATTCACTGACTGTTGAATTGTTGCTCAAGTTCAAGGCCCTTGGCTTTGTTATACCATAATGCTGGATCCCCACTGACATTCCTCTCCAATAGCCTGCTGGTGTCATGGATTATGAT
The DNA here is from genome assembly GCF_950005125.1 of Chionomys nivalis. Taxonomy (NCBI): domain Eukaryota; kingdom Metazoa; phylum Chordata; class Mammalia; order Rodentia; family Cricetidae; genus Chionomys; species Chionomys nivalis. The sequence continues at coordinate 32,507,171 of NC_080108.1, read as the reverse complement.
GATCCTGTAGTTAAAGATAGGGCAGATGTTGTGGTGTGCTTACTTCAAGTTCTAGATCTGTGCCTGGGTGGATAAGTTGGTCAGTCCAGGTCACTGGGACCACTCCTCTCAGTTGAGGGACGGAGCCAACTCTCCAGGAACATGGTGAGGGTTGGGATGAGCATTCCCAAGTGTAGGGGGCTAGCTCTCCTACTAAGTGGTGGGGCCAGGTGCAGGGGTCCATTATCTCAGGGCTGGGAAGTTCAGCGTCAGCTCTTCTCAGGTAGAGGTACAGGTCATTCTGGGCCAGTGCATGGTGGGGGCCATGGTACTTCAACATAAGGTTTGAAAAATGGTTTAACACATGGTTATAAGGGCTCCTCTGGTAACACAGGCAAAGGACATCCATAAGTTAGAAGCTTTTTGCTGACTGGTAGAGGTTGAAGTCTCCCTATTGCCTGGAAACTTAAACTTAACTCAATAGCTCAGTATCAAGGGGCTCCCCTCCCTCCAACAGAACTTTCTGCCTCGACCTACCCTTATCTGGAGAATGCCCCGTGGCCTGGAGGACTGACCTTATCTGAAAGCTGTTTCTAAACCAGAGGCCTGATTTATCTTTAGCTTGGTTCTTTGGAACAGATTCCTGATAAGAATGACTTGTGCCTGCGAGCTTTGCCGGAAGAACCTACTGTGGCGTACAAAGCCTTGTGATAGTAGTAGTGCTTCACTTAATGCAAGCTAGGGTTTCTCCCTAGAATACCCAATCCTGTATATTGCTTATATATGGAATAAAGTTACACTGATTCATCAAAGTCTATCTGCTGGCAGGCTGTCTCCGTTAGTATCTACAGCCAACTTGATCCCTGTTTCCTGCTTCTGCTCCATCCACCACCCCCCATGAATCAATACAGCCAATCATCTGGAGGAAAAAGCAGAACCACATCCACCCAGACTCCGTCTGCTACAGATATGGCCATTGGCAGCATTGTTTAGGGCCTGTTTTCATCACGGCCCCCGGTGACAGCACAAAACTTTGAGAACCTGATGGCTCCAACAACAATGTGATTCCCACAGAAACCATTCTTCATGTAATTATGGGTGTGGCTTATATTTTGGAAAGAAAACAACAACTTTTGCCTATTGTTACTTTCATTTTTGCTTCAGTGTCAACAGAAATGGGTCTTTTTATCATTATAGATTATTTTTTGTTTTTTTCCCCCTTTGGTATTTTTGAAGGATACTTGACCTATCAATTAGTGTTGATGATCTTGAATCTTTTCTGGTTTGAAACAAGAGTTTCTGTTACAGAATTTTACAGTAGTTTTTTAATATTACTTTTATCATCATCACCATCTAAAGCTACTTTTACATTTTTCAGTAGAAACTTTTAGCCTGTTTTGAGTATACAACATTTTACAAATAAAATTAAGATTTCTTGTACCCTCTTTATCTTATTCTTCTAATTCTGAATTTTATTTCATATCAACTAGGTGCTATCTAAAATAGTGCACAGGCCCTGAGCAAGTCTTCAGCCTCAGCATTTCACAGAGTATAATGTCAAACTATCCAAGAGAAAAATAGTTGTAGACATTTTCATATTTGCAAGAGTTAATATGATTGAAATTTCTTCATAACATATTATCTCTGCCTCAACAATATATGGTTTATCTTTCTTCCTGGATCCTAAACTGATCATTCTTGAGAATAAGTGGTACTTATTTTCATCACCATCGTCTCAAAGTGATGATCTTTACTGTCCTTATGTTCATAACCAAAGAAGTTTTAAATCTCAGGGAATAATGTCGTTGACTACTTAGTCTTCCCTAAACTAGACATTTATACTTCAGTATGAAGGAAGGATGAAGGAGTTAATTGCCAGATGCTCTTCAGAACAGACACACAGGCTGAGAGATGGCTTACTTTATTTATTTTAATTATGTATTGATACTTTTTAAAAAATATGTTACATTGGAAAATATCAGGACCCTGATCATCATATATTCTGTGTAGATTACTTTAGTTCTCAATGGTTTACTCAACAAATCTTATATATCAAATACAAGGATTTAAATACCTAGGAATTAACAAGGTGATCTCGTTTTTTCTTTGAACACCAATCATTACCATGTTTACTAATTTGAGATATACTTTTATTATTTTCTGATATGTATTTATTAATTTCTTTAATCTGGTTGTGGTTTGCATGCCAGAAACCCTTTGTGGACACCAGAAGAAACTTAAGAGACTCCGTTTGCTCCTTTCTTTATTTAAGACCCAGTAGTTGATGAGATAACTATAAGAAAGATTCTTAGATGCAAGCTATTTTCCTTCCTAATCATCTTAATAGATGCATTTAAGGTATTTTATATCACTTCTTGTCTTTCAAAGTGCCCTCATGCCCATGTGAATGTGGATATGTATGTGCATTTGTCTTTGAGAACTTTCCCATCATTCATCTGGTAATGGTTGAACCTTACTGCTATTCCCTTTATATATTTTCTTTGCAAATTTACATTAACAAATACAAAACCCTCAAGTGATCATAATTACTGGTAAGTTAGTCATATTCTCACAGGATAGTCTAATGGGAATTTTAAGCAAGCATGCCCTGAGTATCAGTGGGCTGAAAGTAACTAAAAGTTCACAGCAAGAGGCTAACGTGCCCTAACAGAACTCTTTAGTTCCATAGGTGTGGGTGGTAACCATTACATTTAATGTCAAATGAAAAGAAGACGGTGGGCAGTATATATAACCTATAAGAAACCTCAATGTCCACATACGCAGTGACACTCTACATCCAACAAGATCATACCTACTCCATCAAGGCCAAGTTTCCTAAGAGTGACACTCTCTATGGTGTTCTGGGGACCAATGACTTTCTAACTGCCACATTCCTCTCCCTGGGTCTCCTGGGAGTTATAAAATATCAATCGCCTCAGCTATTGGTGGAGTTTTCTCTGTAGATGCCGGGATGTTTTCTGGCTAACAGATACATAGGTCCTGTGAACATTATAATAATAGTCATAATTTCATATTGCAGTGCCTTGTTGGGTGCACAAGGCATTGTTTAATATTTTGCTATTCACTGATAAATAGAGCAATCGAGGGAAACACTGGCTTTCGTAGTAACAAAACCACTAAATCTTGCTGAGAACTTGCTGCCAGGTATCTTCTCACAATTTTCAATTTTCACAGAGAACTCTACTACGTTGTAGTTTCCCTGGCTTTTCTCATGTTAGGAATCAATATTTGAAAGGTGTACTTTCACTGCAAGATAACAGGAGCATGTTTTCAGCATACATTGGAGTTCTTAGAATCTAGCATAAGCTCAAGAGGGAATGACTTGTACAGCAGGAGCACAGCAGGCTTCAGGGAGCTCCCCCCGCCCCCACAGTATTGTATGAGTTGTGATAGGAGCATCCTTATCTGCTCATTCCTGCCCTGCAGCAAATTCTACCACACTGGGACAGCTCCTGGTAGTGCTGTCAAGAGATAGGGAGCCAGGCACGCAAGTACAGGAGCTGAGGCAGCTGCCCGCCTGCTGTAAGTGTAGATTGTAAGAACTTGTTCACCTCTGACCTAGCGGAATGGCAGCAGTTCTTCACTTGGCTGCTATGGTAACCACTGTTTCTCATTCCTTCCCCTATTTCCACAGGACAATGCGAATCTTAGAGGCTCTCTCCCTACAAGTATTAGGTGGAGGAGGGGAGATGAATAAAGCAAAGACTAGGGCATTGTTTGCCCTATTTATCAGCAAGGGAAGAGTCTCTAGAAGAGTCCTGGTGTATTTCTTTCTTCTTCTTTCTCAAACTGGACTAGTAAGCCTTGTTGGGGACTTTTCGTCCAATGGAGTGCCTTAAGTTTGTTTGGAGTATTCAAAATTACTAAAGGACAATATAAATTTCCTTTTAAAGCCATATTTTTAATATTGCAGATCTGTCCCTTCTATGATGTTATAGTGTACATTGTCGATTTTCAAATTCCAAAGTACATTTGTCAAATCAATATGGAGTTCCCTTTCCCATGTAGTCTTTGGCCTGCAGCGGGGATATTATTACTTCAACATCACAGTTACAATTATCAGAAGAATGTAATGTATGCATATATAAACATTTAAGAGTTTATTTAGATTTTTGTTCATTTGTTTGTTTGAATGTTCAGTAGGGATCTAACTTACCAAGGCATAAAAGTGAATAGCAGAGCTGGAGAGATAGTTCAACTGTTAACAGCAAATGCTGCTTTGCAAGAGGGCTAGAGTCCAGCTCCCAGCTCCCATGTCAGGAATGTCATAACTACATGTAACTCCAGATCTGGAGGCCAACAAAGCTTCTGTTCTACATTTATAACTCTACATGTATGTTTACAAGGGCATACAAGCACACACAACCACACAGGGGGGTTGAAGAGAGAAATACATATATACATTATTATAAATAATAAAATATAGCTAATCATGATGCCACATGATTTTATTTCCACTACTCGAGAGGCAGACACAGGTGAAACTCTGTGAGTTTATCCCTACCCTGGTCTACAAACTGACTTCCCAGTCAGGCAAGCTCTCAAGAACAAGACACCATTTTAAAAACAAATGAATAAATGAATGCAAAATCTACATCATAGCAAGTGCTTTTTAAAAACATGAATAAATTAATCAGTGAATGATAACCCAACACTTTTACTGAAACATAGATTCAGAGTTCTTGTTCTTTAAGAAAAGGGGGGGGGAGTGCTGCAGGACAATGGTTTGTAGCCTGACAATTCTATTTTAATAAAAAGCTGATTGGTCAGTGACCAGATAGGTAGTATAGGTGGGACAATCAGACAGGAAGTAGAGGTGGGAAATGAGAACAGGAGAATTCTGGGAAGAGGAAAGCTTGGTCTGCAGTCCTGACCCAGCCACAGAGCAAGCAAGATGTAACTGCCTCACCAAAAAAGGTAACAAGCCACATGGCTAACATAGACAAGAATAATGGGCTAACATAAGTTATAAGATATAATAAGAACCTCAGTTTATAGTTAATGTAGACCTCTGTGTGATTTCTTTGGGCTTTAATGACTGTGGGAATGGACAGGACAGAAAACTTAGTCAGCAATCATGTGGTAGGGGTTTCACTTTATCTGAAAGCATGTGGTACTTTAAGAATAAAAAATTTAAACATAAAGTATTCATGTACAAGCTGATTAATGCAGAATGTTTTTAATATAGCATTTTTTAATTATTAGTGATTTCTTCTGCCATAGTACCTTCTTTAGTTTGAGATACATTTTTCCTAAGAAGCTACTCTATATAGTAATCTAAAGGAGAATATAAATTAAGATTATGTAGGCCATATTACTTACAAAAACATCATAAATTTGTTCCTGAACAATTTCTGCCGGGAGTTAGTTTAGGAAGTCCTTCTTTTTCTGTACTACCTGTAAGAAAGCTTAAAGCTAATGGCCAATTGTCTTATGTCATTTAATTCAGAAGAATATTCTTCTTCAGGGTTTCCTAAGGCCTGAAGAAATGAATTTGATGGATGCATAAAGTGTAAGGGTGAATGCTCCAAGGTCTCTCCTTCTCTGTATAATGTCTGTGGGGCTTCATATCTGCTCCCATTGTAATGCAGAAGGAAGCCTGTCTGATGATGGCTGAACAAGGCACTGATCTGAACACATAGCAGAATGTTATTGGGGGTAATTTGATTGATAAGGTTTTTGGTTTAATTGTTTTGTTGTGTGCACATTTGTGGGAGTGCGTTGGTATGTGTGTGCATGTGTGTTTGTGTGTGCATGTGTGTGTGATTAGAACAGTAACATATTTATTTGCTCAGGTTTTCAGATAATGCACTCTTAGGTTCTCTGTCACATAAGAATTGTCCATTTTAAAAAAAAAATAAATAAAAAAAAAAAAAAAAAAAAAGCCGGGCGGTGGTGGCGCACGCCTTTAATCCCAGCACTTGGGAGGCAGAGGCAGGCGGATCTCTGTGAGTTCGAGACCAGCCTGGTCTACAAGAGCTAGTTCCAGGACAGGCTCCAAAACCACAGAGAAACCCTGTCTCAAAAAAAAAAAAAAAAAAAAAAAAAAAAAAAAAAAAGAATTGTCCATTTTGGGTTCCATCACAGATTGGGCCTTAAATCTATTTATATATAGTTTTTTTTTTATTCTCACAATCTTTGTTCTATCATTGCAGAAGTGTTTATTTCTGGCAGGACACTATGGTGGATCAAATACTTTGTGGATGGGTTTATCTTTATGTTTCTCTTTTGGCAGTTTGCAGAGTTTTCCATTTATCACAGTTGCTAGGGCATGGGTGAAGGGAAAAGCTTTATGTAGGCACCTGCACTATTTCTCCATTGTCAATCAGTTCTGTAGATGTCATCGAATCTTGATACTGGAAAAATAATGTAGTGATGGGAGATCTCCAGTGGGACTTCTATCTCCCCTCTTATTTTGCAATTTAATTTAAATATAATTCATATATGCACCTATATTAGCAGTCGATTACTCTTTATGCTTCCATATTAGCCCTAAATGTTTCTTAATTTTCCTGTATTCCCTTCTCTACCCACTTCTACCCTGACACTCCCAATTTGTTCCTCCCCTCTCAGCCCATATCCTGATGCGGGATTTTCCTCTGTATGCTGTGATTACCATTGATAAATAAAGAGACTGCATTGGGTCTACATTAGAGCTTTAGGGGAAAAGAGATAGTCAGGAAAAACTATGCTGAATGCTGGGAGAAAGAAGGTCAGAGTCAGGGGGAAGCCATGTAGCCTGCCATAGACAAGTGCTGGGAACTTTACCTGGTGAGCCATAGCCATGTGGCTATACATATGGAGATGGGTTAAATTCATATATAAGAGTTAGCCAATAAGAAGCTAGAGCTAATAGGCCAGGCAGTGATTTAATTAATACAGTTCCTGTGTAATTATTTTGGTTCTGGGTGGTTGAGGTCTGCTACAACACTGTCTCATCAATCCATATGAAACTATTTTTATCTTCCTTTCCTATGGAGACCTGTCACACATAGTCCCTTATTCTAAACTGAATGTCTGTGTTTCTACAGATTGTAGCTTTGCTATTTTGGTAATTTGAAAAAAAATGCACTCATATAGAGTGTCTCTGTTAGTAGGTGTGGCCTTGTTGGAATAAGTGTGGTCTTTTGGAGGAAGTATGTCATTGAAGAAGTTGGCTTTGATGTCACATTTATGTTTAAGATACCACTCAATGTTTCAGACCATTTCCCATTCCCTGCAGAATGTATAACTCTCAGCTACCTCTCCAGCACAGTGTTGCTTGTACTCTACCATGTCCTACTACAATGATAATAGACTGATCTTTGAGTTGCAAGCCAATTATATGTTTTCCTTGTAAGAGTTGTCATTGGCACGGAGTCTCTTCAGATCAATAGAAACCCTAACTAACACAGAAGTTGTTGCCAGAGGCTTAGATATTGATGTGATAGGCTTGACCATGCTTTTTCTTTAAGAAATATAGACCCTGGGACTGTGCATTAGAAAAATAATTCAATGCTTTAAGTGCTGCTTAATGGACTATACTAGTAGGAATATGGAAGACAGTGGTTCTAAGGTTTATTTGAACTCTGGGGGACTGGCTCTAGGGTTTTCAAATGAGAAGAATTTTATTATGCTTCCTAGAGATCATTCTTGTGATATTTTGGTGACAAAAGTGGCTGCCTATTGCCCTTATCTGAAGCCTGATAACTTCTAAATTAATTTGCTTTGCAGTATAAATATCAAGACATCCTAGCACAGACTTTGGTATATGATTTATAACTGGTAATGCTAAAGAAGTTATACAGTGATAATGAGCAAACGGAACAAAAATTACAAAATGTACAGATCGAGAAAAAAGGGTACCACAGAGTGAAGTAAACATAGATCCTGTGTTCAAGGATAGATAAATGGATTAAGAAATGGAATAAAGGGAGTGGTGACCTCAGGGCAATGTCCCACCAACCTAAGTTTCCAGCTTGTGAAAAGAAATTAAAGAAAATCTTAGAGCAAAGTGTAGTGTTACGTGTCCTAAATCCCAATACTCAGAAGATCAAGGCTGGCAGTTCTCTAAGTTTGAGACTAGTTTTATCTACTGAGAACGTTCAAGAACAGCCAAAGTCAGGCAGTGAAATAAAAACTGCAGAAAACAGAAAGATGGTGAAGATGTAATTGAATGATGGAGCCATGTTCCATTTCCAGCAAGCAGCGAAAATTGGCAGATTTGGCCACAAGGACTGAAAACAACATGGCTATGGAATTTGCCTCCCTGCCTATGGGGAAAATACTGAAGCCAGGCATATTCAGGGTTGTCTGTGAGTGGAGCACTAGAGAGACCATTTCATGAAGCTGTGAAGATGAAGCCTGAATTGCTTTGCACACCACAAAATGTTAGAGATCCCAGAACCATCGGATACTGGCTCTGTAGAACTACTATCAAGGATTGAAACCAGCCTGGGAAAGAAGGCTGCTGTTGGCACAGCCCAACACTCGTAGATCATAAAACCAAGATGTGCATAGATCCCATAGGTCTTGAGGACCCTGTGTAAGTTGCCTGAATGCTTGATTACACATGTGCAGCCATGGAACCAAAAAGTGCCAGGGCCTGGGCTGGCTAAGAATTCTGCCAGGACTTTGGCCACTTTGGTTGTTAGAAACTATAACAATTAGGATTCATTGCATTGTTTCATTCTTCAGCAAAACAAGAGTCTTTCCCCTAGGTTTATGTCCTACGTAATCTCATGTACTTGGCGACAAGAGCAATGTCAAGAATGTGTTCAGTATCATGGAATGGGCCCTAAACTAACCAAATAATGGTTTCCTACTCCCACAGCGTTTGTGCCTCTATTACAATAATGTATCGTGTAGGCAAGTACATACTTTACTTCAAAGGTTTGAGAGCTGGCTTTCTGTTAAATGTCTCCTTGGGAGCATTCATAATACCTAGCAGTATGAGGAATGCTATCTGGGAGCAATGAAGAAACCAACTCAAATTCTCCATGTTCTGACAGATCTATAATTTTTGGCCCTTAGACATAGGACCTTATTATTTGTTTGTGTCAAACAAACATTAGCCTCCAAAGTGGTCTCAATTATTTGGGAGATCATACCCACCGGTAAACTTTAGTCAAGTAATCTATTAAATATAATGCCTACCTGACACTGGAGGTTTCGTTTGGTAGGAAGAGACATGTCCCTAGGGCTTTTTGTTTCTGTGCTGTGATGATTTCACTCATGTTTCTTTCATTTATATCTTATAACAATTTGCAAATGATCCATAGTTTCATGTATCCCTCCTGGGATTTTCTCCATATGCCCCACATCTTTCCCCTCTTCATCTATTATTCCATTTCAGCATCATCTCCAGTGTGATCCAAAGTTATTGAACTACTTTCCCTTTCTCGAAAAAGTTTCCCTGCCTCTTAGCCTCTGACTCCTCACCTTAAATCTGTGGATTGAAGGATTTTTACATGCCTTTGTAATTATTAAATTCTACATTTGAACACATTTAAGACATTAATACTGTATTTACCTTTGATTATTGAGTAACCCACTAAGGAGGACACTTTGTGTGCTACATCTACTTATATATGAGTTTCACTATTACATATTTTTTTGAAATTGAGGGGGTTTTTATTTTTACTGTTTTTATGAAAAACAAAAAAAATATTTTTCAATTTACAAACCAATCACAGTTCCCACTCTCTTCCCCCTACCATTCCATCCACATTTCCCCCACCACATCCCCCAATCCACTCCTCAGAGATTGTAAGGCACCTGGCTTTGAGCAAGGACAGAGAATCTCACTACTATATCTGGGCTGAGCAAAGCATCCATCCAAAGCAAATGGGTTCCAAAAAGACAGTACAAGCAATAGGGATAAATCCTGGTGCCACTGCTAGTGGCACCAGAGTCTGCCCCTTCCAGACAACTGTCACCTATATTCAGTGGGACTAGTTTGGACCTATGCTGGATCCTTCTCTGTCTGGCTGGAGTTGTTGAGCTTCCATTAGCTCAGGCAAGGTGTTTCAGTGGGTGTCCTCATCGTGGTCTTGACCTCTTTGTTCATATTCTCACTTCTCCCACTCTTCGACTGGACTTTGGAAGCTCTGAGTTATTTTCTTGGGCAAATATACTCCATCTTCATTACCCATATATGGACATCCAAGATATTTCCTATTTCTGACTAAGATGAATGGAACAGGAGTCTCTGTAATAGGATGTAGAGCTTTTCTGGAATCTGACAAAGAGTGGTACATCTTGATAATGAAATAGATCTCTTTCCAGTTTTCCAGGGGGCTCCCAACATTGATTCCAACAGTGGCTATGTAATTTGTATTTCTCCCAGCAGTAAACAAGGACTTCTCCATATCCTCACCAGCAAGCACTGCCAATTTTCTTATGTTCTTGCCCATTCTGGTTAGTGGAAGATGAAATCCCACAGTGGTTTTGATGTGCATATCCCTGATGAATGAGGATGTGTCCTTTTCTTTAAAGAAAACCAGCATTTGAATAGTCACTAAGGAATCATTAGATGAAGCAAATTATAATTGAAAAACAAAGATAAATAGGTGGAAGCCATGGAAATTAGAGGTAGGGAAGACAATGGAAGGATTAGTATTCAGAGAGAAACAGTAGCAAGCAAGGAAGCCACAATATTTTGGAAAAACATCACACAAGGATACTAAGTAATTTTATTTCCTGGCAGTATATAAATGTAATAAAATTTTATAAATTCATCACCAAAAATGAAGTGAAACTACTTAAGAATGTACTTTTACTACTGGAACATGACAAGTCATCCTAAAAACAGATTTAAATCTTGCCCTTGAAAACCAGGTGCCAAGATTTACTTGAGGGAGCAGTGATCTATGTGCTAAGAGTGCCATCTAGTGTTGAACAAAGTGGGGAGGCCGATAGAAACCTAGGAGAAGTTCTAAAAGGAATGCAGAAGGACCTAACAATAGGAAATGACTGTGTTCTTATCTTTTTGAAGGACCTAACAATAGGAAATGACTGTGTTCTTATCTTTTTTTCATTTGTTATTTTTTACTTTCATTTAACACCCAATCGCATTTCTCCCTCCAACCTCACCTCCCACCTTTTCTAAAGGATTTAAAAAAAGTCTCAGAGTCAAAACTATGGCCTGATTTGTACAGGGGTTATCTATTGTATGTTCACATGCAGACAGGGGAGTACAGATGCAGGACCCTATTATCTGTCACACCATACGCAAATCAGTACAAAGGTTGAAGATCAATGAGAACTCTTCAAGGCTGACTGAATAAAACATTGGTCAAGAGAAATACTTGGCAGTGGCACACGTTTAGTGCAGATTCAAATCCATAAAGTCATCTGACCATTGTGTATGTGATATTTATGCTCAATTCTGTGTGTGTGCATTTTCTCTCCCATACTTTTTATATCAGTTACAGTTCATATAATAAACATAATTTCATCAGCTGACATTTGGCAGCTTGTTTTTTTTTAAAAAAAAAAAGTGCATGCATAGTGAGAGTGGCTTTGCCTATTTGGTTCATACTCTTAGGAGAGGAAAGTGCTCCTGACAGCCCAAGAAGCAGATGCCACCCAGAGTGTTGGCCAGAGTAAGCACTTTCACATACCAAGAACAAATGTGGATGGAAAACTGAATCTGTTTCCTTGCTGTTTGCCGGTTTATTTAAGTTGTTCACCTGGTCCTGATTTAATTTTGGTATGTGGCACCTTTCCAGAAAATTGTACATTTCTTTTATTTTTTTCCAATTTTGTGGAGTACAGGTTTTTGTAGTATGATCTAATGATTCTCTGTATTTTTTCAGTGTCTGTTGTTATGTCCTTCTTTTCATTTCTGATTTTGTTAATGTGTTTTGGTTAGTTTGGATGAGGGTTTCTCTCTTGTTGGGTTTCTCAAAGAAACAGCTCTTTGTCTCATTGATTCTTTGTATTGTTGTGTGCTGTTAAGTCACTAGTGTAAGCTTTCTCCACTTTCTTATGTAGGCACTTAGTGCTATGAACTTTTAGCACTGCTTTCATTGTGTCCCATTGGTTTGGGTATGTTGTCCCATCATTTTCATTTAATTCCAGTGTTTTGCCTTGAGCACAGCCCTTCCTCCTTCCCGCAGAGGGAGACCACCCGAAAGCAGAAGGTACCAGACTGCAATTTGCAAGGTTTAACTCTTTTATAGCAAGTACAAGTGGGTACCCGCAATTACTGGCGGGCCAGGAACTTCCTCTTAACTACCCTGACACAACAAGGTAGAGAGAGAGAGAATTTAAGATTTCTTTTGCGGGGGTTAGTTTTTAAAAGGTGCAATCTACAAAAAAAATGCTTTATGAAGTGACTTTTGTCAGGGGTGCAAGACTTCTGCTCCCTTCCATGTTGCTAAGTCAGCTTTCTCTTTGTTTTCTTGTTATCACTAGGTGGCTGGCTAGTTAAGTGACCTTGTGCTCAGAATCTCCCGGGTGGGAGGGGGGAAGAAAAGTGCTGCTAGTCTGTGCTTCTAATTTTAAAATATTTTGAAAATAAGGGGTGAGGGTCTCTCACCAGGAAGTTTTTCTTTATTATTTCTTCTTTGACCCAGGGGTGGTTCAATAGTTCACTGTTCAATTTCCATGAGTTTGTAGGCTTTCTGAGTAGTTAATTTTAAACCATGGTGATCCCATAAGATACAGGGGGTTACTCCAATGTTTTGGGATCTGTTGAGGGTTGCTTTGTTACCGAGTATGTAACCAATTTTAGAGAAGTTTCCATGAGGTTCTGAGAAAAAGGAAGATTCTTTTGTGATTGTGTGGAATGTCCTATAGATGTCTGTTAAGTCCATTTGAGTCATGACATCTGTTAGTTTTTCTATATCTCTGTTAATTTTCTGTCTGGAAGACATATCTAGTGGTGAGGATGGGGTGTTGAAGTCTCCCACTATTAGTGTATGGCACTGAGTGACCTAGTCAATTGGAAAAAAAAAAAAACTGAATCTGTTCTACGGGGAGGTCTTCTTAAAGGTAGAAGAATAGTCTCCTTAGCAGGCAGATCCTGATTGCCTCTTAAGGTAGAAAAGTCTAAGAAGTCAGCCTGATGACAGCTCCTTCCTCCCTACGTTTCTTTTGTTCTGCACACTGGACAGTTCCCTTCCTCCTTAACCGACTACTGAGGATTACTCCCGTGGTGATTGCTTTGCAAAATTTTAACTTGTTTCCACGCATTAAAAAGTTCTGATTAATTTGCCTCTTGATGATTACCTTTGTGCTCTATAACTCTGAATTAACTAATTGTTGTGGGAGCTGCAGGCCGCTTCCTGTCACCCAGCTCCCAGCCACCTGGCTAGCTTATGCCCCGAAATAACACCACACAAACTGTATTCTTTTAAACACTGCTTGGCCCATTATATCTAGCCTCTTCTGGGCTAACTCTTGCACCTGGACTAGCCCATTTCTAATAATCTGTGTAGCACCCCAAGGTGCGCTTACCGGGAAGATTCTAGCCTACGTCCATCCTGGGTCGGAGCTTCATCGCATCTGCTCTGGGGAGCAGCTGCATGGCATCTAAGCTCACTTCCTCTTCCTCCCAGCATTCTGTTCTGTTTATTCCACCCACCTATGTTCTAACCCATGAGGGCCAAGCAGTTTCTTTATTTTTTAACCAATGACCTTCCTCCATCAACTAATGATAGTCTCTTCCTTTCCTACAATACAGATAATTCTGTTTCTGAAATATCCTTTTTCCTCTCATATTTACTTACAGACAGTGTGTCCTAACGCCATGATTTTGAATTCTTAAACTTCAGTATTAGTGGAGGGTTTTTTATTGATAGATTTTTTTCATTTTGGTGTTTAACTGGACTGTAATATTATTCACCGTCTGTCTTTATATTTCTATAATTCTCTATTCTAACTGTGACAAGTTTAATTTGTTGACAGAAAATCATGGAATTTACTCAGGAAAGAGGAGATATTTTCTTATGGAACTCATATATGTACTATGGCCTGGAACCCCCACCCCCCAAGTTCAAATGTGGAGGCTCTTATACTGTCTTCATATACTAACCAAACAAAGAAAGTTATGAATCAGAACACTTTTCAAATATCTTGGTTACAACTTCAGAGAAGATATTTAGGGCAATAAAATTCTCCATGATAGGTTGTAAATATGTTTGGTAGGAGGCATTGAACATCTGTACATTCGAGAATTCTAAACATTCATCCTTTTCTGTCAAAATTTTTTCCTATGAATTCTTGGGTACATATTTGACAGGAATTGTAGAGCTTTCAAGATCAAACATTTATCGAATTTCATATAGACCACTACAAGATGTTACTTTTAAGAAAAAAAAATGCATGGCGGTGCACTAAGGGTTACGAGTATTGTCATATATGTTTTGAATTTCACAAACCTATTTAAATATTCTGAAACTTGCATTTTATTATTAGTTACAAGATTGTTTTCAAATTACTCCAATTTCTTTTCCCAGCCTCTTATGTTCAATGTTTTTTTGTTTTTCTTAGAACACAATATTCCCAAAACTATAACCCTGCTCTCAGAAGCAGTCATAGATCACAGGATCATCCCTGTCCAGTGCAGCACTATTTATAAAATTTACACTTAGAACATTTAAGAAGTATTTTTAACAATGCATAGATATTAAGACATTGTTACTCGGTATCTTTTCATAGGAGGTTATCAAACGACTTCAATGTTTTTCTTTCCTCATATTCACTCCTCTCCCTTGACGTCCATTCCCCTCACCAGGTAACCCAGTCTGCACCATTAATCTGTCACAGTCCTGTACACCACTGTTTTCTAAAGTCTTCCTTTCCTTTCCTTCATCCCTTAACAGGCTCCCATGCTATGTTACCAGTTTCTGACCTGACATATCGATCTGAAAATCATTTGTCAGTTGCACCTTTGAATCCTTTTCTTGTTTGACGCACAGTTTCATCAACTTGCAGTCAACCTTCATGATGTTGCTTTGTGGTGCACGGGTCTAGATGCTGTGCCCCAATTTCCTCACACATATATGTATCTAAGATTGTAGTCCTGCATTGTCAAATGCCACTAAATTCTCAAATTTCTATGCGATTATTATGGAGGGTTAATACTAGAATGATAAAAACTTTAAAAGTATACAATAATGGCAAAGTCATAAAAATCCATATGAATGCAGAGGCAGGTAGCACAGAGGTATGGAACTTGCAAAATATAGTACTGGGAAATAGGAAATCACTAGATGCGCGAGATAATATAAAAACTACAGAAAATATTAATACTCACCTGTCTGTTACACACAAACACATAGGCACATACATACACATACATGCACACGCACACACATACACACAGGCACACACAACGCACATGCAAACAGAAATCTATTTCTGGGTTGTCTTGGGGTGCAGAGGTTAATTTTTCAGAAAAAAAATTCATGAAAAAGATTTTCCAACACTTTAATTCGTGTAGTTACTATTTAACAACATACTAATTAGGACCTTTTCATCTAAATTCAAGCATTAAAATGTACGTGTGTTTCAAAGATTAGCTCAGGGGTAAACTGGGACCTAGCTTGAATGAAGCCATGACTACACCTCAGATGACAAAGAATTAATGTTTTCTCCCTTTATATGATTAATTTTATTTTCTGTATGTATTAAGTAGAATGTAGAATTGCAATTGTTGTGCCTGAGTCCTGAGACCCCCAAGAAGACGACCACGGAGTTACACACTTCCGAATGCAAAAGCAAAGTTTCCATACGAGCTATAAGAAACTTCAAATCTAATAGCCATCTGCCTTAAGTCCCTGAGTTCAGAAGAGAATCTCTAGACCCTGATGCATGGCAAACACGCATGCATGCATGATTGCAGGGTTGGGCTGGTTCACTAGCATGCACTGGGCAATGGGAGTGTGATGAACCAAGCCAAGGCAGCAACAGGTCCGACTCAGAGAAGAGAAAGCCAAAGATGTCTGTCACAACCACCTGATAAATGGTCAGCAAGAGAATGCAGAAACCAAGATCAGTCTGATGGAGGAAGGTCATTGGTTAAAAAATAAAGAAACTGCCTGGCCCTCATAGGTTAGAACATAGGTGGGTGGAGTAAACAGAACAGAATGCTGGGAGGAAGAGGAAGTGAGCTCAGATGCCATGTTCCCTTCTCCTGGGCAGATGCAGGGCAGCTCCTCTCAGAGGCAGACACGATGAGGCAAGCCGCCAGGTCAGACATGCTGAATCTTTCCCAGTAAGACTGGTGCTACACAGGTTATTAGAGATGGGTTGATTGGGATATGAGAATTAGCCAGTAAGGGCTAGAGCTAATGGGCCAAGCAGTGTTTAAAAGAATACAGTTTGTGTGTTGTTATTTTGAGGCATAAGCTAGCCAGGCGGCCCAGGACCTGGGGCGGCAGGAACGCAGCTTGCAGCTCCCACTACATCATCCCCTCTGGATCCTGTTGTATCGTTCGTAAGGTGAGATAATGTTTTTCACCATGGGCATTGCAAATATATTAAGATTAGAACACTATCCTATAGATCTCACATGTTTGACTCTGAAGAATCAGATCAGAAAGCTATCAGAAAAGGACCAGGTTTCCTTTGCCCTGCCCTGGGTTGTATTGGTTGCACAGGGCTCCTCCCCTTGTTCCTTCAGTTCATCCTGTCACTTTTCCTCAGTTCCTCAGTTACCTCTTTTCCAGGTGAACAATAACATTTCAAAGCCCAAGCAGTATTTTAGTTTATTGCTGCAAGGGAGTAAAGGAAGTGACCAAACAAAACTGAACATTTGTTCTGGTGTTGGGATGTCTCACAGAGGTAATATTCCTAATCACAGCTAATTGTCTGTCATACACTGAAAGCTGTGAACAGATGCAAGCACTTGAGAGTTAGCATTCACATGAGCAGCGGGGTGACAGTACAACGGGCCACAGTGGATTGCACCTGCCCGTCTCTGAATGGTTAGGAGGATCGGGTGAGGATGATTTCTGATGCTACCATAGTCATAATAAAAGAAAGGTGTTTTTAGAGTGGCTGCAAGACAAGAGTGGTGCAGAGTGAATCAATATGTGTGTGTGTGTGTGTGTGTATGTGTGTTACACCTAAGCATAAGAAGCTAAGAGTAGCTGTGTCAGCAAAATGCCCATATGTGCAACTCAGGTGTCTTTCCCATACTGGATTCTACACAGTGGTCCAGATTTGAAGCTTTTTTCCGTGGTCTTGTAATGTGATCCAGTATGAACATTGTCAACATGCTGTGTTGTCACTTTTAGTTTGCTTACTTATTTGGGGTGTTATCAGGGTCTGTCAATAATCTGATGGTTTGGAAAAATTTTGGCTTGACTATGTCATCTCTTCCACTCTGCTCTGATTCCCACTCTGGTGAAGTTTATAACATATGCAAATGGCATGAACAATTTTTTTAGGTATTCTCTAAAAACCAAATACACAGGGGAGTGTCTTTGTCTGTTGTTTGTTCATTTGTTTTTTTAATAAATTTTAATTCCATGTGGTTTCTGAATTTAATCTTTTCTTTTATTCAAAACTGATTATTTTATCCTACAATTTTTCATGCTTAGAGCTTCCCTTCCTTTTACATCTCCCAGCTCCTACCTACATCACCTCCCTTCCAGATCCACTCTTTTGCTGTCTTCCATGACAAGAGACCATGCACATACCCATGTCCTGTGCTATCTTCAGGAACCCTGTAGAAGTCCAAAATTCATGCTCCAAATAGCTGTAAAGGACACAAAAGCATCTTTTGCAGTAGCTCCCATGAATGCATACCCAGAGTTGAAAAAATGGGACATAGTAGGCATCAGTGACAACCCCTACACAATCACCTACCCCTCCTACCTCACCAAATAACAACTTATACAGAAGACTAAGAGATTTCTCAAAAATGGTGATAATGGCACTGAAGTGTAGCTCTAAATTGATGAGGGTTTTTGGTGAGGATTCAGGTGGGGAAGGACTCTGTTTTATTTAAGAGGTTGGCTACTGGATGTTTGAGGATACTCTAATCTGTATATAGGCAAAACTAGTTGGAATTTCTTTTTTTTTTCTTTGTGTGGGAGGTCACAAGGGTTTGGAGGCTAACCTGGGAGGACTATGAAGTAAGTGTGAACAGGGTTCATGATGTGGAATTTTCAAATAATAAATAGAAATATTATGTTGAAAACAAAAGAATAAAAAGGAAAGGAAGAAAGAAAGAAAGAAAGAAAGAAAGAAAGAAAGAAAGAAAGAAAGAAAGAAAGAAAGAAAGAAAGAAAGGCAAGGAAAGGACAAGACATCTAAGAGATTACAAACAAACACGATAAAAAGATATATAAGATAAAACAAAAACCATCATAATGATGCTGCAGAAGGCAACCCACAGAAGGGAGAGTGGGTAAGAACAGACGTAAAAAGCAGAGACCCATTTCATCACAGGCTCTGGAAGCCCATAAACACACCAAGCTGAAAGCTACACTCTGTATGCAGATGTAGTAGAAGTTGCGGGCCTGCTTTTCGTCCTGCCCGGCTCCCACATGGTTAGCTTTATACCCGAAATAACAACACACGCATTGTATTCTTTTAAACACTGCTTGGCCCATTTCTATTCATGTGTGTAGCACCCCAAGGTGCACTTACCGGGAAGATTCTAGCCTAAGTCCATCCTGGGTCAGAGCTTCATTGCATCTGCCGGGGAGAGGGGAGCATGGCGTCTGCTCCAGAGAGCAGAGCTGTCGAGTCTGAGCTCACTTCCTCTTCCTCCCAGCATTCTGTTCTGTTTACTCCATCCACCTATGTTTTAACCTATGAGGGCCAAGCAGTTTCTTTATTACTTAACCAATGAAATCAACAGATTGATATGACACTCCCACATTATGCAGAGGACCCTGTTCAGATAGTGTACACTCTGTACTTGCTTGCTTCAGTGTCTGTGAGCTTGTATGAGCCCACTTCAGCTTATTCAGAGGACCTTCTTCTCCCAAAATGCTCCATCCATTCTGACCTTTACACTCTTCCTGCCTCCTTAGCTATGGCATTATCTGAACAGGGAGGAGAGCTATTTGAAGGAGATATTCCATTTAGAACTGCAAGTTCCTGATGTGGGATTCCCCTCTGTAAGCAATGAATATGTTTTCTTACTGTTGGTTAATAAATAATCTGCTTTGGTCTATGTCACGACAGAATATAGGGAGGCGGGAAAACTAAACTGAATTCAGGGATAAAGAAGGTGGGTTGGTGTGTATGAATGTATACATGTATGCATTTGTGTGTGTGTGTGTGTGTGTGTGCATATGTGTGTGTTTAGAACAGTAACATATTGTTTGTCCAGGCTTCTAGATAATGCACTCTCAGGTTCTCTATCATACAAAAGTGTCCAGTTTTGGTTACATCTCAGACAGTGGACCTAAATCAATTTAGATATAGATTTTTTTATTCTCACAATCTTTGTTAATTGTTGCAGGAGCATACCTTTCTGGCAGGACACGATGGTAGATCAAAGACTTTGTGGATGTGTTCATCTTTATGTTTCTCTTTTGGCAGTTGGCAGAGTCCTCCATGTATCACAGTTGTTAGGACATGTTCTATGTAGGCACCCTCACTATTTTTCCATTGGCAGTGAGTTCTGTAGATGTCATCAAATCTTGATACTGGAAAAATAATTTGATGATGGGAGATCTCCAGTTGGACTTCAATCCCTCTATTATTTTGCAATTTTATTTAAATATAATTCATACGTATATTTATATTAGGAGCCTATTACTCTTTATGCTTCCATATTAACCCTAAATGTTCCTTAATTTTCCAGCATTTCCCTGTATTCCCTTTTCTGCTCTGACACTTCTGATTTGTTTCTCCCCTCTCAGCCCCTACCCCATTAATCCATATGAAACTGTTTTATCTCCCTTTCCTATGGAGACCTGTCACATATAATGCCTTATTCTAAACTGAATCTCTGTGCTTCTACTATTTTGGTGGTTTGAAAGAAAATGGCACTCAAAGAGAGTGGTTCTATTAGTAGGTGTGGTCCTGTTGGAGTAAGTGTGGTCCTTTTGGAGGAAGTGAAGAGGTTGTCTTTGAGGTTACATATATGCTTAAGATACCACTCAATGTCTCAGACCATTTCCCATTCCCTGCAGAATGTACGACTCTCAGCTACCTCTCCAGCACAGTGTTGCTTGTACTCTACCATGTCCTATTACAATGATAATAGACTGATCTTTGAATTGCAAGCCAATTAAATGTTTTCCTTGTAAGAGTTGTCATTGGCATGGGGTCTCTTCAGAGCAATAGAAACCCTAACTAACACAGAAGTTGTTACCAGAGGCTTAGATATTGCTGTGATAGGCATGACCATGTATTTTCTTTAGGGAATATAGACCTTGGGACTGTGGATTAGAAAAATAGTTCACTGCTTTAATTGCTGCTTTATGGACCATACTAGTAGGAATATGGAAGACTAAGATTTATTTGAACTCTGGGGGGCTGATTCTAGGGTTTTCAAAGCAGAAGAATTTTATTATGTTTCCTAAAGATCATTCATGTGATATTTTGGTGATAAAAGTGGCTGCTTATTGCCCTTATACGAAGCCTGAAGACTCTTGAATTAATTCCCTTTGCAGTAGAAATATCAAGACATCTTAGAACAGACTCTGTTATATGGTTTATAAATGGTAATGCTAATGAAGACATACAGTGAGAATGAGAAACTGAATAAACAAAAATACAAAATGTACAGAATGAGGAAAAAATAGTTACCACAGAGTGAAGTAAACACAGATCCTGTGTGCCAGGATAGATAAATGGATTTTAAAATGGAATAAAGGAAGTAGTGACCTCATAACAAGGTCCCACCCACCTAAGTTTCTAACATATGAAAAGGAAATAAAGAAAAGTTTAGACACAGGTGTGATGCTACATACCTTTAATCCCAGAACTCAGAAGATAGAGGCTGGCAGTTCTCTGAGTTTGAGACCATTTTGTCTACTGAGAAAGTTCAGAGACAGCCAAGTTCAGGCAGTAAAATAAAAACTACTGAAAACAGAAAGATGATGAAGATATAATTGAATGATGGATCCATGTTCTAGCCACAGCAAGAAGCAAAATTGGCAGATTTGGCCACATGATTCCAACTTTAGAGTCAAAGACAAAAAAACATGGTTATGGAATTTGCCTCCCTGCCTACGAGGAAAATGCTAAAGCCAGGCATGTGTCAGGGCTTTCTTTGAGTGAAGGCCTAGAGAGACCATTTCTTGAATCTGTGAAGATGAAGCCTGGATTGCTTTGCACACCACAAAATGTTAGAGATCCCAGAACCATGGGATACTGGCTCTGAAGAACTACTATCAAGGAGTGAAACCACCTCATGGAAATAAGTCTGTTGTTGGCACAGGCCATCACTCATAGATCACAAAACCAAGACACGTAGAGATCCCATATGTCTTGAGGACCCTGGGTGGCTGTGTAAGTTGTCTGAACGCTTGATGATGCATGTGCAGCCATGGAACCAAGAAGTTCCAGGGCCTGAGGGGTGGCTAAGCATTCTGCCAGAACATTGGCCACTTTGGTTGGTGGAAACTATAACCATTAGGATTCGTTGTATTGTTCATTCTTCAGCAAAACAATGGTATTTGCCTTTCTCCTAGATCATATCCTTCTTAATCTAATGTACTTGACAACAAGTGCAATGTCAAGAATGTGTTCCGTATCATGGAATAGGTCTTAAATCCAAAAAAAATAACGGTTTCCTACTCCCACAGAGTTTGTGCCACTATTACAACAATGTATCATGTAGGCAAGTCTGCGTTTTACTTCAAAGGATTAAGAGCTGGGTTGCTGTTAAATGTCTCCTCTGGAGCATTCATAATACCTAGCAGTATGGGGAACACTATCCAGGAGCAATGAAGAAACAAACTCAAATTCTCCATGTTCTGTCAGATCTATAATTGTTGACCCTTAGACATAGGACCTTACTATTTGTTTGTGTAAAACAAACATTAGCTTCTAAAATGGTCTCAATTACTTGGGGGATAACACCGGTAAACTTTGGTCAACAAAATCTATTAAATATAATTCCCACCTATTAAATATAATATAATTCTATTAAATATATTTAAAATCTGTTAAATATAATTCCCATCGATTAAATATAACCTCCCACTGGAGGTTCCATTTGGTAGGAAGAGACATCTCTGTGAGGCTTTCTCTTCCTGTTCTATGATGATTTCACTCACGTTTCTTTCATTTATATCTTATACACTAATAAGTCTACTGGAGGTGGTTTCTATAACAATTTGCAAATGGTCCATAGTTTCAGGTATCCCTCCTGGGATTTTCTCCCTATGCCCCACATCTTTCCCCTCTTCATCTGTTATTCCATTTCTGAATCATCTCCAATGTGATCCAAAGTTATTGAACTACTTTCCCTTTCTCAAAAAAGTTTCCCTGCCTTTTAGTCTCTGACTCCTCACCTTAAATCTGTGAACTTAAGAATTCTTACATGTCTTTGTAATGATTAAATGCTTAATTTGGATAAGTTGAAGACATTACATACTATAT
This sequence comes from Chionomys nivalis, assembly GCF_950005125.1. Classification (NCBI taxonomy): domain Eukaryota; kingdom Metazoa; phylum Chordata; class Mammalia; order Rodentia; family Cricetidae; genus Chionomys; species Chionomys nivalis. The sequence continues at coordinate 32,484,665 of NC_080108.1, read as the reverse complement.
TTATCTTTGGATACTGAGTAACCCACTGAGTATTACATTTTTCTTGCTACATGTATCTACATATGAGTTTCACTATTTCATACCTTAGATATCTGAGGTTTTTTTTATTTTTTTACTTTACTTTTAAGAAAACAAAACTATATTTTTTCATTTTACATACCAATCCCAGTTCCCAGTACCTCCATCCACTTTCCCCCCACCACATGCCCCCATCCACTCCTCAGGTAGGGCAAGGCATATATATATATGGCTTTGAACAAGGACAAAGAACCTCTCTACTATATCTAGGCTGAGCAAGGTGTCCATTCAAAGTAAATCGGTTCCAAAATGACAGTACAAGCAGTAGGGATAAATCCTGGCCCCACTGCCAGTGGCCTTGCAGTCTGCCCAAGCCATACAACAGTCACCCACATTCAGAGGGCCTAGTTTAGTCCTCTGCTGGTTCCTTCCTTGTCTGGCTGGAGTGGGGGAGCTCCCATTTGCTCAGGAAAACTGATTCAGTGGGTGTCTCCATCATGGTCTTGACCTCTTTGCTCATATTCTCACACATCCCACTCTTCAACTGGACTTTGGGAGCTCTGAGTTATATTTCTTTGTGCAAATATACTCCATGTTCATTATCCATATATGAACATCCAGGATGTTTCCTATTTCTGACAAAGAAAAATGAAGCAGGTGTCTCCGTAATAGGATGTAGAGCATTTCTGATATTTGACGAAGAATAATACATCTGGGGCTGGAGAGATGGCTCAGTGGTTAAGAGCACTGCCTGCTCTTCCAAAGGTCCTGAGTTCAATTCCCAGCAACCACATGGTGGCTCACAACCATCTGTAAAGAGGTCTGGCGCCCTCTTCTGGCCTTCAGTCATACACACAGACAGAATATTGCATACATAATAAATAAATAAATAAATAAATATTTCACCAAAATATTTTTTTTAAAAAAAGAATAGTACATCTTGATAATGAAATAGATCTCTTTCCAGTTTTCCAGGGCCCCCCAACACTGTCTATGTAATTTGCATTTCTCCCAGCAATGAACAAGGACTCTTCCTTCTTTGTAGCCTCACCAGCAAGTGCTGACAATTTTCTTACTCTTCTTGCTCATTCTAATTAAAGATGAAATCCCACAGTGTTTTTGATGTGCATATCCCCGATGAATGAGAATGTGACCTTTTCTTTAAAGAAAACCAGAATTTGAATAATCACTAAGGAGTCATTAGATGAAGCAAATTATAATTGAAAAACAAAGATAAACAGGTGGAAGCCATGGAAATTGGAGGTAGGGAAGACAATGGAAGGATTAGTATTCACAGAGAAACAATAGCAAGCAAGGAAACCACAATATTTCCAGCATACATCACACAGGGATACGAAGTAATTTTTTTACTTCCTGGCAGTATATAAATGTAATAAATTTTTTTTAAATTCATCACCAAAAATTAGGTGAAACTACTTTAGAATACACATTTATTACTGGAATGTAACAAGTCATGATAAAAGCAGATTTGAATCTTGCCCTTGAAAACCATGTTCCAAGCTGTGCTTGAGGGAGTATTGATCTATGTGCTCAGAGCGCCATCTAGTGATCACCGAAATGAAAAGGCCAATGAAAATCTACAAGAAGTTCTGAAAAGAATATTAGGAAATGACTGTGTTCTTTTCTTTTTTAATTTATTATTTTGTAATTTGATTTAACATACAATCACCTCTCCTCCGCCTTTTCTAAAGGATTAAAAACATCATCTGAGATCAAAACCCGTTGCCTGAATTCTACAAGGGGTTATCAATTGTCTGTTCCCAGGCAGAGACACAGGGAGTAATTTTGCAGGACCCTATCAGTGGTCACACCATACACAAACCAGTACAAAGGTTAAAGATCAATGAGAAGCCTTCAAGGCTGACTGAATAAAACGTGGGTCAAGAGACATACTTGGCAGTGGCACACACTTAGTGCAGATTTTGAATCTAGAAACAGCTAATCTGACCATTGTGTATGTGATATTTATGCTTCATTCTGTGTGGGTGCATTTTCTTCTCCATACATTTTATATCAATAACAATTCATATAACACACCGAATTTTATCAGCTGACATTTGGTAGCTTGTTGCTCTTTAAAATGTACATGCAGAGTGACAGTGGCTTTATTTATTTGTCTCAGACTCAAAGGAGAGGGAAGTGCTCCTGACAGCCATAGAAGCAGATGCCACCCAGAGTATTGGCCATAGGCATGTTCAAATGACTAAGAACAATGTGGATAGAAAACTGAATCTGGCCGGGCGGTGGTGGCGCACGCCTTTAATCCCAGCACTCGGGAGGCAGAGGCAGGCGGATCTCTGTGAGTTCGAGACCAGCCTGGTCTACAGAGCTAGTTCCAGGACAGGCTCCAAAACCACAGAGAAACCCTGTCTCGAAAAAAGAAAAAAGAAAAAAGAAAACTGAATCTGTTTCTTTGCAATTTGTAGGTTTATTTAAATTGTTCACCTGGTCTTGATTTGATTTTGGTTTTTGGTACCTATCCAGAAAATTGTCCGTTTCTTTTATTTTTTCCAATTTTGTGGAGTACAGGTTTTTGTAGTATGAGCTAATGATTTTCTGGATTTTCTCAGTGTTTGCTGTTATGTTCCTCTTTCCATTTCTGATTTTGTTAATTTGCATGTTCTCTCTCTGCCTTTTGATTAGTTTGGATAAGGATTTGCCTATCTTGTTGATTTTCTCAAAGAAACGTCTCTGTGTCTCATTGATTCTTTGTATTGTTTTCTTTATTCCTATTTCACTGGTTTCAGTTCTCCATTAGATTATTTCCTGTTTTCTACTCCTTCTGGGTGAGTCTGCTTCTTTCTGTTATAGAGCTTTCCAGTGTGCTTTTAAGTCACTTCTATGAGCTTTCTCCACTTTCTTATGTAGGCTTTTAGTGCTAAGAACTTTCCTCTTAGCACTGCTTTTATAGTGTCCCATAGGTTTGGGTAGGTTGTGCCTTCGTTTTCACTGAATTCTAGGAAGTCTGAGTGTGACAACGTTAATTTGTTGGCAGAAAATCATAAAGTTCACTCAGGACTCAGGAGAAATTTCCTTATGGAACCTTATATATGTAATATGGCATGGAAAACCCAACTTCAAATGTGGAAGCTCTTATACTGACTTCGTATACTAACCAAAAAAAGAGAGTTATGAATCAGGACACTTTTCAAAATATCTTGGTTGCAACATCAGAGAAGCTATTTAGGGCAATAAAATTCTCCATGATAAATTGTAAGTATGTTTGTTAGGAGGCATGGAACATCTGAAAATTCGAGAATTCTAACCAATCATCCTTTTCAGTCAAAACTTTTCCCCAGAAATTATAGAGCTTTCAAAATCAAACATTTACTGAATTTTATATAGACCACTACAAGATACTGTTTTAATTTAAAAAAATGTATAATGATGAACTAATTTCAAGTATTGCCATATATGTTTTGAATTTCACAAACCCATAGAAATATTCTGAAACTTACATTTTTTTTATTATTTAGTTACAAGATTGCTTTTCAAATTACTCCAATTACTTTTTCAACCGTGTTAGGCTCAAAGTTTTGTTTTCCTTAGAACACGATATTCCCAAAACTATAACCCTGCTCTCAGAAGCAGTCATAGATTACAGGATCATCCCTGTCCAGTGCAGCACTATTTAGAAAATGCACACTTTTAACATTTAAGAAGTATTTTAACAGTGCATGAATAATAAGACATTGTTATATAATATCTTTCCACAGGACATTTTCAAATGACTTCAATGTTTCTCCTTCCTCATATTCACTCCTCTCCCTTGACATCTGTTCCCCTCATCAGGTAACCCAGTCTGCACCACCCAGTCTGGCACACCCCCATACACCACTGCTTTCTAAAGTCTTCCCATCCTTTACTCCATCTTTTAACAGACTCCAATGCTCTGTTACTAGTTTCTGTCCTAGCACAAATATCTGAAAACCATTTGTCAGATGTACTTTTAAATCCTATTCTTGTTTGTCCTACGGTTTAACCAAAAGCCTTAATGTTGCTTTTTTGGTGCACAGGTCTAGATGCTGTGACCTAAATTCCTCACACGTGCATGTACCTAAGATTGTAGTCCTGCATTGTCAAATGCCAATAAAAATCTCAAATTTCTAAGTAATAATTATGGAGGGTGAAAACTAGAATGATAAAAACTTTAAAAGTGTAGAATACTGGCAAAGTCAGAAAATCTATCTGAACACAGAGGCAGGGAGCACAGAGGTATGGAACTTGCCAAATACAGTACTGGCCAATATTAAATACTTAGAGCCAAAAGATAACATAAAAACTACTGAAAATGTTAGGAATTTCCTACTCATACCATTGCTTCTGTTATATACACACTCATGCACACACATGAACACACACACACGCACAGACATGCACATACATACATACAATGCATACACATACACGTACATGCTCATGCACACACATATACACAGGCACACACAACCCACATGCAAACACAAATCTATATATCTCTGGGTTGTCTTGGGCTACACAGGTTCATTTTTCAGAAAAATATAATTCATGAAAAAGATTTCCCAACACTTATATTCATGTAGTTACTATTTAACAACATACTAATCAGGGTTTTTCCATCCAAATTTAAACATTAAAATGTATGTGTGTTTCAAAGTGGCCTAGCCATGACTATACCTAAGATGACAAAAGAGTTAATGTTTTTCTATCCATAAGATTAATTTTATTTTCTGTATGTATTAAGTAGAATGTAGAATTATAATTGTTGTGCCTGAGTCCTGAGACTCCCAAGAAGATGACCATGGAGCCACATACTTCCGAATGCAAAAGCAAAGTTCCGTTTATCATGTAGGGGTTAGAACGGGTCCTGTGCTTCACAGTCTGGCACAGCAGATGGAGGAAGAAGGACCCCATCTACTATTGTAAGTGATTTATAAAGTCAAAAACCATAAGACAGTCACAGTTTCAAAGTACAAAATTGCTTATTCTATATCACAACTGGATAAAGGTTAGCTGTTAGTTCCTGATAGGCCATTATTATTTAAGGGGGATAGCAGCTGCCCCCTGGTCATGACTTCAGGACATCTGCTGATCCTTTGCTAAATTCAGGGGCTGTTTGGAATCCTGTCTGGTTGGTCCATCATTATTCAACTGATAAGGGAAGTTATGTGGTCAACATTTTTTTCTGTATGACTAAGGCATGGGGAATGGGCTACAGTCATCAGCTTGGTGTAACTTGGGTTTTTCCATTAACTAATATGTCCCCTAAGAAGCGTCCCATGGCCTTCAGCTTGTCCTGGGGATTGGGGTAAAATTCAAAGTCACAAAAGGTCCCAGCACAGAAATGAAATCCCTTCCAGCCTCTCAGTAACAGAATTAAATCATTCAGCAGTATTTGTTAAAGGCTGAGCTAATACTGGGATAATTGTTTAGAAAGTATTTATAGTCTCAATATTTAATTGAAATATCAAAACAAACGTCATTAAAAAATCTATTGTTATACTTCATATATCGATTTTTTCCCCCACCAGTGACTTAATTGCTTCTGGGTGAACTACTTCATGAACGGGTGCTTTACCTTAGCTGTCTTGTTTAGTTCGTACAACTATTTTTAAATTTTATTCCTACACTGTTCTGAAGACTAAATTCAGAAATCCAGCAAATCATAAAAGATGCTTCCTAGGCAATATCGACAGGGAAAAGAAGGAAAACCCACATTAAGGCTGATCACAGCCTTTTCCTTTTATACTGTCTAAAACCCCAAAAAGCCTATGGCAAAGTCAGACCTGGGAAGAAGGGCAACAAGAATTACGACACACACTCAGGCGGCAGACCAGCTTGTGAGAAAAGGAACCACGAAAAACTACAAGGACCAAAGTTCATTTCGGTTTGCAACTTCCCCTAGCGCCATACATAAGCAACAAACCCCGATTTTGTTTTGTTTTGTTTTGTTTACCTTTTGTTTTGCTGGAGAGGCTTGTTGAGCGCATTTCTTCCTTCCTTTTCAAGTTTTACAAGTCATTGCCTCGGTCTGTTAAGTTTTTGGTATTTAGATACAGATTTATAAATGCGTACTAAAAGAAGTTTTTATGTTATTAATAATGAAATGAAACTTTCAGGCTCAATTCAGGATTTAGAGAGGTCATCTTATTTGTCAGTCGATGTTCTAGTTATAATATGGAATTGTTGCATGCAATTTTCAGCAAGATTGTGGGCTTCTCCTTCCTTCCTTCCTTCCTTCCTTCCTTCCTTCCTTCCTTCCTTCCTTCCTTCCTTCCTTCCTTCCTTCCTTCCTTCCTTCCTTCCTTCCTTCCTTCCTTCCTCATTTAGATGTGATTTCTTAAATACAAAGTGGACGTCTAACACATGCCTTGATTTAATTCTACTGTTCTGTTATAATGTTAGTGTATCTCTAAAGGGGAAAGTGAGGGGCAAAACAAAGTTTCCTAAGAGATATTTGCTCCAATGCCAATAATTCATCTTCAAGTATCAAGCTCTGTGTGTGTGTGTGTTTTAAAAAATAACACTCTTTTTGAACTGTCTGTAAAATTCTTCATTATGATAAGAAAAGAATCTTTAACACAGTCTTCCTGTTACAGAGATGAAGCTTATATCAGAGGACATTATAAGTTCTTGGGAATTCATTTATATCCAAGAAATAGGTGAAGAACCAGACAATGGGAAATTATTGAGCACTGAGAAAGACTGGCTCCAGAAAAACCAGAATTATAAGACATCACCTTTAAAATGGTAAGGGATGAGAAACATACTCAGATGGGCAGGCTGGTGGATTATTGGACAATCAAATGCAGTTCTTGTTAAGAAAGAATTTTAAGTGAAAGTGTATAGATACAGTAAAATAAAATACAATAATACTAAGTGAATTTTGATTAAGGAAAGAATGTCATTTTTAGGAGGCTTAAGTGTGTTTGTTTTGTTGTTATTTTTCTTGCAATACTTGTTGTTTTTGTTCTACCTTATGCTTTAAGGTATCGATCTCTCGAGCTTTATCCATGTTTGCAAAGTTCTCTAGTGGTGTTTGAAAATGTCATTCCCATAATTCAAGTCATTTTAATAATATATTCCCCGATTACCTATGCCATTCTTGTCCAATGAACAACAGTAATATTTTTCATTACTTCACTGATCTTAATAACCATTCTGTCCAATTTGGTGGGTTTTACTCTGGTTCACAACATAAGCATAGAAAAATGAAATTAAAAGTCCTAATTCCTTGAACATTATCTTTTACTGTAATTTTTTATGATAAAGTTTTTGTTTCTTTATTTTTAAATTTTTAACTTTATTTTATGTGCATTGGTGTGAAGATGTCAGATCCCCTGCAACTGGATCTTCAGACAGTTGTGAGTTGCCATGTGAGTGCTCAGAATTGAACCCAGGTCCTGCTGGAAGAGCAGTCAGTGCTCTTAACCACTGAGTCACATCTCTCCTCACTGTAATTTCTCCTCACTGTAATTTCTAAAACAGATACACTACTCATGGTGGTAAAATATTTGGAAATCAGATAAATGGGCAAATGTAAGAGGCAGGCCGGGCAATGGTGGCGCACGCCTTTAATCCCAGCACTCGGGAGGCAGAGGCAGGCGGATCTCTGTGAGTTCGAGACCAGCCTGGTCTACAAAGGGAGTTCCAGGACAGGCTCCAAAGCCACAGAGAAACCCTGTCTCGAAAAACAAAACAAAACAAAAAAAATGTAAGAGACAGGTGAATTGTGGAGGTCGGAGAAAGAATTTTGTCCCCATCCTCATAACAAGAGTGGACAGATAAATCTTTCATTACATGTCATAACTCATCTTCATTGTGTCTATAAATTATAACACTACTTCTTGACAAAGAGAGAGATTTAGAATCCCTCACAAGCTACCTAAATTCAATAGTTCATTTGACCTCTCTCTCTGTATACTGTGTTTTCTTTATGCTATCTGCAATTTCTACCTCAACCAGGGACTCTAGAATATGGTTCATATACCAGTTTTGCACCGTTGTGTGTCTTGTTACCAGATGATGAAGGAACTTCCTTTATCAACTGAAAATGTTACATATCTCTGGCCTCTTTCCCTCGACCCTCCACTTGTGGAAACAACTGTTTAGTCTACAACATCTTCTCAAGGTAATAGAGGCTTTCAGAACATGGTTTGCTCTTAGTGGAGGCTGAGTGTTAATACTAGTAATTAATATTGGCCTTAAGAAACCTGCCATTAGGGAGGAGGCAGAAATTTTTTTTTTCAAAAAAAAGAAAAAAGAAAAAAAGAAACCTGCCATTGCCCTGGAGGTTTTCTCAGTAGTTAAAGCCACTGAATACTCTTCCAGAGAGTCTGTGTTCAATTAACAACATCCACATTTGTGCTGACAAGGATCTGAGACACCAGTCCCAGTGGATCAGTGGGACTCTGCTGCCCTCCCCATGATCTCCAGACAGCGAATTCCACATCATCTATCCAAATGCTGATACACACTACCAAAAAAAATAAATAAATAAATAAAATCTTTTTAAAATCTGTCTTTGAAATTGAAATATTTTTTGGAGTTTTTTAGAAATGTTTTCTCAATAGCTATGGAACCAGTTGGAACTCCTCAGTAGACCAAGCTGTCCTTGAACTCACAGAGAACTTCCTTCCTCTGCCTCCTGAGTGCTGGGATCAAAGGCACGTGCCACCACTGCCCCCAAACATTTCCATATTTGTGAAGTAAATTTGAACTATTTAGAAAAATTGCTAGTAAAGCTGAGGCAGATATAGGAATTTATTATCACACTTTTAAGGAAGGATCTCTCTTAATGCTTCTGCCACAGTACTATGTAATGTACTCTGAGGCAATGATCCTATCATTACTTTCCCAATGTCTTTGAATAATTTTCATCCTAGGTTTCTCTTTGTAGACGTTGCGTAGTCTGTATTTTTAGTATTTTAAATTGTAGTGTATTGGAGGGAAAACACACACACATACACACACACTGTGTGTCTTTTTCCACGTATATTCCTAAATATTTCTTGTGTCTGGATTGTATGCAATACACTTTTTTTCCTATCAAAAATACTTAACGGAAGAAAAGTATATATTTCCTGAACAATTTCATAATTTTTGAGTCAGTTATGTAATAAATAAGATGTGTTGCCTACTTTATATTCAATAAAAGAAAATCTGTTTCTGCGTATTCTTTCATGCAGTAAAGAGCATGTAATTTTAGACTGTAATTTTAGGACTATGAACATCTTGTCTTTTTAGGGGTTTTTTTGGTTTTGTTTTTGTTTAGTTTCTAAAGATAGGGTTTCTCTGTACCTTTGGAGTCTGTCCTGGACCTAACTCCTTTAGATCAGGCTGGCCTCAGAGTCATAGAGATCCACCTCCCTTTGCCTCCCCACTGCTGGGATTAAAGCTATGGATCACCACTGCTTGGCATAGGACTATAAACTCTTAAATCAGTTGAAATTTCATGGTGAGATGAGAAATAAATTTGTATGTGGACATCAAATTCTTCAAGCTATAGTTGTGAGAAAATGAAAAGAGTCTTTTATAATTCATTGGCTTGTCAATCTTTCAAAATAAGTTGACACATTATTTAAATATTTGTTTGAAACAACATAGTCACTTGTTTCGTAGAGTCTTTGTACAAGTACCACAACCTCCTGATCCTCTCACATTGAGACATGTTTTGAAATAGAGTTATATGAATATCCTACTCTCAAGAAAATTTGTGCTTTTAGATTCATATGGCCGCGTATAAATTTCTGTTATAATTTATCAAATCTTCCTAATGCTATTAACAACATTCATTATGGATTTCCTTCGTGTCATTGGGAGCATGGAAATCATGAAAGAGGGTAGACAGGTAGGGGAGAAGAAGGAAAGGGAGCAGGAAAAAATATATATCTCAATAAAAACAGTTTTTTAAAAAACGTAACAATGAGAAAATATAATAAGCTTGATCTTGACATTTGGAGTGAGCAAAACAACTGACTTTTACTGCCTAGAGTCAGGAATCCACAATACTACCAGGAGACCAGATCCAATGTAAAAGCAAAGAGGCTTTTTAATTACAAGTTAACTTGAATTCTCTATCCATCCAACAGAGCTCATGGAGTAGAGCAGACTCCCTAGCTACAGTGGGGTGGGGTACTCATTAGAGGTAGAGCCAGGAGGTGCAGCTGGTGGTCTGGAAGTTGCATAGTAACAATCTCAGGATTGGACTGGAGGGACCTGTCATGAAATAATTGGTCAGTTTCAGCTGTAGAAAGGTTGCTTTAACTGAATGACATTCCTGGGGCAGTTACTGCTGCTGCTACCTTTGACCATAATCAGGAAAGAACATCCAGAGCCGGTGAGCTAACTTCTGTGGTTTCTGATTGGTTCCTTACCATATGCAGGATGTCTGGCAGTTTCTTCCCAGTAACAGGGAAAAACAAGTAAAGGTCAGGGCCTCAGGATAGAGGCTACGTGACAGTTTCTCCCCAGTGATTAGGGTAAGACCTGAGACTCAGCACATTCCTACTGAGTCAGAGCCTTACAGCTTGCTTCTCTGTAGGCAGTCATGGCTTCCAAAGTGGGAACCTGTGAGGGTTTTCATATTTGTTTCAGTGTCACCAGAACTAGGTCCTTTGGGCATTTAGAGAGTTTTTACACTTTATTTAGTAAGTTTTGTGAGCTATTAATCACAGTAGTAATCATTTAGAGTATTTTCTGGTTTGAACTTGGAGTAGCACTTACAGACTTCTTCATTAATTTTTAATTTCTTAACTTCATTTTCTCATGATGGAAATCATCATCATAATCATCACCTGGAGTATTAGCTCTTAAATTTGTTGAAATTTCACTGTGAGATGAGAAATAAATTTGTATATGGACATCAAATTCTCCAAGCTATAGTTGTGAGAAAATAAAAAGAATTTTTTATAATTTACTGCCTTGTCAATCTTTCAAAATAAATTGACACATTGTTTAAATATTTGTTTGAAACAACATAGTCACTTGTTTCGTAGAGTCTTTATGCAAGTACCACAATCTCCTGATGCTCTCACGTTGAGATACATTTTGTAATAGAGTTATATGATTATGCTTTTCTGAAGACAGGTTGTACTTTGTAGATTCATATGGTCTCATATAAATATTTGTGTAATTTGTCAAAAAATGGGATTGCCAACAATGAGTATGTATTTCCTTTCTTCGTGTCATAACATGGAAGATTTATGCATTGACTATATCTACAGTCATCCATAAAATGAGATGGCTCTTTCACCCCAAGGATAGCACTCTGTCAAGGTTTCTGTGTGGATTGTGATTTAGAGTCATAGGAATATATACCATATCACAATAAAAGTAACACTGAAAATATTCACCCATAAGTGGCTTTTAAACATAAACAAAGAAAATTCTGCCCACAATTCACAACCTAATAGAAACTAGACAATTAAAAAGACCCTAGGGAAGACACGCATAGATATAATCTCCATGGGAATTAAAAAAGACAAGATCTCCTGAGTAAATTGGGAGCATGGAAATCATGGGAGAGGGTATACAAGAAAGGGAGAAGAAGGGAGGGAAGTTGAAAAAATATATAGCCCAATAAAAACAGTTTTTCAATAAAACATAATAAGCTTGATATTGACATTTGTAGTGAACAAAACAAGTGACTTTTACTCCACTCTTTACTACTCAAATCAGAATATGTGTTTATTTAGATATGTGTAAACCAAGAAACCTTATCCTTCCAGTCTAATCCTTCGCTTACTGAAAAAATACAAGCTTCCTTCAAATCTTTTGATTATGCAGAATATAAAGATATAGTGAATGAAAGACATTTAAGAAATTCTGGCCTACCTACAGGTCTATCGCATAATTCAGAATCCTATGGACCATGAACACGGGAAAATTGGTGACTCCTGTACTCACAGTTCCATCTACCATCCAATGAAATGAAGGCACTTAGTGAAAGGTTATTTAAAACGCATGAAAAGAAGGATAGAGTGAGTGGTGCTGGCAGACACCACACACCTTTAATCCCAGTTCATGGGAGATAGAGGCAGATGGGATCTCTGTGGGCTCAAGACCAACCTGGTCTACAAAGTGAGTTCCAGTAAAACCACACTGGTTACACAGAAACACCCTCTCTCGAGAAGCTAAAGAGAGAGAGAGAGAGAGAGAGAGAGAGAGAGAGAGAGAGAGAGAGAGAGAGAAGAGAGAAGAGAGAAGAGAGATTATCACTGTAGCTATAGACTGTTCATTTGTTTCCCAGCCACCCTGACCCAAAATAACCACACAGAAGCTATATTATTACAACACTGGTTGGCCAACAGCTTAAGCATATTAAGCCAGCTCTAATATCTCAATTATACCCAATTCCATTATTCTATATTTAACCACGGGACTCACAGTTAATCAGCAAGGTTCCAGCGCATCTACCTCCTGCAGTGGCTAAATAGCCTATCAATGACTATACCTTCTTTCTCCCGGCATTCAGTTTACTGCCTTGCTCTATTATGTCCTATCAGAGACCATCACGGCTTGTTTATTCATTAACCAATAAAAGTGATGCATATACAGAAGGACTTCTCACACCAGGTAGGAAATAAAAAAAAATAATATCTTCAGTGTACATCAAGAGTTTTAAAGGATCATTTCAATGAGAGTTGTAATAGATAATTCCTGGAGTAGAGGGATCCTATTCATGCTTCCTTTTTTTCTTTTTCTTTTTTTGCCATAAAAGCATTTATTAAAGGGGAAAGAGAAAGAGAGAGAGAGAGAGAGAGAGAGAGAGAGAGAGAGAGAGAGAGAGAGAGAGAGAGAAAAGGAGGAGAGAGCATATTCATGCTTCCTTATAAAGAAGGAAGGAATATTTGCCCATGTATTCTTTTCCTGGCATCTCTTATACATACTGAGTGCTAACAGTTACATGAATATTATTATGTTGTACTTACATTATTTACAAAATGGATAAACAAAATAATATTAAGAAAAGAAAATATGTAGTTCAAACACGTCAGTGAAAGTCACTAAGATGATCTTATGCTGCTACATTTATTCTTGATCATCAAGTATATGGTATATTTCCATAAATATTTTCTCTCTTCAGTTGCTCTATAGTTCACAAGAATAAAAAGGTCCCTGAAGTTAAAGCATCCATAAAGAACAAAGTTAATACTTAATCTTGTAGAAAATTAAATGTGCAAAACAGATGGTAGAAAGTATAACCAAAAGTAATGACTCTTACATTATTTTTAATAGCTTTTATTTTACCTCAAATATCTGAGATAGGAAAAAAGTTACAATGGTATTTGAGAAGGCAAGATGAAATGACTGAATTCAACAAATAAATCACTGAGACCTGCTACCCTGATTTTCTAAGATATCATTTGTCTAAAAATAATTCCATGGTTATCCATGTGAACTATGCTATCTTTAGGGGATAAAGTAAGCTAATGATGACAGAAAAAGATAGGAGGAAAATAGTGACGGAAACTCTTTCTGTGCCATTGAGTCCTACCACTGGACTGTCAGAGCAGCACCCACATTAGATGCCTGGTGCGTTCTCCTCATAGACATGCAAATATTGCAGTGTATCATTGTGTGCTTTTCTATGAGTGCTCTATTTTATTTTACTTCATTAAAATACAGATTTTACTTACTTGTACATTTCTCAATTTTTTCATAGCTAGCAACAGCTATCATTACTGAGTGGTTAACAATATTCGACACATATCTCAATAATTGTCAAAGAGTGAAGATCTACATTTAAGAACAATTCAGGAATTCTAGAGGCCCCATTCTCGACTATGAAAACTAGAAAAATTTACAAGGAGCAGGTGGAAATGCTACCAATTTGTAGGATAGTAAGACAATCAGTTATCCACTGTTGAAGAAATAAAGGAAGACAAAGTATTTCTATCTGACTAGCTTTGTTATCAAAAATGTTTTTGGATTAATCAATATTGTCTTATGACTCTAAGTGTTTTGCTTGAGTGTATGTTTTTGCACTACACGTGGGCCTGGTGCCTATTAAATTAAATGTGGGTGTTATCTCTGTAATAGAATTACAGAAAGGTTTATGCTACAAAATTGGTTCTGGGACATGAATGCAAGTTTTCTTTAAGGACAATAAAAGCTCTGAACGGAAACAGATCTTGAATAGATTCTTGTTCATTCAACCAGAATTAATTCTTTATATAAATAGTGATATATCTTCTTTTGTCACAAAACAACTTTAGTCTATATTCTCATGCCTGGAATCTAGAACCCCCAATAACACCAAGAGACCATATCCAATAAAATTAAATATTTCTTTGAATTACAAGTTAACTTGGGTTCTCTATCCATCCAACAAAGCAGATGGAGTAGAGCAGACTTCCCAGCTGCAGTGGGGTAGGGCACTTATTAGAGGTAGAGCGAGGGGGTACATCTGGGGTCTAAAAGTTGCATAGTAACAGTCTCGGGATTGAGCTGGAGGAATCCGCTATGAGTTAATTGGTCAGTTACAGCTACAGAAAGTTTACTATAATTGGAGAAGATCCCTGGGACTGCTAATGCTGTTGCTATGTTTGACCATTATCAGGAAAGTGTATCTGGAGCCTGCTAGCTAACTCTGTGACTTCTGATTGGTTCCTTACCATATGCAGGATGTCTGGCAGTTTCTTCCCCGTATTAGGAAAAAATAAGGAAAGGTCAGGGCCTCAGGATAGAGGCTACGTGACAGTTTCTCCCCAGTGATTTGGGTAAGGTCAGAGATTCAACACATCCTACTGAGTCAGGGCCTTACATCTTGCTGTGTCTTTTCTGTAGGAAGTCATGGCTGCTAAAGTTGGGGGGCTTGGTGGGGGTGTGAGCCTTTCAATACTTTCATATTTGTTTCAGTGTCAACAGAACTAGGTCCTTTGGACATTTTGAGAGATTTCCCTTTTATTTTGCAAATTTCATGAGCTATTAATCACAGTGTTAATTGTTTAGAGTATTTTTTCTGGTTTGAAGCTGGAGTAACACAGACTACTTCATTAATTTTTCTTTTTTAACTTTATTTTCTCATCATCATCATAATTACCGCCTAGAGTATGACTGATTAAATCCATTGAAATGTCACTCTGAGATGAGAAATAAATCTGTATGTGGACATCAAATCCTCCAAGCTATACTTGTGAGAAAGAAAATTGCCTTGATAATCTTTCAAAATAAGTTGATATTTTATTTAAATAATTGCTTGAAAGAACACACTCTTTTGTTCGTATAGTCTATATTCAAGTACAACAACCTTCTCATGGTGTCATGATGAGATAAATTTTGAAATAGTGTTACATGAAAATACTTTTCTCATGGCAGATTTGTGTGTTGTAGATTCATATGGTCCCATATAGATTTCATGTATAAATTTGTCAATCATTCCTAATGCTATTGTCAGCAGTCACCGCTGATTTCCTTTCTTTGTGTCATAACATGGAAGACATATACAGTGACTCCATCTACAAAACCCTCTATAATGAGATTCCATTTTCACCCTGAGGATAGCTACTATTTCAAATCTCTTCTGTGGCTTGTGATTTAGGGTCATAGGATTATAGGCCTTGTCACATTAAAAATAACAATGAGAGAATGGAATAAGCGTGATCTTGAGATTTGGAGTGAGCAAAACAAGTAACTTTAACTTCACTATTTACTACTCAAATCAGAATATGTAAATGTTTATTTGGATATGTGTAATTCAAGGAACCATTCCATCCTTCCACTCTTAACTCATTGAGAAAATGCACATTTACATTAAATTTTTTGATTCTGCATAAGATGAAGGTATAGTGATTGAAAATGAACTAGGTAATTCTGGTAGAACATCAAGCTTCTCCCACATTTCAGAATCTCAGGATCCGTTTTGCTTTGGAGAATCAGCGACTCCAGGGCACATAGTGTCACTTACCATCCAATGAAAGGCAGGAGCTTAAGGAAAGGTCATTCAAAAGTGATGAAAAGAAAGATGCTGGCTAAGGGAAAAAAATCTGTGTTCAGTAGATCAGAAATTTTAAATACGTATTTCAATATAAAATGCAATAAGAAATTCCTGGTGTAGAAGGCTCTAACTCATGCCTCCTTATAAAGAAAGAAAGAGAACTTGCCCGTGACATCTTTTCCTGCCATTTCTTACACATTCTCTCAGTGCTAACACTCAGATGATTACTATTAGGCGGTATTTACTTTATTTATACTATGGGAGAATGAAAGTATATTAACAAAAAAAGTATATATGTAGTTCAGAGTTGTCCGTGAAATTCACTAAGATCACTTGTGATACAATATTTATTCTTGATCATCAGGTATGTGGTATATTTCCAACAATATTTTTTCTCTTCAGTTGTTCTACGATTCACAAGACTACAAAGGTCTCTTAATTTAAAGCTTTCATGGGTTTTCAAGTGCCATGATGTCACAGAGCAGTCGGAATAGTCATTGAGTCTCCATGTGTTGTTTGACACCCGGACATCCTGGTGAAAGCAATTTTACAGCTATTATTGCTGTTGCTGCATGCAACCATTATCAGGAAAACAGGTCCAGAGCCTGCAAGCTAACTTCTGTAACTTCTGATTGGTTCCTATGGAGTATGTCTGGAAGTTTCTTTCCAGTAATTACGGCAAAGTCAGGCAAGGTCTGGGGTTTAGGATTGAGGATGTCTGGCAGTTTGTCCCCAGTAATTAGGACAAGGTCAGAGACCCACTGCAGTCTTCTTACTGATTGATTTGTATCTTGCTGAGTCTTTTCTGTAGGCAGTCATGGCTGATTAAGTGGGGGGCTGGTTGAGGGTCTGGGCCTTTCATATTTGCTACAATGTCAAGAGAACTAGGGCCTTTGAGCATTTTGAGAGTTTTCTCCCTCTGTTTTGTTAGTTTTTTGAGCTATTAATCACAGTGTTAATAGTTTAGAGTTTTTCTCTGCTTTAAACCTGAAGTAGCACTTACAAACTACTTCTTTAGGTTTTCTTTTCTTAACTTCAATTACCTCATCATCAAAATCATCATCACACTAATCATAATCATCTCCACAGTATGAACTCTTATGTCAGTTGAAATTTCACTATGAGATGAGATAAATGTGTATATGAGAGAGAGGTTTGAATATCCAGGGAAGTCGCAGGCCCCTGAAACCCTGTGGTAACCAGGTGCACTGGACAAATGCAGAGGGTTGAGCACCATTTTAGTGTTTCTGCTGCTGTGTTGGAAGTTGGAGATCCTGGGGTACAGTGGGGAGATTGAAAAGCTGCATAGAATGTTCAGTCATTCGTTTCCCACTGTGAGGTCATGATGAGAAGGTTAGTGATGAAGATCTCCCTCTCTTTTCCTTCAGCTTATCCTGGGTCTATTTAAATGAGCATCTGGAAATTTCCTTCAGGTCTTAAACATGCTTCCGAGTCTCAAAATCCAACTGATAGTGAACATGTTCACAACTTTATCTTTCTGGCAGTTTTAACCTTTTGCTCCTTCAGTTTTTATTAAATTTCTTTCTTTTTTTTTTTTTTGGTTCTTCGAGACAGGGTTTCTCTGTAGCTTTGGTGCCTGTCCTGGAACTAGCTCTTGTAGACCAGGCTGGTCTCGAACTCACAGAGATCTGCCTGCCTCTGCCTCCCGAGTGCTGGGATTAAAGGCGTGCGCCACCACTGCCCGGTTTAAATCTCATTTTGGTTACATATCTTCCCCTGAAAAATATTTAGTATTTGTTGTTTAAAGCACTATCTGGTTTCTGTAGAATTATAACATATTGAATAATTTTTTTATCTAAACTCTACAGTATTGAAATTTTTCATGTATCCATGTTGTCTTAATCTAAAACCTTTGCATATTATAAGTAATATCTGTGTGCTCTTTTTGATTCTGTATTGTGCTTTACATTCTTATTTTCTTTATTTACTGCATTCTTTATTTTCTAATTGACCAACAAACTACTTCAATATAAGATTGGTTGGTTCGATATCAAACACTATCTATTGTCTCAAATGCTTGCTATTGTTTTATAAGAGCACTTAAAAATTATCCTAGTTTCAAAGAACTTTTATCCCATTTTTGAAACAATTATGGAAATATAAGAGCTGTGTGTATTGACTTAAGATAATCTCTCCTTCTGTCATCGTTTTGCATCTTATCTCCTAGTTGGTTCTTTCCTTTTGCCTATTCTGTTGCAATAAAGGTTAGGATATTTTTCATTTTGGAGAGATGTGTGAACTAAACATTGTCATTTTCAGTTTGACATGTTTTAGTTACTAAGGGTTCCTTAGTAAGTAGTTCAATTATTGTGCGACATCGATTTTTATGAGTTGGATCAGAAAAACAATGAAAGATAACATCTGAATGGATTAGTTAGAGAAAGCTGAATGATTTCCATTAAATTGCTATTTACCAATGTAGGCATTAAAGAACCAAGTTAGTACTTAATCTTGCAGAGCCTATGCATTCAAAACACTTGGTGGAATGTGTGACCCCAAAATAGTGCCTCTTATAATATTTTCAGGAGCTTTTTTTTCCACCTTAAATATCTGACTTAGGAAGGAAATATTGCAATGAATCAGAGAAGGCAAGATGAAGCGGCAGAAGTTAACAAACTAATCACTAAGACCTGCTACCATGATTGAGCTATTATTTGTCTGTAAATTCTAACATGGTTATCTCTGCAAACTACCATATCTTTATGGGTTGAAAATAAGCTAATGATGACAAAAAGAAAGATGGGAGAAATAGTGATGGAAACTTTTCTTGTGCTTATGATTCCTACCACTGGACATCCAGTACAGTACGCACATTAGATGTCTGATGCTTTCTCCTCACAGACCTGGTATATTGCAGTGTATCATTGTGCTTTCTGACATGAGTACTCTATTGTTTTTACTTTATTAAAATATGGAGTCTACTTGAGCCTTTATCAAGATTTTTATATCTGACCAAGTTATTACTGTGTGTTTAATAGCATTCTCTCTATATAAACAAATAGGTAAAAGATACAGCTCAACTTTTAAAAACAAAGCAGGAATTTTGGAGACCATATTCTTGGCAATAAATACTTGACAGATTATCCAGACACAAGTAGGTAATGCTACCATTTTGCAGTATAATAAGAAGAACCAGTTATCCACTATTGAAGAAATAAAGGAAGACAACGTATTTCTACCTGATGAGCTTTGTTATCTAAAATCTTATTTAGATTAATTTATTTTGTCTTATGAGTGTAATCATTTTTGCTTGAGTGTATGTTTTTGCACTGCATGTGAGCCTGGTGCCTATGGAATTAGTATGTGGGTATTAGATCTCTGTAACAGAATTACAGAAAGTTTTATTTGAAAATATTGATTCTGGTAAAGGAAGGCATGTTTTCTGTAAAAAAGAAGAGAAGCTCTTAACCACTAAGTCATAGATCTTCAATAGATTCCTGTTTATTCAATAAAAATTAATTCTTCATATAAATGGTGACATGACTTTTTTGGTAAGAAACTAACTTTAGTCTCTACTCATTTGCCCAGAGTTGGGACAACCCAAAACCACCAAGAGACCAGATCCAATGGATAAGCAAAAGTCTTTTGAATTACAATTTAACTTGGGTTTTCAATCCATCCAAAACAGTGGGTGAAGGAGGAGGGACCCCTAGCTGCAGTGGGGTGGGGCATTTATTAGGGGTACAGCCAGGGGGATCATCTGGTGGCCTGGAAGTTGCATAGTAACAGTCTCCAGATTGGTCTGGGGAAACCTGTCCTGAGTTAATTGGTCAGTTGCAGCTGCAGAATGGTCCCTGTACCTGAAGGCCAATCCTGGGGCTCTGACTTCTGTCTCTGGATTCCACCATTATCAGTAAATTAAGTCCAGAGCCTGCCAGCTAACTTCTGTGACTTCTGATTGGTTCCTTACCATATGGAAAATATCTGGCAGTTTCTTCCCAATTATTAAGGCAAACCAGGCAAGATCTGACCCTCAAGATAGAGGCTATCTGGCAGTTTCTTCCCAGTAATTAGGGAGAAGTCCCGCAAGGTCGGGCCCTCAGGATAAAGGCTATCTGGCAGTTTCTCCCTCTTGGTAATTAAGGCATGGTTTGGGACTCAGCACATTCTGATGACTCAGGGGCCTACATTTTGCTGTGTCTTTTCTGTAGGACTTCATGGCTGCCAAACCAGGGGGCTGTATGAAGGTCTGGGTCTTTCAATACTTTCAATTTTACTTCATTGCCAATAGAACTAGGTCCTTTGGGCATTTGGAGAGTTATTCCTGCTCTGTTTTTTAAGTTTTTTGAGCTATTAAACATAGTGTTAATAGTTTTGATTTTTTTTTTCTGGTTTGATTCTGGTTTAGCACTTACGGACTTCTTTATTAGTTTATATTTTCTTGACTTCATTTTCTCATCATCAAAATCATCATCATCATCATCATCATCATCATCATCATCATCATCATCATAACAATATGTCATTCTTCTTTTGCCCCATCCCCTAAATCAGTCATTCTTTAGAACAGGTGATACTTGTTGTCATCTTTGTTCCTTTAAGGTGATAAAGATTCATACCTTTAATTCCAAAGGAAAAAAAAAGTTTAAAGTCTAAAGGGATCATGTCCTTGACTGTATAGTCTTGATGAGGTGAAAGTACCAACTTCCAAATGATAGAATCATGAAGGAACTAATTGCTGGCTGCTCTTTAGAACAGAAACACAGGACAACGTAACAGAAGGGCTTCTGTTTTAGTTTTTATTCATGTATTGATATTGAAAAAAGTGACAAGAGACATGACATCACCATCACCAAAGATATCAGGATCCTGATAATCAGATACTCTGTGTGCATCAGCATACTTAACAAGGTTCAGTCAGCAAATCTTAGAAATCACTTAGTATATGCAAAAATATTTAAATACTTAAATAGCAATGTTAACACATATGTTCTTTGAGTAGCAATGATTACCATGTTTACCCATTTCTGAATACTTATTCTTCGTTTATTCATTTGTCTATGTCAGTACGTACCATACAAGCAATACATACTTGTATGTGTCAGGGCATCTATGAAAATGAGAAAAAAACCTTGAGCTTCAGAGTTCTCTGTTTTTACGATTTGAGTCCTGATAATTGAATTCAGTTCAGTATTTGCTTCTTGAACTATTTTAATAGACCCATTTGAGATATTTTATATTATTTCTTGTCCTTCAAAGTGGACACATGCATACATGAGTGTGTGAGTGTGTATATCTGTGATTGTAAATATTCCCACAAATATTCTAGTAATGGTTTATGTTTGTTGCTATTTCCCTTAGAGGCATTCATTGTAAATTTACATTCACTCAAACAAATTTTAAACATTTCAGATTTATGGGGGAATAAAAATCATGTTTTCACAGGGTGATCTAGTGCAAATTTTAGGCAAGCATGCCCTGGGTATCAGTAGACTCAAACTGACCAAAATTTTACTCCAAAGGGTAAAAGTTTCCTAACAGAAATGTTTGGTGATGCTACATGCTGGCAAGAATCATTACATTAAAGTCAAATGAAAAGAAAGGGAACCCAGCTCTATACACTGCAAGACAGAAAATTAGTGTATTGTCAAGTCTGTGGTTCTTCCTAAAATTGTTTACCTATGTTTTTAATAACTCTGGAATTTATAGGGTAGCACTTAGAAGTGTCCTGAATCAGGACCAAGAACCTGAAAACAGTTTGGTTGATCTTAAAAACAAGCCCTTGTCAGTGTCATTATGTCAATCATGTAGTGTACAGGAGCAACATGGGGATGTTAACTCTATTGAATGAATCTTTTTCTGAATTTCCTGATTAATTAAGATATGTTAATTGACTGAGGACAAGTTCCTGAGGCTGGATTGATTGGACACAGATTATAACCAACCAAAAATTCAAGAAACAATGTGGAAATTTGTGTGTTTGTTTTTAAAGGAGCAAACATACATTTCATGAGATGCTAGATGCCCACAGCTAGTAAATGTCAGAATTCTGCTGGGCTTCCCTGTCACTTGCATACCCTGTCGCTTTATGAGACAAGTTCCACCCTATCTTGCCAAGGCAAGCTAATCTACCTCCTCACCACTTCTCTCTCTCTCTCTCTCTCTCTCTCTCTCTCTCTCTCCCAATATTTCTTCTGTAGAGATAAACACTGCCTCTCCCTTTCTGCTTTCCCCATTCTCCTCTTTCTCTGTCTCTCTGTCTCTCTCTTCATTTCTCTCTTCCCTCATAATCCCCTTACTCTTTTTTTTTGGTGCATATGTTTTTAATTCCTGTAAACGATGCAGATACCGTAAATTAGATGATACAACCAACACTTTATAAGGCAGAGAAATACAGAACTTGTGTAAGTGCTGATGCAATGTACCCTCAAGTAGGAAGGAAAGAATAGAAACACAAGTGACACATACAAAATATGGAGAGACCTGGTAATGTGTCTATTATATGCCTGTCACTTCCTTGTAACTGTCAAAACAAATATGTCTAGGTTGTTGAGTGACTACTCCTACTCGGTCATGGCTACAATTAAAATTAATCATAGTGTTAAAGGAATTGACAATGATAATTCAAGAATGATAACACCATAAAACTTGATATATGTATATATATATGTTTGAAATCATGAGCAATTCATTTAACTAGATCAGAATAATCTACAAGTGTAATTTATATAGTTATTTACCAGATATCGTTGGTGGATTTCCTTATTTGTGATTATTCTATATTGATGGTATGAACTAAGGATTTCATGATAATAAACTACACTAGAAATTAAATTCTAGAACCTTCATTAAATCATAATTACATACCCCTTACGAATGTAATTCCCAGATGTACCCCATGACAGTATGTGTGCTTTGATGCTGTTTTCTTTCTGAAATTTATGTGAAGTACAGATTTTTTTTATTCTTTTTTAATTAATATTTCCACCTGCTCCCCGTTTCCCATTTCCCTCCCCTCCTCCCAAATATTGCCCCCTCCCCCCTTCCCCTCCCCCATCCCCACTCCTCTTCTTATATCCTTTCCAATAGCCAGTAAATGAACTGTGCACCCAATTTCTCTTCAAGGTGTATCTGCCTGTCTCCCACTCGCTGTGGCCCCCCAACCACCAGGTGAACTTCCAGGGTCATGCCGCTGGTAAATACTTCACTGGTGCTATGATTAAGATAAATCTCAAATGTTAACTTAAAAACCAGTACAGTCAAGCTTGGGCAGAGATCTCCAGGTGTATTCTATATTATAGACATAACTTTAAATATATGCCAGATAAACAGCCCTCACCTCTCAGAGATCATGGGGAATATGTAATTAAAATATCTAATTATTTAAAGGCTTTTCGTAACACACAGAGAGAGAGGTTGGCTCCTAACAGCAGCACCCCATTTCTTCCAAAGAATACAGTAGATAGGTGGACACAGAACAACATCCACCCACAATTTGTTTCATCAAGCGAAAGTGCTAACCACTGGGTGGAACTGGCTTTCATCTAAACTCCTGAAGATCTACAAACAGTGGATCTAATTGCCTAGAATAGACAGCCTAGCTGCTCGGGGCAAGTAGGCTTGTCTTCCTACAGATATCCTAACCCACAGGGTCTTCTAAAACCTGGCAGGCCCTGCGTCAACAGAAGACAAATACAACCCTGATTCTCCTGCCCTTGACGTCAATGGAGTAACCTGAGGAGTGGCTCTAGGTAGTCAGTCGAGTAAGTTCTCCGTCTTTTTAAATTCAATAATCAAGTAAAATTGTATCCTTCTCAAAGATCTATGATGCAATTTGATGGCTGAGAGGATTTGCCAGTTTAAAAGGACAACATCACTTAATCTCAAATATTAAGTTAAATTCAGTACAGTCAAGCTTGGACACAGGTCTCCAGGCAGATTCTATACTGTAGTCATAACTTTAAATACATACCCCATAAACAGTTCTCGAGCTCTCGGAGATCTGAGGAATATGGCATTTCAATGTCTAATTATTGAATGTCATTTCATAACAGAGGGACAGGTTGGCTCCTAGCAGCAGCACCCCATTTCCTCCAAAGAAGACAGAAGACAGATGGGCAGAGAACAACATCCATCTGAAATTAGCTTCAACAAGTGAAATCGCCTTTCATCTAATCACCTGAAGATCTTTAGACAATGGAACAAGTTAACTAGAATCAACAGCCTAGCTGCTCAGCCAAGGTAGGCTTGTCTTTCTACAGATTTCCTAATGCACAGGATCTTCTAAAGCCTGGCAGACCCTGCATTAACAGAAGACAAATACAACCCTGATTCTCCTGCCCTTGACGTCAATGGAGGAACCTGAGGAGTGACTCTAGGTAGTCAGTCGAGTAAGTTCTCTTTTTTAATTCAATAATCAAGTAAAATTTTTCCTTCTCAAAGATCTCATATGCAATTTTATGGATGAGGTGCTTTGCCAGTTTAAAAGGACCATCTCACCTACCCAATTTCACTATGTCTTCTTACCATGTTCTAAATAAAAGGTGTTTTAAGATATACAAATGCAGGTTATTAAAATGTGTACCTGCAAAATTATAAAGGTCTGAGGACAAAAATAAGTTATCGAATTTCTCTCTCATGCTGCCTTCTGCCTTTCATAGTCTTATCAAGATATTAAGTTCTCTTGGGTCATTTTCTAAAGATACTTTTCATTGGGCAAAAACATCAGTCACAGTCATTTTTGTGTAAATATGCTGCTGTTCATACAAACTCAAAGAACTCTTGTGAGTTCCATGGACTCTAATTGAAGCATTCACCTTAAACAAGTCTGAAACACAGCTCTCACACCTGAAACAGGTCAGATATACTCCTCTCTCAATTCTTGTCCTGACACCATCCTTTTCCTCAATTACCAGGACCTAAAGAAAAGTTTTACTTCCCAAAATTAACCTTGCCCTCTCCTCTGCCAACACTCCATCTGGTCAAAGAGACACTGAACAGTTAGTTCCACATCACAAATCCTGGACAGGAGCAAAGCAACCAGCTACCCCAGGGTGTGACCAACACCCACCTTTCCCAGGTCTCCTAAGACTGCAATGTCCAAAAACCAGTAGGAAGTAGTAGAGAACACGATAGCTCCATCCCCTTAAACTGTTGAGCCTACCTCCTTATCTTTTGATTATAAAAAAAGGTAGAAATGATATAATTCTTCTGAACTTCCCTGTGACATTGGTACTCTGTTCCACCTACACTCAATCTCCCCCAGCTCACCATGAAAACTAATCCTATCTTCTCTCTCTCTCTCTCTCTCTCTCTCTCTCTCTCTCTCTCTCTCTCTCTCTCTCTCTCTCTCTCTCTCTCTCTTGTACCATAATTCCCTAACCCTTATATCCTTCACCATACCCACTAAATACACCCTATACCAAAGATTTCTCTGTATGCCATATCTGTTTGCCTCCAACCCACTGTGGCCTCCCATCCACCAGGGGACCTGCCAGGGTTATGCCACAGTAAATTTTTCAGTAAGTCTAAATGTAGACGAAATATAGATTTTTCCAGCTCTGGAGTTAATTTATTCAAGGAAAAATTTACTATCATTTCACTTACCTTAATTCTATTTTTTTCTTGGTGAAACTGAAGAATGAGTGTTTTGATTTTGTTTGAAATCCTCCAGTGTTTTAGTTAGGGTTTCTATTGTTTTGAAAAAGAACCATGATCATGGTAACTCTTATAATGAAAACATTTAATAGGGGTGGCTCACCATATGAGCCATCTGGGAAAACTCCAAACTCTTTCTCCTTGTCTGATGTCAAAACCTTCTTTACGTCTTCATCTTTATTCAGCTCTGTTGACTGCACCACACTTCTTTCTCCTTGACTGGGTACACTCCCTGTTAGCAGCTATCCTTAGAAGATATCCCATTACCCTGACATCTCTAACATATTGGGTTTTCCAAGGCAATCCAGGTTTCAATGTCACAGATTCACGAAATGGTATCTCTTGACCCCCATTCAGGTAAACTCCTAATCTATGCTCAACCTCAGCATTTTCCTTAGGCATGGACACAAACTGCATAAACTCTTTTATCTATGATAAACTCTAAAACCCAAACAATGTTCCCAAAGCTACCAAGTTCTGCTGCTTGTCAGGGATGGAACATGCTGCCCTCATTCAATTACATTTTCATCAACTCTTTGTTTTTCATACTTATGTTTATTGCCTAGGCATGGTTCTCCTGAAACTTACTCTGTAGATCAGGTAGGCCTTAAACCCAGAGATCCACCTGGCTCTACTTTCTAATTGCTAAGACTAAAGGTGTGCTAATCGACATCCAGTTCTAAGCTTTTTCTTAGTTCCTTTTCACAAGTTGGAAACTTAGCTGAGTGAGATCTTGCTTTTGAGTTCACCACTCCCAAAATTACATTTCCTAAACTGTTAATTTCCTTGAACAGAGTATTTTACTCCATTCTACTTCTTGCTGCTTTTTTCTCCCATACTTTACAATTATACTTTTGTAATTGACCTTGCCTAACTTGTTCCTTTTCATCATAAACCTTACTTAGAGTTACCACTAATAACCAGACTGTAAGGTCAGTCGTAGGCCCTTTGATATTTCCGCTGCCAATGGAATTAATCCAAAACTCATTACTTTAGCCTTAGGCAGATTTTTCAAACAAGGGCAAAAAAAGCTATATTTTCCACCAAGATATCGCAGACCAGTTTGCAGAACATGCTAATTTTCTTATGCTCTGAAACCTCTTGATCTCCATAGTTCATCAAATTGCATTCAGCACCACTGTCTTCCATGGTCCTACTAGTATTGCCCAGTGAAATCACACGTAAGGCATCCCTTTGCTTTCCTAATATAAACTCCCAAAGTCCATATTACTCTAAGCAAAACATGAGCAGGCTTTTCATGGCAGTACCCCAGTCCCTGGTGTCAGTTTTTATCTTAGTTAGAGATTCTATTTGGGTGGCTTGCTTACAGGGACACAGGTTCAGTTCAATATCATCATGGTGGGGAGTGTGGTGGCATGCTGGATTAGTAGCTGGCATTTTTAAATTGTGCAAGCAACAGAAAGTCAACTGAGATACTGGACTGTTGTAGGAGGCCGCTTGTTTGTTCCCAGATGTTCAGACCTGAATTAGTCACACAGAAATTGTATTAATTAAATCACTGCTTGGCCCATTAGCTCTAGTTTCTCATTGGCTGACTCTTACATTTTAATTTAACACTCTCCATTAATCTGTGTATTGCCATGTGGCTGTGGCTAACTGAATATAGTTCCGGCATCTGTCTCCGGTGGGGCTCCATGGCTTTTCCTTGACTCTGCCTTCTTTTCCCCAGGATTCAGTTTAGTTTTTCCCACATACCTAAGTTCTGCCTTGCTACAGGTCCAAATAAGTTTCTTATTAATCAATAGTAATCATAGCATACAGAGGGAAATCCCACAACATTGGATAGTATTCTTGCGTGAAACCTCAAAGTCCATACCCACAGTGATATACACGTCCTCTGTCAAGGTCATAGACACTCCAACAAGAACACACCTTGTTCCACTGTTAATGAAATTATGGGGGCCCATTACATTCAAAGTACTACATATAGCAAATGTGATTAATAATAATACCTCTCAGCCCTCAATAAAGAATCTTTTTACATTATACAGAGGCTATTGTAGTTTTTCTTTGTTGTTCAAAATGAAAAGAACAAGTGCCCAACTAAGTCAGTACATTGAGAGTGTAATGTTTATACCAAAGACTCAGACAGTTTTGTGGAAGTGGAAGCAGAAATCTTTAAAAAAAAATTAAATTTAAAACTTTAAATGACAACTATAAAATAACAGCATGTTAAACATTCACTACTTCTTTAATATGTATAATTTATTAAAGTAAATACATACACACATGTTATATATATGTGTACACACACACACACACACACACATATATCATGAATGTAAAGTGGAATCTTGTTAAAGTAAGGATTCCATTGAAAAAAGGTATAGATATTAAAGAAAGTAATGGGATGTTAATGGCTAAGATGTATTATATACAAGCATAAAACAGTCTAATAATTAAAGTGAAATAAAGACTAATGAAATAACTCAGCAGACAATGGTATTGATGTTCAACCTTGGCAATTAGAGTATAATCTCCGGAACATATATAAAAGTGCATGTTGAAAACTAACTACACAAAATCTCCTCTGAGCTTCACATATATTCAAGAATGAATGCATACAAACACACACACACACACATACACACATAGTATAAAGATTAACCTTCCTTGTCTTGTGGTAGATTATTCCCAGTGTTCCAAGAAACAGTCACACTGACTTACAAAGTGACTCTACAAGTTTGCACTACCACCAGCAATGGAGGGGTGTTTGCTCCACATCCTCTCAGTATGAACTGTCACTGTGTTTTTCATCTTAGGCATTCTGAAAGGTGTAAGGTGAAATCTCAGAGTCATTTTAATTGTCATTTCCATTATTGCTAAGGATGTTAAACATCTTCATAAGTGTTTTTCAGATAGACAAGATTCTTCTGTTGAGAATTCTTTGTTGAGAACTGTACCCCATATTGAAGTGGATTACGTGGTTTGTTGATATCTAGGTTCTTGAGCTCTTTATGAATTTTGGAAATCAGATATCTGTCAAATGTACAGTTGGTGACAATCTTTCCCTATTATTTATGCTGGTAATTTGTCCTACTTATGGTGTCCTTTGCCTTACAGAAACTGTTCAGTTTTATGAGGTCTTATTTAATAATTATCTATCTTAGTGCCTATTCCATTGGTGTTCTCTTCAGGAATATATATCCGATGCAAATGTGTTTGAGAGTATCTCCCACTTTTTCTTCTATCAGGTTTAGTGTATGTGGATTTAGTTTATGAGCTTTTTAATACACATAAACTTGAGTTTTGTGCAGAGGAATACATATGGATCTATTAGCATTCTTCTACATGATTGCATCCAGTTACACCAGCACCATTTATTTAAGATGCTTTATTTTTTCCATTATATAATTTTTGTTTCTTTGACAAACATCAGGATCCATAGGTTTTAGGTTTACATCTCAATCTTTGATTTCATTCCAGTGACTCACCTATCTGTTTTATACCAATCTCATGTAATTTTTCTTACTATAGCTCTGTAGAAGAGCTAGAAATCAGTGATGATGATACTTCTGGAAGTTCTTGTACTTTGCAGGGTTCTTTTAACTATGCTGGATTTTTTTATGTTTCTATATGAAGTTGAATATTGTTTTTTCAAGTTCTTTAAAGAATTGTATTGAGATTTTAATTTTGACAAAGCAGGTCTACTGCACTGTAGTTTTCCTAGCTATCTCATGTTAGGAATCAATATTTGAAAGTATGTTGAGATCGAAAGGTTACAGAAGTAATTTTTTCAGCATACTTAGCATATAGATCGTGTAGGGCTGAACATACTGGGTGGCTGTGTAAATTGCCTGAATGCTTGATGCCTCGTGTACAGTCATCGAACCAAGAAGTGTCAGAGCTTGGGGTGGCTAAGCATTCTGCCAGAACTTTGGCCTCTCTGGTTGGAAGAAGCCCTAACTGTTAGGATTGATTTTATTGTTTCATTCTTAGGCAAAACAATAGTAATTGTCTTTCCCCTAGGTACATGTGCTACTTAATCTCATTTACTTGGCAACAAGATTGCTGGAGAGGATGTGGAGTAAAGGGTACACTCATCCATTGCTGGTGGGAATGCAAACTTGTGCAACCACTTTGGAAAGCAGTGTGGCGGTTTCTCAGGAAATTTGGGATCAACCTACCCCAGGACCCAGCAATACCACTCTTGGGAATATACCCAAGAGATGCCCTATCATACAACAAAATTATATGCTCAACTATGTTCATAGCAGCATTGTTTGTAATAGCCAGAACCTGGAAACAACCTAGATGCCCTTCAATGGAAGAATGGATGAAGAAAGTATAGAATATATACATATTAGAGTGCTACTCAGCAGTAAAAAACAATGACTTCTTGAATTTTGCATGCAAATGGATGGAAATAGAAAACACTATCCTGAGTGAGGTGAGCCAGACCCAAAAAGAGGAACATGGGATGTATTCACTCATAATGGGTTTCTAGCCATAAATAAAGGACACTGAGCCTAAAATTCGTGATCCTAGAGAAGCTGACAGGTATCAATATCTAGAGCTTTATCCATTCTTACCTAGGACTTTAGTGGTATTTGACAATGTCATTCCACTAAGTCAAGTAATTTTTAATGATATATTTCCCTATCACCTATGCCATCCTTTTCCAATAAGCAACTGTAATATTTTTCATAAGCTCTGTTATCTTATGACTGTTTGTCCAGTTTGGTAGGTTTTACTCTGGTTCTCAACATCAGCATAGCAAAATGAAATTAAAAGTCCTAATTCCTTGAACATTATCTTTCACTGTAATTTCTACAACAGGTGCTCTACTCATAGTGGGTAAGTATGTTGAGATCAAATAAGAGTCCAAACTCAAGATCCAGGGGAATTGTAGAGATGGGTGACAGAAATTTGTCCCCATTCTCATGACAAGAGCTGACATCCAAATCTCTAATTATATATCAAAATTCATCTTAATTGTGTCTTAAATTATAACACTACTTCTGGACAAGAAGAGAGATTTAGAGTCCCTCACCAGCTACCTAAGGTCAACAGTTCTTTTGACCTCTCTCTGTGTATACTGTGTTTCCTTTATGCTATCAGTCATTTCAACCTAAACCAGGAACTCTAGAACATGGTTCATATGCCATTTTTGCATAGTTGTGTGTCTTGTCACTAGATGATAAAAGACCTCCCTTACCAACTGAAAATATTACATATCTCTGGCCTCTTGCCCTCTACCTTCCACTTGTGAAAACAACTGTTAAGTCTATAACATTTTCTCAAAGTGATAGAGACTTTTAAAACATGGTTTGCTCTTAATGGAGGCTGTGTGTTAATATTAGTAATTAATATTGGCATTAAGAAACCTGCCATTGCCGTGGAGATTATCTCAGTCGTTAAAGCCACTGAATATTCTTCCAGAGAGTCTGTGTTCAATTTACAGCACCCACGTCTGTGCTCAGAAGGATCTGAGACACCAGTACCAGGGGATGAGTGGGACTCTGCTGCCCTCACCATAATCTGCAGACAGTGAATTCCACATACATCTATCCAAACACTCTAACAGAAAATAAAATAAGTCATTTTAAAATCTGTCTTTGCAATTGACATTGTTTTTGATTTTTCTAGACATAGTTTTTCAATAGCTAAGAATCCAGTCCTGGAACTGGCTCTGTAGACCAGGCTGGCCTTGAACTCACAGAGAAAGGTCTGCCTATGTCTCCCAAGTGCTGGAAATAAAGGCATGTGCTACCACTGCCTGGCAACAATTATCGTATCTGTGAAGTAAATTCGGTCTATTTAGAAAAACTCCTAGTAAAACTGAGGCAGAAGTTGGAATTTATTGTCACACATTTAAGGCAGGATCTCTTAATGCTTTTGCTACAGCATTAAATAATGACCTCGGGGTAACGCTCCTATTATTACTTTTCCAATTCTCATTGGATAATTTTCATCCCAGGTTGTTCTTTGTATACATTGCGTAGTCTGTATTTTCAGTATTTTATATTGTAGTTTATTCAAGGGAAAACACACACACATACACATACACACACATACACTACTTATATTTCTAAATATTTCCACTGTCTGGATTGCATACAATACACCTTTATTCCTATTAAAGTTATAACCTAACATAAGTTCATATTTATGAACATCCTCATAAATTTTTAGTCAGTTATGTAATAAATAAGATATGTTGTCTAGACTATATTCTAAGAAAGAAAATTTCTTTTTGGGTTTTCTTTAATGGGGTAAAAGGTATGTAATTTTAGACTGTAGTTTTAGGACCATGAAATTATTGGGTTAGTTTTTTTGTTTTGGGGTAAGGGTTCTTGAGTTTTTTGTTTTGTTTTGTATTTTTTTCTTTCATTTTTCAAGATAGAGTTTTTTTTTTTTTTTTTTTGTAGTTTTGGAGCCTGTCCTGGAACATAGCACTTTTACATCAGGCTGGCCTCAAAATCATGGAGATCCATAACCCTTTGATTCCGCTCTGCTGGAATTAAAGGTATGTGTAACCACTGCTTGACATAGGACTATGGACTCCTAAGTCAGTTGAAATTTCAGTGTAAGAAGAGACATAAATTTGTGTGTGGACATCATATTCTCCAAGCTATAGTTATGAGAAAATAAAAAGAATTTTTTATAATTCATTGCTTTGTCAGTCTTTCAAAATAAGATGACACATTGTTTAAATATTTAATGGAAACAACATAGTCACTTGTTGCAGAGAGTCTTTACACTAGTACCCCAAACTCCTGATGCTCTCACACTGAGATGTATTTTGAAACAGAGTTATATGAAAATGCTTTTCTCAAGACAATTCATGCTTTGTAGATTCACATGGTCGCATTTAAATTTCTGTGTTAATTTGTCCATCATTCCCAATGCTATTGCCAACAGCAATACTTTCTTCAAACCTAGAGTCTGTACCCCCAAAATCCAACAAAGAGACCAGATCCAATGAAAAAGCAAAGAGTCTTTTGAATTACAAGTTAACTTGGGTTCTCTATCCATCCAACAAAGCAGGTGCAGTAGAACAGACTCTCTAGCCACAGTGGAGTGAGGCATTCGTTACAGCTAGAGCCAGGGGTTGCATCTGGGAGTCTGAAATTTGTATAGTAACAGTCTCAGGATCGGGCTCTGGGAATCTGCCATGAGTTACTTGGTCAGATACAGCTGCAGAACGTTTACTGTAATAGGAGACAATGCCTGGGAGTGCTAATGCTGTTGCTACAGTTGACCATTATCAGGAAAGTACATCTTGAGCCGCCTGCTAACTTCTCTGACTTCTGATTGGTTCCTTACCATATGGTGGATGTCTGGCGGATGTCTTCCCAGTGTTAAGAAAAAATAAGTAAAGTTCAGGCCCTCAGGATAGAGGCTATGTGACAGTTTCTCCCCAGTGATTCAGGTAAGGTCAGAGACTCAGCACATCCTGTTGAGTCAAGGTCTTACATCTTGCTGTGTCTTTTCAGTAGGCAGTCATGGCTGCCAAAGTGGAGGACTTGGTGAGGGTATGGGCCTTATGATACTTTCATATTTCATATTAGTCATTTTGAGAGTTTTACCCCTCGATTTTGTAAGTTTCATGAGCTATTAATCACAGTGTTAAACATTTAGAGTTTTTTTTTTTCTGGCTTGAACCTGGAGTAGCAGTTACAGAATTATTAATTAATTTTTATTTTCTTAACTTAATTTTCTCATCATCAACATAATAATGATAATTACCTAGAATATATACTTTTTAGTTATTTGAAATTTCACTGTGAGATGAGACATGTATTTGTATGTGGACACCTAATTCTCCAAGCTACAATTGTGAAAAAATAAAAAGAATCTTTTATAATTCATTGCCTTGTCAATCTTACAAAATAAGTTGACACTTCATTTGAATATTGTTTGATACAACATAGTTAATTGATTCATACAGTCTTTATAAAAGTACCACAGCCTCTTGATGCTCTCATTTTGTGGTAAATTTTGAAGTAGAGTTATATAAATATCCTTTTTTTCAAGACAGCTTGTGCTTTGTAGATTCATATGGTCCCACATAAATTTCTGCCTTAATTTTTTTAATCATTCATAATGCTGTTGCCAAGAGTCATTATGAATATCCCTTCTTCATGTCATAACAGAGTAGATTAATGCAGTGACTATGTCTACAGTCATCTATGAAATGAGATGGTACTTTTACCCCAAGGATAGCACTGTGTAAAGGCTCTTCTGTGGATTCTGATTTAGAGACATGAAAATATATACTTCATCACAATAGAAGTAATAGAGTATTCAATCATACTTGGCATTTAGACATAAAGCAAAGAAAATCCTGCCTACAAATCACACTCCATGGAAACTACATAACAAAAAAGATCCTAGGAGAGGCGTACATGTATTCAATCTACATGGTATTTAGAAAAAGGCAAGATCTCCTGAGTAATTGGGAGTTCAATGGAACTTGTGGAAAGGGTTGACAAGGAGGGGGGAAGAAGGCAGGAGAGTGGAAAAAAATATATCTCAATAAACACAGGGTTTTTAAGGCCAACCTGGTCTACAAAGTGAGTTACAGGACAGCCACAGTGGTTACACAGAGAAACACTGTCTCAAGAAGCTATAAAAATGAAAAAAAGAAAGATAGAAAAAAGAAAGAAAAAAAGATGGGTGCTGTAGCCATAGTCTGTTCGTTTGTTTCCTGGACTCTCTGACACATAATAAGGACACAGACACTGTATTATTACAACACTGCTTGTGCATTAGCTTAAGCATATAGCTAGGCAGCTCTTATATCTCAAATAAACCCAATTCTAATATTTTATCTTTTACCATGAGGCTCACAGTTTATCAGCAAGGTTCCAGTGCATCTGTCTCCTGCATTGGCTAAATGGCCTCTCACTGACTTCTTTCTCCAAGCATTACATTTAGTTTTCCTGCCTTTTGCTACTTGGTCCTATCTGAGGCCATCATGGCTTCTATATTCATTAACAAATAAAAGCAACACATATACAGAAGGATTCATTAAAAATGTCCTTTCTTCACATCATAACAAGGAAGATCGATGCAGTGACTATATCTACAGTCATATATGAAATGAGATGATTCTTTCATCCCAAGGATAGCACTGTATCAAGGCTCTTCTATGGATTGTGACTTAAAGACATAAAAATATATACTTCATCACAATAAAAGTAATAATGACTGTATTCACTCATAACTGGCATTTAGAAATAAAGCAAAGAAAATCCTGCCTACAAATCACACTCCAGAGAAACTACACAACAAAAAAGACCCTAAGAGAGGCATACATGTACTTAAGTCAACATGGTATTTGGAAAAAAACAAGATCTCCTGAGTAATTGGAAGTAGAGAAATGATGGAGAGGGTTTAAGAGGAGGGAGGAAGAAAGAAGGAGAGTGGGAAAAAATATATAGCTCAATAAAAACATTTTTTTTAAAAAAAAAAGTAAGAATGAGGAAACAAAATAACCTTGATCTTGAGCTTAGGAGTAAGCAGAACAACTGACTTTTATTCCACCCTTTATGACTCTAATCACAATATGTAAGTGTTTATTTAGATATGTGTAATTCAAAAAGTCTTATCTTTCTAGTCTAATTGTTCACTTATTGAGAAAATACAAACTTTACTCAAATCTTTGGATTATGCACAATATAAAGATACAGTGATTGAAAACCAATTAGGAAATTGTTGTCTACCAACAGGTATATCCCACATTTAGAAATCCCATGACTCATTAACATGGAAAATCAGTGACTCCTGTGCCCACAGTTCTACCTACCATCCAATGAAATGATAGAGATTAAGGGAAGGTCATATACACACCTTTAATTCCATTTCTTGGAGGGAGAATCAGATGGATCTCCTTGTGTTCAAGGTCAACCTGGTGAACAAACTGAGTTCCAGAACAGCCACAGTGGTTAAGCAGGAAAACACTGTCTTGGGGAAGAAAGAAGAAGAAGAAGAAGAAGAAGAAGAAGAAGAAGAAGAAGAAGAAGAAGAAGAAGAAGAAGAAGAAGAGGAGGAGGAGGAGGAGGAGGAGGAGGAGGAGGAGGAGGAGGAGGAGGAGGAGGAGGAGGAGGAGAGGGGGTAGGGAGGGAGGAAGGAAGGGAGGGAGGGAGGGAGGGAGGGAGGGAGGAAGGAAGGAAGGAAGGAAGGAAGGAAGGAAGGAAGGAAGGAAGGAAGAAAGAAAGAACAGAAATATGATGGCTGGAGCCAGAGCCTGTTCGTTTATTCCTGGCTACCTTGACCCAAAATAACCACACAGACACTGTTATTACAACACTTATTGTCAAATAATTTAAGCATATTGCTAGCCAGCTCTTATACCTCAAATAAACCTAATTCCATTATTTATATGTTACCGCGAGGCTCATAGTTTATCAGCAAGGTTCTTGCGCATCTCTCTCCTGCTATGGCAAAAAGGCCTCTCACTCCATCTTCTTTCTCAGTTTAATTTTCCTGCCTAGCTGTACACTGGCCTATCAGAGGCCAACATGGCTTCTTTTTATTATTTATTTATTTTTACTTAAAAATTTCCACCTCCTCCCATTTCCCTCCCCCTCCATCCATTCCCCTCTCCCTCCCTCTCCAGTCCAAAGAGCAGTCAGGGTTCCCTGCCCTGTGGGAAGTTCAAGGTCCTCCCCACTCCATCCAGGTCTAGGAAGGTGAGCATCCCACAAAGACTAGGTTCCCATAAAGCCAATAAATGCAGTAGGATCAAAACCCAGTGCCATTGGCCTTGGCTTCTCAGTCAGCTTTTCTTGTCCAATACGTTCAGAAAGTCCAATCCTCCTGGATATTGGAAGAAGACAAGATTGCCAGGCAAAAATTGGAAACTTGGGGGTGGGGGTGGGGTGGGGGTAAGGGAAGATGGGGAGAAAAAAGTGAGAAGGGGGGATGGAGAGAGCATGGGGGAATGGTACGGTTGGGATGGAGGAAGGGTGGATATGGGAGCAGGGAAGTATATAACATGGCTTCTTTATACATTAACCAATGAATGCAGCTCGTATAGAGAAGGACTTAACACAAGGGTGGGAAATGAAAAACGTAATGTGTTCAGAGTAGATCAGCAGTCTAAAGGTTCATTTCAATGAGAATTGTAATAGATAATTCCTGGAATAGAGGGATCCTATTCATGCTTCCATATAAAGAACAAAGGACTGCTTGGGTGTGTCATATTTTCCTGTCATTTCTTATACACATTGTGGGTGCTAACACTCAAATGAATAGAATTATGATGTTCTTAATTTATTTATAAAATGGAGAGACAAAAGTGTGTTAAAAAGGCAAATATGTAGTTCAGAGTTGTCAGTGATATCCATTCAGATGATCTTGGCTGCCATATATATTGGTGATCATCCACTATGTGGTACATTCCCATAAATATTCTTCCTCTTCGGCTCTCTATGGTTCACAAGTATAAAAAAAATCTTTTAACTTAAAAAATTCATGAAGAACCCAGTTAATTCATAATTTTGTAAAATATTAAATATGTAAAACAGTTGGGAGAATGTTTAATCAAATTGATGACTATTAAAATATTTTAAAAGCCTTTATTT
This sequence comes from Chionomys nivalis, assembly GCF_950005125.1. NCBI lineage: Eukaryota > Metazoa > Chordata > Mammalia > Rodentia > Cricetidae > Chionomys > Chionomys nivalis. The sequence continues at coordinate 32,447,534 of NC_080108.1, read as the reverse complement.
TACCTCAAGTATTTAACACAGGAAGAAAAAGTTGCAATGGCATTGGAGATGGCAAGATGAAATGGCAGACATTAACAAGCTTATCACTAAGTCCTCCTACCCTGATTGTCTCAGCTATCAGGTGTCTATGAATTCTTCCATGGTTATCGATGTAAACTATCCTATCTTTATGGAAAATAATAAAGTAAGAATGACAAAAAACAAAGATGGGGGAAAATAGTGATGGAAACTCCTCCTGTGCCATTGACTCCTTCCACTGGACAGCGAGAGTAGTACCCACATTAGATGTCTGGTGCATTCTCCTCATTGACATTCTAATATTACAGTGTATCATTGTGTGTTCTTCCGTAAGTGCTGGATTTTTTTACTATATTAAAATGCAGAGTTTTGGCTATCCTGGGTTTTTTGTTTCTCCATATAAAGTTGATTATTGTCCTCTCAAGATCTGTGAAGAATTTTGATGGGATTTTAATGGGGATTGCATTGAATCTATAAATTGCCCTTGGTAGAATTGCCATTTTTACTATGTTGATCCTCCCTATCCAAGAGCAAGGGAGATCCTTCCATTTTCTGGTATCCTCCTCAATTTCTTTCTTCATTGACTTAAAGTTCTTGTCAAATAGATCCTTTACTTCCTTGGTTAGGGTTACCCCAAGATATTTTATGCTATTTGTGGCTATCGTGAAGGGTGATGCTTCTCTGATTTCCATCTCTGCTTCCTTATCCTTTGTGTATAGGAGGGCAACTGATTTTTTGGAATTGATCTTGTATCCTGCAACGCTACTAAACAATGAAGACTGATGAGAAGCCAAGGACAATGGCACTAGGTTTCAATCCTAATACATGAACTGGCTTTGTGGGAGCTTAGCCTGTTTAGAAGCTCACCTTCCTGGACGTAGATAGAAGACCTTCGTCTTCCCGCAGGGCAGAGAATTTGGACTGCTCTTCAGTATCGAGAGGGAGGGGGAATGGTGTGGGGGGAGGAGAAGAGGAGTGGGGTTAGGGGGAAGGGAGTGGGGGGAGGGGGCAATATTTGGGAGGAGGGGAGGGAGATGGGAAACGGGGAGCAGGTGGAAATTTTAATTAAAAAAGAATAAAAAATAAATAAATAAAAAAAAAGAAGAAGATAGAGCTAATGGGCCAAAAAAAAAAATAAAATGCAGAGTTTACTTACTCATACATTAGTCCATATTCCATTTCTGGCCAAGTTATTACTGAATGTTTAATAGCATTTTATATATATATATATAAACAAAAAAGCCAAAGGGTGGAGCTCTGCTTTTAAGAAAAACACAGGAATTTTAGAGACCACATTTTGGCTATGAAAACTAGAAAGATTTATCAAAAATAGTTAGGGAATGCTATCATTTTGTCGTGTAAGAAGGACAACTGGTTATCCATTGTTAAAGAAATGAAAGAATACAAGTGTTTCTACCTAATGAACTTTGATTTCTAAAATCAATTTTGATTAATTTCTTTTTTTATGAGTATAATTCTTTTGCTTGAGTGTATGATTTTGTACTACATGTGGGGCTGGTGCCCATGGAATTGAGATGTGGGTGTAAGATCTCTGTAACAAAATGACAGAATATATTATGCCATAATATTGGTTCTGGGTTGGAAGATTTCTACAAAAACAATAAAAGCTCTAAACAAGCGAAACATAGGTCTCAAATAGATACATATACATACAAGTAGAATTAATTCTTCATATAAAAGCTGGCATTCTTCCTTGGTAAGGAAACAACTTTAGTCTATACTGTCCTGCCTAGAGTCCGGAACTCCCCCAAATCACCAGGAGACCAGATCCAATGCAAAAACAAAGAGTCTTTTTTTTTCCTTTTTATTTATTTATTTATTTATTTATTTATTTATTTATTTATTAAAGATTTCTGCCTCCTCCCCACCACCATCTCCCATTTCCCTCCCCCTCCCCCAATCAAGTCCCCCTCCCTCGTCTGCCCTAAGAGCAATCAGGGTTCCCTGCCCTGTGGGAAGTCCAAAGACCATCCACCTCCATCCCGGTCTATTAAGAGGAGTATCCAAACTGCCTAGGCTCCCACAAAGCCAGTACGTGCAGTAGGATCAAAAACCCATTGCCATTGTTCTTGAGTTCTCAGTAGTCCTCATTGTCTGCTATGTTCAGCGAGTCCTGTTTTATCCCATGCTTTTTCTGACCCAGGCCAGATGGCCTTGGTGAGTTCCCGATAGAACATCCCCATTGTCTCAGTGTGTGGGTGCCCCCCTCGTGGTCCTGAGTTCCTTGCTCGTGCTCTCTCTCCTTCTGCTCCTGATTTGGACCTTGAGATTTCAGTCCGGTGCTCCAATGTGGGTCTTTGTATCTGTCTCCTTTCATCGCCTGATGAAGGTTACTGTTCAGGAAACAGAGAAGTCGACCAATGGAATCAAATAGAAGATCCTGACTTTAACCCACAAACCTATGAACACCTGATTTTCGACAAAGGAGATAAAAGTATACAATGGAAAAAAGAGAACATCTTCAACAAACTGCTGGCAAAACTGGATGTCAATCTGTAGAAGAATGAAAATAGATCCATATCTATCACCATGCACAAAACTCAAGGCCAAATGGATTAAAGACATCAATATCAGTCCGAACACCCTGAACCTGATAGAAGAGAAAGTGGGAAGTACTCTACAACACATGGGCACAGGAAACCGCTTCCTACGTATAACCCCAGCAGCACAGACATTAAGGGCATCATTAAATAAATGGGACCTCCTGAGACTGAGAAGCTTCTGTAAAACAAAGGACACTATCACTAAGACAAAAAGGGAACCCACTGACTGGGAAGTCTTTTGAATTACAAGATTACTTGCTTTCTCTATTTATCCCACAGGGCTCCTGGAGTAGTATGTTTTCCTTCTTTAGAGCTCTTTTTGTCCTTTAAGAACAACATACATCTTAAATAGATTTCTGTTCATTCAACCAGAATTAACTGTTCATATAGATCGGAACATGTCTTCTTTGGTAAGAAAACAACTTTAGTCTATACTCTCTTGCCCAGAGTCTGGAACTTCCCTAAGCACCAGGAGACCAGAGCCAATGCAAAAGCAAAGAGTCTTTCAAATTACAAGTTAACTTGGGTTCTCTATCCTTCCAAGAGAGCTGGAAGAGTACAGGAGACTCTCTAGATGCTGGGGGTGGAGCATTCATTTCAGGTAGAGCCAGGGGATTCATATGAGGGTCTGGAAGTTGCATAGTAACAGTCTCAGGATTGGGCTGGAGAAACCTCTCATGAGATAATTGGTCAGTTTCAGCTATAAAAGCTTGCTATAACTGAGTACTATCCCTGGGGCAGTTACTGCTGCTGCTGCATTTGACCATATCTGGAAAGTACATTCAGAGGCCGGCAACCAACTTCTATGACATATGACTGGTTTCTTACCATATGACGGATGTCTGGCAGTTTCTTCCCAGTATTAGATAAAAACAAGAAAAGGTCAAGGCCCCAGGACAGAGGCTACCTGAGTTTCTCCGCAGCAATTTGGATAAGGCCAGAGACTCAGCACATTCTGCTGAGTCAGGGCCATACATCTTGCCTCCATAGGCAGTCATGGCTGCCACAGTGGGGGGCTTCATAAGGGTATGGACCTTTCAATACTTTCATATTTGATTCAATGTCAACAAAACTAAGTCCTTTGGACATTTTGAGAGTCCCCCCCCACATATCTGAAGTTTCATGAACTATGAATCACGGTGTTAATCACTAAGAGTTTTTTCTGTTTTGAACCTGGAGTAAAACTTACAGAATTGTTCATTAATTTTTACTTTGTTAACTTCATTTTGTCATCATGAAAATCATCATAATCATAACATAGTGTATGAGCTTTTAAGTAAATTGAAATTGCACTGTGAGATGAAACATAAATTTGCTCGTGAACATCAGATTCTCCAAAGTACAGTTATGAGAAAATAAAAAGAATATTTTATAATTCAATGCCTTGTCAATCTTTCAAAATAAGTCAACACCATATTTGTATATTTCTTTGTCACAACATAGTTACCTGTTTCATAGTCTTTATACAAGTACTCCAACTTCCTGATGCTCTTATATTGAAATAAAATTTGAAATAGAGTTCTATGAATATGCTTTTATCATGACAGTTTGTGCTTCTTAGATTCACATGGCCTCGTATAAATTTTTGTGTAATTTGTCAAGCATTTATAATGCTATTGCCAATAGTCATTATGAATTTTTTTCTTCAAGTCATAACATGGAAGACTTACACAGTGACTCTATCTACAATCATCTATGAAACGAGATGGTTCTTTCACTCCAAGGATGACACTATGTCAAGGCTCTTCTGTGGCTTGTGACTTAGTTATATAAATATATACCTCATCACAATAGTAGTAAAAATGAGATTATTCACTCATAATTGGCTTCTAGACATAAAGCAAACAAAATTCTGCCTACAATTCAAAACCCCAGAGAAACTAGACAACAAAAAAGACCTTAGGAGGGACATACATGGATCCAATTTACATGGGAAGTGGAAAAAAACAAGATCACCTGAGTAAATTAGGAACATTGAACTCATGGAGATGCTAGATGTGGGGAGGAAGAGAGGAAGAGAGTAGCAAAAATATATGTCTTAATAAAAACAATTTTTTAAAAAAGTAATCATGTGAAAACAATAAGCTTGATGTTGAGAATTGGAGTGAGCAAAACAACTGTCTTTTATACCACTCTTCACTACTCAATTCAGAATATGTAAGTGTTTATTTAGATGTGTGTAATTGAATAATCCTTATATTTCCAGTCTAATCCTTAACTTATTGAGAAGATAATGCTTCCTTTAAATCTTTTGATTAAGGAAAAGATAAAATATAATGATTGAAAATAATTATTAAATTCTGGTCTACCTACATGTCTTTCCCACATCAGAATTTCATGGCCCATTAACACTGGAAAAACAGTGACTCGTGTGCTCACACTTCCTCCTAACATCCAATGAAATAAAGGAGTCTAAAGATTCGTCATTTAAAACATACGAAAGGAAAGATGGACCAGGTGGTGGTGATGCACACCTTTAATGCCAATTTTTGGGAGGCAGAGACAGAGGGATCTCCTTTCGTTCTAGGCACACCTGATCTGCAAAGTGAGTCCCAGGACAGCCATGGTAGTTACACACAAAAATCATGTCTCGACAAGCAAAATAAAATAAAATAAAGAAGAGAAAGAAAGAAAGAAAAGATGATGGCTGCAGGCAGAGTCTGTACAGACAGTGTATTATTACAACACTTGATATCCAACAGCTTAAGCATGTTTCTAGCCAGCTCTTATACCACAAATAACCCCAATTCTAGTATTTTACATGTTACTATGAGGCTCTTAGTTTATCAGCAAGGTTCCTGTGCATCAGTCTCCTGCAGTAGTTCAATGTACTCTCACCGACTCCACCTTATTTCTCCCATCATTCAGTTTAGTTTTCCTGCCTAGTTTTAATCTGTCCTATCAGAGGCCATCATGGCTTCTATATTCATTAACCAATAAAAGCAACACACACACAAAAGGACTTAACACAAAATGGGAAATGAAAAACATATTGTGTTAAGTGTAGATCAGCAGTTTTAAAGGTTCATTTCAATGAGAATTGTAAAAGATAATTCCTGGAGTAGAGGGAGCCAATTCATGCTCCCTTATAAAGAAGGAAAGAATTCTTGCCCATATCATCTTTTCTGGCCATTTCTTCTACAAACTATGAGTGCTAACACTCACATGAATAGTAGTATGCTCTACTTACTTTATTTACAAAATGGAGAAAAAAGTATTTTAAAAGGCAAATATGTAGTTCAAGTTTGACAGTAATATTCACTCAGATGAGCTTGTGGTACTATATTTATTTTGATCATTAATTATGTGGCATATTCTCATAAATCTCTGGAATGAAATTACAGAAAGTTTTATTCCAAAATATTGATTCTTGTAAAAGAAGGCATGTTTTGTATAAAAAAAACGAGAGAAGCTCATAACCACTGAAGAATAGATTTTGAGTAGATAGATTACTGTTCATTCAATAAGAAGTAATTCTTCATATAAATAGTGACATGATTTCTTTGTTAAGAAATCAACTTTAGTCTTTATTCATGTGCCCAGAGTTGGGGCCACCCAAAACCACCAAGAGATAGATCCAATGGATAATCAAAGGTCTTTTGAATTATAGGTTAACTTGGATTCTCTATCCTTCCAAAACTGTGTGTGAACTATGAGGGACCCAAAAGCTACAGTGAGGTGGGGCATTTATTAGGGGTACAGCAAAGGGGTGCAGCTGGTGGTCTGGAAGTTACAAAGGAACAGTCTCAGGATTGGCTGTCCTGAGTCAATTGGTCAGTTGCAGCTGCAGAATGGTCACTATCCCTGGAGGCCAATCCTGGGGCTCTGACTTCTGTCCCAAGATTCCACCATTATCAGTAAATTAAGTCCAGAGCCTGCCAGCTAACTTCTGTGACTTCTGATTGGTTCCTTACCATATGGGCAATGTCTGGCAGTTTCTCCCCAGTTATTAAGGCAAACCAGACAAGATCTGGCCCTCAGGATAGAGGCTATCTGGCAGTTTCTCCCAAGTAATTAGGGCAAAGTCAGGCAAAGTCAGATGCTCAGGATGGTGGCTATCTGGGCAGTTTCTCTGTGGTAATTAGGGCAAGGCTTAGGACTCAGAACATTTTGTTGAGTAAGAGGCCTACATTTTGCTGTGTCTTTTCTATGGGTCTTCATGACTACAAAAGTAGGGGGCTGTATGAGGGTCTGGGTCTTTCAATACTTCCATTTTTACTTCACTGCCAACAGAACTAGGTCCTTTGGCCATTTGTTTTCTTAATTTTCTTTAGCTATTAATCACAGTGTTAATAGTTTTGATATTTTTTTCTGGTTTGATCCTGGATTAGCACTTACAGACTTCTTTATCAGTTTATATTTTCTTAACTTCATTTCTCTTCATCAAATTCATCATCATCATAACAATATGAAATTCTTCATTTGCCCCATCTCCTAAATCAGTCATTCTTTAGAACAGGGGATGCTCATTGTCATCATTGTCCCTTTAAGATGATAAACATTCCTGTCTTCAAATCCAAAGCTAAGAAAAAGTTTGAAGTCTAAAGGGACCATACCCTTGAACATCTAGTCTACCATGGGGTGAAGGTACAAACTTCCAAAGAATTGAATATTGAAGGAACTAAGAATTGGCTGTTCTTTAGAACAGAAATACAGCACAACGTGTCACAAGGGCTTCTGTGTAATTTTATATTCATGTATTGATACTGAAAAAAGTGGCAAGAGACATGACATCACCATGACAAAAGATATCAGGACCCAGATAATAAAATATTCTGTGAGCATCACCATACTTAACAAGGTTCAGTCAGCAAATCTAATAAATCACTTAGTATATCCAAAATATTTAAATACTTTAATAACAATGTGAATATATTTACTTTTGAGGACCAATGATCACCATGTTTATGTTCTTATATACTCTTAACTTTCTGAATACATATTTGTTAATTTATTCATTTGTTTATGTTGGGGTACCATACATACCAAACATACATGTTTGCTTCCTGGCATGTATGGAAAGGAAAAAATTCGTGAGAATTTTTGGTGATGCTACATGTTTGCAGTAATCACTACCTAAAAGTCAAACTTTTATGTAAAGAAAAGAAAGACTGCTATATACCTTTCAAGACAAAAAATTAGTATATTGTCAAGTCTGTGGGTCTTCCTAAAATTGTTTAACTATGTCCCTAATAACTAATATGTTGCAAATAGGTAGGTCCTGAATCAGAACTAAGATCATGAACACAGTTTGGTTGATCTAAACACAAACCCTTGTCAGTTTCATTATGTCATTCATGTAGAGTGCAAGAAAGATGAATGAATCTTTTTGTGATTTTCATGATTAATTAGGATACGTTAATTGACTGAGGACAAGTTCCTGAGGCTGGATTGATTTTACACATATTACAACCAACTATTAATTCAAAAACAATGTGGAAATTTGTGGGTTTGTTTTTAAAGGAACAAACATACATTTTATAAACTGTTAAATGTCCACAGCAAGTAAATGTCAGAATTCTGTTGACCTTCCCTGTCACCTGAATACCCTGTCCCTTTAAGAGACAAGCTCATCCTACCATCAATTTCCCCCTTTATGCCAAGGCAAACTATTCTGCCTCCTCATATTTCCTCCCTCCCTTCCTCTCCCCCTTCTCTCTCTCCCTTTTTCCCTGACTGTCCATATACTGTACTCCCTCTCCCTTCCTGCTTCCCCTTCTCTCTCTCTGTCTCTCTCTCTCTTTCATCTCTTTTTACCTCTTACTACCATAATTCCCTTACCTTTATATTCTTCCTAATACTCACTAAATAAACTCTATGCTCCATCTACAAGGTGTATCTGTTTCTCTCCCACTCAGTGTCCTCCCCACCCACCAGGGTACCTGCCAGGGTCATGCCACTGGTAAATTTTTTATTGGTCCTGTGAATCAGATAAATTTCTCATGTTCAGTTAAAAACCAGTACAGCCAATCTTGGACAGAGATCTCCAGGCAGATTCTATACTGTGGTTATAACTTAAAATATATACTTGATAAAAACCCTCACCTTCAGAGATCGTGGGGAATATTGCTTTTAAATGTTTGTTTAAAGACTTTTCATAACACAGAGAGAGTTTGGCTCCTAGCAGCAGCACCCCATTGCTTCCAAAGAATATAGGAGACAGATGGGCACAGAAAAAAATCCATCCTCAATTTGCTTCATCAAGTGAAAGGGCTAACCACTGTGTGGAACAGCCTTTCAACTAAACTCCTGAACATCTCCAGACAGTGGATCAAATTAACTAAAATCGACAGCCTAGATGCTCAGGGTAAGTAGGCTTGTCTTCCTACAGGTTTCTTAATCCATAGAGTGTTCAAAAGTCTGGCAGGCCCTGCTCCAACAAAAGACAAATACAACATTGATGCTTCTGCCCTTGATGACCATGGAAGAACCTAAGGGGTGGCTCTAGGTAGTCATTGATTAAGTCATCTGTGTTTTTAAATTCAATAATCAAGTTAAATTGTGTCCTTCTCAAGATCTCTAATGCAATTTGATGGATGACAGGTTTTGCCAGTTGAAAAGAAAAACCTCACCTAACAAATTTCAGTATAGTTTCTTACCATCTTCTAAATAAAAGGTGTCTTAAGATATATAAATGCAGGTTATTAAAGTTTGTACCTGCAAAATTATAAAGGTCTGAGAACTTATACAAGTTATCACATTTCTCTGTCATGCTGCATTTCACAGTCTTATCAAGAGTTTAATTCTCTTTGGTGATTTTCTTTTTTTCTTTTTTTTTTTTTAAATTTATTTATTATGTATACAATATTCTGTGTGTACGCCTGCAGGCCAGAAGAGGGCACCAGACTCCATTACAGATGGTTGTGAGCCACCATGTGGTTGCTGGGAATTGAAATCAGGAACTTTGGAAGAGCAGGCAATGCTCTTAACCTCTGAGCCATCTCTCCAGCCCTCTTTGGTGATTTTCTAAAGATAATTTTAATTAAGCAAAAACATCTGTCACAGTCATTCTGGCATAAAGATACCACTATTTATACAAACTGAAAGAATTTTTGTGATTTCCATGGAATCTAAGTGAAGCATTCACCTTAAACAAGTCAGATACACAGCTCTCTCACCTGAAACAGGTCCGACATACCCTTCTCTCAATTCTGTGGTCCTGACACCCTCCTTTTCCTCAATTACCAAGACCTAAAGAAAAGTTATATCTATTAAACTCAATCTTTTCCTCTGCACTGACAACACCCTGTCTGGTAAAAGAGGCACTGAACAGTTCCACATCCCAAACCCAGGACAGGAGCAAAGCAACCAGCTACCCAGGATGTGACCAACACCCAGCTTTCTCAGGTGTCCTAGGACTCCTAATAACCACAAACCAGCAGGAAGTCGTCAAGAACTTTATAGGCCCATCTGTGTCACCTGTTCAGCCTACCTCCTTGTCTTTTCATTATAAAAGAAAGAAGGATATGTTATAATGTTATAATTCTTTTGACCTTTCCTGTGACCTGAGTACCCTGTCTCTTTAAGAGACAAATTCCACCAATGCTCAATCTCCCCCTACTCACAAACACAAACTAATTCTCCCTATCTTCTCTGTCTCTATCTCTGTCTATGTCTCTGTCTCTCTCTCTCTCCCAGTCCATTTTCTGAAGAGTAAACCATTGCCTATTCCTTTTTTCTTCTCTCTCTCTCCCTCTCTCCCACTATCTCTCTCTCTTTCCTCCATAATTCCCTTAAACTTATAATCTTCACAATACCCACTAAATAAACTCTATACCAAAGCACTCTCTGCATGCCATATTTGTCTGTCTTCCATCCACTGGGACCTCCCAGCCATCAGTGGACCTGCCAGGGTCACACCACTGTAAATTTTTCAATAAGTCAAAATGTAGACAAAATGTAGAAGATTTTTCCAGCTGTTGGAATCAATTTATTCAAGGTTAAATTTGCTATCATTTCACTTATTTCTATTTTTTTCTTGGTGAAACTTAAGAATGAGTGTTTTGATTTTGTTTTAAATCCTTTAGTGTTTTAATTATGGTTTCTATTGCTATGAAAAAAAACATGATCATGGTAACTTTTTTTTTAACTTTTTTCTTTCTTTCTTTCTTCTTTCTTTCTTTCTAAGATTTCCACCTCTTCCCCTCCTCCCATTTCTCTCCCCCTCCCCCCACTCCCTCTCCCCCTCCCTGTTCAGTCCTAAGAGCAGTCAGGGTTTCCTGCCCTGTGGGAAGTCCAAGGTTCTCCCCCCTCCATCCAGATCTAGGAAGGTGAGCATCCAAACAGACTAGGCTCCCACAAGGCCAGTCCATGTGGTAGAATCAAACCTCACTGTCATTGTCTTTGGCTTCTCAGTCAGCACTCATTGTCAGCCAAAATCAGAGAGTCCAGTTTGATCACATGCTCCATCAGTCCCAGTCCAGCTGGCCTTGGTGAGCTCCCATTAGATCAGTCCCATTGTCTCAGTGGGTGGACACACCCCTCGTGGCCCTGACTTTCTTGCTCATGTTCTCCCTCCTTCTCCTCCTCATTTGGACCTTGTTATCTCAGTCCAGTGCTCCAATGTGGGTCTCTGTCTCTATCTCCATCCATGGCCAGATGAAGGTTCTAAGGTGATATGCAAGATATTCATCAGTGCGGCTATAGGATAAGGTTAGTACAGGCACCCTCTCCTCTGCTGCACACGGAACTAGTTGGGGAAATCCCTTTGGACACCTGGGACCCCCCTCTAGAGCCAAGACTCTAGCCAACCATAAAATGGCTCCCTTGGTTAGGATAACTTCTTCCCTGCTCCCGTATCCACCCTTCCTCCATCTCAATTATCCCATTGCCCAAAGCTCTCCCTAACCCTCCCCTTCTCCCTTCTCTCTCCCCATCTCCCATTCCCTCCAATCCACCCCCACCCTCGTGCTCCCAACTTTTGCCCGACGATCTTGTCTACTTCCATTATCCAGGAGGATAAACATATGTTTTTCTTTGGGTTCGCCTTCTTATTTAGCTTCTCTAGGATCACGAACTATAGGCTCAATGTCCTTTGTTTATGGTAACTCTTATAAGGACAACATTTAATTGGGGTGGCTCACCGTATGAGCCATCTGGGAAAACTCCAAACTCTTTCTCCTTGTCTGATGTCAAAAGACATCTCAATCTTTGATTTCATTGCAGTGACTCACCTATCTGTTTTTTTTATCAATCTCATGCAATTTTTCTTACTATATCTCTGTAGAAGAGTTAGAAATCAGTGATGGTGATAACTCTGGGAGTTCTTGTACACTCCAGGGTTCTTTTAATTATTCTGTATTTTTTGTTTTTCTATGTGACATTGAGTATTGTTATTTTCAAGTTTTTTAAAGAATTGTATTGAGATTTTAATTTTGAAAAACCAGGTTTACTGCACTGTAGTTTCCCTAGCTATCTCATGTTAGGAATCAATATTTGAAAGTATATTGAGATTGAGGGGTTACAGGAGTATTTTTTTCAGCTTACTTAGCACATAGATCATGTAGGGCTGAGCACATTGGGTGGCTATGTAAGTTGCCTGAATGCTTGATGCCTCGTGTGCAGCCATGGAACCAAGAAGTGTCAGAGCTTGGGGTGGCTAAGCATTCTGCCAGAACATTGGCCTCTTTGGTTGGAAGAAACAGTAACTCTTAGGATTCATTGTATTGTTTGCCTTTACACTAGGTACATGTGCTACTTTATCTCATTAACTTGGCAACAAGAGCAATGTCAAGAATGTATTCTGATGCCGGGCAGTGGTGGCGCACGCCTTTAATCCCAGCACTTGGGAGACAGAGGCAGGCGGATCTCTGTGAGTTCGAGACCAGCGTGGTCTACAAGAGCTAGGTCCAGGACAGGCTCCAAAACCACAGTGAAACCCTGTCTCGAAAAACCAAAAAAAAAAAAAAAAAAAAAAAAAAAGAATGTATTCTGTATCGTGGAATGGACCTTAAATCCAATCAAATGGTTTCTTAATCTCACAACATTTGTGCCACTAGTACAACAATTTATTATGTAGGCAAGTCCATGGGTTACTTCAAAGGATCGAGAGCTGTGTTGGTGTAAAATGTCTCCTCTGGAGCATTTATAACACCTTGCAATATGAGAAATGCTATCGATGAACCGTAAAGAAACCAACTCAGATTCTCCAAGTTCTGTCAGATCTAAAATTGTTTGTCTATGGAAATAGGGTCTTACTATTTGTTTGTGTAAAACAAACATTAGCCTGCAAAATTTTCTTAATTATTTGAGGAATCACACCAGGAAACGTTGGTCAAGAAATTTTTTTTTGAAGTTTTATAATTATATTTATGTACAGAAAACTCAGCAGTACATTTAACCCAGTTTAGTGGCGAGTTCTTTGGCCTTTGCCTTTTCCAGCTTGGCAATTCGAGCCACAGATTTAGGACCCAGGACGTTGCCTCCCCAGTGGCGGCGGATCTCATCATATCTGTCGTTGTAATTGGTCCTAATAGCTTCCACCAGCTTGGCCAGAGCACCCTTGTCTTCCGAGTTAACCTGTGTGAAGGCAACAGTGGTGCACGTCTTCCTGTGGACCAGCCGTCCCAGCCTGGCCTTTCCCTTGATGATGCAGTAGGGGACCCCCATCTTGCGACACAGGGCAGGCAGGAAGACCACCAGCTCAATGGGGTCTACGTCGTGGGCAATCACCACCAGCTGAGCCTTCTTGTTCTCTACCAAAGTGGTGACTGTATTGACGCCCACTCGAAGGACAGGTGGTCTCTTAGTTGGGACATCCCCTTTGCCGGCAGCTTTCTTCTCAGCACGGGCCAGCAGCCTCTGCTTCTTTTCCTGCTTGGTCTCTGGCCTGTACTTGTGGGCAAGTTTAAGCAACTGGGTAGCTGTTTGCCGGTCCAGGGCCTGGGTGAACTGGTTAATGGCAGGAGGAACTTTGAGGCGCTTATAGAGGATGGCCCTCTGCCGCTGCAGCCTGATGTAGCGGGGCCATTTGACGAAGCGTGTGAGATCTCTCTTGGGCTGGATGTCCTGCCCAATGCCGAAGTTCTTAGGCCTCTTCTCAAACAAAGGATTCACCACCTTCTTCGCCTCCTGCTTCTTCACGACGGCGGGGGCCGGGGCCACCTTCTTCCCCTTGGCTTTCTTTCCCTTGGGCATCTTGCCGGGCTGGAGGAGAGAGCAAGAAATTTTTTAAGAGGAGTGGGACTGAACCAGCTAAATAGGCTGGAGTGAACTTGAGAAAGCAAGCTACACAGTAGCAGAATCCAGGAGACAATCCAGTCCTGAGACACTGAAGGACCAGTATTGAATCAGCAATCTCATTGAGAGTAGACATGAGAAAGCAAACTCCAACAGAACAGGTACAGGGAAGTAACCACTAGGGTCCTGCCATAAATCTGAGACTTTCAAGGAAGTAAACCTAAACCAGGACCCCTGAGTCTCTTTGTATGAGTCTAGGACCTCCAAGGAACTGGGTCTGAGACAGGACCTCTGCCATTCCTTCCCAAATCTGGCACTTCTGACTGACAATTCATGCCTTGTAGATTGATATGGTTCCATATAAATTTCTGTGTTAATTTGTCCTTCATTCCTAATGCTTTTGCCAACAGCAATACTTTTTTCAAACCTAGAGTCTGTACTCCCAAAATCCAACCAAGAGACCAGATCCAGTAAAAAAGCAAAGAGACTTTTGAATTACAAGTTAACTTGGGTTCTCCATCCAAATATGTGGGTGCAGTAGAACAGACTCTCTAGCGACAGTGGGGTGAGGCATTCATTAGAGCTAGAGCCAGGGGTTGCATCTGGGGTCTGGAAGTTGCATAGTAACAGTCTCAGGATTGGGCTCTGGGAATCCGCCATGAGTTACTTGGTCAGATACAGCTGCAGAACGTTTACTATAATAGGAGACAATGCCTGGGAGTGCTATTGCTGTTGCTACAGTTGACCATTATCAGGAGAGTACATCTAGAGCCGCCAGCTAACTTCTGTGTCTTCTGATTGGTTCCTTACCATATGGCGGATGTCTGGCATTTTCTTCCCAGTATTAGGAAAAAACAAGTAAAGTTCAGGCCCTCAGGATAGAGGCTACGTGACAGTTTCTCCCCAGTGATTAGGGTAAGGTCAGAGACTCAGCACATCCTGCTGAGTCAGGGCCTTACATCTTGCTGTATCTTTTCTGTAGGCAGTCATGGCTGTCAAAGTGGGGGGCTTGGTGAGGGTTTGGGACTTTCAATGATTTCATATTTGCTTCAATGTCAACAGAACTAGGTCACTTGGGCATTTTGAGATTTTCCCCCTATATTTCATAAGTTTCTTGAGCTATTAAAGACAGTGTTAATTGTTTAGATTTTTTTTCTGGTTTGAACATACAGTATCACTTTCAGACTTCATTTCTTTTATTTTCTTAACTTCATTTTCTAATCATAAAAGTCATCATCATCACTGAAATTTAACTGTGAGATGAGAAATAAACTGTATGTGGACATCAAATTCTCCAATTACAGTTGTGAAAAATGGAAAAAAAATTTATAATTCATTGCCTTGTTAATCTTTCAAAACAAGTTGACACATTATTTAAATATTTGTTTGACACAACTTGGTCAAATGATTCATACAGTCTATACACAAGTACCAAAACCTTCTGATACTCTCATATTGAGATAATTTTTTTTTTTTTTTGTTTTTTCGAGACAGGGTTTCTCTGTGGTTTTGGAGCCTGTCCTGGAACTAGCTCTTGTAGACCAGGCTGGTCTCGAACTCACAGAGATCTGCCTGCCTCTGCCTCCCGAGTGCTGGGATTAAAGGCGTGCGCCACCACCGCCTGGCAATTTTTTCAATAATTAGTATCACATTTGCCAACAGTCATAAAAAAATTTTATTCTTCTTGTTATAACTTGGAAGATTTATGCAGTTACTCTATCTACAGTCATCTATGAAAGGAGTTGGCACTTTCACCCCAAAGATAGCACTATGTTAAGGCTCTTCTGTGGATTGTTATTTAAAGTCATAGGGATATATACCTCATCACATTAAAAGCAACAAAGAGAGTACTCACACAAAAGAGAATTATAGACATAAAGCAAAGAAAGTTCTGCATACAATTAACAATGCTAGAAAACTCGAGAACAAAGAAGACCCTAAGAGAGACATACATAGATCCAATCTTTGTTGGAAGTAGAAAAGACAAGATCTGCTGAGTAAGTAGATCATGGAACTCAGAGAGTAGACAGGGAGAGAGGAAAACAGAGGAGAGTGGAAAAAATACATAGCTCAATTAAAACAGTTTTTAAAAAGTGAAACTGAGAAAACATAATAAGCATGATCTTGAGATTTGGAGTGATGTGAAAACTGACTTTTACACCACTCTTTACTACTCAAAGCAGAATACGTGTTTATTTACATATGTGTAATGAAGAAGCCTTAATCTCTCACTCTAGGCCTTCACATATTGAGAAAATACATGCTTCCTTTAAATCTTTTGGTTGTGCACAATATTAAGATATAGTGATTGAAAATCAATTAGGAAATTCTGGTAGAACTTCAGGTCTCTCTCACATTTCAGAATCCCATGGCCCATTAACACTGGGGAATCAGTGACTCCTGTGCTCACAGACTGACCTACCATCCAATGAAATGAAGGAGCTTCAGAGATACACCAGGTGGTGCTAGCCCACAACACACACCTTTAATCCCAGTTCTTTTGAGGCAGAGGCAGAAGGATCTTCAGTGTTTTCAAGGCCAACATTGTATGCAAAATGAGTTACAGGACAGCCACAGTGGTTACCGAAAGAAACACTGTCTTGAGAAGCTAAAAAAAAAAAAAATGAAAAAAGAAAGAAAAAAAGATGAGAGCTGCATCCATAGTCTTTTCATTTGTTTCCTGGCCGCACTGTCCCATAATATCCACACCAACACGGTATTATTACAACACTGCTTGTCCAATAGCTTAAGTGTATTGCTAGCCAGCACTTATATCTCAAATAAGGCCAATGCTATTATTTTAACTTTTACCATGAGGTTCACAGTTTATCAGCAAGGTTCCAGTGCGTCTGTGTCCTGCATTGACTAAATGGCCACTCACTGACTTCTTTCTCCAATCATTTCATTTAGTTTTCTTGCCTTTTGCTACTTGATCCTAACTGGGCCATCATGGCTTCTATATTCATGAACCAATAAAAGCAACACCTGTACAGAAGGACTTCTCATACTAGATGGGAAATGAAAGACATAATGTGTTCAGTGTAGATCATCAGTTTTAAAGGTTCATTTCAATGAGAATTATAATATATAATTCCTGAAGTAGAGGGATCCAATTCATGCTTCCTTATAAAAGAGGAAGGATTGCTTACCCATGTCATATTTTCCTGTCATTTCTTACACATACTGTGAGAGATAATACATCTATTTTAAGCTGTACTTATATTATTTTTAAAAAAGTATATTAAAAAGGCAAATATGTAGTTCAGAGTTGTCAGTGAAATTCACTCAGATGAACTAGTTCTACCATGTTTATTCTTGATCATCGAGTATGTGGTATAATCTTATAAATATGTTTTTCTCTTCAGATGCTCTATGATTCACAAGACCACAAAGGTTCTTAAGTTAAAACATTCATGAAGAACCAACTTAATACTTAATCTTGTAGAAAATTAAATGTGCAAAACAGATGATAGAATGTGTAACCAAAAAGTAATGACTCTTATATATTTTAATAGCTTTTATTTTACTGCAAATATCTGATATAGGAAGGAAAAGTTGCAATGTTATTGGAGAAGGCAAGATGAAATGACAGATGTTAACAAACAAATCACTAAGATCTGCTACCCTGATTGTCTGAGCTATCATTTGTCTGTACGTTCTTCCACGGTTATCCGTGTGAAATATACTATCTTTAGGGGATAAAATAAGCTAAGGATAACAAAAGACAAGGACGGGGGAAAGCAGTGAGGGAAACTCTTTCAGTGCTATTGACTCATACCTCTGTATAGCCAGAGCAGTCCTCTCATTAGATGTCTGGTGCTTTCTCCTCATATACATGAGAATATTGAAGTGTATCATTATGAGCTCTTCTATGAGTACTCTATTTTTTTTAATTTATTAAAACACATATTTTACTTACTTGTGCATTTCCCAATTATTTTATAGCTGACCACAGATATTACTGAATGGTTAATACTATTCTATACTTATCTAAATGAAACGTGAAAGAGTAGAGATCTACAGTTAAAAACAATGATGGAAAGGTAGAGGCCCCATCCTTGGCTATGAGATCTAGAAAAATTTACCAGGAGCAGGTAGGGAATCCTACAATTCTGTAAGATAGTAAGGACCACCAGTTATCCAATGTTGAAGAAATAAAAGGAAATAAAAAGAAGACAAAGTATTTCTATCTAACAAGCTTTGTTATCTAAAGACTTTTTTAGATTGATGTAATTTGTCTTGTGAGTATAAGTGTTTTGCTTGAGTGTATGATTTTGCACTACATATGAACCTTGTGCCCATGGAATTATGTTGGGGATTCTAGATATCTGTAACAGAATTGTTCTATGATCTCTTGCCTAGAGTTTCGAACCCCCAATAAAACCAATAGGTCAGATCAAATGCAAAATCAAAGAGTCTTCTAAAACTTGGGTTTTCTACCCATCCAACAAATCAGGTGGAGTAGAGCAGATTCTTTAGCTGAAGTGGTGTTGGGCATTGATTAGAGGAAGAGCCAGGGGGTGCATGTGGTGCTCTGGAAGTTGCATAGGAACAGTTTCAGAATTGGGATAGGGGAACTTGCCATGAGTTAATTGCTCAGTTACAGCTGTAGAAATGTGAATGTAACTAGAGCATCCCTGGGACCACTACTGCTGTTGCTACATTTGATCAATATCAAGAAAGAACTTCCTGAGCCCAGCAGCTAACTTCTGTGACTTTTGATTGGTTCCTTACCATAAGGAGGATGTCTGGCAGTATCTGCTCAGTGTTAGGAAAAAACAAGAAAAGGTCAGGGCCTCAGGATAGAGGCTACGTGACAGTTTCTCCCCAGTGATTCAGGTAAGGTCAGAGACTCAGCACATCCTGCTGAGTCAGGGCCTTACATCTTGCTTTGTCTTTTCAGTAGGCAATCATGGCTGCCAAAGCGGGGGACTTGGTGAGGGTGTGGCATTTTGATACATTCATATTTGCTTCAATGTCAACATAACGATGTCCTTTAAGCATTTTGAGAGTTTTTCCCCACTATTTTGTAAGTTTCATGAGCTATTAATCACAGTGTTAAACATTAAGAGATTTTTTCTGGCTTGAACCTGGAGTAGCACTACAGAATTGTTAATATTTTTTAAGTTTTTATTATTTATTTATTAAAAATTTCCACCTCCTCCTATTACCTTTCCACTCCCCCCACTCTCCACCCCTTCCCCCTCCCACTCCAGTCCTAAGAGCAGTCAGAGTTTCCTGCCCTGTGGGAAGTCGAAGGTCCTCCACCCTCCATCCAGGTCTAGGAAGGTGAGCATCCAAACAGACTAGGCTCCCACAAGGCCAGTCCATACAGTAGAATCAAAACTCAGTGCCATTGTATTTGGCTTCTCTGTCAGACCTCATTGTCAGCCACATTCAGAGAGTTCAGTTTGATCACATGCTCCATCAGTCCCAGTCCAGCTGGCCTTGGTGAGCTTCCACTAGATCAGTCCCACCGTCTCAGTGGGTGGACTCACCACTCGTGGTTCTGATTTCTTTGCTCATGTTCTCCTTTCTTCTGCTCCTCATTTGGACCTTTGGAGCTCAGTCCAGCGCTCCACTGTGGGTCTCAAGTTCATGATCCTAGTGAAGTGAAATAAGAAGGTGAACCCCCCCCCCAAAAAAAAATATCGTTAACCTCCTGGATAATGGAAGTTGACAAGATCGCCAGGCAAAAGTTCGGAGCACGGGGGTGGGAGTGGGTTGGGGAGAACGGGAGATGGGGAGAGAGAAGTGAGAAGGGGAGGGTGGCGGAGAGCTTGGGGGAATGGGATAATTGAGATGGAGGAAGGGTGGATATGGGAGCAGGAAAGAAGTTATCCTAACCAAGGAAGCCATTTTAGGGTTGGCTAGAGTCTTGGCTATAGAGGGGTTCCCAGGAGTCCAAGGGGATTTTCCCAAATAGTTCTTTGGGCAGCAGAAGAGAGGGTGCCTGAACTGGCCTTATCCTATAGCAACACTGATGAATATCTTGCATATCACCATAGACCCTTCATCCGGCAGTGGATGGAGATAGAGAAATAGTCCCACATCAGAATTGTTAATTTTTATTTTCTTAACTTTATTTTCTCATCATCAAATCATCATCATCGCCTAGTCTCTAAACACTTAAGTCAGTTGATATTTCACAGTGTGATGAGACATGAATTTGTATGTGGACACATATTTCTTCATCTATAATTGTGAGAAAATAAAAAGAATATTTTATAATTCATTGCCTTGTCAATCTTTCAAAATAAGTTGGTACTTCATTTGAATATTGTTTGATACAACATAGTTAATTGATTCATACAGTCTTTATACAAGTACCCCAACTTCCTGATGCACTCATGTTGGGATAAATTTTGAAATAGACTTATATAAATATCCTTTTCTCAAGACAGTTTGTGCTTTGTAGATTCATATGGTCCCACATAAATTTCTGTGTTATTTTTTTCAATAATTCATAAGGCTGTTGCCAACACTCATTAAAAATGTCCTTTCTACACATCATAACAAGGAAGATTTATGTAGTGACTATCTACAGTCATATATGAAATGAGATAGTTCCTTCACCCCAAGGATAGCACTGTGTCAAGGCTCTTCGGTGGATTGTAATTTAGAGACATAAAAATATATATATTTCATCACAATAGAAGTAATAATGACAGTATTCACTCATTATTGGCATTTAGACATAAAGCAAAGAAAATCCTGCCTACAAATCACACTCCAGAGAAACTACACAACAAAAGAGACCCTAGGAGAGGCATACACGGACTTAGTCTACATAGTATTTGGAAAAAGACAAGATCTGCTGAGTAATTGGGAGTACAGAAGTGATGGAGATGGTTGAAGAGGAGGGGGGAAGAAGGAAGGAGAGTGGAAAAAATATATAGCTCAATAAAAGCAGGTTTTTTCTTTAAAAAAAAATAAAGTAAGACTGAGAAAACATAATAACCTTAATCTTGAGCTTTGGAGTGAGCAAAACAACTGATTTTTATTCAAAACAACAGACTTTTATTCAAATTGTGTTTACCAACAGGTCTATTCCACTTGTCAAAATCCCATGGCCCATTAACACTGGGAAGTCAGTGACTCCTGTGCACACAGTTCCACCTACCATCCAATGAAATGATGGAGCTTATGGAAAGGTCATATACACACCTTTAATCCCATTTCTTAGAGGGAGAATCAGAGGGATCTCCTTGTGTTCAAGGTCAACCTGGTCTACAAACTAAGTTCCAGTACAGCCACAGTGGTTAAGCAGAAAAACATTGTCTTTGGTAGTAAAAATAAAGAGGAAGAAAAAGAAGAGAGAAAAAAAGAAAGAAAAGAAAGATGACGGCTGGAGCCAGAGCCTGTTCATTTGTTCCTGGACACCTTGATCAAAAATAGCCACATAGACACCGTATTATTACAACACTTATTGCCAAATAGTTTAAGCATATTTCTAGCCAGCTCTTATACCTCAAAAAAACCTCAATTCCATTATTTATATGTTACCACGAGGCTCATAGTTTATCAACAATGTTCCTGTGCATCTGTCTTCTGCATGGGCTAAATGGCCTCTCAATGACTCTACCTTGTTTTTCAGTTTAATTTTCCTGCCTAGCTGTACACTGGCCTACCAGAGGCCATTTTGGCTTCTTTATTCATTAACCAATGAAAGCAGCACATATAGAGAAAATCTTAACACAAGGGTGGGAAATAAAAAACGTAATGTGTTCAGAGTAAATCAGCAGTTTAAAGGTTCATTACAATGAAAATTGTAATAGATAATTCCTGGAGTAGAGGGATCCTATTCATGCTTCCATATAAAGAACAAAGGACTGCTTGCCTATGTCATATTTCCTGCCATTTCTTACACACATTGTGGGTGATAATGCTGTCATGAATAGTATTATGCTGTATTTATATAAAATGGAGAAACCAAAGTGTGTTAAAAAGGCAAATATGTAGTTCAGAGTTGTTAGTGATATTCATTCAGATGATCTTGACTGCCATATTTATTGTTGATCATCAATTATGTGGTATATTCCCATGAATATTTTTTCTTCTCTGCTCTCTATGGTTCACAATTATAAAAAAAGTTATTTTAATTTAAAAAATTCATGAAGAACCAAGTTAATGCTTAATTTTGTAAAAAATTAAATATGTCAAACAGTTGGGAGAATGTGTGTGTAACCAAAAAGTAATGACTCTTAAAATAATTGGAGAGCTTTTATTTTACCTCAAGTATTTAACATATATAGGAAAAGTTGCAATGGCATTGGAGATGGCAAGATGAAATGGCCGAAGTTAACAAACAAATCAATAAGACCTCCTAACCTGATTGTCTCATCTATCAGTTGTCTATAAATTCTTCCATGGTTATCCATGTAAACTATGCTATCTTTATAGGAAAAAATAAAGTAACAATGACAAAAATCAAAGAGAGGTGGAAACAGGGATGGAAACTTCCTGTGTGATGACTCCTACCACTGGACAATGAGAGTAGTCCCCGCATTAGATGTCGGGTGCTTTCTCTTCATAGATATGCTAATATTACAGTGTATCATTGAGTGTTCGTTTATGAGTACTGTATCTTTTTACTTTATTAAAATGCAGAGTTTACTTACTCATGCATTTGTCAGTATTTTATATCTGGTAAACTTATTACTGTATGTTTAACAGCGTTCTATATATATCTAAACAAAAATGTCAAAGGGGAGACCAATGCAAGAATTTTGGAGACCACATTCATGGCTATGAAAACAAAAAAAAAAAAATTACCAAGAATAGTTAGGGAATGCTACAATTTTGAGGTGTAGGAAAAACAATCGATTATCCACTGTGAGAGAAATGAAAGAATACAAAGTGTTTCTACCTGATGAGCTTTGATTTCTAAAATCAATTTTGATTAATTTCTTTTCTCTTATGAGAATAATGGTTTTGCTTGAGTGTATGATTTTGTACTACATGTGGGCCACATGGAACTGAGATGCGGGTCTTAGACCTCTGTAAGAGAATGACAGAATATATTATGCCATAATATTGGTTTTGGGGTATCAAAGCAAGATTTTTACAAAACAATAAAATCTCTAAACAAGGGAAACTTAGATCACAAATATATACTTATACATTCAAGCAAAATTAGTTCTTCATATTAAAGGTGACATTATTCCTTTTTAAGAAAACAACTTTAGTTTATACTGTCATGCCTAGAATCTGGAACACCCCAAACCATCAGGAGACAAGATCCAATTCAAAAGCAAAGAGTCTTTTGAATTATAAGTTAACTTGCATTCTCTATCCATCCCACAGGGCTCATGAAGTAGGATGTTTCCCTTCTTTTTTATTTTTTTTTCCCGGACTCTCTGAACATGGCGAACAATGAAGGCTGATGAGAAGCCAAGGACAATGGCACTAGGTTTCGATCCTACTGCATGAACTGGCTTTGTGGGAGCCTAGCCTGTTTGGATGCTCAGCCTCCTGTACCTGGATAGAAGTGAGAGGACCTTGGACTTCCCGCAGGGCAGGGAATCTGGATGTTTCCCTTCTTTAGAGCTTTCATTGTCCCTTAAGAACAGCATACATCTTGAATAGATTTCCATTCATTCAACCAGAATTTATTGTTCATATAAACGGTGACATGTCTTCTTTGGTAAGACAACAACTGTCGTGCCCAGAGTCTAGAACCCCCCTACCAAACCACCAAGAGACCAGAGCCAATGCAAAAGCAAAGAGTCTTTTGAATTACAAGTTATCTTGGGTTCTCTATCCACCCAAGAGAGCTGAAGGAGTACAGAACACTCCCTAGATGCTGGGGATGGGGGCATTCATTCGAGGTAGGGCCAGGGAATGCATCTGAGGGTCAGGAAGTTGCATAGTAACAGTTACAGGATTAGGCAGGGGGAATATGTCATGCGGTAATTGGTGAGATTCAGCTGTAGAAAGGTTGCTATAACTGAGTGTCATCCCTGGGGCAGTTACTGCTGCTGCTGCTTTTGACCATATCTGGAAAAGTACATTCAGAGCCCAGCAGCCAACTTTTGTAAGTTCTGATTGGTTCTTTACCATATGGAGGATGTCTAGCAGTTTCTTCACAGTATTAGGTAAAAACAAGAAAAGTTCAGACCCTCAGGATAGAGGCTACGTGACAGTTTCTCCCCAGTGACTAGGGTAAGGACAGAGACTCAGCACATTCTGCTGAGTCACGGCCATACATCTTGCAGTGTCTTCTGTGTAGGCAGTCATGGCTGCCAATGTGGGAGGCTTGGTGAGGGTATGGACTTTTCAATACTTTCATATTTGTTTCAATTTCAAAAGAAATAGGTCTTTTGGGCATTTTGAGAGTCTCTACCCTAAATTTCTTAAGTTTTATAAACTATGAATCATGGTGTTAATCACTTAGAGTTTTTTCTGTTTTGAACCTGGAGTAAAACTTATGGAATTGTTCATTAATTTTTATTTTTTAACTTCATTTTCTCATGATGAAAATCAGCATAATCATCACCTAGAGTATGAACTCTTAAGTCAGTTCAAATTTCACTGTGAGATGAAACATAAACTTGCAGGTGAACATCAGATTCTCCAAAGTACAGTTGTGAAAAAAATAAAAAGAATAATTTATAATTCAATGCCTTGTCAATCTTTCAAAATAAGTTGACATCTTATTTGAATATTTGTCTGCCACAACATAGTTACCTGTTTCATAGAGTCTTTATACAAGTACCCCAACCTCCTGATGCTCGTATGTTGAGTTCTATGAATATGCTTTTCTCAAGACAGTTTTTGCTTTGTAGATTCACATGGTCCTGTATAAATTTCTGTGTAATATGTCAAACATTTATAATGCTATTGCCAATAGTCATTATGGATTTCCTTTCTTCATGTCATAGCATGGAAGACTTACACAGTGACTCTATCAACATTAATCTATGAAATGAGATGGTTCATTCACTCCAAGGCATACACTATGTCAAGGCTCTTCTGTGGCTTGTGACTTAGAGTTATAGAAATATACCTTATCACAATAGTAGTAACAATGATATTATTCACTCATAATTGGCTTCTAGATATAAATCAAAGAAAATCCTACTTACAATTCACAATCCCAGAGATACTAGACAACAAAAAAGACCTTAGGAGGGACATATATGGATTCAGTCTACATGGGAATGGAAAAAGTCAAGATCTCCTGAGTAAGTGGGAGCATGAAGCTTAAATGGGGAAGGAGGAAAAAGGGAGGAAAGTGGAAAAATATATAGCTCAATAAAAACAGATTTTTAAAAAGTAACAATGAGAAAACAATAAGCTTGATCTTAACATTTGGAGTGAGCAAAGCAACTGTCTTATACAACTCAAATAAGAATATGTAAGTGTTTATTTAGATGTGGGTAATTCAATAATCCTTATCTTTCCAGTCTATTTCTAAACTTATTGAGAAAATATGCTTCATTTAAATCTTTTGATTAAGCAAAATATAAAATATAGTGATTGAAAATACATTATGAAATTTTGGTCTACCTACATGTCTCTCTCTTATAAGAATTTACAGTGCATTAACACTGGAAAATCAGTGACTCCTGTGCTCACAGTTCCTCCTAACATCCAATGAAAGAAAGGTCATTTAAAACATAAGAAAAGATGGACCAGGTGGTGGTGATGCACACCTTTAATCCCACTTCTTAGGAGGCAGAGGCAGATGGATCGCCTTTTGTTCAAGGCCAACCTGATCTGCAAAGTGAGTTCCAGGACAACCACAGTAGTTACACACAGAAACCCTGTCTTGAGAAGCAAAAATGAAATAAAATAAAGAAGAGAAAAAAAAAAAAACAAAGAAAGAAAAGATGATGGCTGCAGGCAGAGCCTGTTGGCTTATTTCCTGGAAACCTTGACCCAAAATAATAACATAGACAGTGTATTATTACATCACTTGTTGTCCAATAGCTTAAGCATATTTCTAACAAGCTCTTATACCACAAATAATCCCAATTCTATTATTTTACATGTTACCACGAGGCTGTTAGTTTATCAGCAAGGTTCCTGTGCATCAGTCTCCTGCAGTAGTTAAATGGACTCTGACTGACTCCACATTCTTTCTCCAATCACCCAGTTTAATTTTCCTGTCTAGCTTTAATCTGTCCTATCAGAGGCCATCATGGCTTCTATATTCATTAACCAATAAAGGAAAAACATATACAGAAAGACGTAACACAGGTGGGAAATGAAAAACATATTGTGTTCAGTGTAGATCAGCAATTTTAAAGGTTCATTTCAATGAGAATTGTAATAGGTAATTCCTGGAGTAGAGGGATCTAATTCATGCTTCCTTACAAGAAGGAAGGAATACTTGCCCATGTCATCTTTTCTGGCCATTTTTTCTACAAACTATGAGTGCTAACACTCACATGAATAGTAGTATGCTCTAATTACTTTATTTACAAAATGGAGAAAAACAGTTTGTTAAAAAGGCAAATATGTAGTTCAAAATTATCAGTGATATTCACTCAGATGATCTTGTGGTACTATATTTATTCTTGATCATTAATTATGTGGTATATTCCCATAAATCTCTGGAACAGAATTATAGAAAGTTTTATTCCAAAATGTTGATTCTGGTAAAAGAAAGCATGTTTTCTATAAGAACAAGAGAAGGTCATAACCACTGAGGAATAGATCTTGAATAGATAGATTACTGTTCATTCAATGAGAATTAATTCTTCATATAAATAGTGACATGACTTCTTTGGTAAGAAATCAGCTTTAGTGTTTATTCATGTGCCCAGAGTTGGGACCACCCAAAACCACCAAGAGACCAGATCCAATAGAAAAGTAAAAGTCTTCAGCGAGACCGGTTTTGTCCCATGCTTTTTCATTCCCGGCCAGCTGGCCTTGGTGAGTTCCCGATAGAACATCCCCATTGCCTCAGTGTGTGGGTGCACCCCTCGCAGTCCTGAGTTCCTTGCTCGTGCTCACTCTCCTTCTGTTCCTCCTTTGGATCGTGAGACTTCAGTCCAGTGCTCCAATGTTGGTCTCTGTCTCTCTCAATGGACAATGAGGACTACTGAGAACTGAAGAACAATGGCAATGGGTTCTTGATCCTATTGCACGTAATGGCTTTGTGGGAGCCCAGGTAGTTTGGATGCTCACCTTAATAGACCTGGATGGAGGTGGGTGGTCCTTGGACCTCCCACAGGGCAGAGAAACCTGCTTGCTCTTTGGGCTGAGGAGGAAGGAAGACTTGATTGGGGAGGGGGAGGGAATGGGAGGTGGTGGCGGGGAAGAGGCAGAAATCTTTAATAATTAAATAAATTAATTAATAAAAAAAAAGAAAGAAAAGTAAAGGTCTTTTGAATTACGAGTTAACTTTGCTTCTCTATCCTTCCAAAACTGTGTGTGAACTATGAGGGACCCGCAAGTTACAGTAGGGTGGGGCATTTATTAGGGGTACAGCCAAGGAGTGAATCTGATGGTCTGGAAGTTACAAAGGAACAGTCTCAGGATTGGATGTCCTGAGTTAATTGGTCAGTTGCAGCTGCAGAATGGTCACTATACCTGGAGGCCAATCCTGAGGCTCTTACTTCTGTCCCGAGATTCCACCATTATCAGTAAATTAAGTCCAGAGCCTGCCAGCTAACTTCTGTGACTTCTGATTGGTTCCTTACCATATGGACAATGTCTGGCAGTTTCTCCCCAGTTATTAAGGCAAACCAGACAAGATCTGGCCCTCAGGATAGAGGCTATCTGGCAGTTTCTCCCAAGTAATTAGGGCAAAGTCAGGCAAAGCCAGGTCCTCAGGATGGTGGTTATCTGGGCAGTTTCTCCTGGCAATTATGAGAAGGTTTAGGGCTCAGAACATTTTGTTGAGTAGAGGCCTACATTTTGCTGTGTCTTTTCTCTAGGTCTTCATAGCTGGGAAACCAGAGGGATGAATGAGGGTCTGGGTCTTTCAATACTTTCATTTTTACTTCACTGCCATCAGAATTAGGTCCTTTGGTCATTTGAAGAGTTTTTATCACTCTGTTTTTAAAGTTTCTTGAGCTATTAATTACAGTGTTAATAGTTTTGATTTTTTCTAGTTTGATCCAGAATTGGCACTTACAGACTTCTTTATTAGTTTATATTTTTTAACTTCATTTTCTTGTCATCAAAATCATCATCATCATCATCATAACAATAAGTAATTCTTCATTTGCCCCATCCCCCAAATCAGTCATTCTTTAGAAAAGGTGATGCTCATTGTCATCATTGTCCCTTTAAGATGATAAACATTCCTGTCTTCAAATCCAAAGCTAAGAAAAAGTTTGAGGTCTAAGGGGACCATGCCCTTGAACATCTAGTCTACCATGAGGTGAAGGTACCAACTTCCAAAGAATCGAATCTTGAAGGAACTAAGAATTGGCTGTTCTTTAGAACAGAAATACAGCACAACGTGACACAATGGCTTCTGTGTAATTTTATATTCATGTATTGATTCTGAAAAAAGTGGTAAGAGACATGACATCACCATCACCAAAGATATCAGGATCCTGATAATCAGATATTCTGTGTGCATCACCATACTAAATAAGGTTCAGTCAGCAAATCTTAGTACATTCAAAATATTTAAATACTTGAAAAGCAATGTGAAAACATTTATTTTTAAATACCAATGAATACCATGTTTACCCATTTTTGTATACTTTTAACTTTCTGAATACATATTTGTTCACTTATCCATTTGTTTATGTTGGGGGTGCCATACATACCATACGTACATGTGTGCTTCCTGGCATGTATAGAAATGAGAAAAAAGACTTGAGCTTCACATTCCTGTTTCTACCATTTGAGTTCTTGAAATTGCATTCAGTCCAGTGGAAGAGAAGTGCTTAAAGCCCAGTCCTTGTGCCTCTTAAACTGTCTTAATAGGCCCATTTGAGATATTTTATATTACTTCTTGTCCTTCAATGTGGGCGCATGCATACATGAGTGTGTAAGTTGTATATGTGTGGTTGTGAATATTCCCACAAATATTCTCTTTTGGTTTACCTTTGTTGCCATTTCCCTTAAAGGTTTTCATTATAAATTTACATTAACTGAAAGAATAAACATTTCTGACCTGTGGGGGAATGAACATCATATTTTAACAGGGTGGTCTAGTGTAAATTTTAGGCAAGCATGCCCTGAGTATCAGTAGACTCAACTGATCAACAATTTACACCGGAAGGTTAAAGCTTCCTAACAGAATTTTTGATGATGCTACATGCTGGCAGTAATCACTACATAAAATCAAACGAAAAGAAAGGGAAGCCTGTTATATACCTTGCAAGACAAAAAATTCGTATATTGTCAAGTCTGTGGTTCTTCCTAAAATTATTTAACTATGTTCCTAATAACTAATATGTAGAGCATAGGTAGGTCCTGAATATGAATCAAGATCATGAACACAGTTTGGTTGATCTTAAACACAAACCCTTGTCAGTTTCATTATGTCATTCATGTAGAGTGCAGGAGAGACGTGCTGATGTTAACTCTATTGAATGAATCTTTTTCTGATTTTCATGATTAATTAGAATATGTTAATTGACTGAGGACAAGTTCCTGATGCTGGATTAATTGGACACAGACTATAAACAACCATTAAGTCAAGAAACAATGTGGAAATTTGTGGGTTTGTTCTTAAAGGAACAAACATACATTTTATAAACTGCTAGATGCCCACAGCAAGTAAATGGCAGTGTTCTGTTGGCCTTTCATGTCACCTGGGTCCTTTTCCCTTTAAGAGAAAACCTCATCCTACCCTCAATCTCCCCCTTCATGCCAAGGCAAACTATTCTGCCTCTTCACATCTCCTCTCTCTCTCTCTCTCTCTCTCTCTCTCTCTCTTTCTCTTTTTCTCTCTCCCCCTGTTTCTCTCTGACTGTCCATATTCTGTACTGCTTCCCCCTTCCTGCTTCCCCCTTCTCCTCTCTCTCTCTCTCTCTCTCTCTCTCTCTCTCTCTCTCTCTCTCTCACTCTGACTACCATAATCCACTTACATTCATATTCTTC
Organism: Chionomys nivalis; assembly: GCF_950005125.1. Classification (NCBI taxonomy): domain Eukaryota; kingdom Metazoa; phylum Chordata; class Mammalia; order Rodentia; family Cricetidae; genus Chionomys; species Chionomys nivalis. The sequence continues at coordinate 32,417,757 of NC_080108.1, read as the reverse complement.
CTAATACGCATTAAATAAACTCTGTACCCAAGCTCCATCCACAAGGTGCATATGCTTCTCTCCCACTCGCTGTTGTCTCCCATCCACCAAGGTACCTGACAGGATCATGCCACTGGTAAATTTTTCACTGGTCCTGTGAATCAGATAAATCTCACATGTTAAGTTAAAAACCAATACAGCCAATCTTGGTGAGAGATCGCCAGGCAGATTCTATGCTGTGGTCATAACTTAAAATATATACCTCATAAACAGCCCTCACCTCTCAGACATCATGGGAAATATGGCTTTTAAATGTTTAATTGTTAAAAGGCTTTTCATAACACAGAGACAGTTTGGCTCCTAGCAGCAGCACCCCATTGCTTCCAAAGAATACAGGTGACAGATTGGCACAGAACAACATCCATCCGCAATTCGCTTCAGCAAGTGAAAGTGCTAACCACTGGGTTGAACTGCCTTTCAACTAAACTCCTGAAGATCTCCAGACAGTGGATCGAATTGACTAGAATTGACAGCCTAGCTGCTCAGGGCAAGTAGGCTTGTCTTCCTACAGATTTCTTAATCCATAGAGTCTGCTAAAGCCTGGCAGGCCCTGCTCCAACAAAAGACAAATACAACACTGATGCTTCTGTTCTTGACGACCATAGAAGAACCTTAGGCATGGCTCTAGGCAGTCATTTGAGTAAGTTCTCTGTCTTTTTAAATTCAATAATCAAGTAAAAATGTGTCATTCTCGAGATCTCTGATGCAATTTGATGAATGAGAGGTTGTGTCAGTCTCAAAAGACAACCTCACCTAACAAATTTCAGTATAGTTTCTTACCATCTTCTAAATAAAAGGTGTTTTAAGATATATAAATGCAGGTTATTAAATTGTGTACCTGCAAAAGTATAAAGGTCTGAGGACATACACAAGTTATCACATTTCTCTGTCATGCTGCATTCCATGGTTTTATCAAGATTTTAATTCTCTTTGGTTGTTTTCTAAAGATAATTTTCATTAAGCAAAAACATCTGTCACAGTCATTCTGGCATAAATATGCTGCTCTTTATACAAACTGAAAGAATTTTTGTGATTTCCATGGAATCTAGTTGAAGCATTCACCTTAAACAAATCAGACACACAGCTCTCTCACCGGAAACGGGTCAGACATACCCTTTTCTCAATTCTGTGGTCCTGCACCCTCCCTTTCCTCAATTACTAGGACCTAAAGAAAAGTTATATCTTCCTAAACTTAATTTTGTCCTCTGTGCTGCCAACACCCTGCCTGGTCAAAGAGACACTGAACAGTTCCACATTCCAAACCCAGGACAGGAGCAAAACAAACAGATACCCCAGATTGTGACCAACACCCAGCTTTTTCAGTTCTAGAAGTCCTAATAACCACAAACCAGCAGGAAGTAGTCAAGAACTTGATAGGCCCATCCCTGTCACCTGTTGAGCCTACCTCCTTGTCTTTTTATTATAAAAGAAAGAAGGAAATGTTATAATGTTATAATTCTTTTGACTTTTCCTGTGAACTGGGTACCGTGTCCTTTTAAGAGACAATTTCCACCAATCCTCAATCTCCCCCTGCTCACTAACACAAGCTAATTCTATTCTCTCTCTCTCTCTCTCTCTCTCTCTCTCTCTCTCTCTCTCTCTCTCTCTCTCTCTGTGTGTGTGTGTGTGTGGCCTTGTTTGTGTATTATTTTAAAAATAACACTCTTTTTGAACTGTCTGCAAAATTTTTCATCATAATACGGAAAGAATCTTTAACACAGTCTTCCTGTTACAGAGATGAAGGTTATAACAGAGTACATCATACGTTCTTCAGAATTCATTTATAACCAAGAAACACGTAAATGATCAGTGGATGGGAAATTATTGGGCACTAATTAGGAAAGACTGGCTCAATAAGAATAAGAGTTATAAGACATCATCTTGCAAAGGTAAGGGATGAGGGTTAGGAATTTTTCCTAATGTGAACTCTCTGCCAACACAAAAATCCCAATCAAGCCAAATCACAACAAGCCAAATTAAGAAATATCCAGGTTTCTGCTGATTTCTGTGCTCTTGAGTAGCTTCGAGTGGGAAACACCAGGAGGAAGGAAAGACCACGTGTTTCTCCATTGGGAGCTCACTTAACTACACTGTGGGAGTGGTCTTGATCCTGCCAGAGAGGGTTCAGGACCTGGTATGCTGAGCTTTGGAGTCCAGACCAATACAACTCTAAGGCCTGGGGACTGGGTGGATGTGAGGGACTGGGGGCTACACTCTCAACTTAACATTCCAGACTCTTTGGATAAAGGGATGACAGAAAATTGTAGTGATAATTGTGACCAACAATTTAGGCTCTCTAGGAAAATTGGGCACTGACTCAAGTCTGGCTACTTCCTGCAAGCATAGGACAACATGGGGAAGGGAAGAGCTAGGTATTGGTGGGTCCACGCTCAGCGAGAGGTGTGGCTGGAAAGGCATCCTATGAACTGTAATCCAGGAGATGTCAGGCATCTGTTCTTTGGGGTAGGCGAGAAGACAGGTGTCTAGGAAAAAAATATTGTTATCACCAAAGAAGAGTGGGCTAGGATGAGGAGCAGGTAGTCCCTTCATTTTGGTATCCTGGAAAACCAGAAGGTGGAAGGTCCTGTCTGCTGGACAGACCAACTGTCCTGAGTAGGTGCCCGCTTGAACCTGGAGAGATGGTACCAGCATGGGTGTCCCAAGAGCTTGGCAGTCGAGGGGGTGGTAAGGATTACCATGTGAGATCCTGTCCATCGAGGTTCAACAAACCTAGGAGTTAACTGTTTGAAGAGTATTCAATGCCCCTGGGAGAGCAGGGCATGTTTAGGGGCCTTAGGGCCCACTGGTGTGGGGACAGTGAGACAACTGTCAGCGTGTGAACGAAGAAGGGACCTTAAAAGGGAAAGGGAAGGTAGGTACCTTGCCAGTGGATTAGTTTGGACTGGGAGGTGATGGTTAAGGAGAAAGGACGTGCCATAAAGCAGCTCTAAAGGGCTCAGGTCCATAGGGAAACATGGGGTGGCCCTGAAGTGAGTAAGAGCAATGGGGAGAAGGGAGGGCTAAGATAACCTGACTTCAATGGAGAGCTTGGTTAGTTGTTGTTTGATGAGTACATTGGCCCTCTCCACCTTTTCTTAGCATTGTTGATGGTAGGGGGTTTGGAATTTCCAGGAGATGTTGAAAGCTTCTGACACGAGATCCATGACCCTGAAAGTGAAGACTGGCCCATTGTACATCTGGATGGTTCTTGGGATAACAAACCAAGATAACGTGGTTCAGGAATACCTGAACCACCACGTCTTCTGTTTCCCTGGAGACTGAAAATGTTTCTCTCCATCCTGTAAAAGTGTCCACAAGTGTTAAGAGATAAAGGAGTTTTTTTATGAGTAGGAGGAGGAGTGAGTGAATTCAACCTGCCACTCTTTCCCCAGTTGGTGTCCGCGAAGCTGGTGTAGAGACTTACTTATGAAGAGAGCCTCTTGTGGGTTGGCCTGGGCACACATCTGGCAGGAGGAGTGAACCTGGTATGCTTGGATTTATGTCTACATAATACAACTCTCAGGCCTAGAGGCTGAGATGGATGCGAGGGGCTGGGGGCTATGCTCCCAACTTAACAATGAGAACTATACTCAGATGTGCAGGCTGGTGGGTACTTGTACAATCAAATGTGGATCTTGTAAAGATAGAATTTTATGTGAAAGTGTACAGAAACACTAAATATGGCTCTACAATCCTGAATGAAATTTGATTCAAGAAAGAAAGAATGTCATTTTGAGGAGACTTAAGTGTAGGTTGTTTTTGTTGTTCTTGTTATTTTTCTTTAATGTTTGCTGTACTTTCTCTACCTTATGCTGACAGGTATCGATATCTAGAGCTTTATCCATTCTTAGCTAGTACTCTAGTGGTGTTTGACAAAGTCATTCGACTAATTCAAGTAATTTTTAATAATATATTTCCCTATCACCTATGCCATCCTTTTCCAATAAGCAACTGTAATATTTTTCATAGCCTCTCTTATCTTATGATCGTTCTGTCCAGTATGGTGGGTTTTACTCTGCTTTTCAACATCAGCATAGCAAAATAAAATTAAAAGTCCTAATTCCTTAAACATTATCTTTCACTGTAATTTCTACAACAGGTGCTCTACTCATAGTGGGTAAGTATGTTGAGATCAAATAAGAGTCCAAACTAAAGATTCGGGGGAATTGTGGAGATGGGTGAAAGAAATTTGTCCCCATCCTCATAACAAGGGTTGACACCTAAATCTCTGATTACATGTCAAAACTCATCTTCATTGTGTCTTAAATTATAACACTACTTCTGGACAAGGAGAGAGATTTAGAGTCCCTCACCAGCTACCTAAGGTCAATAGTTCATTTGACTTCTCTCTGTGTATACTGTGTTTTCTTTATGTTGTCAGTTATTTCAACCTAAACCAGGAACTCTAGAACATGGTTCATATGCCATTTTTGCATAGTTGTGTGTCTTGTCACTAGATGATGAAAGAACCTCCCTTGCCAACTGAAAATATCCCATATCTCTGGCTTCTTTCCCTCAACCTTCCACTTATGGAAACCACTGTTAAGTCTACAACATTTTCTCAAGGTGATAGAGGCTTTCAGATCATGTTTTGCTCTTAATGGATGCTAAGTGTTATTACTAGTAATTAAGGTTGTCCTTAATAAACCTGCCATTGCCCTGGAGATTATCTCAGAGGGTAAATCCACTGAACTCTTCCAGAGAGTGTGTGTTCGATTTACAGTACCCACATCTGTGCTGAGAAGGATCTGAGACACCAGTCCCAGGGGATCAGTGGGACTCTGCTGCCCTCCCCATGATCTGTACACAGTGAGTTCCACATACAACTATCCAAACACTGATATACACTAGCAGAAAATAAAATAAAGTCATTTTAAAATCTGTCTTTGCAATTGACATTATTTTGGTTTTCTAGACATAGTTTTTCAATAGGTAAGGATCCAGTCCTGGAACTGGCTCTGTAGACCAGACTGGCATTGAACTCACAGAGAATATCCTCCCTATGTCTCCCAAGAGCTAGAAACAAAGACATGTGCTACCACGACCTGGCAACAATTGTCATATTTGTGAAGTAAATTTGGTCTGTTTAGAAAAATTTCTAGAAAAACTGAGGCAGATGTTGGAATTTATTGTCACACATTTAAGGCAGGATCTCGTAATGCTTCTGCCACAGCATTAGTGAGCTCTGGAGGAGTGTTCCTATTATTACTTTTCCAATTTTCATTGGATAATTTTTATCCCAGGTTTCTCTTTGTATATATATCATAGTCTGTATTTTCAGTAATTTAAATTGTAGTATATTTGAGGGAAAACACACGCACACATATACACTATGTCTTTCTTCTCTTATATTCCTAAATATTTTTTGAATCTTGATAGCATGCAATACACCTTTAATCCTTTTAAAGATATTTAACCTAACAAAAGTTCATATTTCCTGAAAATCATCATAAATTTTTGGTCAGGTATATAATAAATAAGATGTGTTGTCTACTCTATATTCTAAAATGAAAATCTCTTTTTTGGGTATCTTTTATGTGGTATAAGGTATGTAATTTTAGACTGTAGGTTTAAGACTATGAAATTATTGGAATATTTTTTTGTATTTGGGGTTAAGAGGTTTTTTTTTTTTGTTCGTTTTGTTTTTTCAAAACAGTGTTTTTCTGTAGTTTTGGAGCCTATCCTGAAACTATCACTTTTACATCAGGCTGGCCTCAGAATCATAGAGATTCACGTCCTTTTGATTCCCCACTGCTGGAAATTAAGGTTTGTGTAACCACTACTTGGCACAGGACTACATACTCCTAAGTCAGTTGAAATTTCAGTGTGAGATGAGACATAAGTTTGTATGTGGACATCATATTCTCCAAGCTATAGTTATGAGAAAATAAAAAGATCCTTTAAAATGCATTGCCTTGTCAATCTTTCAAAGTAAGATGACACGTTACTTAAATATTTGTCTTAAACAACATAGTCACTTGTTGCAAGTCTTTATACAAGTATAACAACCTCCTGCTGCTCTCGCACTGAGATGTATTTCAAAATAGAATTATATGAATATGCTTTTCTCACGACAATTTGTGCTTTGTAGATTCATATGGTCCCATATAAATTACTGTGTTAATTTGTCCATCATTCCGAGTGCTATTGCCAACAGTCATTAAAGATTTACTTTCTTCAAACCTAGAGTCTATAACCCCAAAATCCAACCAAGAAACCAGATCCAATGAAAAAGCAAATAGTTTTTTAATTATAAATTAACTTGGGTTCTCTATCCATCGAACAAAGAGGGTGCAGTAGAACAGAGTATCTAGCCAAAGTGGAAAGAGGCATTCATTAGAGCTAGAGCCAGGGGTTGCATCTGGGGGTCTGAAAGTTGCCTAGTGACAGTGTCAGGATTGGGTTCTGGGAATCCGCCATGAGTTAATTGGTCAGATACAGCTGCAGAACGTTTACCCTAATTGGAGACAACGCATGGGACTGCTAATGCCTTTCCTGCAGTTGACCATTATCAGGAGAGTACATCTAGAGCCGCCAGCTAACTTCTCTGACTTCTGATTGGTTCCTTACCATATGACGGATGTCTGGCATTTTCTTCCCAGCATTAGGAAAAAACAAGAAAAGGTCAGGCCCTCAGGATAGAGGCTATGTGACAGTTTCTCCAAAGTGATTTTTAAGTTTCTTGAGCTATTAATCACAGTGTTAATTGTTTTGATTTTTTTTCTGATGTGATCCTGGATTAGCACTTACAGACTTCTTTATTAGTTTATAGTTTCTTAACTTCATTTTCTCGTCGTCAAAATCATCATCATCATAGCAATATGTAATTCTTCTTTTGCACCATCCCCTAAATCAGTCATTCTTTAGAAAAGGTGATGCTCATTGTCATCTTTGTTCCTTTAAGATGATAAACCTTCCTGTCTTCAAATCCAAAGCTAAGAAAAAGTTTGAACCCAAGCCTTTGTGGGAGCCCAGGTAGTTTGGATGCTCGCCTTAATAGACCTGGATGGAGGTGGGTGGTCCTTGGACCTCCCACAGGGCAGAGAAACCTGCTTGCTCTTTGGGCTGAGGAGGAAGGAAGACTTGATTGGGGGAGGGGGAGGGAATGGGAGGTGGTGGCGGGGAAGAGGCAGAAATCTTTAATAATTAAATTAATTAATTAATAAAAAAATCAGCAAGAAAAAAAAAAAAGAAAAAGTTTGAAGTCTAAGGGGACCATGTCCTTGACCATCTATCTAGTCTTCCAGGAGGTGAAGGTACCAACTTTCAAATGATAGAATCTTGAAGGAACTAACTACTGGCTGCTCTTCAGAACTGAAACACAGGACAGCGTGACACAATGGCTTCTGTGTAATATTTTTATTCATGTATTGATACTGAAAAAAGAGGCAATAGACATGACATCACCATCACCAAAGATACCAGGATCCTGATAATCAGATATTCTGTGTTCATCACCATACTTAACAAGGTTCAGTCAGCAAATCTTAGAAACCACTTAGTATCTCCAAAATATTTAAATACTTAAATAGCAATGTGAAAACTTTTTTTGAGTACCAATTATTACCATATTTACCCATTTTACATATACTCTTAAATTTCTGAATATGTATTTGTTCATTTATTCATTTGTTTATGTTGGTGTGTGCCATAAGGGCAATATGTACATGTATGCATCCTGGCATGTATGTAACTGAGAAAAAAAGACTTGAGCTTCACATTTCTCTGTTTCTACCATTTGAGACCTTGAAATTGCATTTAGTCCAGTGGAAGAGAGGTGCTTAAAGCCCAGTGCCTGTGCTTCTTAAACTGTCTTAATAGACCCATTTGGGATATTTTTTATTACTTCTTGTCTTTCAAAGTGGGCACATGCATACCTGAGTGTGTATATGTGTGATTGTGAATATTCCCACAAATATTCTCTTTTAGGTTTACCTTTGTTGCCATTTCTCTTATATATTTTCTTTGTAAATTTACATTAACTGAAAGAATAAAAATTTCTAATCTATGGGGAAATGAAAACCATATTTTCACAGGGGGCTCTAGTGCAAATTTTAGGTAAGCTTGCCCTAGGTATCAGTAGCCTCACACTGACCAAAAATTTACACCAGAAGGTTAAAGCTTCCTAACAGAATTTTTGGTGATGCTACATGCTAGCAGTAATCACTACATAAAAGTCAAATGAAAAGAAAGGGAAGCCTGATATATACCTTGCAAGACAAAAAATTAGTATATTGTCAAGTCTATTTTTCTTTCTAAAATTGTTTAACTATATTCCTAATAACTAATATGTAGCACATAGGTGGGTCCTGAATCAGAACCAAGAATCTGAACACAGTTTGGTTGATCTTAAAAAATAATTCTTATCAGTGTCGTTACGTCAATCATGTAGTGTACAGGAGCAATGTGGTGATGTTAACTCTAATGAATGAAACTTTTTCTGATTTTCATGATTAATTAGGATACTTTCTTTTTTTTTTTTTTTTTTTTTTTTTTTTTTTTTTTTTTTGGTTTTTCGAGGCAGGGTTTCTCTGTAGCTTTGGTGCCTGTCCCGGAACTAGCTCTTGTAGACCAGGCTGGCCTTGAACTCAGAGATCCGCCTGCCTCTGCCTCCCAAGTGCTGGGATTAAAGGCGTGCGCCACCACCGCCCGGCTTTAATTAGGATACTTTAATGGAATGATTGAGGAGAAGTTCCTAAGGCTGGATTGATTGGAAACAAATTATAGCCAATCAGTAAGTCTAGAAACATTGCGGATATTTGTGGGTTTGTTTTTAAAGGAACAAACATACATTTCATAAGGTGCTAGATGCCCACAGCAAGTAAATGTCAGAATTCTGCTGGCCTTCAATGTCACCAGGGTACCTTGTCCCTTTAAGAGAGAAGATGATCCTATGCTCAATCTCCCGCTTCATGCCAAGGCAAACTAATCTGCCTCCTCACCTCTCACCTCTTCTCTCTCTCTCTCTCTCTCTCTCTCTCTCTCTCTCTCTCTCTCTCTCTCTCTCTCTCTCTCCCTCTTCCCTCTTCCCTCCATATTCCCCTTACTCTTATATTCTTCCCAATACTCACTAAATAAACTCTGTATCCAAGCTCCCTCCACAAGGTGTGTTTGCTTCTCTCCCACTCACTGTGGTTTCCCACCCACCACTGTACCTGCCAGGGTCATGCCACTGGTAAATTTTTCATTGTCCTGTGACTCAGATAAATCTCACACGTTAAGTTAAAAATCAGTACGGTCAAGTGTTGGGAGCAGTAAGACCCCAGATCTTGATTTTCTTGTAATCCACTGATCTGAGTGCCTACAGCTGCTCTGAGCACCAGACCTTCAGGAGTTCTTTTTTTATTATTTTTTTTTATTGTTTATTTATTTATTAAAGATTTCTGCCTTCTCCCTGCCACCACCTCCCATTTCCCTCCCCCTCCCCCATCAAGGCCCCCTCCCTCATCATCCCTAAGAGTAATCCGGGTTCCCTGCCCTGTGGGAAGTCCAAGGACCACCCACCTCCATCCAGGTCTAGTAAGGTGAGCATCCAAACTGCCTAGGCTCCCACAAAGCCAGTACGTGCAGTAGGATCAAAAACCCATTGCCATTGTTCTTGAGTTCTCAGTAGTCCTCATTGTCCGTTATGTTCCGCAAGTCCGGTTTTATCCGATGCTTTTTCAGACCCAGGCCAGCTGGCCTTGGTGAGTTCCTGATAGAACATCCCCATTGTCTCAGTGTGTGGGTGCACCCCTCGCGGTCCTGAGTTCCTTGCTCGTGCTCTGTCTCCTGCTCATGATTTGGACCTTGAGATTTCAGTCCGGTGCTCCAATGTGGGTCTCTGTCTCTGTCTCCTTTCATCGCCTAAATGTTTTTCTTTGGGTTCACCTTCTTAATTAGCTTCTCTAGGACCACGCATAATAGGCTCAACGTCCCCTATTCATGGCTAGAAACCAAATATGAGTGAGTACATCCCGTGTTCCTCTTTTTGGGTCTGGCTCACCTCACTCAGGATAGTGTTTTCTATTTCTGTCCATTTGCCTGCAAAATTCAGGAAGTCATTGTTTTTTACTGCTGAGTAGTACTCTAATATGTATATATTCCATACTTTCTTCATCCATTCTTCCATTGAAGGGCATCTAGGTTGTTTCCAGGTTCTGGCTATTACAAACAATGCTGCTATGAACATAGTTGAGCATGTACTTTTGTTGTATGATAGGGCATTTCTTGGGTATATTCCCAAGAGTGGTATTGCTGGGTCCAGGGGTAAGGAGTTCTTGATGGCAGGAGAGTGGTTTCTGGTGGGTTTGGCTGGGGCGTGGCTATCTCTATATAATCTGCCCCTGAACACAATAAAGGAGGCATTCTTGGGGAATTCAAGGATGACATGTGTTGCTGTCTCTCTGTGTGTGTTTGTGTATTTTAACCTCCAGCCCCCTTGCGCGAAGCTTACGAACTGATTAATAACACACAGAGCATAGACACAGGAGGCATGGTGCGCGCCAGTGAAGCTTGGACAGAGATCTCCGGACAGATTCTATACTGTGGTCATAACTTAAAATATATGCCCAATAAATAGTTCTTCAGCTCTCAGATCATAGGGAATATGGCATTTAAATGTTGAATTATTAAAAGGCTTTTCATAAAAAGAGAGAACTTGGCTCCTCACAGCAGCATCCCATTTCCTCCAAAGAAGACAGAAGACAAATGGGCAGAGAACAACACCCAGCCACAATATGCTTTATCATATGCTAACCACGGGGTTGATCTAAACTCCTGAAGATCTCTCCAGATAATGGACCTAATGACTAGAATCAACAGCCTAACTGCTCAGGGCAAGTAGGCTTGTCTTCCTACAGATTCCCTAACCCACAGGGTCTTCCGAAGCCTGGCAGGCCCTGGGTCAACAGAAGACAAATACAACCCTGATTCTCCTGCCCTTGATGTCAATGAAGGAATGTGAGGAGTGGCTCTAGGTAGTCAGTCGAGTAAGTTCTCTGTATTTTTAAATTCAATAATTAAGTAAAATTGTATCCTTCTCCAAGATCTCTGATGTGATTTGATGGCTGAGCAATTTTGTCAGTTCAAAGGACAATCTCACTTAACAAATTTCAGTATAGCTTCTTACCATGTCCTAAAGAAAAGGTTTTTTAAGATAGACAAATGTAGGCTATTAAAGTGGGTACCTGAAAGTTATAAAGGTCTGAGGACAAATACAAGTTATCAAGTTTCTCTCTCATGCTGCCTTATCAAGATTTTGAGTTCTCTTTTGTCATTTTCTAAAGATACTTTTCATTGGGCAAAAACATCTGTCATAGTCATTCTGGCAAAAATATGCTGCTGTTTGTACAAACTCAAAAATTCTTGTGAGTTCCATGGATTCTAACTGAAGCATTTACCTTAAACAGGATACACCCCCTCTCTCACATGAAATAGGTCTCTCAGTTCCCTGGTCCTGACACCGACCTCCCCCTCAAGGTTCTTTACCAGGAGCTAAAGAAAATTTTTTCATCCTATGGTTAATCTTGTCCTCTGCTCTGCCATCACACTGCTGTGTCAAAGAGACACTGAACAGTGCCATGTGACAAATCCTGAGAAGGAGAAACGCAACTAGCTACTACAGAATGTGACTAACACCCAGCTTTCTCAGGTCTCCTAAGATTCCAATGACCACAAACCAGCAGGAAGTGGTTGAGAAATCAATAGCTCCATCCCTTTAACCTGTGGAGCCTACCTCCTTGTCTTTTATATTATAAGAGAAAGGTGGAAATGTTATAATTCTGTTGCCCTTCCCTGTAACCTGGGTACCCTGTCCCTTTAAGAGACAAATAACACCCACCCTCAATAACCCCCTGCTCACCAATGCAAACTAAACTCACCTCCTCCCTCCCTTCCTCCTCCTCTTCCTCCTCCTTCTCCTCCTTCTTCTCTCTCTCTCTCTCTCTCTCTCTCTCTCTCTCTCTCTCTCTCTCTCTCTTCCCTCTCTATCCTTACCCTTATATCCTTCACCATACTCACTAAATAAACTCTATACCAAAGCTCTCTCTGCATGCCATATCTGTCTGCCTCCCACTCTCTGTGGCCTCCCCCCAACAGTGGACCTGTCAGGGTCATGTCACTGTAAATCTATCAGCTGGAAGATTTCCCCAGCTGCTGGAGTTAATTTACTCAAGGAAAAATTTTCTATCATTCCACTTACCTAATTTCGAAATTCTTTCTTGGTGAAATAGAAAAATGATTGTTTGATGTCATTTCAAATCTGCCAGTGTTTTATTTAGGGTTTCTTTTTTTAATTAATTAATTAATTTATTTATTTATTTATTAAAGATTTCTGCCTTCTCCCTGCCACCACCTCCCATTTCCCTCCCCCTCCCCCATCAAGTCCCCCTCCCTCATCATCCCTAAGAGTAATCCGGGTTCCCTGCCCTGTGGGAAGTCCAAGGACCACCCACCTCCATCCTGGTCTAGTAAGGTGAGCATCCAAACTGCCTAGGTTCCCACAAAGCCAGTACGTGCAATAGGAACAAAAACCCATTGCTATTGTTCTTGAATGCTCAGTAGTCCTCATTGTCCACTATGTTCAGCGAGTCTGGTTTTATCCCATGCTTTTTCAAACCCAGGCCAGCTGGCCTTGGTGAGTTCCCGATAGAACATCCCTATTGTCTCAGTGTGTGGGTGCACCCCTCGTGGTCCTGAGTTTCTTGCTCATGCTCTCTCTCCTTCTGCTCCTGATTTGGACCTTGTGATTTCAGTCCAGTGCTCCAATGTGGGTCTCTGTCTCTGTCTCCTTTCATCGCCTGATGAAGTTTAATATTTAGGAGGATGCCTATATGTTTTTCTTTGGGTTCACCTTCTTATTTAGCTTCAGAACTATGTCCACGGTAAATCTTATAAAGAAAACATTTAATTGGGGTGGTTCACTGTTTGAGTCATCTGGGAAAACTCCAAACTCTTTCTCTTTGTCTGATGTCAAAACCCTCTTTATGTCTTCATCTTTATTCACCTCTTCTGACTGCACCACAATTCTTTCTCCTGGACTGGGTACACTCCCTGTTAGCAGCTATCCTTAGCAGATATCCTATTACTCTGACATCTCTAACATCTTGGGTTCTCCCAGGCAATCCAGGTTTCAATGTCACAGCTTCACAGAATGGTATCTCTTGACCCCCATTCTGGGAAACCCCTGATTCATGCTCAACCTCAGCATTTTCCCTTAGGTTTGGACAGAAACTGCATAACCTCTTTTATCTATGCTAAACTCTAAAACCAGAACCATGTGCCTAAAGCTTCCAAGTTCTCCTGCTAGTCAGGAATAAAACATGCTACACTCATTCAATTACATTTTCACTAACTCTCTGTTTTTCATACCTTTGTTCACTGCCTAGGGTTGGCTTGCCTGAAACTTGCTCTGTACACCAGGCTGGCCTTAAACTCAGAAATCCGCTAGGCTGTTGTAGGAGGCCACTAGTTCATTGCCTGACCACCCATTTGCATTAATATGTGTATCACCACGAGGTTGTGGAGCACCAGCAAATTTTCAGCATGTCCATCTCCAGCCGCAGATCCATGGCATCTTCCTTAACTCAGCCTTCCTTCACCGATGCTATAGGACAAGCAAGTTTCTTTATTCATTAAGCAATATAAGCTATACATAGACAGAAAGACCTCCCACACCACATGACAAAACCTAAAGTTACCATGAGAAGAAAAAAATCTATTTTAAAGACATGCCACCATGATTAGGATGTAGGGAAGAGTAGCCCTAAATATGACAAGTTTATACCAGGATAGGGAGCCAATAGAGGGAGAGACCAGAATGTGTTGCTTTGGGGAGTCTGGGGGACTTTGGCACGTTGGCTATAAAAGACATTAGTGGTAAGAACTCAGTGAAATATTCTGTTGGAGTTTGGGCAATAAGAATATTGAGAGCAGTGAAAACCACAAAGGCCTCGGTTGTGAAGTTTCAGATGGAAGCAAAGACTCTATCTGGACATTTGCATTAAGAATTATTGGTTCTAGTTAGCTGAGGATAAAGAATGAGCTATGATTAACAAGATGTCCGAATTACTAAAGTGATCCCTTTGCCTTGCTAGATAATGGATGATGTCCACCTGGGGCTAAACAATCAATTCTGATCAATGAGTGACCAACAGGGTCAGAGAGGTGAAGAGTTCTAGGAAGTGTTTCTTCCTGAGTAGCAGACAAAAGCTGTTCTCCAGAAATGGACAAGTTCGACCCTACTGATGCTATGAATTTAGGAGCCCCATAAGTGGCACTGGTTTTGAAGTCATGCAGGAGTCATGCTGAGGAAGGGCACTGTGTGGCAGTAGTGGAGGCCCTAAAGAGAGGACAAGAGGTGCTCTTAGTCAAAGTGTAGTCCAATTTCACCACGGCTGTGCAGTGTTTCATGTATGAATACCAGGATATGGCCACCAAGATTAGTAGCATCAATGGAGTAGAGTTGACCAGAGCCTAGAAGACAAGGTATGTGTTTTGTCAAGGACAGAGATGGAGAAAACACTCAAGCACCTGGAACACCACCAAAAACAGTGAGTTGATCACAGACATTAAGTTTTGAAATTTTACACAGAGGAGATTGATTTTGGTTTGTTCAGTTTATTCCTTAATTATTCCCTCTTCAAGTAAGAAAGTGATTATTTTTTTCAATTTTATAGGGGCTCACATTTGAGAGATTTTTAAACATTTTTTAAAATGAGATATAGGAGCTTCAGAAAGAATATAATATAAATGACACCGGATATTTATTTAAAATACTGATTTTTTAAAGTGTTTGAATTTGTACGGCTATTGACCTTTAAAGTGTTTTACACTGATTTATACTGTGATACATTTATTAATGTGGGTTTATGTGGTAGAGCAAGAAAGGAAAAAAGGATTTCAAGAGTTATGTTTGTGTGACTCTTGGCAAGGGTTAAATTGTGTGGGATAGTATTGTGTCAACTTCACACAAACGGAAGACATCAGGTTGTGCTATAGAGCTACAGTAATACAAACCAAATGGATTTTGCATAAAAACAGACATTTCAATCCATCTAAACTATTACACATACATATAGACAGAAGACAGAAAGGCAGACAGACAGATAGGTATGGAAGCTCTGCAGGAGTAGTTTTGCCAAAAATTTTTAATAGGTCATTATCACTACTTAGTGCTCCCCATATTTTCTCTAACATATCCTCCCATCCTTAGCCACGTGTAGTACTTTGTGGTCCACAATTTCTCTTTCACACTTCATACCACTCTGTAATTTTCACCCTACCATGAAAGTCATGCATGGTCCTTTATGAAAAGGCCTATTTTTATATAGTACAAACCTTTAAGTACTTATCTTTATTAATCTTTTCTCTGGATTCTTTGAAGGTAGCTTTACCATGCTTTCTTCAGAAAATTTGTTCTCCAATACAATAAAGTTAAAATATCCTCATTATTTCCTTGGTTATAGCTGCCACTTATAAGCCAATAACTTTACGTGTCTTAAGTGTTTCAAAAAGCTTATGATAGTTCAAGTTAGCTATCTCTGCTTCCTTTCTGTTGTTTGAGATATAAGCTGCTGCTCTAACCACCTGCTCTTCCCACTCAAGATATGGAAAGACCAGAAAGAATATTTTGATACTACTATTTTAATTTTAATTAATTATTTTGTTTATGTTAAGACAGTGTCTCAATATGTAATCCTGGATAGCCGGAAATGTACTGTGTAGACTAGCCTGGATTTCAACACAAAAGGATCTATGTGCCTCTACCTCTAAAGAGTTGGAATTAAAGGTATGTGCCACCATGTCTGGACTCTGATGCTAAAATTTTAATTGTAAAAGTAAATAATGATAAAAAGCAAATAGCACATTTAAAAGTGGGGGAAAGCATTTTGAGCATATTGGCTCACACCTGTAATCCTGACATTCAAGAGATAGAAGCCAAAAGATTACTACAAATTTGAGGCTACCCTACATTACATAGTGAAACTCTATGTCAAAGTTCCCAAAGTAAAGAGATGATGAAGAACAAAAGAAATTATATGTTGGTAAGATGAACAAGGAGATTATGCTAGTATTCAAAGCCAAGGACAAGCCCAAAATTCATGAATAAAATAACTATCACATGTAAGCTAGCATTCTTTGCAATGAAAAAAGGAGGGATTTTGAGAAAATTGAGGGTACATATATTAGACTTCTGTCAGGAATAATAAAAACAATAAGTACACAATTCTTTATATTTCCAGATAGTATACCAGTACCTTTTGGTTAAATGTTAAGACCCAATAATTCCATACTAATAAAACAGATCTATATATTCATGTTAACTAACTATTGAAATAGGTCAGAATAAATATTCTTCTTTATACAGATGTGGTAAATGGTACACAGAATGTTAAGTAACTTGCCCAGCTAACAATATTGTCAATGCTAGAGATAGAATCAAAAGCATACAGTACAAAGGCATGTATTTATTTGTAGAGTATCATAGAATAAATACCTCTACACATATCATATCATAAATTTTATTCTTAGATGCCACTGAGATGGCTATTCTCTATTTTCAACTTGATATCTAGAATCACACAGACACCAGTCTCTGTCTTGCTTGAGCAGGATTATCTACATTAATTTAATTGGGATGAAATGACCTGCTCAGGACTTTACAAAAAATGGAGGATAGTAACTGAGCTCTGTCATTCATTGCTCTCTGCTTTTTATCAGGATTGACCACCTGAGTCAAGTCTTCCGCTGTGACTTTCCCACAATGATGGTATATGGGAAGCAAACTTAACCTTTCTTACTTAAGTAGGAGGCTATTTTATCTTAGCCCCAAAATGTAACTAAGACAGCTGTTCACTTACAAGATAAAAACAATGTTCCCAGCTAGGCAGTGGTGGCACATTTTTTAAATCCCAGCACTCCATAGGCAGAGTAGATCTCTGTGAGTTTAAGGCCATCTTGGTCAATAGAGCTAATACCAGGACAGTTGAGGCTACAAAGAGAAATCATGTCTCAAAGAAAATATGCCAGCATCAAAAAGAATCATGTTTCCATTAAACTTCACAAACAAATTATTATATTTTGAAAAAATACTGTAAAGCAAAGCTGCTAATATTTAGAACTTTTTTTTGCCAAGTTGGGCATCCTTAGCATTGGCCTTTACACTAAAAATTGACTTTCTGTGTCTTGAGTCAGGATCTCACCAATTCAGTACATCCAAAGCAAACATATTAACAATTTTACAAAATTAGTTATCACTTATATGACTAAAATTTTATTCTATTTAAAAACACATGTATTTTTTAGGTCCTACAGTGCCCTGATGCCACCTTGAATTATAATATATTAATTAGGTGAAAAAAATCTTTGGGTTTTGTTTTCTTATTTTGCTAACTTTCATAAAATCTTAGAATTTTGTGAGTATTGTGTAAAATCTGGAAATCAGACTAGTCTTAATTGAACAACTTCTAATCTCTGTGTTAGGAGGCAGATGCTGATGGAATAGCACAAGTTTAAGGCCACCCATTACTACAGAGCAGCTTCCTGGCGAGAGAGAGCTTGAGGGAAACACCATCTTTCATAACAACAAAAGAGCTAAGACTTCTTGAGAACTTGCTGCCAGGCATCCTCTCACAGTGCTGACAAGGCAGGTCTATTGCACTGCAGTTTCATTAGCTATCTCATGTCAGGAATCAATATTTGAAAATATATTGAAATTGCAAGGGTACAGGAGTATTTTTTCAGCAAACATTAATGTTTTCAAAATCTGGCTCTAGCTACAGAGGGACTGACTGTACAGCAAAAGGACCGCAGGTTTCAGGGAGCTCATCCCCCTCCTCACAGTATTGCACAAGTTGAGATACAAGCATCCTTATCTGCTCATTCCTACCCTGCAGCAAATTTCACCAGCTCCTGAAAGTGCTGCCATGAGATAGGGAGCTGGGCATGGCAGCACAGGAGCTGAGACAGATGCCCTCCTGCTGTAAGTGTGGATTGTAAGAGCTGTTCACCTCTGACCTAGGGGAATGGCAGCTCTTCTTCACTTGGATGCTATGGTAGCTACTCTTTCTCTCTCCTTCCCCTATGTCCAGACACAGAAAGATGGGGTTTTTAGAGGCTCTCTCCCTGCAAGTATTAGGTGGAAAGGGGGAGATGAATGAAGCAATGTTTGCTTTATCTATCAACAATGAAAGATTCTCTGGAGGATTCAGTGTGTACTTCTTTCTTCTTCCTCTTCAAACTGGATTAGTAAACCTTGTTGAGCACTTTACTTCCAGAGGAGTACCTTATGTCTGTTTGGACTAGCCAACATTACTGATGAAAAATATAAATTTCCTTTCAAAGTCATATTTTTATTTTTATTAATTTATTAGATTTTTAAAAAATACCAATCCAAGTCCCTCTCCCTCCCTTCCTCACATTCCCATCACACCCATCCCACCCCACCCCCCATCCCATCCTCAGAGAGTATAAGGCACATTGCTTTGTGTAAAGTCCAATGCTCTCCCTACTATATCTAGGCTGAGCAAGGTATATATCCAAAGAGAATAGGATCCCCAAAAGCTAGTACATGCAGTAGGGATAAATCCTGGTGCCACTGCCAGTGACCCCTCAGTCTGCCTCAGCCATGCAACTTTCAACCCTATTCAGAGGAACTATTTTGGTCCTATGATTGTTCCTTCTCAGTCTGGCTGGAGTTTGTGAGCTACCATTAGCTCAGGCAAACTGCTTCAGTGGGTGAACCCATCATGGTCTTCACCTCCTTGCTCATATTCTCTTTTCTTCCACTCTTCAACTGGACTTTGGAAGCTCAATTCAGTGCTCCAACGTGGGTCTCTGCCTTTGCCTCCATCAGTTGCTGGATGAAGGCTCCGTGGTGATATTTAAGATAATCATCAGTCTGACTACAGGGCAAGTCAAGATTGGGCCCCTACTCTATTCTCCAGGGTCCTGGGTGGGGTCATCCTTTTGGATTCCTGGGAATTACTTTAAAGTCGGGTTTCTGTTAACCCTTTAAACAAGCTCCTTTAATCAAGATATCTTTCTTCTTGCTCTAATCTCTTGCCTTCCTCCATCTCGACTATCCGATTTCCTCAAATTCTCTTCTAGCCTTCCTCTCTCCCTTCCTATTCTCCTGCTTTCTCTTTTATCTTTCCTTGATGTTATAGTGTACATGGTTGATTTTTAAATTCCAAAGTACATTTGGAACTCAATATGGATATCCCTTTACTATGTAGTCTTTGGCCTGCAGACAGGGATATTACTAGTTCAATATCATAGTTACACTTATTGAAAAATTAAATGTATGTATATTTAAAATTCAGGAATTGCCAGGCAGTAGTGATGCATACCTTTAATTTCCTCACTCAGGAAAGAGAGGCAAGCAGATGTCTGTGTGTTCAAGCCAGCCTGGTCTATAGAGGAAGATGCAGGATGGCCAGGACTGTTTTATAAAGAAACCTTGTCTTAGAAACCAAAACTAAAATAGAATTCAGAAACTTATCTGGATTTTTGTTTGCTTGTATGCATGTTCAGTAGGTATCTAACTCTTCATGGCCTACAAGAAACAGCAGTGCTAGAGACATAGGTCTGCTGTTAACAGCAACTTCTGCTCTGCAAGAGGGCTGGGGTCCAATTTCCACTCCCATGTCAGGAATCTCGTAAGTCCTACAACTCCAGCTCTGGAGGTGAACAAAGCCTCTACATTAACACCTCTACATAGAAATTCACTCACTCATACTCACACACACAGAGCAGGCGGGGAGGGTGAAGAATTAGAAATAATGAAATCCAGCTCATCCTGATGGCACATGCCTTTACTTTCTACGCTCCAAGAGGCAGAAGCTGGTGGGTATTTTTGAGTTTAACTCCAGCTTCATCTACAAATTGTATTCCCACAAGGTCTGAACAGGGAGATACTGACTCAGAAATAAACTAATAAATAAAAATAAATTCTAGAGCATAGGAACTATTTTTTGAAAGTGAGTAAAAAAATTTCATCACTGAATGTATCCCAACACTTTTATGAAAGCAATTACTATATCCATATCCATGGTAAGTATTTTACATTACCTGAATACACTTGAAATTTTAAAAAAAATAAACCTAATTATTGCAGAACGTTTTAATGTAGCATCTTTTAGTTGTTAGTGATTTCTGCTGCCAGTACCTCAAGTGTCTAGCATTTTGTACCTTCTCTAGTTTGGGTTATATTTTTCCTAAGCAGCCCTTCCTAGGCAGATCTAAAGTGGAATATAAATTAAGGTTATGCACTCCATATCACTCCCCAAACTACTTTGAGTATGTTGTTGACCAATTTATACAGGTGGATATGAAAACCATCCTTTTCCATACTAAAAAAAAAAGACCTTAAATCTCACGGACGCTAGCCTTATATCATTAGGTTCAGAAAAGATCCTTGAGCCCCTGCAGCCTGGAAAACGTGCACGCATGCGTGGTTGCAGCATTGTGCTGGCTCACTGGCACAGGCTGGGGGTTGGGAGTGTGATGAGGGAAGTCAGTGCTGCTGCAGGTCCTGCGCAGAGGAGAGGGAGCCAAGATGCCTGTCACATCCACCTGAGGAATGGCCAGCAAGACAATGCAGCAACCAAGGTGAGCTCCCTCTGGGCCCTGTTGTAACTCCTATAAGTGGGCATAATTTTGTACTTAAGATTTACAAATTTCTTGGGATTAGAAAATTATTCTATAGATCTCAAGTCTTTACTCTGAAGAATCAGATCAGAAAGCTATCAAATCTCGGGACCTGGGTTCCTTTGTCCTTCCCTGTGTTATAATGGCTGCACAGGGCCCCTCCCCTTGCTCCCTCGATCTGTCTTGTCACTTTAACTCAGAACTCTTACAGGGTGAACATTAACATTTCAAAGCCCAGACAATATTTTGCATTATCGGTGTGCGTGAATAAGGGATATTAACCAGACAGAAGTGAAAATTTGTTCTGGTGTAGGGATGTCGCACAGAGGTAATATTCCTAATCACAGCTAATTGTCTGCCATACACTGAAAGCTGTGAATAGACGGAAGCACTTGAGAGTTAGCATTCACATGAGCAGCGGGGTGACAGCGCAACAGGCCTTAGCGGATTGCACCTGCCAGTCTCTGTGTGGTTAGGAGGATCGGGTGAGGATGGTTTCTGATGCTACCATAGTTATAATAAAGAAAAGGGCTTTCCAGAGTGGCTGCAAGATAGAATAATGGACAGAGTGAATCGGGGTGTGTGTAGAAGTTGAGTGGGTGTCTGTGCACATGCGCGCCGGCGTGCATGCTCCACTTTAGGATCACAAGGGAGGAGGGGGCATGTCAGCATAATGGCCAGTATTGGAAAGACAGAGTGTCTTTCCCATTCAGAGCTGTAGTCTATATGGTGATACACAATAGTACATTTTTTCCATAATCTTGTCAAGTGATCTAGTTTGACCATTGTGAACATGCTTCGGAGTCTTTATGTATCTTTTTTTACTTATTAGTATATTTAATTTTTGAAATGTTGTCCTAATACAACAATAGACTGATGGTGTGGGAAATCCATAGTTTTGATATGTCATCTATTTCCTGTTTATAAGATATGCAAATGTCATGGAGAATTTGTCATTAGGCACCCTTTAACCGAGAAATCCACAGGGTTGCCTCCCATTTTTGTTTCTTTGCTTGTTTGTTCTTGGGTGTTCACTTTTGTTTGGTTTTTCATTTCTAAATGATGTTTCTATTTAATTTTTTTCCCTTATTTATAATTGATTTTTCTCATACAATATATCATGATTATGGATTTCCTTCCATTTACTCCTTCTAGTTCTTCCCCACCTTTCCCTGAGGACCATGTCTCAGTCTCTCTGCTATAATCAGAGTCTGTGTTGGTTGAAACTCATTGCCCCTTTTATCACAAGGGATCATAGGACCAATGGCTGTTGAGATCTGAGGACTGTGCTGAGGCAGCCCCACTATTTACTGACCCTGAAATGTCTCTACCCTTGTCTAGACTCTCCAGCAAGAGAGATGCCCTCACCCCTCATGGGAAAGATGACCCCCATATTTGGAGGTATGTTCCTACCTCTCACCATAGACATAGGAGAGCTGGTACCACCACTCACCTGAGGGGGGCAGTCCCAGTGACCCAGAAATAACTAGCTCTATCCAGTTCACATCCTGGGTCTTGGGTTGACCCAAAAGCTACCCCACATTTGACTTGATGGAGCACGTGAAGGGACTGATCCTACAGAATGATAGCCATAGGGTCTCCAGGAGACTGTGCACAGATTATCGAAGAGTCTGGTGATGCTGATGTGCAGAGACCAGGGGCCTTGAATCAGACCCATGACTCATGGCAATGAAAAAGGATGTACTGCATGACACATCACAGCTTCCAGTATCACTGGGCATAGTGAAGAGCTATTGAAGTCACAGGAGAGATGGTGGAGCTAGGCAGTTCTTTTGTTTGTTTTCTTTTGTTTTAAATGAATATGGGGGATCTTTTGGGAGGATGCTGCAGGGGCAAGGGGCAGATATGTAGGGACAGGGAAGTGAGTGGGAATGAGGTGAATGATGTAAAAGTATCAAGAATGATTTTATATCAAAAAAGAAAGAAGAACATCTTCATCTTTTCACATAGCATGAATAGCATTTTCTAGAAGTATGCAAGATAGCCATCAAGGACCGCTTGCTGCTTTGTTGAAGGTGGATTTCTCCTTGCCCAACAAATAAAAACATGTTATCGGTTCAACCACATGGTCTTTACCATGAAGTTTTCTGGAGAAACAGAGAATGTTTGTAATCATCAATTTAGTATTAGATGCTTTCAGAGTTTCTCTGGCCATTAACTCCTAGCGAAGTATCCCGTGTCTGTCACTAAGATTTTCATTAATAATTCTTGTCTACTTGGAGTAACATTTCATAATGTTAACTATTCTTATTTGAACTCCATAACGTGTGTGTACACACATACACACACACACATATATACACATACACACGCATATATACATATAGATAGCTCTAATGTATATATCAGAGTTTCATAAGAATTTTCCATACATTTTTCATTTTGCTGAACACAGTAGCTAGCTTTCAGCCAACCCTATGCCCTATCCCCATTCCTGTTTAAACATTCAGCTTTCAGTACTCCTTCTACATTCTCCTATAGTACATATGCTCTAATATTCTCACTATTGTTTGAACTCGTATATAAGCAGGTAGATAAGTTCTCAAGTGGCTTCTTTGCACTCACTTCATTTCAATTAAACCTTTGCTGGAGTTCCTTGTTTTCCATACCTGACCACATCACTCTCTTCTACCCTTCTGCCTCCAGAAACTCTCTTTCTAAGTAATTTCACAAATATTATACTGCCACTCCTCTCTAAGTGTGTGCCTCTATGACAGTGACCAGTTTCTAGTTCTTATTTTTCGTATGGGTTCCATACACACACCTAACAGAAGACGTTAAGTAGGGCCCTCGTTTCAGAGAAAGCATGGAGCATTTGTCTTTTCTGGTTTGGATTACACTACTCAGTGTCTTTGTTTCTTTGCATTTCTATCCATTAGCCTGCAAATTTTGTGATTTATTTTGTCTTGCCACTGCACATCATTTCCTTGTGTATGCACAACACATATGTTTTTATAACTAATGTTTGAAATGTGTTCTTCCATGAATTATTACTTTGGGGGGGTGGAGTGGGGGTTTGTAGGACACACATGCACCAGCGACTCCCTTGTAAAGTTGGAGGACAAACCTTCTCAAGTCTTTTTTCTCCTTTATCTGTTTATGTTTTAAGGTTTTCACATTTACCCTACTCGGGTATCTTTCTGTAGAGAGAGGAAAGAGAAAGAGATCTTGTTTCCATATGCAAATTTTACATATATGGTGGAAACATAATGTGATCATAATGTGTATAATGAATTGTTACTTGTACAGCATTGTTAGCACTTACATTTTCTAATATATAAAATCTTTGTGTTAGTGAACTTCAGTTTACTCCCCAGTCACAATGGCTGACATAGGAAGCTGAAAGCTCAAATCTTCAAATTCTATGAGGAGGAAGAAGAAATAGACGATAAAACAGTAAACACTGAGAAGAAATAGATGCTACACTAGGCTTTTCATCTTAAAACCCACCACCTCACACCTGTGATGTAATTCCTCCAGCAAGGTTACACCACCTAT
Source organism: Chionomys nivalis (assembly GCF_950005125.1). Lineage (NCBI taxonomy): Eukaryota > Metazoa > Chordata > Mammalia > Rodentia > Cricetidae > Chionomys > Chionomys nivalis. The sequence goes on along the minus strand of NC_080108.1, from coordinate 32,393,568 downwards.
ACATTGCCAAATGGACCCACTGCCTGAAAGCCAAGTATTTAAATACCAGAATCGGTGGAGAATATTTCTTATACAAATGTTCTCAACTACTCCCTATCATAACATACCTGCCAGTTCAGTTCAACCATTCTTATAGGCCCCTGGCAAAATAATTTGGCCTTTGTCTTTATGCACCAAATTTCCTGCTGAGGAGCCAAGGGTTTGGTGACTAATATCTGCCCCCAAGATGATTTGTAGTAGGAGAAAAATGAACACTGAACATTCTGTGGGAGATAATTACCTATCCATAGAAAAAGTAAATTTTTAAAAGAAAACTTTCAACAGATAATGTTCTCATTATGTATCCCTGACTATCTGGGCTCAGTATATTGACCTGACTTTTCTTACCTCACATAATATCTCTTCTGTCTTCCCTATGCTGGGATTAAAACCATATACCCCACCCCTCAACTAAACCTCAAACAAACTTTATCACCTGCATTATCTAGCATTTATGTATTTATAAAATGTTGCATAAGCTTCAAACTCTCCCAGAAGTTGAGTAGTACAGATTTGTCTTTTTCATAACATTTACCACAGGCATTCAGTGCTCCATATTGATCTCACATTTGTCAATGAGTGAACCCAAAAAAACACTCTGTCTACTTGAGCCAGTCCCTGGTGCCTTATTGGTTCTTTTAGCACTTTGTAAAACAATTTTCCATGCTAGTCTAAACCCTTTGAGCATGATCTCACACACCTACTGTACACTCAGGAATACTTGTTCTACCTCCATTGTCTTGTATTCCTTTGGTGTTAATAGGGACATCTAATACCATCGTCCATAGGCTCAGTTACTATAGTGACGCTTGTCGCTCTGTTGTGTTCCAATAACTGATATTCGTGGGGATTTTGTATTGTAATAGCTAATAGTATCTAATACTTCCTATGCTGGAACAATTTATTTAACAGAAGATGTATAGCTTTGGTCTCAAAGAGGGCTAATTACTATATTACTTGGTTTCCGAATTTCCACAGTACTCAGAATGACTTCATCCACTCCCATGATACATGGCATCATGTGACTAGCTTTAAAGGACTCTTCCATACATTTTTATAAGTTTCTGCCATAGGAGGGTATGATCATGCAAACCTTTATTCCCATCACTTGAGTGACAGAAGCAGGTGCAACTCTGTGACTTAAAGGCCACCTTGGTCTGCATTACAAGTGACAGACCAGCCCGATCTATGTAGTGACTTCCTGTCTCAAAACAGCAACAAAAACAAATCAACAGAAAAATCTTCGTCAAGCAATTCTGATGCAGAATGTTCACTAAGTATCAGAGATTTTTCTGCTGGGCCATCATTAGAGCCCAGCTATATACTGAGTCATATATTTCCCTTTATATATATTTGCAATTGAACTTGAATAAAATATTTTATCATTTCTAACTCAGTTTATACCTCTTCACTATATGATTCTTTGATGGGTTGCAAATCTTTGACCACAAGATAGTGACCTTTTGTAAAATTAGAAAGTTTATTCTCTTTTCCCTGTATACTTACACCTATTAAAAATGGCAGGTACCATGCTGTGGTCACACATATATTTGTCCCAGGATACAAAGAGACAGATAGGAGGATCTCTGTGCATTTGAAGCTAGCCTGACCTACATAGCTAGCTACACAGTGTCCCAACTCAGACAAGACTGCATAGTAAGACCCTGTTTAAAATCAAAAACAAAAACAGTCCAGTCAACATCCCATCCCATCGTTTTAACAGGATTTTGCCAAATTACAGGCTGAAAGCACAACCACATCTTTTCCCCACAGTTACTCAACTCTTGCAGAGGAGATTAATTCTATGCAGACAAATCAGAAATGACTAGATGATTTAGTGCCCAAGAAGCTGCGGTGGTTGGGCATTTATTAGGGGTAGAGCCAAGAACTACAGCTGGTGGTCTGGAAGTTGCATAGGAACAGTTTCAGGATTGGCTGTCTTGAGTTAATTGGTCAGTTGCAGCTGCAGAATGGTCACTATACCTGGAGGTCAATCCTGGGGCTCTGACTTCTGTCTCTGGATTCCACCATTATCAGTAAATTAAGTCCAGAGCCTGCCAGCTAACTTCTGTGACTTCTGATTGGTTCCTTACCATATGGACAATATCTGGAAGTTTCTCCCCAGTTATTAAGGCAAAGCAGACAAGATCTGTCCCTCCGGATAGAGGCTATCTGGCAGTTTCTTCCAAGTAATTAGGGCAAAGTCAGGCAAAGACAGGTCCTCAGGATGGTGGCTATCTGGGCAGTTTCTGCCTGGTAATTAGGGCAAGGTTTGGGGCTCAGAACATTCTGATGAGTCAGAGGCCTACATCTTGCTGTGCCTTTTCTGTAGGTCTCCATGGCTGCCAGGGGGCTGAATGAGGATCTGGGTCTTTCAATAATTAAATTTTTACTTCACTGCCAACACACCTAAGTCCTTTGGGCATTTAGAGAGTTGTTCCCGCTCTGTTTTTGAAGTTTCTTGAGTTACTAATCTCAGTGTTAATTGTTTTGATTTTTTTCTGGTTTGATCCTGGATTAGCACTTAAAGACTTCATTAGTTTATATTTTCTTAACTTCATTTGTCTTCATCTAAATCATCATCATCATCATAACAACATCTAATGCTTCTTTTGCCCCATCCCCTAAATCATTCATTCTTTAGAACAGGTGATGCTCATTGTCATCATTGTCCCTTTAAGATGATAAACAGGCCTGTCTTCAAATCCCAAGCTAAGAAAAAGTTTGAAGTCTAAGGGGACCATGTCCTTGACCATCTATCTAGTCTTCCGTGAGGTGAAGGTACCAACTTCTAAATGAGAGAATCATGAAGGAACTAATTACTGGCTGCTCTTCAGAACGGAAACACAGGACAGCGTGACAGAAGGGCTTCTTGTAATTTTTTTAATCATGTATTGGTACTGAAAAAAGAGGCAATAGTCATGACATCACCATCACCAAAGATACCAGGATCCTGATAATCAGATATTCTGTGTGCATCACCATACTTAACAAGGTTCAGTCAGCAAATCTTAGAAACCACTTAGTATCTCTGAAATATTTAAATACTTAAATAGCAATGTAAAAACATTTATTTTTGATTACCATATTTACCATTTTATATATACTTTTAAATTTCTGAATATGTATTTTTTTATTTATTCATTCATTTATGTTGGTGGGTGCCATAAGGGCAATATGTACATGTATGCATCCTGGCATGTATGGAAATGAGAAAAAAGACTTGAGCTTCACCTTTCTCTGTTTCTACCATTTGAGACTGTGAAATTGCTTTCACCCCAGTGGAAGAGAGGTGCTTAAAGCCCAGTGCCTGTGCTTCTTAAACTGTTTTAAAAGACCCATTTGAGATATTTTTTTATTACTTCTTGTCTTTCAAAGTGGACACATGCATACATGAGTGTCTGAGTGTGTACATGTGTGATTGTGAATATTCCTACAAATACTCTCTTTTTGGTTTACCTTTGTTGCCATTTCCCTTAAATGTTTTCATTGTCAATTTACATTAACTGAAAGAATAAACATATCTCATCCATGGGGGAATGAAAATCATACTTTCACAGGGGGCTCTAATGCAAATTTTAGGCAAGCTTGCTCTAGGTATCAGTAGACTCACACTGACCAACAATTTACACCGGAAGGTTAAAGCTTCCTAACAGAATTTTTGGTGATGCAGTAATCACCACATAAAAGACAAACGAAAAGAAAAGGAAGCCTGGTATATACCTTGCAAGACAAAAAGTAGTATATTGACAAGTCTGCGGTTCTTCCTAAAGTTGTTTAACTATGTTCCTAATAACTAATATGTAGCACATAGGTGGGTCCTGAATCAGAACTTAGATCATGAACACAGTTTGGTTGATCTTAAATACAAAGCCTTGTCATTGTCAATATGTCATTCATGTAGAGTGCAGGAGAGATGAATGAATCTTTTTGTGATTTTCATGATTAATTAGGATATGTTAATTGACTGAGGACAAGTTTCTGAGGCTGGATTGATTGGACAGAGACTATAACCAAACATTTAGTCAAGAAACAATGTAGAAATTTGTGGGTTTTTTTTTTTTAGTGGAACAAACATACATTTTATAAACTGCTAGATGCCCACAGCAAGTAAATATCAGAATTCTGTTGTCCTTCCCCATACCTGGATACTTTGTCCTTAAGAGACAAGCTCATCCTACCCTCAATCTCCCCTTTCATGCACAGGCAAACTATTCTGCTTCTTCACATCTCCTCCTTCCCTGCCTCCCTCCCTTCCTGTGTCTCCCTCTTTCTCTCTCTCTCTCTCTTTCTCTCTCTATCTCCCTCTTCCTTTCTCCCTGACTGTATTTTGTATTGCCTTGCCCTTCTTGCTTCCTCCTTCTCTTCTCTCTCTCTGTCTCTCTCTCTGTATCTCTCTCTGTCTCTCTTTCTCACTCTTACTACCATAATCACCTTACTTTTATATTCTTCCTAATACTCACTAAATTATCTCTGTACCCAAGCTCCATCCAAAATGTGCAACTGCTTCTCTACCACTCACTGTGGTATCCCACCCATCAAGGTACCTGCCAGGACATGGAACTGGTAAATTTTTTCATTGGTCTTATGAATCAGCTAAATCTCACATGTTAAGTTAAAAACCAGTACAGCCAGTCTTGGACAGAGATCTCCAGGTAGACTCTATGCTGTGGTCATAACTTAAAATATATACCTCATAAACAGCCCTCACCTCTCAGACATCATGGGAAATATGGCTTTTAAATGTTTAATTGTTAAAAGGCGTTTCATAACACAGAGACAGTTTTGCTCCTAGCAGCAGCACCCCATTGCCTCCAAAGAAGACAGGTGAAAGATTGGCACAGAACAACATCCATCCACAATTCACTTCATCAAATGAAAGTGCTAACCACTGGGTTGAACCGCCTTTCAACAAAACTCCTGAAGATCTCCAGACAGTGGATCAAATTGACTAGAATTGACAGCCTAGCTGCTCAGGGCAAGTAGGTTTGTCTTCCTACAGATTTCATAATCCATAGAGTCTTCTAAAGCCTGGCAGGCCCTGTTCCAACAAAAGACAAATACAACACTGATGCTTCTGCTCTTGACGACCATGGAAGAACCTTAGGCATGGCTCTAGGTAGTCATTTGAGTAAGTTCTCTGTCTTTTTAAATTCAATAATCAAGTAAAAATGTGTCATTCTCAAGATCTCTGAGGCAATTTGATGGATGAGAGGTTTTGTCAGTCTCAAAAGACAACCTCACCTAACAAATTTCAGTATCGTTTCTTACCATCTTCTAAATAAAAGGTGTTTTAAGATATATAAATGCAGGTTATTAAATCGTGTACCTGCAAAATTATACATGTGTGAGGACACATACAACTTATCAACTTTCTCTGTCATGCTGCATTTCATAGTCTTATCAAGATTTAATCCTCATTGTTCGTTTTCTAAAGATAATTTTCATTGAATAAAAACATCTGTCACAGTCATTCTGCCATAAATAAGCTGCTCTTTATACAAACTCAAAGAATTTTTGTGAGTTCCATGGAATCTAAGAGAAGCATTTACCTTAAACAAGTCAGATAGACAGCTCTCTCACCGGAAACGGGTCAGACATACCCTTCTCTCAATTCTGTGGTCCTGATACCCTCCTTTTCTTCAATTCCCAGGACCTAAAGAAAAGTTATATCTTCCTAAACTTAATCTTGTCCTCTGTGCTGCCAACAACATGCTTGGTCAAAGAGACACCGAATAGTTCCACATCCCAAAACCAGGACAAGAGCAAAGCAACCAGCTACCCCAGGATGTGACCAACACCCAGCTTTCTCAGGTGTCCTAGGACTCCTAATAACCACAAACCAGCAGGAAGTAGTCAAGAACTTGATAGGCCCATCCCTGTCACCTGTTGAGCCTAACTCCTTGTCTTTTTATTTTAAAAGAAAGTTAAAAATGTTATAATGTTATAATTCTTTTGACCTTTCCTGTGAACTGGGTACCCTGTCCCTTTAAGAGACAAATTCCACCCATCCTCAATCTCCCCCTGCTCACCAACACAAGCTGATTCTCCCTTTCTTCTCTCTCTCTCTCTCTCTCTCTCTCTCTCTCTCTCTCTCTCTCCCCTCTCCCTCTCCCTCTCCCTCTCTCTTGCTCTTTCTCTCCTTCCTTCCCTCCCTCCCTCCCTCCCTGTCCTTTTTCTGAAGAGGTAACCATTGCCTCTTCCTTTGCTCTTCTCTCTCTCCCTCTATCTCTTTCTCTCTTCCCTCCATAATTCCCTTATACTTATATCCTTCACAATGCCCACTAAATAAACTCTATACCAAAGCACTCTCTGCATATCATATCTGTCTGTGTTTCATCCACTGTGTCCCTCCAGCCACCAGCGGACCTGCCAGGGTAACACCACTGTAAATTTTTCAATGACCATGGTAACTCTTATAAAAAAAAATCATTTAATTGGGGTGGCATACTGTATGAGCCATCTGGCAAAATTCCTAACTTCCTCCTTGTCTGATGTCAAAACCGTCTTTACGTCTTCATCTTTATTCAACTCTGTTGGCTGCACCACACTTCTTCCTCCTGGACTGGGTACACTCCCTGTTAGCAGATGTCCTTAGCAGATATCCTATTACTCTGACATCTCTAACATCTTGGGTTCTACAAGGTGATCCAAGTTTCACTATCACAGTGTTAATTTGTTAACTTGTTAATTTGTCCATCATTCCTAGAGTTATTACCACCAGTCATTAAAGGTTTACTTTCTTCAAACCTAGAGTTTGTAACCCCAAAATCAACACAAGAAACCAGATCCAATGAAAAAGCAAATAGTTTTTGAATTATAAATTAACTTGGGTTCTCTAACCATCCAAAAATGCAGATGCAGTAGAACAGACTCTCTAGCCACAGTGGGGTGAGGCATTCATTACAGCTAAAGCCAGTGGTTGCATCTGGGGGTCTAAAAGTTGCATAGCAATAGTCTCAGGATTGGGCTCTGGAAATCCGCCATGAGTTAATTGGTCAGATACAGCTGCAGAACGTTTCCTATAATTGGAGACAACGCATGGGACTGTTATGCCTTTCCTGAAGTTGACCATTATCAGGAAAGTACATCTAGAGCCGCCAGCTAACTTCTCTGACTTCTGATTGGTTCCTTACCATATGGCGGATGTCTGGCATTTTCTTCCCAGTATCAGGAAAAAACAAGAAAAGGTCAGGCCCTCAGGATAGAGGCTATGTGACAGTTTCTCCAAAGCGATTAGGGTAAGGGCAGAGACTCACCACATCCTGCTGAGTCAGTGCCTTAGTTCTTGCTGTATCTTCTCTGTAAGCAGACATGGCTTTCAAAGTAGGGTGCTTGGTGAGGGTATGGGCCTTTCAATGCTTTCATGTTTGCTTCAATGTCAACAGAATAGGTCCCTTGTTCATTTTGATTATTTTTCCCCTATATTTTGTAAGTTTCATGAGCTATTAAACACAGTGTTAATCATTTAGATATTTTATTTTCTGGTTTGAACCTGCAGAAGCACTTTAAGACTTCTTCATTTATTTTATTTTCTTAACTTCATTTTCTCATCATAAAAATCATCCCCATTAGCCAGGCAGTGGTGCCGTATGCCTTTAATCCCAGCACTTGGGAGGCAGAGGCAGGTGGCTCTCTGTGAGTTCGAGGCCAGCCTGAAATACAAGAGCTAGTTCCAGGACAGGAACCAAAAAGCTACGGAGAAACCCTGTCTCAAAAAAATCCAAAAAATCATCCCCATCATCATAATCTTCAACTAAAATATAAACTCAATCAGATGTAATTTTACTCTGAGTTGAGAAATAAATTGTATGTGGACATCAAATTTTTCAATTATAGTTGTGAATAATGCAAAGAATCTCTTATAAATTATTGCCTTTTTCATTTTTCAAAACAAGTTGACACGGTATTTGAATATTTCTTTGACACAACATAGTCAAATGATTAATACAGTCTTGATACAAGTACCACAACCTTCTGAATTCCCATATTGGGATAAATTTGGAAATAGAGTTATACAAATATCCTTTTCTCAAGACAGTTTGTGATTTGTAGATTCATAAGGTCCCATATATATGTCTGTGTTAATTTTTTCAATAATTAGTAATGCTATTGCCAACAGTCATTAAAAATTTCCATTCTTTTTCTCATAATATGGAAGACTGATGAAGTGACTATATCTACAGTCATCTATGAAAGGAGATGGCACTTTCACCCCAAAGATAGCACTATGTCAAGGCTCTTCTCTGGATTGTTATTTAAAGTCAGGGATATATACCTCATTACATTAAAAGTAACAAAGAGAGTACTCACACAAAAAAAAATTTTAGACATAAAGCAAAGAAAATCCTGCATACAATTAACAATGCCAGAGAAACTAGAGAACAAAGAAGACCCTAGGAGAGACATACATGGATCCATTCTTCATGGGAAATAGAAAAAGACAAGATCTCCTGAGTAAGTGGAAGCATGAAACTAATGGGGAGGGTAGGCAGAGTGTGGAAAAAAGAGAGGAGAGTGCAAAGATACATAGCTCAATAAAAACAGGTTTAAAAAAGTAAAAATGAGAAATCATAATAAGCATGATCTTGACATTTGGAGTGAATTGACAACTGAGGTTTTCTCCACTCTTTACTATTCAAGTCAGAATACGTGTTTAGTTTGATATGTGTAATCAAGAAGCCTTATCCTTCCAGTCTAGTCCTTCACATATTGAGAAAATACATGCTTCCTTTAAATCTTTTGATTGTGCACAATATTAAGATATAGTGATTGAAAATCAATTAGGAAATTCTGGTAGAACTTCAGGTCTCTCCCACATTTCAGATTCCCATGGCCCTTTAACACTGGGGAATCAGTGACTCCTGTGCTCACAGACTAACCTACCATCCAATGAAATGAAGGAGCTTCAAGGATACACCATATGATGCCAGCACACACCACACACCTTTAATCCCAGTTCTTTTGAGGCAGAGGCAGGAGGATTTTTGTGTTTTCAAGGCCAAACTGTAATACAAAGTGAGTTACAGCACAGCCACAATGGTTACACAGAGAAACACTGCCTCAAGAACCTACAAAAATGAAAAAAGAAAGTAGAAAAAATAAGAAAAGAAAAATGATCCCTGCAGCCATAGTCTGTTCGTTTGTTCCCTGGTCAACCTGACCCATAATAACCACACAGACACTGTATTATTACAACACTGCTTGTCCAATAGCTGCAGCATATAGCTAGCCAGCTCTTATATCTCAAATAAACCGAATTTTATTATTTTATGTTTTATCACGAGGCTCACAGTTTATCAGCAAGGTTCCAGTGCATCTGTCCCCTGCATTGGCTAAATGGCCTCTCACTGACTTCTTTCTCCAAGCATTACATTTAGTTTTCCTGCCTTTTGCTACTTGGTCCTGAGGCCATTATGGCTTCTATATTCATGAACCAATAAAAGCAACACCTATATGGAAGGACTTCTCATACCAGGTGGGAAATGAAAGACATAATGTGTTCAGTGTAGATCAGAAGTTTTAAAGGTTCATTTCAATGAGATTTATAATAGATAATTCCTGGAGTCGAGGGATCCAATTCATGTTTTCTCCTAAAGAAGGAAGGATTGCTTACCCATGTTGTATTTTCCTGCCATTTCTAAAAAATACTGTGAGATAATACATGAATTTTAAGCTGTACTTATATTATTTAAAAAATTGATCATCAAAAGTATATTAAAAAGGCAAATATATAGTTCAGAGTTGTCAGTGAAATTCACTCACATGATCTTCACATGTTTATTCTTTTTTTTTTTTTTTTTTTTTTGGTTTTTTGAGACAGAGTTTCTCTGTGGTTTTGGAGCCTGTCCTGGAACTAGCTCTTGTAGACCAGGCTGGTCACGAACTCACAGAGATCCGCCTGCCTCTGCCTCCCGAGTGCTGGGATTAAAGGCGTGCGCCACCACCGCCCGGCAACCATGTTTATTCTTGTTCATCAGGTATGTGGTATACTCCTATAAATACGTTTTTCTCTTATATGCTCTACTGTTCACAAGATCAAAAAGGTCTTTAAGTTAAAGCATTCATGAAGAACCAACTTAATACGTAATCTTGTAGAAAATTAAATGTGCAGAACAGATGGTAGAATGTGTAACCAAAAAGTAATGACTCATAGTTTTATTAGCTTTTTATTTCACATATCTGAGATAAGAAGGAAAAGTTGCAATGTTATTGGAGAAGATAAGATGCAATGGCTGATGTTAACAAACAAATCACTAAGATCTGTTTCCCTGATTGTCTGAGCTATCTTTTGTCTGTAAGTTCTTCCACGGTTGTCCATGTGAACTACACTATCTTTAGGGGATAAAATAAGCTAAAGATAAGAAAAGACAAGGATGGGGGAAAACAGTGAGGGAATCTCTTTCTGTGCCACTGAATCCTACCTCTGGATAGCCAGACCAGTCCCCATATTAAATGTCTGGTTATTTCTTCTCATAGACATGTGAATATTGCCGTGTATCATATGAGCTCTTCTATGAGTACTCTATTTTTTTAAATTTATTAAAACACTTATTTTACTTACTCATGCATCTCTCAATTATTTTATAGCTGACCACAGATATTACAAAATGATTAATACTAATATATATATATATCTAAATGAAATGTGAAAGAGTAGAGATCTACAGTTAAAAACAATTCTGGAAAGGTAGAGGCCCCATTCTTGCCTATGAGATCTAGAAAAATATACCAGGACCACGTAGGGAATGTTACCATTCTGTAGGATAGTAAGGCCAACCAGTTGTCCAATGTTGAAAATAAAGGAAGACAAAGTATTTCTACCTAACAAGCTTTGTTATCGAAAAGCTTTTTTAGATTAATGTATTTTGTCTTGTGAGTATAAGTGTTTTGCTTGAATGTATGTTTTTGTACTATGTATGGAACTTGTGCTCATGGAATTATTTTATTGTTGCTATATCTCTGTAACAGAATTAGTCTTTGATCTCTTGTCTAGAGTTTTGAAACCCCAATAAAACCAAGAGACCAAATCAAATGCAAAAGCAAAGAGTCTTTTGAATTACAAGTTAATTTGGGTTTTCTACCCATCCAACAAATCGGGTGGAGTAGAGCAGACTCTTCAGCCAAAGTGGTTTTGGGCACTGATTAAAGAAAGAGCCAGGGGGTGCATCTGGTGGTCTGGATGTTGCATAGGAACAGTTTCAGAATTGGGATAGGGGAACCTGCCATGAGTTAATTGCTCAGTTACAGCTGTAGAAATGTGAATGTAACTAGAGCATCCCTGGGACCACTACTGCTGTTGCTACATTTGATCAATATCAGGAAAGAACTTCCTGAGCCCAGCAGCTAACTTCTGTGACTTCTGATTGGTTCCTTACCATAAGGAGGATGTCTGGCAGTATCTTCCAAGTGTTAGGAAGTAACAAGAAAAGGTCAGGGCCTCAGGATAGAGGCTACGTGACAGTTTCTCCCCAGTGATTCAGGTAAGGTCAGAGACTCAGCACATCCTGCTGAGTCAGGGCCTTACATCTTGCTGTGTCTTTTCAATAGGCAATCATGGCTGCCAAAGTGGGGGACTTGGTGAGGGTCTGGCCATTTGATACTTTCATATTTGCTTTTATGTCAACACAACTATGTCCTATAGACATTTTGAGAGTTTGTTTTACTACTATTAAGTAAGTTTCGGGAGCTATAATCACAGTGTTAAACATTAAGAGATTTTTTTCTGGCTTGAACCTGGAGTAGCACTTACAGAATTGTAAATTAATTTTTATTTTCTTAACTTTATTTTCTCATCATCAAATCATCACCATCATCATAATCATCACCTAGTGTGTAAAATCTTAAGTCAGTTTAAAAATCACAGTGAGATGAGACCTGAATTTGTATGTGTACACATAATTCTTCATCTATAATTGTGAGAAAATAAAAAGAATCTTTCATAATTCATTGCCTTGTCAATCTTTCAAAATTAGTCGACACTTCATTTGAATATTGTTTGATACAACATAGTTAATTGATTCATACAGTCTTTATACAAGTACCCCAACTTCCTGATGCACTCATGTTGGGATAAATTTTGAAATAGACTTATATAAATATTTTTTTCTCAAGACAGTTTGTGCTTTGTAGATTCATATGGTCCCACATACATTTCTATGTTATTTTTTCTCAATCGTTCATAAGGCTGATGCTAACACTCATTAAGAATGTCCTTTCTTCACATCATAACAAGGAGGATTTATGCAGTGACTATATCTACAATCATATATGAAATGAGATAGTTCTTTCACCCCGAAGATAGCACTGTGTCAAGGCTCTTCTCTGGATTTTGATTTAGAGACAAGAAAATATATACTTCATCACAATAAAAGTAATAATGACAGTATTCACTCATACTTGGCATTTAGACATAAAGCTAAGAAAATCCTGCCTACAAATCACACTCCAGAAAAACTAAACAACAAAAGAGACCTAATGAAAGGAATACATGGACTTAGACTACATGGTATTTGGAAAATGACAAGATCTCCTAGTAATTGGGAGTACAGAACTCATGGAGAGTATTGAAAAGGAGGTGGGAAGAAGGAAGGAGAGTGAAAAAAATATATATAGCGCAATGAAAACAGGTTTTTTAAAAAAAATGTAAGAATGAGAATATATAATAACCTTGATCTTGAGCTTTGGAGATAGTAAAACAACTGACTTTTATTCCACCCTTTATGACTCAAATCACAATAGCCCTCAGGATAGAGGCTATCTGGCAGTTTCTCCCAAGTAATTAGGGCAAAGTCAGGCAAAGTCAGGTCCTTAGGACGGTGGCTATCTGGCCAGTTTCTCCCTGGCAATTATGGCAAGGCTTAGGACTCAGAACATTTTGTTGAGTAAGAGGCCTACATTTTGCTGTGTCTTTTCTCTAGGTCTTCATAGCTGGGAAACCAGAGGGATGAATGAGGGTCTGGGTCTTTCATACTTTCATTTTTACTTCACTGCCATCAGAATTAGGTCCTTTGACCATTTGAGGAGTTTTTATCACTCTGTTTTTAAAGTTTATTGAGCTATTAATTACAGTGTTAATAGTTTAACCTTTTTCTGGTTTGATCCAGGATTAGCACTTACACGATTCTTTATTAGTTTATATTTTTTAACTTCATTTCCTCGTCATCAAAATCATCATCATAACAATATGTAAGTCTTCTTTTGCCCCATCCCCTAAATCAGTCATTCTTTAGAACAGGTGATGCTCATTGTCATCTTTGTCCCTTTAAGATGATAAACATTCCTGTCTTCAAATCCAACGCTATGAAAAAGTTTGAAGCCTGGGGGGACCATGCCCTTGAACATATTGGCTCACACCTGTAATCATGACATTCAAGAATTAAAAGCCAAAAGATTACTACAAATTGGAGGCTACCCTACATTACATAGTGATACTTTTTTTCAAAGTTCCAAAAGCAAAGAGAGGATAAAGCACAAAAGAAATTATATGTTGGTAAGATGAATAAGGAGATTATGCTAGTATTCAAAGCCAAGAAAATGCCCAAAATCCATGAATAAAATGACTGTCACATGTAAGCTAGAATTCTGTGCAATGAAAAAAGGAGGGATTGTGGGAAAATTGAGGGTACATATATTAGACTTCTGTCAGGAATAATAAAAACAATAAGTACACAATTCTTTACATTTCCAGATAGTGTACCAGTACCCATTGGTTAAATGTTAAGACCCAATAATTCCATACTACTAAAAGAGTTCTATATATTCATGTTAACTAACTATTGAAATAAGTCAGAATGAATACTCTTCTTTATACAGATGTGGTAAATGGTACACAGAATGTTAAGTAACTTGCCCAGCTAACACTATTGACAATGCTAGAGATAGAATCAAAAGCATACAGTACAAAGGCATGTATTTATTTTTAGAGTATCATAGAAGAGATACCTCCACACATATCATATCATAAATTTTATTCTTAGATGCCACTGAGATGGCTGTTCTCTATTTTCATTTGATATCTAGAATCCCATGTACACCAGTCTCTGTCTTGCTTGAGCAGGATTGTCTATATCAATTTAATTGGGATGAAATGACCTGCTCAGGACTTTACAAAAATGGAGGATAGTAACTGAGCTCTGTCATTCATTGCTCTCTGCTTCTTGATCAGGATTGACCACCTGAGTCTAGTCTGCCACTGTGACTTTCCCACAATGATGGTATATGTGAAGCAAACTTAACCTTTCTTACCTACGTAGGAGGCTATTTTATCTTAGCCCCAGAAAAAGTAACTAAGACAGCTGTTCACTTACAAGATAAAAACAATGTTCCCAGCCAGGCAGTGGTGGCACATTTTTTAAATCCCAGCACTCCATAGGCAGAGTAGATCTCTTGTGAGTTTAAGGCCATCTTGGTCTATAGAGCTAGTACCAGGACAGTTAAGGCTACAAAGAGAAATCATGACTCAAAGAAAATATGCTAGCATCAAAAAGAATCCTGTTTCCATCACACTCCACAAACAAATTATTATAACTTGAAAAAATACTGTAAAGCAAAGCTGCTAATATTTAGAACTTTTTTTGCCAAGTTGGGAATCCTCAGCATTGGCCTTTACACTAAAAATTGACTTTCTGTGTCTTGAGTCAGGATCTCACCAATTCAGTGCATCCAAAGCAAACATATTAACAATTTTACATAATTAGCTATCACTTATATGACTAAAATTTTATTCTATTTGAAAATACATGTATTTTTTAGGTCCTACAGTGCCCTGATGCCACCTTGAACTATAATATATTAATTAGGTGAAAAAAAAGTCTTTGTTTGGTTTTCTTATTTTACTAACTTTCATATAATCTTTGAATTTTGTGTATATTGTGTAAAATCTGGAAATCAGACTAGTCATAATTGAACAACTTCTAAGCTCTGTGTTAGGAGGCAGATGCTGATGGAATAGCACAAGTTTAAGGCCACCCATTACTACAGAGCAGCTTCCTGGCGAGAGAGAGCTTGAGGGAAACACCATCTTTCATAACAACAAAAGAGCTAAGACTTATTGAGAACTTGCTGCCAGGCATCCTCTCACAGTGCTGACAAGGCAGGTCTATTGCACTGCAGTTTCATTAGCTATCTCATGTCAGGAATCAATATTTGAAAATATATTGAAATTGCAAGGGTACAGGAGTATTTTTTCAGCAAACATTAATGTTTTCAAAATCTGGCTCTAGCTACAGAGGGACTGACTGTACAGCAAAAGGACCGCAGGTTTCAGGGAGCTCATCCCCCTCCTCACAGTATTGCACAAGTTGAGATACAAGCATCCTTATCTGCTCATTCCTACCCAGCAGCAAATTTCACCAGCTCCTGAAAGTGCTGCCATGAGATAGGAAGCTGGGCATGGCAGCACAGGAGCTGAGACAGATGCCCTCCTGCTGTAAGTGTGGATTGTAAGAGCTGTTCACCTCTGACCTAGGGGAATGGCAGCTCTTCTTCACTTGGATGCTATGGTAGCTACTCTTTCTCTCTCCTTCCCCTATGTCCAGGCACAGAAAGATGGGCTTTTTAGAGGCTCTCTCCCTGCAAGTATTAGGTGGAAAGGGAGAGATGAATGAAGCAAAGACTAGGGCAATGTTTGCTTTATCTATCAACAATGAAAGATTCTCTGGAGGATTCAGTGTGTACTTCTTTCTTCTTCCTCTTCAAACTGGGTTAGTAAACCTTGTTGAGCACTTTACTTCCAGAGGAGTACCTTATGTCTGTTTGAACTAGCCAACATTACTGATGAAAAATATAAATTTTTTTTCAAAGTCATATTTTTATTTTTATTAATTTATTAGATTTTTAAAAAATACCAATCCAAGTCCCACTCCCTCCCCTCCTCCCATTCCCATCACACCCATTCCACCCCACCCCACATCCCGTCCTCAGAGAGTATAAGGCACATTGCTTTGTGTAAAGTCCAGTGCTCTCCCTACTATATCTAGGCTGAACAAGGTATATATCCAAAGAGAATAGGATCCCAAAAAGCTAGTACATGCAGTAGGGATAAATCCTGGTGCCACTGCCAGTGACCCCTCAGTCTGCCTCAGCCATGCAACTTTCAACCCTATTCAGAGGAACTAATTTGGTCCTATGATTGTTCCTTCTCAGTCTGGCTGGAGTTTGTGAGCTCCCATTAGCTCAGGCAAACTCACTTCAGTGGGTGAACCCATCATGGTCTTCCCCTCCTTGCTCATATTCTCATTTCTTCCACTCTTCAACTGGACTTTGACGCTCAATTCAGTGCTCAAACGTGGGTCTCTACCTTTCCCTCCATCAATTGCTGGATGAAGGCTCTGTGGTGATATTTAAGATAATCATCAGTCTGACTACAGGGCATGTCATGATTGGGCCCCCACTCTATTTTCCAGGGTCCTGGGTGGGGTCATCCTTTTGGATTCCTGGGAATCACTTTAAAGTTAGGTTTCCGCTAACCCTATAACATTTCCTTAATCAAGATATCTTTCTTCTTGCTTTAATTTCTGTCCATCCTCCATCTCGACTATCCCATTCCCTCAAATTCTCTTCTAACCTTCCTCTCTCCCCTCCTATTCTCCTCCTTTCTCTTTCATATTTCCTTGATGTTATAGTGTACATGGTTGATTTTCAAATTCCAAAGTACATTTTGAACTCAATATGGATATCCCTTTACTATGTAGTCTTTGGCCTGCAGACAGGGATATTACTAGTTCAATATCATAGTTACACTTATTGAAAAATGAAATATATGTATATCTAAAATTCAGGAATTGCCAGGCAGTAGTGATGCATACCTTTAATTTCTTCACTCAGGAGACAGAGGCAAGCAGATGTCTGTGTGTTCAAGCCAGCCTGGTCTATAGAGGAAGATGCAGGATGGCCAGGACTGTTTTATAGAGAAACCTTGTCTTAGAAACCAAAACTAAAATAGAATTCAGAAGTTTATCTAGATTTTTGTTTGCTTGAATGCATGTTCAGTAGGGATCTAACTCTTCATGGCCTAAAAGTAAACAGCAGTGCTGGAGACATAGGTCTGCTGTTAACAGCAACTTCTGCTCTGCAAGAGGGCTGGGGTCCAATTCCCACTCCCATGTCAGGAATCTCATAAGTCCTACAACTCCAGCTCTGGAGGCGAACAAAGCCTCTACATTAACACCTCTACATGGAAATTCACTCACTCACACTCACACACACAGAGCAGGCAGGGAGGGTGAAGAATTAGAAATAATGAAATCCAGCTCATCCTGATGGCACATGCCTTTACTTTCTACGCTCCAAGAGGCAGAAGCTGGTGGGTATTTTTGAGTTTAACTCCAGCTTCATCTACAACCTGTATTCCCACACGGTCTGAACAGGGAGATACTGACTCAGAAATAAACTAATAAATAAAAATAAATTCTAGAGCATAGGAATTATTATTTGAAAGTGAGTAAAAAAAATGTCATCACTGAATGTAACCCAACACTTTTATGAAAGCAATTACTATATCCATATCCATGGTAAGTATTTTACATTACCTGAATACACTTGAAATTTAAAAAAAAATAATCCTAATTATTGCAGAACGTTTAAATGTAGCATCTTTTAGTTGTTAGTGATTTCTGCTGCCAGTACCTCAAGTGTCTAGCATTTTGTACCTTCTCTAGTTTGGGTTATATTTTTCCTAAGCAGCCCTTCCTAGGCAGGTCTAAAGTGGAATATAAATTAAGGTTATGCACTCCATATCACTCCCCAAACTACTTTGAGTATGTTGTTGACCAATTTATACAGGTGGATATGAAAACCATCCTTTTCCATACTAAAAAAAAAAGACCTTAAATCTCACAAACGCTAGCCTTATATCATTAGGTTCAGAAAAGATCCTTGAGCCCCTGCAGCCTGGAAAACGTGCACGCATGCGTGGTTGCAGCATTGTGCTGGCTCACTGGCACAGGCTGGGGGTTGGGAGCGTGATGAGGGAAGTCAGTGTTGCTGCAGGTCCTGCGCAGAGGAGAGGGAGCCAAGATGCCTGTCACCTCCACCTGAGGAATGGCCAGCAAGACAATGCAGCAACCAAGGTGAGCTCCCTCTGGGCCCTGTTGTAACTCCCATAAGTGGGCATAATTTTTGTACTTAAGATTTACAAATTAGTTGGGATTAGAAAATTATTCTATAGATCTCAAGTCTTTACTCTGAAGAATCAGATCAGAAAGCTATCAAATCTCGGGACCTGGGTTCCTTTGTCCTTCCCTGTGTTATAATGGCTGCACAGGGCCCCTCCCCTTGCTCCCTCGATCTGCCTTGTCACTTTAACTCAGAACTCTTACAGGGTGAACATTAACATTTCAAAGCCCAGACAATATTTTGCATTATCGGTGTGCGTGAATAAGGGATATTAACCAGACAGAAGTGAAAATTTGTTCTGGTGTGGGGATGTCACACAGAGGTAATATTCCTAATCACAGCTAATTGTCTGCCATACACTGAAAGCTGTGAATAGACGGAAGCACTTGAGAGTTAGCATTCACATGAGCAGCGGGGTGACAGCGCAACAGGCCTTAGCGGATTGCACCTGCCCGTCTCTGTGTGGTTAGGAGGATCGGGTGAGGATGGTTTCTGATGCTACCGTAGTTATAATAAAGAAAAGGGGTTTCCAGAGTGACTGCAAGATAGAATAATGGACGGAGTGAATCGGGTGTGTGTAGAAGTTGAGTGGGTGTGTGTGCACATGCGCGCCGGCGTGCATGCTCCACTTCAGGATCACAAGGGAGGAGGGGGCATGTCAGCATAATGGCCAGTATTGGAAAGACAGAGTGTCTTTCCCATTCAGAGCTGTAGTCTATATGGTGGTACAGAATAGTACATTTTTTCCATAATCTTGTCAAGTGATCTAGTTTGACCATTGTGAACATGCTTCGGTGTCTTTGTGTATTTTTTTACTTATTAGTATATTTAATTTTTGAAATGTTGTCCTAATACAACAATAGACTGATGGTGTGGGAAATCCATAGTTTTGATGTGTCATCTATTTCCTGTTTATAAGATATGCAAATGTCATGGAGAATTTGTCATTAGGCACCCTTTAACCGAGAAATCCACAGGGTTGCCTCCCATTTTTGTTTCTTTGCTTGTTTGTTCTTGGGTGTTCAGTTTTGTTTTGTTTTTCATTTCTAAATGGTGTTTGTATTTAATTTTTTTCTCTTATTTATAATTGATTTTTCTCATACAATATATCATGATTACGGATTTCCTTCCATTTACTCCTCCTAGTTCTTCCCCACCTTTCCCTGAGGACCATGTCTCAGGCTCTCTGCTATAATCGGAGTCTGTGTTGGTTGATACTCATTGCCCCTTTCACCACAGGGGATCATAAGAACAATGGCTGTTGAGATATGAGGACTGTGCTGAGGCAGCCCCACAATTTACTGACCCTGAAATGTCTCTACCCCGGTCTAGACTCTCCAGCAAGAGAGATGCTCTCACCCCTCATGTGAAAGATGACCCCCATATTTGGGAGGTATGTTCCTACCCCTCACCATAGACATAGGAGAGCTGGTACCACCACTCACCTGAGGGGGGCAGTCCCAGTGACCCAGAAATAACTAGCACTACCCAGTTCACATCCTGGGTCTTGGGTTGACCCAAAAGCTACCCCACATATGACTTGATGGAGCACGTGAAGGGACTGATCCTACAGAATGATAGCCATAGGGTCTCCAGGAGACTGTGCACAGAATATCCTAGAGTCTGGTGATGCTGATGTGCAGAGACCAGGGGCCTTGAATCAGACCCATGACTCATGGCAATGAAAAAGGATGTACTGCATGACACATCACAGCTTCCAGTATCACTGGGCATAGTGAAGAGCTATTGAAGTCACAGGAGAGATGGTGGAGCTAGGCAGTTCTTTTGTTTGTTTTCTTTTGTTTTAAATGAATATGGGGAATCTTTAGGGAGGATGCTGCAGGGGCAAGGGGCAGATATGTAGAGTCAGGGAAGTGAGTGGGAATGAGGTGAATGATGTAAAAGGCCCAAAGTATCAAGAATGATTTTATATCAAAAAAAGAAGAACATCCTCATCTTTTCACATAGCATGAATAGCATTTTCTAGAAGTATGCAAGATAGCCATCAAGGACTGCTTGCTGCTTTGTTGAAGGTGGATTTCTCCTTGCCCAACAAATAAAAATGTGTTATGTGTTCAACCACATGCTCTTTACCATGAAGTTTTGTGGAGAAACAGAGAATGTTAGCAATCATCAGTTTGGTATTAGATGCTTTCAGAGTTTCTCTGGCCAATAACTCCTTGAGAAGTATCCCGTGTCTGTCACTAAGATTTTCATTAATAATTCTTGTCTTCTTGGAGTAACATTTCATAATGTTAACTATTCTTATTTGAACTCCATAAAGTGTGTGTGTACACACACACACACACATATACATATATAGATAGCTCTAACACACACACACATATATACATACAGATAGCTCTAATGTATATATCAGAGGATTCATAAGGATTCTTCATACATTTTTCATTTTGCTGATAACAGTCATCTAGCTTTCAGCCAATCCTATGCCCTATCCCCATTCCTGTTTAAACATTCAGCTTTTGGTACTCCTTCTACATTCTCCTATAGTACATATGCTCTAATATTCTCACTATTGTTTGAACTCGTATATAAACAAGTAGATAAGTTCTCAAGTGACTTCTTTGCACACATTTCATTTCAATTAAACCTTTGCTGGAGTTCCTCATTTTCCATACCTGACCACACCACTCTCTTCTGCCCTTCTGCCTCCAGAAACTCCCTTTCTAAGTAATTTCACAAATATTATACTGCCACTCCTCTCTAAGTGTGTGCCTCTATGACAGTGACCAGTTTCTAATTCTTATTTTTCGTATGGGTTCCATACACACACCTAACAGAAGACGTTAAGTAGGGCCCTCGTGTGAGAGAAAGCATGGAGCATTTGTCTTTTCTGGTTTGGATTACACTACTCAGTGTCTTTGTTTCTTTGCATTTCTATGCATTAGCCTGCAAATTTTGTAATTTATTTTGTTTGCCACTGCACATCATTTCCTTGTGTATGCACAACACATATGTTTTTATAACTAATGTTTGAAATGTGTTCTTCCATGAATTATTACTTTGGGGGGGTTGGTGGCGTGGGGGGGTGTAAGATACACACACACGTGCACCAGTGACTCCCTTGTAAAGTTGGAGGACAAACCTTCTCAAGTCTGTTTTCTCCTTTATCTGTTTATGTTTTAAGGTTTTCACATTTACCCTACTCGGGTATCTTTCTGTAGAGAGAGGAAAGAGAAAGAGATCTTGTTTCCATATGCAAATTTTACATATATGGTGGAGTCATAATGTGATTATAATGTGTATAATGAATTGTTACCTGGGCAGCATTGTTAGCACTTACATTTTCTAATACATAAAATCTTTTTGTTAGTGAACTTCAGTTTGTTCTCCAGTCACAATGGCTGACATAGGAAAGCTCAAATCTTCAAATTCTATGAGGAGGAAGAAGAAATAGATGATAAAACAGTAAACACTTAGAAGAAATAGATGCTATACAAGACTTTTAATCTTAAAACCCATCACCTCACACCTGTGATGTAAGTCTTCCAGAAAGGATATACCACCTATGCATTGCCAAATGGACCCACTGCTTGAAAGCCGAGTATTTAAATACCAGAATCGGTGGAGAATATTTCTTATACAAATGTTCTCAACTACTCCCTATCATAACATACCTGCCAGTTCAGTTCAACCTTTCTTATAGACCCCTGGCAAAATATTTTGGCCCTTGTCTTTCCATGGACCAAATTACCTGCTGAGGAGCCAAGGGTTGGGTGACTAATATCTGCCCCCAAGACAATTTGTAGTCGGAGATAAATGAACACTGAACATTCTGTGGGAGATAATTACCTATCCATAGAAAAAGTTAATTTTTAAAAGAAAACTTTCAACAAATAATGTTATCATTATGTATTGCTGACTAACCTGGCTCAGTATATTGACCTGACTTTCTGTGACTACCTTTGGGTAATAAAAAAACTGCTATGATCCTATAGCAGAGCAGGGCAGAACAGAGCAAGGCAGGGAAAACTAAACTGAATGCTGGGAGGAAGAAGACAGAGTCAGAGAGATGCCTTGTAGCCCCGCTGGAGACAGACATCAGAACTTTACCTGGTAAGCCACATCCTCGTGGCCATACACATATTGATAGAAATGGGTTAAATTAAGATGTAAGAACTAGCTAATAAGCCGGGCGGTGGTGGCACATGCCTTTAATCCCAGCACTTGGGAGGCAGAGGCAGATGTATCTCTGTGAGTTCGAGATCAGCCTGGTCTACAAGAGCTAGTTCCAGGACAGGCTCCAAAACCACAGAGAAACCCTGTCTCGAAAAACCAAAGAAAAAAAGAACTAGCTAGTAAGAAGATAGAGCTAATGGACAGAGCAGTGATTTAATTAATAGAATTTCTGTGTGGTTATTTTGGGAGTCTGAGTGGCCAGGAAATTAACAAGAAGCTTCCTTCCACATCCAGTTACTGATAACTTTTTATTTTTATGTCATTCATATTTTTAATCTAGATTTTGCTCCTGCAGAAGGTAAATTTGTCTTCCTCAGCAAGTGTATTTCCATTATATTCCAACATAATAATATGCAGTTATATGTATTTCTCAGCAAATGCTATAATTTGGTTCTTTAAAATTTTCAATTCTATCACTGAATATAATTCATAAATTATTTATTGTTTTGTTGTTATTTTTAATACAATGTCTGTTTATGCAGACATAGCTTCCTTGGAACACTCTAAGAAGAATAGGTGGCTTTGTACTCATACAGACCTCCTGCTTCTGCCAAAGAAGTCTTGCGATTAAAGGAATGTACTACCACAAGAAGCAATTTTAAAAAAAGAAATTTTGATATATATACAAGCAAAATATTTTAGCATTATCACACTTTGTAGAGCTGAGGACCAGTAACTGGTATAGAACATTATACAGTAAACATAGTATTTCATTTTCAAAGAAATATTTTGTTCATCGCCTAGCCGAATTTGATCTCATTAGAGCTTATGGTAAGCACAAATTTCCTACTATATCTGTACTTATACCTTTCTAGAGAAGTATATAAATTAAATGACACACAATTAGTCTTTTAAACTTGTAAGTATTCATTTAATTATGTGTTACAAATATTTGTGGAGTAGATATACCAATTGGGGTAAGTGTCCCATGGTCAGTTGTTTTCGGCATTTTGATCACTTATGTATTTCCGGAATAACCTTGATCCAGCCTCATTAATGAGGAATGAGAGATACACTGTTCTATAAAAAAAAATGAAGATTTAGTATCTGCTTAAAAATTAGATTGGTTCAAAACTTCATTTGTGGCTAGAAAACTTGAAGTAATCACAGAAACCAGGACAGAATGAGTGGACAGTGGAGCTAGCTTCAGAGGGAAATAGCAAGATGCAAGTTTTAGCTAGCAAAAAATTCTACAATCTATGAGAAGGAAGGGAACAAACATGGTATAAAAAGGGGAAGACGAGGGATAAAAATTTCCAAGTCTTTCTGATAAGCCCCAAAGAATATAATTTTTATATTTACCTAAAATCATACACAAAATGTAAGTATGTGCTCATATATAAGCAATACACCGATATATAGTTAGATAGATGGACAGAAAGACAGATAGACAGACGTGTGTGTGTGTGTGTGTGTGTGTGTGTGTGTGTGTAAGGAAGTTATGCCACTATCATTGACAGTGCTTACTGAAGAACAATAGAGTAGGTATTAGTCAGAAGAAGTGTCCTTCGCATTTGTTGGTCAGGGTATTCCAAATTATTCTCACAAAAATAAATACTATGGCTATTACCCTTGGTTGCCATTCAGAATTAAATGTAATCCCACATTCCTGAAGACACCTCATATACATGACACAGTGCTGTGATGTTTAAAGTTTGATCTAACCTGAAAACTTCCTTCCTGGTCTCTAGCTTATATGATTGCAGAAAATACTATGTGAGTTGCCAAGAAAGGAAAACAATATTTCTATCCAATTTGACATCTATGAACCACAAAATTTATTGGCATAGAACATATCAGTAATGATATATTAGGTGACTTTCACATGTTGGTGGTGACCAGCACTGTCTAATTGGACATAAGTCATATTCAGCAAGAGAAAAACATACACGGTATTAGAAACATAGTCAAATTGATGGAGCAAAGGAGATATTGGATATAAGAAGGGAGTATAGTTCCACTACTTGGTGAGAAAAGAGAAATTAATTCTTACTACATGCTCAATATTATCATTATACCAAAATATAAGCATACCTACCACCCATCATCAAATATGATTCTCCTTACATCAAATGGAGAAAACACAAATGACCACAATTAAGAGATAACAGATCTTGGGAAGTCCAGCCCCAATGAATGTACCTACATTGTAGTTCTTGCCTCTATAATTCAGGGAATGTCACAGAAGAGATGAAAAGATTGCAAGAGTCAAAATTCCAAGAAATGAGCTCTCTACTCACAGTCTCTCATAGAAATGGTTGAATAACCAATGTCTGAACATTGCAAGACCAATAGACATGCTAACACAAAGGTGGTAAATTCTCACTGGCCACTCTAAGAAGAGACTGTACATTCATTTCTCAGCCACCTAGACCTGAATAATCATACAAAAACTATGTTAATTATAACATTCCTTGGCTGATGGCTCAGGCATATTTCTAGCTAGCTCTTATATCTTAAATTAATCCATTTTTATTAATCTATCTATCACCATGAGGCTGTTGCCTACCAGTAAGGTTCAGGCATCTTTCTTGTTTGGCAGCTATACGGTGTCTCCTACCAGGCTATCACATATTGAACTAAATTCTCTGTATGAGCCAGGCAATTGTGGTACACACATTTAATCCCAGTCTTTGGGAGTCAAAAGTTGGCAGAGCTCTGTAAATTCAAAGCCAACCTATACAAAGCAAGTTCCAGGACAGCCAAGATTGTTAATCTAGGATGTGAGCTGGGAATACAAAAGAATTTTTTGTGCATCTTTGATTTATCAATAGTATGTAAGTAATATAGTGTGACTTTCATCTCTCCTTAATTCAGAAAAAGACTAAGAGTTGAGCGACCATCCTGTGTTGTGGTGGCACATAATCCCAGCACTCAGGATACAGAGGCCGTCAGATCTCTGAGTTCAAGTTCAGTCAGAACTACAAAAGAAATCTTGTCTCAAAAACAAAAATAATGTTGAGCATCAAACTGCCAAAGTTAGTGTCTTTAATCCCAGTACTGGGAAGTGTGCAGAAAATAATTGTGATTGGTATCTCCTCCCTTCAAGAAAAATGTGCTCTAAAAACGTGGAAAACTCTATTAATAATGTACATAATGTACAGTCTGTTGCCATTCACACATACTAATATGGACAAGATGGTACAGAAGTCCAGTATGGATATAAGGATGAAACATCCATCTACACTACAATCTCCATCCTAAAAATGAGGTTGTGTTTGCCACAAAACTTTTTGTCTATCAATGTGATTGTTATACCGACTTGATTTTCTTGTCAGTGCTAAAAGGGAAGATGAAAATACCGAGGAAAATGTATTATCCTTTTGTGCCTATGATATTAATTATTCTGCAAATTCACCCATTTTCATTTACTATATATATTTATCATCAGTACAATTGCTTTAGACAGTCAACCCATGTACACAGATGCATTGGGTTATTAAAATTTCCTGTGTCATGTATCTGAAGAAGAGTTGGTCTCTGCATGTTATAATCATTCCTCAGTGCTGCTTAAATATAATGTGGGTAGAAATAAAAGGAGACATTGGCAAAGTCACAGCAAATACCTTCAAATCCATCACTAATAAGAGCTATGGCCTGCTAGTAATTTAACTGCATATCATTCTCATTATCTTCACATAAAAATGTGTGTGTATGTGTGTGTGTGTATATGTGTGTATATGTGTGTGTATGTATATGTATATATATATATATATATATATATCATTAAAAAGATTTTTTTCCTGAAAAACTGCTATACTGGTTTCTAAAGTGGCCGTACAAGTTTGCACTCCCACCAGTAATGGAGTGTTCCCCTTTCTTTGCATCCTCTCCAGCATAAGCTATCATCAGTGTTTTTATCTTAGCCATTCTGACAGGTGTAAGATGGTATTTCAGGCTGGTTGGTGGTGGCACACGCCTTTAATCCCTGCCCTTGGGAGGCAGAGACAGGTAGATCTCTGTGAGTTCGAGGTCAGTCTGGTCTACAGAGCAAGTTGCAGGAAAGGCTCCAAAGCTACTGAGAAATCTTGTCATGAAAAACAAAACAAAAAAACATAAACAAACAAGCAAAAAAGATGGTATCTCAGAGTCATGTTGATTTTAATTTCCCTGATGGATACAGATGTTGAGCAATTCCTTAAGTATCTTTCAGCCATTTGAGATTTTCTTGTTGAGAATTCTCTTTAGATCTGTACCCCACTTTTAAAATTATATTATTTGGTATTTTGATGTCTAGTTTCTTGGGCTCTTTATATATTTTAGAGATCAGTTTTCTGTTCTATGTGGAATTGGTGAAGATCTTTCCCCATTCTGTAGGCTGCTATTTTGTCTTATTGACTGTGTCCTTTGCCTTACAGAAGTGTCTCAGTTTCAGAAGTCCCATTTAGAAACCTGGCACTAGGGAAATTCCCAGGAATCCACAAGGATGACTCCAGCTAAGACTCTAAGCAACAGTGGAAGGGATGCCTAAACTGATCTTCCCCTGTAATCAGATTGATGACTACCTTAATTGTCATCATAGAACCTTCATCCAGCAACTGATGGAAGCAGATGCATGCAGAGATCCACAGCGAGCACTGGGCCAAGCTCCCAGATTCCAGTCAAAGAGAGTAATATGAGCAAAGGGGCCCAGACAATGATAGGGATACCCACAGAAGCAGCTGACCTGAGCTAGTGGGAACTCACTGACTCTGGATTGATAGCGTGAAACCTGCATAGGCATAAAGTGTCTTTTTGGAGTCCATTCTCTTTGGAGGGATACTTTGCTCAGCCTAAATATAGAGAGGAGGGCCTTGGTCCTGCCTCAAAGTGATGGGCCAGACTTTGTTAACTCCCCATGGGAAGCCTTGTCCTCTCTGAGGAGTGGATAGGGTTGTTTAGGGGCTAAAAGTTGTAGGGAGCAGGAGAGGAAAGAGCAGGAACTGAGATTGAGATCTAAAATGAGAAAATAGTACTTTAAAAAATAAATTAGAAAAGAAAAAATAAAGTAAATGCATATAGTAAAAATAATTTTCTTTTGGTTTTTCAAGACAGGGTTTCTCTGTGTAACAGCCCTA
Organism: Chionomys nivalis; assembly: GCF_950005125.1. Classification (NCBI taxonomy): domain Eukaryota; kingdom Metazoa; phylum Chordata; class Mammalia; order Rodentia; family Cricetidae; genus Chionomys; species Chionomys nivalis. The sequence continues at coordinate 32,366,152 of NC_080108.1, read as the reverse complement.
GCTGTCCTGGAACTAGGTAAGTAGACCAGACTGACCTCAAACTCACAGAGATCCACTTGCTTCTGCCTCCTGAGTGCTGGATTAAAGGTGTGTGCCACTACTACCCAGCTCATTTTAAAATTTGTACATATCTCAGAGATATATCTTGGCTTGGTCCCAGAAACACATCATCTGCGCCATCCAAATATGTAGGTCCTCCCCGATGCTTTCCACCCACACTATTTTCAACTTTCAGGCTTACACTGGATAGCACATCCTGTGGAGCAATCCCTTTTAATGAATACCCATACCTCACCCTACCTGCTGTATGCCAATATATTTCTTTTTTCTCTGCACCAAGACCGTTTGTGAGTCTCGGTGTTACTTGCCGTATATTGAAAGTAGAAGCTTCTCTGATGTGATTTGAGAGGTACAATAATTTCCAGATATACCAATAAGGCATTGGTATTTGATTTAATACTGTGCTTGCTACTTTTATGTCAACTTGACACAAGATAGTGTCACTAGAGGACAGGGACAGGGACAATATCTCCATAAGTTTGGGTTATAGGCAAGGCTTTACAGCACTTTCATAATTAGTGATTTATGGGGAGGGCCCAGCTCCTTGTGGGTGGGCCTACCCCTGTGCTCGGAGTCTCAGATTCTATATGAAAGCAGGATGATCAAGCTATGAGGAGAAAAGTCAGTAAGCAGTAGCCCTCCATGGCCGCCACATTAGTTCCTACCTGCAGGTTCCTGCCCGTTTGAGATGGATTACCTGACATCTTTAAAAATGAGCAGTGGTGTGGAAATATAAACCAAATAAGCACTTTATTCCCCATATTGCCTTTGATCATAGTGTTTCAATGTATCAATAGGCCCTCAAACTAAGACAAATACTGTGTCTCTTTATCAGAATATAATAGTGAGCTATTAGTTCTGATAATGGTGCCATATATGGGGTTCATCTTGTGAAGGGACCTTAAATTAGAAAGTGACTTGTTACTATCATAAATTCACCTTTATTCATCTTTCTCTGATTACATTGGATGTAGCTTCACAATGCTTTCTTAAAAAATGTTTCCATATACATAAAATTTAAATATTTTTATCATTTCTTTGGTTACAGACATCATCTATGAGGCAATATATTTTAATTTATTTTACATCCTGGCTGCAATTTGTCCTCCAAGTCCCTCCCCTCTACTTTCCCTCCTCACCCCACAATCCACTTCTCCTCTGTTTCTATTCAGAAAAGAGCAGGTGTCCCATGGATATCAACAAAACATGGCATATCAAGTTGCAGTAAGATTGTGGACATATGCTTGTACTAAGACTGGGCAAAACAACCCAATATGAGTAGTAGGGTCCCAAAAGACAGAAAAAACAGTCAAAACTTCTGCTGTTAGGAGTCTCACAAGAAGACCAAGCTACACAATTGGCAGATATATGCAGACAGCCTAGATCAGTTCCCTGGTTGTTGGTTCAGTCTCTGTGAGCCCCTATGAACCTTTGTTGATCCTTTGGGTTTTCTTGTGATGTCTTTGGCCCCTCTGACTCCCACAATCCTTTCTCTCCCTCTTCTTCAGGATTTCTTGAGTTTAGTCTAATGTCTGGCTGTGGGATTGCACCTGTTTTACATCAGTTTCTGGATAAATCCTCTCTGATGACAGTTGGGCTAGGCAACAATCTATGAGTATCACAGACTATCATTGTGCATCCTTACATTGACATCTTTTTTTTTTATCTCCAGTCATGTTTGGTTATATCCTTGGTCTCTGTACCATACAGCATTAGGATGTTGGCCATCCAGGCAGTGTCATGGGTGGGCTCACCCTCATGGCATGGGTCTGAAGCTAAACCAGTCATTGTTTGGCTGCTTCCACAATCTCTGTGCCACCCTTACCCCAGTAAATCCCATAGGCAAGAGAAACCATAGGTCAATGATTATGTGACTATATTGCTACCCCATTATGGGCCCTTCATGTAAATTATTAGTTAGGATCTTTTATTTGAAATATTTTTCAGTATCTTGGATGGTCATATTTTTATTCCATTTCTACTTATATGATATTAATTTTAAACACTCGCTGTTTATAAACAACCATACACTTTAGGTATATAATTTTGAATTCTATAATTTAATTTTTAAAATCTTTGTAATTACAGAGTATACTGAGTGGTCTTGTGTGAATTTGACACAAGCTAGAGTTACCAAAGAAGTGTCAATTGAAAAAAAGCCTTGATGAGATCAAGCTCTAAGGCATTTTCTCATTAAGCGATCAAAGAAAAAGATCCCAGTCCAAGTGGGTGTGCCATCCCTAGGCTGCTGGTCCTGGGTTCTATTAGGAGGTGGGTTGAGTAAGCCATGAAAAGAAACTCCACTCTATGGCCTCTTCATCAGCTTCTGCCTCCAGGATCCCACCCTGTTTGCACTCCTGCCCTGACGCCCATCAGTGATGAACAGCAATGCTGAAGTGTAAGCCCTTTCCTTCCAACTTTGTTCTGATTCATGGTGTTTTGTAACAGCAATAGAAACCCTAATTAAGAAACAGAGGCAAGAAAAGTAAAATTTCTATACCATGTACATAAACATGAACGGTCATGTGGTCTTTCCGTAATGCACCATCAAATAGCAATTAGTTTTAGTTTCTCAACCAAATGTGTGTTATTTTTAAGTATTTCATGAAAAATTTAAATTCTGGTAAATCTGGACATCAGAATATGTATAATATGCATTGTGAAAGATGGATCTTGGCATAGTGTCTTGACTCTGTTGAAGTCTCAGAAGATACTGCAAGTACTTTATATCAAAACTTTTTTAAGGACTTGACTACTTCCAAATGCCTTCATCTGAGAACATTCGAAGTTTGTAGCAATGGCAGATAATTAGAGATCACAGCAACCAGGTTGTTCATATGGAGAGAAAGTTTAGGTCTACTGAGTCAAGAAATTACTTATGTCAAGGGCCAGGGTAGAAGTTTCAGTGAAAGGAAAATTATTAACCAGTAAGAAATTTGGTCAAGAAAATTTTCAGGGTGATCTGAGAAATGGTGAAGGGTGAAAAAGTTAATCTGATATCTATTATAGGAGAGTTTTGCTAGACCAAGTTGCCAGGATTCTTACTAAATGTGTAATTTAGAAGAAAGCATATGGGGAGATGGGTGATATCGTACCTTTGTTAAAGTTCTTGCCTAGCCTGCACAAAGATTTGAGTCCAATGCTTAGCACCTCAAACATGTAAATGGTGCAGACTAGTGACCACAGTATTCAGTAGGTAGAGACAGAAGAAGAAGATGTTCAAGGTCATCAACAGCATTATTCAGGCTAGTGTGAGACCGTTTCAAAAGTATTGCCTTGAGTCATAGAAGAGACTGTAGGCTTTTAAGCAATATTATTGGGTGTTTTTTGTTTTGTTTTGTTTTTGAAATATTTCAAAGATCACTTTTTGGGTTTTTTTTTTTTTTTTGCATTCTCTATGTAGTCTTGGCTCTCCTTGAATTTACTCTGTGGACTGGGTTAGACTTGAACTCAGAGATCTGTCTACCTCTGCTTGGGATTAAGGGTGTGTTGGCACCACAGCCCTGCTTAAGAGAACTTTTGAGGATGGATTAAATATATTTTGCATTATATAGATGTGAGAATACAAGAGCCAAGGAGTGGAACATGGTAGTTTGAATGAGATGTCCCTATTAGTCTCAGGTATTCAGACACTTAACCACTAGTTGACGGTTGTTTGGGGACGACTAGGGGATGTGGTATTGCTGGACAAAAACTATCACTGGAGATAGGCTCCGAGCTGTCTAAAAACTCATGAAATTTCAAGTTAGCTCTCTCTTCTTCCTGTTTTTAGTTGGAGGTGTAAGTTGTTAGCAGCTTACTACCTCCTCGCTTCCACAGATGCTGTCTGAAATAACCAGAATGATTTCTTCTATAAGTCACGTTGATCAAGGTGTTTTAGCACAGCAAGAGTAATGCAATTAATAACAAAACGAAAGAGAAAGTTTAAGGGGAAGAAAAAAAGGAAATAAGAGGGGAGAGGAGAGAAGAGGAGAAGAGAAGAGAGGGTAGATGACTGGGATTGGGGAAATTCAATTCTCTATTTTCACTTTAAAGTTTATAGGTTCAGGTACGTAGTTCTGGAAGCAATTTCACCTCTGAAAAATCTCACTAGTCCCCAAATTTAAGGTTTTATGCAATATTTTCTGTCTACTGTCTCTATGCCTTTACATTCAAGGAGCACAAGGAACTTTTCTTTCATGATTTTGGGTGTATAAACCTGTTGTCTTTAACAGTTATATTCTCTTCTTTGACTTTTCTTTTTTTCAGGTGAGGGGTAGGTTCTCTGTAGCCCTGCCTGTCCTGGAACTTGCTCTGAAGACCAGGCTGGCCTTGAACTGGAGATTCACTTGCTTCTGCCTCCCCAGTGCTGGAATTAAAGACATGTGCTGCCATTGCCAAACATCTTCTGTGAGTTTTCACCACAGACTATGTTAATAATCTGTGAAAAAATCCATGAATGCATTCTATCACAAGACTTCCCTCCACAGGTTTTGCTGTCAGTTACTATAGAGTGACATGAATTTCTCCTGTGTGAAGAGAAACTTCACATATTTCTGCACTGTTGCTAGCTAATTTTATCTAAACTTGACACAGGTTAAATTCATCTGAGATAAAGAAATCCAAACTGGGAAAATTCCTCTTAAGATCTGGCTGTAGGCAAGCCTGTAGAGCATTTTCTTAATTAGTGATTGATGGAGGAGGGTACAGCCCATCTAGGGTGGTGCTTTCCCTAGGATGCTTACCCCAGCTTCTGTAGGAAAGCAGGCTGAGAAAGCCAGGAGTAAACAGACTGTTCTTTGCTCTCTTTGCTCTCTGCATCAGCTCCTGCCTCCAGGTTCCTGCCCGATTTTCGTTCCTGCCCTGACTTCCTTTGCTGATGAACTGATTTGGAAGTGTAAGCAAAGCAAACCCATTCTTCTCAGACTTGCCTTTAGTTGAAATATTTTTCATAGCAATAGAAACCTTGACTGAAATGTGCTGTTTTCTTTATTAGCCTTAGATTATAGGGCCATTATTTCATCTACCACTTCTTCTATTTGTTTGGGAGCCTAGTAAATTTGTTTTCTTCATCAGATACACTTTCATTGTTCGAGTACTTGTCCTTTATAACTGAATTCTGGGACTGGTGAGTCTGCTCAGCAGTTATCCTACTTGCTGGCAATTTTTCAGAACTGAATCCAATTGCCATAACCTGCAAAGAGTTCCAAAAGTTGTCCTTAGGCCCACACCTTTGTCACAGGTAAGTGCACATACCCAAACAACCAATAAATGGCAACTTAGAGTTATCATTACTGCTTGCCTTCAAGGATTCCTAATGAGAGAAAGCAGTGCATCTGTCGTTAACACTTTATGGTGATCCTGCATAGCGAGGATGGCCAGCTAACAAACAGGCCCAAGTCTTCCTTAGCCATCTGATTAAGAGTAAATGCTTAGGAAGACCAGTACAGCTAAGTGAACGGACTCGTGGGGGATAACGATTCCTTTTGGTACTTCTTTTTGTTACTTGTTTGTGTTTTCAGGGGCTATCCCAGCATAATCACTGATATGTAACTAGTCTTATTCAACATCACAGAACTGCTGTGTATGCCTTTCTTTATGAACTGAAAGTCAAGTGTTTATGGGTACAATATCATCCAGTTTAAAATGAACTTCTCAAGTCACATGGAAATTGGTGACCCAAAGTTAAACATTTAATATGTACTTTTCATTTTACTTTATTTATGTGTATGTTCATGTACATACGTGGGGGGTGGCCAGAGAGGTCAAAAGGAAACAAAGGAAGTGTTGGGTCCCCCAGAGCAGGAGCTATGGATGTTCGTGAACCTCTCAATATGAGATGAGGATGCTGGGATCTGAACTCTGATTACTTGATGATTCAGTTAGTGATCTTAACCTTTGTCTCCAGTCCTATGCATACCACCTGGATTTTTGAGACAGTCTCTCACTAAACCCAACCCTTGCTGATTTGGCTAGCCTAGCCAGTGAGTTCCAAAATTGTGCTGTTTTTTCCTTTCCTATTTCTGGAGTTACAGGTACATGCTGTCTCCAACTGCTTCTCATGGGCTCTGAGGACTCAAACTCAGGTCTGCATGCTCGTCAGGAAAGGAATTTGTTGAATGAGCTATCTCTCCAGACCCTGTACTGTCAATATTAGTGGAAATAGTCATTATTTTTTTAAAACTGGCATAAAACAACCAAATTCAGAAAACGAAGTACTCATTCAGAAAACTCCTCAATATTTATTCCTGTAGAAACTCTTTTTGGATGTTTACCATTGTTGTTATTGTTATTATCATTTTACATATGTATGTAGAGTTGTGTTTGAATAGATGTGGGTATGCTTCAGCAAAGATAGAAAGGCCAGAGGGTACATTTGTGAAATTCATTTTTTCGTCCCCTTACGTGTGTGTTTTGGTGATTAAATTCACTAGAAACACACTTGTTGAATTTTGCTGGTATTGTTAATATATGCGGTTTGGGAATTTATGTGTGGATAGGTGTATATATGCATCTGCACACATGTGAAGGCTGGAAAGCAACTGTGCAACTCATTCTTCTCTTCTCCCCATGTCTTCAGGAAGGAAATGCAGGTTACAAGGCCTGTGCCACAGCTCTTCTTCCCTGCTAAGGCAGTTTTCTCGCCTCTCCCTTAGAAATTCTCATTTTACATCTTCTTTTTCTCTTTTCTTTTGAAGATTATAACATGGTTACGTCATTTCTTCCTTCACCTGTCTCTCTCCAAAGCCCCTCATATGCCTCTCCTTGCTTTCTTTCTAATTTTGGACCTCTTTTTTTCCTTGATGGTTGTTAAAATACTATGTGGTATATTGCTCTACTTTCTCAAAAAAAAAAAAAAAAAAAAAACCAGTAACATATGCAAATGTGATCAGAGTCTTTCTGTGGAGATCAGGGTTGTGCCTGTTTATAAGTTACTCCACACTGCATGAAACCACGTCTTTCATGCTATCCCTTCTCCTTTAATGAGTACGTTTTACAAAACTGTAGTATGTAAAGGCTGAGGCAATATGTGGCTACATCATGTTGTTACATGTAAACATCCACTCTCTGTGCATTCTGACCCACAACGCACAGACTGATAAACAAATTATTCATATAAACAACAATGACCAGCCACAGACTTTAGGTAAATCAAGAGCACATCACATAAATCTAAAACATCAGGACTGTGAGAACCAGAATTCTCCACAGCCTCTGAAACTGTACTGGAAGGGATAATTTAAGACTAGGAAATGGCAAAAGCTTGATAATCACAAACCATCTACATGAAAACTGCCACAGCTAAAAAATTGCATCTTGTATTAACTTGGTTTCTGTTGCCTTGACAACACGCTAACCAAGACCAGCTTGGGGAGGAAAGGGTTTATTTGGCTTTTACTTTCTCATTATAGTTTCTCTGAGGCAGGAACTTGGAAGCAGGGTTTAAGGCAGAGGCCATGGAGAAACTCTTCTTCCTAGCTTGCTTTTCATGCCTTGTTCAGCTTGCTTTCATACAGAACCCAGGAGAAACCACCTAGAAGTGGCACAATGCAGTGGCCTGAGTCCTCTCACATCAGTCATTAATCAAGAAACAATTCCCACAAACTTGCCTACAGGTTCATCTGATGCAGTCATTTTCTCAAGTGAGGTTCCCTGTGCACAGATGGCCCAATTTGTGTTAAATTGAAGAAAACTTAATCTGCATACCACTGTTCCCTGAATTCCAACCCTCACACTTTCACTTTCTCCTGTCTGTAACATGAAGTCCACTTAAAACTGACTTTTGCACAGAGCAAATTTTGTATTTGGTTTCTTTGTACCTTAGAGCAGCTTTATGCCAACCTTGCAGTTTATGAAGTGTCTTATCTGGTCCCATTTAGGGCTTTTGCTTTCACCTGCAACGGCTCTCTACCTTGGGTGAAGCCCTTCCAAACCCTGCAGTCTCTTTAACCCTTTCTTCTTTTATGACACTGTGTCTTTCTTTCTTATTGTTTATATTGAGCTATACATATATACACTCCCCTCCCTTCCTCTCCTCTCCCCTTTTGTCTTCCTCCATGTCCCCCATGTTCTCAATTTACTCAGGAGAACTTGTCTTTTTCTCCTTTCTGTGTAGATCCAGGTATTTCTCTCTTAGGATCCTCTTTGTTGTCTAGGTTCTCTAGAATTGTGTAGTGTAGGCTCATTTTTTTTTTTTGCTTTATTTCTAAGAGCCACTTATCAGTGAGTACATGTTATATTTGTCTTTCTGTGTCTCAGCTACCTCACATGGTATGGTTTTTTTTCTAAATCCATTCATTTGCTAATTTCAAGATGTCATTTTTTTTTTTACCATTGAGTAATACTCCATTGTGTAGTTAGTTATACTACATTTTCTTTATCCATTGTTTGATTGAGGGGCATCTAGGTTGTTTCCAGGTCTTTAACCCTTTCTTATCCATTTCGCAATACCTCTCTCTCTCTCTCTCTCTCTCTCTCTCTCCCCCATCTCACCTATGCACACATGCATAATACTCTGTTCAGTTTAGTACGTAATCTAAAAGTTAATATTCATAATCATGATCAGAATAAAATACAGAATAAAATTGCCTGCTGTTGATAATAGCCATTATTTTATGAAATTCAGATTACTCATATAAATATGTCCCTTTATATCCCTCATGTAGAGTATTTATTTACTATGCAAATCTCATTCTCGCTTGTTTTTATAAACTGATTCTTAAATACCGAAATTTAAAATAGAAATAATGAAAAATTGGGTGCATTATTAAGGCAACAGAAACCCGACTTTTTTATTTTTTTTAGTTTTTTAAGACAGGGTTTCTCTGTGTAACAGCCCTAGCTGTCCTGGAACTTGCTCTTGGAGACCAGGCTGGCCTCAAACTCACAGAGCCTCCCAAGTACTGGGATTAAAGGCATGTGCCACCACCTCCCTCAAGGCAACAGAAACCCAATAGAAGATACAGTTCTTTAGTTGTTACAGTTTTCTTGGAGATGGTTTGGAAAGGCTTATCCATCTTCTTGGTTTTATCAGAGAACCAACTCCTTGTTTCGCTGATTCTTTGTATTGTTCCCTTTGTTTCCATTTTGTTGATTGCAGCCCTCAGTTTGGTTATTTCTCTATTACTCTTGAGTTCTCTTGTTTCTTTTTGGTTTAGAGGTTCCAGGTGTGCTTTTAAGCTGCTAGTATGAGATTTCTCCAGGTTCTTTATGTAGGCATTTAATACTACAGACTTTTCTCTTGGCATCATTTTTATGTGTCTCCTAATTTGGGTATATTGTGCATTCATTTTCATTCACATTTCACTGGGGGATGTAACTATTTGTGTGAATGGCCTCCAACTCATGTTCATGGGTCAGCATTAACTAGACATAGGGAGTTGATGAAAAAGGAGATAATGACATTAATGGTGATGGATAAAACAGAGTGAGATTGTTTGGAGGGTGTTGTATGTGTTGGGGGAGTTAATGAGGAATGATATGATAAAAATATATGTGTATACATAAAATGTTCAAAATATTAACAAAAACATTATTTTAAGCTTGACAATATTTTAAGTTTATAGTTCATAATATTTCATCATATAGGCTATTGCTAAGTCAAGTTATATTTTCTTCTTTTTTAATATTGCTTGAAAATGTTCATTTTTCTCGCTCCAATGATGACGGATTGCAATTTCCCTTCCCATATAGTCCTTGATCTCCAGACATGGATATTGTTAGGCCAATAATATATTTATATTTATTGGGGTAATGGAATGTATACAATCTTAACAAGTAGAAAATTGTCTTGTTTTTATTTGTTTGCTGCTTACCTATTTGGTATGGATCCAACTTGCGAAGACTATGAAGTGAATCAGATAGATCAAGAGATGATTCAGCTGTTAAGAGCAACTACTGCTCTGCCAGAGCACTAGAGTTTGGGTCCAGGCACCCACATCAGGCACCTCACAGTTGCTGTAACTCCAGCTTTTGGGGGTATCCAATACCTCTGGGCTCCTCTGACACCTCTGCACACACATACAGAAAGAGAGAGAGAAATACACACATACACATAATTAAAAATAATCAATCTAGCAAATTGTAGTGGTTCATGCATTTAATCCCAGCACTCAGTGGGCAAAAGGTGGTAGATTATTGTCCATCAAAGGAAAGCCTGGTCTACAGTGTGAATTCCCAGGCCAGCCAGGGCTTCACTGAAAGACCCTGTCTCAATTTTATCAGGCGATCTTGTCTATTTCAAATTTCCAGGTAGAGCTATATATGTTTGTCTTTGGGTTCATCTTATTACTTAGCTTTTCTAGGATCATGAACTATAGGCTCAATGTCCTTTGTTATAGCTAGTATCCACTTATGAGTGAGTACGTACCATATACATCTCAAGGATGGGAGGAGAAGGTAGAAGGGGAATAGAAGGGAAGAGGGAGAGGGGTGAGGAGAACTTGAGGGAATGGGATAGTGGAGATGGAGGAAAGACAGAGATAAGAGAAAGGAAAGAAATATCTTGATTGAGGGAGCCATTATAGAGTTAGCAGAAACCTGGCTCTAAAGAAATTCCCAGGAATCCACAAGGATGACCCCGGCTAAGACCCTAAGCTATAGAGGAGAGGGGGCCCGATCTTGCCTTGCCATTTAGTCAGACTGAATAAATATCACCATAAAAACTTGATCCAGCAACTTATGGAAACAGAGGCAGAGACCCATGGTGGAGTACTGGACTGAGCTCCCAAAGTCCAGATGAAGAGTGGGAGGAGTGAAAATATGAGCAAAGAGATCAAGACCATGATGAATCCACCCACTGAAACAGTATACCTGAGTCAATAGGAGGTCACCAACTCCAGCTGGACTGGGAAGGAACCAGCATAGGACCACTGAATGTGGATAACATTTGTATGGCTAGAGCAGACTGCAGGGCCACTGGCAGTGGCACCTGGATTTATCCCTACTGCTTGTACTGGCTTTTGGGGAACCATTCTCTTTGCATGGATACTTTGCTCAGCCTAGATATAGTAGAGAGAGCCTTGGACCTTCCCCAAAGCAATGTGCCTCACCCTCTATGAGGAGTGGATGGGGGTGGGATGGGAGTGGAGGTGGAAGGAATGGGAGGAGAGGAGGGAGTGGGAACTCGGATTGGTAGACAAAATGAAAAAAGATGGTTTGTTTTCTTTTTAAAAAAACAAAGTAAATTATATTAAAAAATGTTATCCTCTCTCTCTCTCTCTCTCTCTCTCTCTCTCTCTCTCTCTGTCTATGTGTGTGTGTGTGTGCTTGTGCGTATTTATGACAAACCAGACCCAGGTTGTCAGTCAGTCTTGGTAACAAGTGGTTTTATCTGTACTAAACCATCTCACTGGTGTTCTTTTTTATGTAAAAATACAGTTGAATTGCTGGGGCAGACTGAGGGGACCACTGGCAGTGGCACCGGGATTTATTCCTACTGCATATAATAGCTTTTTGGGATCCTATTCTCTTTGGATGTTTACCTTGCTTAGCCTAGATATAGTAGGGAGAGCCCTGGACCTTCCAGAAAGCAATGTGCCTTACCCTTTCTGAGGATGGGATAGGATGGGAGGGTGTGTGTAGGGAATGGGAGAAGGGGAGGGAGTGGGAACTTGGATTGGTATTTTTTAAAAAATCTAATAAATTAAAATAACTAAAAAAAGGCCCTGTCTCAATAGTAAGTCAAGGAAGAAGGAAAGAAGAATGCATATCCTGACAGGTATTTTTAAAAACATTAGTGTCTTGGTTTGGGTTACCATTGCTATGATGAAGCATGATAAGCAAAGCAACCTGGAGAGGAAAGGGTTTATTTGGCTTACACTTTCATATTGCTGTTCATTATTGAAGGAAGTCAGAATGAGATCTCAAGCAGGGCGGGAACCTGGAGACAGAAGCTAATACAGAGGTAATTGCGGGGTGCCACTTACTGACTTGCCCCTCATAGAACTCAGGACAACCAGTCTTAGGGACGGCACTACCTGCAACAGGCTGGGCCCATCGATCGCTAATTTTGAAAAATGTACTATAGGCTTGCCTGTAGCAGGTTCTTATGGAGGCATTTTCTCAAATGAGATTACCTCCTCTCAGACGATTGTAGCTTCTGTCAAGTCACCATAAAACTACCCAGCATAATGAGTAAGGAATTTTCCTATTTGAATTTTTATTAAAACTGCAATTATTATTTTCCTAGTAACATTTTCAATTTTCTGAACATATTGGAATCCATATATCAGGTAAAATACGATTAATTCAGAATGATCTTAATGCAGCATCTTTTAATGATCAAAATATCCTCTTCTGCCAGTGTTTCAACTGTCTAGTGTTTTTGTACCTCCTCTAGTTTGGGTGACATTTTTTAAGCATCCCTTCTCTACTGTATGTAGAGAGATAACAGTGAATATAATTAAAATTATGTAGTCCATATTGCCCCCAATACCACCTTGAATTTGTTTCAGGGCAATTTATACAGGGGGTTATAAATGCACTCCATTACAACACTAGAAATAAGAAATCTTAAAGCTCATGGTTGCGTATGTTATGTCATTAGGTTCAGAAAATATTGTTGAGCCCCTGCAGCCTGGCAAATGTGCACGCATGCGTGATTGCAGCATTGTGCTGGCTCACTGGCACAGGCTGGGGGTTGGGAGCGTGATGATTCAAGTCAGTGCTGCAGCAGGTCCTGCGCAGAGGAGAGGGAGCCAAGATGCCTGTCACATCCACCTGAGGAATAGTCACCAAGACAATGCAGCAACCAAGGTCAGCTCCCTCTGGGCCCTGTTGTAGCTACCATAGGTGGATAGTATTTTTGCACATTAATTATTGCAAGTCTGAATGGATTAGAACATTGTTGTATAGATCTAAATTCTTTGGCTCTGACGAATCAGATCAGAAAGCTATCAGAACAGGACCTGGTTTTCTTTGTCCTTCCCTGTGTTGTATTGGCTGCACGGTACCCTGCCCCTTGCTCCCTCAATTATCCCTGGCCAGTTAGCTCAAGTCTCTTCTTTTTTTTTTTTTTTTTTTAAAGTACCTCTGTATGTTTACTTTTTTTCAATTTTTTACTTTTATTTATTTATTTATTTATTTTGTATTTTTTTATTAAATTTTTTTTTAATTAAAAATTTCCGCTTCCTCCCCACCTCCCTTTTCCCTCCCCCTCCCTCCACTCCCCACGCCCCACTCCCTTCCCCCATCCCTCTCCATTCCAAAGAGCAGTCAGGGTTCCCTGCCCTGTGGGCAGTCCAAGGTCCTCCCCCCTCCATCCAGGTCTAGGAAGGTGAGCATCCAAACAGGCTAGGCTCCCACAAAGCCAGTACATGCAGTAGGATCAAAACTCAGTGCCATTGTCCTTGGCTTCTCAGCAGCCCTCATTGTCCACCATATTCAGTGAGTCCGGTTTTAGCCCATGCATTTTCAGTCCCAGTCCAGCTGGTCTTGGTGAGCTCCCATTAGATCAACCCCACCGTCTCAGTGGGTGGGTGCCCCCCCTTGCAGTCTTGACTTCCTTGCTCATGTTCTCCCTCCTTCTGTTCCTCATTTGGATCTTGGGAACTCAGTCCATTGCTCCAATGTAGGTCTCTGTCTCTATCTCCATCCATCGCCAGATAAAGGTTCTATGGTGATATGCAAGATATTCATTAGTATGGCTATACTGGCACAGGCTGGGGGTTGGGAGCATGATGATTCAAGTCAGTGCTGCAGCAGGTCCTGCGCAGAGGAGAGGGAGCCAAGATGCCTGTCACATCCACCTGAGGAATAGTCACCAAGACAATGCAGCAACCAAGGTCAGCTCCCTCTGGGCCCTGTTGTAGCTACCATAGGTGGATAGTATTTTTGCACATTAATTATTGCAAGTCTGAATGGATTAGAACATTGTTGTATAGATCTAAATTCTTTGGCTCTGACGAATCAGATCAGAAAGCTATCAGAACAGGACCTGGTTTTCTTTGTCCTTCCCTGTGTTGTATTGGCTGCACGGTACCCTGCCCCTTGCTCCCTCAATTATCCCTGGCCAGTTAGCTCAAGTCTCTTCTTGAGGGCACATTTGTATTTAAAATCTGAGGCAGTTATGGTGGATTATCAGTGTTGGGAGGGGGAAAGGGCAGTGACAGAATAAAAATGAACAATTGTGGTAGTATGGGGATGTTACACAAATGTAGCAGTCCAGGAAAGATAAATTCAGTGTGTGCCTGAGGCTAAAGGATGTGCGGGGATGAAAGCAGGTGAAAGGTCGCATATGGATAAACATACAGTGGGGGTGGGCAGGGGTGTCTAACAGACCATAGTGGGGTTTGGACCTGCCAGTTTGTGATGGTTAGAGGAGAAGGCAAGAATAAGTTCTGATACTGTCTGTGATAGTTAAAATAAAAGAAAGTAGTTTCCAATGTGGCTGTAAAAAAGAATTGTGGGGTGTGTGTGTGTGTGTGTGTGTGTGTGTGTGTGTGTGTGTGAAAGAGAGAGGGGGAGGAAGGGAGGGAGGGGGAGAGGGAGAGGAGAGAGAGAGAGAGAGAGAGAGAGAGGAGAGAGAGAGAGAGAGAGAACACATGTGTGTTTATGTTCCAACTGGCTATGAGAAGTGAGTGGATCACCTGCAGCAGGCCACTGTGTGGAAATGAGGCGTACCTGTCATATACGGGCAAGCCGTCTACACAGTGGTAAAGAGTGACAAACATTTTTCCTCTGATTTTGTAAGGTGCTCTAGTTTGAATGTTGCAAACAAGCATCCTTGTCTTCATTTCTTTTATGTTTATTTTTGTAAAGCTGTCTAGACACAACAAGCATCTTATTGTTGATTATTTGAGAAGTATTTTGCTTGGATTTGTCATCCACTTTACTCACTCCGATCCCCTCCCTGGATTGGAGTTTATAAGATGTGCGAATGGATGTAGCATTTTCTTTCAGGCATCCTCTGACAGAAAAGTCCGTGGGGGCCATGTCTCCTTTCTTTATGCCATTGTGTTCTGTTCTTCAATTCAATGTTGTATTTAGATTTAAGACTTTAAAATATATGTTGCAAATGCAAGGGAGTGGTGATCCGTTCTAGTAACACTGTTGGCAGAAGCTGTCATTTCTCCAGAGGGGTTATTAACCCAGATGCGGCACAGTAGTGCTAATAGTCTGCTCACCGCAGGGAAGTCTCAGATGACAAATTGCCGTGCCCCATACCGCTCTACCCCACGTATTGCAGTAAGGCACAGAACAGGACACAATCTGCACCAAGCAATATGCTAAGATGGCCAGGAAATGGTGACTACAATGAATTTGCTCTGACGACAGCAGCTACTCCTTGTGCCTGCTTCCTTGCCACGCCTCAAGGGAAACCGATTGGAATAATATGGGTTTGCACAAGTTGAAGCAGTGTGGTTAGCAGCAGACCCATTAGCCTGTATGACATTGAAGGAGTAGAGCTGAACATCAGGGACTTATGTAGCCTCTGTTTGCAGGGCGTGGCAGACACTCCGCATTACCACTTTTCTGTATTCTAGTAAACTAGAGTAGCAGAGTACTGCAGTTTCCTTGAAAAATGGGTGCCGTACCCTTCCTCTGGCCGCCACAGAAGCTACTGCCTGTGTCTAAAGAAGCGAGGACATCCAGGGCCTGCTGTGCTGTGTTGGGCAATCTTCATGACGACTAGAGATTTCATTCCTTTTATGAAGCTGCAGTTACTCTGATACCAAAACCACACAAAGACACAACCAAGAAAGAGAACTACAGGCCAATCTCACTCATGAACATCGACGCAAAAATACTCAATAAAATACTGGCAAACCGTATCCAAGAACACATTAGAAAAATTATCCATTTTAATCAAGTAGGCTTCATCCCAGAGATGCAGGGCTGGTTCAACATACGAAAATCTATCAATGTAATCCATCATATAAATAAACTGAAAGAAAAAAAACATATGATCATTTCATTAGATGCTGAAAAAGCATTTGACAAAATTCAACATCCCTTTATGATAAAGGTCTTAGAGAGATTAGGAATACAAGGGTCGTACCTAAGTTCAATCTTCTTTTTCAAATGTACCCATGTGGTTTTATAGATCCCCCCGTTCATTTCCTTGGGCATGGTGTTTCTCAATGGTCAATGAGCATTAAGTAAATGCTTCTAAAATTGTCCTTACATTTATGGACTTATTTCTATAGATGCAATACTAGTAAGATAAAAAAAACATGTATCTGGTCATAATTTGAGCATCTGCATCTATACAAATATGAAGATACCACTAATTTCATGGATGACTTTAATCCAGGCCCCTGGGAAGCTGAAGCAGGATGATCAAGACTTTGAAGCCTATCAGGCTACACAGTAGGTAAACTCCAACACAGCTGCCTATTAAGACTTTACTTCAAATAAATAGATAAATATTGCAAATGGAACTGAGCAGATTCCCAGTATATATGTGATAGATGATCTCCAACAAAACAAGAGGTGCCGTACTGAGGAGCTACTGTCAGAACACCTATAATAGGAAGAACCATTGTTTTTCTAGGTTTCCCAAGGGTCAATGGATATGACCACACCCACACATATATGTGCAGCAGTCATCATACTTAATGGCTTATCAAAATAAAAGTGACATGATGATGGATGGACAGTATGGTATGTTGGAGGAGATACAAGGGTATCCTAGGGCATATGATGTTACCGGCAAAAGTATTTCACTGCATGCTTGTATAATATCCTTTTAAATATTGTTTCATTAATGGTGATAACATTGTTTTATTGTGGTTAAAACTGCTCTTAAAATTATAGCATTGTACAGCAAATAAATTCAGATTTGCATTTAAACTGCATTATAGGCCACAGTGCTGCGTACAACTGAAGAAAGGAATTAAGTGTGAAACCAGAAACTGATTAATTTATTCCTTATCTTTGAATATTTATTAGATAGAGTTTTTAAATATGATTTTACAAGAATGATCCTGTTAAGTTGAATTATATTATAAATAAAATGCAGCAATGTAGTGGCTTTAAAGAAGCACTTTGAGCAAAAATGTAACTGGGAAATTATGATTACACTATTGGTGAAAATCTGTGAGAAACACTGAAAGGTTTCATTTTCCTCTAATCGGTATTTTCAGTGCAATTGAGCACAACTGGTTGGAATATGAGAAGCCTCTGACAATTAGACGGAAAACAAAATGTTATCAAAGTCTTTCATTATATTTTTTATATATTTATGGGTATAATCCAATTGTCAATTCTGGTAATGATTATATAGCTGTAATAAGTAATAATTGTAATTCTTTTTTTTTTTTTTTTTTGGTCTTTCAAAACAGGGTTTCTCTATAGCTTTGGAGCCTGTCCTGAAACTAGCTCTTGTAGACCAGGCTGGTCTCGAACTCACAGAGATCCGCCTGCCTCTGCCTCCCGAGTGCTGGGATTAAAGGCGTTCACCACCACCACCCAGCTGTAATTCATTTCTCTAGTGCTAATTAATTTAACACTAAAATTAAACACTAGTGAAATCTCTACCTTCTTTTTCTTGTTTTATTGCCAATATTTTTATCTAGAGAAAATCAAGTGTTTCTAAGGCAAAAATATATCATGCACTCTAAGACCTTACAACTGTTCTATTCTTTTGGTCTGTAAGGATTTATAAATCCAAGGTAGAGTTGAAAACTTCCATTTTTAATTATATAATATAATATTCTGTTACTAGCTAAGGACTTTCTTCATTGTTGCTAGCTGATTGTTTTCTCATTGTGATCCCATTTAACTGCATTTTTCTCTTGAATGAGGGTAAAGGTTCTACTTTAAGCACTCCACTGTCAAGGCTAATTTACTTGCCAAAGCTTACCTTCCTAATCCCGTGGCACTATGGGTTAGTATTATAACATTAAAGGTGGAGGGGGTGGCACCCTAAGTCTTTGAAAGACATCAGTAATGGATATTTCTTCTCACAGTTGTTATCACATTTCCCAAGAAATAGTTGCATACTCTAGTTTTCAGCTTCTCTAGAAGAATGATGAACAAATTCAGATCATTTTAAGGTGAGATACCATCTACATTTTCCAGAATTTTTAAATTATCTCTCTTCTATGCATCTGTGTATTCGTCAATGTAGCTAGCTAGCGATGCATCTACAATCTCTAATTTTAAGTTTTCCTATTTCAGACTTATTCTATTTATAGCTTGAGGTAGATATTCCAGTTTTGTCATTTTCATAAGGGTAAGTATTTTGCCCAACTTTATGATATATTATTGCTTTTTATTTTTGAGAACTTTATCTATACCATCTCTCTTATTCTACCTTTCCCTCTGATTCCTCCAATGATTCCCACTCCCTTGCAGATCATCTCTTCTGTTACTTTCATTGCCACATATATGTTTACAAACACACACATACATAAATATAAATTTCTGAGCCCACTCAATTGTTCTTACATGTCTAATATTTCAAGACTAACCACTGAATCTTAAATAAGCAACTAGGTGTTCATCACCAAGGAGACTGATTCTCCTCCTCCCAGAAGTCAACAATTGCTTGTATATATTCACCTAGGGGTTGGGCCTTGTGAGATTTCTCTCATACATGTTGATATATAAATTGCTGTTGTCAATGTTCTGGTAATTCTAAGTGATCACACTGTTGAAATTTCATGGTTGAATCTTCCTTGTCATAGACAGAGTTCACAGTCTTACAGCAGATGCTATGGTTTTGTAACTCAAATTTAAAATACAATATAAAAAGGAGCTGAAGAGTTGCTTCAATTGCTAAAATGTTAGCCATGCAAATATGAAGACCACAGTTCAATCGCCAAAAACAATACAAAACAGCAAGGTAAGATAGGTTGAACCTGTAATCCAGTAGGACTCACTGAGACAGCCAGATCTCCGGAGCTCATTTCCAAACCAGCCTACCCTATTTGGTAAAGTCTAGGCTATCTCATGACCCTAACACAAAAACAAGACAGATAATACCTGGGAAATGATACCTAATATTGTTTTTAAATCTCCAAAGCCACATATAGATGGGTGCCCAGGCAGATAATAAATATACATTCTCACATATATATACATACATACACACATAAATGGTAGATTTTGCTATTAAAGAACACATACCTAGAAAGATTCTAGCAGAATGTGGGTATTAACAACTGATAGTAAGTAAGAAAATGTACCATAAAATGAAGTCTATGCACCATAATTTTTCCTTGGTAACTGACAAGTTACTTCATTAGTGAAATGTGTGTTGAAGACATATACTCATTTCTTTCTTTAAAATTGTCAATATAATTTATTTTGGCTTTGATTCTTTTTAATTTATTGATAAAATACATGCTAATTTATTCCTGCCTTACAAATTGACCCTGCTGTTTCACACAGAATTTTTTTGTCTTCACTTTGTTAAATCATGTTTCCTTTTCATTTATGGGTTTTATAACTGCGTTGATTAGAGGTGATCACATGCGCCTTGGTTTTTTATCATAATAATGTTAGCCTCATAAACAAATTTTAATAGTGTTCAATCCTCTTCATGTTTTTGAGGATTTTGAATGTTCCTTAGGTGAATGCCATTGCATTGGGTAGAAGTGCCTATGAGAGTAGGAAAGCAAACCTACAGACAGTTCTGTGTGTATAATAAGAGAGTTCACATAGAGCACTAACAGGGAAAACTCACTCCTCCTATTCTCGTTAAACCCTTCATGTGCCATTTTTCTCCTTTAACCATGTATAGCACTGTGATCTGTCATTCCTCTCTTGAAATCCATTGCCACTTACTAATTTCCATACCTTTGATTTTTTCAAAATGGAAAATACATTTCAGAAAATCCAAAAACAGTACCCACAAATATGAGAAAACACATAAAATTTTATCTTTTGGGGTTCCTGTTACCTCTTTCAGAATAATTGTTTTCAGTTCCATTCATTGACCTGTGAGTTTCATATTTTTAATTTATTATGAGTTGATAAACACTATATTATATAAATATGCCAAATGCTTATTATTCATTACTTAAATGATGTATATGTAAACTGTTTTCATATCCCAGCTATTGTGAATATAAAACCAAGAACATGGATGGCAGGTATCTCAGTAGTATGATATAGGTCCTTGATCATATGATCAAGAATGTTATAACTGGATCATATGACAAGCCTATTTTTAACTTATTTTATAACTTCCACACTGATTTCCATAGTGAACGCATCAGTTTCCGTTCCTTCCAGGGTCCCTCTTTCCCTGTGCCTGGTCACAGGGAAAAAGTTTAGTTCTAACTTGTACCCCTGAGAGCTAGAAATGTTGGATTTTAAAATATTTTTCAGTCACTTCTATTTTATCTTTTGGGAATTTAGTTTACTGGCCTACCTTTTCAAATTCTTTAGTTTTTGAGAATAATTTAATTATATTTCTCCATTCTTTTTCCTCCTCCCAAACCCTTCTATATGCCTACCCTTCTGATTGCTTTCACCACCATCAACTGTTAGAGTTGTGTGTATGTGTGTGTGTGCGTGCGTGCATGCGTGTGCATGTGTGCATGCGTGCATGTGTACTTATGCATTCATAGCCCACTTTTTAATTAGATTTGGATTTTGTTGTTGTTGATGATGTTTGCTGTTTGGGGGTTTTTGTTTGTTTGTTTGTTTTTTGCTTGTGTTGCTTTGTTTTGTTTTGTTTTGAAGACAGGGTTACTCTGTGTAGCCCTAGCTGTCCTGGGAACTCATTCTGTAGACAAGACTGGTCTTGAACTCAGAGATCTACCTGCCTCTGCCCACCCCCAAGTGCTGGGATTAAAGGCATGTACTATCACCAACTGGATGGTTTGTTTTTCTTTATGTTTAGTTTTAGAACTGCTTTCTCTATTTTAAAAACTATCAGATGTATACCTCATAAAGATTATTTTTTCTAATCCAAAGGCTGTCTCTTCAATTGAATGATGGTGTCCTTTGCTATACAAAAACTTTTTGAGTTTTACTTATTAATGTCTGTACTATCATTGTTCTGTTCAGAAAGTCATTTCCTGTGTCAATGAGTTTAAGTATATCCCCTGCTTTTTCCTCTATTATATTCAGGGCATTACGTTAAATTTCAGTCCTCAATCCATATGTAGTTGAATTTGTGCAAGATAAGAGATAAAGATTCAACATTACCCTTATAAATGTAGCTGTGCATTTAACCAGCACCATTTATTGAAAACCTTTTTACAATTTGTAAACAATAAGATTATTATGTTTGTGTGGGCTTATATGTAAGTTCTCAATTCTATTCCATTGAATAGAATTGAGTTTTTTTATTATTATTTATTATTGAGTTTGGGTTTTTTTATTAATTAATTAATTTTCCCCAGCCTGACTACAGTTTCCTCTTTCTACCTTCTCTCCTCCCATTTCCTAGCCCCAACCTCTCCTACCCACATATCCAGTACTTCTCCTTTCTCTTCAGAAAAGTTCAGGTCTCCCATGCATATCAGTCAGTCATGGCATATCAAGTTGCTGTAAGACTAGACACCTCCTCTCGTATTAAACCTGGACCAGGCAACCCAGTAAAAGGAAAGGGTCCCAAAAGCAGGCAACAGAGTCAGAACTTGCTCCCTCTGCCAGGAGTCCCAAACAAAGACCAAAGTACACAACTGTAACATATGTGCCAATCAGTCCCATGCAGGCACCTTGCTTTTCAACTAAGTCTTCCTGAGTCGCTATGAACCCAGGTTATTTGATTCTGTGGGTTTTCTTGTGATGTCCTTGACTATTCTACCTTGTATAATCCTTTCTCACCCTCTTCCACAGGATTCTCCAAGATCTGCCTAATGTTTGGATCTGGGTCTCTGTATCTGAATCTATCAGCTCCTGAGTGAAGCTTTTCTGGTAATGATTGGGCTGGGCAATAATCTATGAGTATAAGAGAATATCATTAGGAATTAGTTCATTTACTTTTTCTAACCAGTCGTGTTGGATCAATTCTAGGTCTCTTGGTTTTTATGCCAATACCATATTGTTTTTATTACATTAGCCCTATGGTATAACTTCAAATATAGCACGGTAGATATTTCTTGCTCTATCATTCAGGATTTTTTTTTTTTTGCTACAGCAAGTCTTTTGTATTTCCACACAATTTACAATTTCTGTTTTTCAAATTATGTGACAGTTTTTCTGGGATTTTGATGGGGATTACATTGACATTGAATCAGTTAGTTGGTTTTGGTAGGATGGCCATTTTTATAAATAATAACCCTCCTAATCAATACCCTTGGAAGACATATTGGGTTCTGGTTTCTTCTTAAATTTACTTTTTCAGTTTATTTAATTTTTACTGTAGCCTTTAAATATGTATGTGTACATACATATTTTATGAGTTCTTTCTTAGCACATTTACTATGTAAAAAACCTACTTGTTTTTGTTTGTTAATTTTTGATCCTGCCCCATTTCTGAATGTACTTGTCAGCAGTAAGAGGTTTTGGTGGTATATTTAGAAATTTTTGTTTGTAACTAATTATATCATATTCAAATAATGATACTTTGACTTTATCCTTCCCTATTTCTATTGCCTTTATCTCCTTCCTTTCTCTTATTACACTAGTTAAGACTTGTATGTAGACAGAAGTTTCCGGCAGCCATTCAGTCTGAACAAAATACACAGAGGTTTATATTAATTGTAAACTGGCTGGCCTATTAGCTCAGCCCTATTACAACTTAAATTAAACCATAACTCTTGTCTATGTTAGTCACAAGACTTGTACCTTTTATCAGTGAGGCATTTTCATCTTGCTTCCTCTGCATCTGAATGGTGACTGCAAAGTGAAACTTTCCTCTTCCCAGAATTCTCCTAGTGTGGTTGCCTTGCCTATACTTCCTGCCTGACTACTGGTCAATCAATATTTTATTAAACGATACAAGTGGCAAATCTTTACAGTGTACAAAAGCATTATCTCACAGTACTTCTCTTTTTTTCTTTTCAAAATAAGAACTCTAAATCTAATTTCCTTTGTTTAGTTTTTTTCATTATCCATAACAACTTGTAATCAACACTCTAAACAAAGACCAACATCCATAATCCATTTTGGGGGAATGTTGGTATAGTTTTCTAGGCTACTTCCTGCTAATTAATGGTAATGATAATCTTATGGGTACCTGATTGATGTATCCTGTGAGCATACACTGCTTACCAGGATAGGGGCATGGGAATTAGAAAACTAAGTAAACAGAACAAAGATGTATGGGAAAATAATAAAACAGAAACATAGGATAGTATCAGAAGGGAGTTCCAGTTAATACTGAAAATCACCCATGTTTAATTTCCATTTGCTTAAATACCCCAACCCCAAAAGGTAGGAGTAAGATTTTTAAAAAAAAATAAACTGCATTAACATGATACAAAGAAATGAAAAGACCATTTGAAGTATTACAGGCTACATTCTTCATTACATATTCTGTTGCAAAAACAAGACAAGTAAGGCTCATTCCCTAGAACAAAGCATTCTGTAGGCAAACCACTCCCTAGGTTGAATCCATGGTTATCTCCCTAAGGGAGTGGAACCTAGTTGAATCTTTGACTTTTTTTTGATGTAAAAACAGACCTATTTCTTAATACCTGAAATACCAGGTCTGGACATTAGACACACCTGTTGACAACAGTCTTGAGAGAACAAACTCTCTGATCTAAATCAGGGTGGAATGGAGCCTTGATCTTTGTTTGACGTAGAAGCAGACTTACTTCTTAATACCTGAAATACCAGGTCTGTTCTTTGAACTGTTGACAATAACAGAAGTAAATTCCAACACTCTGACCTTTAGTCAAGATAGAATGGACCCATACCTATGGGCCCTGTCGCTAGTTTCTGTCTCTGAGTACTGGAATTAAAGGCCTGTACCACCATTCCTGAACGTAACCTCTTAATTCTTTTTTACTCATTGGATGTTTAGCTGGGAGGGGTCCTATCCTGAGGTCACCATTCCCTTTACTCTATTTAGCATCAAGATTTTCTTTGAATGATCTTCTAATGCTTCTTTTCTCCTCAAACTGTACATTTTATATTGTTTTCTTACTCAGCTTTCTTCTTTTCATTATATATCTGCATAATGCTGGCTAATAATAACCAAGTAAAACAATACATGAACATATAAAATTGTAGCATGTAACATCCAGTAATAGATAAGAAAAGCCAGTCTCCCCAATCTCCATTCCTGTATAAACCTCACTTATTATAATTTGAATTCAATTAGAAGTTTATAGGTTCTGAAGTAGCTTCTTCATGAGTATTTAATTGGTAACCCTTCCCCTGGTACCTTATTTCTCTATCCCTATCACTCTGCTACTTGTTTAAATTCTTCTGCCTAAAGGATTCCCCTCTCTACATTCATTTCACAAACATAATACTATCACTTCTCTCCGAATGCATCCATGTCTGCCAGTGACTAATTTCTAGTTTCCTATTTTTCTCATAGACTCTGCATTAAGCACAATAAACATAATGTTTATATATATATATATATTTGTAGAACTGCCATGCAAGAGAAAACATGCAATATATGCTTTGGGGGGAAGTGGATGACCTCACATATTATCTTGCTCCATTTCCATGCATTGCCCTATAAATTTCATGATTTTATTTTCTTTGTAGCTGATATATTCTGTTGTGTAATTATACCTGACTTAGCTAGGGTTTCTATTACTACGGAGAGACACAATGACCAAAGATACTCACATAATGAAAAGCATTTCATTCAGACTGGCTTATAATTCAGAGTTTTAGTCCATTATCATCATGGTGGGAAGCATGGAAGCACATGTGTAGATAGGTGCTGGTGAGGTGGCTGAGAGTTCTACAAACAGATAAGCAGGCAGAAGGAAGTAAAAGTGACATTGGGCCTGACTTGAGCATCTGAAACCTCAAAACCCACCCCCTAGGGACACCTTTCTTCCAATAAGCAACAAGCCCGCAACTACTACAAAGCCACACCTCCTAATAGTGCCACTCCCTATGATACTATGGGGACCATTTTCATTCAGACCATCACATTACACTCCCCGGTGCCCACAGGTTTGTAAATATATCATAATTAAAAACTGCATTTAGTCCAACTTCACAAGTCTCCATCGTCAGGCAGGGAGTGGTAGTGCACCCCTTTGATACCAGCACATGGGAGGCAAAGGAAGATGGATCTCCAAATTTGAAGCCATTCTGGATTACAGAGAGAGCTTCAGAACAGCCAGAGCTATACAGAGAAATACTGTCCAAGAAGCAAGCAAACAAACAAAATAGTCCCCCATAGTCTTTGTTTTAAAGTGCTGTTTCTTTTGAGACTTGTAGCAATCTCTAAATTATAAGTCCCTATAAAATCAAAATTTTAAAAAAGCAGATGACTTACTTCCCACATCCAATGTTACAGGATATTTATTGCTATTCTAAAAGAAAAGAAAGAGAAAATTGTAAGGAAATACTGGACCAAAACAAGACTGAAAACCAGCAGCTAGGAAAACTCCAAACTCTGCATCTCTGTGTCTAATGTCAAAGCGCCCTTAAGATCTCAAACTCCTTTGATTTTGTTGGGATGGTTCTTTCTTAAGCTGATTCCATTCCCTGTTTGTCACTCTCCTCAGCAGGTATCCCACAGCTTTGACATCTCCAACATTTTGGGTTCTCTAAGACAATCCAGACTTCACCATCACAGCTTCACAAATTGACCACTCTAGACCTCCATGTAGGGAGCTCCCTGACACACATCTGGTCTTAGTGGCTTTCCTTAGCCATGAAAGTAGATCCATAACTCCTTTCTTTTGTCCTTGACTCTAAAACTAGCACCATGTGGTTAAAGCTGCCAAGTTCTACTGATTGCTGGGTATGGAACCTAGCCCCCTAATCCAATTACCTATTCACCATCTTTTTGGTTTTTGATTGCTTCTTTCACTACCTAAGCCTGACTGTGTTGGAACTTGCGCTGTAGACCAGGCTGGCCTTGAACTCAGATTTCCACTTGCTTTTGTCTTTGAGTGCTAGGATTAACGGTGTGTATAATTATTCAGCCACAAATAAGGCTACACTTCAGGGGTTCTAGAGCCATGCATATGCAGACAAGCCCTCAGGCAGAAGTGCCCAAATGTTAAAGAACCTGTGTGACCCATGTGCACACCACATAAGACTCAACTAAGCCCTTGCACGCATGTGTGAGCCCTGTCATCTGTGTATGACATAGTCATGCCAACCCCCTGTGCATATACACTAGTCAGCTTTTAAAAGCTGGACGTGTCATCTCTCTCTCTCTCTCTCTCTGTGTGTGCATACTGATTTGCCAGGCCTGTACAAGTCCCCTCTAAATTCCTTAGCAGGTTTGTTGCATGTTTTGTGATTGCTTCTCACTCATGCCAGGTAATTTCAGTGTGTACTATCATACCTGTGTCTATCTAACCTTATAATTCTTTTCTGTCAGGAACCTGCTTTGACAAAACCCATGTGTTCCAAGATAGGGGCATGAGGATTAGAAATGTTAAGTAGGAGGAACAGAGATAAGAAAGAAACACAGAGACACAAGAAAGTAATGGGAGGGCAACTCAGCAAATACTGAATTCTTGAGTTTTGACTTCATGAGTTCACCTGTGTTTATTTTCCATACAGTTTTATATCCCAATACAAAAGGGGGGAAGAAGGCAAAAGATTGTTTTAACATGATACAAAGGACAACCAGAACAGTTATTTGCCCCAGAACTTGAGACAGAAAGCAACTATAACCTGAATTAAGCATTCTATTGTTTAGGCAGTGAACACACCCTAGACCAAGTATCTTGAAGGCAGTCACTCCCTAGGTCAAACCTCCTATTTCAAAAGAAGGAGCAGAAGTATGCTTGAACTCTGATATTTGGTCAGGGTGGAGTAGATCTACCCTTATGGGTCATCTTAACGTCCAAAACACCAAGTAACTACACCCTAGGTCAGGGTCTGTAGCAACCCTTGTCAACACCTTTGAGTAAGCAAAATAAACTCAAATACTCTGACCTTCAGATGTGGCTCCTGCAGTTGGGTCTTTACACCTTTTCACTGTTTGGATGTTTAACTAAGCAGGGTCTTGCCCTGAGGTTACCACTCCCTTTATTCTATTTAACATCAGACTTTTATTTAAATGATTTCCTGGTGCTCCTTTTCTCCTCAAACTTTATGTTTTGTATTTTTTTTCTTACTCAGCTTTGTTTTCATTATACATCTACATACTACATAACAGTGGTCAAAAATAACCAAGTAGCACAATCAATACTAGGTAGTTTTGAAATATCCTCTGCCAATGCTGTTAATCTATAACTCTTCAGTTTAGTCTCAGGTAGAAATTTTTGTGTAAGGGCAGAAAATATGTATGCTCTTCCCCAAAATACCACAAGAATGGTCTCTAGGTCACATATTAATATTCTTCTCCTCTGAGACCTCTTAATCTGGGTCCTGACCCAACTATAACCTGGGAAATTTCTTCATTCAAAGCATGGCACCTGCTCTCTAGCCTGCCAGTTCCATAGTTCTCATGGGCTCTGGGTGGCTCCAGTAATCAAACTGACTGCTAAAAGGCCTATGGCTGGGCAGATGTTGAAGGAGCTGCAGGCTGCGTTCCTGCTGCCCGGCTCCCAGCCACCGGCTAGCTTTACCTGAAATAACAACACACAAACTGTATTCTTATAAACACTGCTTGGCCCATTTCTATTAATGTCTGTAGCACCACAAGGTGGTGACTTATCTTGCCTAACCCATACTTAGTAATCTGTATAGCACCAGTCTTACTGGGAAAGATTCAGCATGTCTGACCTGGTGGCTTGCTTCATCACATCTGCCCTGGAGAGCAGCAGCATGGTGTCTGCCTCACTCCTCTTCCTCCGAGCATTCTGTTCTGTTTACTCCACCCACCTATGTTCTAACCTATCAGGCCAAGCAGTTTCTTTAGTGATTAACCAATGAAATCAATAGATTGATATATAACACTCCCACATCAGGCAGATAATATCAGCCCACAGTTGTCTTGTCATGGAGCAAAATATGTACTGCATACTTGAGGTGGTATATACTTAATAGGAGAAACTTAATCTTTAAAACATGTTTTTGAAGGGTCTCATTATATAGCCCTTGTTGACCTAGAAGTCACTATTTAGAACAGGCTTTAAATCAAAATAAAGAAAAAAATTCCTCCTCTTTCCCCACCACCTGGGATTAAAGGCATGTGCTACCGTACCCAGCCTGAAACTTAATCTTTATCATCTGCATCATTTGACATTTATGTTTTCTATAAACTGCTGCCTGGGTTATAAAATCTTCCAGAACCTCACTAATAAAGCATATGACGTTTTGGTGACATTTTCTCTAGGCATTCAAAGCTCAGAACATATCTCACCACATTTGCTATGAGTGAACTCAGACAAGGACTTTGTCTTCTTGGGCCAGTCCATGTGGCCTGTTAGCTTTGATACTTTGTGGACCTAGTTCCCATGCTAGTCTAAACCCTATAAACCTGATCCCACATATCTGCAGTCCACTTAATAAATTTTGTACTTCCTCTGCTGTTTTATAATATCTGATATTCACTGGGACATTGATTACCACCTTCAGTATGCTTAGTTAATGCAGTAATGGCTGAACTTTTTCTGTTGTGGTCGCTACCTGATGCTGATGGGTTCCCCATACCACAACAATCAAGTGTATCCCATGACTCCTATGAGGGAGAGACTCATTTGCCACCAGTTAATGTAGCTTGTATCTCAAAGAGGGATAGTTAGTATTGTTATGCCCAGTCTGTAGGGACTCCAGAAGTCCACCAGGGAGACCAACTGATCAAAATGCAAAAGCAAGGTTTATTATGTGCACAATTAGTTACAAGCGAGCAGGGACCTTGAGAGGAGGTACTCTGCCCTTCGAGAGGACATTATTTAAAGGCAAAGCCCAGAAAAGTTACATTAGAAGAGTGTAGGCTGATGGTTCAATCCTGATTGGCTTGTGTCTAGGGACTTTTCACAAATTTTGTTTTTGAACCTCGCCTGTTGTTAAGTTTTTGTATCAGCTGACTTTCAGGTGGGGACATTCTGTGCTTATCTGTACTTTCCAGACAGCCACTCTGTTACCTTTGCTCCTAGCCATTTCTGAGGACTGGAATGTTTTACGGGAAATAGTTTACAGAAGACACAAGATGAAGGCTGAGGACAAAATGGAGGAGCTTTGATTCTTCAAGGATATCACTTGGTTTCCTCATGACCACAGAACTCAGAATGACCATATCCACACTGCATCACCTGCCAGGTTTTAGGGAATTCTTACATTGCTTTTCTAGATGTCTAGGGGTCCTCCTCTTTAGACCATGGTCGTAAACAACTTTAATGGCATCACTTCAGAGGTCCAGCCAGGTGGATCTCTAAGTTAAAGTTCAGCCTTTTCTGTGTAGCAAATTCCAGACCAGACAGAGCTACCTAGTAACTCCCTTTCTCAACATAGCAACAACCAACATAGCAACAGCCGAAACAACACATCTTCCCCAGCAAAAAACGATTCTGATGCTGAATTGTCACTACTTATTTTAGTTTCCTTTAATGGGCCATGATAAAGGGCCCTGGCTATATAATAAATAAATGATATGTTTTCCATGTATTTATATAAACAGTTGAATCTGGGTAGAACATTTTATTATTCCTAATTCACTTTCTCCTTCACTGATTCAATGCATCATTTACCAGGAAAGAAAAGTAGGATGTGTAGTTAAAAAAGAAGTCTAATAAAGTCCAAGAAAAGTAACAACAGTTGCTACATTGGAAAAAACTAATTTTTGTTGAAGTGGGAGCGGTGGAGGGACTGCGTCCCGCCACCCGGCTAGCTTTACCCGAAAATAATTACATGGAAACTGTATTATTTAATCACTGCCTGGCCCATTAGTTCCAGCCTCTTATTGGCTAGCTCTTATATATTGATCTAACCCATTTCTAATATTCTGTGTAGTACCACGAGCTGGCTTACCAAGAAAGATCTTAACCGGCGTCTGTCTGGAGTGAGAGAATCATGGCGACTCACTGACTCGGCTTCTTTCTCCCAGCATTCTCTTCTGTTTACTCCACCCACCTAAGGGTTGGCCTATCAAATGGGCCTAGGCAGTTTCTTTATTAATTAACCAATGAAAGCAACAGATTAATACAAGACCCACCTACATCAAATTTTCTTTTGCAAGTGGATGCCAGTTGCAGATAGCTTCTTGATGAAGGATGGGAACTACTTTCCACTACTCCTTCTAAGCACTGGGACCCCATCTGGCTTGAACCTGTGCAGATTTACGGATAGATTAACCACAGTTCTGCCTCTGCCACATGACCAAGAATAGGTGGTGAACACAAAACATAATCACTAGTATTTTTGACAACATCTTGTGTCATATTTCTTTGTTTGGGCAGTTTTTTGTCTTTTGGTCTTTGTTTTTTTATTTTGGTTATAATTTTGGATTTTTTATGCTGTGTATATTTCTTATGGCTTTTTCATTGTTTTTTTTTTAATTTTGCTTGTCTGTTTTCTAGAGAGAGGGAGGAAAGAAAAGAAATGGCATAGAGTAGAGGAAGTGGGGGAGGATCTGGGAGGAATTGGGGGAGGAGAATGTGTGATCAGAATATACAGTATGAATACAATTCTTTTCAATAAATGAAAGAATGGACCAGAGGCTCAGTGATTAGGAGTAGTCACTGTTCTTCCACAGGACCTAGATTTACTTTACAGCAACCACATGGAAGCTCACAGTTGTCTACAACTCAAGTCATGGCATCTAGCATCTCCTAAGGCCTCTGGGACATCAGGCAAGTACCTGGTACAAAAGCAAAC
Organism: Chionomys nivalis; assembly: GCF_950005125.1. Taxonomy (NCBI): domain Eukaryota; kingdom Metazoa; phylum Chordata; class Mammalia; order Rodentia; family Cricetidae; genus Chionomys; species Chionomys nivalis. The sequence goes on along the minus strand of NC_080108.1, from coordinate 32,335,345 downwards.
ACTCATGAATAAATAAAATAATGAGAGAGACCCCCAGAAAGTGTTATCTGAGTAGAAACTCTTTTTGATCTAATGTAAAGATGCTAAGTCAGGCCATCAAATTGTCCTCTAGGAAGGAGACAATTGATCTCCAAGCTCAGGATTCTTAAATTCAAAACAACAATTAGAGAAAGGGGACCATGAATTTGAAAGAGAACAGAAGGTTCTTAAAAAGGAAGAAATAGAAAATGATGCAGTCTCATTATAATCTCAATAAAGAAAAAGAGGGGGTAAAATAAATGCCTCACTATACTTTTGGGGAGTCTCTGGCCAGTGTAACCACAGCGACACCTAGCACCCAACAAAACTGTGGTTGAAATTGCATGAGAGTGTTGGTAAGATCAAAAGCAAGGCTCAGAAAAAGTTTTGAAAAAGGAGGGCAGTCTATGACAAAACTACAGCAGGATTCTTTAAAATATCTATTTCAAAGCTAAAATATGAGGCAAAAATGTCGAGGAGAAGTTCAGGTCATGATTCTCTATAAAGAAACAGGAAGAATGTCCTAAGTTCACGTTTCCTGTCAGGTCATTTTTACGGAAGGTATTGAAGAGGTATATCAATCCTGTAACTTGAATTATTATATAGAGAGAAACAGATACACCAGCATGTGGACAAATACACAGTTCATGTTTGACTACAAAACTGATGTAACTGATGTGTGCTATGGCATTTATCACTGACTAATTGTTAGGGTGTATGCTTTCTGAGAATGCATCTATTCTCTTTGGTAACACTATATCTTGTGGCTTGAATGAGATAAAAGATGGAATTAAAAGATGAACTATCCTTTTAGAAAAAAAAATGCTTTACAATCTGATAATCTGAGCTGTATTCCTTATGGCCCTTCGGTTGCTGCCTATTTCAGGGTCTGTCCTCACCTAATTAATATGTATTTTAAATAAGTATACTCTTCCAAGATAAATTGGACCTGAATGTTCAACTTTCCAAGTCCATAGTAAAGCAGCTGTGTAGAATGTTAAGCACAGGTTGTCTTTTCCTTTTTAGAGAACTTCAGTGTATAGGATTAAAATAATGTTTTTTTCCATGGAACAATATTTTCTCATTTTTGTACCCCAGTACAGTCTGGAACTCACAACTTCAGCTTCAGCTTGGCTGTTTTTTTATGGTCTGCATTGCAGAGGTATGCTGCTATGCCTAGCACTTTTGCTTACTTATAATATCACACTGAATATCTTTTTAACACAAAAACACTCACATAGTACTCAATATGTCCAGCAAATACTAGCTTAATAAAGTAGAAATAGTTTCTTCCAAATTCCCCAAGGCTTTTCACAATTTGTCAGTTGAGATATTTCACATAGCCTTGTTTGCTGTCCTTAAACATGTCTGGGAAGCTTTGTCATGAGTCCTCACAAAAACTCTTTACCTTTTCTTATTATGTTTCTGTTCAAAATTCTTTAATCAGATACACGAAAACATAAAATGTACATTGTTATTAAGTAATGACCATGAGAAATTGTAGAAGGACAGAAAACAATGGAAGAAACTCTGAATTCAGCATGGAAAGTGGGACTTTAGGGCAAGAATTAAGAGAAATCAATATTGTAAAAAGATGGGAATTCTAGCTAAATCAGCTTGAGATTTTGTTCAAGCCTCCTAAACACTAAAGCTAAGCTGATCACGTCACTACTAAATGATCTAAGTTAAAACCCGACCCCTGGCAGCCTCTACAAGTTAGACTAAGCCACAGGTTCCTAAAATTCTAATTTCAGACAAGTAACACTTCAAAACAGAGAAAGATTTGTTCAGTTTGATCACATTGGGAGAAGAAAAAATAAAGGAAACTATTTCCCCTTCTGTCCTTTCTTCAGGGTACTGACATGAGGTTTAGGTTTAAATAGAGGGCGAGAAGTCCCAGTAATTAAGAAGTCCTGCTCCAGGTGTGCTCTCCCTCATCCCTGAGCCATCATCGTCTGGTTCCAGTCTGTCCTGCAAGGCATTCCAATAAGATTTGTGAACTGTGAATGTTCTTACTGGGAAACAAGTTCCTGCTCTGGCTGGCATCATGGCTGCACCCAGTTTAGGACTCTCGGGGAGATTTTAATGATTTGAAGCTCATTGTTTGAATAATCTGATAGTCATTTGTATTTTTAGGATCGTTACTCTCCTGATAGTGTGATGCAGTCTAAGACCTGAATCCAGGCACAAGGAGGAAGCGGAGAGACAAGAAATTCCAAGGTTGGGGATTCCTGATAGGTAGGAAGCAGAGGAGCCATTTGTTGGTTACCGGCCACCCAGAAAGGAAATAATAACACAGAAACTATATTAATTAAATCACTGCTTAGCCCATTAGCTTTAACTTCTTATTGGCTAACTCTTACATCACAATTTAACCCATTTCTATTAATCTGTGTATCACCACGAGGTAGTGGCCTACCAGCAAAGTTTTAGCACGTCTATGTCCAGTGGCTCCACGGTGTTTCTCTGACTCTACCTTCCTTCTCCCAGCATTCAGTCCAGCTTTCCCTGCCTACCTAAGTTCTGCCTTGTTACAGGTCCAAAGCAGTTCTTTATTCATTAATGGTAATCACAGCACACAGAGGGGACTCCCACATCACTGATGTTTACTCACAGAGTCATTATTTTTTTTTTTGTTTTTCGAGACAGGGTTTCTCCGTAGCTTTTTGGTTCCTGTCCTGGAACTAGCTCTTGTAGACCAGCCTGGCCTCGAACTCCCAGAGATCCGACTGCCTCCGAGTGCTGGGATTAAAGGCGTGTGCCACCACTGCCCTGCCAGAGTCATTATTTTCACAATGAAGTATAGATGTCAGTCTAAAAACAAAGTTCAAGAAACTGATTTAAAAAATTTTTGGCTTTGTGTATTTGAAATCCATGTAAAAAAAAAATGGAACAGCATCAAAGTACTTAGGCACTTTTTCATATCAGATAATGTTCTGAAATAGAAGATATATGTGTTCTGTTTTATGAACAAAACATTCACAATTTTTAAGACAACAATTTCTGTTGGACTATAAACACAATACTCTGCCTATAGAATACTTGTTCCTCACCATCATACTGGGATAAACATTATCTTATCTATTCTTTTGGTTTACTAATGGCCAATGGATCAAGTCCTGCCCACCTAATTTGTTTTTGTTTCATAATAAAACTCAGTTGAAACACAGCCACAACCATCCATTCATGTACTATCTAAAGCTGTTTTATGCTGCATTGGCACAGCCCAATCAATTGCAGCCAGAGAGTATGACTATCAACAAAGTTGTAATTAAATGCCCTCTGACCTTCAATCTATGCATTGTTCAATCTTGGGATAAAGCTGTATTTAATATGCTAACTAGAAAACATCAATCTTTGGAAAAGTGTGTGTAGCATTTTAGTATATAAACAGCATATCTCTTAGCAAAGATTGCTCTTTCAAGAGCATCTCAGTGTTTTGTATGCTTTCGACCACCCTTTGCATCCATAAATCAAAGACAACATTGATAGCAAGGGTGATTGAACAGATGATAGGCAGATAAAAAGAAAAGAAAAAATAACATGGATGGGTGGGAATAATGGTTCCAGAATAAAATATATATTTCCTAGGACAGAACAGTTTTGGGTTGTACCAGCAATAGTAACAACAAAAAGTGAGGAGAATCTACCCACTAGGCTGGAGCTGCTCCTCCTCCAATTGGTGAAACCTTCTTTCTTGTGTGTGTTGATGACTTTTCCATTTCTATTGTTACAGGGGTCACTGTTCCCATGACAGCTGGGTGACCAGAGGGTTGTAATTTGAAAGATTAGGGAAGAGAAAGGACAGGGAGAAGAAGGGAACTATGCACTGAACTCTTCTTTCAACTCTCAGATTAGAACTTCAGGACTTTGTGAGGAGCCCTCTGTGCACTTTATTGGGTTTTTTTTTTCTAGGCTTTCACAAGAAATGAAAATTAATCGCCACTTCAGCAGTACTGAAAAACACAACATTCTTACTTGCTTTCATTTGTCCTTCATCTTCTAAGAATTGTCTGTTGATTTCATTAACCCATTTGTTGATTCGGCTCATTGATTTCATGACATTTAAGATTTTTAAGATTCTTTATATATTATCAATACTATTCTATTTTCAGATGTTTGCTTAGCAAAAATTTACTCCTATTCTGTTGACTGCCTTTTTCCTCAGTGGTTTCTTTGCTGTGGAGAGCCTTTGTAATTTCACTTAATTTCACTTAGAATTCTTGGCACTATTTGGTGAGCAACAAGAGGCTTCTTCACAGAATCTTTGTTCTATTCCAGCATCATAAAGTGTTTCTTCTAGTTTTCTTCTAACAGTTGTGTTAATAGAGCTCCAGGTACTCCATTGCAACACTCTTTGATTTATTTGAAATTGACTTTTTTACAAAGAGGTAGTGATAAAGTTTCATCTCCATCTTGTTGTCCATGGGCTCTTTTCTTCAGTGTCTGTTTCGATCATCACTGTCAAAATCTCAAGGCGCTGAGGCTGAAAGGAATTATACTCAAGTTCTGTATTCTATTACATTGATCTATGTGGTTTGGTTTGGTTTTGAGACAGGGCTTCTTTGTGTTGCTCTGTCTGTCCTGAAACTTGCTCTGTAGATCACAAAGGCCTCAACTCAGGGATCTGCAGATCTGTACCTTCTGAGAGCTATTTCTGTTCTGCTGTCAGCATAATATTGTTTATTTTTAAATATGGCTGTAGTATAACTCTAAATCAAGTATGAGGATTGTTATGCCCAGTCCATAAGACCACCAGGGAGACTGACTCACCAAAATTCAAAAGCAAGGTTTATTTTGTGCACATTTTCAAACCGGCAGAGACCTTGTCAGTACAGCAGCAAAAGGAGGTACCCCACCCTTCTAGAGGACATTATTAACATTATTTAAAGGCAAAAAGCAGAAAAGTTACATTAGAAGAGTATAGGTATAGGCTGACGGTTCAATCCTGATTGGCTTGTGTCTAGGGACTTTTCACAAATTTTGTTTTTGAACCTCACCTGTTGTTTGTCAAGTTTTTGTAACAGCTGACCTTTGGATGAGGACATTCTGTTCTTATCTGTACTTTCCAGACAGCTACCCTGTTACTTTTGCCCCTAGCCATTTCTGAGGACTGGAATGTTTTATGGGAAATAGCTTACACAAGACACAAGATGGAGGTTGAGGACAAAATGGAGGAATTTTGGTTCTTCAAGGATATTTGTGGCATTGGGTTTTTTTTTTTTTTTTTGTGCTCAATTTTGGCCTGACTATCCACTATCTTTTGTGCTTCTGTAGGAATTATGAGATTTTTTTTCCTATTTCTGTAAAGAACATCAGTGAAATATTGAGGGAATTGCATTAAATCTATAGATTGCCTTTTTTTGTGATTTACCTCTTTTTGTAATATTAGTTACTGCAACCCATGAACATGGGGATCTTTTCATCAATTTTGTTCTTCAGGATTTTAAATTTTCACAACACAGGTACTTTCTTCCTTAGTTATGCTTATGCCAAGATTAATTTAAGCCAGTGTTTCTCAAACTGTTGGTTCCAACTTCTTTGAGGATCAAGCAATCCTTTCACACGGGTTCCCTGAAACTATGAGTAAACACAAGTGTTTCTATTATGATTCATAAAAGTAGCAAAACTGTAGTTATAGAGTAGTAATGAAAATAATTGCATGATTGGAAATTATTACAACATGAGAAAGTGTATTAAAGGGTCACATAGCCTTAGGGAGGTTGAGAACCATTGATTTAGGCTATTTTGATTGGGATTGCTTTATTAATATTTTACTTTTTTCCATTTCCATTCCAGTGATTTCTGCTCTGATTTTTATCTATTTCTATTTACTTTTGCTGCTTTTGATTGGGTCTTGTTTTTCCACAGGTTTAAGATACCTTGTTCAGATGTTAAATATTATCCTGTACTACAATGCATTAAGCCCCTGTATCCTCCACAGCCAAACTCTCTTTGTTTTGATGCTGATTTCCTTTTTTCTTCACAGGACCCCACACTGAGGAGAACTTTAACCTGCAGTGCACATCATCCCTTTTCTCAGATTTCCCTCATAGAGTGTTGACTCTTTCAGAGGTAATCGAGTACTGTGCTAATACTCCAATTCATGGTTTCCTATAGACTACAGATAATATATTAACATCCTATGGGTTTCTCCAACATTTGACTCTTCATCTTCCTTTTTCCTGTATCTCTTATTTTCCTCTTTCCTGGTCTTTCTTGGTTCTACTGGTTTTGCTTCTTGTTACATGTTAGCTGCAAAGATCATAGTTCTCAGCCCTCCCTTAGCCTAGTCTGGCTCACGTCATATGAAGGGTACACAGTCAAGAAATGAAATGAAGAGCCTAGTAGAATGCTTCTTAAGATGTCTGTAGCAGGAGAGCGGGGCCATTTGTTTTGTCCTGGCCTTCCAGCTAGCTTACACCTGAAATAATCACACAGAAACTCTATTCATTTAAACACTGCCTGGCCATTAGCCACTCATACAACATTTCAATCACTTGTTTTTTGAGGTACAGCATTCAAGGACAAAGCATACTCTGACAACCAGGGATTCCTACAGGAATAGGATGATCCTGTCTACAGGGCTAATAAATTCCCTGTAGTATTGTGAAAACTATGCAGGAAATTGCCTCATGGAAAGGCTGTTGCAGCATGGCTGGTCTTTTCTACTTCAACTTCGTATATAAGCTTTCTGCCCTATAGTCTTCCTAGACAAAAGGTAAGAACTTCTTTGTATTCCGCCTGATGCTGCTAACCATATTAGGCAACACAGAGAGAACCCATTCACACAAGACATAATTTATTTGCAGAGGACGGATCTCCTCACCTGACTTGTTTGTGGGTTTAATTGGATTTCTACAAAAGGGCAAGCGTTCCCTTCCAGTCTTCTGTGAATCTTTGAATATCTCAATTTTGTAGAGTCCTTGGATTCCCTCCCACATTGCCAGGAATTTTACCCAGTGTCTTAAACAAGGCAGGTGTAAAAATATTTTACTACATGCTAGGCAGTGGTGGTGCACACCTTTAATCCTAGCACTCGGGAGGCAGAGGCAGGTGGATCTTTGTGAGTTCGAGACCAGCCTGGTCTACAAGAGCTAGTTCCAGGACATGCTCCAAAGCTACAGAGAAACCCTGTCTTAAAAAAACAAACAAACAAAACAAAACAAAACAAAAAATTCTACCACTAAGCTTCAAAACAGTGACCATTAACCTAATGGATAACATCTAAATCAGGAGACTGAAAAATGGCATAAACAGAGACATTATGTTTTTTTTCCATAAAATTCAGCATAGTATGTTGTAGATGGAGCTATGAGCAGGCCTGCTTTTCATCCCACACAGCTTCCACATGGCTACCATTACACCCGAAATAACAATACACAAATTGTATTCTTTGCCTGGCCCATTAGTTTCAGCCTCTTATTGGCTAATTCTCACATCTTGATTAACCCATTTCTAATAATCTGTATAGCATCATGAGAAAGATTCAGCATGTCTGACCTGGCAGCTGGCTCCATGGCATCTGACCAACTATGCTTTCTTTCTCCCAGCATTCTGTTCTGTCTATTCGCCTATCTAAATCCTGCCCTATCAAAAAGCCAAGGCAGTTTTATTAACCAATGAGAGTAACACATAGACAGTGGCCGTCCTCCATCATTTCCCCTTTTTCTGTTTAAGCAAAAAAGAAAGGCTTTAACTTTAGCATAGTAAATTACATATAACAAAACAGTTATTAAGCAAGAATTACAGTTACAATATTTTTATCTATTTTATCTTTTATCACAACTAAGGAAACTATAACTATAACTATCTATCTATTCTTCAACTCCATCAAAGACTCCAGAAGAATATAAACAATAAACAAGCAACTTCCAAACTCTAGAAATGACAGAGACATCTCGCTGACTGGATAGTCACCCAAAGTTCCTCTATACCGTTGGGGTGTCCATCTTTGGCCTACAGGTCCATAGAATCCAGCAAACATTTCCATGAAGCAGGAAATTTCAAAGACAGTTCAGTCACTATCTGCTGTGTCCTGCAGAATGTCTCACAGACTTTTTCATGAGTCAGGAACCCCAAAGAATCATCTCACCTTTAAGCAAGTTCAGCAGTCCTCTCTCTGTGGGTTCTTTGTGTCCAGTTTATGCATCAGTCCAGGCAAGAGCAGTTTCTTGCTCAAACGGCTAACCAACTCCATAAGGAGCCTCTTTGATGCTCATCTTCCTATTGAAGTAGATTGGTGCTGCCAGGAATAGATGTGTCTCATTTTCATGAAAAGCCCTAAGTTATTAAAACATTTAAAATGCCACATTCTGCAGTCTTTGAAAGATATGAAGAATGCCTATCTAACTGAAATATATCTCTATATATCTAGAAAATCTAACTAACATGACTACAAGCTTGATGATTATCCATTAACAACCTATATACATTACATTTTAATGAACTACATAATCACAATACCTTAATCAGGATTAGAAATATGCATATACATATAACAAAATTGACCTCAAAATTCATACCAATGCAAATTATTCATATCTATATCATATCCCCCTTTAAATGTAAAAGAACATTTATAAATAATATTTGGGAATATGGGCATAGTTATTTCTCTCCAAACTTCTTCCTGCTGTACAGGGGTGCTGTTAATCCAGTCTTTCATGGTATACTCTGTGTGCCAGCTTCATCTCAGTCAGCAGTTGAGTGAAGTGATTTTCTGAAGGTGTTCACTGCTGCAACCTTTTAGGAGGTCATGGTCTATCATACCATATTGGGATAGAAGCAATCCACAGGGTCTCATCCTCTGTGAAAACAAAAGAAGACCCTCTACAAAGCATCATATCCTTAGACCTAAATTTTGAAATCATAATACCCTTATGATATCCATTCTGGTTTAGTTTGGCAGCCCATATAATGAAATGTCTCTCTGTACTTAGCTCCTTCACAGTCAAAAATTTGAAGAAAACACAATGTACATAATCCAGACTCTCTGTGAATTTTCCATTTTTATGTGGCTTATTTTTCTTTATTTCTTTTAATCTATAACTATCTGTACTCTGTCTCTTTAAAGACTTTACCCTTTTTTAAGGCATTAACTTTATTTTCTATATTCTTTTTCCTCTCTCTCCCAAGCCTACATACACTCATCCAACACTGTGACCCATTTAGAGGTTTTTTTATGTCATAATCTGTCCTATTGTGAATCTGTTACTTTTTACTGTCCAGAAACATTTTTGATTTGCACCTTTAAATCACTAAGTGCTTAAGAATTTAAGCTGTGACATTCCTAGGTCAAAAACAGATGCTGTGGGCTTGCCACGCCCAGTCCAACATTTTGGAGCTGCTTGTGACTAAATCAGTTGCGTCTCTGAGCTGCAGAACAGCAGGCTGCTCTGGATGTTGCCTCCACCTCTCTCCAATTTCAAAATGGAGGATGTACCATTTTCTACTAGCTCCGGGGCCACCAGGTAGGACCTGCACTCAGCACTTTAACTCTGAGACTGAGTGTGCAGCACAGAAACTCTTTTCATCCAAGTTACACCCAAATCTGACACACAGAGCACTGTTCAGCCTGGAAACATCTCTCTGTATGGTGGCAGGAATCTGCCTTGCTCTCCCGCCTGCCTAAGCCTGATTCCGCCATCTGCCCAGGTACAGGCGGGGAGCGCTGAGCCATTGGCATAGTCTCAGAGTACTTTCTTTCTGATCCCAAGTGGGAACACAAACATCCAGCCCCATAAAGGCCATTGAAATGCTTTAAAGCCAGAGTTTGTACTGGTGGCACAGCCCCAGGAAGCTACGTTTTAAAATGACAAGGGTTTTTTTTTTTTTCTGCCGCTATTGCTGAAACAGGAAATCTCTCTATGTCATGTCCTAGCAAACAGCGAAAAGCTGTGTTAAACTCTCTCTCCCTTTTTTTTAAAGCCCTCTCAGGTTTTTAAGTGGATTTAGTCCATCACATTGGATGCCACTCTGTAGATGGAGCTACGAGCAGACCTGCTTTTCATCCCACATGGCTTCTACACAGCTAGCTTTACACCTGACATAACAACACACAAATTGTATTCTTTTAAACACTGCCTGGCCCATTAATTTCAGCCTCTTATTGGCTAATTCTCACATCTTGATTAACCCATTTCTAATAATCTGTATAGCATCACGGTAAAGATTCATCACGTCTGACCTGGAGACTGGCTCCATGGCATCTGACCAACTATGCTTTCTTTCTCCCAGCATTTTATTCTGTCTACTCCACCTATCTAAATCCTGCCCTATCAAAAAGCCAAGGCAGTTTTATTTATTAACCAATGAGAGTAACACATAGACAGATGACCTCCTTACTCAGTGTCTTGAACAAAGCAGGTGAAAAATCTTCTACCACATGCCAGGCAGTGGTGGCACACACCTTCAATCCCAGCACTTGAGAGGCAGAGGCAGGTGGATCTTTGTGAGTTCGAGACCAGCCTGGTCCACAAGAGCTAGTTCCAGGACAGGCTCCAAAACCACAGAGAAACCCTGTCTCGAAAAACAAACAAAGAAAACAATACAAAACATTCTACCACTAAGCTTCAAAACAGTGACCATTAACCTAATGGATAACATCTAAATCAGGGGACTGAAAAATGGCATAAACAGAGACATTACGTGTTTTTTTCCATAAAATTCAGCATAGTATGTTTAGCCACCTCTCCCTTTCATTTGACCTTCACTTGTGAAAATGAAAGCTTTTGAAAAGAAGCCCTGTGTGCAGAGACTGGTCGACTGATTGGACTCACTATGGTGGAGACACTGAAAATGTTGCAGGTCCAAAGACTCATGATCTTCTCCAGAACAGCCATTTCTTGACCAACATTTGTTAGAACTGACAGACTGGGACTAAACAATTGAAAACAAAACCTTTCCGACTCTGTTAACTTACCATCAGCTAGCTTCCACCAACACCAAAACTGGTAATATCTCGAGTACCTATAGTTTTGTGCACCTGCCTCTCTGATACAGCTCCCAGTGTATTTTAAATCTGCCCTGTTTCATGACCTTGTTCCATGTAAATTCTGAGGAAAATAAACTCCATGAAACTGCTTCTTCCATGTAGGAAAATGGAATTTGAGGTTAATCTAAATCTGTGTTTGTAAGCCACGGTCACGCATAATGGATCCAGAATAAACTACATCTTATTCTCTTTAAGAAGAGAACCATGGATTTTGTATTGACCCTTGTCACTAATTGAGATATTGCTAATGCAACTAAAGTGTAATTTTACTTTTAATTTTTCCTCTATCATTAATAAATTTCATTCCATGTCACCTTACTTCTATAGGTAGGTAGACTGCTCACCAAAGAGTCTGCCATGCTATTTCTTACTACACACCACTGCTTAGTTCTTTTTCAAGTACTTCACTGAGATTCTTCACCATCCCTTTGTAACAGTGTCAGTCATTGAATATCAGTCTTTGTCTTAGACTCTGCAGTGCCCACTTTCCCAGTCAGAGCCCATTTTGGAAACCATTATTCCTGCAGAAAATTGCAGTCTATGTTCCACATGCACTCTGGGACTTAATTTGAGGCCAAGCTGTAGACAGAAGTTTCTGCCCCACCTGTTACCACAGCTGTTCAGTCCCAAGCAAACACACAGAGGCTTATATTAATTATAAACTGTTTGGCCTGTTAGGTCAGGCTTAATATAAACTAGTTCTTATAACTTAAATTAACCCATACTTCTTATCTAAGTTCAGCCACATGGCTTGGGACCTTATATCAGAAAGGCATTCTCATCTTAATTCTTCTGAGTCTAACTCGTGACAGCATCTGCCTTTTCTCTTCCAATAATTCTCCTAGTCTGGTTACCATGCCTATACTTCCTGCCTGGCTACTGACCAACCAGTGTTTTATTAAGCTACTATGAGTGTCAAATATTTACAGTGTAAAAGAGCATTATCCCATAGCACCAAACTGGGCAGTGGTGGCACTTACCCTTAATCCTAGCATGCAGGGAGGCAGAAGCAGGTGGATCTTTGTTAGTTCAAGGACAGCCTGGACTACAGAGTGAGTTTCAGAACAGCCAGAGCTAGGCAGAGAGACTTTGTCTCAGACAAACAAACAAACAAACAAAAGCCCAAACAAACAAATAAGCAAATGTGAGGCCAAGCTTAGACTATTCGGAACTCATTCACATTAGGAATAAAAATCCAGAAGTACTCTGCTGAGTGTGCCTGTTTAAACTTGTGGGGCATTCTTCTGCAGAAATAAATTTAGTTTAAAAAGTGATGCTAGAGGATAAGTATCACTTTTTTTGCTAAACCACGACTCAGAAATCCATCATCATTCAGTGCATATCTAGTTTTCCCCATCTCTTATAAAGGATAGGCAAGAAATCTGTCTTGTGGCCTTCAGGGCCACAATTGTCTCTGTTCTGGAGTGCTGGAAAAGACAGGCTGCATCCTCTCCTGGTTTTCTTTTCCATGGTCATTGGAAAGGGACATATTATATTTTCTTTATTTTATACTTACTTTCAAATATTTAGAGTTTTGTTAGTTTTACGGGAATGGTTTGAAACTGGGTGTCCCACCGTAGCTCAAGCTAGACTCATACTGAACAGTTCTGCCGTATACAACACTCTTTATTGGTAACACCTGTGGGCACCACCTTGCTAGTCAATATTACTGATTTAATATATGGATTTGTATTTTCCCTCTCTATAATGTACACATATGTGATATAAATGTAGAAATATCCAAAGTCAATCACTGGTGGTACATACCTATGACTACAGCTTCTGGGAAGTGAAGAGTATCTGGAGGTCAAAGATAGCTACATGAGACTTTGTCTTAAATAACTGTGCCAGATGACGTACTCCTTTAATCCCAGTTATTGGGAAGTAGAGGCAGGAAGATCTCTGTGAGTTTCAAGCCAGCCTGGTTTACAGATTAAGCCCCAGGCTAGCAAGACTTTGTCTCAAAAACACAAAATAAGTACAAATAATAAAATATCATCCTTCTCTGTTTAGTCTTTTGTTTCATTTGAATCTAGCACTAGAAATGCCTCAACAAAGCTTTTGCTTATATAAAAATGAAAACATTTTTGCAGTTATGCTATGATTATAGATTATTGATTTATATGCCATCCTCAATACATTTTTGTGTTGTTTTAATACATTTATCAAAATTTCTTGAAATAGTCATTGGTACCTTTGATGGTGTAGTGTACTCCTTTTCTGTCTCAGTGAGATTCATTTTAACCACAATTTGCATTCAGTTCACTACTATTTATTTTGATAACCACATCTGCTATGATAGAGGGCAAAGAACAGGGCTTTGGGCATCTATTTTTTGCAATGACATATGCATACCCTCTTAAAGGATCACATGAGTTTTGTATAACATACCAGTATTCAAATGTGTTTATGCACGTGCCTCTCTCTCTCTCTCTCTCTCTCTCTCTCTCTCTCTCTCTCTCTCTCTCTCTGTCTCTCTCTCTTTCTCTCTCTCTCTCTCTGTGGTGGAGGGGGGCAAACATCACATTTTTCTATCTTTCACTCTGTGTTAAGCCGAACTTTCTCTTTCCACAAGAAAATTATGTTTGCCCAGGAAAAGGTAGGGAGGTCAGTAGTTTGATGATTATTAAGTATTAATAGTGATTCTGGGATTCTGGCTAAAGTTAATTCAGTGTGACAAGATACCGTGTGTGCACAGTGGCAGATGAGAAACATTTTTCAGTATCTACTATGGGACACTCTTGTTAATTTAGTTAGCTGTGTCTTTGCTAAAATTGGAAACGTCTGAAACAGTCCTATTAAAAGGTCTGACTAAAGTTATAATAAGCAGAGAATTTTTAGGAAGAAATTAATTTTCCTGTCTGTAGTTTTGAAGTTTAGATCAAAGGTTTTGTTCATTGTTGGGAAGAGTTGTAGCACCATGATAGACCTCAACCCAGAAATTCAATATTTTATGCAATATCCTTTTCTTTCCATGTATAGACTTCCTCACCAAGGAATAAGAATGATATTTTGCATGGTGTCCTATTTGTCTGCTGTGATCCTTTATAACTCCATTTTCCATCCCCACTGGGTAGGCCTGCGGCTTCCTATTCAATAAGCCCATCCAACCTTTAGGGACATCCCTATAGAATTGATTCCACAGGTTTTTCTGGCATCCTTACTAGATGCAAAAGATACTTTGGTCTTGTATAAATAGAATTATTACAATCTCTTGTCTCTTCCTCCTTAACCTCCACTAGCCTGTACATTGTTTAATTAACTCCTTCATATACCTGCTGTATATTGGCTATTTCCCCTTAATCAGAAGTATGTCTCATATTGATCAAGCATTGTAATTTTACTTACAGGTAGAGAACTCATTCTTTTCTTGAGTATTTGATATTTTCTTTTCTTTCCAGTAATGCTGGCCTAATTCTAATATCCCTCTAGCAATAACAGTTCTCAAATTTAATGTGCATTTGCCTCACCAGGGAGTTGTTCAACCTCTAAACATAACCTCCACGTAGGCATTAAAATTTACAAGATCTTCTAGTGGGAAATTTGAATTTCTATTTTATCAATTGTCAGTTGAGCTCTAAGGACAAAACTAAAACCAACAACAACAGGTGGGATTGTAATTCTATACATTTGGATCGAAAAAAGTCACTGATATACATCAAATCTGATGAAGTATCACAGCAAATTATCATCTTGAATATGTGGATATTCCATAGGCTCCACAAGGGCTAAGGGGAAAGTGGACTATCAAAAGGAGCAATAGAATCATTGACTCAAACTCAACCCTACTAAATTAATATATTAATTCACATGTTTCTTATGGTTTAGTAATGATTGTCATAAATAACCTCCTAAATGTTAACAGGAACAAAGCATGTCTCAGAATTTAATAGCTGGGTTCATTTTTTTTATCATTATTTATTTTAGAATTTCATATATCAGCATTATATTTATATCATTTTCACCCTTCCCCTGTGCCCCAAAATTCCTTCTCAAATTCATGACCTCTTCTTTAATTATTATTGTTATATGCAGTTTCTGGACTCCATTTAGTGCTACTTGTATTTATCTATGTTTAGAGACGATTCTCTCACCCTTTTCCCCTGCTTCCTTTTTACTTTCCTGGTGTCTCTGGTTACTCCAGGTTATCTCCAGCTTACCTGAGGTTGCTCACATCTAAAGATTCTGAGATAGCAACCACAAATAAAAGAAGCAGTGTTTGTCTTTCTGAGTATAGGTTGTATCCATCAGTAGAATATTTTCTATACCCATCCTTTTACAGGCAAATTTCATGAATTCGGTTTTCTTTGAAGCTGAATAGAATTCCATTGTGCATTTGTACCACACTTGCCTTATCCATTCATCAGTTTCAAGACATTTACCTTGTTTGAATCCCCTAGATATTGTGAATAGAACAGAAAAACAATGCTGAGCGGGTTTCTTCAGAGTTGATGTCATGTTCCTTGGGCATATGGCAAGAAATGACATAACTGGGTTGTTTGATAGATTTCTTTTTAGCTTTTGGAGAATTATCCACATTGATTTCTACAATGACCCCCACCAGTATACAATGCTAACCATCAGTAAATAAAAACTCCCTTTCCCCTATACCCTCACAAGCATGATTTTTTTTGTTTTGTTTTTCTGTTTCTGTTTTTTTTTTTTGGGGGGGGGGTTGTTTTTTACTTAGTCATTATGACCAAAGTTAAATTAAATTTCAAAGTACTTTTCATTTTCCTAATTGCTCATGATGTTGAATACTTTTAATTTTTGCCATTTTCATTGCTCTTTCTTATTAGTGATTTTTTTTCATTTAGTTTACATCCAACCACAGTTTCCCCTCCCTCCCCTCCCTTTGTCCTCTGTGCTCCACCTCTGCTACCCTTCCCTCATCCACTCCTTTTAGTTTTCCATTCACCAAGGGGCAGGCAGGCAAGACCAAGCTCCTCCCCACTGCATCAAGGCTGGGTAAGGCAAACCTGCACAGGAATAGGTTCCCAAAAGCCAGCTCAAACACCAGGGACAAGTCCTGATAGCACAGTTAAGAGGCCCACAAACAGTCCATACATGCAAAGGGCCTAGGTAAGTTCCATGCAGGCTCCCTAGTTGGTGGTCCGGAGCTCACATGAGATCAGGTCACTGTCTCTATGGCTTCTTTAAAGGCTTTCGATTATTTTTTTTTGCCTGAGGGGATTTTGATAAAATATAGAAGTGACATACACTTAAGAGAACTCTCTATATTCTCTATATTACCCAAGGGTAATAGTACAAAAACAAGAACACTCAAAGTTTATTGTGGGGGCCCAAGAATGTGAACATTTTCCACCTGTCTAAAGGTCAGAGAGTTTGAGTTTGCTCAAAGTTGTTGACAACAACTGTGTCTACACACCCTGACCTAGGGTGTGGTTACTTGGTGTTTGGGACATCAAGATGGCCCATAGGGGTAGATCCACTTCACTCTTACCAAAGTTCAGAGAATTCAAACATATTTTTGCTCTTTCTTTTGAAATAAGAGGTTTGATCTAGATAGTGGCTGCCTTCAGGTACTTGGTTTAGGGTGGGTTCACTGCCTGAACAACAAAATACTTTTCTCAAGAAACAATGACTTGATGCCTCAAAGTTTTGAAGCTGGTAATTATTCTAGTTGTCCTTTGTTTCATGCTAAAGCAATCTTTTGCTCTCTTCTCTCCTTTTGTACTGTAAAAGTGTGTGGAAAATTAAACATGGGCAAACTCAGAACTCAATTTGCAGGAGGCACTGAGTGGCTCTCCTGATGCTATCCTATCTCTCTGTGATTCTTTCTTATCTCTGTTTTTGCTATTTAACTTTTCTAATCATCAAGCCCCTACCCTGGAACATATGAATCTGCTGTGGAGCACAACAAAAGTCACCCCAAAAAGGAAGCACTGGACAGCTTGTAGAGTTGAATCTACAAGTTTAGCTTTCTGACGGCAGACAGAATGATAGTTAGAAAGATTAACAAGGCTGGTCATGGTAGAGTATACCTTTAATCCTAGCACTCTGCAGACAGAGGAAGGTGATTGTATAATTTTTCAGGACAGTCATTCTATATAGTGACTACTAGGCCACCAAGAATGAATCCCTGTCTCAAACAACAACAACAAAGATTATTATTCAGGTGAGCAAAGTATGTTCAAACTTCATTCAGGGAAATCATGCCCGCACAAATTCAAGTTCTGGGACAGATGCATACATTTATTGCCTGAAAACTACAGGCTCTCTAAGGAGTTCCTCCTATAATGTAACCCTTCAAATTAACCACAGCATTTCTTTGTTCTGTTTAAGCAGGGTCTTCCTTCTATTGATTTTAGGATTGCTCAACTTGCTTTCCAGGTAAGAGCAGGAACAGTTGTTCCACTCTTGTGTTACAGAATCTAGAGGAAGGATGGTATGAATATGGAAGTAGACAACAAGCTGAACACGTTTCTCTGTGTCGTCCTGTGCTTAAAGAGAGTGGGCAGAAAGAGAGCATCAAGAGAAGCTAACCCATTTATCTTATGCTGGGCTTTGCTTCTTGCTCTGCATTTTTCCTGTCAGATGGCTCATGCCAAAGGATGACATCAAAACTATGCAGGCCTATTGTGGTTGATTTTCTTGAGTTAATTAATACAATGCTCAGTGTTTTTGTTCTCAGTTTGGACTTTTGTTACTATTGTTTTTGTTTTGGAAGAACCTAAGATTACTGAGAGTTAAATGTAACAATATGTAAATGTTCCTAGGAAGTTTTACAGGGTTTATTGTACCACCAATTGTTCTTCTTTCTCCCATGGATTGTTTGAATTAAGCAATGATAAAGAATATCGTGTGAAAGATTAATGAGGCTGGGCATGTTGGCTCATGGCTATATTTGCCACTCTTTGGTGCAGATAGAAAATGGTGAGTTTATGGTCACTCTACATAGTGAGGTTCTATATAAAGAATAGGTAAGTCTAGGGTTTTTCTCGGCTTATGGAATGATTGCATAGCATAGATCAATCTGTGGATTTGATTCCTAGCATGACAAAAAACTGGGAATTGTGGTACTTTAGTCCTATCACTTAGAGGTGGAGGCAGAAGGATTAAAAGTGAGTTCAAGATCATCCTTAGCTATATGGTAAATTATACATGAGATCATTCTTAAAATTTATCAGCTAAAATAATGAAAAAGTGATATGCCTTTTGAGGCCCACTAGAAGAACTAGAGCTAAGGTATTGATTTAACTACTCCTAATCCTAATCCAATTTCTCTTTAATTTAAATTTAATTTAATTTAAAGTTATATAGAACTCAGGACATAGAACTCAGTTTTGGTAATGGGGCAAGGGAATTCTTTTTCTTTCTTTTTTCTCTTTCTTTCTTTCTTTTCTTTTTTTTTTTGGTTTTATTTTTTGGGTTTTTTTTTTTTTGAGACAGAGTTTCTCTGTAGTTTTGGAGGCTGTCCTGGAACTACCTCTTGTAGACCAGGTTGGCCTTGAACTCACACAGAGATTCACCTGCCTCTGCCTCCTGAGTGTTGGGATTAAAGGTGTATATCACCATGCCCAGAAGTAAAAAAAACTATGTTTATATAAAAAGTAGACAATAGTAGCACTTTATAAATATAAAGTTAGTTTCTAAATCTCTAACTCTTATAAAATGTCTAGTTCCCCTTTCCCAGTCTGGACTTCCTTTGCCTACAAAAGAATGTTCCATGCTGTTCTTAATAATTTATATATATATAAATATATGTGTATATATATATATGCTTTTATACCATCATTCATCATTTTTCCATAGTGGATAAATCTTTCTACCTAAACATAGGGTTGATGCTAATCTTCAATTATCAATAAAAATGTTGTTATGAACCTCCAAATATATGTTCCTGATTTATTTAATTAAGTTTACATACTTCAGGAATTTGTTCCCGATACTATGGTTGATAAATCAAATCCAAGCATTACTCATGGGAGTGATAACTGTAATTATAAAAAGCTATAATATTCTATACAAAACTATATTGTCTTAATCACAGTCCATGTGCCACAGTCCGTACTGAAAGATATACTTTGTGAGAAATTCTTGTATTTAAATTTAATTAATCATTTTTTAATCAAATGTGTTTATCCGTGGTGGGTGAACACACATAGTCCAGGATCTAAACATGAAGGTCTGACTACAGCTTGAGGCAGTTGGTTCTTTACCCCTAACCCCCAATGTGTGGGGTGCCTGAAATTTGAACTCAGATCATCAGTCTTGGCAGCAAGTGCCATAACTTACCATGCCATTTTATTATTTCATATTTAAAACTGTACAGCAAAAGTATTTGTAGTATTCAAAGATATATAATTAGATTAAATGAATAAATGATAGCATATGAATTTAATAGTATTTATCTATGTGCCTTAATCAAATTTATACATGTAGAATTTCATAAACATAATGATGAATACAGTTAATGTGAATCAGGCATGATAATGCACGCCTGTAATCTTGTTATTTGGGAAATAGAGGCAGGAGGATCAGGAATTTATAATAATTCTCAGCTATATAGTAGCATAGAGGCCAGCTTAGAATACAAGAGAACTTGATTTAATATCCCTTTCAAAAGATAAATCTAAGGCCAGGTGGTGGTGGTGCACACCAGGCAGAGGCAGGCGGATCTCTGTGATTTTGAAGCCAGCCTGGTTTATAAGGGCCAGTTCCAGGACAGGCTCCAAACTCTACAGACAAACCCTGTCTCAAAAACAAAACAAAACAACAACAAAAAGATCAATGCAAAAAACACTTTTTTGGGCCTTTCTCTGTAACCTTATAAAGAAAGGGTTCTAAAACATAAGAATAGGCATTAAGTGGAGTAAGAGACAGCTTCTTGATAATATTCATTGGTATCCTATTCTCAATTGGGATAATTTACTGTGAAGATATAAGGTTGGTATCTTTGTTGTTGTTGCATTTTACGTTACTATTCCAAAACTTTTTGTATGAAGTGAGAAAAATGTCCATATAAAACTACTGTCATTGGTCTTGATTTCATGTGCCTTTACTCCTACTACTTGGAAGATAAGGGAAGGCACATCGGTTCAATGCCAGCCAGGACTACATGAGACCATGTGTCAAAGCAGCCTAAATATAAAATGTCTTACACCTGCTTAATGATTCATAGTTATGTTTATGCTTTCTCATAACTCTTTTAAATCGTGTTGCTCTTTGATGTCTTCTTTTAAACATGATGATTAAGCAGCTCGTTAAAAAATGATGCCAAATGTGACCACTTCCATCACCACATAAAACCCCCAAATAGTCAATGTTTCTTCAAGACACCCACAACCTTACTGCTGAGTGTTTCTCTTCATTCCTGAGCTCCTCTTTTTTTTTTTATACCTGTGCTTAAAATCTATGTTAAAAGGAACTTCTAATATACTCCAGATATTCTTTATAGTAAAAAAAAACTTGGGGCTGAGAAATGATTCCATGGTTGGGAGGACTTACTGCTTAGGTCAGTTTGATTTCCAACACCTACATAGCAGCTCACACTTCAGTCCTAGGGAATTTGACTTCTAATTTCCACAGGATCAAGGCACACATGCAGTACACCTGGATGTGTGCAGGTAAAAAATACCTGAACACATAAAATTAAAATTTAATAACAAAAGCCCTAAGACACAGTCATCATGACTAGAAGTGTGTGGGCTGAATGAAAGGTAAAAATGCTTCCAAAGACCCCAACAAATCCTTGGGGTTTATAGACATGTGTCAACATGCTTCAGTGCATCCCATTCATTAGTACCACAAACTCTCATTTGTCCTGTAAAAGTAAACCTAACATTGACCATATTGTTCTGGCATGTGTAATAATTCTTCTTTCAGTAGTGTGCAGTTTGAAGCTTGGTACAGACTACACTTCTATAATCCTAGAGTTTGTGGGTATAGTATAGGATGATCACTAGTCTAAAGTTGATGTGGGCTGAATAAGGAGAACTTTTTTGAAAAAATAATTTGGCAGCATAAATCAGAGGAAGATGTCTTACTTAGTGTTTGAAATTTCCCAGGTAAAATTTTAGTCACTCAGTAGTTTCTTACACACACACACACACACACACACACACACACACTACATGATTGCATGCACATATACACATACATTTTTGACTACTCTATGGTTATCTGTGGAAAAGTTGTTTATGATTTTATCAACTCTTTTTGTTTAGTGACTGAGAGTGTTTAGACACTTCGTTGTCTGTGTACAGGTTGGGGAAGTTTCGTATGTGAAGAAAATATCACCATTTTCTTCTTTGGAGTTTTAATTTATCAGAATTTCAATGTTTGTTTAATGGGCTGGTTTATTTGAAGTATAGATAGAAGGGTTGGTGAAATACATATGCTTTGTATTAAGAGGTTGTTTTCTGTGAATACTTTTCAAGAAACTCCCTGAAGGGCTCTTTTTCCCAGTTCAGGATGCCAGACAGATGAAATTATTTTATCCTGGATCAAGACTCTGAACTAAGATTTGGGGATATTAGAACTAAAGAAGGTAGGGGGTAGGAGGCATCACTATGTATAAACATGTTATCTCCAGAATGTGCTGAAATTTGAAAGAAAATAACAAAGGGAGTTTTAAGGAAGATGTTTTGTAGTCATATTTATTTATTGCAGATTGCCAATCATATCTCCAAGAGACCTTTAAAGTTTGTTGTTTGATATTTATTTCTTTATTTTGTTTGGGGAAAAGTAGTGTGTGTGTGTGTAAAGAGACTTGATAAGAATTGGTTCTTTTCTATTAAGTAGGTCCCAGGAATTAATTTTAGGTTATCAATTTGGCAGCAAGGGCCTTTGCTCACTGGGCTATATCTCAAGGCTCTTCCAAGAGACCTTTGAAAACACTGGAGATTAATCCAGCATGATGGGTCACTAGATAAAACACTTGTTACCCAGCTTCATGAATGGAGTTTAATCTCTAGAACCCACAGGCTAGAAGCAAAGAATAGACTTCCATAAGTTATCCTCTGGTTTCCACAAATCGTCTGTGACATACTTGTCAATGAAAATACTACCACACACAAACACACACACACACACACAAATAAGCAAATAACTGCTATAAAAACAAACAAACAAAAGACAGAAAAATGGAGAATTAAAAAAGCAACCTAAAATGAGTTTATACATTGGAATGGTCTTGTTCCTGGATAATGTCAACTAGAAGAATTAAGAATTTGGTTATGGCTAGCAGTGGTGGCACTAGTCTTCAATTCCAGTACTCAGATGGCAGAGGGAGGCAGATCTGAGAGTTTCAGGCCAGCCTGGTCTAAAAAACTACTTCTAGGCCAGTTAGGTCTATGTAGATAAATGCTGTTTTGAAACACCACCCCCACAAAAAAGGGATAAAAATGTTGTCATTTGAATATAATGTCTCCCTGAAGATTAACTTGAAGCTTCAAAGACTGGATAATTAATGAATTTTCTGTCAAAGGTACTTAAAGTTTTATTGTAAATTTCTTATAAGAGAAGTCCCAATGTCCCTCTGTCATCCAGAGTTGGGATCTAAGGCTAGCCCTTGGTTGACTTTCAGAAAACCTAGAGTCCTTAAGTATGGTAAAGAGTGACATGGTTGAGAAGGAGAATCTTTTGTTATTGTTGCTTTTCAATTTTTGGTATTCATTTATTTATTTTACACCCTGGGTACAATTTCCCCTCCCTCCTTTCCTCCCAGATCTTTCTCCTGATACCTCCTTTTCCCACTCTCCAATCCACTCTTCCTCTCTTTAGGAAAAGGGAGGTCTCCCATGAATGTCAACCAAACTTGACATATCAGGAAGGGAATGAGATTAGAACATTGTACCAGTTTGGATCCCTAAAGAAGTAATAGTAATTGCCAGGAAATTGGGAACAAAACAACAGGATGTACTTTTCTGTTTCTATTGAAGTTTTTTTTTGTGAGAAATTTACATATGAGTACTGCATTTATGTCATTCCTGCCCCTCCCTGACACCCTTTTCCAAAATTCATGACCTCTTTATTTTTAATCTATCTATCTATCTATCTATCTATCTATCTATCTATCTATCTATCTATCTATCTATCATCTATCTAATATGAGACTAGATCCACTTATGAACCCAGACCAGTCTACATTCTTCTGCCTTATGCCCATCCCACTACAAATAAGTACGGTTATTACAGGTATGCATCACCAAGTCTAGATCACCCATGTGCTATTATTAAGAGGATTGGTTGCAGCTAAAAGTGTTAAGTATTTTCTTAAACGAACCTCTCCACTGACGCCCATGTTTAATAGATGACCTTACTCCCAGGTCGCCCCAGGAAAACATGGAGAGGGAAAGAGAAAGAAGGGGAAACCATGCAAAACCCAGAGACTGTGTGTTCATTCTTTGGGGGGTAGTCTAAATAGCCTGTGGGAGTGGTCCTGACCTTCCCTGGGGAGCGGCTGTTGTTTGGTGGGTTTTTTTGACCCTTTCTGGGAAGGAGGTCACCATTTGGCAGGCTTTCTCAGAGGTGGAGTTTGGATGAGACAAATCCCAGGGGAGGGAACTTATGCCGGGAGTTGGGGTGAAGCTCCCAGGCAAACAATCTAGACATTTTGTATAAAAGGGTGCCAGGGAACAGATGGAAGGCTTCTAATCAAACAAAAAGATCATACCAGAGGTGATAGTACAGACCTGTGATTCCAGCCTTTCCCAAGTGCTGGAGTTAAAAACATGCACCACAATGCCCAGCTCTTTGGTTTTATTTTTTTTTATCATAGTCAAATTCACATTAAGTAAAAATATCTTGATCATTTTAAGAATACAGCACAGTAACATGAAGTACATAGACATTATTATGCAACTATCACCACCATCTATCTCTAGAAACTGATACTATTTTTAAAATTGATGTTGGGGAGTTTTAATTATTGTGGAGACAGAGTATTCCTATGGCCTGGAACTTATTGTTTGTTACAAACTTGTATCACACTCCTGCTTTCTCCTCCCAAGTACTGGGATTGTAAGCGTATACCACCATGCACACCTTCAGGCCATGAAAAATACCATTTTATCTGTTATCTCTATGATATGCCTTAAATTAGTGTTCATAACCTTAATCCCAGACTCAGGAAGCAGAGGCAAGTAGATCTCAGGGAGTCTGAGACCAGCTCTATATTGTGAATTTCCGGACAGCCATGTCTAACCCTATCTCAGAAAAATATATAGTAGGATCCCATAGCGTTCATTCTTTTATTTTTGAACCTTTTCACTTTGGATAGCAGGCTTATGGTTTTTCAGTATTGTAGGATTTCTCAGATGTTTTTCATTCTAAATGTGAGCAATGTCCCACTGGATGTATGTAGCATTTTGTCACCCATCTGTCTGTGAATTCCAGGGTGACTTCTAATTTTGCTGATTGATGTTACTGAGAGTGTAGGTAGACAAAGAGGTATGCAGTTCCCTGCTCTCAGTGTGGATGGGTACACATTCAGAAGACAGAAAACTCTGATTCAGGCCTCACATCTTATAAAAAAAAAATAGAGACTGAGTGAGTACACAGACAATCCATGGTCATGGAAATAAAATTCTTAATACTTGACATCTTTCCTGCAGTTCCCCTGCTAGGACGTGACACAGCATTGTGTAATAGCGCATGATGTGATGAGCACCTGGTTTTGGAATGGGAAGAAAAGGTAGCCCAACGTCTTTCGGGTGTCTTTAACATTCCATGGTTCCAGGGGAAAGGTAGGCAAGACATAGTAAGCTGTCTGTGATTGGCTAGCTGGAATCTCCGGCAGATGCAACTAGATGGTATGTAAGATACTTCCCCCTAACCTGCGTCATTCCCTTTTCTCCAGAAATCAGGTGAAATTCCATTGGTTCACTAACGTTTATACAAGTTCCATGGGGCTTTAGTCATAAGTTTAACACAGTTCTCTATGCGGGTTCAAATATTTCGGACTTCCTTTGTAGGGGGTCAGTTAATTAAAAACCCAGGCTAAACCAGAGTAATCCCTCTCTTGTTTGGTAGATCTACCCTTCAAAACTGACAAAGAGATAGCAGATCACCTCACTTCCCGCATCTACTTCTTTTTAAGTTCCTTTCGTTTAAAATAATCAGCTAGCCATACCACATGCTTTGCATTACTTTGTGAGAAGCTATTGCAAACCAAAGCCCAAAGCCAGGGGTGGCATTACAAATTATTCATCCCCACATTTTGAGTGTAGAGGCAGACAGGTCTGCAGACCCAGTTTCTGGAAAGCCAGGGCCACACTGGGAAACCCTCTCTCAAAAAAAAACAAAAACAAAAACAAAAAAAACAAACAAACAGAATACTTATGTTGGTAGGCATGGTGGTATACAACTTTAATCTTAGCAGTTGGGAGGCAGAGCAGGCAAATTTTTTTAAATCCAAGGCCAGCATGTGAACACCAGGCTAGTCAGTGCTACCTGAAGAACTCTGTCTCAAAAACAAACAAAAAATTATCTTGAACTCCTTAATTCCTTAGGAGTGAATGGTCCTTGATCTCTAGGAGTAAATTTGCTAGTTAGGAAAAGGAATGGATACAACAGAGCAAGTCTCAGGATTATTACAGGGACTGTTAATGTGGTTTCTAGATGAATACCTAGTGTTTTAGTAGCAAGAGAGGCATGTGGTTTTGGGAAAATGTCAGATTTCACATCACACAGAAGGCATGTTTCAATTCATTTAGTCCCTTTTTGCTTGCTTAGAGATGTCTTCTGTGTCACAAACTGGCCCCATCCTCCCTGTGTAGCAAGGGTAACCTAGGACATCTGATCCACCTGTCTTTATCTTCTAAGTGCTAGGATGATATTTGTGTCCTATCATGTCTGGTTTATGTGGTGCTGTAGATCAAACAGGGGACTTCGTACAAACCTGGACATCATAGTAAAACTCTTCCTATTGTTTTTTTCTATTTTAGATGGAGATTAGCTATGCAACTGTCACTGGCCTAAAACATGCTATATAGATCAGGTTAGCCTCAAACTCACAGATGTCCACCAGCCTCTGATAATGAAGTCCTGAAATTAAAGATGTATGGTACAACTGACCTTTTTATTTTATTCATTGATTGATTTGCTTACTTTTTGAGACAAGGTATATAACACTGGTTTTCAGGGAACTTACCATATAGACAAAATGTCTTTGAACTGATGCCTGTCTCTACCTCTAAGAACTGGGATCGTAAGTTTACAATTCAGCCTGAGCATTGTGGCTTATGACTACCATGAATATGTTTGCTACAAATTGATTAGCATTATTTTGCATGGATAGATATTTGTATTTCAATTTGGGATGTAAGTAGGCAGAGTAGTATAGAGTTCTTTTGATTATTGTTCAATATTGATTATTATTGTTATTGTCCATTTATAGTCTTCACATCCCTACAGGCCTACATAGTCTCTCATGCACAGTCCGTAATTGCCATCTTTCTTGGTGCTAGGATTAGAGGTATGTGCCATACCTTTCCCCTAGCTGAACTTTAGTTCTTTTTTCATCAGAGAGTCACTGTGTTCTTCAAGTTTGGCTGGTACTCATAGAAATTTGCCTGCATCAGTCACCCAAGAGCTAGCTTTATAGGATGAACTACAATGACGAGCTTGAAACATAGGTCTTAATGCAACTTAATGGTTAGTTTTTCAGCATTGACAAAGTCATGGTCAAAGTCACTTTGTTTTTTGATTTTGAGGACAGCCTCACTCTGTTTTCCAATTTGAGCTGGAACATACTGTTTTGCTCAAGGACATCAACAATTCATGGTAAACATCCCGCCTCCCATTTCTGAGATAATAGGAATGAACCACTGTTTTTTAGTCTAAGGTGGCCTCGTTACTTTAAATTCTTTTCCGCTTGCAGTAAGTTTTCAAGTCTTAGGTCTTAGTCATAATCAGGTGCAC
Source organism: Chionomys nivalis (assembly GCF_950005125.1). Classification (NCBI taxonomy): domain Eukaryota; kingdom Metazoa; phylum Chordata; class Mammalia; order Rodentia; family Cricetidae; genus Chionomys; species Chionomys nivalis. The sequence continues at coordinate 32,308,443 of NC_080108.1, read as the reverse complement.
TAAATTGCCACTCCACCCCCAAGGGACTTGCGTGTTAGCATATCTATTTTGCCAGGACTGGGAATCACAGTAGGAATCTGAGGCCAGCCTGGTCACATAGCAAGTTACAGGCCAGTGAGAGCCACATGCTGAGACCCTACGTAAACAACAGAAAAACAATGGATGGGGTTTTACTTTGAAGTCGAGACTTGCAAAGTTTGCTGATTTCCAGCACACTTAATTCCTGATTTCGTTTAGCATAGTCTACATGGTGGACTCCCACCTAGGACAGAGCCTGTCTCAAAATCTTCCCCACCTGGGAAAATTAAAACAACCCCCAGGTAGAGATACAGAGGATTTTCCAAGCACACCTGGCTTGGATTAAGACCCTGAATTAGAAAAGCAATAACAAAATTTACCCCCAACCAAGATACGATTGTCTTTTTTATTTTTCCCTAAGCACTCTCAAATTGTGTTTTTTCATTTGCATTTCCATGTGTTTCTCTGTTTGACAGTTTTTAAATTTTATTTTGTGAGGACTTCCATTTGAATGCTTTCCCTCTGACAAAAACAGGAATGATTTGAGTTTATGACTTTATTGAATATTCTGAAAATTAAACCCTAATCTTTTTTTTTTTTTTTGGCAAATGATTTCTTCCAGCCTACTTTGCTTTTTTTTCCACTTTCTGAAGAGTGTCCTTTGAAACAAAATCTCTTATGTAACTCATGAAATCTCACTTACCTCTTATTTTTTATTGTTTTTGTTTTACCTGAAATATCTAATAATCTGTAATCAGAAATGTATACTAATTTTCTTCTAAGTTACTCATATTTTAAATTCTACAGCCATTATCCATTTTAGTTTTTGTATTTAATGTAATGTAGGAATCTTGATCAGATTTTGCAAGTTTTCTATTGTCAATGCTATTAAAATATTTCTTGTGTCAGATTTTATGTCCTAAAAGTTTATAAACCATATCCCTAACCGTTTGACGTTAGAGTGAATTGCTTATGTTTGAAGTGATCAAATGATTGGAGATATAGTAACATCTAGTAATCTATTCAGATAAATTTGACCGACAAATCTTATTGTTTCTTATTTACTGTTATAGTAAAGAATATGCCAACTCAGGCCTATAATTAATGTTATTATTTTCAAAGCAATCAGTAAGTCAAACATCATGTTTTTTTGTGCTGTTTACAAGGTTCCTTGGGCCTTTTCTGGAATCTAAAATCTTTTTTTTTATTTCTTTTAAAAAATATAAACCTCGAACACATTGACCGAGTATCACAAATATATTTTAAATCGAGAGAGAATAAATTCAAAGGCATGGATTTTGACTCCATGAACACATCTTCTTGGTCCATAGCATTACTTTTTTTTTTTATTTTATTTTGTAAGTTGTTCCTAATTATAGTCAACATTCAAAATAATTTCATATACAAATAGTTAAGAATAATAAAATTGTTAATTAGATTAAAATTATTAAATAGTTTGGAAGTGCTTTGATAAATCTGAGACTTTATTATTGGTAAGCAAATGATTTCCATAATCACCTCTGTATACTGACAATTTTGTATCACTGAACCTAGTAGGTTATTATTTACATCCGGAAGCTTTAACGTTTTTTGCTTGTATGTAAATAAATTTCTTCACCTGTTTTTAAAAGTTCAGGTTGTTGTTGAAGTGAAAACTGTCATTCAAGCTGAAAATAGGAAATCAGGGAATGGAATTGTAGCCCACTGGGACGAAAACAGGGAGAGAACATTAGCCACACATATTCATTAGAATACCTCACCAACAGTTCGGACAGGTGGTCAACAAGAAAGTCTACAGTTATGTTAAACATTGTGTAATGTAGCTTCCTTAGTTTTCTGTGCTTGGCATTTTCTTTCCCTAAACAATAAAATACCTGCATATTGAAGCTAACAGCAGAACAATGCTTTAATCCCAGCACTCAGGAGGCACAGGCAGTAAGATCTCTGAGTTTGACGTGAGTGCCACCTACAGACCATGTTCTAAAGCTACACAGAAAAACAGTCTCCAAAAGCCCAAACTGGAAAAAAAAAGGGCGGAGGGGGTGTAATTTTCTGTACAGGGTGTGTTCTCTAAATTATCATTCTAAAAATATGTCTCAATATGTGGCACGTAATCACATATAGCAAAAAAACCTTGATGTTTTAAAATCATGTTTTATCACTCAGTGATGCTTGCTTGCAACCACTACGGAACTAAAAATTATTCTTTATTTTAAACATATTTAAAAACAGGTATTTGTGGCCCATAGCCCATGTTGACAACTATTTTATCAAAATATTTGCTCAAGTTACTATGGTAGGAATGCTCGGGGACCGGTAGCCATTTCTTTGCAGGTCATTGGGGTCAGGCAGTGGAATCCCTGCACTGCGGCAAACTACGTGCGCATGTGCGGCATTGGCTGTGACGCGCATGCGTTGCGTTGGGTTCTGCGTGATAAGACGGAGCCGCTGCGGCAAGTCTGGCGCAGAAGAAGGGAGGCAGCTGGAGATGTCAGACGCTACCTTCTGAGGAGCGACTCGTAACGCGATGGAGCGAGGAAGGTCAGCTGGGCCCGTGGCGCTTTTCGTTGTGAGGCTGTTGTATTTTACCAAAAGATTCGAGGTTTGGGGGAAACGAGTTACTTTTCTTTTTGAAAATCAGAGACGAGTATTTTAGACCGATTAGACGGATTTATTTGGGTGGGGGGAGGCAATGTGATGTCGGCGCTGTAAGGCGTTACCAGTGACTGTGGGCTCCGGGGTGAGGGAGCCGTGCTGCGGCAGGATTGCACTGCGCAATGGTGAACGGGGGCTCGTCCGCGGTAGTCCGCGGTCATCCGCAATCTCTTGCCGCGGCCGTGGGGGAAGGTGACCGTGGTCCGCGGATGCGGCACTGGGAGAAGGTGAGCAGCATCCATGACTGCGACACGGGGTGGGGGAGGGGAGCAGGGTCCGCGATCCGCAGCCCTGGGGGAAGGTGGGCAGGTTCCGCGATCTGTTGCCGCGGCACTGGGGAAAGGTGACCATGGTCCGCAGATGCGGCACTGGGAGAAGGTGAGCAGCATCCATGACTGCGACACAGGGCAGGGCGAAAGGGAGCAGGGTCCGTGAAATGCGGCACTGGGGAAAGGTGGGCATGGTCCGAGGATGTGGCGCTGGGAGGTGAACTGCGACACAGGGAAGGGGGGAGGGGAGCAGGGTCCACGATCTCCCGATGTCGCCCTAGTTAAGGCGAGCACGGTCCGTGGACGCGGCAAGGGGTGGGGGCAGGGAAGCCCGGTCCGCTGTACGGTGAGCAGCCTTGGTAGTGGGGAAAGATGAGCAGTGTCAGTGATTAGAGGCCGCGGCACTTGAGAAAGGATGCCCAGGATTAGGATCCGCGGCACTGGGGGAAGATCAGCCAGATCCATGACTGCAGCACAGTGTAGCGGGGAGGGGAGCAGGGTCCGTGATCTGCGTCACTGGGGGAAGGATGCGCAGCATCCATGACTGCGGCACAGGGTTGGGGGAGGGGAACAGCAGGGTCCGCGATCTGCGGCCCTGGGGAAAGATGAGCTTGTTCTGCGATCTGAGCCTGCGGCACTGGTCGAAGGATGCGCAGGATCCATGACTGCGGCACAGGGCGGGGCAAGGTGAGCGAGGGAGAGGGGAAGCGGACGGGGGAGTCCGCGATCTGCAGCGCATGGCAGGGGAAGGGGACCAGGGTCCGCAGTTTGCGGCACTGGGGGAAGGTGAGCAGTTTGCGGCTAGTCGGTGGTTCGCCCGGTGACCGCCTCGACTGCTTCAGTGTGCAGGTGGTTTTGCGCAAGAAGATCCTTGTGGCTCAGAGACGTGATGGCGTGGCCAGGCTGTGGCTGGCCAAAGTGCTTTTGAATCACAGTGGTATGGATGGCTGGCCAAAGTGCTTTTGAATCACGGTGGTATGGAGACTGCGTGGTTGCAGGTAGTTATAGGAAAATATGTATTAGAACCGGGGTACTGGGCCCCGGGAAGGACCCTAGGAGCACAGAGGTTCTGTCAGGGTGTGGCCCTCGTGGGGGGGTCTGCAGTGGTGGATCTGTGGAATGATCCAGTGCTGGGGGGGAGGGGTGGGAACGGACCTTTCCGGACGGACAGACCTCCGTTCCCAGTTTTTTTTTTTTAATTTTCTTGCTGTCTCCTGTTAATCGGTGACGTATTGTGTTTGTGTTGCTTCCTTTTGTAGAATTATTCTTCGCCTGCAGGAGAGTGACTGGCGAAAGCCGCAGTGTTTTCTTGTTTATTTGGTCACTAAACACCCCTCACTGCAGGGGTTAATGTATGAAATGTATGTAAAACTTGCCATAACCCAAACCAGGAACAGTAGCAGTGACAAAACCATGTGTCTTTTGGTTTTTATTCTTTTTTCCTGGCATTCGGGATTGAATCTTTGCATGTCTTGGTATTATCAAGGGGGTCGTGTCCAGTGTCAAACGCCATTGTGAGATTCCCTAAAGATGGCCGCTGCTGCAGAGGTGTTGGTGTGCGCAGGCGCGGCTGGTTGGGGGGGGAGGGAGAGCGGGGGAGCAGACCCCTCCCCACCTTGCTGCTTGTCACAGGGCGAGCCACCTGCTTGTCAGTTCCGCAGGGTTGGAATTGCAGCCACACCCTGGTCTCAGGACCGCAGGGACAGGTGTCTTCTCCCATCCTCAGCGCCCTGCGGTGGGCACAGGAAAACCAGATGCGGTAGGGATGACACGCACCTCCGCCTGCATGGAGGCCTGGAGGGAGTGGACCGAGGGATGGCGCAGCATTGGCGTGGAGAACCTGGCGGCCATATCCTTAACCTGCTGCATTAACAGCGTGCCCCTCCCTGCAGTGTCGCAATGGGGGGGGGGAGACTGGTTTGCGCAGGTTCTTTCTCACAGGCTTGGTCCTGGGTTTTCTATTACCTTAAGGAATGGAAGGCATGCGGGGGGTGGGGGGAGTCTAGAGGTTTCTATGACGTATTCCGTATTCCTGTGTGTCAGCGAGCATCTTCGCTGTTTCGCAGCTCAAGACCTGTTGGTGATGCCTAACATAGCCTTTCCTCCTGGGTAGGATAAATTTATATTTGAATTTATATTAATGGTCACCTATTATTTTTAATATTTTTCTACTGTTCTGAATGAGATTTGTTATTTTTAAGGCAGATTGAATAATTTGTAAAACAGCTTTTGGCTTTGTGTATTCCCTTTGATTTCTGTTTTCCAGATAATAAAAATTAACAGTTGCCTTAATGTGATATTTTGTCATCCATTTTTAATGCTTTGGTAGTTTAATTACTCAGTACATGGCTTAAGACTTATTCCCCAGGGATAATTTTTATGGATGTATTAAGTTAATGATATTTTTCACGATTTTTGAAATTGAAGCTAATCTGAAAATATGAAAGAATAATGAACCAAGTAACTGCCTTGTTTATTTTATTAAACTTGTTTTTAAATTTTGAGACAGGATTGCGATGTAATCCACATTCGTTTCAGATATGGTATGTATCTCAGGCTGCCCTGGAGCTGGTGATCCAACCCTTTTTCTTCTGTAGTCCAGTGAACCACAGATGTGACTGCACTTGGATTGAAGTTTTTAACATTTAAATATTTTTTCCAGGATTTTTATGTACTTGCTTTATTTTTAGATAGTATGAGTAGATAGTATATATGGTTGTAATTTTTAAAAAGATAAATCTAGAAGATTAACTTTATTTTATTTTTTTGTTTCTTCTGACAGTCTCTGTAGCCCAGGTTGCCCATGAACTTGTGATCTTCATACTTCAGGTGCCATACTCAGGCAGTGAAATTACATTAATGATATTGTATGGAATATAGCTTATTAAGTCTTTGTTAGGCTGTAGGAATATACTGCTTCTAGTATGTTTTGGCTCAATTTCCAAACTGCCTAATTTGGCCCACCATTTTGTAAATGATGAATCAGTTATGTTTGATTATGCCTTGTCTTAAGTAGTTAGTTTCTAATTTAAAGTTTATGTCCGAAATAGAATTTGCAGATGACAGTAATTTGCCATAAAAAATTAATGCTATACACTCCTTATGCATGTTAGCATAATTAGGCATTTCATAAAACACCATTTTTGATATGAATGCCTACATTTGCACTAAGCCAGCATTTTCAAAAATAAACTTAGATATCTGATTTGTATATAAAAGTTAGGTTTAGAAAATTGAAATAATAAAATAGTTTTGTATTGATGACTAAACTGTGCCATTTTCACACTGAGGAACTCATAGGACTTTTGACAATGTTCTTTGGGGTTATAATTTGATATGTTATTTACCCTATCCAACAATTATAAAACTCCTGCTGGCACTCACCTGTAACTCCTACCACTAAGGAGATTTATGTAGTAGAATCAGGAGATCAATGTCTTTAGCTTCACAGTAAGTTTTAAGACACAATGTAGGGTACATGAGAGACCTTTGTCTCAGAATATTAAAATTATCAAATAGATTTCTGTTACAGCCTGGATCAGTTCTCCATTTTCCTCTGTAAGTGAATGTACTGTAGTGTAAATGATCATATCTGGTTTTATTTGTCCTTAGTAGACATTTATAACAACACTACTAGTGAGGATATATGTGATACTGGGTTGGTGTTTACTGTTCCATCACTGCAGTAGAATTGCAGGGTCACCAGTCTAATGTCACCGGTCCTGGTCCTTTATTAATTACTCTAGGCTTAGTACAGCTTTGCATTTTCATTATATTTCCCTGCCTCGTGCACGCTGTCATCAAATGATATCTCACAGTATTTACAACTTAATTTCTCTTATTAATGATATAATATGTATTTCATGCTGATTGGTCAACTAAATATGTTATCAGGAAACCCATTGAAAAGGTAGCTTTTGTAATTTTTTTAATGTATGTAATTTAAAGATGTAAGAACTATTTTGCTTTGAGGTATGCCTGCCACCTGGAATGCCATGAATATTTATCCATCATTCTTACATAATTTACCATTTTTTTCTTTTGGGGACTATGCCACTCTGAAGTCCAAGTTATTAATACCTGTAAGAATTTGCCCTTAGTGGTATCAGGTATGTTTCATGATACTATGCAATCTTAATTAAAATTCAGTTTATTTGATTTGTTTATAATTTTGTCATGTGGAAATCCTTAACATTAAATTAAAAAAAAATTATTTGGATGTTTTGGCATTTCCACTTCTAAACAGCAAAACAACTGAATTGCTGGTAAAATGCTTAATCTGAAAATTCTATTTTTAAATATAGATATGATTCAGAAAATTGGCATTTGGATTCTTCTATTGAGAATCATTCTTGACTTGTCAAGCCTTTCTATTTGTCTCTTGCCTTCATGTGTCTAGTTTCCATCTTAAGAACATTTCCTGCAGGTCCTAACATGGCCACCCTGATGCTGCTGTTCATGCAATTGACTGCACAGCCATTTTGTGAAGTGCTCTCAGCTAGTTGATAGCATTTTGCTTAAGCAACCCTCCTATTTCTTTATAAATCCCATGACAACTACGTTTATGTAGAGGTTAGTGTGTGTCTGTCATAGGGAGGGGCAGCACACATGCTATGGCACATATGTAGAGGTCCACATGATTTTGTGTGGAGTAGGTTCTCTTCTTTTTCAAGGGTCCAGAGATCAATCTTTGATTGTCATGTTTGTATTAGTGGCTAGCAATTAAGCTTTATATACCGAGCCATTTTTGCTAGTGCTGTATTTTTTTAATGGAAGGATTCATGTAACTTAGACTGCTTTGAAGGTAGCTGAGGTTGGTACCCCCGTCTTCCCTCCTTAGTGCTGCGATTACAGGCATGTCCTGCCACCCCTGATGATGCCCTGATGGGAATTGAAGGTGGGACTTCCTGCTTCCTAGGCAAGAAATCTATAAATACATTTATTAAATTGTTCTTTTTCTGTTTCAGGGATCGCTTACACCTGAGAAGAACTACTGAACAGCACGTGCCAGAGGTGGAAGTCCAGGTCAAGCGTAGACGGACAGCCTCACTGAGCAATCAGGAGTATGTAAACTCTGGGTTATGAACCAAATTACAAAAGCAGCGTACAAGAAGAGATTAGAGTGACATAATGGAATACCCAATGCAGAAGTTATGACAAAATACTGAAACTTTTAATTGTATTATTTTAACTTAAGTCAACATTATCATTTATTTAATTCATTTTTCTTGCACAGGGCCTGTCTGTGCAGCCCTGGCTGGCTTGAACTCACAGAGTCTGCCTCCACGACATGAGTGCTAGCTTTAAAAGCATGTGCCACCACGCATGGCTCATTAACTGCTTTTCATGTAATTTGACTTCCCCCCCCGACATTTCAATTCTAAAAGTGTTGCTTCCTTTTTTCCCTCTTTATTTTTTTTGCCGAGCAGGAATTAAACTTAGCGTAAGTGCTTTCTTTTTATTTCTTCACATGTAAGTGAGTTTTACCTTTAGAATTTTATTTACTTTATAAATACCTGTTATTCATAAAGGAGTAATTTTAATAATTTATTTTTTATTTTATGTGCATTTTTTTGCGTGCATGTCTGTATGAAGATGTTGGATCCCCTGTTTCCATTACAGACAGTTGAAAGCTACTATGTGGATGCTGGGAATTAAACAAGAATCCTCTGGAGAATAGTCAGTGCTCTTAATCCCTGAGCCATCTCTCTAGCCCTTATCTAGGTTATTTTATGATGTTCATTTTCTAGGTTTTTTTTTTTTTTTTTTGCTTTGTTTTTCAAGACAGGGATTCCATCTGTCCTGGAACTAGTTCTTGTGTACCAGACTGTCTTGAACACACAGATCTGCTTTCCTCTGCTCCCACCACTGCCTGGCTCATTTTCTGTTCTTATAAATGCTTTTTTTCTGCATTGATAGGACATTAATTTACACAAACTTATTTTTGTTTTGAGACAGATAGTCTATGCTGCCCTTGACATCATCTCAAAGCAAAGTATGATCTTATGGTCAGATCATACTCTCAAAATATTATATTAGTTTTAAATGTATATTCACACATCACATGTATAAATATTGTAATTTATGTTTTAAGATGTCTGTTATTGACGTCTTGACCTATTTATATATCTATTTGTCTTGCTGTTCTATTTTTTTATTGATTGATTGAAAGATTGATTTATCAATCTATCTATATTTATTGGATTGATGGGCTATTGGTTGATTGACTAGCTTCTTGATCTATTTCTTGGCTTGCTGGTCTATTCACATTCATTTATTGGCTTGTTAATCTGACTTTCTGACCTATTTATCCATTTATTCATTATTCATATTCATGGCTTTCTGGTATATTAATTGATTGACTGATTGATTAACTGAGTGATTGACTCCTTGATTTATTTATTAGCTTGTTGGTCTATCTATCTATCTATCTATCTATCTATCTATCTATCTATCTATCTATCTATCTATCTATATCTATTGCCATCTTGAACTTTTTGATGGGTTGCTGGTCTGTTTTAGCTTGTGGATCCATTTAGTTAACAGCTTGCTAGTCTATTAATTTGCTTGCTTGATTGATTAGCTTCAAGTTCCCTTTTTGGTTCATATACTACCTAACTGCAATGTTATCTTTAGTAACTAAATGGCTATCTTTTAAAATATGTTAGCATTTTTCTGGTGATCTTTTATAAAATTAGGCTCTTATAGAATAAAAGTGTCTATTTTCATTCTTATTGCTATCTACATAGATGAATGCCTTTCTGTGATGTAAAAATATTGTGCTCTTGCCCTAGGTGCCACCTGTACCCACGTCGCGCTCAGCAGCAGCAGCAGGTTCCTGTGGTGGATTTCCAGGCAGAACTGAGACAGGCTTTCTTAGCGGAGACACCAAGAGGTGGTTAAAGCAGTATTGAGACATCACGGAGGTGGAGGTCAAGGAAAACAGGTTAGCGTTAATTTCAAAGTAAAAACAAACAGTAGGGTATCTAGAGTTTAATTGATACAGATACCTTTTTAAGAGCTTTATATACACAATAACCTTTTTTTAAAAGCTTTATATACACAAGCACTAGACACACAACATACAGCAATTTTATACAATGAACATTTATTTATTTTTTATGCTTTTCTTTTTTGAGACAGAGTTTCTCTGTATAACAATCTAAGTTGGCCTCAATCATTGGTAGACCATATGGCCTCAAATTCACTGAGGTCCACCTGCCTTGGACCCCCAAGTGCTAGGAATAAAGACTGTGCCACCACCATCTGACTAAAAAATTAGATTTAAAAATATATGTATGTGTGTGGTATTTTGTTTGCATGTCTATGTACCGTTTATATAGAGAGTCCAGAGCAGGACCTCAGATCTCCTAAACCCTGGAGTTGGAAATAAGAGTCAGACTTTGTGTTGTCTGAAATTAAACTCAGGTCCTGTGAAGGACATGCTCTTGTTTTTTTGTTTTTTAAAAAAATAAAGTAACATTTATTTATTATGTATATAGTGTTCTACCTTCATGTATCACCAGCGCTCCTTACAGGTGTTGGTGGGCCACCAAATGGTTGTTGGGAAGGTTGACCTCAGGACCTGGATGAGCTGAACCATAGCTCCAGCTCAAGCTAGTATTCTTTAAAAAAAATATATTTATTATGTATACGACATTCTGACTGCATGTATGCCCGCACCAGAAGAGGGCGTTAAATGTCATTACAGATGGTTGTGAGCCACCATGTAGTTGCTGGGAATTGCACTCAGGACCTCTGGAAGAGCAGCCAATGCTTTTAACCACTGAGCAATCTCTCTAGCCCCCTCAAGCTAGTAGTCTTACCTGCTGAGACATTTATTCCCCAAATTAATTTGTAAGAACATTTTCACATGATTATAATTATATTAAGCATGTTTAATTTACATGTGTCCCATATGCCCTTTGTGTGTAATCATGGATTCACTCTGGCAAGAAAGCCTTATGAGCTAAATGTTGAAATTATGGGCATGTAATATAAATGCTATAATTATTTCAGGTTTTATTTATTTATTGAGACAGGATCTCACTATGCACCCTGGACTGACCTAGATAGAACTCACTTTGTGAAACAGGGTGGGTTGAACAAATAAAACATGTGGGCCTTAGGTGTTTAGTTCTAGGTTTTACAAGTTTATGTTTATGGTGTTTTACATGCTTGTATGTCTATGTACTGTGTGGAAATGGAGTTAACATGGTTGTGAGCTGCCATGTAGGTGCTGGAAATTAAAGCTGGGTCCTCTGGAAGAGCAGCCACTATACTTAACTACTGAGTAATCTCTATTCTTTCATGATTTATTTATTTGTAGACAGGTTCTAATTGACTAGGCAGGACATCTCTGTGTAGAACAGGTTGTCCTTAGACTCATAGATCTAGATCTTCTGTCTGCCTCATGGGCTGTGAGGCATGTGTCACGTTACCCCACATTCATTGTGATCTTCAGATATGTTCACAGTTTATTTAAACTGTATCCAGTCCCAACTCTTAACTTCTTGAACCTTCTATCTAGCACTCCTTTTCAATTGCTTTTCCCATTTTTTTAACTAACTGTTCACCTGGTCCTAGCTATCAATATTTTTGGGCTGTGAGCTGTATCACTGAAGTACTAACATCCTCACCATTTTTTTGTCTGCATGGAAGAAAAGTATGGGCCTCATAAGCCCACCCCATCCACGTTGGACTGTTGATTGGCTAGTCTAGTGCATGCATCTGTATATACTTACCATAAGAGTTCATAAGTGCAGCAGCCCTGCAGTGTCAAGAAGACACTATTTCCCAGAAGTCCTCTGAGGTCATCATCTTTCTACCCCTTCTGTGATGGCTTCTCAGACAGGGCGGTTGGGTGTGATAAGACTTAGGACTGAGCAATCTACTATCATTAATTTTGTGCACTTTGAGCAATTACAAGCCTATTGACCACCATCATCTATGTAATGTATGGGTATGAGACAATGTTTAGAGGTACATTGATACTATGTCAAATAGAATTTGTAGCTTTTCCAATAGCCCATCGGTTCTCCTCAACTGTGAGATCTTGGCATGCCCTCCCTGTGAAGTAAGTATGAATTTCAATTATTTATTACTGAAAATAAACATTGTGTGTGTTTTCAGGAAACTACAGAGGCTGGAGAGGGCATCAGAATCCCCTGGATCTGGAGATGGAGAAAGATACTGATAAGTTGTCATGTGGATTATGAGAACTGAACTTGGGTCCTCTGCAAAATCATAGCAGGAAGCTCTCAGCCCACTGGGCCATCTCTCCACGCTGTTTTCAGTTTTTAAAATGTAGTCAATTTAGCGGGGCATGGTGTTGCATGCCTTTAAACGCAGCAATTGGATGACATACATAGGTGAATCTCTGAGTTCCATGTTGGCCAAATATACATTATGAATTCCTTTAGGTTGTCTCAAGTCTAGAAAATGGAATTATTCAATTTAATTTAGAATGAAGTTCAATTATATGAACATAACATTCATGCCACCATTGTACCAATGGTCATGCATTACCCAGCTGATTATTACTGTAGAGCACAGGTTTCAAAAATGGGTATGACTGACTTCACCAGCTTTCTGTACTTCTGATATTGAAAGCTTGCCAGCAGTTAGGAAGCTTCTGGGTTGGTTCCAGTTTGATATTTTTATTGTATGTAAATAAAAACTGGTATCTTAGACAATCAGACTTGTCACCAAGTTCTGGTGAGAAACATAAAGCAATTGCAATAGGCTATATTATTTATGGGGAATCTGCCACCAGACTGCACTTGGCAAACTCAAAGGGGGATATTTATTTCACACTTCACAGTGTGATGCAGTGTGGCTTCTGTGAGAAACATCATCCCCATGTAACTACAATTAAATGATTTTTTTTAAAAATCATTTAAATTTGGTTTTTCGAGACAAATTTTCTCTGTAGCTTTGGGGCCTGTTCTGGAACTCACTCAAACTGGCCTTAAACTCAGGTCTATCCACTTTAAACTGCATCCTGAATGCTAGGATTAAAGGCATGAGCTACCATTGCACAAATAATACATATTTTTAGAAAGTGCATTATCAAATTTTCGGCACATTTTTAGTGTGAGTTATATTGCTCATACTCCAGGATGCTATGTCCCTTTCCTGTTCTAGTTCCTCAGGATGGCATGAAGATTAAAAATTCAAGGGATAATCTCACGTGAGCAAAGGAACTGAGACAAAATAAGATAAATACAGATTCAGGATGGGCTTATACTTTGTGAAACCTATTCTCTGTGTTATAGAGAAATAGCTTCTACTCTCATGGTTAAACTTCACAGATTCTCATTTAAACTTCTAGTTAAAACTAGGCAGAGTGGCCTTATGATCCTAGCACACAGAAAAGGCTAAAGAATGGGATTAAAAATTGCAGACTAGGCTGAAGTAAATATAAGGAAATATTATCAAATTTTATGCTTTATCCTGCAATGAGTATCTACCAGAGAGCTGTATTCCAAGCTCGTAATTGTATTTTACATTTATTTTAAAGTGTCTGCCGTCTAGCCATTGAACTTCTGCTTCATCGGTTCTGCTGATTATTGTCATACTTGTCTCCATTTTGATTTTAAAGAGGCAGCCTATAGTTTTAGACATGTTAAATAAAAATATATTTGAACTGAGGAATAAATAGGACACCGATTAAATTTAGGGATGAAAAATGTAGGTGTTCCTGAAATACATATAGTGTTGAAAAATATTTTGATATTTTAAAAATGTGCTTTTCTTCCAAAATGGAAGATGTGGTTTTATAAAAACCTAGCAACAGTGATTCGAGAGATGTCTCATTGGTTTCTGCAGAAGACCTGGGTTTTGTTTCCAGCACCCACATGGAGGCTCAAAACTAACTGTAACTTCAGTTCCTAGGAATTTGATGCCATTTTCTGACTTTGAGCACCAGGCACATGTATATTAAAAAATATATACAAAATGCTGGGATGCATAGAAAATTTTGTAAACCACTGCTTAGAAGCCAGAGACTTAATGGATTTCTGGAGCATAATTAAGTTCCAGGTTTACATGTTATCCAGAAATTAGTCAGCATTCATATCTGGCCACTAAAATATATCTACTGACCTACACAACCAGGAATGCTTAGCAATACTGGTAGCCAATTGGTTTCATAGATCTAGTAGGTTAAACGATTATTAAGATTAGGGTTAAAATTTGTTCTTTGTTAGAGATGAAGTTATACTATTTTAAAGCATAGTAGATTGAAGTACAGTTGTAATTTTCTTCCCTCTGCAGGAATCTTTAAAAACACCAGTCAAGCTTACATTGTGTCGAAGCAAACCTGCATCACACCTTTATTTATAGCCCTCCCCAAAGTATTAAAGATCTTGAAATTTTACTATTGAAGTGTCTATTGTGGAACAGCAATCATGGTGAGTTGTACATTACAGAGTTGGATAGCTGCTGTAGTAACCTCATAATTTTTCATTGTATAGTTTTTGAAGCTGTAAAATTTAGAAATAGGGATTCATTTATAGAGATGTACATGCCTGTTAGTACTCTTAAAGCTTTGGAGAGAATACCGAGGGATGCCTTATCAATTCTTTTTTTAATTAATCTTTTTATCATTTAGATTTTGGTGAGTCAGTATAACCTTAAGGAACCACCTTATAGACCAAGGACTCTTAGATTCTATTGCAGAACGTACAGACTTCTTGGAAATAGCAGGTGTCTGTTAAAATCAAAAAGGTGGTAGATGAGGGATTGTTAACCTGAAGCTCTCAGAGACAGATTAGATTAGCAAAGGAAAAGATGCTACTTGCAAAGCAGGGAGTTGTGTTAAAGACTGGAAACCAAAGCGTTTGGGTGGTAAATAGAATAAGAGCTGAGGATATCACCATTGTCGCAAGTTCAGTGCTGAAAAAATAGCAAAAGATTTTTAATAATAGTGATATGGATGTGTTGGATCTGGGAGCCCTTTGGTGATCATGATTTCATTTAGTTGGGGTTATTTTATAACTTTTACTGAGGTAGTTTTTTTTTAGGTTTACAAAAAAGTTTATAGTGCCAGGTGCTCTGTTTGAAATGATGGTCATTTGATGGAAAGAAAGCAAAAAATAGTGTTGACAACTTTAAAGGAGAACTAAGTGAGGGATTTCTATTTTAGGAATAAGTTTCATAACTAGTAGATACTATGGGTCCTACTTAGGATTCTGAGAAGTACAGAGCTATGTAAAGTGGTCTTAGTCTACTTGATATTTCAGTATTTAGAAAATAGAGAGAAATAAAGGGGGACTGTATTAAAGAAAACTGCTTATATAGAGATGGAGGAAAAAACAAGGAAACAGGAAACACATGAACTTTCCATTGATGTTCCTTTTTACTGATTGCAGACTGTGGGTAAGAGTAGCAAGATGCTGCAGCACATTGACTATAGAATGAGATGTATCCTGCAAGATGGAAGAATCTTCATTGGCACCTTTAAGGCTTTTGACAAGCATATGAATCTGATTCTCTGTGATTGTGATGAGTTCAGGAAGATCAAGTAAGGCTTGTTTGGGTCATGGATTGGAAGGCTGGAGCAGTAATAAGATGGATAGGGAGACTGAATTAGATAAAGAAGGTGGGGATGGCCGTGCGGTTATGTTTCCTAATCGTTTCAGAATTGGATCAGATCCTTATGTTAAATTCATGTCATTACATACAAATAACGTTGGCAATATATAACTTACATTGTCAAATCTGATGTCAATAGTATTTGGTTATAATCTTAATGCACTTACAATTTTGATATAAATAGGGCTTTGGTTTCACTTACCTTAAAGGCTTTGTCCTATCATTTGCTTCTATATTTTGCAGCGGATCATGTTGGGTATCTGTATATCAAGGGAACAGACATAGGAAAATAATTTATGCAAGTTAAAGAAGTCTACAGAGTAATTGGGGAATTAAATTTTTAATAATAGTGATGGATGTGTTGGATATAGGAGCCCTTTGGTGATCATGATTTCATTTAGTTGGGGTGATTTTATAACTTTTGTCTAATTGATTCCTTTGATAAGTAAGGATCACAGATTTATTTTAATGACTTTTATTTACTTCTGATTTATAGGCCAAAGAATGCAAAACAGCCAGAACGTGAAGAAAAACGTGTTTTGGGTCTGGTCTTGCTACGTGGAGAGAACTTGGTCTCCATGACTGTGGAGGGTCCACCTCCTAAAGATGTAAGGATGATGGAGGGCAATATTTCCATGTTTCTGGTCTTCGATTTTTACTTCAAACATGAATTATACAAGCCCATGGTACTTGGACTTAATGTCTTAGCAGGGCAT
This sequence comes from Chionomys nivalis, assembly GCF_950005125.1. Classification (NCBI taxonomy): domain Eukaryota; kingdom Metazoa; phylum Chordata; class Mammalia; order Rodentia; family Cricetidae; genus Chionomys; species Chionomys nivalis. Next base: position 32,292,188 of record NC_080108.1, on the reverse strand, counting down.
ATGGAGAAATACTGTAATTACATGTAATCAAATAAAATGTGCCTAGTACTTAGTATAAGAGTTCAGATCTATACTTCAGAAAGTATATTTATGATTTCACAAACGTGCTGGGTGGAAGGTAGAAGTGAATTTTTATTGGGAAGGAAGTGGTCAAGGAATTAACAGTTCCCAGTTTTGGAAGTATATATCTCAAATCTGTAAGGCACTCAGAAGTATTTGTTATTACCATCACATTTGTTTGCATATGGAGCTAATTAGCTTGTAACATGATTGAGAATTAGTCCCTTGGCTAAAAATCACTTGTATTTGAACAAAACGGGCAAGTTTTAAGTGATACATTTTTGTTTCAGACTGGTATTGCTCGTGTGCCTCTTGCTGGTGCTGCAGGTGGCCCTGGGGTTGGGAGGGCAGCTGGCAGAGGAGTACCAGCTGGTGTACCTATTCCTCAAGCTCCTGCTGGATTAGCAGGCCCTGTCCGAGGAGTTGGGGGTCCATCCCAGCAGGTAAGACCAGAACAAGGTTTGCTGTTGATGATAAAATATGACGAAAGCATAGAACTGAGAAAATGAACAATCAGAAAGCTATTTCTATACTGTTTAAGTTTTATATGCTCTAGAAAGACTAATCCTTGATAACTAAGACACTTTGAATTGATGTGAGTAATGAAATATGCAACTGTAAATGCCAGGTCAAGAAAAATCAAAAGATTATAAAACGGCAATATGTCAAGATTTAAAAATATGAGACTGAAAGTAGATGTCTGATTCTGGTGGGAGTTCAGAATTATAGTCAAGACTACATAGAAAGACTCTGTCTCCAAAGTAACAAACAACAAAAGAAACCTCCCCAAATGTACACAAAACAAACCAGAACAGCTCAGCAGGAATATGCATAGCATGTAAAAGCTTCTGGATTTATTCCTCATCAACTTAAAAAGAGAGTAAGATAGGTAACAAGATACAGCAATTGTATCTGTAATAGGACTTATTCATTATTTCTTTCTATGTATTGGGAAACGATTGCATCCCTCATCTCTTTGTATTTTTGGCATAACTTTTCAGGTCATGACTCCACAGGGAAGAGGCACTGTAGCAGCTGCTGCAGTTGCTGCTACTGCCAGCATTGCTGGAGCTCCAACCCAGTACCCACCAGGACGTGGAACTCCACCTCCCCCTGTAGGCAGAGCAACCCCACCACCAGGTAAGTCCTTTAGAACAAATAATTATTTGGATTTCCTACAGAGTCTATCATCTTGAGGAAATAACATCTCAAAGTGCTGTGTATTATTTCTTAGCCTTGCTAAGAATTTAGGAACTATGCTACTAGTTTTATTGTTAAACATTTTTTATTGAAGATAGTTTTTCTAATGCAATATTCTGCTACTTTCCCTTCCCCCAGCACCTTCGTACTTCCCCACCTACACAAATTGACATTTGTTTTGACTAGAATACAAGCAGGCATCTCAAGTAGTAAAGTAAGATAAATTGAAACAAACCAAATTAGGAGTAAAAATCAAACAAATATAAACAAACAGCAAAAGGAAAAGTACAAAAAGCAAACCTTTATGAACAAAGACAGAAACCATAATTTGTAAGCAGGCATTCTATGAAGTTAGAAATTTAATGTTCAGACAAAGCTACGTGAAGCAAACGCTCCCTCAGTACTGTGAATCAGTTCTGTGTTGGCATCTATTATTGGGCATGGCACCTGTTTTAAGTGGTTGGTACATCTATTGAGCCTCTTAATTTTTCTTGTGTAAGTGGTTTTGAATTAGTGGCTAGCTTCTGGGGTGATATGGGAACTTGTGTCTATGACTCTCAATGCTGGGACACCCACATGCCTTAGACCTGTACAGGTTCTGGGTGCTACTACTGTTGTGTCTGGAGGGCCTTGTTTGATTGGTGTCTTCAATCCTCAATGACTCTTACAGTCCCTTTCTTTCCTCTTATTCTCAGTAAGTGGAACTTAAATCCAATCAAGTTTGTTTAGGGTGGCTGGAGAGATGGCTCAGAGGAATAGAGCACTGGCTGCTCTTCCAGAGGTCCTGAGTTCAATTCCCAGCAACCATATGGTGGCTCACAACCATCTGTAATAAGATCTGGTGTCCTCTTCTGGATAGGATACACGAAGGAAGAAACCTATATACATAATAAAAAATAAAAAAAATCTTTAAAAAAAAAGTTTGTTTACTCTATACAATCTTTGCCACTATTTAGCAGTGTATCATTCTGTCAGGTGACCGTTTTAGATCACAGGGTTTGAAGCTATATTGTCATTGGTATTTGTAAATGAAAGGCTAGAGTCTTTGGAATTAGGATGACACTCTGGATTACAGGATAAGGAACTTCATTTCGCATGCACACACTTGCCTCATTACTGGAACCACTATTTTGTACTACACCATAATAGCTTTATTTAATGAGCTGGCCTAAGGAGGGTTTATTTGTTATTTATTTTCAGGAATCATGGCTCCTCCACCTGGTATGAGACCACCCATGGGCCCACCGATTGGCCTTCCCCCTGCTCGAGGGACACCTATAGGCATGCCCCCTCCAGGAATGAGACCCCCTCCACCAGGAATTAGAGGTCAGGGCCTGTGAATAACATCAGATCCTGTAATATTTATATGCTCTTGATAACTTCAATAGAATTTTATTATTTTTCCTTTCTAGGCCCACCTCCCCCAGGAATGCGTCCACCAAGACCCTAAGATGGCTGATAAATATCAGCCTTTACTTTTCCCTGCAATGCATCTTGTGAAATTGTGTAGCATGCACGCTTTTTGACCCCTCTTACTGCATTAATTATAGCTAATAAATACATAAGAGCAATTGAATTGAGGGTTTCTTTTGTCTGATTTTGTTAAAGTCAGAGTGAAACTAATGTTATTGTGAAAGGTAAAAGCAGGCATGCAGTTTATTTGCTCAAGCTAGTATCTTAGGATAAAATGGTTGAGATATTTCCTGATTCCTGCCTCTTCCTGCATTAACATGCTGCTTAAAATCTTAAAGTAAGATTGTGATTTGCTAAGTTTAACATGGCACTGTAGTCACTTTAATATGTCACAATTAGTTTGTGGAGAAACTTAATCAGATATAATTAAATTAACTTAAAGAAATTTTGGCAGTGGTATTTCTTTTATGATCATTAACTAAAACATTTGGGAATCCAAGTTAGTGCTTTTGCAAAAGGGGTGGCTTCAATGATTAGGGTTTACAGTTGTTGGTAGTCAGTGTCTTATGGAAGACCTGATCTGAGAATTAAATCTATTATGGTAAGTTTCAATCTACTGATCCTAAATAAGTGTTAGAGCCTGGTCATTGGGATACAAGGTTCTGCATGCTTGATATGGCACACTGAAATGCATATTAAGTTTGTGTCATCACCAATAGTGTGTTGTTGACTACAAGCATTGAGGGAACACATGATGTCTTTGAGTTGTAAGTAAAGGAATTTTTTTTATGGATAAATTTAATTTGAATTAGCCAACAAAGAAAAAAGCTGTTTTGCCATGGGAAGTGGTTTGTAATGGTGAGTGAATTACCTATTTTTTAATTAAATAATAATTAATACATTAATACATTGTATTTCCATCTTTTCCATCTCACCTTCACTCTTTTAATTCTCTTATACTCCAAACATGCTCAATTTCTTGACATTCTATAATCACACACACACACACACACAGAAGAAATCCCATGCACTGGGTCCATTTAGTTGCTTGCATGTACATAGGCTTAGATTCATCACTTGTTGTACTGTGCCTTTTCTCTGGAGAAAACTGATTCATCCTCTCTTAGTCAATGATATTTCTCCATCTGTATGATGTCTTGTGAAATTTCCAGTGTCAGTAGGACTGCTGATGGTCTTGTTTAAATAATATTGTTAAATAGTATTGTTGAGATGTAACTTCACTGTCATGCCTAGAAGACTTGCTAAGTCACCTCCCCCATTCAGAGGCTGGTAACAGGAGGCTCTGAGACTTGGGCCTTAGTGATAACAGCATATTTGAAGAAATTCTATTGTCTGATTCATGACCTAAAGGTAGCCTCCCCTTTTCTTTTAAAGATACCATGCTAATGAAATGCAACAACATGACAGTATTTAAGATCCTCTGTATGTACTTCTGATGTTCAAGTTAGGGAATTTGATACAGGGTCTCATGTAATACAGTCTCACCTCAGACACCTTATAGGCAAAGATGACCATAAGCTCTCATCCTTCCTACTCAGCATCTTAAGTCCTAGTATTATAAGCATTTTTGCAATTACCTACTTTATTATAATTCTTATAGATTTATTTATTATGTATATATGCATTTATACATGCAGGCCAGAAGGCACCAGATCTCATCACAGATGGTTTTGAGCCAAAATGTGAGTGCTGGGAGTTGAACTCAGGACCTCCGGAAGAGCTTATTTAGTTTTTTCCTTTCCTTCCCTTTCCTTTTTCTCTCCCCCTCCTCTCCTCCCTCCCTCCTACCTTCCTTTCTTAGACAGGGTTTCTCTAAAATCCCTGACTGTCCTGAAACACTGTAGACCACACTAACCTTGAACACAGATATATACTTGTCCATGCCTTCCTGGTGCTAATATTGAAGGCATGGACCACCACTGGGTGAAGTAAGGTGCATTGGTGTGCCCCAGCATTAGGAAAGGAAGTCAGTAGGATGAATAGTAGTTCATATTCATATAAATAGTCCTATATTATAGTGAGTTATAGGACAGCCGTTGATAGGTAAAACGCTGTCCCAAAATAAGAATGTTATTGTGGAAACTGTTTACTTTTCAACTTATAAGTCCTTATTTATGATCTGATCAGTTGTTGTTAAAAGACTGATTAATATATTGGGAACTGTTTGGAGAAAGTGACTTGTAATACTTTTAGTATGTTTAGTAGTCTGGAAATTTCAGTCTTGTCACCGTGTCTATCATCTACTTACCTTGAAAGGGGTTAATAGATGATATGTGGCGATTCTTCATCATTACATTCTGCTTCATATTTGTGTGTCATTTCAGATTATGTATTTTATAAAATGTATTAAGACATGCTTGTTTTTTGCAGAACAGTATCTAGTCTTTAAATAGGTGTATATTTATGTTCATGTTATTTCAGTATCAGGTGATGTCCTTTTGTCGAATTACTTGATGACTGAAAAGAGAATTTCATCAATGAATGTTAAGAAGTTTCATGAGCCTGAATACCACCCTGTAGTATTATAACAAGACTATAAATCCTAATAGCTGCATTTAAGACAGAAACATAAACCATGCAAGGTAATGTAATCTTTTGATTTAAAAAAAAAAGCATTTTACAGAGAGGCCTTGACTAGATTTATGATGATATAGGACCTTGTCTGATGAAAATGATTTTAAATAATGAGCTTAAAATAACTCTGAAATCTAGTCAATGTGCCTCATTACATATAAAATTGCTTATCCTCAATAGAAACTATTTGTTTAAATGGGCGTGCTGGTATAGACTTGTAATTTCAGCCTTTGATTGGCTGATGTAGAGAGGGTTACAAGTTCCAGGCCAGCCTAGTGTGCATAACAAGATGCTGTTGTACACATTGTATACTAAGACCTGGAAAGTGCACAATTGCACTTTTATATTATACAATATCTTTTCATAAATGTTTTGAGATAATTTGTTTTCTGCATTTTGTATTTTGTTGCAAGCCAAACATGAAATGTCCATGGATCACAAAAGGCATAGGCACCTGTTGATATGGAAATAAGAATGTGTAAAAATGGAGCTCCCAAGTCTTGAAAAATGGCACGTACCATTGTTGATTTTGTAAGTGCTATCAATCAGGAGGAAAGGGTAATGTTGATGGAACATTTCCATTGTGGAATGCGGTGAGTATATAAGAGCCTGTTCTTCTGATGTCTACATTTGATTAACTTGGTCAGATCCACATCATGGTAATATTACCGCAAAATTAGTTAATGAATAAATATATTGGTTATGTTAGAAATTTTCAGAATTAAGAAGTAAGGTTTAGGTATTATTGCACTTTCTTTCAGTAAGAGTATTAAGAATCCATGATTTTGTAGCTGAATCCATGCTCCAATATTAAAGCTGGCTATTTTTACCGCTTAAATATTTGCCAGTATTTTGGTATTTTCAGTATATTTGTAGGAATGTTTTAGTAATCTTGGTAAAAGTAAAAAAAAATAGTCATTTACATTTATTGGGATAAATTGCCTTCTCTTGTAGTGAGATGGTGAGCCACATGCTGAAGTATTTATGAAAGTAGTTAAGAAGCAAGAACAGTAAAGTTCCTGGAGATAGAACGCAGATTGTCAGGCATTGCAGCACATACCTTTCCACCTACAGCCATAACACTGGACACTGGCATAGTGGCTTTTAGCTGGTAGGATAACTATTAAGTTATCAAAGTGAAATTTACTGCTTCCTTAGCCATATGCTGGCATATCTATTTTCTTATTCTATCCATCCATCCATCCATCCATCCATCCATCCATCCATCCATGCATCCATCCATGCATCCATCCATCCATCCATCCATCCATCCATCCATCCATCCATCCATCCATCAATCCATCATCTTCATCTACTTATTTAATGATTGATTCAGTTATTGATTGGCTTCTTGATGTATTTAATTATTGCTTTACTGGTATGAATTTATTATGTATTAGCTTTCTGGTCCTTGATTTGTTTGGCTTTTTGATCTATATACATATATATATGTATTGGCTTCTTGGCATTTTTAGTAGCTGACTGATTTTATTTATCTATGTATTTACTCATGGCTTTCTTCTATATAATTTACTTAATGACTAAAATTTATTTATTTATTGCCTTTCTTGCCTATTGGTTGATTGGCTTTACTTATTGGCTTGCTGTCATTCATTTCTTTTCTTATTACAAATATATTTATCTGATTACTCATTAACTTATTTGATTAATTGTCTAATTATTGGGTTGCTGGTATAAAGTTTGTCTATTGACTCTATTTGCTTTCTTGCACTCACATTTATTAATTCATTTTTTCATCCATCCATCCATCATCAGTCTGTCTTCTTCATCAATTTATTTAATGATTGATTCAGTTATTGATTGGCTTCTTGATCTATTGGCTTGCTGGCACATTTATCTATTTATTGGCTTCTTGATCAATTTATGGCCTTTCTTGCCTGTTGGTCAGTTGATTGGTTTATTGACTGACTTATTGTCTTGATCTAATTGAAAATCGATTTATTTACTCGCTACCTATTTTAGCTTGGTTGCTTGCTAGCCACTTGATCTTTTTATTTATTCCTTTTCCTGAGTATTGGTTGGTATTTCTTTATTTGCTTGCTGGGATATCTATCTACCCACCTACCTACGTACTTACCCACTAACTTATTTATTGGTGATGGATCTGTTTTGTTTATTGCCTTTTTATCTGTGGATTGATTGACTTTTTGTTAACATTCCGGCTCTATTTAATTATTTATTTGATTATTTATGTGCTTACCCTCTAAGTTATTTATAGGATATTTGATCTATAAGTGGATTGTTTGGCTTTATTTATTGGATTGCTATTTTTGCCGGGCGTGGTGGTGCATGCCTTTAATCCCAGCACTCGGGAGGCAGAGGCAGGCGGATCTCTGTGAGTTCAAGACCAGCCTGGTCTACAAAGGGAGTTCCAGGACAGGCTCCAAAGCTACAGAGAAACCCTGTCTCGAAAAACCAAAAACCAAAAAAAAAAAAAAAATGAATTGCTATTTTTTTATTTATAGCTACTTACCAACTAACATTTATTAGCTTATTGCTTAATAGATTTTTGATCAGTTTATTTATTCCCTTTATTGAGTATTGGTGGACATTTCTTTATTGGCTTGCTGGGATATATACTTGCCTACTAACTTATTTATTATAATATTGATTTATTTAATGGTTCATTTGTTTATTTATTTACCCATTTATTTTATATTTGATGTATTTAATAATTGATCCAGTTACTTAACTATTTATTTATTTATTTATTTGCTTGGTTGCTTCCTAGCTTAATCTCTTTATTCCCTTTCTTGAGTATTGGTGGCGGTATTTCTCTTGACTTGCTGGGATATTTATATATTTACTTACTATTTTATTGTACATTTTATCTATTTAATGATTTTACTTACTTACCAATTAGCATTCATTCGTTTATTTGTTTGGTGATTAACCTGTTTATTGCCTTTTTTAAACTATTGGGATGTGGCATATTTATTTACCAACTAGCTTATTTATGTCTATCTGTTTATAGATCAATATTTATCTATAAACAGATAGACATAACTTTGTACATATGAATTATTTATTTATACATTTGTATCTTGATCTGTTCATTGCCTGTCTTATTTATCAGTCAATTGATTATTATTTATTGTCTTGCTCTCATTTATTTACTTATCCACTAACTTATTTATTGTACATTTGAACTTTAATGATAAATTTACTTACTAGCCTATTTATTATTTAATGCCTATCAGAATGGTGAACTTTATTGACTTGTGGCATACTTATTTACCCACTAACTTCTTTATTGTACATTTGATCTATTTATAATTTTACTTACACACTAACCTATTTATTTATTTACTAGCCCATTAACTTATTTATTGTACATTTGGTTAAATGATTTTGCTTACTTACCAACTAATTGTTGCATATTCATTTTATGTTTATTTATTGCATATTATATTTATGTACTAACCCACTAACTTATTTATTTAATGATTTTGCTTACTTACCAACTAACTTATTTATTGTATACCCATGTTATCTATTTATTGAAAATCTCTCTCTCTCTCTCTCTCTCTCTCTCTCTCTCTCTCTCTCTCTCTCTCTCTCTCTCTCTTGTAGTCCTGAACACTTTATTACCGTTTTTTTACCTACTATGGGCTTTATTCATTTACTTATTTATTTGTTTGTTTTTTGCTTATGTGCTAACCCACTAACTTATTTATTGTACATTTGATCTATTGAATGATTTTGCTTATTTACCAAATAACTTATTTATTGTATACTCATGTTATTTATTTACTGCAAATCCATTTATTTATTATTTATGTATTTATTGTAGTCCTGAACACTTTATTGCCTTTTTTACCTACTGGGGTATTTGTTTGTTTGTTTGCTTATTTAATTACGTGCTAACCCACTAACTTATTGTACATTTGATCAATTTAATGATTTTTGCTTACTTATCCACTAACTTACTGCATATCCATTTTATCTATTTATTGCATGTTCTATTTATTTATTTGTTTATTTATTTATTTATGCACTAACCCACTAACTTATTGCACATTTGATCTATTTAATGATTTTGCTTACTTACCAACTAACTTATTTATTGCATACCCATGTTATCTATTGCCTTTTACCTACTGGGGGCTTCATTTACTTATTTGTTTATTTATGTGCTATCCCACTAACTTATTTATTGTACATTTGACCTATTTAATGATTTTTTTTTGCTTAATTATCAACTAACTTATTTATTGCATATTCATTTTATCTATTTATTTCATGTTTTATTTATTTATTTATTTATTTATTTATTTATTTATTTCTTGTAGCCTGTACAGTTTATTGTTCTTTTTACCTACTAGGGAATCCATTTATTTATTTTATTATTTATGTACTAATACACTAACTTATTATTTGCACATTTGATCTCTTTTAATGATTTTGCTTACTTACCAACTAACTTATTTATTGCATACCCATGTTATCTATTGCCTTTTACCTACTGGGGGCTTCATTTACTTATTTGTTTATTTATGTGTTATTTATTGTACATTTGACCTATTTAATGATTTTTTGCTTAATTATCAACTAACTTATTTATTCCATATTCATTTTATCTATTTATTTCATGTTTTATTTATTTATTTATTTATTTATTTATTTATTTATTTATTTATTGTAGCCTGTACAGTTTATTGTTCTTTTTACCTACTCGGGAATCCATTTATTTATTTATTTATTTATTTATTTATTTATGTACTAATACACTAACTTATTCTTTGCACATTTGATCTCTTTTAATGATTTTGCTTACTTACCTGCTAACTTTATTGCATACCCATACTATCTATTTATTGCATATTCTATTTAATTTATTTATCTATCCATTTATTTATTTATTTATTTATTTATTTATTTATTTATTTATTTATTTATTTATTGTAGTCCTGAACACTTTATTGCCTTTTTTACCTACTGGGGGCTTGCTTTCTTTTTCTTTCTTTCTTTCTTTCTTTCTTTCTTTCTTTCTTTCTTTCTTTCTTTCTTTCTTCCTTCCTTCCTTCCTTCCTTCCTTCCTTCCTTCCTTCCTTCCTTCCTTCCTTTCTCTTTCTTTCTTTCTTTCTTTCTTTCTTTCTTTCTTTCTTTCTTTCTATCTGCTAACTTACTGATTTTACATTTGATCTATTTAATAATTTTTGCTTACTTATCAACTAACTTATTTATTGCATATTCATTTTATCTATTTATTTATTTATTGCATATTCTATTCATTTATTTATAGGTATTTATTGTAGTCCTGAAAAGTTTATTGTGTTTTTTGTTCATCTATCTATTCTATTTTTATAATGATTTAGTTTATCTACCCACTAACTTATTTATTTGTTGGTGATTAATCTCTTTGTTGCCTTTTTAATTATTTGGGAAATGATTGATTTTATTTATTGAATTGTGGCACTTTTATTTATTTACCCCAAAACTTATTTGTTGTACACTTAATCTTGATTTTATTACTTACCCACTAAGTTATTTATTTATTTATTTATTTATTTATTTATTTATAGTTTTGTACAGTCTATTGCCTTTTACCTATCAGGGGATTGATTAACTTTATATCCTTGCCAACACATTTTATTTACTTTATTGTACATTTGATCTATTATGGTTTTGTCACTTACCCACTGACTTATTTGTTTAATTATTGTATATCTAAAATATTTACTTATTTACATATTTATTGATATTTTGATGTGTTCATTGCCTTTCTTATCTCATCGTTGGATTGATTGATATTTATTATTCAGCATATTTATTTACTTACTTACCGACTAACTTATTTATTTTTTGTTCATTTAACATATTTAATGATTTATTAATTACATACCCACTAACTTATTTATTTCTTAGTAATTAATTTGTTTATTTATTGCCCTTTATTTTACCCATCATGTAATGAATATTTATTGACTTGTGGCATTTATTTATTTAACTACTGACTTATTGTACATTTGATATATTTATTTTGCTTACTTAACCACTATCTTATTTATTGCATATTCAATATTCAATTATTTATAGGTATCTTGATCTGTACATTGATTTTCTTATCTGTCAGTGGATTGATTGACTTTGACTTGCAGTCATATTTATGTAGTTATTTACTTACCCACTAACTTATTTATTTATTGTACAGTTGATCTATTTAATGATTTATTTACTTACCCACTAACTTATTTACTGCATATTTATTCATTTATGTACATATGTAAGCACCCACTAACTTATTTATTGTACATTTGATCTATTTAATTATTTTGCTTGCTTACTCACTATTTATTTATTGCATATTTTATTTATTTATTTGTTCCTTGATCTGTTCATTGCGTTTCTTATCTGCCGGTGGATTGTTTTGATGTTATTTATTGACTTGCTGTCAATTTATTTATTTACTTACTTACTTACCCGCTAACTTATTTATTGTACATATGATCTATTTATTTTATTAATTTACTTACCCACTAACTTATTTATTGCATATTTATTTATTTGTTTGTTTGTTTGTTTATGGTTTTGAATGGTTTATAGATAGGCTTTTTCACCTATTGGGAGGAATTTTTTAACTTTTTAGACTTGGTGACATATTTATAAACTTATTGTACATATGATCTAATGAATCACTTACTTACCCAGTAACTTATTTATTTATTGCATACTCTATTTTTATTTTTCTCTTCATTGCTTTTCTTGTCTGTAAGATTGTCATTTATTGACTTGCTGTCTTTTTTACTTACACACTAAATATGTATTTACTGTACAGTTGATCTATTTAATTATTAATTTACTTACCCACTAACTTATTTATAACATATTTATTTGTTTATTGTAGTCTTGCATGATTTATTGCCTTTTTTTACCTATTTGGGGAGAATTGTTTTATTTTATGGGCTTGCTGACATTTACTTTTGGACTTACCCACTAACTTATTTATTGTACATATGATTTACTTAATGTTTTATTTATCTACTTACCCACTAACTTACTTACTTACTTACTTACTTACTTATTTATTTATTTATTTAATTTATTGCCCATTTTACCTATGGGGGGGATTGTGTAACTTTATAGTTTGCTGACATTTATGGACTTACCCACTAACTTATTTATTGTACATATGATTTACTTAATGTTTTATTTATCTACTTACCCACTAACTTATTTATTTATTCATTCATTTATTTATTTATTTATTGTGGTCTTGATTGGTTTATTGCCTATTTTACCTATTGCGGATTGTTTAACTTTATGGACTTGTGGACATATTTATTTATGGACTTACCCACTAACTTATTTATTGTACATTTGATTTACTTAATGTTTTATTTATCTACTTACCCACTAACTTATTTATTATTTATTTATTTATTGTGGTCTTGATGGGTTTATTGCCTATTTTACCTATTGGGGATTTTTTAACTTTATGGACTTGTGAACATATTTATTATGGACTTACCCACTAACTTATTTATTGTACATATGATTTACTTAATGTTTTATTTATCTACTTACCCACTAACTTATTATTTATTTATTGTGGTCTTGATGGGTTTATTGCCTATTTTACCTATTGGGGGTTGTTTAACTTTATGGACTTGTGAACATATTTATTATGGACTTACCCACTAACTTATTTATTGAACATATGATTTACTTAATGTTTTATTTATCTACTTACCCACTAACTTATTTATTATTTATTTATTGTCGTCTTTTTTTTTATTTTTTAATTAAAATTTCCAACTGCTCCCCGTTTCCCATTTCCCTCCCCCTCCTCCCATATTGCCCCTTCCCCCCACTCCCCTCCCCCATCCCCACTCCTCTTCTCCTCCCCCCAGTCCATTCCCCCTCCCTCTTGATACTGAAGAGCAGTCCAAATTTATTGTGGTCTTGATTGGTTTATTTATTTCCCATTTTACCTATGGGGGGATTGTGTAACTTAATAGTTTTGCTGACATATTTATTTATGGACTTACCCACTAACTTATTTATTGTACATATGATTTACTTAATGTTTTATTTATCTATTTACCCACTAACTTATTTATTTATTTATCGTGATCTAGATTGGTTTATTGCCCATTTTACCTATTGGGGATTGTTTAACTTTATGGACTTTAGGACATATTTATTTATGGACTTACCCACTAACTTATTTATTGTACATATGATTTGCTTAATGTTTTATTTATCTACTTACCTACTAACTTATTTATTTATTTATTTTTATTTATTTATTGTGGTCTTGATTGGTTTATTGCCTATTTTACCTATGGGGGGATTGTGTAACTTTATAGCTTTGCTGACATATTTATTTATGGACTTACCCACTAACTTATTTATTGTACATATGATTTACTTAATGTTTTATTTATCTACTTACCCACTAACTTATTTATTATTTATTTATTTATTTATTTATTTATTTATTTATTTATTGTGGTCTTGATTGGTTTATTTATTGCCTATTTTACCTATTGGGGATTGTTTAACTTTATGGACTTGTGAACATATTTATTTATGGACTTACCCACTAACTTATTTATTGTACATATGATTTGCTTAATGTTTTATTTATCTACTTACCCACTAACTTATTTATTATTTATTTATTTATTGTGTTCTTGATTGGTTTATTTATTGCCCATTTTACCTATGGGGGGATTGTGTAACTTTATAGTTTTGCTGACATATTTATTTATGGACTTACCCACTAACTTATTTATTATACATATGATTTGCTTAATGTTTTATTTATCTACTTACCCACTAACTTATTTATTTATTTATTGTGATCTAGATTGGTTTATTGCCCATTTTACCTATTGGGGATTGTTTAACTTTATGGACTTTAGGACATATTTATTTATGGACTTACCCACTAACTTATTTATTGTACATATGATTTGCTTAATGTTTTATTTATCTACTTACCTACTAACTTATTTATTTATTTATTTATTTTTATTTTTATTTATTTATTGTGGTCTTGATTGGTTTATAGCGTATTTTACGTATGGGGTGATTGTGTAACTTTATAGTTTTGCTGACATTTATTTATGGACTTACCCACTAACTTATTTATTATACATATGATTTGCTTAATCTTTTATTTATCTACTTACCCACTAACTTATTTATTTACTTATTTATTTATTTATTTATTGTGGTCTTGATTGGTTTATTTATTGCCTATTTTACCTATGGGGGGATTGTGTAACTTTATAGTTTTGCTGACATATTTATTTATGGACTTACCCACTAACTTATTTATTGTACATATGGTTTACTTAATGTTTTATTTATCTACTTACCCACTAACTTATTTATTTAGTGTGATCTTGATTTGTTTCTTGTCCATTTTACCTATTGGGTATTGTTTAACTTTATGGACTTGCAGACACATTTATTTATGGACTTACCCATTAACTTATTTATTGTATATATGGTTTACTTAATGTTATTTATTTACTTACCCACTAAATTATTTATTATTTATTTATTGTGGTCTTGATTGGTTTATAGCGTATTTTACGTATGGGGTGATTGTGTAACTTTATAGTTTTGCTGACATTTATTTATGGACTTACCCACTAACTTATTTATTATACATATGATTTGCTTAATCTTTTATTTATCTACTTACCCACTAACTTATTTATTTATTTATTTATTTATTTATTTATTTATTTATTTATTTATTGTGGTCTTGATTGGTTTATTTATTGCCTATTTTACCTATGGGGGGATTGTGTAACTTTATAGTTTTGCTGACATATTTATTTATGGACTTACCCACTAACTTATTTATTGTACATATGGTTTACTTAATGTTTTATTTATCTACTTACCCACTAACTTATTTATTTAGTGTGATCTTGATTTGTTTCTTGTCCATTTTACCTATTGGGTATTGTTTAACTTTATGGACTTGCAGACACATTTATTTATGGACTTACCCATTAACTTATTTATTGTATATATGGTTTACTTAATGTTATTTATTTACTTACCCACTAAATTATTTATTATTTATTTATTGTGGTCTTGATTGGTTTATTTATTGCCCATTTTACCTATGGGGGGATTGTGTAATTTTATAGCTTTGCTTACATACTTATTTATGGATTTACCCACTAACTTATACATATGATATATTTAATGATTTTGGTTACTTACCCACTAACTTATTTATTCATTTATTTATTTATTGCATATTTTATTTTATTTATTTATTTGGTATCTTGATATGTTTTTCTTATCAGTGCATTGATTGTTATTTATTGAGTTGCTGTCATTTATTTATTTACCCACTAACTTATTCATTGAACAGTTGATCTATTTAATGGTTTATTAATTTACCTACCTACTATCTTTTTTATTTATTTACAATGTTCTTCAATGGTTTACTTACTGCCTTTTACCTATTGGGATTATTTAACATTATGGACTTGTTGACATTTATTTATGGACTTACCCACTAAATCATTTATTGTACATATATATATATATATATATGATGTATGTATTTATTTATTCATTTACTTACCCACTAACTTATTTATTGTATAGTTGATCTATCTTATTTATTTTATTTATTTATATACTTATCCACTAACGTATTTATTTATTGTACATTTGATGTATTAATTATTTTGTTTTCTAACCCACTAACTTATTTATTTACTGCATATTCAACTTATTTATTTACATCTTGATCTGTTTGGCTTTTCTTCTTTCTCAGGGATTGATTGACGTTATTTATTGACTTGCTGTCATATTTATTTATTTACTGACACACTAACTTATTTATTATACATTTGTCTATTTAATTATTTTGCTTACTTACCCACTAACTTATTTATTGCATATTTTATTTATTTATTTGAATCTTTATCAGTTCATTTCTTTTCTCATCTGTCGGTGGATTGAATGACATTTATTAACTTGCTGTTATTTATTTACTGACACACTAACTTATATGTACTCACCCACTAACTTATTTATTCATTTATTTATTCATTTATTTATTTATTTATTGTAGTCTTGAACGGTTTATTGCCATTTTTATCTATTCTGGGTATTGTTTAGCTCTATGGACTTCCTGACAATTATTTGTGGACTTATCCACTAACTTATTTATTGTATATTTCATTTATTTAATGATTCATCGGCTTACTTACCAACTAACTTATTTATTGTATATATTTATTTGCTTACCCACTAACTTATTTATTGTATATTTGATCTATTTAATGATTTTGCTTACTTACCAACTAAATTATTTATTGTATATATTATTTGCTTACCCACTAACTTATTATATATTTGATCTATTTAATGATTTTGCTCACTTACCAACTAACTTATTTATTGTATATACTATTTATATGCTTACCCACTAACTTATTTATTTATTTATTTATTTATTTATGTATTTACCCACTAACTTTTTTATTTTATGTACTTACCTACTAACTTATTTATTTGTTTATTTTAGTCTTGAACGGTTTATTTATTGCCATTTTTATCTATTCTGTGGATTGTTTAGCTCTATGGACTTCCTGACATTTATTTATTTGTGGACTTATCTACTAACTTATTTATTTTACATTTGATCTATTTAATGATTTTGCTTACTTACCAACTAACTTATATTTATTGTTTATATTATTTATTTGCTTACCCACTAACTTATTTATTGTATATTTGATCTATTTAATGATTGATTTGCTTACTTACCAACTAAATTATTTATTGTATATACTATTTATTTGCTTACCCACTAGCTTATTTATTTATTGCATATTTGATTTATTTATTTGCATCTTGATCAGCTCATTGCTTTTCTTATCTGTTGATGGATTGATTGACATTATTTATTTACTTGCTATTATTTATTTACTTACACACTAACTTATTTATTTATGTACTTACCCACTAACTTATTTATTTTATGTACTTACCTACTAATTTATTTATTTATTTATTTATTTATTTATTGCCATTTTTATCTATTTTGTGGATTGTTTAGCTCTATGGACTTCCTGACATTTATTTATTTGTGGACTTATCCACTAACTTATTTATTTTACATTTGATCTATTTAATGATTTTGCTTACTTACCAACTAACTTATTTATTGTGTATACTATTTATTTGCTTACCCACTAACTTATTTATTGTATATTTGATCTATTTAATGATCTTACCCACTAACTTATTGATTGATTTGTGGTCTTGAATGGTTTAATTATTGCCATTTACCTACTGGGATTATTTAACATTATGGACTTGCCGACGTATTTATTGTGGTCTATTTATTGCCTTTATACATATCTGCAGATTGATTGGCTTTATTCACTTGCAGACATATCTATCTATGGTATTATAATCTGTGTACTTGCCAACTAATTTAATTATTGTATATTTGATCTATTTAATGACTGATACTTGTCCAGTAACATTTATTTCTTGCAGTATTTATTTATTACTTATTGTTGTCTTTTCATTGCCATTTTTACCTGTCGATTGATTGATAGACTTGCTGGCTTGTTTACTCATTTAACCATTAACTTACTGTATATTTGATATATTTAATGATTGATTCATTTACTTACCAACTAATGTATTTATTATTATCTTTGATAGTTTTAAAAAAGACTATCAGGAATAATTGAGTTTATTTATTGACTTGCTGTCATCTGTCTATTTATTTATTTAAACACTAGTTTATTTATTATATAGTTGATCTATTTAATGATTTTATTTGCAGAGTAATTATTTATTGCACACTATGGTTTTTTATTTTACTAACTTATTTAAGTTATTTATTTGTTTGGTGTTTGCTAGCCTCTTGATCTGTTTATTCCCTTTCTTGAGTATTGGTGGTGGTATTTATATGCATACTTACTAACTTATTTATTGCACACTTTATTTATTGGCATCTTGATCTGTTCATTGCCCATTTTACCTATCAGGGGATTTATTGACATTAATTAGTTACTTGCTGGCTTATTTATTTATTTTGTTACTTCCCACCCTGCTCATTTATTTATTTGGTTGTTTGTTTATTCTCTTTATGATTTTAATGATGAATTAATTTACTTATTTGTGCACTACCTTATTTATTGTCTTCATCTATGTAATTATTTCATTTACTCACTGTATTTATATACCTATATATAATATATCTTTATTAGCTTCCTGATTTTTAGTTATTGTATTTCTGCTATATTTATTGTCTTCATTTATTTATTGATTGATTTCATCTTTATATATTGGAATGCTGGTATATCTAGTTATTTTTTATTTCCTACTTGATCTATTTATTAGCTCTCTTTCCCAATGATTGATTGTCTATATATTTGCTTGTTTGCATATTTATGTTTCTATATATCACTTTTTGTCTATGTATATATTGTGTTATATTTAATGAGCATTTTATTGGTTAATTTGATTTGCAGGTATTATTTATTTTCTATTTACTGACTTTCTTTCTATTGATTTGAGTTAATAGCTTGCTGGCACATTTATTTTCATTTTTGAAGTGAATTATTTATTTGTTCATTCATCTATTGTCCTGATCTATTTAATGATTAACTTACTTAGTGACTACCTATTGTTTTCTAGGTCTAGTTTATTGGCTTACTGTGATATCGATTAATTTATTGAATGATCAATTGCTTTCTGATCTATTTAATTATTGACTTTCTGGCATTTTATATATTTATTTTATGGTCTTCATCTATTTTTTTGCTTGATTAAGTGACTGGCTTCTTAATCTAGACATAGGTGTGGTCAGTGGATCACATAGTGTTGAAAAATAGCGCAAGAATTTTGCCATTATAGAATCATCTGTAAAATCATCAAAAAAGGTGAGCTCCTGTTTTGTCTCTTCTGGAGGATTCAGTTACCAATTAAAATTGTTATGCATAAATGTCATAAGAAAACTTGGTAAGAACAATGGGTTTTTAATGAGCTATCATTGGTGACAGGTATCAACTTTTTGAATTACATTTGGAAAGGGATGGTTATTTACTGTATTTAGTTCTATGAAACCCTGGATCTCACTGTTACTCTGATACTGGTATGATCAATTTTTGTCTCTGCATTTACTGTTCATTTAAATGTTTATTTAATTATATTTTGATGCTGGGAATTGTGTACTGTCATTATCTTTAGTTTTAAAATGCAGTGTACAGACATTTGTGTGGATTCTTAAATTTTATGGTTCTGTTTATTTTGTTCATCTTTGGTCTTGTAATATAACTCTGTAAAACTCATAATATTCCTGCCTCTGCCTCCCAAGTGTGGTACTACAGTCTTGCATTATTGCATTACTCCCATCTAGCAGATTCATTTATTTAATTATTGAGACAGAGACAGATGCACTGAAAGAATGCATGAATGAGCATTGAGATGAGACATAAGACCTACTGCATCTCACTAGGGAACTAACCATACACTTAGCCTGGACACTTCACATTTTTTTTCAGTGCCGTTAATTTAGCTCAGAATCTTTTTCATGTGAAGGAATTAATGTCACTGAACCATAACTCTATAAACTTTGAGTGTCTTTCTAAAGCAGGCCCCTCACTGTCTTTCCTACCACACCAGTACCAAGTACCCACAACCGCATACCACATTACAATTGTTACCTAGTATTTTAGTAAATACCTTGTCAAAGACCTTGGCTGGATTTATGATGAGCTATGTTTACTGAGCATGATGAAATGAAGCTCAAAGTGATGATTACTCTGAAATCTAGCCAAAGTGTCAGTTTAATGACTTAGGTAACAAAATTAATTTATTCCCAAGGAGACTGGAGCTGTAGATCTTTTCACTATAACAAACTTGGTTTTATACCTATTCATTCCCTGTTGTAAAGTGCCTCCATATTCCCATCCTGCAGTAGCTTTCACCCTGCTTTCCTTCTGCTGTAGAAACCTGAGAAAAACACTGGAAGCTGATGTCTTCCTTCCAGTCATCAAGTGATAATTTCTGGAGCCTGTTCTTAGTCATTCTCAATTTTCCATTCACTATATTGAGATCTTACTAGTAAGATACTCATTGATTTTTTTTTCCTTTGAATGAGATATTTAGAGAATGCTGAGTGTGAATCCAGAGAAATTAGTGTATATTCTCACAATGCATTTCAATAGAGTGTTAGTCTGATAAACATGGTTTAAATTAACTCTGATTCCTGATATTGAGTATGAGTAATTATTTTACAAATATCAGTTAGTTTATTTTCATTTTTGGGCAGTAAGATAACTTATTACTATTTTCAAACACTTGATTTGGCAGAGTCTGGAAGATTACATCTATACTAGGTGTTTTTGTTCCTCTTGAGCTTTGTTTTGTATAGTAGCTACTGCTGTAGTTTTTTTTTTTTTTACTGTGGAAAATTCTCATGTCTTTGTTAGATTTACTTCTGAATGTTTGCAGATCTGCTTGAAGATACAAGTAGATTTTTTACAGTTGTAAAATATACTTTGGTTAAAATTTTTATAACTGATAAAATTTAAATATATCATAACTTATTGGGATAATTTAGTTAACATAGAATTCTAAGATGATTCTTGATAACACATTATCTTACATGGTTCAGAGTCAAACCAGAAAAATAATTTTATTGTACTGTATTTTTTGGTTTATTTAGTAAAAATTAAAAGAAGATGGTATGTGTTAAAGGTTTTTCAAATGAATACTGTAATCAAATAACTTAATATAAGGTAAAATTTCTGTTACTTCCTGGTAAAATCATTTCATAAAGATTATGGAAAGCAGTGAATTTTATGATTATGTTGGAGTGGCTAAGGTTGGTCTGAAACAAGGGGTCATGAGAAGTGCAATTAAATATAAATTGGGAAATTACACTTATGGAGTCATACAAGTATGATTATTTCATGCCATCTTGATCCTAAGATCACAAACCACATGTTTGTTAAAGTGTATAAAAAATATTCTTATAGTTTTAGGCATAAAAATAGACTTTCTAGTTTAAGGCCTCATATTTTTACAATTATTTTAGTTGGCCTTTCAATGAGCACTCACTTGGAAACATTACTATGGAATTTAGTTCAGGATGCTTTATATATAGTAATCATGGTTATGTGTTTGTCAGAGAAGCTTACCCTAATTTGAGTAACGGATCTCTTTGTCATGATAAAATTCATGATGGAACATAGCCCTGTTACAATATCTACGGTTGAATGTACACATCTACATTATAGTAGAATAATGTACCATTTGTTATTTTAACATTATATAGAATATTAAGATGATATTTTGCATTTGAAGATAATTTACTTACTAGAATGAATTTATTGCTTGTTCATGAATTTCTAGACTCGTTTAGGGCCATAGTAAAGGATGTAGTAAATAAGAGAGTACAATTTAAGTGAGATGGTCTATGTCATGGCTTTACCCAAATAAGAAGTAATTTGTGGATGAATCTGAACATCTTTAACTTAATGATAGGAAAGATGTCTATGAACATAAAACACTGCTTTATGCTGTGTTTAAAGAGGTTTGGTTATATAGTGTAGAGACTCTACTCAACACACACGATGAACTAATATGCCATTTAAAAGATCTAGTAAGGTAGATATCTAATGGAAAATTTCTGAACTCTTTTCAAATGTGTTGTATAAAACTTGAATTGTATTGTGCATATTCTAAATATCATTATGATTTAAAACCATAAGTCATGTGTATATATAAAATTATTTTTCTTCGACATTTGTATCACATCTTTATTAACATCATTTATAGGGGTTTTATTACATGAAATATGTGAAATGTAAACATTTCTGCTGTTCTTGATATAAGTGTGATTGTCCCATGTATTGACATGTATGTGAATACAGTTTTATATACGTATTAACTCATGAGTATCTATACTCGATGATATACACTAAAATACAAGATTAGAACTTTTGGTTTCACCAGATTGTTAATATGGTTTCATAAGTGGTATGATAACAGCAATTGTTTTTTCTGTTTGTTCATTGTGAACTGTGAAATGTTAAAGGCCAACATTGTGTTTTTAATTTTGTTCATTGTGAATGGTGAAATGTTAAGTAAGGGCCAACATTGTTATTAATTGGAATTGCTGTATCATACAGTTATAGTTATCAAATACCAGGTTTCTATCAGTGAATCTTCCATGCTTCCATGCATCAGTCATGTTTTTAGAAATTAAGTCAGTGAGCTACATAAGATTTGATCACCATCCCCCTGTTTACATGTTTGTGGGACTTCGCATTATGTAGTGCAGACTTTCTAAATAGTCCAGTCAAATTCTCAACTTGTTTCTGTGTTTGTTTTTATTCATTTTTTAAAACAATCTGACCTGATGGTGTTTAACTACTGCTGAAATAATAGACTAACTGTAGAGTGTCTCAAATTCTTATATTTGTAGAAACACCATCAACTGCCCTATGCACATGGTGTTATTAATACATGTTCAGTCTTAACATTAGAGGTATACTATTTTGTACTTAATTTATATGAGGTTTATTTGTGTGTATATATATGTATATAAATACATTGTGTACATATACAAATAGTTTTATGTATATTCAGATACTTTTACCTATGTATATAATTTTTATTCAATTTTCTGAATGTATTTTACTTTTAAAATTTATAAATTCTTTTTGTGTGTTAATGTAATGTACCAAGCCTATATAATGTGTCAAATGTATGTAGTGAATTTATATTAAAATTTTCAGGAATAGATGTTAACACATGTATTAAGAAAGAATGTGTTTAAGACAGTTGGCCTGTAATAGTGTGATTGTCCCATGTATTTACATGTATGTGAATACAGTTTTATATACATACTAATTAATGAGTATCTACTCAATTAAAACAATAGTAACTAAAATGAAAGATTAGAACTTTTGGTTTCACCAGAGATTATTATATGGTTTCATAAGTGGTATGATAACAGCAATTTTTTTGTTTGTTCATTGTGAATGGTGAAATGTTAAGTAAGGGCCAACATTGTTATTAATTGGAATTGCTGTATCATACAGTTATAGTTATCAAATACCAGGTTTCTATCAGTGAATCTTCCATGCTTCCATGCATCAGTCATGTTTTTAGAAATTAAGTCAGTGAGCTACATAAGATTTGATCACCATCCCCCTGTTTACATGTTTGTGGGACTTCGCATTATGTAGTGCAGACTTTCTAAATAGTCCGGTCAAATTCTCAACTTGTTTCTGTGTTTGTTTTTTATTCATTTTTTTTAAAAAAAAAATCTGACCTCACGGTGTTTAACTGTTGCTGAAATAATAGACTAATTGTAGAGTGTCTCAAATTCTTACATTTGTAGAAACACCATCAACTGCCCTATGCACATGGTGTTATTAATATCTGTTCAGTCTTAACATTAGAGGTATCATAATATTTTGTACTTAATTTATATGAGGTTTATTTGTGTGTATATATATGTATATAGATACATTGTGTACATATACAGATATTTTTATGTATATTCAGATACTTTTACCTATGTATGTAATTTATTCAGTTTTCTGAATGTATTTTACTTTTAAAATTTATAAATTCTTTTTGTGTGTTAAAATGTAATGTACTAAGCCTATATAATGTGTCAAATGTATGTAGTGAATTTATATTAAAATTTTCAGGAATGGATGTTAACACAAGTATTAAGAAAAAAATGTGTTTAAAACAATTGTCCTGTAATAGATTTTAAAATGTATATGGTTTTAGGAAGAGAGAAATTATTTTTGCTGATAAAATATTCATATTTATAGATTTCAGTTAGTGATTCATTTGAGTGGTGTTGAATTATCTAAACATTGTTAAGAAAGGACACTTATGTGTTTACGTATCTCTTATAGAAATGTAAAATACAATATATATTTACAAATATGAGTGTATAGTATACCATGATGTCTTTTCAGTTACTAAATTATGAGTACAACTCAAGCATAAAACTTAAGGTGTCGCTGTTTTTTGAAAATTATGTATACTGTATAAAGAGCATGTACTTTCATTTTATTTTTCTGGCCACAGATATTTGTGTATATTTTTCCAAAAGATACCTCAGAATTATATAGGTATATATCCATGATACCTGGCAAAATGTAACATTGTAAGGAATGAGCTATTTTTCATCAAACAGCTTGTATTTCTACAGGTGTAAATATAATATAAATATCATTGTCTTTTATAATTTATATGATAGTTTCTAAGGGGGAAACATAGAGCCCAGTGTTTCATATTTGTTTGAATGCCAGAGGAGAAAGTTAATCACTATGCATTTTCTACTCCATCCTCCTAGTAGCCTAGTTGACCTTTTTTCCTACTTTTTGTCAAATTTCATGAAGATTTTGTACTACCTCCTAGGACACTGCAAAGTTTTGTATGTGTTTCCTGGTTGCATGACAATATTCAAGACAACTTTGTAAATAATATTGAAATACAGCATTTGAAGGTCTTGTCTGTCTAGACAGATATAGAGTGCCACAGGGTATAATTTTGTGAATACATCATTGGAAACCTTTGCTTCTTTTCATTTCTGGATGTGAAATTTCTGGTTGAGAATTTATCACATTTTATGTTTATTACTTATTGATGGTAGTGTAATAAGATTTAATTTTAACTTTGGCTACTTATCAAGATAATTCATCATTTCCCATAGGATAATTAAGGCTTATTGTACATGTAAGGGCATAAATCTTCATTCTGTGCCTCTAGTAATGATAGACTATTAATGTAAATATTTCTTTCTAGTCATTGTAAGGAACATCTATTAAAAGAGTTTCTTCTACCTCCTTCAATTAATACATTATTATATTCACATTGCATGACAGCTTTCAAGACAAGTTGTAAATAACTGATACATCTTTTCATTTGAAAAATGCATTTTCAGATGAATATTCATAACAAAAGATAAACCTGTAAATATTACATTGTAATCTAACATTAATGAAGCATTGTAGCAAATAC
Organism: Chionomys nivalis; assembly: GCF_950005125.1. Classification (NCBI taxonomy): domain Eukaryota; kingdom Metazoa; phylum Chordata; class Mammalia; order Rodentia; family Cricetidae; genus Chionomys; species Chionomys nivalis. Next base: position 32,266,892 of record NC_080108.1, on the reverse strand, counting down.
TTTTTTCAAGGAAAAAGATAAGTACTACTCAGTGTATTAAGTATAAAATTCTGAGTAAGCTATTTTTGCTTGAGAAAAATTACTCAAAGAAAATTAGTTTTATTTTCATGAAGAAAGATGTATAGTGACAAGTAATTCAAATTTTGAATTAATTTGAGAATTGCTAAAAGCATTGTTTTTTTACTATAACCAAGGCATACTTGTTTTTTCATATGTAATTATATTTTTTCACATACATTATAGTAGTAATGTGTAATGTTTGATTTTTTAACCTGTATTCCAACATTATTTCTAGTTCAGATGAGTTTGCAATCTCAATGCTATTACTAGACACATTTTGTGATAATAATTAGCGTATAACTTTGTAAATTCATCATTTTTTTGTTCTCTGAGATACAGTTTTAATACATAAAAGTTTAAAAATTGTATATATTTTTCATTGGAGATTATTAAAGTTGGATATCTATTGTTCCCTCTGAAGTACTTTAAGAAAAAGTAGGCTGTATGATATATAAGGCAATATTAGTTAAGAAGTTCAGCTGTATGCCGAACACCAACCAGCATCTGCCAAGAGAGACCATGAGGAGCTGCACATCCATTTGAGACATCCTGGGCTAACAAGATACTGTCAGCAGAAAGTATGGAAGCAGAAGAACTGAACCCCTCCCTACAGGAACAGAAGTATAAAGAATATGTATTTTATCATTTCAGTTTCTCAAATTTAATAATACAAGGCCTGTAGCTTAAGATGATTATAACATTTAAAATATTGTGTTTCAATAGAAGTAGGGTTTGTGGTATTGTAATTGAAGAAAAGAACAATTTACATATAGGTACATTTTAGTTTTTCAAACTAAGGTATAATTAAGAATACTAATATGTGGGTGATTGATTTGTTTAAGGTAGACAATGTATATCTGCTTTGAGATTGCCAAATGAAAGCACCTAGAATAAATGAAAAATTTAGGCAGACAGAAAACATGTTCAAGAAGGATGTTAAATTTTTGCTACCTTTAAAGAGAAAGGAGTAAGACAACTTCTGTTTTCGTATGTTTTAAGGCCTTTGCTAATATGCATCTAAACAACAAGAAATAGACTTTTTTCCCCATTAGCTTTGATTGTCAACATCCCGGGAGTGATGGGTTGCCTTATCCCAAAGTTCTCTGTTTGTGAAGAATTTTAGACACTCGAGGATCTCATGTGACAGCAAAGAGTATTGCATTAGCCACGTGAGTATTAAACTGGTTGTATTTCAAGCGATGAACCAATGAGGGAAACTGAGTAAACATTGATAATGGCATTATTCCTCATTAGCTTTTGCATGGCACATTCAGATAGGTTGCAGCAAGTTTTCCTATTTTTGTACATGGACTATAACTCAGGGTAAGAAGCATGCTAAAGTAAAAGCTGAGCCAATAAGCTTAGCCATTCCAATTATATAAGGAAAGACTAGATTATTCCTTCATTGCATGCGTTTGCTTTGCTTCAGGAATCTCAAGTAGGCATTTAGAGATGTGTAGAGGCTGCAAATTTACCAGGAAGAACTTTTAAATAGTGGCAGCATTTAAAGTTAGAGATGGCAGCAACTCCATGCTGCCTGAGACTCCAGAGTCAGGGGAATCTGATGTCTGTGCACAGGGGATTTGAGTTATAGTTGCAGCACCAACCAGATACTACTCAACATTGGGGGCTTCTGATGCCCCTGAAGTCTCCCACACACATAACAAATGGGAACTGAATATAAATATTTTGCAAATAATTAACAGACTCCTCCCCAAAAGTACCAGAATAATGTTCCTTATACTTCTTTATTAACATGTTTTGTACTACCTACTTTATTTTTCAGGAGGTCAGGACAACAGACTTCTTAAATCTACGTTTGTGATCAACATTTGGAGTCGAAGACAAATTACTTTTAAAGCGTTATCTGCAGCCTAGAGGTAAAAAAGGACTTTAATTTTATTAATTTAAGTGTAGCAAACTAATATTCTTTCCAACCTTACTGTTTCCTTACATTTGAATTTTCTTATTTAAAGAAATCATTTTTCCAGCGACTGGTGGAATCTAGCCACATCACCAGTCTTCCTGATACAGTCCTATTAAAATTAACAATTATCTAATAAAAATTATGGTTTTATGCATGTACAGATGGGAATGGGCTTACCTATTTCATTAGTTTTGTGAGTTGGGAAAAACATGTTAATAATGGTCTAGAATAAATGGTTTATCAGTTAAATGTGGATACTGCTGTTATAAAGGTCCTGAGCTTAGTTCTCTGAACCCATGCTTAGTAATATAGAACCATCATATACATGTACATCAAAAAACACCCATACTTAAAATCTCAAATATATATGATCCAAGTATTTCTTTGGTTTTATTGTTGAGTGAATATGGCTGGTGATCACATATGCATAGTCAGAAACCAGAGTGACCAGGATAAGGAGAGTAGATGGGGAAAATGGTTCAATATACAATGTATGATTACTTGAAAATGTTTATGCTTAACAAAGTAGCAAGTTTAATGAATATACAAAATGAAAAATCTTAAGATCAATACTAATGTGCTTATCTATGTTAATAAAATATTTTGAATGACTAATACTCATGGGCCTAATGAATAAGATGTTTTTATATAAACAAAAATGCTTTACTTTATTCTGAATTTCTTCCTTTGTGCTTTCAGGTAGTCACCAAAATGGATAATCATTGTTTCTACAATGTTTCTACAAGATTCCTAATTGTAGAAAGGTCTAGAAGGTGTGGCGTGAATGCTTTTACCAATCATTAAAATTGAACTAGCTATTTGGATAGAGAATGGAAGATGTCTTTGAAGACTTATATATTTAAAGACTTTTACTGTTTCTGATGGACTAACTCAAGAAAAGTATGATGACACTGACATTAACTTCAGCTTTTTCGGCGCTGCTCATAATGACTGCAGGGTAATTTTGAAGCTGATTTAAAGTTCAGTTATAACTGATCATAAATTTATAAAGAACTTTTACCTTGTTTTGCTTTTTCAAATGGTTTGACTTCATAGCATATCCTGAGTTGTACTGAGCTAAAACAGTATTGTATGAAACATTTTTAGTTACTTTTTATTGATTTTTTTTCTTCTTCTCATGTACATTAGATCCATGTATGTCTTTCTTGGGGTCCTCATTGTTTAGGTTCTCTGATATTGTGATTTGTAGGCTTGTTTTCATTGCTTTATGTTTAAATATCACTTATGAGACATGTAGTAATTGTCTTTGTCTGGGTTACCTCATTCAAAATGTTTTCCAGCTCCATCCATTTGCCTGCATATTTCACGATGTCATTTTTTTTTTGTTTAGTACTCCATTGTGTAAATGTACCACATTTTCCTTGTCCATTCTTCATTTGAGGGCCATTTAGGTTGCATGAAGCTTTTTATTACCTTTAAAATTCTGTTACTTTGGGGAGCATTTTTTATAAATACATGAATGCATCTTTCATCTGTTGAGAGAGTAGCTATTTTCTATGTAGCACTGATCCTTGTAAATATGAATCTTATAGCTATTTCATAATTTCTATTGTTTCCATGTACCATGGCAAAGTATATAAAATCTAAATTTGAGTAAGTGTATTTGATTATTTACTAAAATTATAAATATTTAAGTTAACAGTGGTACATGTGTTTGTCGTAATAATATTATAAAGTGCTATTTATTAAATATTATTAAATCATCATGCTATTTCATTATTTGTTATTCTTTTGAGTTTCCATACTGAGTGTCTCTGTCTGTAAACTAGTCATGTATGTTAAATAAAATACTATATGTTTTGTATTTTCTTTGTTTTGTTACTATTTTGTACATAAATAAATACAATCATGTTCTCAAATACAATCATGTTTTCTCATGTGTCATTGGAGTCATTTTTTCTTTTGAAAGCATGTTTATGTTCACACCATTTTTATTTGTGTCATCCCTAATTTCTCATTAGATATTTTCCATTTGTTTTGCCCCATATTAATGTGCTAGACAAAAGTAATATTTATTTTGACTCAAACTTTTACAATCTTACAAATCAAGCATATAGAAACATAATTTGCTGCATGCCTGTTTGTTTTTTCTATTAACTTGTTATTGTGATTTATACTGTCTTACCTATTCTATTGAGCTTAGTCTCCTTTCTCTTTTTCAGAATATTTCCTGTATGTAGATTAAGTAGATTAAGTAGGAGAAAATAGATTAAGTTGAGTCTTCCTATACTACTTCAAGGTATGTCTTCTATCTGTAACTAAATGTTTTCATTACCATATCTACTAATATGTTTTATGGTATATGGAATTTATTTTTACATCCTTTCCCAAATTATGCTTTAGTGCATGTTGGACCTCTAACCTTCAGTAATCTTCCTACCTCTGCATATCCCCGAAATACTATTTAGTATTTTCCAGTGTTTTGATCCCATTCCTGGAGAGGTGTCTAAGTGATTCAAAGTACCTAATGTGCTTGCAGAGTGGGTTCTATTCCCAGCTCCCAACTTAAGTTGTCTCCGGTTGTCGTAGCAAAGCTCCAAAGTATCTATTTCCTCTCTTCTCTATGGGAAGCTGGATTCATGGTCACATATATTACAAGCAAGATTTTTACTTGCACAAAGCCAGTTTACTATAACTTTTTCCTCTGCCCAGCAAGCATGAAATACTGTAGTTGCTCAGGTAGTAAATAATGGAATGTTAATTTTCCCTATCTCGTAGACATCCTGTGTAGTCCCCGAAATAGCACCCGTGATTAATCCCAAAAACATTTCTCAGCTATTTTCATACTTCTTTAAATAGTTAAAATTACCTCCTTCAGTTTTCTGAATCTTGGAAGGAGTGATAATGCCCAGCATCCAAAGGCACTCAAGGTACATTGTTCAGGTATCTCTATGTACAGACTGCTATATGTATGATACAAAAAGATATTTTTCTAACATGAAATAGAAAAAGTGGTTTTTAATCTTAACAGTCATGTCCCCTGGGATTCTTTGTAGCTGGCACCCTGATTTTTTAGCTTGCGTTGTTTACAGCTTTGTAAGACCATACATGGATAAGTTTTTAACACATACCACTTTCCAGCATTGAGATACATGGCTTCTGGGAGCAACATAATCTATGCATTCAAGATCCCTCAAACTATTTGAAAAATTATTCCAGTCTCCTTTCATATGACATGTCCTGTCTTTAATGACAAGACCTATTCTAGCTTTCAAACCTCTCCAGGTATTTCATAGTAAATCACAAAACAAAAAATTCCATGTTTGCATTTTAGTGAAAGAGAAAGTGAGGAATTTGTCTTCCTGGAACTTTATAACATTCTACCGTTACCCGGTAATTATCCTATTCATCAGATAAATGTCAAGGATGTGTCAATTATCTAGTTATTGATGGTAGGGCATCAGAGTATATTTATGCAATTATCTCTGAAGCAGTCTTATTCCAAGGGCTGGCAAAGTTTAGTTCCATGGAAGCTCTCCTCTGTACCTTTCGCTTTTCAGAGAGCACACTGATTTCCTTGTGGTCTCGGTTCTGTATCATATTTTTGATAGGACTGTTTCTTTAAAAGAGTATTTTAATAATCTTATGGTGAAGATGTCCCCCATTTGTTTACTTTAACATCAATTTATTTTGCCATATGCATGCGTAACAGCTTGTCCTTGACTGAATGCACCATACGTGGACATACCTCCTTCCGAAGATTTTTGTTCAGGGAATCAAAGTCATAGTCACTTCCAAGACTGCCAAACCTCCATTTGCCAGGAAAACAGATTAATAATATTTAAGGGTTGTCTCTTAATCATAAAATCAGGAAACAGGCATATTAACACAATAACTATAAGTAGAAAAATGGAAAGGAAAAATATTGGAAAAGTAGTTAACAGGGAAATGAAAGGGAGAGAAAATAAGGATTTCTTGAGTTTTAGTGGTAATGCTTTGCAATCAGATAATTGAATAAATATCCTGTCTTTGGAGGGTAAGGCACAAGTACTCTAAAGAACAGGTACAATGTAATTTAAATAAGAGAAAAATAGTAAGGTTATAGGGGGAAAGAGAAATAAGGAAGGTAAGGAATTTGGAAGAAAGGGGAGAAAAGAAAAAAAGGAAAAAGTATAGGTTAAGAGCAGAACAGGGACCCAGTTACTTTGGGTATTAAAAGTAGATGGGGTAGGTATGGGAAAGAAAGATAGATGGATATATGGGGTATGGAAACTGTGTTATGGTCCCACTCGAGCAGGGAAAAGGTATTAGTGTCCATTTCAAAATAGAAAGATACTCTCTCCTCCAGCAACTACCCACTACCAAAAGCATTTTGGAAGGAAAGCAGCTTAAAGGCTATCCATTCCATCTGAGGTGGTATTTTGGCTGGCTTGATCTTTTGTAAGTAACCCCATCTTTCCTCATTGCAAGCCCACAATACTCTCCACAATCTTGCCTCTTAAATTCTTAAACAATGTCTATGAGTCTTAGTGTTGATGGTGTTAATGTACTTCTACCATGTGAAACTGAGCATCCAATCTTTTTATCCTCATATCTTTAGCATGTTAACAAGTAGTGTATCTCTCCATTAACATCTGACCACTGAGGGAAAAAAAAAGCCAAACCAACCCTTCTGGTGTAAGCTGAGGTCTCCCCAAATCTGTGGGCCTAATCATAAATATTCAAAAGGGAACTTGGCATTATGCTTGTATAGCAAAATAACAATATCCGTTTCTAACCTAGGACTTACGACTTCTTCAACTGTGGGCATTTGAGGAGAATTACAGAGTGACAGGCATTAAATTACCTATAGTGGAATGGACTCCATCCATTCAGAATACAGTAGAGGAAATAGATTCATCAGTCAAAAAATGTTAAATCCAACAAATTCTTCCCACAAAATATCCAGAAAATCTGGGACATCATTAAAAGACCAAAATAATAGGGATAGAAGTCCAGCTCAAAGGCACAGAAAATATATTGAACAAAATCATAGATGAAAACTTTCCCAAACTAAAGAAGGACATGCTTATGAAAGTACCAGAAACGTACAGAACACAATTAGATGGGGCCAAAAAAAGTCCCCTACCACATAATAATCAAAACACTAAAGAGACAGATAAAGAAAGAATATTAAGAAATTCAAAGAGAAAAGGCCAAGTACCATATCAAGGCAGACCTATCAGAAGTACACCCAACTTTTCAATGGAAAATCTGAAAGTCAGAAGGTCTTGGATAGATGTTTTGAAGAAACCAAGAGACCACAGATGCCAGCACAGATTACTATACCCAGCAAAGGTTTCAGTCACCACAGACAGAGAAAACAAGATACTTTCTGTCAAAAATTTTATATGGTATAACTAGCTAGACAATTACTGATGCATATCACTGAGTGTGTCACTAGTACAGGGCTGTGTCTCCACTCACTAAATATCTCTCGCTAGTTAGAACTAGCAAAAGGCCAGAGTGTATGAAGTACAACAATCACTTCCTTAAGTGAATTGAAGCAATTTATGTAGTAAGTCTCATTTGTCTATTTCTATGACAAATATTTGATCTTAAAAGATAGTTATTTGTGTAACAACTGCTCATGTTTCATGGTTGAGCCAGAATAGAGCAACTGTAGCACAATTCCAAATTCTAAGCTGTCATATGTGACAGATGTACTAATCACTATACGTATAGACTTGTGTATGACCTCCAGTTGCAGCAAGGATTGTGTCCTTAGCCCTTATGAGATTCTCACTTATATTTTGTCTTTCCTGCACTACTTGTGCCCTGAAGATCAATTTCTTCCTTGATTGGCTTTGAGAGAAGCAGAGAGACTCTCTAAAAATCATTTTAGAGATTTATTTATACCGTGTTGTTTATTCATAGAGCTTAGGTTTAAAGGAATCAAAAATAGTTTTAATTTATTTGGATGTCTGTTTGTCTATCAATGCCACAACTGTGCAAGTGTTTGAGGAGTAAAGATTTTATTGGATCCTCCTGGAACTTCAGTTGGTGTGAGCTCCCCAACATGGGTACAAGGAACCAAACTTGGGTCCTTCAGAAGAGTAGCAAGTCTTTTCATCTCTGAGCTATCTCTCTAGCGCTCAAATATGTTTTTGTTTGTTTGTTTGCTTGTTTCGTAGATATGTAGTAGAGAGCTTACCTAGTATACATGAGAGCCTGGATTCACTTCTTTGTTTCATACACCTGGTAGTCTAAACACATAATTTTTTTTTTTTTTTTTTTTTTTTGGTTTTTCGAGACAGGGTTTCTCTGTGGCTTTGGAGCCTGTCCTGGAACTAGCTCTGTAGACCAGGCTGGTCTCGAACTCACAGAGATCCACCTGCCTCTGCCTCCCAAGTGCTGGGATTAAAGGCGTGCACCACCATCGCCCGGCAACACATAATGTTTCATGTGCTTGTGTCTGCAGTAGCCTACATAAGCATATACATCTATTTTCTATGGCTCACAAAGAAGTATTGATAAATGGTGCCAATAAGGGTATTGTTGTGTAATAATGAAATACCGTATGGAACAAAGGTTCTATGAGACTCATTGCATATTCTTTTGAATGATCATTCAGTTTTATCATATTAAAACAAAATGTTGGTGGCTATCCCTTCAAGCTGAGTAGATGGGAGGCTGGGAATTCAAGTGGAATTCTATAGAAAGAAAAAATCAGGAGAGGGTAATATTTCATGCTTGCAACTCTAGCACTTATGAGGTTAAATAAGGAAGATGAGTTCAAGTACAGCATGACTGCTTAGTGTGTGTCTGTGGATACAAACCAAAATAGGTTTCAGTGGATGTTTAAATGATAATCAGTGATGTCAGGCTGGAAATATTGATTATTAGTTAAGAGCACATGGTGCTGCTCATTCACAGAACCTATGTGCAGCTCCTAGTACCCACAATGTAGCCCATACTCATCTGTAGCTTCAGTTCCAGGATACCTTATGTACTCTCCAAGCCCTAGGCATGCACAAGCTTCCAAGCAAAGCACTCATATGCATTAAATTGAAATAAATTACAGAAAAAGAATTGGAAAGGGATCTGGAGTGGTAACTTAGCTGATAAGAGCACTTGTTGCTATTGCATGGGACCTAAGTTCAGTTCTAAGCACCTATCTTGGATATTTTCCAATTGCTTATAACACCAGTTGTAGGTGATCCAACACCCTTCCCTGGCATTCATGGGCAATGAACTGATGTACACAAGCATATAGAAAGACAGACACGTATACACAAAATTTGAAAAGTTTAAATAAATGTTGGGATCAGTGTATAGACAAATCTGTCATGCTTTTATATATATATATATTTACTCTAAAGAATCTTTATATAATTCTTATATAATCATTCTTGATTTAAAACAGAACACTATAAAAAGATGACCCATATAAAAACAAATTAATATTACAAATCATGGAAAAAATACAGAGCTGAATGGTGAAATCACAGTAGTTGTCACTAACCAAAGTGTTTTGATAGTAAAAAAATTAAAAATTGCAAAATTACTACAAAGTTGACACACTAATCAAGATTATTTTCCATTTTACCTTAATTACTTATTAGAGACTATTCTTATACATCCCAGGCTGACCTTCAATGAGTTATGTAGCAAAGGATAGCCATTTAACTTTTGATTCCTCTGCCCCTACTTTAGGAGGATTCTGGGATTGCAGTCGTGTATTACAGCACCAGGTCATGTGGTTCTGAGGCTCAAACTCCGTGATTCCTGTGGCTCAACAACTACTCTACCAATTGAACTACTACATCCCTAGCTAAAGGTAAACTTTCATATTTTCATCATTTAGAGCCTGGCATCATAGCCAATCCCCATATTCCCAGTACTCCAGAAGCTGATTTAGGAGGATTACAAGAATGCAAGAGCCGGGCAGTGGTGGCGCACGCCTTTAATCCCAGCACTTGGGAGGCAGAGGCAGGCGGATCTCTGTGAGTTCGAGACCAGCCTGGTCTACAAGTGCTAGTTCCAGGAAAGGCTCCAAAACCACAGAGAAACCCTGTCTCAAAAAACCAAAAAAAAAAAAAAAAAAAAGAAAAAAAAAAGAATGCAAGACCATCGTAAACTATATAACACACATGGTATGGTGACTTCCACCTTCAAACCTAGTGTTCAGGATGCTGAAGCTGAAGAAGCACTGAGAATTCAAAGACAGTCTGAAATACATATTGAGTTCCAGTTTAGGCTGGGATACAGGGTCAGTAGCAATACTAAAAAACTACATAAAATTATAACAATTGGGTACTCCTGGATGTTGTATACGTCAGTCAACAACTTTATGGCTACATTCTTGTCATAGTATGTGCTATTTTGCTTTTATCTTTTTTACAGCTTTACTGTTTTCAATATAAGAAACAAGACTTTAAGCTGAGGAATTTTGGTTCATGCTTACAAGTTCAAATACAGGGAGGCTTATTCAGTTCCATTTTTGACTTAATAGGCTAGGTTACATCCAGAAAACCTCTCGGAAAAAAAATAAGTCATGCTTTTATATACTTTATAGCCTGTTGCTTTCATTTCAATATAAGTCAGTGTTTTTATTTTTGTAGACTTTCTTCTTTGAAAGACCTCACAAGTGTCACTGCATTTGTTGTATTATTTATAACATTTTGTCTAATATTATATTCAATCTAATATGTTTATAATAGCTGAAGATAGCATATATGAACTTGAATTTCATTAAACATACAAAAGATCAGATTGTGAAGTGATTGTCAGACTTAATAGAAATAACTTTTCCTAAATTTTGATTCAGTTTCTACATGAGCATCATATGCATTTTGACTTATTTTATTTGTCTATTATTTCCGTAGAATGCCATTTGCGTCTAATCCAGGAACAGTGTTGAACAACTGTCGTTCCTAGTTCTTCACAACTCAACACAGGGAGGCTGAAGACCTGAGGCCAGGTTGGCAACTCTGAGACCTCTTCTCCACATCTCAACAACAAAAAAGGTGATATTATAATCTTTTATCTGTATATTCAGTAAATTTAAATTTTTTAAGTCTCAATAAATGTATCAGAATAAATCAGTGGTGGATGAATAGAGGAAAACTGGGAAGCAGATAACAGAAGAACAGAAAGATGTACAAACATGTCTCAAAAAGATAATGGGATGTAACTTTGCTTCATGTTGCACAGGGGGGTTATGTTTTAAGTTTAAATTACTGTTCTTAAGCCAGTCAAGATAAAATTTAAGTCAGGCAGCAATCAGGGAGACAGAGGCAGGCCGATCTCTGTGAATTTATGGCTAGCCTGGTGTATAGAGCGAGTTCCAGGACATCCCTGGATACACAGAGAAACTCTGTCAAAGAAATTAATCTACCATTTTTCAATTTAGCCTCAAGCAGATTGATAGGAGAAAGGGAAAAATAGCAAATTCTTTGCCAAAATATTCCACCATGGCCCCTAGTCATGGTGCCAGCATTATTCACCACAAAACCTCCTGATAGACCTCCATAGTCCACATCACCTTCTGAACTATCATCTTCCAAACTTCAACATACACCTTGCTTTCATCACTCAATGACTTTCCATCAAATTCTTACACATTCTTCCAAAACAAGTGTAGTAAGGCCTATCACTGCAATACCTCACCCCCGGTGCCCACTTCTGTCTTAGCTGCTATTTAGTTGCTATGACAAAACATCACAAACAAGGAGAGTTTTCAAAGATGCTGTTCCCTAGAGTCTCACTGTTTCAGAGGGTAAGCCCATGACCATCACGGCAGCAGGCAGTGACTTTTATTCAAAACACTGCACTTTGTATCAGCTGAAGTTGCAAGGAAACTTTTAGGCATTCAGAGACAATAGATATGTATTTGTTTTTGTTTTTCTCAGAGCCAGGGATTCCTCTATGCATCCTGGAAAATATTTCCTTAGAATATTAATGAATATAGTACATATTTTAACCCATTAGTTGCTAACTAAGAACTTACATAGGAAATGTTAGGTCCAAAAATTAGAAACTGATTAAATAGTATAGAAACTATTTATAATAAGAAATAAAATAAGGAAATGAAAATAATCATTTTTAAGGTTTATTTATTAGGTAGTTTTTGCCTGCATGTACGGAGGCATGCCAGAAGAGGTCACCAGATCCCATTATAGATGGTCATGAGCCAACCTGTGGTTGCAGGGAACTGAACTCTGGACTTTTCTTGAAAGAGCAGTCAGTGCTGTTAACTTCTGAATCATCCATCTCTCTAGCCCTGATAACAATCATTTTTTATGGAGTACTTTCTATTGCCTTCAGAATTAGAAGCTGTTTTTATGGAGTTCTCGTAAAAACTCTTTGAGAATGATTTCTATCTGCTGGAAACCACATAATTTTACTTAAAATATACATTTTTGTGCTTTCCCAGGTGGTGACCATCTTGACAAATACACCAAAAGTACCTTCTGAAAAGGCTTTATCTACAGGATCTCCCAAGTACAGTTATTAAATTGATTGTTTCTGGAGTCCCTTATCATCTCACAACTTGCACAGGAGACTTCAACGGAATAGAAACGACCTGCTCTGGGCAAGTAACTGACTGGAATGTTCAGTTCTTTTGCTTTCAGCACATCTCGTATTCTCAGATTGTATGTTACCTATTTTCTCCTTCATATTTCGCTTTTTGAACAGAAGAGACTTTTGTGTGGGGATTGTACAATTAATGTGCACAGATTTTTTTTTTATTATACTTCAGATGGTAATAACGTTTTCGGAGTAATTGAGTTTACCTGCATACCAGTTTTGTTATCATTTGGGAGACGGTTTCTTCCTCCTTTAAACAAGAAATGCAGATTTTAGGCAGGCCCCAAGAAGATTCTCTTCCATACTGTGTTCTCTAGAGGAGGTCCTCTGCTTTACTGACATTAATGACCTGTGTCTGGGGCAGAAGTACAAGTTTCTGTGGTTTGCCTTTTTTTCAATACCCCAACTGCAGACGTCAATGCCATTGAAACTATATGAATATGTAGAGAAATGTAAGCCTTGCACTGATGAGGTGAGACATGGGGCTGCTGTCTTGTAGAATGTGTGGCATCGTCATTTTATTGGTATCACCCATGTCCTTTTAGGTCACTGTATCAAAGACATTTGAATTATTACACTTGTTCCTGCTTAACCTAAGTGAAGTTAATATAGAGTACTTAAAAAAAAGTATTAGTTATTTGCTTCTAGACCATAAGTCATGCTGTTCATTGGGGAATTACTCTCTGCATTTCTCAATATCTTTTAATAGTTGTTAAGTATAAGTAAGAACACTTGCTAAGAGTTTTAAAAGGGTGTGTGCATGTATGTCTTCATGTGAGTATGTTCATGTTAGGTATCTGCAGAGGTCAGAAATGAAAGCAGTCCCCCTAAAGCTGGAGTTAGAGGTGAGCCATGATGGCTCAACCCCCAGATATTTTAAGATTATTTACTAATTCTTTCTTTGAATGAAAGTTGGTGTGGTTTACCAGCACATTATTTAATACGAGCCAGTAAGATGTCTCCCTGGAAAAAGAGATTTCCATCAAAGACCCGATGTATCTCTGGAAGCCAGGTGGGAAAGAATACAGCAGAGAACAGAATACTTAATGGATTTTTTTAATCTCATAAATTTGAGTTCAACTCAAGTCTTCTTACTTAGTATATTATTATGAGGTTTCAGCTGGATTCTTGCCCTCTTGTGTGTTTTTTAATAAGGCCCATTTAGTTTACATGCAGTGGAGTCTTCTTTTTAATACCAAAATTAAATTAATGAATTTCAGTTAGTCATGTTAACGTTTGTTTCTCGTGTTCAGATTGACTTTTATTCTAATCAGCCTCAGTGATAGTACATGAAACAGGAGAAAATAAAACAATTGGTCAGTTTGTGTTAGGGATTACAAAACTTTTTTTTGTAAGCCTCCAGATTTACAGATCCTATTGTGGCAACCAGGAATCTGTCCTTGCGGTGTAATAGTACCCAGGGCTAATTCTTAAACTGCACCCTGGTAAATAGTTGTGGTGAACAGCACTTGGGCCAGATTTGAATTCTAGCAGATGATTTTTGATCTCTTGGTGTACTGTATGATTCATCCAGAGGATCTTTGATAGATTTTGAAACAGAAGATACACAATGCTTTTGCTTGTACTAGATTCTGAATCGTCTACATCAGCAGTTCTCAAGCTGTGGCTTGTGACCCCTTTTGGTATTCAACATTCCTTTAACAGGGGTCATCTAAGACTATTAAAAACACGTATTTATATTATAATTCGTAACAGTAGCCAAATTATTGCAGATATGAATTAGCAACAAAAAATAATTTTATGATTGGGAGGTTACCATAGCATGAGTAACTACATTAAAGGGTCACATTATTAGGAAAATTGAGAAGCACTGAGCTACATATTCAAATATATAGTTGCTGAATGAAATACTTAAGGCTTTTAGTACTTGGTCCTTAATATTTTTTTTTTGCAATTTTTAAAGCTAGGTGTTTTAGTACATTGAAATATCACCATCAACAATGATTAAAGCATTCTCTGGTCGTTCATTCTTGATCTTCTAGCCCCATTCCACAGCTGTGATGAGTTAAGCCTTCATAATATATATGGTAGTTAGTAGCTTTATTATGTTTATGTAAATTGTATGTGGCATTTGTAAATGTATGATCTTTGTATTAATGCTTTTAAACTTTCTTTTTAATATAGCACAGAGGTATTTCCAAACCAGTAGTTTAAGTTTGCAAAAACATGCTTTGCTCTACATGTGATATTGTTGATGAGATTGTACATAATTATATAACTATGAAAATATATTTGGGTTCATAATAATTTTCTAGGTGTGATAATATTATATCATCTTCTATGGTTTCTGTCAATGTTGTGAAATTGCTCTTAAAGGTTATCTGGGCTAAGCCAGAGAAGTGGTATCATGACAGTGCTAATTTTCATAAACGTGTTTACTATGTTTCAAAAACATTTAAATCATAGTCAATCTAATCAGTGAAATCGTGTTTTTAAAACCTAAGCCTACTTTAAATGTTAAGTGGCCAAGATCTTACAAAAATAAGTACGTTTTTAGATGTAAAAAACTCTAAATGTCTCCAAATTTTCCACTTCCTCATAAATCCCTTGAGTATATACTATGGTAATAAGTTTTTTCTTTCTCTTTTATTTTGATAACATTTTTGGGCTGTATGCTCTTTATCTAGTCTTCCTCTCTGCTTTCCTCTCACACATCACTTCCTTTTCTTTTCCTTCCCTTTCCTCTCATCTTATTTCTATTTATTTATGTCATGTAGTTCTCTGAGCTACATATTAGCTGCAGATACGATCTCCTAATTGTCCAATATTTTCCTGCATGTACATTATAAAAGTGTGTGTATGTTCCTTTAAACCTGACTTAAAATATAACAACGTGTCTGACTCTGACGTGTTAGTTTTGCTTCATCATATTGCATTGTATTATACTAATTATATTATCATATTAATTATATCATAAAACTAATTTTAAAGTTAACTAAATTATAAAAATAAATAAGAAAATTGATAAAACTAATTTTTATAAAAAAACAAACTAATATATATATATATATATATATATATATATATATATATATATGTTGTTTTGAGACAAGATCTCCGTATGTAGATCAGACTGCCCTTGTACTTTGTACTCACAGAGCTCCACTGAGCATGCTCTGTTTCTATATTGCTGTATTTAGAGCCTTACATCACCATACCAAGTTGGTCCATTTCTTTAAATTAGAAGGTTTTTTTTGCGACTGTTTATCTTATTTTTCTTATTTAGTTGGTTTTGTTTGTTTGTTTTGCTTGTTTCAGTTTTTGTTCTTTTTTTGAGACAAGGTTTCTCTGAGCAGCCTTGGCTGTCGTGGAGCACTCTTTGTAGACCAGGCTAGCCTAGAATTCACAGAGATCCATCTGCCTCTGCTTTTGGAGTGCTGGGATTAAGGTGTGTGTACCCATTGCCCAGCCATTACTATTTCTATCTCCTTGTTTATTTTCAGTTTCTTAACCTATTGATCTCTTCTTAGTTTAACTTTGGTGGTTTGGAGACATCTAGAAATTCAACCAATTGTTTTAGAGTTTCTAACATAATAAAACATGGGGGTTTTGGTTCTGCTGTTTTTATTTTTCTATTTAAATTTTTTTTTTTAAATTTTACACACTAGCCCCAGTTCCCTCTCCTTCCACTTGTCCTACCCCACCTCCGCCATCCACTCCTCAAAGGAAGTAAGGCCTCACTTGGGGAGTCAACAAAGTCTGGTATACCAGGTTGAGGCAGGACCAAGCCTCTACTCCCCACCCCCATATCAACTCTGAGCAAGGTATCCTGCAATAGGGAATGGATATCAAAAAGTCAGTTCATGAACCCAAAATAAGATGTAGTCTCATTGCCAGCCCCCACCCCCAACAGATTAAGACATATAACTGTCACCCACATTCAGAGGGCTTAGTTCAGTCTTTGCAGGATCCCTAGTTGTCAGTACAGAGTCCATGAGCTCCCACTAGCCTGGGTCAGCTGTCTCTGTGAGTTTCCCAGTCATGATCTTAACCCCTCTTGCTCATATAATCCCTCCTCTCTCTCTTCAAATAAGTTCCAGGAGTTCAGCTAAGTGCTTGGCTGTAGGTCACTGCATCTGCTTCCATTAGTTACTGGATATTGGTTCTATGATGACAACTAAGGTAGTCACTAATCCGATAATAGGAGAAGGCCTGTTTAGGCCCCCTCTCCACTATTGCTGGGCATCTTCGTCGGGATCATCCTTGTGGATACCACGTGTTTTTCAAGTGTTCTCTTATAGTATTCTAAATTTCTTTGGTGCTTGTTATGCTTCCTTGTTCATCTTTGATTCCAGTTATTTGAATCTTCACCTTTCTTCTTTTGCTTAATTTGGAAAAGAGTCCATCAAATTTGCCGGTCTTTTCAAAGAATCTGCTCATAGATTCATTGGTTCCTTATACTTTTATTCTATTTAATTAAGTTCTGCTCTTACTTTTATTATTTCTTGCAATCCACTAAATTTATGTTTGTTTTTTTCTTCTATTTCCAAATTCTTGAACTATGTCATTAAGTCATTTACTTGTGCTGTTTCTGCTTTTTGGTTTTGTTATGTTTTGTTTTGTTGATGGTTGGTCTTACTATATAGCCCTGAATGTCTGGAATTCACTATTTGAGGCTGGTTACCTTTGAACTTACAGAATTCAACTCTGTAACCTTTTTAATGTAGGGTCAAAAAAAATAAATGTAAATAATCAGACCAAAATTAGAGTTAGAAGGAAATAAGAGTGTGGGAGACATTCTTGCTAATTGAGTCAGGAAAATGGTGAGCTGTGTGTCCAGAAAGAAATGGTATTGTGTCGGTCCCTCTCTGTGACTTAGAAATGAGTGGCTATTGTTCAATATGTCAAGATTCATACCATGCAATATATGATTTGTGTGTCTGACCTCTCTTTTTTGTTTTTTTAAATCTTTTTATGGTTTATTTTTTAAAATCTAAAAATTATGAGCTCCTATTGGCAGATATAGTAGTCATTTCAACCTGGAAAAATGAACCCACATATTCTGCCTTTTATCCTTTTTCCTTTGCTATTTGTTTTCTAACAAAACTGTTATTCTAGCCCGATTTATACGTCTATATTTTATTTTTTTTCTAAGAATACTCTGTAGTGAGGCTATGCACAGGACATTGGGAAGACAATGCAGTATCAAAACACAATGCTTTAGAGTGAGTGCCGTTTCAACCTCCATGCTTAACTTCAGATAAACCATTCATCCATCACTTAATGCTATGTGTTTATTGCTGTCTTTGATCTAAGTTTTTTTAATTTATTTGTATTTTTAATTGTGTTTATATATGTGTGTCTATGTGTGGGAATGTAGGTGTGAGTGAATACCTATATAGACAAGAAGAGTGTGTTGAGTCCCCTGAAGCTGAAATACAGGTAGCTCTGAACTAGCCAACAAGGGCATGAAGAACTGATATCAGGTCCTCTACAAGAGGCATCTATTCTCTCACCCGCTGACACTGAATTAAGTTTTTAAACTTACAGATCTCATGCACCAAGGGCATGTCCTGAAAAAAAAAAAAAACTTTGTTTTCATTTTTGTGAATCAGTTCGCTTATTTAGTACTGGAATTCAAATAGTTCTAAAGAAACATCTACTGATTTATGACAGATTAGAATATATTTAACTGAATATCATGGCACATACCTTTAGAGCCAGCACTCCAGAGGCAGGCAGATCTCTGTGAAATTGAGGCCAGCCTGCTCTACACAATAAGTTCCAGAACACCTGGGTCCTCTGAATTGAGAGAATTTGGCTTAAAAAATTAAGAAAATATAAGTTTAAAAATTTTAGATACCATATGACAAAGGAAAAGAGTTTTTGTTTTTCCAAATTATAAGAAATGGTTTTCTATTGGAGATTTTGAAGATACTAGAAAGAACCAGAATATGACCAAATTAGTAGAGTGATACCTACTTTTTTTCAATCGTCTATTGCCTTCTCATAAACTATTCTGATTAAAATTAACATTTTTCCTGATGTTATTATCTTTGAAAAATTTAATGCTTTCAGGTATTTTGAGCAGGAGCAAATTTATCAAAATTATTCCTGCTTATTCATGAGTATCTTTATGAATAATATTTTATGGGATACTATACATATCCTTCCTATATCTAGTGTAGAAGTTCTGGTTTGGGGACATTTTACTGGAGTGGTGTATTTGGGTGGGATCTGTTGAATGGCAGCGAGATATGTAATACAGGTAAGATCTAGATGCCTTAACACAAATGTCTGTTTAGTTTTAGTTGTCTTTGTTTTCACTTCTTATTTCAAATTTTAAACATCTGTGTTCACTGTATGTCTAGTATTTTGCCCATTACCCAAAATGAATACAATGAGCTTCTACTTGACATGGATTATTTTCTTACTGCTCCCTAACTTTACAACTTCCAAAGAAAAGAGTTTGGTTAAGGTTTATTAAATAAACACAATTGTGCAAGGCGGAGTGCAGATAGCTTGTGAACAATGCTATAATACAGACTTTGATTTTGACAGAAATGCAGTGTAACTAAAGGTATGTCGTAATTAATTACAAACAATTGACAGAGTCACAAAGAACATGTAAGATGTGATGATTGTTTCTCTGGAGTCTTTTTTTTATTTAGTGAACTGTTGTATAGTTCTTATTCATTTACAACTCTGTCTTATGACTCACCTAAACCTTTTCAGAGAATTGAGTGTGTCATCACAGAGGACAGTTGGGTTTTCCTTCGGATGTGTTAGTATGGTCAGGGAAATGTTTCGGGGATGTTAAGAACTATTTGACGAATGTGGAAGGGTATTGCTGCTTCCACTGATGTTAACTTTTAAAACAGTTTTGAGAAATTTGAATGGCTAGTTTTGGAAATTGGGTCTTACTCAAAACTTTAGTATTTGTTCTAACATTTTCCAATTTGTACATTTACTTAAATATTCATTCATCGTTTCTGGGAAAACCTAATACATTGCAGCATTTCAAGTTATTTAATTCATCTTTATTGTCTCTCACACTCTGCCTCTCTCTTTTTTTGAATACACACCGGCCCTGTCACTCTGTAGCCAACTGGAAAGTCCTGATTCTTCTTCCCAACTGCTGGGTTACAAATTTGCATTACCATGCTTGCCTCTAAATTTTATTTATTTATTTATTATAATTATGTTTAGTTTTATTTATTATTGGTTTATTTTTGTTTTGGAGGACTGTATTTCACTGTGTAGATCTGGCTGACTTGGAGCTCTCTGTGTAGATCAAGCTGACATGAAACTCACAAAGATCTGCCTGCCTCTGCCTCCAAATATGAGGATTACAAGTAAGGACACAAACCATCTCTCTTTTCTTTCAATATTCCTTTTTTAGTTGACTGTTGAAAGGTGAACATAGGATTATGGTTAGCATTTGTATAGCACTTTAATAGGAATTTCTGCTTTTAGAACTCTGGTGATATTGATTGAAACTCTAAAAATATTTGAATAATAGTTCATCTTGATGACATTTTCCTCCAGATTAAGACTTTCTAGTATCATTTCTATTGCAAAATCCTCATTCACATTGTGTTCCTTCATGTGATTTTTCTTCGTATCATTTGGGTGATGAATTTCTTGGTGGTTGATGATGATCCTTGGACATGAGTCCATGCTTATGTGGACTTTGTGGAGAACAGAAAGTCAGTGTCATAATTTCTGTGTCTGAGTTGTTGGTATAGCAGATGATTGTAAGAGAGGTTTTAGATGGTAAGCATCTTTCTTTTTATTTAAGGTGTTCTTTTCACCTCTGTTGTAATACCCTCACTTGCCTGCTTCTGTTAAAATAATATAGGAAAGGGAGATTATAATGTATACTATTTCTAAGATATATCAATTGTATTTATATTATTTTTAGAATAAATTCCAATTAATAAATATTTGAATCAAACACGCAACTGTGAAGACAAAGCTGTTCATACTAGAAACAGCCTGAATTAGTCTTCTTATAGTTACTGTTATAATTTAGAATTTATCCTTGAAAATATATGTCTGCCTGTCTTTAAGTGGTTGTGTCATATGCCTTTCATTCCAGCACTTGTGACTCAGAGGCAGACAGATCTCTGAGTTCAAGGCCAGCCTGATCTGCAATGTAATTTCCAGGGAAACTAGCATTGCACAAAGAAAACCTGTCTTAAAAAAACTGAAATAAAAAAATGCCCAAAATCAAATGAAACAAAATAAGCAAACATAAAACAAAAACCAACAAAACAACCATAAACCAAAAACAAAACCTTAAGTATTTCAGAGGATTGTATGTATGTATAACAACAATGAACGACAAAATAGTTTATGAATATTGAAAATAGCAAAGGAGGTTTGTGGAAAGACCTTTGAAAGGAAGAAGTAAATGGTGTAATTATACTATAATCTCAAAATATTAGTTAAAAAAGGTTAAAGGAAGAAGTGCAAAGCCATTTTTCCAAGGTTAGCTGACATTGACAACAGTGTCTGTGTAATCATGACTTAGAATAAAGCTCGGGAACTATGGGCCATTACCCATGCCAGCAGGCACTAAAACACCATATTAATATGTGTAGACTATTTAAATCAAACTAGAGTTGCCTTGCTATCCATACCCATCACACTTTCACATATTCATGCACAGTTTTAATTACATGGAGTTATGCTTGAGAATTTCTTAAGCCAGGCCAGAAAAAGGTTTAATTGTAATGATAGAGTTATTTTGAAACTGGGTCTCCTGTATCTCAGGACAGGTTCAAATCCACTGTGAGCTATGGGTGACCTTGAACTTCTAATCATCCTGAATAAACGTCCTTCACATTCAGTTTTAACATTTTAGGTTATAAAGATGTTATACTTACTAAACTAACTTCTTTTGTACTGGGAAAGCAGTGATAGTCATTGTATAGTATTTTGTTTATACTTATTTATTTATATTATTTCAAAGCACGATTTCTTTACTTTGTCCTGGAACTAGTTCTGTAGACCAAGCTGGTCGCAAACTCACAGAGATCCATTTGCTTCTGCCTCCCAGGTAATGGGGTCAAAGGTGTGTGCCAGCACCGCCTAGCCTTATGTAGCATGTCATAACTGTTTAAATAAAATTTTATTTCCATCTGTAGCCTAAGGCCATATATCTACTAATCATTTACTAGAGCATTGAATAAGTTAGAACCTAAAAAATGGTATTAATTCAACCTCATGGTGAAATATATGAGAATCACTTCTCCATTTTATTTTTATAAGAACCTTTTTCAGTTCCTTTATCAGGCAGGTCTCACTTGTAAGAGTAACACATTTGATGATGCATACTATGCATACCATGCACCTAGTTAGCACAATGCAGGAAACTATACAAGTAAAAGCCTGCCTTTAGTTATAGCTGCTAAATTAGCTTTCATAAGTGCAACTACTCCATGATCCTTACTTTAATGGACATTATCTTCTTTTTTTAAACTATTAATCAAATTAATATATAAGTATTATTTCTCAGCATCATTGGTTTCACCCGTGTCCCTTAAAGAGTGACTAAAGCACATTGATTATAGCAAAATTACTAGAGATAAAGCTGATTTAGCCATTTAAAATTAGAGTCAATAATGTATGTAACAAATGGATCATATTTATCCATTTATATTTTATTTTCTAAATTTCTTCATCTCTATGTTGTCTGGCTCTAAAGGTTAGGATAGCAGAGAAAGAAAGAATCTTGAAATGAGAATGTATTAACTTTAAATTAACTTGTAACTAATTCTTATTTTGCCTTCAGTTACTTATTTAAAGTATACTTGGTGTGTATATTTTCTGAAAGGCTCACCTAAATCAATTGGGAAACAAAACATCGTGAGTAAGTGGAAAAGTACATGAATGGTTCATAAAGGAAGTTTAATGGATGGCCACAAACATAAAATACATTCAATTAAGCCAGTCTTCATTACTAAATGATTAACATTGAAAAAAATTGAATCTGAAGCATAAAGGACATGTTAAGAAATGATTTTCCCCTTTCACCTATCAGATTCCCAGAAATACTTAGAAATGAAATTTGAAACAATCTAAATTCCTGATAATGTTTAAAACGTTAATTATGGTAGACATATATGATGAAAATTAGCACATTTTGCTCACCAATTTCATTTTTATGTAATTACTTATAGCCTGTAATTAGAAGTGTAAAATTTATGTAATAGTAAATATTCATCGTAACCAATAATTATGCTTGTAATTATTAGTTTACTTGTCATTAATCATAGTTCATTTATCTTATTGGAATATGTTTAGGCATTATGAAAATGTATCAAATTAATTGATAAAAATCTCAGTTTGAAAAGTTCATTTGTTGCTTAGTACCAGTTATGTCTGAAGCAATGATGTATTTCTTCATATCAAATGTTATATGCATATATTTTTTTGTTGTGGCCAATAAATTAATCTTATAGCAGCGATATTTAAAAATATCCATAGTGATTTCTGGTCATTATTTTGTTCTTATATTTAAATGGGTATATGATTGTTATTTATGTAATTTCCTAAATCCTAAGTATATATATTTATATAAAACACCTTAATTATTGTATTTTTGTATAAAAAGAGCACCAAAGAGATGGTTTAGTATAGATAAAGCCACTTGTTACCAAGATGGACAACCTGAGTCTGGTTTGTCACAAACACACACACACACACACACACACACACACACACATATACACACACAGAATAACATTTTTAATATATTTCATTTAAATTTTTTAAAAAAGAAAACAAACTATTTTCTTACATTTTCTATACCCATCCCAGTTACACTCCCTCCCCTCCTCCCATTCCCTCCACCTCTATCCCCACCCCACCCCCATCCACTCCTCAGAGAGGGTGAGGCACATTGCTTTGGGGAAGGCCCAAGGTTCTCTCTGCTATATCTAGGCTGAGCAAGGTATCCATCCAAAGAGAATGGTTTCCAAAAAGCCAGTATAAGCAGTAGGGATAAATCCTGGTGCCACTACCAGTGGCCCCACAGTTTGCTCTAGCCATACAAATGTCATCCACATTCATAGAGTCTAGTTTGGCCCTATGCTTGTTCCTTCCCATTCTAGCTGGTGTTGGTGAGCTCCTATTATCTCAGGTAAACTGTTTCAGTCAGTGTACCCATCATGGTCATGACCTCTTTGTTCATATTCTCATCTTCCCACTCTTCAACTGGACCTTGGGAGCTGAGTCCAGTGCTCCACCACAGGTCTCTGCCTCTGTTTCCATCAGTTGCTGGATGAAGGTTCTATGGTGACATGTAAGATAGTCATCAATCTGCCTACAGGGCAAGGCCAGTTTCAGGCACCCTCTCCTCTATTGCATAGGGTCTTAGCTGGAGTATCCCTTGTGGATTTCTGGGAATTTCTCTAGAGCCAGGTTTCTTGCTAGCCCCATAATGACTCCCTCAATCAAAATATCTCTTTGCTTGCTCTCATCTCTGTCCTTCCTCCATCTAGTCTATCCTGTTCCTTCAAGTTCTCCTGCCCCTTCTCTTCTCCCATCCTCCTCTTCTTCTTCCCTTTCTTCTACCCCTCCCCATATGCTTCCAATTTTGTCAGGCAATCTTATTTACTTCACCTTTCTGGGTGGATCTATATATGTTTCCATTAGGGTTCACCTTGTTACTTAGCTTCTCTAGGATCATGAACTATAGGCTTGCTATCATTTGCTTTACAGCTAGTATCCACTTATGAGTGAGTACATATCAAGTCCATCTTTCTGGGTCTGGGTTACCTCACAAAGGGTGGATTGTTTTTGTTCCATCCATTTGCATGCAAATTTCAAGATGTCATTGTTTTTACTGCTAAGTAGCACCCCACTATGTAAATGTACCGTATTTTCTTTATCCATTCTTCAGTTGAGGGGCATCTAGGTTGTTCCCAGGTTCTGTCTATTACAAAACATAATTGAACAAATGTCCTTGTAATATGATTGAGCATCCTTTGGATATATGGCCTAGAGTGATATCGCTGTTCCAGAGGTAGGTTGATTCCCAGTTTTCTGAGAAACTGCCATACTGATTTCCAAAGTGGCTGTAAAAGTTTGCATTCCCACCAGTAATGGAGAAGTGTTCCCCTTACTCTTCTCCAGCATAAGCTATCATTGGTGTTTTTGAGCTTAACCATTCTGACTGGTGTAAGATGGTATCTCAGGTTGCTTTGATTTGCATTACTTGATGACTAATGATGTTGAACATTTTCTTAAGTGTTTTTTTTTTGACTATTTGAGATATTCTCTATTTAGGTCTGTACCCCATTTTTAATTGGATTATTTGGGATTTTGATGTCTAATTTCTTGAGTTTTTTATATAATTTGGAGATTAGATCTCTGTCTATTGTGAGGTTGGTGAAGGTCTTTTCCCATTCACTAGGCTGCCTTTTTGTCTTATTGACTATGTCCTTTGCTTTATAGAAGCTTCTCAGTTTCAAGAGGTCCCATTTATTCATTGTTGCCCTCAGTGTCTATGCTGCTAGGGTTATATGTAGGAAGTGGTCTTTTGTGACCATGCATTGAAAGCAACTTCCCACTTTTTCTTCTCTCAAGTTCAATATTGTCAAATTTATATTGAGGTCTTTAATCCATTTGGACTTGAGTTTTGTGCATGGGGATAGATATGGATCTATTTTCATTCTTCTACATGTTGATATCCATTTATGCCAGCCCCATTTGTTGAAGATGTATTCTTCTTTCAACTGTATAATTTTACCTTCTTTGTCAAAAATCAAATGTTCATAGGTGTGTGAATTAATATCTCGGTCTTCAATTTGAGTCCATTGGTCAACTTGTCTGTTTTTATGTTGATACCAAGTTGTTTTCATTACTGTAGCTCTGTAATAGAACTTGACATCAGGGTTTGTGATGCTTTCAAAAGTTCCTTTATTGTGCAGATTTGTCTTGTCTATCCTGGGTTTTTTTCCCCATATGAAGTTGGGTATTGTTCTTTGACACTTTGTAAAGGATTATGTTGGAATATTGATGAGCATTGCATTAAATCTATAGACTGCTTTTGGTAGAATTGACATTATGTTGATTCTATCTATCCAAGAACATGGGAAATCTTTCCATTTTTTGGTATCTTTTTCAATGTTTTTCTTCAAAGACTTAAAGTTCTTGTCAAACAGGCCTTTTATTTCTTTAGTTAATGTTATCCTAAGATATTTTATGTTGTTTGGGCTATTCTGAAGAGTGATATTTCTCTGATTTCTTCGTCAGGTTCTTTATCATTTTTTTATACAGGAGGGCTACTGATTTTTTTTTTAAGTTCCCTGGATATCTTAGGACTGTGAAAATGGTTTCAAACAAGAAGCTGACAAGAAAAAGGTATGAGAGTCCTGGATATGCAAATACAAGGGCCATTTACTTTCTGAGGGAGTTAGATTGTGGCAATACCTTGGCTCCACGCATGCTTTGTCTGCAGTTTGGTGGCTAGGGAAAGAAGTGCTCAGTGATAGGAGGATAGGTGTAGAGAAATACAGAAAGAAACAGAGAGGAGTAAAGAGACAGAGAAAGAGAAAGTAAAGTTGTTTCCCAGACTTAGAAAATATGTAGCACATTTCTGGGAAGGAAGAAGAAATGTGTACCAGGTTGAGATTCTGCCCCACAGTTTTGAAGCTAGAATAAAAGTGAATATTTTAGAAGGGAATTCGGAACATTCAGGATATCCTTGTTGGAGTGTCTTATTGGGACAGATTGGGACTTCTGGGAATGCAGAGAGGGGCAGATGTTAGCAATGAGATTAGGAAGGGAAACGGGAGTAACCCAACCTGGATAAAGCCAAAATTTCCCCAAGAAAGTTTAGAAATAAAGTCACCACTGACTAGGGAGAAAGTAGGTAAGTTCTACAACAGAGAGTCAGATCTGACAGGGACTATAACTCCAGAGTGCAATTGTCCCACTATAATTAGAAATATGCTACCACAAACCTTCTCAGGATCATATTCTGTGGAGACCAACTGGAGTTCAGAGGAAAATGGTCAAAAACATTCAGGGAGGGGAGCCAGAAAGCGACAGAGACACCTGAAAAGTTGATTAGTGTTAATGGCATACCAAAAGAAAACAGAGTCATAAACGCTAAGGCAAAAAATATCATAAAAGTATACTTGATACTTGAGTTTTGTTGTACCTACTAACATGATTGAATTAACGACTGTCTTTACTCAAATGAATCCCAAAGCTAGAAGGACACATATTGTGTTTACTGGTTTTCAAAAGGGTGTAATTCTTCAAGTAAGGCCTATTTGGGGGCCTTAGGGATACATTGGACAAATTGACCTTTGGGTAAGAGACTGCAGTTCAGGACTAACAGGAGACCCCTGCTCATGAGCAGGGGAGTCTGCCATGGCAACTTCTGCTTGCAAGGTTGCATTTCAGGGAACTATAAGACTAGAATGTTACAAGTTGTCTTCGGAGACATTGGCCAAGATGGGAAATATTTATTCTGGGTTCTCACATGTACTCATGTTCCCGGAACATATGTCTTGAACTTGGGCTTCCCATGAAGAGAAAGTGTCATGAATGGTAGACATTCAGAGACAAAGTCAGACGCACACAGAGACAGGGCAAAACTGAGAGACAGAGAGTTAGAAAGGTGTTGTGTTAGACTGCATGAAATCTCTTGTTGTAAAGGCTTATGAGGAAACCTTAGTGCAACTTGACCTCAGGCCCATTGTCTTAGCATGACAGAGGGTTGCAGCTTCCAGTAGTTTTGGCAGCAGGTTGTCAGACCTGGTCAGGAAATAGGAGGCATGGTTTGAACAGTGAACATGGCCAGAGTTGATTCCTAACCTTTGAGCTTGAGGAAACAAGG
Organism: Chionomys nivalis; assembly: GCF_950005125.1. Taxonomy (NCBI): domain Eukaryota; kingdom Metazoa; phylum Chordata; class Mammalia; order Rodentia; family Cricetidae; genus Chionomys; species Chionomys nivalis. Next base: position 32,239,551 of record NC_080108.1, on the reverse strand, counting down.
TGTGGTTGCCCTGGTTAGAGACACTAGTTGGCTGGTGATCAAGTTGACAGATTCAGAGCTGCTCTTCAGAATTTTAGGAAGAAACTGCTTGCTGGTGTTGCAGTACCTGGATGGGTTGGCCAACCAGAAATTTGTTGGTTGACCTAAGAGAGGGAAAAACATCATCTTAAAGGCCATGAAGAGGAAAAGAAAAAACTGATACTCAGAGGCATACTGTGATTTATCTGTCAACTCATGATGGAGACTTTGGGCAGAAAGGAGGGCTTGAAGAGCACTTGTGACCTGATCATCCCATCGAGACCAATCAAACCAACCCCTCCCAGAGCCAATTGCATCATTCCTACTGAAACACTGGCAAGACGAATTTTGCCCACACAGTGTTGCAACTGTAGAACGGGAGCTCATAGTGCACAGAGAATGGCCCAGATTCACATCCCGTGCCTACAGCTGACAGCAAAAGACTGAATCTCCAGGAGTGATATTGCTTAGTGTTAGTGACTTGAAAGAGAATGCCAAAAACCAAGGTAAGCCTGGTTTGATGAATTGCACCCAAATGCTAATCATTCTCTGGTCATGGTGCTGGGGCAAGGGCTGCCAAAACCAGCACTAAGATCTGCTATACAAACAGCAGAATTAGGAACTCATGAGACCCAGAATTTTATGCAGGGAACCATTGCAACATTCTGTTAACAGATGGGGCATGTCTGGATAGTTTTAGGAATTGCCAACATAAAAAAAAAAAAAAAAAAAAGGAGAAATCTAAAATATCTCTATTATAGGGTGCTGCAACCTAAAGGAATAGAAGATGACTCTCACAAAAATATTCTCGGAAAAACAAACAAACAAAAAAAATCAGTCACCCATGTCCATTTGAAGTAGGATACAGACATAAAACCACACCTATGCAGTGTTGACACTTGCAATCCTACTGTGAATCAGAAGGCCAGAAGATCAAGGTAAGGCTGGCATGAATAAACATCATACGCTCATGAATGTCATGTCTTGGAGAGCTGTAAGATGTGCCCATTCGTGCCTCCAGACCTGTCTGCACCCGCCTCTAGCAGACTTAGGTCCTCAAGGTGCTCCCGCCTTCCATGCATGAACCCATTGCAAACTCCCTTTCCCAGATGGGGCACGTCTGGGCAGTTCTCGCACTCCCCAACACCCACCCTGGCTTGAGAGGAGACCTATCTCTGAAAGTCTCTGGGCCAGGATATTCCAGTGTGCTTGGATCGATGATGATTACCAGACAATCATTCCTTGGAAAGCTGAACAAAATGAGTGAAAACTCAGTACCACCGCTCTCATCGAGACTGAGGTCCTGCACCTTGGGTCACCCAGGTCCTCTGGGAGTAGGATACGGGCTTGCCAACCACTCCCCTGCTCCTGCCCTCCTCCAGCACTGGCCTGACTCAGTCCCTCCCAATGGCGAAGGCCTTGTTCTTTCACGGCTCTGCTAGCGGTCATGGGCAACGTTTAGGCAGAATATTGGAGGCTCTCTGGGAATCTTTCCTTGCTCTTGCCTCCTTGAGATCCTGAGAGGGAGAGGCTAGGTGCTCTGGCACCTAGGAGGGCCCTTGCAAACAATGGCAGTCTGTGCAGCTGAAGCAGGTGGAAGAAGTTTCATTCAACATTGTCCGGTCACTGGGAAGTTCAGGCACAGCAGAGAGACCTCCAAGGACGCTGTCAGGTTGGCGGCAGCCCCACAGAGTAGCCGCTGAGAGGGATTCTGAAGTGAAGTGAGCTGCTGCCCAAGGAATGCGACCTGGGACGTGGTTCCTTCAGGCCTATCTGGCCGTGGTCACTTCTGTTGCTTGGAATAAATGGGGAGCTGGATAGATGGAGACAGAGAGAGATTCTGTGGCTTGGTAAACTCAAGGTAATCAGGGAGTGGTCCCAGTTCTATTAGGGCAAAGCCCAAAACTTTGAGGGGATGACAGATTCCATAGACCCCCAACTCCAGTCTCACATTCCACCCAGCTATGTGCTCTCAGACCAGGGGTTCTTGGCAGGAAGTCACTGGCAGAAACAGGAGACTTTCCTACACGTGCATCAAAGAGTTGTGCTGAGGTGTGCCGAAACTGGAAATCGGGAAGCCTTTGGTGGGGGGTAGGCCGTTTGCCTTGACAGTAAGGTTACACATGCATGCTCCTGGTGGAGGACCAATTTGAGAAGGTCCCTTTGTCCGATCCATGAAACTAGGGGTCCTGCCTTGGCTCTGGCCAATCTCAAAGCCAGGACGGTCCAGATTTGTGAATAGCATTCTTCACCAGGGTCGCTTTCTTCTAGAAGGGACTGTTTGGGGTCCAGCCATGGCTCCCATGGCAAAATTCCTTGGGGTGCCAGCTTGTAGTTCAAGCGAGGCTGGCTAGAGAGCCTTACTATTGAGCAGGGGCGTCTGCCAAAGCTGCTTGTGCTTGCAAGGTTGCTTTCCAGGCAATCAGAAGGCTTGGGCCTTGCAAGGTGTCTGGGGTGATGTCCGGTTCTTCTAGTTACCCTTGCGGTACCACAGGAGGTTGCATCTATTACCCCAGTGTTGAGGCTTGCAGTCCAAATTGGAGGATTCTCGAACTCGGCTTGCCATGAAGAGAGACTGTCAGAGGGCGGCAACCAGTCAGAGGCGTAGGTGTCAGAGAAGGAGATAGAGACAGAGATGGTAATGGAGAAAGAGACAGAAAGACAAAGAGACAAGGCCAAAAGGAGAGCGAGAGTTCCAAAGAAAGTGTTGCCTTGCTAGGCTGCATAGCATCTCCTAGAGTGAAGTCCTGTGGGGAAGGCTTAGTGCACTTTGACCTCAGGCCCTTTGCATTAGCAAGAGAGAGGTTTGCAGGTGCCAGTAGCCCTGGCTGTCAGTTTGTCAGACCTGGTCAGGGAATAGGAGGCAAGGTTTGCTCAGGGAACATGTCCAAAGAGAGCTGAGTCCTGAGGCTTGAGCTTGAGTCTGCCAGGCGGGCGTGACCTTGTTAGTGAATCCAGTGAGCTGGTTTCCGGGCTGACTTTAGTCAGAGCAGCCTCTGAGGATATTTATTTATGTATTTATTTATTTATTTATTTATTTATTTATTTATTTATTTTTTGAGTGAGAGACTGCTTGCTGGTGTTGCAGTAGCTGGATGCGTCGGGCGGACAGATATTTGTGGAATGGCTGCAGAGAGGGCCAAATATCACCTTCAAGGCCACGCAGGGTGCCAGGGTCGGGGCAAGCCCTGAGACTTGACCAGTTTGCTGTCGGTCGTCTGGCAAACCATGCTGGAGGGTTTGGGCAGAGCAGGGGAGCTGGCAGAACACTTGTTGCCCGATCGTCCCACTGAGACCCACCAGCCCAAGCCCTCCCAGAGCCAGTGTCATGGCTCCCAGTGTAACGAGGGCCTGTGCTTTTATGTCTTCACAGTGTTGCATCTGTGGCACGCATGGCCACAGGGCAGAGAGAATGGCCCAGCACACCAGGCCACGCCTACGGCTGAGGGCAGCAGACTGAGCCGCCCGCACTCTTGTCCACTGGTGTTGGTGACTTGCAGCAGAAGGCCAGAGGACCAAGGTAAGCATGCCATGAATTGCCAGCACGAGCTGACGATTGTCGGGTCTTGGTGGTGCTGCGAGGTGTGCCCATTCGTGCCTCCAGACCTGTCTGCACCCGCCTCTAGCAGACTTAAGTCCTCAAGGTGCTCCCGCCTTCCAGGCATGGACCCATTGCAACCTCCCTTTCCCAGATGGGGCACGTCTGGGCAGTTCTCGCACTCCCCAACACCCACCCTGGCTTGAGAGGAGACCTACCTCTGAAAGTCTCTGGGCCAGGCCACTCCAGCGTGCTTGGATCGATGATGATTCCCAGTCAATCATTCCTTGGAAAAGCTGAACAAAATGAGTGAAAACTCAGTACCACCGCTCTCATCGAGACTGAGGTCCTGCACCTTGGGTCACCCAGGTCCTCTGGGAGTAGGATACGGGCTTGCCAACCACTCCCCTGCTCCTGCCCTCCTCCAGCACTGGCCTGACTCAGTCCCTCCCGATGGCGATGGCCTTGTTCTTTCACGGCTCTGCTAGCGGTCATGGGCAACGTTTAGGCAGAATATTGGAGGCTCTCTGGGAATCTTTCCTTGCTCTTGCATCCTTGAGATCCTGAGAGGGAGTGGCTAGGTGCTCTGGCTCCTGGAGGGCCCTGGCAAACAATGGCAGTCTGTGTAGCTGAAACAGGTGGAAGAAGGTCCATTCAACATTGTCCCGGTCACTGGGAGGTTCAGGCCCAGCGGGGAGACCTCCAAGGAAGCTGTCAGGTTGGTGGCAGCCCCACAGAGTAGCCGCTGAGAGGGATTCTGAGGTGAAGTGAGCTGCTGCCCAGGGAATGCGACCTGGGACGTGGTTCCTTCAGGCCTATCCGGCCGTGGTCTCTTCTGTTGCTTGGAATCCAATGGGGAGTTGGATAGATGGAGACAGAGAGAGATTCTGTGGCTTGGTACACTCAAGGTACTCAGGGAGTGTTCCCAGTCCTGATAGGGCAAAGCCCAAAACTTTGAGGGGGATGACAGATTCCATAGCCCCCCAACTCCAGTCTCACATTCCACCCAGCTATGTGCTCTCAGACTTGGGGCTCTTGGCAAGAAGTCACTGGCAGAAACAGGAGACTTTCCTACACGTGCATCAAAGAGTTGTGCCGAGTTGTGCCGAGCTGTGCCGAAACTGGAAATCGGGAAGCCTTTGGTGGGGGGTAGGCCGTTTGCCTTGACAGTAAGGTCACACATGCATGGCTCCCGGTGGAGGACCAATTTGAGAAGGTCCCTTTGTCCGATCCATGAAACTAGGGGTCCTGCCTTGGCTCTGGCCAATCTCAAAGCCAGGACGGTCCAGATTTGTGAATAGCATTCTTCACCAGGGTCGCTTTCTTCTAGAAGGGACTGTTTGGGGTCCAGCCATGGCTCCCATGGCAAAATTCCTTGGGGTGCCAGCTTGTAGTTCAAGCGAGGCTGGCTAGAGAGCCTTACTATTGAGCAGGGGCGTCTGCCAAAGCTGCTTGTGCTTGCAAGGTTGCTTTCCAGGCAATCAGAAGGCTTGGGCGTTGCAAGGTGTCTGGGGAGATGTCCGGTTCTTCTGGTTACCCTTGCGGTACCACAGGAGGTTGCATCTATTACCCCAGTGTTGAGGCTTGCAGTCCAAATTGGAGGATTCTCGAACACGGCTTGCCATGAAGAGAGACTGTCAGAGGGCGGCAACCAGTCAGAGGCATCACTGTCAGAGAAGGAGATAGAGACAGAGATGGTAATGGAGAAAGAGACAGAAAGACAAAGAGACAAGGCCAAAAGGAAAGCGAGAGTTCCAAAGAAAGTGTTGCCTTGCTAGGCTGCATAGCATCTCCTAGAGTGAAGTCCTGTGGGGAAGGCTTAGTGCACTTTGACCTCAGGCCCTTTGCATTAGCAAGAGAGAGGTTTGCAGGTGCCAGTAGCCCTGGCTGTCAGTTTGTCAGACCTGGTCAGGGAATAGGAGGCAAGGTTTGCTCAGGGAACATGTCCAAAGAGAGCTGAGTCCTGAGGCTTGAGCTTGAGTCTGCCAGGCGGGCGTGACCTTGTTAGTGAATCCAGTGAGCTGGTTTCCGGGCTGACTTTAGTCAGAGCAGCCTCTGAGGATATTTATTTATTTATTTATTTATTTATTTATTTATTTTTTGAGTGAGAGACTGCTTGCTGGTGTTGCAGTAGCTGCATGCGTCGGGCGGACAGATATTTGTGGAATGGCTGCAGAGAGGGCCAAATATCACCTTCAAGGCCACGCAGGGTGCCAGGGTCGGGGCAAGCCCTGAGACTTGACCAGGTTGCTGTCGGTCGTCTGGCAAACCATGCTGGAGGGTTTGGGCAGAGCAGGGGAGCTGGCAGAACACTTGTTGCCCGATCGTCCCACTGAGACCCACCAGCCCAAGCCCTCCCAGAGCCAGTGTCATGGCTCCCAGTGTAACGAGGGCCTGTGCTTTTATGTCTTCACAGTGTTGCATCTGTGGCACGCATGGCCACAGGGCAGAGAGAATGACCCAGCACACCAGGCCACGCCTACGGCTGAGGGCAGCAGACTGAGCCGCCCGCACTCTTGTCCACTGGTGTTGGTGACTTGCAGCAGAAGGCCAGAGGACCAAGGTAAGCATGCCATGAATTGCCAGCACGAGCTGACGATTGTCGGGTCTTGGTGGTGCTGCGAGGTGTGCCCATTCGTGCCTCCAGACCTGTCTGCACCCGCCTCTAGCAGACTTAGGTCCTCAAGGTGCTCCCGCCTTCCAGGCATGGACCCATTGCAACCTCCCTTTCCCAGATGGGGCACGTCTGGGCAGTTCTCGCACTCCCCAACACCCACCCTGGCTTGAGAGGAGACCTACCTCTGAAAGTCTCTGGGCCAGGCCACTCCAGCGTGCTTGGATCGATGATGATTCCCAGTCAATCATTCCTTGGAAAAGCTGAACAAAATGAGTGAAAACTCAGTACCACCGCTCTCATCGAGACTGAGGTCCTGCACCTTGGGTCACCCAGGTCCTCTGGGAGTAGGATACGGGCTTGCCAACCACTCCCCTGCTCCTGCCCTCCTCCAGCACTGGCCTGACTCAGTCCCTCCCGATGGCGATGGCCTTGTTCTTTCACGGCTCTGCTAGCGGTCATGGGCAACGTTTAGGCAGAATATTGGAGGCTCTCTGGGAATCTTTCCTTGCTCTTGCCTCCTTGAGATCCTGAGAGGGAGTGGCTAGGTGCTCTGGCTCCTGGAGGGCCCTTGCAAACAATGGCAGTCTGTGTAGCTGAAACAGGTGGAAGAAGGTCCATTCAACATTGTCCCGGTCACTGGGAGGTTCAGGCCCAGCGGGGAGACCTCCAAGGAAGCTGTCAGGTTGGTGGCAGCCCCACAGAGTAGCCGCTGAGAGGGATTCTGAGGTGAAGTGAGCTGCTGCCCAGGGAATGCGACCTGGGACGTGGTTCCTTCAGGCCTATCCGGCCGTGGTCTCTTCTGTTGCTTGGAATCCAATGGGGAGTTGGATAGATGGAGACAGAGAGAGATTCTGTGGCTTGGTACACTCAAGGTACTCAGGGAGTGTTCCCAGTCCTGATAGGGCAAAGCCCAAAACTTTGAGGGGGATGACAGATTCCATAGACCCCCAACTCCAGTCTCACATTCCACCCAGCTATGTGCTCTCAGACTTGGGGCTCTTGGCAAGAAGTCACTGGCAGAAACAGGAGACTTTCCTACACGTGCCTCAAAGAGTTGTGCCGAGTTGTGCCGAGCTGTGCCGAAACTGGAAATCGGGAAGCCTTTGGTGGGGGGTAGGCCGTTTGCCTTGACAGTAAGGTCACACATGCATGGCTCCCGGTGGAGGACCAATTTGAGAAGGTCCCTTTGTCCGATCCATGAAACTAGGGGTCCTGCCTTGGCTCTGGCCAATCTCAAAGCCAGGACGGTCCAGATTTGTGAATAGCATTCTTCACCAGGGTCGCTTTCTTCTAGAAGGGACTGTTTGGGGTCCAGCCATGGCTCCCATGGCAAAATTCCTTGGGGTGCCAGCTTGTAGTTCAAGCGAGGCTGGCTAGAGAGCCTTACTATTGAGCAGGGGCGTCTGCCAAAGCTGCTTGTGCTTGCAAGGTTGCTTTCCAGGCAATCAGAAGGCTTGGGCGTTGCAAGGTGTCTGGGGAGATGTCCGGTTCTTCTGGTTACCCTTGCGGTACCACAGGAGGTTGCATCTATTACCCCAGTGTTGAGGCTTGCAGTCCAAATTGGAGGACTCTCGAACTCGGCTTGCCATGAAGAGAGACTGTCAGAGGGCGGCAACCAGTCAGAGGCGTCCCTGTCAGAGAAGGAGATAGAGACAGAGATGGTAATGGAGAAAGAGACAGAAAGACAAAGAGACAAGGCCAAAAGGAGAGCGAGAGTTCAAAAGAAAGTGTTGCCTTGCTAGGCTGCATAGCATCTCCTAGAGTGAAGTCCTGTGGGGAAGGCTTAGTGCACTTTGACCTCAGGCCCTTTGCATTAGCAAGAGAGAGGTTTGCAGGTGCCAGTAGCCCTGGCTGTCAGTTTGTCAGACCTGGTCAGGGAAGAGGAGGCAAGGTTTGCTCAGGGAACATGTCCAAAGAGAGCTGAGTCCTGAGGCTTGAGCTTGAGTCTGCCAGGCGGGCGCGACCTTGTTAGTGAATCCAGTGAGCTGGTTTCCGGGCTGACTTTAGTCAGAGCAGCCTCTGAGGATATTTATTTATTTATTTATTTATTTATTTATTTATTTATTTATTTTTTGAATGAGAGACTGCTTGCTGGTGTTGCAGTAGCTGGATGCGTCGGGCGGACAGATATTTGTGGAATGGCTGCAGAGAGGGCCAAATATCACCTTCAAGGCCACGCAGGGTGCCAGGGTCGGGGCAAGCCCTGAGACTTGACCAGTTTGCTGTCGGTCGTCTGGCAAACCATGCTGGAGGGTTTGGGCAGAGCAGGGGAGCTGGCAGAACACTTGTTGCCCGATCGTCCCACTGAGACCCACCAGCCCAAGCCCTCCCAGAGCCAGTGTCATGGCTCCCAGTGTAACGAGGGCCTGTGCTTTTATGTCTTCACAGTGTTGCATCTGTGGCACGCATGGCCACAGGGCAGAGAGAATGGCCCAGCACCCCAGGCCATGCCTACGGCTGAGGGCAGCAGACTGAGCCGCCCGCACTCTTGTCCACTGGTGTTGGTGACTTGCAGCAGAAGGCCAGAGGACCAAGGTAAGCATGCCATGAATTGCCAGCACGAGCTGACGATTGTCGGGTCTTGGTGGTGCTGCGAGGTGTGCCCATTCGTGCCTCCAGACCTGTCTGCACCCGCCTCTAGCAGACTTAGGTCCTCAAGGTGCTCCCGCCTTCCAGGCATGGACCCATTGCAACCTCCCTTTCCCAGATGGGGCACGTCTGGGCAGTTCTCGCACTCCCCAACACCCACCCTGGCTTGAGAGGAGACCTACCTCTGAAAGTCTCTGGGCCAGGCCACTCCAGCGTGCTTGGATCGATGATGATTCCCAGTCAATCATTCCTTGGAAAAGCTGAACAAAATGAGTGAAAACTCAGTACCACCGCTCTCATCGAGACTGAGGTCCTGCACCTTGGGTCACCCAGGTCCTCTGGGAGTAGGATACGGGCTTGCCAACCACTCCCCTGCTCCTGCCCTCCTCCAGCACTGGCCTGACTCAGTCCCTCCCGATGGCGATGGCCTTGTTCTTTCACGGCTCTGCTAGCGGTCATGGGCAACGTTTAGGCAGAATATTGGAGGCTCTCTGGGAATCTTTCCTTGCTCTTGCCTCCTTGAGATCCTGAGAGGGAGTGGCTAGGTGCTCTGGCTCCTGGAGGGCCCTTGCAAACAATGGCAGTCTGTGTAGCTGAAACAGGTGGAAGAAGGTCCATTCAACATTGTCCCGGTCACTGGGAGGTTCAGGCCCAGCGGGGAGACCTCCAAGGAAGCTGTCAGGTTGGTGGCAGCCCCACAGAGTAGCCGCTGAGAGGGATTCTGAGGTGAAGTGAGCTGCTGCCCAGGGAATGCGACCTGGGACGTGGTTCCTTCAGGCCTATCCGGCCGTGGTCTCTTCTGTTGCTTGGAATCCAATGGGGAGTTGGATAGATGGAGACAGAGAGAGATTCTGTGGCTTGGTACACTCAAGGTACTCAGGGAGTGTTCCCAGTCCTGATAGGGCAAAGCCCAAAACTTTGAGGGGGATGACAGATTCCATAGACCCCCAACTCCAGTCTCACATTCCACCCAGCTATGTGCTCTCAGACTTGGGGCTCTTGGCAAGAAGTCACTGGCAGAAACAGGAGACTTTCCTACACGTGCCTCAAAGAGTTGTGCCGAGTTGTGCCGAGCTGTGCCGAAACTGGAAATCGGGAAGCCTTTGGTGGGGGGTAGGCCGTTTGCCTTGACAGTAGGGTCACACATGCATGGCTCCTGGTGGAGGACCAATTTGAGAAGGTCCCTTTGTCCGATCCATGAAACTAGGGGTCCTGCCTTGGCTCTGGCCAATCTCAAAGCCAGGACGGTCCAGATTTGTGAATAGCATTCTTCACCAGGGTCGCTTTCTTCTAGAAGGGACTGTTTGGGGTCCAGCCATGGCTCCCATGGCAAAATTCCTTGGGGTGCCAGCTTGTAGTTCAAGCAAGGCTGGCTAGAGAGCCTTACTAATTGAGCAGGGGCGTCTGCCAAAGCTGCTTGTGCTTGCAAGGTTGCTTTCCAGGCAATCAGAAGGCTTGGGCGTTGCAAGGTGTCTGGGGAGATGTCCGGTTCTTCTGGTTACCCTTGCGGTACCACAGGAGGTTGCATCTATTACCCCAGTGTTGAGGCTTGCAGTCCAAATTGGAGGATTCTCGAACTCGGCTTGCCATGAAGAGAGACTGTCAGAGGGCGGCAACCAGTCAGAGGCGTCCCTGTCAGAGAAGGAGATAGAGACAGAGATGGTAATGGAGAAAGAGACAGAAAGACAAAGAGACAAGGCCACAAGGAGAGCGAGAGTTCCAAAGAAAGTGTTGCCTTGCTAGGCTGCATAGCATCTCCTAGAGTGAAGTCCTGTGGGGAAGGCTTAGTGCACTTTGACCTCAGGCCCTTTGCATTAGCAAGAGAGAGGTTTGCAGGTGCCAGTAGCCCTGGCTGTCAGTTTGTCAGACCTGGTCAGGGAAGAGGAGGCAAGGTTTGCTCAGGGAACATGTCCAAAGAGAGCTGAGTCCTGAGGCTTGAGCTTGAGTCTGCCAGGCGGGCGCGACCTTGTTAGTGAATCCAGTGAGCTGGTTTCCGGGCTGACTTTAGTCAGAGCAGCCTCTGAGGATATTTATTTATTTATTTATTTATTTATTTATTTATTTATTTTTTGAATGAGAGACTGCTTGCTGGTGTTGCAGTAGCTGGATGCGTCGGGCGGACAGATATTTGTGGAATGGCTGCAGAGAGGGCCAAATATCACCTTCAAGGCCACGCAGGGTGCCAGGGTCGGGGCAAGCCCTGAGACTTGACCAGTTTGCTGTCGGTCGTCTGGCAAACCATGCTGGAGGGTTTGGGCAGAGCAGGGGAGCTGGCAGAACACTTGTTGCCCGATCGTCCCACTGAGACCCACCAGCCCAAGCCCTCCCAGAGCCAGTGTCATGGCTCCCAGTGTAACGAGGGCCTGTGCTTTTATGTCTTCACAGTGTTGCATCTGTGGCACGCATGGCCACAGGGCAGAGAGAATGGCCCAGCACCCCAGGCCATGCCTACGGCTGAGGGCAGCAGACTGAGCCGCCCGCACTCTTGTCCACTGGTGTTGGTGACTTGCAGCAGAAGGCCAGAGGACCAAGGTAAGCATGCCATGAATTGCCAGCACGAGCTGACGATTGTCGGGTCTTGGTGGTGCTGCGAGGTGTGCCCATTCGTGCCTCCAGACCTGTCTGCACCCGCCTCTAGCAGACTTAGGTCCTCAAGGTGCTCCCGCCTTCCAGGCATGGACCCATTGCAACCTCCCTTTCCCAGATGGGGCACGTCTGGGCAGTTCTCGCACTCCCCAACACCCACCCTGGCTTGAGAGGAGACCTACCTCTGAAAGTCTCTGGGCCAGGCCACTCCAGCGTGCTTGGATCGATGATGATTCCCAGTCAATCATTCCTTGGAAAAGCTGAACAAAATGAGTGAAAACTCAGTACCACCGCTCTCATCGAGACTGAGGTCCTGCACCTTGGGTCACCCAGGTCCTCTGGGAGTAGGATACGGGCTTGCCAACCACTCCCCTGCTCCTGCCCTCCTCCAGCACTGGCCTGACTCAGTCCCTCCCGATGGCGATGGCCTTGTTCTTTCACGGCTCTGCTAGCGGTCATGGGCAACGTTTAGGCAGAATATTGGAGGCTCTCTGGGAATCTTTCCTTGCTCTTGCCTCCTTGAGATCCTGAGAGGGAGTGGCTAGGTGCTCTGGCTCCTGGAGGGCCCTTGCAAACAATGGCAGTCTGTGTAGCTGAAACAGGTGGAAGAAGGTCCATTCAACATTGTCCCGGTCACTGGGAGGTTCAGGCCCAGCGGGGAGACCTCCAAGGAAGCTGTCAGGTTGGTGGCAGCCCCACAGAGTAGCCGCTGAGAGGGATTCTGAGGTGAAGTGAGCTGCTGCCCAGGGAATGCGACCTGGGACGTGGTTCCTTCAGGCCTATCCGGCCGTGGTCTCTTCTGTTGCTTGGAATCCAATGGGGAGTTGGATAGATGGAGACAGAGAGAGATTCTGTGGCTTGGTACACTCAAGGTACTCAGGGAGTGTTCCCAGTCCTGATAGGGCAAAGCCCAAAACTTTGAGGGGGATGACAGATTCCATAGACCCCCAACTCCAGTCTCACATTCCACCCAGCTATGTGCTCTCAGACTTGGGGCTCTTGGCAAGAAGTCACTGGCAGAAACAGGAGACTTTCCTACACGTGCCTCAAAGAGTTGTGCCGAGTTGTGCCGAGCTGTGCCGAAACTGGAAATCGGGAAGCCTTTGGTGGGGGGTAGGCCGTTTGCCTTGACAGTAGGGTCACACATGCATGGCTCCTGGTGGAGGACCAATTTGAGAAGGTCCCTTTGTCCGATCCATGAAACTAGGGGTCCTGCCTTGGCTCTGGCCAATCTCAAAGCCAGGACGGTCCAGATTTGTGAATAGCATTCTTCACCAGGGTCGCTTTCTTCTAGAAGGGACTGTTTGGGGTCCAGCCATGGCTCCCATGGCAAAATTCCTTGGGGTGCCAGCTTGTAGTTCAAGCAAGGCTGGCTAGAGAGCCTTACTAATTGAGCAGGGGCGTCTGCCAAAGCTGCTTGTGCTTGCAAGGTTGCTTTCCAGGCAATCAGAAGGCTTGGGCGTTGCAAGGTGTCTGGGGAGATGTCCGGTTCTTCTGGTTACCCTTGCGGTACCACAGGAGGTTGCATCTATTACCCCAGTGTTGAGGCTTGCAGTCCAAATTGGAGGATTCTCGAACTCGGCTTGCCATGAAGAGAGACTGTCAGAGGGCGGCAACCAGTCAGAGGCGTCCCTGTCAGAGAAGGAGATAGAGACAGAGATGGTAATGGAGAAAGAGACAGAAAGACAAAGAGACAAGGCCACAAGGAGAGCGAGAGTTCCAAAGAAAGTGTTGCCTTGCTAGGCTGCATAGCATCTCCTAGAGTGAAGTCCTGTGGGGAAGGCTTAGTGCACTTTGACCTCAGGCCCTTTGCATTAGCAAGAGAGAGGTTTGCAGGTGCCAGTAGCCCTGGCTGTCAGTTTGTCAGACCTGGTCAGGGAAGAGGAGGCAAGGTTTGCTCAGGGAACATGTCCAAAGAGAGCTGAGTCCTGAGGCTTGAGCTTGAGTCTGCCAGGCGGGCGTGACCTTGTTAGTGAATCCAGTGAGCTGGTTTCCGGGCTGACTTTAGTCAGAGCAGCCTCTGAGGATATTTATTTATTTATTTATTTATTTATTTATTTATTTATTTTTTGAATGAGAGACTGCTTGCTGGTGTTGCAGTAGCTGGATGCGTCGGGCGGACAGATATTTGTGGAATGGCTGCAGAGAGGGCCAAATATCACCTTCAAGGCCACGCAGGGTGCCAGGGTCGGGGCAAGCCCTGAGACTTGACCATGTTGCTGTCGGTCGTCTGGCAAACCATGCTGGAGGGTTTGGGCAGAGCAGGGGAGCTGGCAGAACACTTGTTGCCCGATCGTCCCACTGAGACCCACCAGCCCAAGCCCTCCCAGAGCCAGTGTCATGGCTCCCAGTGTAACGAGGGCCTGTGCTTTTATGTCTTCACAGTGTTGCATCTGTGGCACGCATGGCCACAGGGCAGAGAGAATGGCCCAGCACCCCAGGCCATGCCTACGGCTGAGGGCAGCAGACTGAGCCGCCCGCACTCTTGTCCACTGGTGTTGGTGACTTGCAGCAGAAGGCCAGAGGACCAAGGTAAGCATGCCATGAATTGCCAGCACGAGCTGACGATTGTCGGGTCTTGGTGGTGCTGCGAGGTGTGCCCATTCGTGCCTCCAGACCTGTCTGCACCCGCCTCTAGCAGACTTAGGTCCTCAAGGTGCTCCCGCCTTCCAGGCATGGACCCATTGCAACCTCCCTTTCCCAGATGGGGCACGTCTGGGCAGTTCTCGCACTCCCCAACACCCACCCTGGCTTGAGAGGAGACCTACCTCTGAAAGTCTCTGGGCCAGGCCACTCCAGCGTGCTTGGATCGATGATGATTCCCAGTCAATCATTCCTTGGAAAAGCTGAACAAAATGAGTGAAAACTCAGTACCACCGCTCTCATCGAGACTGAGGTCCTGCACCTTGGGTCACCCAGGTCCTCTGGGAGTAGGATACGGGCTTGCCAACCACTCCCCTGCTCCTGCCCTCCTCCAGCACTGGCCTGACTCAGTCCCTCCCGATGGCGATGGCCTTGTTCTTTCACGGCTCTGCTAGCGGTCATGGGCAACGTTTAGGCAGAATATTGGAGGCTCTCTGGGAATCTTTCCTTGCTCTTGCCTCCTTGAGATCCTGAGAGGGAGTGGCTAGGTGCTCTGGCTCCTGGAGGGCCCTTGCAAACAATGGCAGTCTGTGTAGCTGAAACAGGTGGAAGAAGGTCCATTCAACATTGTCCCGGTCACTGGGAGGTTCAGGCCCAGCGGGGAGACCTCCAAGGAAGCTGTCAGGTTGGTGGCAGCCCCACAGAGTAGCCGCTGAGAGGGATTCTGAGGTGAAGTGAGCTGCTGCCCAGGGAATGCGACCTGGGACGTGGTTCCTTCAGGCCTATCCGGCCGTGGTCTCTTCTGTTGCTTGGAATCCAATGGGGAGTTGGATAGATGGAGACAGAGAGAGATTCTGTGGCTTGGTACACTCAAGGTACTCAGGGAGTGTTCCCAGTCCTGATAGGGCAAAGCCCAAAACTTTGAGGGGGATGACAGATTCCATAGACCCCCAACTCCAGTCTCACATTCCACCCAGCTATGTGCTCTCAGACTTGGGGCTCTTGGCAAGAAGTCACTGGCAGAAACAGGAGACTTTCCTACACGTGCCTCAAAGAGTTGTGCTGAGTTGTGCCGAGCTGTGCCGAAACTGGAAATCGGGAAGCCTTTGGTGGGGGGTAGGCCGTTTGCCTTGACAGTAAGGTCACACATGCATGGCTCCCGGTGGAGGACCAATTTGAGAAGGTCCCTTTGTCCGATCCATGAAACTAGGGGTCCTGCCTTGGCTCTGGCCAATCTCAAAGCCAGGACGGTCCAGATTTGTGAATAGCATTCTTCACCAGGGTCGCTTTCTTCTAGAAGGGACTGTTTGGGGTCCAGCCATGGCTCCCATGGCAAAATTCCTTGGGGTGCCAGCTTGTAGTTCAAGCGAGGCTGGCTAGAGAGCCTTACTATTGAGCAGGGGCGTCTGCCAAAGCTGCTTGTGCTTGCAAGGTTGCTTTCCAGGCAATCAGAAGGCTTGGGCGTTGCAAGGTGTCTGGGGAGATGTCCGGTTCTTCTGGTTACCCTTGCGGTACCACAGGAGGTTGCATCTATTACCCCAGTGTTGAGGCTTGCAGTCCAAATTGGAGGATTCTCGAACTCGGCTTGCCATGAAGAGCGACTGTCAGAAGGCGGCAACCAGTCTGAGGCGTCCCTGTCAGAGAAGGAGATAGAGACAGAGATGGTAATGGAGAAAGAGACAGAAAGACAAAGAGACAAGGCCAAAAGGAGAGCGAGAGTTCCAAAGAAAGTGTTGCCTTGCTAGGCTGCATAGCATCTCCTAGAGTGAAGTCCTGTGGGGAAGGCTTAGTGCACTTTGACCTCAGGCCCTTTGCATTAGCAAGAGAGAGGTTTGCAGGTGCCAGTAGCCCTGGCTGTCAGTTTGTCAGACCTGGTCAGGGAATAGGAGGCAAGGTTTGCTCAGGGAACATGTCCAAAGAGAGCTGAGTCCTGAGGCTTGAGCTTGAGTCTGCCAGGCGGGCGCGACCTTGTTAGTGAATCCAGTGAGCTGGTTTCCGGGCTGACTTTAGTCAGAGCAGCCTCTGAGGATATTTATTTATTTATTTATTTATTTTTTGAGTGAGAGACTGCTTGCTGGTGTTGCAGTAGCTGGATGCGTCGGGCGGACAGATATTTGTGGAATGGCTGCAGAGAGGGCCAAATATCACCTTCAAGGCCACGCAGGGTGCCAGGGTCGGGGCAAGCCCTGAGACTTGACCAGTTTGCTGTCGGTCGTCTGGCAAACCATGCTGGAGGGTTTGGGCAGAGCAGGGGAGCTGGCAGAACACTTGTTGCCCGATCGTCCCACTGAGACCCACCAGCCCAAGCCCTCCCAGAGCCAGTGTCATGGCTCCCAGTGTAACGAGGGCCTGTGCTTTTATGTCTTCACAGTGTTGCATCTGTGGCACGCATGGCCACAGGGCAGAGAGAATGGCCCAGCACCCCAGGCCATGCCTAAGGCTGAGGGCAGCTGACTGAGCCGCCCGCACTCTTGTCCACTGGTGTTGGTGACTTGCAGCAGAAGGCCAGAGGACCAAGGTAAGCATGCCATGAATTGCCAGCACGAGCTGACGATTGTCGGGTCTTGGTGGTGCTGCGAGGTGTGCCCATTCGTGCCTCCAGACCTGTCTGCACCCGCCTCTAGCAGACTTAGGTCCTCAAGGTGCTCCCGCCTTCCAGGCATGGACCCATTGCAACCTCCCTTTCCCAGATGGGGCACGTCTGGGCAGTTCTCGCACTCCCCAACACCCACCCTGGCTTGAGAGGAGACCTACCTCTGAAAGTCTCTGGGCCAGGCCACTCCAGCGTGCTTGGATCGATGATGATTCCCAGTCAATCATTCCTTGGAAAAGCTGAACAAAATGAGTGAAAACTCAGTACCACCGCTCTCATCGAGACTGAGGTCCTGCACCTTGGGTCACCCAGGTCCTCTGGGAGTAGGATACGGGCTTGCCAACCACTCCCCTGCTCCTGCCCTCCTCCAGCACTGGCCTGACTCAGTCCCTCCCGATGGCGATGGCCTTGTTCTTTCACGGCTCTGCTAGCGGTCATGGGCAACGTTTAGGCAGAATATTGGAGGCTCTCTGGGAATCTTTCCTTGCTCTTGCCTCCTTGAGATCCTGAGAGGGAGTGGCTAGGTGCTCTGGCTCCTGGAGGGCCCTTGCAAACAATGGCAGTCTGTGTAGCTGAAACAGGTGGAAGAAGGTCCATTCAACATTGTCCCGGTCACTGGGAGGTTCAGGCCCAGCGGGGAGACCTCCAAGGAAGCTGTCAGGTTGGTGGCAGCCCCACAGAGTAGCCGCTGAGAGGGATTCGAGGTGAAGTGAGCTGCCGCCCAGGGAATGCGACCTGGGACGTGGTTCCTTCAGGCCTATCCGGCCGTGGTCTCTTCTGTTGCTTGGAATCCAATGGGGAGTTGGATAGATGGAGACAGAGAGAGATTCTGTGGCTTGGTACACTCAAGGTACTCAGGGAGTGTTCCCAGTCCTGATAGGGCAAAGCCCAAAACTTTGAGGGGGATGACAGATTCCATAGACCCCCAACTCCAGTCTCACATTCCACCCAGCTATGTGCTCTCAGACTTGGGGCTCTTGGCAAGAAGTCACTGGCAGAAACAGGAGACTTTCCTACACGTGCCTCAAAGAGTTGTGCCGAGTTGTGCCGAGCTGTGCCGAAACTGGAAATCGGGAAGCCTTTGGTGGGGGGTAGGCCGTTTGCCTTGACAGTAGGGTCACACATGCATGGCTCCTGGTGGAAGGCCAATTTGAGAAGGTCCCTTTGTCCGATCCATGAAACTAGGGGTCCTGCCTTGGCTCTGGCCAATCTCAAAGCCAGGACGGTCCAGATTTGTGAATAGCATTCTTCACCAGGGTCGCTTTCTTCTAGAAGGGACTGTTTGGGGTCCAGCCATGGCTCCCATGGCAAAATTCCTTGGGGTGCCAGCTTGTAGTTCAAGCGAGGCTGGCTAGAGAGCCTTACTATTGAGCAGGGGCGTCTGCCAAAGCTGCTTGTGCTTGCAAGGTTGCTTTCCAGGCAATCAGAAGGCTTGGGCGTTGCAAGGTGTCTGGGGAGATGTCCGGTTCTTCTGGTTACCCTTGCGGTACCACAGGAGGTTGCATCTATTACCCCAGTGTTGAGGCTTGCAGTCCAAATTGGAGGATTCTCGAACTCGGCTTGCCATGAAGAGCGACTGTCAGAAGGCGGCAACCAGTCTGAGGCGTCCCTGTCAGAGAAGGAGATAGAGACAGAGATGGTAATGGAGAAAGAGACAGAAAGACAAAGAGACAAGGCCAAAAGGAGAGCGAGAGTTCCAAAGAAAGTGTTGCCTTGCTAGGCTGCATAGCATCTCCTAGAGTGAAGTCCTGTGGGGAAGGCTTAGTGCACTTTGACCTCAGGCCCTTTGCATTAGCAAGAGAGAGGTTTGCAGGTGCCAGTAGCCCTGGCTGTCAGTTTGTCAGACCTGGTCAGGGAATAGGAGGCAAGGTTTGCTCAGGGAACATGTCCAAAGAGAGCTGAGTCCTGAGGCTTGAGCTTGAGTCTGCCAGGCGGGCGCGACCTTGTTAGTGAATCCAGTGAGCTGGTTTCCGGGCTGACTTTAGTCAGAGCAGCCTCTGAGGATATTTATTTATTTATTTATTTATTTATTTATTTATTTATTTATTTTTTGAGTGAGAGACTGCTTGCTGGTGTTGCAGTAGCTGGATGCGTCGGGCGGACAGATATTTGTGGAATGGCTGCAGAGAGGGCCAAATATCACCTTCAAGGCCACGCAGGGTGCCAGGGTCGGGGCAAGCCCTGAGACTTGACCAGGTTGCTGTCGGTCGTCTGGCAAACCATGCTGGAGGGTTTGGGCAGAGCAGGGGAGCTGGCAGAACACTTGTTGCCCGATCGTCCCACTCAGACCCACCAGCCCAAGCCCTCCCAGAGCCAGTGTCATGGCTCCCAGTGTAACGAGGGCCTGTGCTTTTATGTCTTCACAGTGTTTCATCTGTGGCACGCATGGCCACAGGGCAGAGAGAATGGCCCAGCACACCAGGCCACGCCTACGGCTGAGGGCAGCAGACTGAGCCGCACGCACTCTTGTCCACTGGTGTTGGTGACTTGCAGCAGAAGGCCAGAGGACCAAGGTAAGCATGCCATGAATTGCCAGCACGAGCTGACGATTGTCGGGTCTTGGTGGTGCTGCGAGGTGTGCCCATTCGTGCCTCCAGACCTGTCTGCACCCGCCTCTAGCAGACTTAGGTCCTCAAGGTGCTCCCGCCTTCCAGGCATGGACCCATTGCAACCTCCCTTTCCCAGATGGGGCACGTCTGGGCAGTTCTCGCACTCCCCAACACCCACCCTGGCTTGAGAGGAGACCTACCTCTGAAAGTCTCTGGGCCAGGCCACTCCAGCGTGCTTGGATCGATGATGATTCCCAGTCAATCATTCCTTGGAAAAGCTGAACAAAATGAGTGAAAACTCAGTACCACCGCTCTCATCGAGACTGAGGTCCTGCACCTTGGGTCACCCAGGTCCTCTGGGAGTAGGATACGGGCTTGCCAACCACTCCCCTGCTCCTGCCCTCCTCCAGCACTGGCCTGACTCAGTCCCTCCCGATGGCGATGGCCTTGTTCTTTCACGGCTCTGCTAGCGGTCATGGGCAACGTTTAGGCAGAATATTGGAGGCTCTCTGGGAATCTTTCCTTGCTCTTGCCTCCTTGAGATCCTGAGAGGGAGTGGCTAGGTGCTCTGGCTCCTGGAGGGCCCTTGCAAACAATGGCAGTCTGTGTAGCTGAAACAGGTGGAAGAAGGTCCATTCAACATTGTCCCGGTCACTGGGAGGTTCAGGCCCAGCGGGGAGACCTCCAAGGAAGCTGTCAGGTTGGTGGCAGCCCCAAAGAGTAGCCGCTGAGAGGGATTCTGAGGTGAAGTGAGCTGCTGCCCAGGGAATGCGACCTGGGACGTGGTTCCTTCAGGCCTATCCGGCCGTGGTCTCTTCTGTTGCTTGGAATCCAATGGGGAGTTGGATAGATGGAGACAGAGAGAGATTCTGTGGCTTGGTACACTCAAGGTACTCAGGGAGTGTTCCCAGTCCTGATAGGGCAAAGCCCAAAACTTTGAGGGGGATGACAGATTCCATAGACCCCCAACTCCAGTCTCACATTCCACCCAGCTATGTGCTCTCAGACTTGGGGCTCTTGGCAAGAAGTCACTGGCAGAAACAGGAGACTTTCCTACACGTGCCTCAAAGAGTTGTGCTGAGTTGTGCCGAGCTGTGCCGAAACTGGAAATCGGGAAGCCTTTGGTGGGGGGTAGGCCGTTTGCCTTGACAGTAGGGTCACACATGCATGGCTCCTGGTGGAGGACCAATTTGAGAAGGTCCCTTTGTCCGATCCATGAAACTAGGGGTCCTGCCTTGGCTCTGGCCAATCTCAAAGCCAGGACGGTCCAGATTTGTGAATAGCATTCTTCACCAGGGTCGCTTTCTTCTAGAAGGGACTGTTTGGGGTCCAGCCATGGCTCCCATGGCAAAATTCCTTGGGGTGCCAGCTTGTAGTTCAAGCGAGGCTGGCTAGAGAGCCTTACTATTGAGCAGGGGCGTCTGCCAAAGCTGCTTGTGCTTGCAAGGTTGCTTTCCAGGCAATCAGAAGGCTTGGGCGTTGCAAGGTGTCTGGGGAGATGTCCGGTTCTTCTGGTTACCCTTGCGGTACCACAGGAGGTTGCATCTATTACCCCAGTGTTGAGGCTTGCAGTCCAAATTGGAGGATTCTCGAACTCGGCTTGCCATGAAGAGAGACTGTCAGAGGGCGGCAACCAGTCAGAGGCGTCCCTGTCAGAGAAGGAGATAGAGACAGAGATGGTAATGGAGAAAGAGACAGAAAGACAAAGAGACAAGGCCAAAAGGAGAGCGAGAGTTCCAAAGAAAGTGTTGCCTTGCTAGGCTGCATAGCATCTCCTAGAGTGAAGTCCTGTGGGGAAGGCTTAGTGCACTTTGACCTCAGGCCCTTTGCATTAGCAAGAGAGAGGTTTGCAGGTGCCAGTAGCCCTGGCTGTCAGTTTGTCAGACCTGGTCAGGGAATAGGAGGCAAGGTTTGCTCAGGGAACATGTCCAAAGAGAGCTGAGTCCTGAGGCTTGAGCTTGAGTCTGCCAGGCGGGCGTGACCTTGTTAGTGAATCCAGTGAGCTGGTTTCCGGGCTGACTTTAGTCAGAGCAGCCTCTGAGGATATTTATTTATTTATTTATTTATTTATTTATTTATTTATTTATTTTTTGAGTGAGAGACTGTTTGCTGGTGTTGCAGTAGCTGGATGCGTCGGGCGGACAGATATTTGTGGAATGGCTGCAGAGAGGGCCAAATATCACCTTCAAGGCCACGCAGGGTGCCAGGGTCGGGGCAAGCCCTGAGACTTGACCAGGTTGCTGTCGGTCGTCTGGCAAACCATGCTGGAGGGTTTGGGCAGAGCAGGGGAGCTGGCAGAACACTTGTTGCCCGATCGTCCCACTGAGACCCACCAGCCCAAGCCCTCCCAGAGCCAGTGTCATGGCTCCCAGTGTAACGAGGGCCTGTGCTTTTATGTCTTCACAGTGTTGCATCTGTGGCACGCATGGCCACAGGGCAGAGAGAATGGCCCAGCACCCCAGGCCATGCCTACGGCTGAGGGCAGCAGACTGAGCCGCCCGCACTCTTGTCCACTGGTGTTGGTGACTTGCAGCAGAAGGCCAGAGGACCAAGGTAAGCATGCCATGAATTGCCAGCACGAGCTGACGATTGTCGGGTCTTGGTGGTGCTGCGAGGTGTGCCCATTCGTGCCTCCAGACCTGTCTGCACCCGCCTCTAGCAGACTTAGGTCCTCAAGGTGCTCCCGCCTTCCAGGCATGGACCCATTGCAACCTCCCTTTCCCAGATGGGGCACGTCTGGGCAGTTCTCGCACTCCCCAACACCCACCCTGGCTTGAGAGGAGACCTACCTCTGAAAGTCTCTGGGCCAGGCCACTCCAGCGTGCTTGGATCGATGATGATTCCCAGTCAATCATTCCTTGGAAAAGCTGAACAAAATGAGTGAAAACTCAGTACCACCGCTCTCATCGAGACTGAGGTCCTGCACCTTGGGTCACCCAGGTCCTCTGGGAGTAGGATACGGGCTTGCCAACCACTCCCCTGCTCCTGCCCTCCTCCAGCACTGGCCTGACTCAGTCCCTCCCGATGGCGATGGCCTTGTTCTTTCACGGCTCTGCTAGCGGTCATGGGCAACGTTTAGGCAGAATATTGGAGGCTCTCTGGGAATCTTTCCTTGCTCTTGCCTCCTTGAGATCCTGAGAGGGAGTGGCTAGGTGCTCTGGCTCCTGGAGGGCCCTTGCAAACAATGGCAGTCTGTGTAGCTGAAACAGGTGGAAGAAGGTCCATTCAACATTGTCCCGGTCACTGGGAGGTTCAGGCCCAGCGGGGAGACCTCCAAGGAAGCTGTCAGGTTGGTGGCAGCCCCACAGAGTAGCCGCTGAGAGGGATTCTGAGGTGAAGTGAGCTGCTGCCCAGGGAATGCGACCTGGGACGTGGTTCCTTCAGGCCTATCCGGCCGTGGTCTCTTCTGTTGCTTGGAATCCAATGGGGAGTTGGATAGATGGAGACAGAGAGAGATTCTGTGGCTTGGTACACTCAAGGTACTCAGGGAGTGTTCCCAGTCCTGATAGGGCAAAGCCCAAAACTTTGAGGGGGATGACAGATTCCATAGCCCCCCAACTCCAGTCTCACATTCCACCCAGCTATGTGCTCTCAGACTTGGGGCTCTTGGCAAGAAGTCACTGGCAGAAACAGGAGACTTTCCTACACGTGCCTCAAAGAGTTGTGCCGAGTTGTGCCGAGCTGTGCCGAAACTGGAAATCGGGAAGCCTTTGGTGGGGGGTAGGCCGTTTGCCTTGACAGTAGGGTCACACATGCATGGCTCCTGGTGGAGGACCAATTTGAGAAGGTCCCTTTGTCCGATCCATGAAACTAGGGGTCCTGCCTTGGCTCTGGCCAATCTCAAAGCCAGGACGGTCCAGATTTGTGAATAGCATTCTTCACCAGGGTCGCTTTCTTCTAGAAGGGACTGTTTGGGGTCCAGCCATGGCTCCCATGGCAAAATTCCTTGGGGTGCCAGCTTGTAGTTCAAGCGAGGCTGGCTAGAGAGCCTTACTATTGAGCAGGGGCGTCTGCCAAAGCTGCTTGTGCTTGCAAGGTTGCTTTCCAGGCAATCAGAAGGCTTGGGCGTTGCAAGGTGTCTGGGGAGATGTCCGGTTCTTCTGGTTACCCTTGCGGTACCACAGGAGGTTGCATCTATTACCCCAGTGTTGAGGCTTGCAGTCCAAATTGGAGGATTCTCGAACTCGGCTTGCCATGAAGAGAGACTGTCAGAGGGCGGCAACCAGTCAGAGGCGTCCCTGTCAGAGAAGGAGATAGAGACAGAGATGGTAATGGAGAAAGAGACAGAAAGACAAAGAGACAAGGCCAAAAGGAGAGCGAGAGTTCCAAAGAAAGTGTTGCCTTGCTAGGCTGCATAGCATCTCCTAGAGTGAAGTCCTGTGGGGAAGGCTTAGTGCACTTTGACCTCAGGCCCTTTGCATTAGCAAGAGAGAGGTTTGCAGGTGCCAGTAGCCCTGGCTGTCAGTTTGTCAGACCTGGTCAGGGAATAGGAGGCAAGGTTTGCTCAGGGAACATGTCCAAAGAGAGCTGAGTCCTGAGGCTTGAGCTTGAGTCTGCCAGGCGGGCGTGACCTTGTTAGTGAATCCAGTGAGCTGGTTTCCGGGCTGACTTTAGTCAGAGCAGCCTCTGAGGATATTTATTTATTTATTTATTTATTTATTTATTTTTTGAGTGAGAGACTGCTTGCTGGTGTTGCAGTAGCTGGATGCGTCGGGCGGACAGATATTTGTGGAATGGCTGCAGAGAGGGCCAAATATCACCTTCAAGGCCACGCAGGGTGCCAGGGTCGGGGCAAGCCCTGAGACTTGACCAGTTTGCTGTCGGTCGTCTGGCAAACCATGCTGGAGGGTTTGGGCAGAGCAGGGGAGCTGGCAGAACACTTGTTGCCCGATCGTCCCACTGAGACCCACCAGCCCAAGCCCTCCCAGAGCCAGTGTCATGGCTCCCAGTGTAACGAGGGCCTGTGCTTTTATGTCTTCACAGTGTTGCATCTGTGGCACGCATGGCCACAGGGCAGAGAGAATGGCCCAGCACCCCAGGCCATGCCTACGGCTGAGGGCAGCAGACTGAGCCGCCCGCACTCTTGTCCACTGGTGTTGGTGACTTGCAGCAGAAGGCCAGAGGACCAAGGTAAGCATGCCATGAATTGCCAGCACGAGCTGACGATTGTCGGGTCTTGGTGGTGCTGCGAGGTGTGCCCATTCGTGCCTCCAGACCTGTCTGCACCCGCCTCTAGCAGACTTAGGTCCTCAAGGTGCTCCCGCCTTCCAGGCATGGACCCATTGCAACCTCCCTTTCCCAGATGGGGCACGTCTGGGCAGTTCTCGCACTCCCCAACACCCACCCTGGCTTGAGAGGAGACCTACCTCTGAAAGTCTCTGGGCCAGGCCACTCCAGCGTGCTTGGATCGATGATGATTCCCAGTCAATCATTCCTTGGAAAAGCTGAACAAAATGAGTGAAAACTCAGTACCACCGCTCTCATCGAGACTGAGGTCCTGCACCTTGGGTCACCCAGGTCCTCTGGGAGTAGGATACGGGCTTGCCAACCACTCCCCTGCTCCTGCCCTCCTCCAGCACTGGCCTGACTCAGTCCCTCCCGATGGCGATGGCCTTGTTCTTTCACGGCTCTGCTAGCGGTCATGGGCAACGTTTAGGCAGAATATTGGAGGCTCTCTGGGAATCTTTCCTTGCTCTTGCCTCCTTGAGATCCTGAGAGGGAGTGGCTAGGTGCTCTGGCTCCTGGAGGGCCCTTGCAAACAATGGCAGTCTGTGTAGCTGAAACAGGTGGAAGAAGGTCCATTCAACATTGTCCCGGTCACTGGGAGGTTCAGGCCCAGCGGGGAGACCTCCAAGGAAGCTGTCAGGTTGGTGGCAGCCCCACAGAGTAGCCGCTGAGAGGGATTCTGAGGTGAAGTGAGCTGCTGCCCAGGGAATGCGACCTGGGACGTGGTTCCTTCAGGCCTATCCGGCCGTGGTCTCTTCTGTTGCTTGGAATCCAATGGGGAGTTGGATAGATGGAGACAGAGAGAGATTCTGTGGCTTGGTACACTCAAGGTACTCAGGGAGTGTTCCCAGTCCTGATAGGGCAAAGCCCAAAACTTTGAGGGGGATGACAGATTCCATAGACCCCCAACTCCAGTCTCACATTCCACCCAGCTATGTGCTCTCAGACTTGGGGCTCTTGGCAAGAAGTCACTGGCAGAAACAGGAGACTTTCCTACACGTGCCTCAAAGAGTTGTGCTGAGTTGTGCCGAGCTGTGCTGAAACTGGAAATCGGGAAGCCTTTGGTGGGGGGTAGGCCGTTTGCCTTGACAGTAGGGTCACACATGCATGGCTCCTGGTGGAGGACCAATTTGAGAAGGTCCCTTTGTCCGATCCATGAAACTAGGGGTCCTGCCTTGGCTCTGGCCAATCTCAAAGCCAGGACGGTCCAGATTTGTGAATAGCATTCTTCACCAGGGTCGCTTTCTTCTAGAAGGGACTGTTTGGGGTCCAGCCATGGCTCCCATGGCAAAATTCCTTGGGGTGCCAGCTTGTAGTTCAAGCGAGGCTGGCTAGAGAGCCTTACTATTGAGCAGGGGCGTCTGCCAAAGCTGCTTGTGCTTGCAAGGTTGCTTTCCAGGCAATCAGAAGGCTTGGGCGTTGCAAGGTGTCTGGGGAGATGTCCGGTTCTTCTGGTTACCCTTGCGGTACCACAGGAGGTTGCATCTATTACCCCAGTGTTGAGGCTTGCAGTCCAAATTGGAGGATTCTCGAACTCGGCTTGCCATGAAGAGAGACTGTCAGAGGGCGGCAACCAGTCAGAGGCGTCCCTGTCAGAGAAGGAGATAGAGACAGAGATGGTAATGGAGAAAGAGACAGAAAGACAAAGAGACAAGGCCAAAAGGAGAGCGAGAGTTCCAAAGAAAGTGTTGCCTTGCTAGGCTGCATAGCATCTCCTAGAGTGAAGTCCTGTGGGGAAGGCTTAGTGCACTTTGACCTCAGGCCCTTTGCATTAGCAAGAGAGAGGTTTGCAGGTGCCAGTAGCCCTGGCTGTCAGTTTGTCAGACCTGGTCAGGGAATAGGAGGCAAGGTTTGCTCAGGGAACATGTCCAAAGAGAGCTGAGTCCTGAGGCTTGAGCTTGAGTCTGCCAGGCGGGCGCGACCTTGTTAGTGAATCCAGTGAGCTGGTTTCCGGGCTGACTTTAGTCAGAGCAGCCTCTGAGGATATTTATTTATTTATTTATTTATTTTTTGAGTGAGAGACTGCTTGCTGGTGTTGCAGTAGCTGGATGCGTCGGGCGGACAGATATTTGTGGAATGGCTGCAGAGAGGGCCAAATATCACCTTCAAGGCCACGCAGGGTGCCAGGGTCGGGGCAAGCCCTGAGACTTGACCAGGTTGCTGTCGGTCGTCTGGCAAACCATGCTGGAGGGTTTGGGCAGAGCAGGGGAGCTGGCAGAACACTTGTTGCCCGATCGTCCCACTGAGACCCACCAGCCCAAGCCCTCCCAGAGCCAGTGTCATGGCTCCCAGTGTAACGAGGGCCTGTGCTTTTATGTCTTCACAGTGTTGCATCTGTGGCACGCATGGCCACAGGGCAGAGAGAATGGCCCAGCACCCCAGGCCATGCCTACGGCTGAGGGCAGCAGACTGAGCCGCCCGCACTCTTGTCCACTGGTGTTGGTGACTTGCAGCAGAAGGCCAGAGGACCAAGGTAAGCATGCCATGAATTGCCAGCACGAGCTGACGATTGTCGGGTCTTGGTGGTGCTGCGAGGTGTGCCCATTCGTGCCTCCAGACCTGTCTGCACCCGCCTCTAGCAGACTTAGGTCCTCAAGGTGCTCCCGCCTTCCAGGCATGGACCCATTGCAACCTCCCTTTCCCAGATGGGGCACGTCTGGGCAGTTCTCGCACTCCCCAACACCCACCCTGGCTTGAGAGGAGACCTACCTCTGAAAGTCTCTGGGCCAGGCCACTCCAGCGTGCTTGGATCGATGATGATTCCCAGTCAATCATTCCTTGGAAAAGCTGAACAAAATGAGTGAAAACTCAGTACCACCGCTCTCATCGAGACTGAGGTCCTGCACCTTGGGTCACCCAGGTCCTCTGGGAGTAGGATACGGGCTTGCCAACCACTCCCCTGCTCCTGCCCTCCTCCAGCACTGGCCTGACTCAGTCCCTCCCGATGGCGATGGCCTTGTTCTTTCACGGCTCTGCTAGCGGTCATGGGCAACGTTTAGGCAGAATATTGGAGGCTCTCTGGGAATCTTTCCTTGCTCTTGCCTCCTTGAGATCCTGAGAGGGAGTGGCTAGGTGCTCTGGCTCCTGGAGGGCCCTTGCAAACAATGGCAGTCTGTGTAGCTGAAACAGGTGGAAGAAGGTCCATTCAACATTGTCCCGGTCACTGGGAGGTTCAGGCCCAGCGGGGAGACCTCCAAGGAAGCTGTCAGGTTGGTGGCAGCCCCACAGAGTAGCCGCTGAGAGGGATTCTGAGGTGAAGTGAGCTGCTGCCCAGGGAATGCGACCTGGGACGTGGTTCCTTCAGGCCTATCCGGCCGTGGTCTCTTCTGTTGCTTGGAATCCAATGGGGAGTTGGATAGATGGAGACAGAGAGAGATTCTGTGGCTTGGTACACTCAAGGTACTCAGGGAGTGTTCCCAGTCCTGATAGGGCAAAGCCCAAAACTTTGAGGGGGATGACAGATTCCATAGACCCCCAACTCCAGTCTCACATTCCACCCAGCTATGTGCTCTCAGACTTGGGGCTCTTGGCAAGAAGTCACTGGCAGAAACAGGAGACTTTCCTACACGTGCCTCAAAGAATTGTGCCGAGTTGTGCCGAGCTGTGCCGAAACTGGAAATCGGGAAGCCTTTGGTGGGGGGTAGGCCGTTTGCCTTGACAGTAGGGTCACACATGCATGGCTCCTGGTGGAGGACCAATTTGAGAAGGTCCCTTTGTCCGATCCATGAAACTAGGGGTCCTGCCTTGGCTCTGGCCAATCTCAAAGCCAGGACGGTCCAGATTTGTGAATAGCATTCTTCACCAGGGTCGCTTTCTTCTAGAAGGGACTGTTTGGGGTCCAGCCATGGCTCCCATGGCAAAATTCCTTGGGGTGCCAGCTTGTAGTTCAAGCGAGGCTGGCTAGAGAGCCTTACTATTGAGCAGGGGCGTCTGCCAAAGCTGCTTGTGCTTGCAAGGTTGCTTTCCAGGCAATCAGAAGGCTTGGGCGTTGCAAGGTGTCTGGGGAGATGTCCGGTTCTTCTGGTTACCCTTGCGGTACCACAGGAGGTTGCATCTATTACCCCAGTGTTGAGGCTTGCAGTCCAAATTGGAGGATTCTCGAACTCGGCTTGCCATGAAGAGAGACTGTCAGAGGGCGGCAACCAGTCAGAGGCGTCCCTGTCAGAGAAGGAGATAGAGACAGAGATGGTAATGGAGAAAGAGACAGAAAGACAAAGAGACAAGGCCAAAAGGAGAGCGAGAGTTCCAAAGAAAGTGTTGCCTTGCTAGGCTGCATAGCATCTCCTAGAGTGAAGTCCTGTGGGGAAGGCTTAGTGCACTTTGACCTCAGGCCCTTTGCATTAGCAAGAGAGAGGTTTGCAGGTGCCAGTAGCCCTGGCTGTCAGTTTGTCAGACCTGGTCAGGGAATAGGAGGCAAGGTTTGCTCAGGGAACATGTCCAAAGAGAGCTGAGTCCTGAGGCTTGAGCTTGAGTCTGCCAGGCGGGCGTGACCTTGTTAGTGAATCCAGTGAGCTGGTTTCCGGGCTGACTTTAGTCAGAGCAGCCTCTGAGGATATTTATTTATTTATTTATTTATTTATTTATTTATTTATTTTTTGAGTGAGAGACTGCTTGCTGGTGTTGCAGTAGCTGGATGCGTCGGGCGGACAGATATTTGTGGAATGGCTGCAGAGAGGGCCAAATATCACCTTCAAGGCCACGCAGGGTGCCAGGGTCGGGGCAAGCCCTGAGACTTGACCAGTTTGCTGTCGGTCGTCTGGCAAACCATGCTGGAGGGTTTGGGCAGAGCAGGGGAGCTGGCAGAACACTTGTTGCCCGATCGTCCCACTGAGACCCACCAGCCCAAGCCCTCCCAGAGCCAGTGTCATGGCTCCCAGTGTAACGAGGGCCTGTGCTTTTATGTCTTCACAGTGTTGCATCTGTGGCACGCATGGCCACAGGGCAGAGAGAATGGCCCAGCACCCCAGGCCATGCCTACGGCTGAGGGCAGCAGACTGAGCCGCCCGCACTCTTGTCCACTGGTGTTGGTGACTTGCAGCAGAAGGCCAGAGGACCAAGGTAAGCATGCCATGAATTGCCAGCACGAGCTGACGATTGTCGGGTCTTGGTGGTGCTGCGAGGTGTGCCCATTCGTGCCTCCAGACCTGTCTGCACCCGCCTCTAGCAGACTTAGGTCCTCAAGGTGCTCCCGCCTTCCAGGCATGGACCCATTGCAACCTCCCTTTCCCAGATGGGGCACGTCTGGGCAGTTCTCGCACTCCCCAACACCCACCCTGGCTTGAGAGGAGACCTACCTCTGAAAGTCTCTGGGCCAGGCCACTCCAGCGTGCTTGGATCGATGATGATTCCCAGTCAATCATTCCTTGGAAAAGCTGAACAAAATGAGTGAAAACTCAGTACCACCGCTCTCATCGAGACTGAGGTCCTGCACCTTGGGTCACCCAGGTCCTCTGGGAGTAGGATACGGGCTTGCCAACCACTCCCCTGCTCCTGCCCTCCTCCAGCACTGGCCTGACTCAGTCCCTCCCGATGGCGATGGCCTTGTTCTTTCACGGCTCTGCTAGCGGTCATGGGCAACGTTTAGGCAGAATATTGGAGGCTCTCTGGGAATCTTTCCTTGCTCTTGCCTCCTTGAGATCCTGAGAGGGAGTGGCTAGGTGCTCTGGCTCCTGGAGGGCCCTTGCAAACAATGGCAGTCTGTGTAGCTGAAACAGGTGGAAGAAGGTCCATTCAACATTGTCCCGGTCACTGGGAGGTTCAGGCCCAGCGGGGAGACCTCCAAGGAAGCTGTCAGGTTGGTGGCAGCCCCACAGAGTAGCCGCTGAGAGGGATTCGAGGTGAAGTGAGCTGCTGCCCAGGGAATGCGACCTGGGACGTGGTTCCTTCAGGCCTATCCGGCCGTGGTCTCTTCTGTTGCTTGGAATCCAATGGGGAGTTGGATAGATGGAGACAGAGAGAGATTCTGTGGCTTGGTACACTCAAGGTACTCAGGGAGTGTTCCCAGTCCTGATAGGGCAAAGCCCAAAACTTTGAGGGGGATGACAGATTCCATAGCCCCCCAACTCCAGTCTCACATTCCACCCAGCTATGTGCTCTCAGACTTGGGGCTCTTGGCAAGAAGTCACTGGCAGAAACAGGAGACTTTCCTACACGTGCCTCAAAGAGTTGTGCTGAGTTGTGCCGAGCTGTGCCGAAACTGGAAATCGGGAAGCCTTTGGTGGGGGGTAGGCCGTTTGCCTTGACAGTAGGGTCACACATGCATGGCTCCTGGTGGAGGACCAATTTGAGAAGGTCCCTTTGTCCGATCCATGAAACTAGGGGTCCTGCCTTGGCTCTGGCCAATCTCAAAGCCAGGACGGTCCAGATTTGTGAATAGCATTCTTCACCAGGGTCGCTTTCTTCTAGAAGGGACTGTTTGGGGTCCAGCCATGGCTCCCATGGCAAAATTCCTTGGGGTGCCAGCTTGTAGTTCAAGCGAGGCTGGCTAGAGAGCCTTACTATTGAGCAGGGGCGTCTGCCAAAGCTGCTTGTGCTTGCAAGGTTGCTTTCCAGGCAATCAGAAGGCTTGGGCGTTGCAAGGTGTCTGGGGAGATGTCCGGTTCTTCTGGTTAC
Source organism: Chionomys nivalis (assembly GCF_950005125.1). Taxonomy (NCBI): domain Eukaryota; kingdom Metazoa; phylum Chordata; class Mammalia; order Rodentia; family Cricetidae; genus Chionomys; species Chionomys nivalis. The sequence goes on along the minus strand of NC_080108.1, from coordinate 32,208,640 downwards.
CCTTGCGGTACCACAGGAGGTTGCATCTATTACCCCAGTGTTGAGGCTTGCAGTCCAAATTGGAGGATTCTCGAACTCGGCTTGCCATGAAGAGAGACTGTCAGAGGGCGGCAACCAGTCAGAGGCGTCCCTGTCAGAGAAGGAGATAGAGACAGAGATGGTAATGGAGAAAGAGACAGAAAGACAAAGAGACAAGGCCAAAAGGAGAGCGAGAGTTCCAAAGAAAGTGTTGCCTTGCTAGGCTGCATAGCATCTCCTAGAGTGAAGTCCTGTGGGGAAGGCTTAGTGCACTTTGACCTCAGGCCCTTTGCATTAGCAAGAGAGAGGTTTGCAGGTGCCAGTAGCCCTGGCTGTCAGTTTGTCAGACCTGGTCAGGGAATAGGAGGCAAGGTTTGCTCAGGGAACATGTCCAAAGAGAGCTGAGTCCTGAGGCTTGAGCTTGAGTCTGCCAGGCGGGCGTGACCTTGTTAGTGAATCCAGTGAGCTGGTTTCCGGGCTGACTTTAGTCAGAGCAGCCTCTGAGGATATTTATTTATTTATTTATTTATTTATTTATTTATTTATTTTTTGAGTGAGAGACTGCTTGCTGGTGTTGCAGTAGCTGGATGCGTCGGGCGGACAGATATTTGTGGAATGGCTGCAGAGAGGGCCAAATATCACCTTCAAGGCCACGCAGGGTGCCAGGGTCGGGGCAAGCCCTGAGACTTGACCAGTTTGCTGTCGGTCGTCTGGCAAACCATGCTGGAGGGTTTGGGCAGAGCAGGGGAGCTGGCAGAACACTTGTTGCCCGATCGTCCCACTGAGACCCACCAGCCCAAGCCCTCCCAGAGCCAGTGTCATGGCTCCCAGTGTAACGAGGGCCTGTGCTTTTATGTCTTCACAGTGTTGCATCTGTGGCACGCATGGCCACAGGGCAGAGAGAATGGCCCAGCACCCCAGGCCATGCCTACGGCTGAGGGCAGCAGACTGAGCCGCCCGCACTCTTGTCCACTGGTGTTGGTGACTTGCAGCAGAAGGCCAGAGGACCAAGGTAAGCATGCCATGAATTGCCAGCACGAGCTGACGATTGTCGGGTCTTGGTGGTGCTGCGAGGTGTGCCCATTCGTGCCTCCAGACCTGTCTGCACCCGCCTCTAGCAGACTTAGGTCCTCAAGGTGCTCCCGCCTTCCAGGCATGGACCCATTGCAACCTCCCTTTCCCAGATGGGGCACGTCTGGGCAGTTCTCGCACTCCCCAACACCCACCCTGGCTTGAGAGGAGACCTACCTCTGAAAGTCTCTGGGCCAGGCCACTCCAGCGTGCTTGGATCGATGATGATTCCCAGTCAATCATTCCTTGGAAAAGCTGAACAAAATGAGTGAAAACTCAGTACCACCGCTCTCATCGAGACTGAGGTCCTGCACCTTGGGTCACCCAGGTCCTCTGGGAGTAGGATACGGGCTTGCCAACCACTCCCCTGCTCCTGCCCTCCTCCAGCACTGGCCTGACTCAGTCCCTCCCGATGGCGATGGCCTTGTTCTTTCACGGCTCTGCTAGCGGTCATGGGCAACGTTTAGGCAGAATATTGGAGGCTCTCTGGGAATCTTTCCTTGCTCTTGCCTCCTTGAGATCCTGAGAGGGAGTGGCTAGGTGCTCTGGCTCCTGGAGGGCCCTTGCAAACAATGGCAGTCTGTGTAGCTGAAACAGGTGGAAGAAGGTCCATTCAACATTGTCCCGGTCACTGGGAGGTTCAGGCCCAGCGGGGAGACCTCCAAGGAAGCTGTCAGGTTGGTGGCAGCCCCACAGAGTAGCCGCTGAGAGGGATTCGAGGTGAAGTGAGCTGCTGCCCAGGGAATGCGACCTGGGACGTGGTTCCTTCAGGCCTATCCGGCCGTGGTCTCTTCTGTTGCTTGGAATCCAATGGGGAGTTGGATAGATGGAGACAGAGAGAGATTCTGTGGCTTGGTACACTCAAGGTACTCAGGGAGTGTTCCCAGTCCTGATAGGGCAAAGCCCAAAACTTTGAGGGGGATGACAGATTCCATAGCCCCCCAACTCCAGTCTCACATTCCACCCAGCTATGTGCTCTCAGACTTGGGGCTCTTGGCAAGAAGTCACTGGCAGAAACAGGAGACTTTCCTACACGTGCCTCAAAGAGTTGTGCTGAGTTGTGCCGAGCTGTGCCGAAACTGGAAATCGGGAAGCCTTTGGTGGGGGGTAGGCCGTTTGCCTTGACAGTAGGGTCACACATGCATGGCTCCTGGTGGAGGACCAATTTGAGAAGGTCCCTTTGTCCGATCCATGAAACTAGGGGTCCTGCCTTGGCTCTGGCCAATCTCAAAGCCAGGACGGTCCAGATTTGTGAATAGCATTCTTCACCAGGGTCGCTTTCTTCTAGAAGGGACTGTTTGGGGTCCAGCCATGGCTCCCATGGCAAAATTCCTTGGGGTGCCAGCTTGTAGTTCAAGCGAGGCTGGCTAGAGAGCCTTACTATTGAGCAGGGGCGTCTGCCAAAGCTGCTTGTGCTTGCAAGGTTGCTTTCCAGGCAATCAGAAGGCTTGGGCGTTGCAAGGTGTCTGGGGAGATGTCCGGTTCTTCTGGTTACCCTTGCGGTACCACAGGAGGTTGCATCTATTACCCCAGTGTTGAGGCTTGCAGTCCAAATTGGAGGATTCTCGAACTCGGCTTGCCATGAAGAGAGACTGTCAGAGGGCGGCAACCAGTCAGAGGCGTCCCTGTCAGAGAAGGAGATAGAGACAGAGATGGTAATGGAGAAAGAGACAGAAAGACAAAGAGACAAGGCCAAAAGGAGAGCGAGAGTTCCAAAGAAAGTGTTGCCTTGCTAGGCTGCATAGCATCTCCTAGAGTGAAGTCCTGTGGGGAAGGCTTAGTGCACTTTGACCTCAGGCCCTTTGCATTAGCAAGAGAGAGGTTTGCAGGTGCCAGTAGCCCTGGCTGTCAGTTTGTCAGACCTGGTCAGGGAATAGGAGGCAAGGTTTGCTCAGGGAACATGTCCAAAGAGAGCTGAGTCCTGAGGCTTGAGCTTGAGTCTGCCAGGCGGGCGCGACCTTGTTAGTGAATCCAGTGAGCTGGTTTCCGGGCTGACTTTAGTCAGAGCAGCCTCTGAGGATATTTATTTATTTATTTATTTATTTTTTGAGTGAGAGACTGCTTGCTGGTGTTGCAGTAGCTGGATGCGTCGGGCGGACAGATATTTGTGGAATGGCTGCAGAGAGGGCCAAATATCACCTTCAAGGCCACGCAGGGTGCCAGGGTCGGGGCAAGCCCTGAGACTTGACCAGGTTGCTGTCGGTCGTCTGGCAAACCATGCTGGAGGGTTTGGGCAGAGCAGGGGAGCTGGCAGAACACTTGTTGCCCGATCGTCCCACTGAGACCCACCAGCCCAAGCCCTCCCAGAGCCAGTGTCATGGCTCCCAGTGTAACGAGGGCCTGTGCTTTTATGTCTTCACAGTGTTGCATCTGTGGCACGCATGGCCACAGGGCAGAGAGAATGGCCCAGCACCCCAGGCCATGCCTACGGCTGAGGGCAGCAGACTGAGCCGCCCGCACTCTTGTCCACTGGTGTTGGTGACTTGCAGCAGAAGGCCAGAGGACCAAGGTAAGCATGCCATGAATTGCCAGCACGAGCTGACGATTGTCGGGTCTTGGTGGTGCTGCGAGGTGTGCCCATTCGTGCCTCCAGACCTGTCTGCACCCGCCTCTAGCAGACTTAGGTCCTCAAGGTGCTCCCGCCTTCCAGGCATGGACCCATTGCAACCTCCCTTTCCCAGATGGGGCACGTCTGGGCAGTTCTCGCACTCCCCAACACCCACCCTGGCTTGAGAGGAGACCTACCTCTGAAAGTCTCTGGGCCAGGCCACTCCAGCGTGCTTGGATCGATGATGATTCCCAGTCAATCATTCCTTGGAAAAGCTGAACAAAATGAGTGAAAACTCAGTACCACCGCTCTCATCGAGACTGAGGTCCTGCACCTTGGGTCACCCAGGTCCTCTGGGAGTAGGATACGGGCTTGCCAACCACTCCCCTGCTCCTGCCCTCCTCCAGCACTGGCCTGACTCAGTCCCTCCCGATGGCGATGGCCTTGTTCTTTCACGGCTCTGCTAGCGGTCATGGGCAACGTTTAGGCAGAATATTGGAGGCTCTCTGGGAATCTTTCCTTGCTCTTGCCTCCTTGAGATCCTGAGAGGGAGTGGCTAGGTGCTCTGGCTCCTGGAGGGCCCTTGCAAACAATGGCAGTCTGTGTAGCTGAAACAGGTGGAAGAAGGTCCATTCAACATTGTCCCGGTCACTGGGAGGTTCAGGCCCAGCGGGGAGACCTCCAAGGAAGCTGTCAGGTTGGTGGCAGCCCCACAGAGTAGCCGCTGAGAGGGATTCTGAGGTGAAGTGAGCTGCTGCCCAGGGAATGCGACCTGGGACGTGGTTCCTTCAGGCCTATCCGGCCGTGGTCTCTTCTGTTGCTTGGAATCCAATGGGGAGTTGGATAGATGGAGACAGAGAGAGATTCTGTGGCTTGGTACACTCAAGGTACTCAGGGAGTGTTCCCAGTCCTGATAGGGCAAAGCCCAAAACTTTGAGGGGGATGACAGATTCCATAGACCCCCAACTCCAGTCTCACATTCCACCCAGCTATGTGCTCTCAGACTTGGGGCTCTTGGCAAGAAGTCACTGGCAGAAACAGGAGACTTTCCTACACGTGCCTCAAAGAGTTGTGCCGAGTTGTGCCGAGCTGTGCCGAAACTGGAAATCGGGAAGCCTTTGGTGGGGGGTAGGCCGTTTGCCTTGACAGTAGGGTCACACATGCATGGCTCCTGGTGGAGGACCAATTTGAGAAGGTCCCTTTGTCCGATCCATGAAACTAGGGGTCCTGCCTTGGCTCTGGCCAATCTCAAAGCCAGGACGGTCCAGATTTGTGAATAGCATTCTTCACCAGGGTCGCTTTCTTCTAGAAGGGACTGTTTGGGGTCCAGCCATGGCTCCCATGGCAAAATTCCTTGGGGTGCCAGCTTGTAGTTCAAGCGAGGCTGGCTAGAGAGCCTTACTATTGAGCAGGGGCGTCTGCCAAAGCTGCTTGTGCTTGCAAGGTTGCTTTCCAGGCAATCAGAAGGCTTGGGCGTTGCAAGGTGTCTGGGGAGATGTCCGGTTCTTCTGGTTACCCTTGCGGTACCACAGGAGGTTGCATCTATTACCCCAGTGTTGAGGCTTGCAGTCCAAATTGGAGGATTCTCGAACTCGGCTTGCCATGAAGAGAGACTGTCAGAGGGCGGCAACCAGTCAGAGGCGTCCCTGTCAGAGAAGGAGATAGAGACAGAGATGGTAATGGAGAAAGAGACAGAAAGACAAAGAGACAAGGCCAAAAGGAGAGCGAGAGTTCCAAAGAAAGTGTTGCCTTGCTAGGCTGCATAGCATCTCCTAGAGTGAAGTCCTGTGGGGAAGGCTTAGTGCACTTTGACCTCAGGCCCTTTGCATTAGCAAGAGAGAGGTTTGCAGGTGCCAGTAGCCCTGGCTGTCAGTTTGTCAGACCTGGTCAGGGAATAGGAGGCAAGGTTTGCTCAGGGAACATGTCCAAAGAGAGCTGAGTCCTGAGGCTTGAGCTTGAGTCTGCCAGGCGGGCGCGACCTTGTTAGTGAATCCAGTGAGCTGGTTTCCGGGCTGACTTTAGTCAGAGCAGCCTCTGAGGATATTTATTTATTTATTTATTTATTTATTTATTTATTTATTTATTTATTTTTTGAGTGAGAGACTGCTTGCTGGTGTTGCAGTAGCTGGATGCGTCGGGCGGACAGATATTTGTGGAATGGCTGCAGAGAGGGCCAAATATCACCTTCAAGGCCACGCAGGGTGCCAGGGTCGGGGCAAGCCCTGAGACTTGACCAGGTTGCTGTCGGTCGTCTGGCAAACCATGCTGGAGGGTTTGGGCAGAGCAGGGGAGCTGGCAGAACACTTGTTGCCCGATCGTCCCACTGAGACCCACCAGCCCAAGCCCTCCCAGAGCCAGTGTCATGGCTCCCAGTGTAACGAGGGCCTGTGCTTTTATGTCTTCACAGTGTTGCATCTGTGGCACGCATGGCCACAGGGCAGAGAGAATGGCCCAGCACCCCAGGCCATGCCTACGGCTGAGGGCAGCAGACTGAGCCGCCCGCACTCTTGTCCACTGGTGTTGGTGACTTGCAGCAGAAGGCCAGAGGACCAAGGTAAGCATGCCATGAATTGCCAGCACGAGCTGACGATTGTCGGGTCTTGGTGGTGCTGCGAGGTGTGCCCATTCGTGCCTCCAGACCTGTCTGCACCCGCCTCTAGCAGACTTAGGTCCTCAAGGTGCTCCCGCCTTCCAGGCATGGACCCATTGCAACCTCCCTTTCCCAGATGGGGCACGTCTGGGCAGTTCTCGCACTCCCCAACACCCACCCTGGCTTGAGAGGAGACCTACCTCTGAAAGTCTCTGGGCCAGGCCACTCCAGCGTGCTTGGATCGATGATGATTCCCAGTCAATCATTCCTTGGAAAAGCTGAACAAAATGAGTGAAAACTCAGTACCACCGCTCTCATCGAGACTGAGGTCCTGCACCTTGGGTCACCCAGGTCCTCTGGGAGTAGGATACGGGCTTGCCAACCACTCCCCTGCTCCTGCCCTCCTCCAGCACTGGCCTGACTCAGTCCCTCCCGATGGCGATGGCCTTGTTCTTTCACGGCTCTGCTAGCGGTCATGGGCAACGTTTAGGCAGAATATTGGAGGCTCTCTGGGAATCTTTCCTTGCTCTTGCCTCCTTGAGATCCTGAGAGGGAGTGGCTAGGTGCTCTGGCTCCTGGAGGGCCCTTGCAAACAATGGCAGTCTGTGTAGCTGAAACAGGTGGAAGAAGGTCCATTCAACATTGTCCCGGTCACTGGGAGGTTCAGGCCCAGCGGGGAGACCTCCAAGGAAGCTGTCAGGTTGGTGGCAGCCCCACAGAGTAGCCGCTGAGAGGGATTCGAGGTGAAGTGAGCTGCTGCCCAGGGAATGCGACCTGGGACGTGGTTCCTTCAGGCCTATCCGGCCGTGGTCTCTTCTGTTGCTTGGAATCCAATGGGGAGTTGGATAGATGGAGACAGAGAGAGATTCTGTGGCTTGGTACACTCAAGGTACTCAGGGAGTGTTCCCAGTCCTGATAGGGCAAAGCCCAAAACTTTGAGGGGGATGACAGATTCCATAGCCCCCCAACTCCAGTCTCACATTCCACCCAGCTATGTGCTCTCAGACTTGGGGCTCTTGGCAAGAAGTCACTGGCAGAAACAGGAGACTTTCCTACACGTGCCTCAAAGAGTTGTGCCGAGTTGTGCCGAGCTGTGCCGAAACTGGAAATCGGGAAGCCTTTGGTGGGGGGTAGGCCGTTTGCCTTGACAGTAGGGTCACACATGCATGGCTCCTGGTGGAGGACCAATTTGAGAAGGTCCCTTTGTCCGATCCATGAAACTAGGGGTCCTGCCTTGGCTCTGGCCAATCTCAAAGCCAGGACGGTCCAGATTTGTGAATAGCATTCTTCACCAGGGTCGCTTTCTTCTAGAAGGGACTGTTTGGGGTCCAGCCATGGCTCCCATGGCAAAATTCCTTGGGGTGCCAGCTTGTAGTTCAAGCGAGGCTGGCTAGAGAGCCTTACTATTGAGCAGGGGCGTCTGCCAAAGCTGCTTGTGCTTGCAAGGTTGCTTTCCAGGCAATCAGAAGGCTTGGGCGTTGCAAGGTGTCTGGGGAGATGTCCGGTTCTTCTGGTTACCCTTGCGGTACCACAGGAGGTTGCATCTATTACCCCAGTGTTGAGGCTTGCAGTCCAAATTGGAGGATTCTCGAACTCGGCTTGCCATGAAGAGAGACTGTCAGAGGGCGGCAACCAGTCAGAGGCGTCCCTGTCAGAGAAGGAGATAGAGACAGAGATGGTAATGGAGAAAGAGACAGAAAGACAAAGAGACAAGGCCAAAAGGAGAGCGAGAGTTCCAAAGAAAGTGTTGCCTTGCTAGGCTGCATAGCATCTCCTAGAGTGAAGTCCTGTGGGGAAGGCTTAGTGCACTTTGACCTCAGGCCCTTTGCATTAGCAAGAGAGAGGTTTGCAGGTGCCAGTAGCCCTGGCTGTCAGTTTGTCAGACCTGGTCAGGGAACAGGAGGCAAGGTTTGCTCAGGGAACATGTCCAAAGAGAGCTGAGTCCTGAGGCTTGAGCTTGAGTCTGCCAGGCGGGCGCGACCTTGTTAGTGAATCCAGTGAGCTGGTTTCCGGGCTGACTTTAGTCAGAGCAGCCTCTGAGGATATTTATTTATTTATTTATTTATTTATTTATTTATTTATTTTTTGAGTGAGAGACTGCTTGCTGGTGTTGCAGTAGCTGGATGCGTCGGGCGGACAGATATTTGTGGAATGGCTGCAGAGAGGGCCAAATATCACCTTCAAGGCCACGCAGGGTGCCAGGGTCGGGGCAAGCCCTGAGACTTGACCAGGTTGCTGTCGGTCGTCTGGCAAACCATGCTGGAGGGTTTGGGCAGAGCAGGGGAGCTGGCAGAACACTTGTTGCCCGATCGTCCCACTGAGACCCACCAGCCCAAGCCCTCCCAGAGCCAGTGTCATGGCTCCCAGTGTAACGAGGGCCTGTGCTTTTATGTCTTCACAGTGTTGCATCTGTGGCACGCGTGGCCACAGGGCAGAGAGAATGGCCCAGCACCCCAGGCCATGCCTACGGCTGAGGGCAGCAGACTGAGCCGCCCGCACTCTTGTCCACTGGTGTTGGTGACTTGCAGCAGAAGGCCAGAGGACCAAGGTAAGCATGCCATGAATTGCCAGCACGAGCTGACGATTGTCGGGTCTTGGTGGTGCTGCGAGGTGTGCCCATTCGTGCCTCCAGACCTGTCTGCACCCGCCTCTAGCAGACTTAGGTCCTCAAGGTGCTCCCGCCTTCCAGGCATGGACCCATTGCAACCTCCCTTTCCCAGATGGGGCACGTCTGGGCAGTTCTCGCACTCCCCAACACCCACCCTGGCTTGAGAGGAGACCTACCTCTGAAAGTCTCTGGGCCAGGCCACTCCAGCGTGCTTGGATCGATGATGATTCCCAGTCAATCATTCCTTGGAAAAGCTGAACAAAATGAGTGAAAACTCAGTACCACCGCTCTCATCGAGACTGAGGTCCTGCACCTTGGGTCACCCAGGTCCTCTGGGAGTAGGATACGGGCTTGCCAACCACTCCCCTGCTCCTGCCCTCCTCCAGCACTGGCCTGACTCAGTCCCTCCCGATGGCGATGGCCTTGTTCTTTCACGGCTCTGCTAGCGGTCATGGGCAACGTTTAGGCAGAATATTGGAGGCTCTCTGGGAATCTTTCCTTGCTCTTGCCTCCTTGAGATCCTGAGAGGGAGTGGCTAGGTGCTCTGGCTCCTGGAGGGCCCTTGCAAACAATGGCAGTCTGTGTAGCTGAAACAGGTGGAAGAAGGTCCATTCAACATTGTCCCGGTCACTGGGAGGTTCAGGCCCAGCGGGGAGACCTCCAAGGAAGCTGTCAGGTTGGTGGCAGCCCCACAGAGTAGCCGCTGAGAGGGATTCTGAGGTGAAGTGAGCTGCTGCCCAGGGAATGCGACCTGGGACGTGGTTCCTTCAGGCCTATCCGGCCGTGGTCTCTTCTGTTGCTTGGAATCCAATGGGGAGTTGGATAGATGGAGACAGAGAGAGATTCTGTGGCTTGGTACACTCAAGGTACTCAGGGAGTGTTCCCAGTCCTGATAGGGCAAAGCCCAAAACTTTGAGGGGGATGACAGATTCCATAGCCCCCCAACTCCAGTCTCACATTCCACCCAGCTATGTGCTCTCAGACTTGGGGCTCTTGGCAAGAAGTCACTGGCAGAAACAGGAGACTTTCCTACACGTGCCTCAAAGAGTTGTGCCGAGTTGTGCCGAGCTGTGCCGAAACTGGAAATCGGGAAGCCTTTGGTGGGGGGTAGGCCGTTTGCCTTGACAGTAGGGTCACACATGCATGGCTCCTGGTGGAGGACCAATTTGAGAAGGTCCCTTTGTCCGATCCATGAAACTAGGGGTCCTGCCTTGGCTCTGGCCAATCTCAAAGCCAGGACGGTCCAGATTTGTGAATAGCATTCTTCACCAGGGTCGCTTTCTTCTAGAAGGGACTGTTTGGGGTCCAGCCATGGCTCCCATGGCAAAATTCCTTGGGGTGCCAGCTTGTAGTTCAAGCGAGGCTGGCTAGAGAGCCTTACTATTGAGCAGGGGCGTCTGCCAAAGCTGCTTGTGCTTGCAAGGTTGCTTTCCAGGCAATCAGAAGGCTTGGGCGTTGCAAGGTGTCTGGGGAGATGTCCGGTTCTTCTGGTTACCCTTGCGGTACCACAGGAGGTTGCATCTATTACCCCAGTGTTGAGGCTTGCAGTCCAAATTGGAGGATTCTCGAACTCGGCTTGCCATGAAGAGAGACTGTCAGAGGGCGGCAACCAGTCAGAGGCGTCCCTGTCAGAGAAGGAGATAGAGACAGAGATGGTAATGGAGAAAGAGACAGAAAGACAAAGAGACAAGGCCAAAAGGAGAGCGAGAGTTCCAAAGAAAGTGTTGCCTTGCTAGGCTGCATAGCATCTCCTAGAGTGAAGTCCTGTGGGGAAGGCTTAGTGCACTTTGACCTCAGGCCCTTTGCATTAGCAAGAGAGAGGTTTGCAGGTGCCAGTAGCCCTGGCTGTCAGTTTGTCAGACCTGGTCAGGGAATAGGAGGCAAGGTTTGCTCAGGGAACATGTCCAAAGAGAGCTGAGTCCTGAGGCTTGAGCTTGAGTCTGCCAGGCGGGCGCGACCTTGTTAGTGAATCCAGTGAGCTGGTTTCCGGGCTGACTTTAGTCAGAGCAGCCTCTGAGGATATTTATTTATTTATTTATTTATTTATTTATTTATTTATTTATTTTTTGAGTGAGAGACTGCTTGCTGGTGTTGCAGTAGCTGGATGCGTCGGGCGGACAGATATTTGTGGAATGGCTGCAGAGAGGGCCAAATATCACCTTCAAGGCCACGCAGGGTGCCAGGGTCGGGGCAAGCCCTGAGACTTGACCAGGTTGCTGTCGGTCGTCTGGCAAACCATGCTGGAGGGTTTGGGCAGAGCAGGGGAGCTGGCAGAACACTTGTTGCCCGATCGTCCCACTGAGACCCACCAGCCCAAGCCCTCCCAGAGCCAGTGTCATGGCTCCCAGTGTAACGAGGGCCTGTGCTTTTATGTCTTCACAGTGTTGCATCTGTGGCACGCATGGCCACAGGGCAGAGAGAATGGCCCAGCACCCCAGGCCATGCCTACGGCTGAGGGCAGCAGACTGAGCCGCCCGCACTCTTGTCCACTGGTGTTGGTGACTTGCAGCAGAAGGCCAGAGGACCAAGGTAAGCATGCCATGAATTGCCAGCACGAGCTGACGATTGTCGGGTCTTGGTGGTGCTGCGAGGTGTGCCCATTCGTGCCTCCAGACCTGTCTGCACCCGCCTCTAGCAGACTTAGGTCCTCAAGGTGCTCCCGCCTTCCAGGCATGGACCCATTGCAACCTCCCTTTCCCAGATGGGGCACGTCTGGGCAGTTCTCGCACTCCCCAACACCCACCCTGGCTTGAGAGGAGACCTACCTCTGAAAGTCTCTGGGCCAGGCCACTCCAGCGTGCTTGGATCGATGATGATTCCCAGTCAATCATTCCTTGGAAAAGCTGAACAAAATGAGTGAAAACTCAGTACCACCGCTCTCATCGAGACTGAGGTCCTGCACCTTGGGTCACCCAGGTCCTCTGGGAGTAGGATACGGGCTTGCCAACCACTCCCCTGCTCCTGCCCTCCTCCAGCACTGGCCTGACTCAGTCCCTCCCGATGGCGATGGCCTTGTTCTTTCACGGCTCTGCTAGCGGTCATGGGCAACGTTTAGGCAGAATATTGGAGGCTCTCTGGGAATCTTTCCTTGCTCTTGCCTCCTTGAGATCCTGAGAGGGAGTGGCTAGGTGCTCTGGCTCCTGGAGGGCCCTTGCAAACAATGGCAGTCTGTGTAGCTGAAACAGGTGGAAGAAGGTCCATTCAACATTGTCCCGGTCACTGGGAGGTTCAGGCCCAGCGGGGAGACCTCCAAGGAAGCTGTCAGGTTGGTGGCAGCCCCACAGAGTAGCCGCTGAGAGGGATTCGAGGTGAAGTGAGCTGCTGCCCAGGGAATGCGACCTGGGACGTGGTTCCTTCAGGCCTATCCGGCCGTGGTCTCTTCTGTTGCTTGGAATCCAATGGGGAGTTGGATAGATGGAGACAGAGAGAGATTCTGTGGCTTGGTACACTCAAGGTACTCAGGGAGTGTTCCCAGTCCTGATAGGGCAAAGCCCAAAACTTTGAGGGGGATGACAGATTCCATAGCCCCCCAACTCCAGTCTCACATTCCACCCAGCTATGTGCTCTCAGACTTGGGGCTCTTGGCAAGAAGTCACTGGCAGAAACAGGAGACTTTCCTACACGTGCCTCAAAGAGTTGTGCCGAGTTGTGCCGAGCTGTGCCGAAACTGGAAATCGGGAAGCCTTTGGTGGGGGGTAGGCCGTTTGCCTTGACAGTAGGGTCACACATGCATGGCTCCTGGTGGAGGACCAATTTGAGAAGGTCCCTTTGTCCGATCCATGAAACTAGGGGTCCTGCCTTGGCTCTGGCCAATCTCAAAGCCAGGACGGTCCAGATTTGTGAATAGCATTCTTCACCAGGGTCGCTTTCTTCTAGAAGGGACTGTTTGGGGTCCAGCCATGGCTCCCATGGCAAAATTCCTTGGGGTGCCAGCTTGTAGTTCAAGCGAGGCTGGCTAGAGAGCCTTACTATTGAGCAGGGGCGTCTGCCAAAGCTGCTTGTGCTTGCAAGGTTGCTTTCCAGGCAATCAGAAGGCTTGGGCGTTGCAAGGTGTCTGGGGAGATGTCCGGTTCTTCTGGTTACCCTTGCGGTACCACAGGAGGTTGCATCTATTACCCCAGTGTTGAGGCTTGCAGTCCAAATTGGAGGATTCTCGAACTCGGCTTGCCATGAAGAGAGACTGTCAGAGGGCGGCAACCAGTCAGAGGCGTCCCTGTCAGAGAAGGAGATAGAGACAGAGATGGTAATGGAGAAAGAGACAGAAAGACAAAGAGACAAGGCCAAAAGGAGAGCGAGAGTTCCAAAGAAAGTGTTGCCTTGCTAGGCTGCATAGCATCTCCTAGAGTGAAGTCCTGTGGGGAAGGCTTAGTGCACTTTGACCTCAGGCCCTTTGCATTAGCAAGAGAGAGGTTTGCAGGTGCCAGTAGCCCTGGCTGTCAGTTTGTCAGACCTGGTCAGGGAATAGGAGGCAAGGTTTGCTCAGGGAACATGTCCAAAGAGAGCTGAGTCCTGAGGCTTGAGCTTGAGTCTGCCAGGCGGGCGCGACCTTGTTAGTGAATCCAGTGAGCTGGTTTCCGGGCTGACTTTAGTCAGAGCAGCCTCTGAGGATATTTATTTATTTATTTATTTATTTATTTATTTATTTATTTATTTATTTTTTGAGTGAGAGACTGCTTGCTGGTGTTGCAGTAGCTGGATGCGTCGGGCGGACAGATATTTGTGGAATGGCTGCAGAGAGGGCCAAATATCACCTTCAAGGCCACGCAGGGTGCCAGGGTCGGGGCAAGCCCTGAGACTTGACCAGGTTGCTGTCGGTCGTCTGGCAAACCATGCTGGAGGGTTTGGGCAGAGCAGGGGAGCTGGCAGAACACTTGTTGCCCGATCGTCCCACTGAGACCCACCAGCCCAAGCCCTCCCAGAGCCAGTGTCATGGCTCCCAGTGTAACGAGGGCCTGTGCTTTTATGTCTTCACAGTGTTGCATCTGTGGCACGCATGGCCACAGGGCAGAGAGAATGGCCCAGCACCCCAGGCCATGCCTACGGCTGAGGGCAGCAGACTGAGCCGCCCGCACTCTTGTCCACTGGTGTTGGTGACTTGCAGCAGAAGGCCAGAGGACCAAGGTAAGCATGCCATGAATTGCCAGCACGAGCTGACGATTGTCGGGTCTTGGTGGTGCTGCGAGGTGTGCCCATTCGTGCCTCCAGACCTGTCTGCACCCGCCTCTAGCAGACTTAGGTCCTCAAGGTGCTCCCGCCTTCCAGGCATGGACCCATTGCAACCTCCCTTTCCCAGATGGGGCACGTCTGGGCAGTTCTCGCACTCCCCAACACCCACCCTGGCTTGAGAGGAGACCTACCTCTGAAAGTCTCTGGGCCAGGCCACTCCAGCGTGCTTGGATCGATGATGATTCCCAGTCAATCATTCCTTGGAAAAGCTGAACAAAATGAGTGAAAACTCAGTACCACCGCTCTCATCGAGACTGAGGTCCTGCACCTTGGGTCACCCAGGTCCTCTGGGAGTAGGATACGGGCTTGCCAACCACTCCCCTGCTCCTGCCCTCCTCCAGCACTGGCCTGACTCAGTCCCTCCCGATGGCGATGGCCTTGTTCTTTCACGGCTCTGCTAGCGGTCATGGGCAACGTTTAGGCAGAATATTGGAGGCTCTCTGGGAATCTTTCCTTGCTCTTGCCTCCTTGAGATCCTGAGAGGGAGTGGCTAGGTGCTCTGGCTCCTGGAGGGCCCTTGCAAACAATGGCAGTCTGTGTAGCTGAAACAGGTGGAAGAAGGTCCATTCAACATTGTCCCGGTCACTGGGAGGTTCAGGCCCAGCGGGGAGACCTCCAAGGAAGCTGTCAGGTTGGTGGCAGCCCCACAGAGTAGCCGCTGAGAGGGATTCTGAGGTGAAGTGAGCTGCTGCCCAGGGAATGCGACCTGGGACGTGGTTCCTTCAGGCCTATCCGGCCGTGTTCTCTTCTGTTGCTTGGAATCCAATGGGGAGTTGGATAGATGGAGACAGAGAGAGATTCTGTGGCTTGGTACACTCAAGGTACTCAGGGAGTGTTCCCAGTCCTGATAGGGCAAAGCCCAAAACTTTGAGGGGGATGACAGATTCCATAGACCCCCAACTCCAGTCTCACATTCCACCCAGCTATGTGCTCTCAGACTTGGGGCTCTTGGCAAGAAGTCACTGGCAGAAACAGGAGACTTTCCTACACGTGCCTCAAAGAGTTGTGCCGAGTTGTGCCGAGCTGTGCCGAAACTGGAAATCGGGAAGCCTTTGGTGGGGGGTAGGCCGTTTGCCTTGACAGTAGGGTCACACATGCATGGCTCCTGGTGGAGGACCAATTTGAGAAGGTCCCTTTGTCCGATCCATGAAACTAGGGGTCCTGCCTTGGCTCTGGCCAATCTCAAAGCCAGGACGGTCCAGATTTGTGAATAGCATTCTTCACCAGGGTCGCTTTCTTCTAGAAGGGACTGTTTGGGGTCCAGCCATGGCTCCCATGGCAAAATTCCTTGGGGTGCCAGCTTGTAGTTCAAGCGAGGCTGGCTAGAGAGCCTTACTATTGAGCAGGGGCGTCTGCCAAAGCTGCTTGTGCTTGCAAGGTTGCTTTCCAGGCAATCAGAAGGCTTGGGCGTTGCAAGGTGTCTGGGGAGATGTCCGGTTCTTCTGGTTACCCTTGCGGTACCACAGGAGGTTGCATCTATTACCCCAGTGTTGAGACTTGCAGTCCAAATTGGAGGATTCTCGAACTCGGCTTGCCATGAAGAGAGACTGTCAGAGGGCGGCAACCAGTCAGAGGCATCCCTGTCAGAGAAGGAGATAGAGACAGAGATGGTAATGGAGAAAGAGACAGAAAGACAAAGAGACAAGGCCAAAAGGAGAGCGAGAGTTCCAAAGAAAGTGTTGCCTTGCTAGGCTGCATAGCATCTCCTAGAGTGAAGTCCTGTGGGGAAGGCTTAGTGCACTTTGACCTCAGGCCCTTTGCATTAGCAAGAGAGAGGTTTGCAGGTGCCAGTAGCCCTGGCTGTCAGTTTGTCAGACCTGGTCAGGGAATAGGAGGCAAGGTTTGCTCAGGGAACATGTCCAAAGAGAGCTGAGTCCTGAGGCTTGAGCTTGAGTCTGCCAGGCGGGCGTGACCTTGTTAGTGAATCCAGTGAGCTGGTTTCCGGGCTGACTTTAGTCAGAGCAGCCTCTGAGGATATTTATTTATTTATTTATTTATTTATTTATTTATTTATTTATTTTTGAGTGAGAGACTGCTTGCTGGTGTTGCAGTAGCTGGATGCGTCGGGCGGACAGATATTTGTGGAATGGCTGCAGAGAGGGCCAAATATCACCTTCAAGGCCACGCAGGGTGCCAGGGTCGGGGCAAGCCCTGAGACTTGACCAGTTTGCTGTCGGTCGTCTGGCAAACCATGCTGGAGGGTTTGGGCAGAGCAGGGGAGCTGGCAGAACACTTGTTGCCCGATCGTCCCACTGAGACCCACCAGCCCAAGCCCTCCCAGAGCCAGTGTCATGGCTCCCAGTGTAACGAGGGCCTGTGCTTTTATGTCTTCACAGTGTTGCATCTGTGGCACGCATGGCCACAGGGCAGAGAGAATGGCCCAGCACCCCAGGCCATGCCTACGGCTGAGGGCAGCAGACTGAGCCGCCCGCACTCTTGTCCACTGGTGTTGGTGACTTGCAGCAGAAGGCCAGAGGACCAAGGTAAGCATGCCATGAATTGCCAGCACGAGCTGACGATTGTCGGGTCTTGGTGGTGCTGCGAGGTGTGCCCATTCGTGCCTCCAGACCTGTCTGCACCCGCCTCTAGCAGACTTAGGTCCTCAAGGTGCTCCCGCCTTCCAGGCATGGACCCATTGCAACCTCCCTTTCCCAGATGGGGCACGTCTGGGCAGTTCTCGCACTCCCCAACACCCACCCTGGCTTGAGAGGAGACCTACCTCTGAAAGTCTCTGGGCCAGGCCACTCCAGCGTGCTTGGATCGATGATGATTCCCAGTCAATCATTCCTTGGAAAAGCTGAACAAAATGAGTGAAAACTCAGTACCACCGCTCTCATCGAGACTGAGGTCCTGCACCTTGGGTCACCCAGGTCCTCTGGGAGTAGGATACGGGCTTGCCAACCACTCCCCTGCTCCTGCCCTCCTCCAGCACTGGCCTGACTCAGTCCCTCCCGATGGCGATGGCCTTGTTCTTTCACGGCTCTGCTAGCGGTCATGGGCAACGTTTAGGCAGAATATTGGAGGCTCTCTGGGAATCTTTCCTTGCTCTTGCCTCCTTGAGATCCTGAGAGGGAGTGGCTAGGTGCTCTGGCTCCTGGAGGGCCCTTGCAAACAATGGCAGTCTGTGTAGCTGAAACAGGTGGAAGAAGGTCCATTCAACATTGTCCCGGTCACTGGGAGGTTCAGGCCCAGCGGGGAGACCTCCAAGGAAGCTGTCAGGTTGGTGGCAGCCCCACAGAGTAGCCGCTGAGAGGGATTCGAGGTGAAGTGAGCTGCTGCCCAGGGAATGCGACCTGGGACGTGGTTCCTTCAGGCCTATCCGGCCGTGGTCTCTTCTGTTGCTTGGAATCCAATGGGGAGTTGGATAGATGGAGACAGAGAGAGATTCTGTGGCTTGGTACACTCAAGGTACTCAGGGAGTGTTCCCAGTCCTGATAGGGCAAAGCCCAAAACTTTGAGGGGGATGACAGATTCCATAGACCCCCAACTCCAGTCTCACATTCCACCCAGCTATGTGCTCTCAGACTTGGGGCTCTTGGCAAGAAGTCACTGGCAGAAACAGGAGACTTTCCTACACGTGCCTCAAAGAGTTGTGCCGAGTTGTGCCGAGCTGTGCCGAAACTGGAAATCGGGAAGCCTTTGGTGGGGGGTAGGCCGTTTGCCTTGACAGTAGGGTCACACATGCATGGCTCCTGGTGGAGGACCAATTTGAGAAGGTCCCTTTGTCCGATCCATGAAACTAGGGGTCCTGCCTTGGCTCTGGCCAATCTCAAAGCCAGGACGGTCCAGATTTGTGAATAGCATTCTTCACCAGGGTCGCTTTCTTCTAGAAGGGACTGTTTGGGGTCCAGCCATGGCTCCCATGGCAAAATTCCTTGGGGTGCCAGCTTGTAGTTCAAGCGAGGCTGGCTAGAGAGCCTTACTATTGAGCAGGGGCGTCTGCCAAAGCTGCTTGTGCTTGCAAGGTTGCTTTCCAGGCAATCAGAAGGCTTGGGCGTTGCAAGGTGTCTGGGGAGATGTCCGGTTCTTCTGGTTACCCTTGCGGTACCACAGGAGGTTGCATCTATTACCCCAGTGTTGAGGCTTGCAGTCCAAATTGGAGGATTCTCGAACTCGGCTTGCCATGAAGAGAGACTGTCAGAGGGCGGCAACCAGTCAGAGGCGTCCCTGTCAGAGAAGGAGATAGAGACAGAGATGGTAATGGAGAAAGAGACAGAAAGACAAAGAGACAAGGCCAAAAGGAGAGCGAGAGTTCCAAAGAAAGTGTTGCTTTGCTAGGCTGCATAGCATCTCCTAGAGTGAAGTCCTGTGGGGAAGGCTTAGTGCACTTTGACCTCAGGCCCTTTGCATTAGCAAGAGAGAGGTTTGCAGGTGCCAGTAGCCCTGGCTGTCAGTTTGTCAGACCTGGTCAGGGAATAGGAGGCAAGGTTTGCTCAGGGAACATGTCCAAAGAGAGCTGAGTCCTGAGGCTTGAGCTTGAGTCTGCCAGGCGGGCGCGACCTTGTTAGTGAATCCAGTGAGCTGGTTTCCGGGCTGACTTTAGTCAGAGCAGCCTCTGAGGATATTTATTTATTTATTTATTTATTTATTTATTTATTTTTTGAGTGAGAGACTGCTTGCTGGTGTTGCAGTAGCTGGATGCGTCGGGCGGACAGATATTTGTGGAATGGCTGCAGAGAGGGCCAAATATCACCTTCAAGGCCACGCACGGTGCCAGGGTCGGGGCAAGCCCTGAGACTTGACCAGTTTGCTGTCGGTCGTCTGGCAAACCATGCTGGAGGGTTTGGGCAGAGCAGGGGAGCTGGCAGAACACTTGTTGCCCGATCGTCCCACTGAGACCCACCAGCCCAAGCCCTCCCAGAGCCAGTGTCATGGCTCCCAGTGTAACGAGGGCCTGTGCTTTTATGTCTTCACAGTGTTGCATCTGTGGCACGCATGGCCACAGGGCAGAGAGAATGGCCCAGCACCCCAGGCCATGCCTACGGCTGAGGGCAGCAGACTGAGCCGCCCGCACTCTTGTCCACTGGTGTTGGTGACTTGCAGCAGAAGGCCAGAGGACCAAGGTAAGCATGCCATGAATTGCCAGCACGAGCTGACGATTGTCGGGTCTTGGTGGTGCTGCGAGGTGTGCCCATTCGTGCCTCCAGACCTGTCTGCACCCGCCTCTAGCAGACTTAGGTCCTCAAGGTGCTCCCGCCTTCCAGGCATGGACCCATTGCAACCTCCCTTTCCCAGATGGGGCACGTCTGGGCAGTTCTCGCACTCCCCAACACCCACCCTGGCTTGAGAGGAGACCTACCTCTGAAAGTCTCTGGGCCAGGCCACTCCAGCGTGCTTGGATCGATGATGATTCCCAGTCAATCATTCCTTGGAAAAGCTGAACAAAATGAGTGAAAACTCAGTACCACCGCTCTCATCGAGACTGAGGTCCTGCACCTTGGGTCACCCAGGTCCTCTGGGAGTAGGATACGGGCTTGCCAACCACTCCCCTGCTCCTGCCCTCCTCCAGCACTGGCCTGACTCAGTCCCTCCCGATGGCGATGGCCTTGTTCTTTCACGGCTCTGCTAGCGGTCATGGGCAACGTTTAGGCAGAATATTGGAGGCTCTCTGGGAATCTTTCCTTGCTCTTGCCTCCTTGAGATCCTGAGAGGGAGTGGCTAGGTGCTCTGGCTCCTGGAGGGCCCTTGCAAACAATGGCAGTCTGTGTAGCTGAAACAGGTGGAAGAAGGTCCATTCAACATTGTCCCGGTCACTGGGAGGTTCAGGCCCAGCGGGGAGACCTCCAAGGAAGCTGTCAGGTTGGTGGCAGCCCCACAGAGTAGCCGCTGAGAGGGATTCTGAGGTGAAGTGAGCTGCTGCCCAGGGAATGCGACCTGGGACGTGGTTCCTTCAGGCCTATCCGGCCGTGGTCTCTTCTGTTGCTTGGAATCCAATGGGGAGTTGGATAGATGGAGACAGAGAGAGATTCTGTGGCTTGGTACACTCAAGGTACTCAGGGAGTGTTCCCAGTCCTGATAGGGCAAAGCCCAAAACTTTGAGGGGGATGACAGATTCCATAGCCCCCCAACTCCAGTCTCACATTCCACCCAGCTATGTGCTCTCAGACTTGGGGCTCTTGGCAAGAAGTCACTGGCAGAAACAGGAGACTTTCCTACACGTGCCTCAAAGAGTTGTGCCGAGTTGTGCCGAGCTGTGCCGAAACTGGAAATCGGGAAGCCTTTGGTGGGGGGTAGGCCGTTTGCCTTGACAGTAGGGTCACACATGCATGGCTCCTGGTGGAGGACCAATTTGAGAAGGTCCCTTTGTCCGATCCATGAAACTAGGGGTCCTGCCTTGGCTCTGGCCAATCTCAAAGCCAGGACGGTCCAGATTTGTGAATAGCATTCTTCACCAGGGTCGCTTTCTTCTAGAAGGGACTGTTTGGGGTCCAGCCATGGCTCCCATGGCAAAATTCCTTGGGGTGCCAGCTTGTAGTTCAAGCGAGGCTGGCTAGAGAGCCTTACTATTGAGCAGGGGCGTCTGCCAAAGCTGCTTGTGCTTGCAAGGTTGCTTTCCAGGCAATCAGAAGGCTTGGGCGTTGCAAGGTGTCTGGGGAGATGTCCGGTTCTTCTGGTTACCCTTGCGGTACCACAGGAGGTTGCATCTATTACCCCAGTGTTGAGGCTTGCAGTCCAAATTGGAGGATTCTCGAACTCGGCTTGCCATGAAGAGCGACTGTCAGAAGGCGGCAACCAGTCTGAGGCGTCCCTGTCAGAGAAGGAGATAGAGACAGAGATGGTAATGGAGAAAGAGACAGAAAGACAAAGAGACAAGGCCAAAAGGAGAGCGAGAGTTCCAAAGAAAGTGTTGCCTTGCTAGGCTGCATAGCATCTCCTAGAGTGAAGTCCTGTGGGGAAGGCTTAGTGCACTTTGACCTCAGGCCCTTTGCATTAGCAAGAGAGAGGTTTGCAGGTGCCAGTAGCCCTGGCTGTCAGTTTGTCAGACCTGGTCAGGGAATAGGAGGCAAGGTTTGCTCAGGGAACATGTCCAAAGAGAGCTGAGTCCTGAGGCTTGAGCTTGAGTCTGCCAGGCGGGCGCGACCTTGTTAGTGAATCCAGTGAGCTGGTTTCCGGGCTGACTTTAGTCAGAGCAGCCTCTGAGGATATTTATTTATTTATTTATTTATTTATTTATTTTTTGAGTGAGAGACTGCTTGCTGGTGTTGCAGTAGCTGGATGCGTCGGGTGGACAGATATTTGTGGAATGGCTGCAGAGAGGGCCAAATATCACCTTCAAGGCCACGCAGGGTGCCAGGGTCGGGGCAAGCCCTGAGACTTGACCAGTTTGCTGTCGGTCGTCTGGCAAACCATGCTGGAGGGTTTGGGCAGAGCAGGGGAGCTGGCAGAACACTTGTTGCCCGATCGTCCCACTGAGACCCACCAGCCCAAGCCCTCCCAGAGCCAGTGTCATGGCTCCCAGTGTAACGAGGGCCTGTGCTTTTATGTCTTCACAGTGTTGCATCTGTGGCACGCATGGCCACAGGGCAGAGAGAATGGCCCAGCACCCCAGGCCATGCCTACGGCTGAGGGCAGCAGACTGAGCCGCCCGCACTCTTGTCCACTGGTGTTGGTGACTTGCAGCAGAAGGCCAGAGGACCAAGGTAAGCATGCCATGAATTGCCAGCACGAGCTGACGATTGTCGGGTCTTGGTGGTGCTGCGAGGTGTGCCCATTCGTGCCTCCAGACCTGTCTGCACCCGCCTCTAGCAGACTTAGGTCCTCAAGGTGCTCCCGCCTTCCAGGCATGGACCCATTGCAACCTCCCTTTCCCAGATGGGGCACGTCTGGGCAGTTCTCGCACTCCCCAACACCCACCCTGGCTTGAGAGGAGACCTACCTCTGAAAGTCTCTGGGCCAGGCCACTCCAGCGTGCTTAGATCGATGATGATTCCCAGTCAATCATTCCTTGGAAAAGCTGAACAAAATGAGTGAAAACTCAGTACCACCGCTCTCATCGAGACTGAGGTCCTGCACCTTGGGTCACCCAGGTCCTCTGGGAGTAGGATACGGGCTTGCCAACCACTCCCCTGCTCCTGCCCTCCTCCAGCACTGGCCTGACTCAGTCCCTCCCGATGGCGATGGCCTTGTTCTTTCACGGCTCTGCTAGCGGTCATGGGCAACGTTTAGGCAGAATATTGGAGGCTCTCTGGGAATCTTTCCTTGCTCTTGCCTCCTTGAGATCCTGAGAGGGAGTGGCTAGGTGCTCTGGCTCCTGGAGGGCCCTTGCAAACAATGGCAGTCTGTGTAGCTGAAACAGGTGGAAGAAGGTCCATTCAACATTGTCCCGGTCACTGGGAGGTTCAGGCCCAGCGGGGAGACCTCCAAGGAAGCTGTCAGGTTGGTGGCAGCCCCACAGAGTAGCCGCTGAGAGGGATTCTGAGGTGAAGTGAGCTGCTGCCCAGGGAATGCGACCTGGGACGTGGTTCCTTCAGGCCTATCCGGCCGTGGTCTCTTCTGTTGCTTGGAATCCAATGGGGAGTTGGATAGATGGAGACAGAGAGAGATTCTGTGGCTTGGTACACTCAAGGTACTCAGGGAGTGTTCCCAGTCCTGATAGGGCAAAGCCCAAAACTTTGAGGGGGATGACAGATTCCATAGACCCCCAACTCCAGTCTCACATTCCACCCAGCTATGTGCTCTCAGACTTGGGGCTCTTGGCAAGAAGTCACTGGCAGAAACAGGAGACTTTCCTACACGTGCCTCAAAGAGTTGTGCCGAGTTGTGCCGAGCTGTGCCGAAACTGGAAATCGGGAAGCCTTTGGTGGGGGGTAGGCCGTTTGCCTTGACAGTAGGGTCACACATGCATGGCTCCTGGTGGAGGACCAATTTGAGAAGGTCCCTTTGTCCGATCCATGAAACTAGGGGTCCTGCCTTGGCTCTGGCCAATCTCAAAGCCAGGACGGTCCAGATTTGTGAATAGCATTCTTCACCAGGGTCGCTTTCTTCTAGAAGGGACTGTTTGGGGTCCAGCCATGGCTCCCATGGCAAAATTCCTTGGGGTGCCAGCTTGTAGTTCAAGCGAGGCTGGCTAGAGAGCCTTACTATTGAGCAGGGGCGTCTGCCAAAGCTGCTTGTGCTTGCAAGGTTGCTTTCCAGGCAATCAGAAGGCTTGGGCGTTGCAAGGTGTCTGGGGAGATGTCCGGTTCTTCTGGTTACCCTTGCGGTACCACAGGAGGTTGCATCTATTACCCCAGTGTTGAGGCTTGCAGTCCAAATTGGAGGATTCTCGAACTCGGCTTGCCATGAAGAGAGACTGTCAGAGGGCGGCAACCAGTCAGAGGCGTCCCTGTCAGAGAAGGAGATAGAGACAGAGATGGTAATGGAGAAAGAGACAGAAAGACAAAGAGACAAGGCCAAAAGGAGAGCGAGAGTTCCAAAGAAAGTGTTGCCTTGCTAGGCTGCATAGCATCTCCTAGAGTGAAGTCCTGTGGGGAAGGCTTAGTGCACTTTGACCTCAGGCCCTTTGCATTAGCAAGAGAGAGGTTTGCAGGTGCCAGTAGCCCTGGCTGTCAGTTTGTCAGACCTGGTCAGGGAATAGGAGGCAAGGTTTGCTCAGGGAACATGTCCAAAGAGAGCTGAGTCCTGAGGCTTGAGCTTGAGTCTGCCAGGCGGGCGCGACCTTGTTAGTGAATCCAGTGAGCTGGTTTCCGGGCTGACTTTAGTCAGAGCAGCCTCTGAGGATATTTATTTATTTATTTATTTATTTATTTATTTATTTATTTATTTTTTGAGTGAGAGACTGCTTGCTGGTGTTGCAGTAGCTGGATGCGTCGGGTGGACAGATATTTGTGGAATGGCTGCAGAGAGGGCCAAATATCACCTTCAAGGCCACGCAGGGTGCCAGGGTCGGGGCAAGCCCTGAGACTTGACCAGTTTGCTGTCGGTCGTCTGGCAAACCATGCTGGAGGGTTTGGGCAGAGCAGGGGAGCTGGCAGAACACTTGTTGCCCGATCGTCCCACTGAGACCCACCAGCCCAAGCCCTCCCAGAGCCAGTGTCATGGCTCCCAGTGTAACGAGGGCCTGTGCTTTTATGTCTTCACAGTGTTGCATCTGTGGCACGCATGGCCACAGGGCAGAGAGAATGGCCCAGCACCCCAGGCCATGCCTACGGCTGAGGGCAGCAGACTGAGCCGCCCGCACTCTTGTCCACTGGTGTTGGTGACTTGCAGCAGAAGGCCAGAGGACCAAGGTAAGCATGCCATGAATTGCCAGCACGAGCTGACGATTGTCGGGTCTTGGTGGTGCTGCGAGGTGTGCCCATTCGTGCCTCCAGACCTGTCTGCACCCGCCTCTAGCAGACTTAGGTCCTCAAGGTGCTCCCGCCTTCCAGGCATGGACCCATTGCAACCTCCCTTTCCCAGATGGGGCACGTCTGGGCAGTTCTCGCACTCCCCAACACCCACCCTGGCTTGAGAGGAGACCTACCTCTGAAAGTCTCTGGGCCAGGCCACTCCAGCGTGCTTGGATCGATGATGATTCCCAGTCAATCATTCCTTGGAAAAGCTGAACAAAATGAGTGAAAACTCAGTACCACCGCTCTCATCGAGACTGAGGTCCTGCACCTTGGGTCACCCAGGTCCTCTGGGAGTAGGATACGGGCTTGCCAACCACTCCCCTGCTCCTGCCCTCCTCCAGCACTGGCCTGACTCAGTCCCTCCCGATGGCGATGGCCTTGTTCTTTCACGGCTCTGCTAGCGGTCATGGGCAACGTTTAGGCAGAATATTGGAGGCTCTCTGGGAATCTTTCCTTGCTCTTGCCTCCTTGAGATCCTGAGAGGGAGTGGCTAGGTGCTCTGGCTCCTGGAGGGCCCTTGCAAACAATGGCAGTCTGTGTAGCTGAAACAGGTGGAAGAAGGTCCATTCAACATTGTCCCGGTCACTGGGAGGTTCAGGCCCAGCGGGGAGACCTCCAAGGAAGCTGTCAGGTTGGTGGCAGCCCCACAGAGTAGCCGCTGAGAGGGATTCTGAGGTGAAGTGAGCTGCTGCCCAGGGAATGCGACCTGGGACGTGGTTCCTTCAGGCCTATCCGGCCGTGGTCTCTTCTGTTGCTTGGAATCCAATGGGGAGTTGGATAGATGGAGACAGAGAGAGATTCTGTGGCTTGGTACACTCAAGGTACTCAGGGAGTGTTCCCAGTCCTGATAGGGCAAAGCCCAAAACTTTGAGGGGGATGACAGATTCCATAGCCCCCCAACTCCAGTCTCACATTCCACCCAGCTATGTGCTCTCAGACTTGGGGCTCTTGGCAAGAAGTCACTGGCAGAAACAGGAGACTTTCCTACACGTGCCTCAAAGAGTTGTGCCGAGTTGTGCCGAGCTGTGCCGAAACTGGAAATCGGGAAGCCTTTGGTGGGGGGTAGGCCGTTTGCCTTGACAGTAGGGTCACACATGCATGGCTCCTGGTGGAGGACCAATTTGAGAAGGTCCCTTTGTCCGATCCATGAAACTAGGGGTCCTGCCTTGGCTCTGGCCAATCTCAAAGCCAGGACGGTCCAGATTTGTGAATAGCATTCTTCACCAGGGTCGCTTTCTTCTAGAAGGGACTGTTTGGGGTCCAGCCATGGCTCCCATGGCAAAATTCCTTGGGGTGCCAGCTTGTAGTTCAAGCGAGGCTGGCTAGAGAGCCTTACTATTGAGCAGGGGCGTCTGCCAAAGCTGCTTGTGCTTGCAAGGTTGCTTTCCAGGCAATCAGAAGGCTTGGGCGTTGCAAGGTGTCTGGGGAGATGTCCGGTTCTTCTGGTTACCCTTGCGGTACCACAGGAGGTTGCATCTATTACCCCAGTGTTGAGGCTTGCAGTCCAAATTGGAGGATTCTCGAACTCGGCTTGCCATGAAGAGAGACTGTCAGAGGGCGGCAACCAGTCAGAGGCGTCCCTGTCAGAGAAGGAGATAGAGACAGAGATGGTAATGGAGAAAGAGACAGAAAGACAAAGAGACAAGGCCAAAAGGAGAGCGAGAGTTCCAAAGAAAGTGTTGCTTTGCTAGGCTGCATAGCATCTCCTAGAGTGAAGTCCTGTGGGGAAGGCTTAGTGCACTTTGACCTCAGGCCCTTTGCATTAGCAAGAGAGAGGTTTGCAGGTGCCAGTAGCCCTGGCTGTCAGTTTGTCAGACCTGGTCAGGGAATAGGAGGCAAGGTTTGCTCAGGGAACATGTCCAAAGAGAGCTGAGTCCTGAGGCTTGAGCTTGAGTCTGCCAGGCGGGCGCGACCTTGTTAGTGAATCCAGTGAGCTGGTTTCCGGGCTGACTTTAGTCAGAGCAGCCTCTGAGGATATTTATTTATTTATTTATTTATTTATTTATTTATTTATTTTTTGAGTGAGAGACTGCTTGCTGGTGTTGCAGTAGCTGGATGCGTCGGGCGGACAGATATTTGTGGAATGGCTGCAGAGAGGGCCAAATATCACCTTCAAGGCCACGCAGGGTGCCAGGGTCGGGGCAAGCCCTGAGACTTGACCAGTTTGCTGTCGGTCGTCTGGCAAACCATGCTGGAGGGTTTGGGCAGAGCAGGGGAGCTGGCAGAACACTTGTTGCCCGATCGTCCCACTGAGACCCACCAGCCCAAGCCCTCCCAGAGCCAGTGTCATGGCTCCCAGTGTAACGAGGGCCTGTGCTTTTATGTCTTCACAGTGTTGCATCTGTGGCACGCATGGCCACAGGGCAGAGAGAATGGCCCAGCACCCCAGGCCATGCCTACGGCTGAGGGCAGCAGACTGAGCCGCCCGCACTCTTGTCCACTGGTGTTGGTGACTTGCAGCAGAAGGCCAGAGGACCAAGGTAAGCATGCCATGAATTGCCAGCACGAGCTGACGATTGTCGGGTCTTGGTGGTGCTGCGAGGTGTGCCCATTCGTGCCTCCAGACCTGTCTGCACCCGCCTCTAGCAGACTTAGGTCCTCAAGGTGCTCCCGCCTTCCAGGCATGGACCCATTGCAACCTCCCTTTCCCAGATGGGGCACGTCTGGGCAGTTCTCGCACTCCCCAACACCCACCCTGGCTTGAGAGGAGACCTACCTCTGAAAGTCTCTGGGCCAGGCCACTCCAGCGTGCTTGGATCGATGATGATTCCCAGTCAATCATTCCTTGGAAAAGCTGAACAAAATGAGTGAAAACTCAGTACCACCGCTCTCATCGAGACTGAGGTCCTGCACCTTGGGTCACCCAGGTCCTCTGGGAGTAGGATACGGGCTTGCCAACCACTCCCCTGCTCCTGCCCTCCTCCAGCACTGGCCTGACTCAGTCCCTCCCGATGGCGATGGCCTTGTTCTTTCACGGCTCTGCTAGCGGTCATGGGCAACGTTTAGGCAGAATATTGGAGGCTCTCTGGGAATCTTTCCTTGCTCTTGCCTCCTTGAGATCCTGAGAGGGAGTGGCTAGGTGCTCTGGCTCCTGGAGGGCCCTTGCAAACAATGGCAGTCTGTGTAGCTGAAACAGGTGGAAGAAGGTCCATTCAACATTGTCCCGGTCACTGGGAGGTTCAGGCCCAGCGGGGAGACCTCCAAGGAAGCTGTCAGGTTGGTGGCAGCCCCACAGAGTAGCCGCTGAGAGGGATTCTGAGGTGAAGTGAGCTGCTGCCCAGGGAATGCGACCTGGGACGTGGTTCCTTCAGGCCTATCCGGCCGTGGTCTCTTCTGTTGCTTGGAATCCAATGGGGAGTTGGATAGATGGAGACAGAGAGAGATTCTGTGGCTTGGTACACTCAAGGTACTCAGGGAGTGTTCCCAGTCCTGATAGGGCAAAGCCCAAAACTTTGAGGGGGATGACAGATTCCATAGCCCCCCAACTCCAGTCTCACATTCCACCCAGCTATGTGCTCTCAGACTTGGGGCTCTTGGCAAGAAGTCACTGGCAGAAACAGGAGACTTTCCTACACGTGCCTCAAAGAGTTGTGCCGAGTTGTGCCGAGCTGTGCCGAAACTGGAAATCGGGAAGCCTTTGGTGGGGGGTAGGCCGTTTGCCTTGACAGTAGGGTCACACATGCATGGCTCCTGGTGGAGGACCAATTTGAGAAGGTCCCTTTGTCCGATCCATGAAACTAGGGGTCCTGCCTTGGCTCTGGCCAATCTCAAAGCCAGGACGGTCCAGATTTGTGAATAGCATTCTTCACCAGGGTCGCTTTCTTCTAGAAGGGACTGTTTGGGGTCCAGCCATGGCTCCCATGGCAAAATTCCTTGGGGTGCCAGCTTGTAGTTCAAGCGAGGCTGGCTAGAGAGCCTTACTATTGAGCAGGGGCGTCTGCCAAAGCTGCTTGTGCTTGCAAGGTTGCTTTCCAGGCAATCAGAAGGCTTGGGCGTTGCAAGGTGTCTGGGGAGATGTCCGGTTCTTCTGGTTACCCTTGCGGTACCACAGGAGGTTGCATCTATTACCCCAGTGTTGAGGCTTGCAGTCCAAATTGGAGGATTCTCGAACTCGGCTTGCCATGAAGAGCGACTGTCAGA
The DNA here is from genome assembly GCF_950005125.1 of Chionomys nivalis. Classification (NCBI taxonomy): domain Eukaryota; kingdom Metazoa; phylum Chordata; class Mammalia; order Rodentia; family Cricetidae; genus Chionomys; species Chionomys nivalis. The sequence continues at coordinate 32,180,105 of NC_080108.1, read as the reverse complement.
AGGCGGCAACCAGTCTGAGGCGTCCCTGTCAGAGAAGGAGATAGAGACAGAGATGGTAATGGAGAAAGAGACAGAAAGACAAAGAGACAAGGCCAAAAGGAGAGCGAGAGTTCCAAAGAAAGTGTTGCCTTGCTAGGCTGCATAGCATCTCCTAGAGTGAAGTCCTGTGGGGAAGGCTTAGTGCACTTTGACCTCAGGCCCTTTGCATTAGCAAGAGAGAGGTTTGCAGGTGCCAGTAGCCCTGGCTGTCAGTTTGTCAGACCTGGTCAGGGAATAGGAGGCAAGGTTTGCTCAGGGAACATGTCCAAAGAGAGCTGAGTCCTGAGGCTTGAGCTTGAGTCTGCCAGGCGGGCGCGACCTTGTTAGTGAATCCAGTGAGCTGGTTTCCGGGCTGACTTTAGTCAGAGCAGCCTCTGAGGATATTTATTTATTTATTTATTTATTTATTTATTTATTTATTTATTTTTTGAGTGAGAGACTGCTTGCTGGTGTTGCAGTAGCTGGATGCGTCGGGTGGACAGATATTTGTGGAATGGCTGCAGAGAGGGCCAAATATCACCTTCAAGGCCACGCAGGGTGCCAGGGTCGGGGCAAGCCCTGAGACTTGACCAGTTTGCTGTCCGTCGTCTGGCAAACCATGCTGGAGGGTTTGGGCAGAGCAGGGGAGCTGGCAGAACACTTGTTGCCCGATCGTCCCACTGAGACCCACCAGCCCAAGCCCTCCCAGAGCCAGTGTCATGGCTCCCAGTGTAACGAGGGCCTGTGCTTTTATGTCTTCACAGTGTTGCATCTGTGGCACGCATGGCCACAGGGCAGAGAGAATGGCCCAGCACCCCAGGCCATGCCTACGGCTGAGGGCAGCAGACTGAGCCGCCCGCACTCTTGTCCACTGGTGTTGGTGACTTGCAGCAGAAGGCCAGAGGACCAAGGTAAGCATGCCATGAATTGCCAGCACGAGCTGACGATTGTCGGGTCTTGGTGGTGCTGCGAGGTGTGCCCATTCGTGCCTCCAGACCTGTCTGCACCCGCCTCTAGCAGACTTAGGTCCTCAAGGTGCTCCCGCCTTCCAGGCATGGACCCATTGCAACCTCCCTTTCCCAGATGGGGCACGTCTGGGCAGTTCTCGCACTCCCCAACACCCACCCTGGCTTGAGAGGAGACCTACCTCTGAAAGTCTCTGGGCCAGGCCACTCCAGCGTGCTTAGATCGATGATGATTCCCAGTCAATCATTCCTTGGAAAAGCTGAACAAAATGAGTGAAAACTCAGTACCACCGCTCTCATCGAGACTGAGGTCCTGCACCTTGGGTCACCCAGGTCCTCTGGGAGTAGGATACGGGCTTGCCAACCACTCCCCTGCTCCTGCCCTCCTCCAGCACTGGCCTGACTCAGTCCCTCCCGATGGCGATGGCCTTGTTCTTTCACGGCTCTGCTAGCGGTCATGGGCAACGTTTAGGCAGAATATTGGAGGCTCTCTGGGAATCTTTCCTTGCTCTTGCCTCCTTGAGATCCTGAGAGGGAGTGGCTAGGTGCTCTGGCTCCTGGAGGGCCCTTGCAAACAATGGCAGTCTGTGTAGCTGAAACAGGTGGAAGAAGGTCCATTCAACATTGTCCCGGTCACTGGGAGGTTCAGGCCCAGCGGGGAGACCTCCAAGGAAGCTGTCAGGTTGGTGGCAGCCCCACAGAGTAGCCGCTGAGAGGGATTCTGAGGTGAAGTGAGCTGCTGCCCAGGGAATGCGACCTGGGACGTGGTTCCTTCAGGCCTATCCGGCCGTGGTCTCTTCTGTTGCTTGGAATCCAATGGGGAGTTGGATAGATGGAGACAGAGAGAGATTCTGTGGCTTGGTACACTCAAGGTACTCAGGGAGTGTTCCCAGTCCTGATAGGGCAAAGCCCAAAACTTTGAGGGGGATGACAGATTCCATAGACCCCCAACTCCAGTCTCACATTCCACCCAGCTATGTGCTCTCAGACTTGGGGCTCTTGGCAAGAAGTCACTGGCAGAAACAGGAGACTTTCCTACACGTGCCTCAAAGAGTTGTGCCGAGTTGTGCCGAGCTGTGCCGAAACTGGAAATCGGGAAGCCTTTGGTGGGGGGTAGGCCGTTTGCCTTGACAGTAGGGTCACACATGCATGGCTCCTGGTGGAGGACCAATTTGAGAAGGTCCCTTTGTCCGATCCATGAAACTAGGGGTCCTGCCTTGGCTCTGGCCAATCTCAAAGCCAGGACGGTCCAGATTTGTGAATAGCATTCTTCACCAGGGTCGCTTTCTTCTAGAAGGGACTGTTTGGGGTCCAGCCATGGCTCCCATGGCAAAATTCCTTGGGGTGCCAGCTTGTAGTTCAAGCGAGGCTGGCTAGAGAGCCTTACTATTGAGCAGGGGCGTCTGCCAAAGCTGCTTGTGCTTGCAAGGTTGCTTTCCAGGCAATCAGAAGGCTTGGGCGTTGCAAGGTGTCTGGGGAGATGTCCGGTTCTTCTGGTTACCCTTGCGGTACCACAGGAGGTTGCATCTATTACCCCAGTGTTGAGGCTTGCAGTCCAAATTGGAGGATTCTCGAACTCGGCTTGCCATGAAGAGCGACTGTCAGAAGGCGGCAACCAGTCTGAGGCGTCCCTGTCAGAGAAGGAGATAGAGACAGAGATGGTAATGGAGAAAGAGACAGAAAGACAAAGAGACAAGGCCAAAAGGAGAGCGAGAGTTCCAAAGAAAGTGTTGCCTTGCTAGGCTGCATAGCATCTCCTAGAGTGAAGTCCTGTGGGGAAGGCTTAGTGCACTTTGACCTCAGGCCCTTTGCATTAGCAAGAGAGAGGTTTGCAGGTGCCAGTAGCCCTGGCTGTCAGTTTGTCAGACCTGGTCAGGGAATAGGAGGCAAGGTTTGCTCAGGGAACATGTCCAAAGAGAGCTGAGTCCTGAGGCTTGAGCTTGAGTCTGCCAGGCGGGCGCGACCTTGTTAGTGAATCCAGTGAGCTGGTTTCCGGGCTGACTTTAGTCAGAGCAGCCTCTGAGGATATTTATTTATTTATTTATTTATTTATTTATTTATTTATTTTTTGAGTGAGAGACTGCTTGCTGGTGTTGCAGTAGCTGGATGCGTCGGGTGGACAGATATTTGTGGAATGGCTGCAGAGAGGGCCAAATATCACCTTCAAGGCCACGCAGGGTGCCAGGGTCGGGGCAAGCCCTGAGACTTGACCAGTTTGCTGTCGGTCGTCTGGCAAACCATGCTGGAGGGTTTGGGCAGAGCAGGGGAGCTGGCAGAACACTTGTTGCCCGATCGTCCCACTGAGACCCACCAGCCCAAGCCCTCCCAGAGCCAGTGTCATGGCTCCCAGTGTAACGAGGGCCTGTGCTTTTATGTCTTCACAGTGTTGCATCTGTGGCACGCATGGCCACAGGGCAGAGAGAATGGCCCAGCACCCCAGGCCATGCCTACGGCTGAGGGCAGCAGACTGAGCCGCCCGCACTCTTGTCCACTGGTGTTGGTGACTTGCAGCAGAAGGCCAGAGGACCAAGGTAAGCATGCCATGAATTGCCAGCACGAGCTGACGATTGTCGGGTCTTGGTGGTGCTGCGAGGTGTGCCCATTCGTGCCTCCAGACCTGTCTGCACCCGCCTCTAGCAGACTTAGGTCCTCAAGGTGCTCCCGCCTTCCAGGCATGGACCCATTGCAACCTCCCTTTCCCAGATGGGGCACGTCTGGGCAGTTCTCGCACTCCCCAACACCCACCCTGGCTTGAGAGGAGACCTACCTCTGAAAGTCTCTGGGCCAGGCCACTCCAGCGTGCTTGGATCGATGATGATTCCCAGTCAATCATTCCTTGGAAAAGCTGAACAAAATGAGTGAAAACTCAGTACCACCGCTCTCATCGAGACTGAGGTCCTGCACCTTGGGTCACCCAGGTCCTCTGGGAGTAGGATACGGGCTTGCCAACCACTCCCCTGCTCCTGCCCTCCTCCAGCACTGGCCTGACTCAGTCCCTCCCGATGGCGATGGCCTTGTTCTTTCACGGCTCTGCTAGCGGTCATGGGCAACGTTTAGGCAGAATATTGGAGGCTCTCTGGGAATCTTTCCTTGCTCTTGCCTCCTTGAGATCCTGAGAGGGAGTGGCTAGGTGCTCTGGCTCCTGGAGGGCCCTTGCAAACAATGGCAGTCTGTGTAGCTGAAACAGGTGGAAGAAGGTCCATTCAACATTGTCCCGGTCACTGGGAGGTTCAGGCCCAGCGGGGAGACCTCCAAGGAAGCTGTCAGGTTGGTGGCAGCCCCACAGAGTAGCCGCTGAGAGGGATTCTGAGGTGAAGTGAGCTGCTGCCCAGGGAATGCGACCTGGGACGTGGTTCCTTCAGGCCTATCCGGCCGTGGTCTCTTCTGTTGCTTGGAATCCAATGGGGAGTTGGATAGATGGAGACAGAGAGAGATTCTGTGGCTTGGTACACTCAAGGTACTCAGGGAGTGTTCCCAGTCCTGATAGGGCAAAGCCCAAAACTTTGAGGGGGATGACAGATTCCATAGCCCCCCAACTCCAGTCTCACATTCCACCCAGCTATGTGCTCTCAGACTTGGGGCTCTTGGCAAGAAGTCACTGGCAGAAACAGGAGACTTTCCTACACGTGCCTCAAAGAGTTGTGCCGAGTTGTGCCGAGCTGTGCCGAAACTGGAAATCGGGAAGCCTTTGGTGGGGGGTAGGCCGTTTGCCTTGACAGTAGGGTCACACATGCATGGCTCCTGGTGGAGGACCAATTTGAGAAGGTCCCTTTGTCCGATCCATGAAACTAGGGGTCCTGCCTTGGCTCTGGCCAATCTCAAAGCCAGGACGGTCCAGATTTGTGAATAGCATTCTTCACCAGGGTCGCTTTCTTCTAGAAGGGACTGTTTGGGGTCCAGCCATGGCTCCCATGGCAAAATTCCTTGGGGTGCCAGCTTGTAGTTCAAGCGAGGCTGGCTAGAGAGCCTTACTATTGAGCAGGGGCGTCTGCCAAAGCTGCTTGTGCTTGCAAGGTTGCTTTCCAGGCAATCAGAAGGCTTGGGCGTTGCAAGGTGTCTGGGGAGATGTCCGGTTCTTCTGGTTACCCTTGCGGTACCACAGGAGGTTGCATCTATTACCCCAGTGTTGAGGCTTGCAGTCCAAATTGGAGGATTCTCGAACTCGGCTTGCCATGAAGAGAGACTGTCAGAGGGCGGCAACCAGTCAGAGGCGTCCCTGTCAGAGAAGGAGATAGAGACAGAGATGGTAATGGAGAAAGAGACAGAAAGACAAAGAGACAAGGCCAAAAGGAGAGCGAGAGTTCCAAAGAAAGTGTTGCTTTGCTAGGCTGCATAGCATCTCCTAGAGTGAAGTCCTGTGGGGAAGGCTTAGTGCACTTTGACCTCAGGCCCTTTGCATTAGCAAGAGAGAGGTTTGCAGGTGCCAGTAGCCCTGGCTGTCAGTTTGTCAGACCTGGTCAGGGAATAGGAGGCAAGGTTTGCTCAGGGAACATGTCCAAAGAGAGCTGAGTCCTGAGGCTTGAGCTTGAGTCTGCCAGGCGGGCGCGACCTTGTTAGTGAATCCAGTGAGCTGGTTTCCGGGCTGACTTTAGTCAGAGCAGCCTCTGAGGATATTTATTTATTTATTTATTTATTTATTTATTTATTTATTTATTTTTTGAGTGAGAGACTGCTTGCTGGTGTTGCAGTAGCTGGATGCGTCGGGCGGACAGATATTTGTGGAATGGCTGCAGAGAGGGCCAAATATCACCTTCAAGGCCACGCAGGGTGCCAGGGTCGGGGCAAGCCCTGAGACTTGACCAGTTTGCTGTCGGTCGTCTGGCAAACCATGCTGGAGGGTTTGGGCAGAGCAGGGGAGCTGGCAGAACACTTGTTGCCCGATCGTCCCACTGAGACCCACCAGCCCAAGCCCTCCCAGAGCCAGTGTCATGGCTCCCAGTGTAACGAGGGCCTGTGCTTTTATGTCTTCACAGTGTTGCATCTGTGGCACGCATGGCCACAGGGCAGAGAGAATGGCCCAGCACCCCAGGCCATGCCTACGGCTGAGGGCAGCAGACTGAGCCGCCCGCACTCTTGTCCACTGGTGTTGGTGACTTGCAGCAGAAGGCCAGAGGACCAAGGTAAGCATGCCATGAATTGCCAGCACGAGCTGACGATTGTCGGGTCTTGGTGGTGCTGCGAGGTGTGCCCATTCGTGCCTCCAGACCTGTCTGCACCCGCCTCTAGCAGACTTAGGTCCTCAAGGTGCTCCCGCCTTCCAGGCATGGACCCATTGCAACCTCCCTTTCCCAGATGGGGCACGTCTGGGCAGTTCTCGCACTCCCCAACACCCACCCTGGCTTGAGAGGAGACCTACCTCTGAAAGTCTCTGGGCCAGGCCACTCCAGCGTGCTTGGATCGATGATGATTCCCAGTCAATCATTCCTTGGAAAAGCTGAACAAAATGAGTGAAAACTCAGTACCACCGCTCTCATCGAGACTGAGGTCCTGCACCTTGGGTCACCCAGGTCCTCTGGGAGTAGGATACGGGCTTGCCAACCACTCCCCTGCTCCTGCCCTCCTCCAGCACTGGCCTGACTCAGTCCCTCCCGATGGCGATGGCCTTGTTCTTTCACGGCTCTGCTAGCGGTCATGGGCAACGTTTAGGCAGAATATTGGAGGCTCTCTGGGAATCTTTCCTTGCTCTTGCCTCCTTGAGATCCTGAGAGGGAGTGGCTAGGTGCTCTGGCTCCTGGAGGGCCCTTGCAAACAATGGCAGTCTGTGTAGCTGAAACAGGTGGAAGAAGGTCCATTCAACATTGTCCCGGTCACTGGGAGGTTCAGGCCCAGCGGGGAGACCTCCAAGGAAGCTGTCAGGTTGGTGGCAGCCCCACAGAGTAGCCGCTGAGAGGGATTCTGAGGTGAAGTGAGCTGCTGCCCAGGGAATGCGACCTGGGACGTGGTTCCTTCAGGCCTATCCGGCCGTGGTCTCTTCTGTTGCTTGGAATCCAATGGGGAGTTGGATAGATGGAGACAGAGAGAGATTCTGTGGCTTGGTACACTCAAGGTACTCAGGGAGTGTTCCCAGTCCTGATAGGGCAAAGCCCAAAACTTTGAGGGGGATGACAGATTCCATAGCCCCCCAACTCCAGTCTCACATTCCACCCAGCTATGTGCTCTCAGACTTGGGGCTCTTGGCAAGAAGTCACTGGCAGAAACAGGAGACTTTCCTACACGTGCCTCAAAGAGTTGTGCCGAGTTGTGCCGAGCTGTGCCGAAACTGGAAATCGGGAAGCCTTTGGTGGGGGGTAGGCCGTTTGCCTTGACAGTAGGGTCACACATGCATGGCTCCTGGTGGAGGACCAATTTGAGAAGGTCCCTTTGTCCGATCCATGAAACTAGGGGTCCTGCCTTGGCTCTGGCCAATCTCAAAGCCAGGACGGTCCAGATTTGTGAATAGCATTCTTCACCAGGGTCGCTTTCTTCTAGAAGGGACTGTTTGGGGTCCAGCCATGGCTCCCATGGCAAAATTCCTTGGGGTGCCAGCTTGTAGTTCAAGCGAGGCTGGCTAGAGAGCCTTACTATTGAGCAGGGGCGTCTGCCAAAGCTGCTTGTGCTTGCAAGGTTGCTTTCCAGGCAATCAGAAGGCTTGGGCGTTGCAAGGTGTCTGGGGAGATGTCCGGTTCTTCTGGTTACCCTTGCGGTACCACAGGAGGTTGCATCTATTACCCCAGTGTTGAGGCTTGCAGTCCAAATTGGAGGATTCTCGAACTCGGCTTGCCATGAAGAGCGACTGTCAGAAGGCGGCAACCAGTCTGAGGCGTCCCTGTCAGAGAAGGAGATAGAGACAGAGATGGTAATGGAGAAAGAGACAGAAAGACAAAGAGACAAGGCCAAAAGGAGAGCGAGAGTTCCAAAGAAAGTGTTGCCTTGCTAGGCTGCATAGCATCTCCTAGAGTGAAGTCCTGTGGGGAAGGCTTAGTGCACTTTGACCTCAGGCCCTTTGCATTAGCAAGAGAGAGGTTTGCAGGTGCCAGTAGCCCTGGCTGTCAGTTTGTCAGACCTGGTCAGGGAATAGGAGGCAAGGTTTGCTCAGGGAACATGTCCAAAGAGAGCTGAGTCCTGAGGCTTGAGCTTGAGTCTGCCAGGCGGGCGCGACCTTGTTAGTGAATCCAGTGAGCTGGTTTCCGGGCTGACTTTAGTCAGAGCAGCCTCTGAGGATATTTATTTATTTATTTATTTATTTATTTATTTATTTATTTATTTTTTGAGTGAGAGACTGCTTGCTGGTGTTGCAGTAGCTGGATGCGTCGGGTGGACAGATATTTGTGGAATGGCTGCAGAGAGGGCCAAATATCACCTTCAAGGCCACGCAGGGTGCCAGGGTCGGGGCAAGCCCTGAGACTTGACCAGTTTGCTGTCGGTCGTCTGGCAAACCATGCTGGAGGGTTTGGGCAGAGCAGGGGAGCTGGCAGAACACTTGTTGCCCGATCGTCCCACTGAGACCCACCAGCCCAAGCCCTCCCAGAGCCAGTGTCATGGCTCCCAGTGTAACGAGGGCCTGTGCTTTTATGTCTTCACAGTGTTGCATCTGTGGCACGCATGGCCACAGGGCAGAGAGAATGGCCCAGCACCCCAGGCCATGCCTACGGCTGAGGGCAGCAGACTGAGCCGCCCGCACTCTTGTCCACTGGTGTTGGTGACTTGCAGCAGAAGGCCAGAGGACCAAGGTAAGCATGCCATGAATTGCCAGCACGAGCTGACGATTGTCGGGTCTTGGTGGTGCTGCGAGGTGTGCCCATTCGTGCCTCCAGACCTGTCTGCACCCGCCTCTAGCAGACTTAGGTCCTCAAGGTGCTCCCGCCTTCCAGGCATGGACCCATTGCAACCTCCCTTTCCCAGATGGGGCACGTCTGGGCAGTTCTCGCACTCCCCAACACCCACCCTGGCTTGAGAGGAGACCTACCTCTGAAAGTCTCTGGGCCAGGCCACTCCAGCGTGCTTGGATCGATGATGATTCCCAGTCAATCATTCCTTGGAAAAGCTGAACAAAATGAGTGGAAACTCAGTACCACCGCTCTCATCGAGACTGAGGTCCTGCACCTTGGGTCACCCAGGTCCTCTGGGAGTAGGATACGGGCTTGCCAACCACTCCCCTGCTCCTGCCCTCCTCCAGCACTGGCCTGACTCAGTCCCTCCCGATGGCGATGGCCTTGTTCTTTCACGGCTCTGCTAGCGGTCATGGGCAACGTTTAGGCAGAATATTGGAGGCTCTCTGGGAATCTTTCCTTGCTCTTGCCTCCTTGAGATCCTGAGAGGGAGTGGCTAGGTGCTCTGGCTCCTGGAGGGCCCTTGCAAACAATGGCAGTCTGTGTAGCTGAAACAGGTGGAAGAAGGTCCATTCAACATTGTCCCGGTCACTGGGAGGTTCAGGCCCAGCGGGGAGACCTCCAAGGAAGCTGTCAGGTTGGTGGCAGCCCCACAGAGTAGCCGCTGAGAGGGATTCTGAGGTGAAGTGAGCTGCTGCCCAGGGAATGCGACCTGGGACGTGGTTCCTTCAGGCCTATCCGGCCGTGGTCTCTTCTGTTGCTTGGAATCCAATGGGGAGTTGGATAGATGGAGACAGAGAGAGATTCTGTGGCTTGGTACACTCAAGGTACTCAGGGAGTGTTCCCAGTCCTGATAGGGCAAAGCCCAAAACTTTGAGGGGGATGACAGATTCCATAGCCCCCCAACTCCAGTCTCACATTCCACCCAGCTATGTGCTCTCAGACTTGGGGCTCTTGGCAAGAAGTCACTGGCAGAAACAGGAGACTTTCCTACACGTGCCTCAAAGAGTTGTGCCGAGTTGTGCCGAGCTGTGCCGAAACTGGAAATCGGGAAGCCTTTGGTGGGGGGTAGGCCGTTTGCCTTGACAGTAGGGTCACACATGCATGGCTCCTGGTGGAGGACCAATTTGAGAAGGTCCCTTTGTCCGATCCATGAAACTAGGGGTCCTGCCTTGGCTCTGGCCAATCTCAAAGCCAGGACGGTCCAGATTTGTGAATAGCATTCTTCACCAGGGTCGCTTTCTTCTAGAAGGGACTGTTTGGGGTCCAGCCATGGCTCCCATGGCAAAATTCCTTGGGGTGCCAGCTTGTAGTTCAAGCGAGGCTGGCTAGAGAGCCTTACTATTGAGCAGGGGCGTCTGCCAAAGCTGCTTGTGCTTGCAAGGTTGCTTTCCAGGCAATCAGAAGGCTTGGGCGTTGCAAGGTGTCTGGGGAGATGTCCGGTTCTTCTGGTTACCCTTGCGGTACCACAGGAGGTTGCATCTATTACCCCAGTGTTGAGGCTTGCAGTCCAAATTGGAGGATTCTCGAACTCGGCTTGCCATGAAGAGAGACTGTCAGAGGGCGGCAACCAGTCAGAGGCGTCCCTGTCAGAGAAGGAGATAGAGACAGAGATGGTAATGGAGAAAGAGACAGAAAGACAAAGAGACAAGGCCAAAAGGAGAGCGAGAGTTCCAAAGAAAGTGTTGCTTTGCTAGGCTGCATAGCATCTCCTAGAGTGAAGTCCTGTGGGGAAGGCTTAGTGCACTTTGACCTCAGGCCCTTTGCATTAGCAAGAGAGAGGTTTGCAGGTGCCAGTAGCCCTGGCTGTCAGTTTGTCAGACCTGGTCAGGGAATAGGAGGCAAGGTTTGCTCAGGGAACATGTCCAAAGAGAGCTGAGTCCTGAGGCTTGAGCTTGAGTCTGCCAGGCGGGCGCGACCTTGTTAGTGAATCCAGTGAGCTGGTTTCCGGGCTGACTTTAGTCAGAGCAGCCTCTGAGGATATTTATTTATTTATTTATTTATTTATTTATTTATTTATTTATTTATTTATTTTTTGAGTGAGAGACTGCTTGCTGGTGTTGCAGTAGCTGGATGCGTCGGGCGGACAGATATTTGTGGAATGGCTGCAGAGAGGGCCAAATATCACCTTCAAGGCCACGCAGGGTGCCAGGGTCGGGGCAAGCCCTGAGACTTGACCAGTTTGCTGTCGGTCGTCTGGCAAACCATGCTGGAGGGTTTGGGCAGAGCAGGGGAGCTGGCAGAACACTTGTTGCCCGATCGTCCCACTGAGACCCACCAGCCCAAGCCCTCCCAGAGCCAGTGTCATGGCTCCCAGTGTAACGAGGGCCTGTGCTTTTATGTCTTCACAGTGTTGCATCTGTGGCACGCATGGCCACAGGGCAGAGAGAATGGCCCAGCACCCCAGGCCATGCCTACGGCTGAGGGCAGCAGACTGAGCCGCCCGCACTCTTGTCCACTGGTGTTGGTGACTTGCAGCAGAAGGCCAGAGGACCAAGGTAAGCATGCCATGAATTGCCAGCACGAGCTGACGATTGTCGGGTCTTGGTGGTGCTGCGAGGTGTGCCCATTCGTGCCTCCAGACCTGTCTGCACCCGCCTCTAGCAGACTTAGGTCCTCAAGGTGCTCCCGCCTTCCAGGCATGGACCCATTGCAACCTCCCTTTCCCAGATGGGGCACGTCTGGGCAGTTCTCGCACTCCCCAACACCCACCCTGGCTTGAGAGGAGACCTACCTCTGAAAGTCTCTGGGCCAGGCCACTCCAGCGTGCTTGGATCGATGATGATTCCCAGTCAATCATTCCTTGGAAAAGCTGAACAAAATGAGTGAAAACTCAGTACCACCGCTCTCATCGAGACTGAGGTCCTGCACCTTGGGTCACCCAGGTCCTCTGGGAGTAGGATACGGGCTTGCCAACCACTCCCCTGCTCCTGCCCTCCTCCAGCACTGGCCTGACTCAGTCCCTCCCGATGGCGATGGCCTTGTTCTTTCACGGCTCTGCTAGCGGTCATGGGCAACGTTTAGGCAGAATATTGGAGGCTCTCTGGGAATCTTTCCTTGCTCTTGCCTCCTTGAGATCCTGAGAGGGAGTGGCTAGGTGCTCTGGCTCCTGGAGGGCCCTTGCAAACAATGGCAGTCTGTGTAGCTGAAACAGGTGGAAGAAGGTCCATTCAACATTGTCCCGGTCACTGGGAGGTTCAGGCCCAGCGGGGAGACCTCCAAGGAAGCTGTCAGGTTGGTGGCAGCCCCACAGAGTAGCCGCTGAGAGGGATTCTGAGGTGAAGTGAGCTGCTGCCCAGGGAATGCGACCTGGGACGTGGTTCCTTCAGGCCTATCCGGCCGTGGTCTCTTCTGTTGCTTGGAATCCAATGGGGAGTTGGATAGATGGAGACAGAGAGAGATTCTGTGGCTTGGTACACTCAAGGTACTCAGGGAGTGTTCCCAGTCCTGATAGGGCAAAGCCCAAAACTTTGAGGGGGATGACAGATTCCATAGCCCCCCAACTCCAGTCTCACATTCCACCCAGCTATGTGCTCTCAGACTTGGGGCTCTTGGCAAGAAGTCACTGGCAGAAACAGGAGACTTTCCTACACGTGCCTCAAAGAGTTGTGCCGAGTTGTGCCGAGCTGTGCCGAAACTGGAAATCGGGAAGCCTTTGGTGGGGGGTAGGCCGTTTGCCTTGACAGTAGGGTCACACATGCATGGCTCCTGGTGGAGGACCAATTTGAGAAGGTCCCTTTGTCCGATCCATGAAACTAGGGGTCCTGCCTTGGCTCTGGCCAATCTCAAAGCCAGGACGGTCCAGATTTGTGAATAGCATTCTTCACCAGGGTCGCTTTCTTCTAGAAGGGACTGTTTGGGGTCCAGCCATGGCTCCCATGGCAAAATTCCTTGGGGTGCCAGCTTGTAGTTCAAGCGAGGCTGGCTAGAGAGCCTTACTATTGAGCAGGGGCGTCTGCCAAAGCTGCTTGTGCTTGCAAGGTTGCTTTCCAGGCAATCAGAAGGCTTGGGCGTTGCAAGGTGTCTGGGGAGATGTCCGGTTCTTCTGGTTACCCTTGCGGTACCACAGGAGGTTGCATCTATTACCCCAGTGTTGAGGCTTGCAGTCCAAATTGGAGGATTCTCGAACTCGGCTTGCCATGAAGAGCGACTGTCAGAAGGCGGCAACCATTCTGAGGCGTCCCTGTCAGAGAAGGAGATAGAGACAGAGATGGTAATGGAGAAAGAGACAGAAAGACAAAGAGACAAGGCCAAAAGGAGAGCGAGAGTTCCAAAGAAAGTGTTGCCTTGCTAGGCTGCATAGCATCTCCTAGAGTGAAGTCCTGTGGGGAAGGCTTAGTGCACTTTGACCTCAGGCCCTTTGCATTAGCAAGAGAGAGGTTTGCAGGTGCCAGTAGCCCTGGCTGTCAGTTTGTCAGACCTGGTCAGGGAATAGGAGGCAAGGTTTGCTCAGGGAACATGTCCAAAGAGAGCTGAGTCCTGAGGCTTGAGCTTGAGTCTGCCAGGCAGGCGCGACCTTGTTAGTGAATCCAGTGAGCTGGTTTCCGGGCTGACTTTAGTCAGAGCAGCCTCTGAGGATATTTATTTATTTATTTATCTATTTATTTATTTATTTATTTTTTGAGTGAGAGACTGCTTGCTGGTGTTGCAGTAGCTGGATGCGTCGGGTGGACAGATATTTGTGGAATGGCTGCAGAGAGGGCCAAATATCACCTTCAAGGCCACGCAGGGTGCCAGGGTCGGGGCAAGCCCTGAGACTTGACCAGTTTGCTGTCGGTCGTCTGGCAAACCATGCTGGAGGGTTTGGGCAGAGCAGGGGAGCTGGCAGAACACTTGTTGCCCGATCTTCCCACTGAGACCCACCAGCCCAAGCCCTCCCAGAGCCAGTGTCATGGCTCCCAGTGTAACGAGGGCCTGTGCTTTTATGTCTTCACAGTGTTGCATCTGTGGCACGCATGGCCACAGGGCAGAGAGAATGGCCCAGCACCCCAGGCCATGCCTACGGCTGAGGGCAGCAGACTGAGCCGCCCGCACTCTTGTCCACTGGTGTTGGTGACTTGCAGCAGAAGGCCAGAGGACCAAGGTAAGCATGCCATGAATTGCCAGCACGAGCTGACGATTGTCGGGTCTTGGTGGTGCTGCGAGGTGTGCCCATTCGTGCCTCCAGACCTGTCTGCACCCGCCTCTAGCAGACTTAGGTCCTCAAGGTGCTCCCGCCTTCCAGGCATGGACCCATTGCAACCTCCCTTTCCCAGATGGGGCACGTCTGGGCAGTTCTCGCACTCCCAAACACCCACCCTGGCTTGAGAGGAGACCTACCTCTGAAAGTCTCTGGGCCAGGCCACTCCAGCGTGCTTGGATCGATGATGATTCCCAGTCAATCATTCCTTGGAAAAGCTGAACAAAATGAGTGAAAACTCAGTACCACCGCTCTCATCGAGACTGAGGTCCTGCACCTTGGGTCACCCAGGTCCTCTGGGAGTAGGATACGGGCTTGCCAACCACTCCCCTGCTCCTGCCCTCCTCCAGCACTGGCCTGACTCAGTCCCTCCCGATGGCGATGGCCTTGTTCTTTCACGGCTCTGCTAGCGGTCATGGGCAACGTTTAGGCAGAATATTGGAGGCTCTCTGGGAATCTTTCCTTGCTCTTGCCTCCTTGAGATCCTGAGAGGGAGTGGCTAGGTGCTCTGGCTCCTGGAGGGCCCTTGCAAACAATGGCAGTCTGTGTAGCTGAAACAGGTGGAAGAAGGTCCATTCAACATTGTCCCGGTCACTGGGAGGTTCAGGCCCAGCGGGGAGACCTCCAAGGAAGCTGTCAGGTTGGTGGCAGCCCCAAAGAGTAGCCGCTGAGAGGGATTCGAGGTGAAGTGAGCTGCTGCCCAGGGAATGCGACCTGGGACGTGGTTCCTTCAGGCCTATCCGGCCGTGGTCTCTTCTGTTGCTTGGAATCCAATGGGGAGTTGGATAGATGGAGACAGAGAGAGATTCTGTGGCTTGGTACACTCAAGGTACTCAGGGAGTGTTCCCAGTCCTGATAGGGCAAAGCCCAAAACTTTGAGGGGGATGACAGATTCCATAGCCCCCCAACTCCAGTCTCACATTCCACCCAGCTATGTGCTCTCAGACTTGGGGCTCTTGGCAAGAAGTCACTGGCAGAAACAGGAGACTTTCCTACACGTGCCTCAAAGAGTTGTGCCGAGTTGTGCCGAGCTGTGCCGAAACTGGAAATCGGGAAGCCTTTGGTGGGGGGTAGGCCGTTTGCCTTGACAGTAGGGTCACACATGCATGGCTCCTGGTGGAGGACCAATTTGAGAAGGTCCCTTTGTCCGATCCATGAAACTAGGGGTCCTGCCTTGGCTCTGGCCAATCTCAAAGCCAGGACGGTCCAGATTTGTGAATAGCATTCTTCACCAGGGTCGCTTTCTTCTAGAAGGGACTGTTTGGGGTCCAGCCATGGCTCCCATGGCAAAATTCCTTGGGGTGCCAGCTTGTAGTTCAAGCGAGGCTGGCTAGAGAGCCTTACTATTGAGCAGGGGCGTCTGCCAAAGCTGCTTGTGCTTGCAAGGTTGCTTTCCAGGCAATCAGAAGGCTTGGGCGTTGCAAGGTGTCTGGGGAGATGTCCGGTTCTTCTGGTTACCCTTGCGGTACCACAGGAGGTTGCATCTATTACCCCAGTGTTGAGGCTTGCAGTCCAAATTGGAGGATTCTCGAACTCGGCTTGCCATGAAGAGAGACTGTCAGAGGGCGGCAACCAGTCAGAGGCGTCCCTGTCAGAGAAGGAGATAGAGACAGAGATGGTAATGGAGAAAGAGACAGAAAGACAAAGAGACAAGGCCAAAAGGAGAGCGAGAGTTCCAAAGAAAGTGTTGCCTTGCTAGGCTGCATAGCATCTCCTAGAGTGAAGTCCTGTGGGGAAGGCTTAGTGCACTTTGACCTCAGGCCCTTTGCATTAGCAAGAGAGAGGTTTGCAGGTGCCAGTAGCCCTGGCTGTCAGTTTGTCAGACCTGGTCAGGGAATAGGAGGCAAGGTTTGCTCAGGGAACATGTCCAAAGAGAGCTGAGTCCTGAGGCTTGAGCTTGAGTCTGCCAGGCGGGCGCGACCTTGTTAGTGAATCCAGTGAGCTGGTTTCCGGGCTGACTTTAGTCAGAGCAGCCTCTGAGGATATTTATTTATTTATTTATTTATTTATTTATTTATTTATTTATTTATTTATTTTTTGAGTGAGAGACTGCTTGCTGGTGTTGCAGTAGCTGGATGCGTCGGGCGGACAGATATTTGTGGAATGGCTGCAGAGAGGGCCAAATATCACCTTCAAGGCCACGCAGGGTGCCAGGGTCGGGGCAAGCCCTGAGACTTGACCAGTTTGCTGTCGGTCGTCTGGCAAACCATGCTGGAGGGTTTGGGCAGAGCAGGGGAGCTGGCAGAACACTTGTTGCCCGATCGTCCCACTGAGACCCACCAGCCCAAGCCCTCCCAGAGCCAGTGTCATGGCTCCCAGTGTAACGAGGGCCTGTGCTTTTATGTCTTCACAGTGTTGCATCTGTGGCACGCATGGCCACAGGGCAGAGAGAATGGCCCAGCACCCCAGGCCATGCCTACGGCTGAGGGCAGCAGACTGAGCCGCCCGCACTCTTGTCCACTGGTGTTGGTGACTTGCAGCAGAAGGCCAGAGGACCAAGGTAAGCATGCCATGAATTGCCAGCACGAGCTGACGATTGTCGGGTCTTGGTGGTGCTGCGAGGTGTGCCCATTCGTGCCTCCAGACCTGTCTGCACCCGCCTCTAGCAGACTTAGGTCCTCAAGGTGCTCCCGCCTTCCAGGCATGGACCCATTGCAACCTCCCTTTCCCAGATGGGGCACGTCTGGGCAGTTCTCGCACTCCCCAACACCCACCCTGGCTTGAGAGGAGACCTACCTCTGAAAGTCTCTGGGCCAGGCCACTCCAGCGTGCTTGGATCGATGATGATTCCCAGTCAATCATTCCTTGGAAAAGCTGAACAAAATGAGTGAAAACTCAGTACCACCGCTCTCATCGAGACTGAGGTCCTGCACCTTGGGTCACCCAGGTCCTCTGGGAGTAGGATACGGGCTTGCCAACCACTCCCCTGCTCCTGCCCTCCTCCAGCACTGGCCTGACTCAGTCCCTCCCGATGGCGATGGCCTTGTTCTTTCACGGCTCTGCTAGCGGTCATGGGCAACGTTTAGGCAGAATATTGGAGGCTCTCTGGGAATCTTTCCTTGCTCTTGCCTCCTTGAGATCCTGAGAGGGAGTGGCTAGGTGCTCTGGCTCCTGGAGGGCCCTTGCAAACAATGGCAGTCTGTGTAGCTGAAACAGGTGGAAGAAGGTCCATTCAACATTGTCCCGGTCACTGGGAGGTTCAGGCCCAGCGGGGAGACCTCCAAGGAAGCTGTCAGGTTGGTGGCAGCCCCACAGAGTAGCCGCTGAGAGGGATTCGAGGTGAAGTGAGTTGCTGCCCAGGGAATGCGACCTGGGACGTGGTTCCTTCAGGCCTATCCGGCCGTGGTCTCTTCTGTTGCTTGGAATCCAATGGGGAGTTGGATAGATGGAGACAGAGAGAGATTCTGTGGCTTGGTACACTCAAGGTACTCAGGGAGTGTTCCCAGTCCTGATAGGGCAAAGCCCAAAACTTTGAGGGGGATGACAGATTCCATAGCCCCCCAACTCCAGTCTCACATTCCACCCAGCTATGTGCTCTCAGACTTGGGGCTCTTGGCAAGAAGTCACTGGCAGAAACAGGAGACTTTCCTACACGTGCCTCAAAGAGTTGTGCCGAGTTGTGCCGAGCTGTGCCGAAACTGGAAATCGGGAAGCCTTTGGTGGGGGGTAGGCCGTTTGCCTTGACAGTAGGGTCACACATGCATGGCTCCTGGTGGAGGACCAATTTGAGAAGGTCCCTTTGTCCGATCCATGAAACTAGGGGTCCTGCCTTGGCTCTGGCCAATCTCAAAGCCAGGACGGTCCAGATTTGTGAATAGCATTCTTCACCAGGGTCGCTTTCTTCTAGAAGGGACTGTTTGGGGTCCAGCCATGGCTCCCATGGCAAAATTCCTTGGGGTGCCAGCTTGTAGTTCAAGCGAGGCTGGCTAGAGAGCCTTACTATTGAGCAGGGGCGTCTGCCAAAGCTGCTTGTGCTTGCAAGGTTGCTTTCCAGGCAATCAGAAGGCTTGGGCGTTGCAAGGTGTCTGGGGAGATGTCCGGTTCTTCTGGTTACCCTTGCGGTACCACAGGAGGTTGCATCTATTACCCCAGTGTTGAGGCTTGCAGTCCAAATTGGAGGATTCTCGAACTCGGCTTGCCATGAAGAGAGACTGTCAGAGGGCGGCAACCAGTCAGAGGCGTCCCTGTCAGAGAAGGAGATAGAGACAGAGATGGTAATGGAGAAAGAGACAGAAAGACAAAGAGACAAGGCCAAAAGGAGAGCGAGAGTTCCAAAGAAAGTGTTGCCTTGCTAGGCTGCATAGCATCTCCTAGAGTGAAGTCCTGTGGGGAAGGCTTAGTGCACTTTGACCTCAGGCCCTTTGCATTAGCAAGAGAGAGGTTTGCAGGTGCCAGTAGCCCTGGCTGTCAGTTTGTCAGACCTGGTCAGGGAATAGGAGGCAAGGTTTGCTCAGGGAACATGTCCAAAGAGAGCTGAGTCCTGAGGCTTGAGCTTGAGTCTGCCAGGCGGGCGCGACCTTGTTAGTGAATCCAGTGAGCTGGTTTCCGGGCTGACTTTAGTCAGAGCAGCCTCTGAGGATATTTATTTATTTATTTATTTATTTATTTATTTATTTATTTATTTTTTGAGTGAGAGACTGCTTGCTGGTGTTGCAGTAGCTGGATGCGTCGGGCGGACAGATATTTGTGGAATGGCTGCAGAGAGGGCCAAATATCACCTTCAAGGCCACGCAGGGTGCCAGGGTCGGGGCAAGCCCTGAGACTTGACCAGGTTGCTGTCGGTCGTCTGGCAAACCATGCTGGAGGGTTTGGGCAGAGCAGGGGAGCTGGCAGAACACTTGTTGCCCGATCGTCCCACTGAGACCCACCAGCCCAAGCCCTCCCAGAGCCAGTGTCATGGCTCCCAGTGTAACGAGGGCCTGTGCTTTTATGTCTTCACAGTGTTGCATCTGTGGCACGCATGGCCACAGGGCAGAGAGAATGGCCCAGCACCCCAGGCCATGCCTACGGCTGAGGGCAGCAGACTGAGCCGCCCGCACTCTTGTCCACTGGTGTTGGTGACTTGCAGCAGAAGGCCAGAGGACCAAGGTAAGCATGCCATGAATTGCCAGCACGAGCTGACGATTGTCGGGTCTTGGTGGTGCTGCGAGGTGTGCCCATTCGTGCCTCCAGACCTGTCTGCACCCGCCTCTAGCAGACTTAGGTCCTCAAGGTGCTCCCGCCTTCCAGGCATGGACCCATTGCAACCTCCCTTTCCCAGATGGGGCACGTCTGGGCAGTTCTCACACTCCCCAACACCCACCCTGGCTTGAGAGGAGACCTACCTCTGAAAGTCTCTGGGCCAGGCCACTCCAGCGTGCTTGGATCGATGATGATTCCCAGTCAATCATTCCTTGGAAAAGCTGAACAAAATGAGTGAAAACTCAGTACCACCGCTCTCATCGAGACTGAGGTCCTGCACCTTGGGTCACCCAGGTCCTCTGGGAGTAGGATACGGGCTTGCCAACCACTCCCCTGCTCCTGCCCTCCTCCAGCACTGGCCTGACTCAGTCCCTCCCGATGGCGATGGCCTTGTTCTTTCACGGCTCTGCTAGCGGTCATGGGCAACGTTTAGGCAGAATATTGGAGGCTCTCTGGGAATCTTTCCTTGCTCTTGCCTCCTTGAGATCCTGAGAGGGAGTGGCTAGGTGCTCTGGCTCCTGGAGGGCCCTTGCAAACAATGGCAGTCTGTGTAGCTGAAACAGGTGGAAGAAGGTCCATTCAACATTGTCCCGGTCACTGGGAGGTTCAGGCCCAGCGGGGAGACCTCCAAGGAAGCTGTCAGGTTGGTGGCAGCCCCACAGAGTAGCCGCTGAGAGGGATTCGAGGTGAAGTGAGCTGCCGCCCAGGGAATGCGACCTGGGACGTGGTTCCTTCAGGCCTATCCGGCCGTGGTCTCTTCTGTTGCTTGGAATCCAATGGGGAGTTGGATAGATGGAGACAGAGAGAGATTCTGTGGCTTGGTACACTCAAGGTACTCAGGGAGTGTTCCCAGTCCTGATAGGGCAAAGCCCAAAACTTTGAGGGGGATGACAGATTCCATAGCCCCCCAACTCCAGTCTCACATTCCACCCAGCTATGTGCTCTCAGACTTGGGGCTCTTGGCAAGAAGTCACTGGCAGAAACAGGAGACTTTCCTACACGTGCCTCAAAGAGTTGTGCCGAGTTGTGCCGAGCTGTGCCGAAACTGGAAATCGGGAAGCCTTTGGTGGGGGGTAGGCCGTTTGCCTTGACAGTAGGGTCACACATGCATGGCTCCTGGTGGAGGACCAATTTGAGAAGGTCCCTTTGTCCGATCCATGAAACTAGGGGTCCTGCCTTGGCTCTGGCCAATCTCAAAGCCAGGACGGTCCAGATTTGTGAATAGCATTCTTCACCAGGGTCGCTTTCTTCTAGAAGGGACTGTTTGGGGTCCAGCCATGGCTCCCATGGCAAAATTCCTTGGGGTGCCAGCTTGTAGTTCAAGCGAGGCTGGCTAGAGAGCCTTACTATTGAGCAGGGGCGTCTGCCAAAGCTGCTTGTGCTTGCAAGGTTGCTTTCCAGGCAATCAGAAGGCTTGGGCGTTGCAAGGTGTCTGGGGAGATGTCCGGTTCTTCTGGTTACCCTTGCGGTACCACAGGAGGTTGCATCTATTACCCCAGTGTTGAGGCTTGCAGTCCAAATTGGAGGATTCTCGAACTCGGCTTGCCATGAAGAGAGACTGTCAGAGGGCGGCAACCAGTCAGAGGCGTCCCTGTCAGAGAAGGAGATAGAGACAGAGATGGTAATGGAGAAAGAGACAGAAAGACAAAGAGACAAGGCCAAAAGGAGAGCGAGAGTTCCAAAGAAAGTGTTGCCTTGCTAGGCTGCATAGCATCTCCTAGAGTGAAGTCCTGTGGGGAAGGCTTAGTGCACTTTGACCTCAGGCCCTTTGCATTAGCAAGAGAGAGGTTTGCAGGTGCCAGTAGCCCTGGCTGTCAGTTTGTCAGACCTGGTCAGGGAATAGGAGGCAAGGTTTGCTCAGGGAACATGTCCAAAGAGAGCTGAGTCCTGAGGCTTGAGCTTGAGTCTGCCAGGCGGGCGCGACCTTGTTAGTGAATCCAGTGAGCTGGTTTCCGGGCTGACTTTAGTCAGAGCAGCCTCTGAGGATATTTATTTATTTATTTATTTATTTATTTATTTATTTATTTTTTGAGTGAGAGACTGCTTGCTGGTGTTGCAGTAGCTGGATGCGTCGGGCGGACAGATATTTGTGGAATGGCTGCAGAGAGGGCCAAATATCACCTTCAAGGCCACGCAGGGTGCCAGGGTCGGGGCAAGCCCTGAGACTTGACCAGGTTGCTGTCGGTCGTCTGGCAAACCATGCTGGAGGGTTTGGGCAGAGCAGGGGAGCTGGCAGAACACTTGTTGCCCGATCGTCCCACTGAGACCCACCAGCCCAAGCCCTCCCAGAGCCAGTGTCATGGCTCCCAGTGTAACGAGGGCCTGTGCTTTTATGTCTTCACAGTGTTGCATCTGTGGCACGCATGGCCACAGGGCAGAGAGAATGGCCCAGCACCCCAGGCCATGCCTACGGCTGAGGGCAGCAGACTGAGCCGCCCGCACTCTTGTCCACTGGTGTTGGTGACTTGCAGCAGAAGGCCAGAGGACCAAGGTAAGCATGCCATGAATTGCCAGCACGAGCTGACGATTGTCGGGTCTTGGTGGTGCTGCGAGGTGTGCCCATTCGTGCCTCCAGACCTGTCTGCACCCGCCTCTAGCAGACTTAGGTCCTCAAGGTGCTCCCGCCTTCCAGGCATGGACCCATTGCAACCTCCCTTTCCCAGATGGGGCACGTCTGGGCAGTTCTCGCACTCCCCAACACCCACCCTGGCTTGAGAGGAGACCTACCTCTGAAAGTCTCTGGGCCAGGCCACTCCAGCGTGCTTGGATCGATGATGATTCCCAGTCAATCATTCCTTGGAAAAGCTGAACAAAATGAGTGAAAACTCAGTACCACCGCTCTCATCGAGACTGAGGTCCTGCACCTTGGGTCACCCAGGTCCTCTGGGAGTAGGATACGGGCTTGCCAACCACTCCCCTGCTCCTGCCCTCCTCCAGCACTGGCCTGACTCAGTCCCTCCCGATGGCGATGGCCTTGTTCTTTCACGGCTCTGCTAGCGGTCATGGGCAACGTTTAGGCAGAATATTGGAGGCTCTCTGGGAATCTTTCCTTGCTCTTGCCTCCTTGAGATCCTGAGAGGGAGTGGCTAGGTGCTCTGGCTCCTGGAGGGCCCTTGCAAACAATGGCAGTCTGTGTAGCTGAAACAGGTGGAAGAAGGTCCATTCAACATTGTCCCGGTCACTGGGAGGTTCAGGCCCAGCGGGGAGACCTCCAAGGAAGCTGTCAGGTTGGTGGCAGCCCCACAGAGTAGCCGCTGAGAGGGATTCGAGGTGAAGTGAGCTGCTGCCCAGGGAATGCGACCTGGGACGTGGTTCCTTCAGGCCTATCCGGCCGTGGTCTCTTCTGTTGCTTGGAATCCAATGGGGAGTTGGATAGATGGAGACAGAGAGAGATTCTGTGGCTTGGTACACTCAAGGTACTCAGGGAGTGTTCCCAGTCCTGATAGGGCAAAGCCCAAAACTTTGAGGGGGATGACAGATTCCATAGACCCCCAACTCCAGTCTCACATTCCACCCAGCTATGTGCTCTCAGACTTGGGGCTCTTGGCAAGAAGTCACTGGCAGAAACAGGAGACTTTCCTACACGTGCCTCAAAGAGTTGTGCCGAGTTGTGCCGAGCTGTGCCGAAACTGGAAATCGGGAAGCCTTTGGTGGGGGGTAGGCCGTTTGCCTTGACAGTAGGGTCACACATGCATGGCTCCTGGTGGAGGACCAATTTGAGAAGGTCCCTTTGTCCGATCCATGAAACTAGGGGTCCTGCCTTGGCTCTGGCCAATCTCAAAGCCAGGACGGTCCAGATTTGTGAATAGCATTCTTCACCAGGGTCGCTTTCTTCTAGAAGGGACTGTTTGGGGTCCAGCCATGGCTCCCATGGCAAAATTCCTTGGGGTGCCAGCTTATAGTTCAAGCGAGGCTGGCTAGAGAGCCTTACAATTGAGCAGGGGCGTCTGCCAAAGCTGCTTGTGCTTGCAAGGTTGCTTTCCAGGCAATCAGAAGGCTTGGGCGTTGCAAGGTGTCTGGGGAGATGTCCGGTTCTTCTGGTTACCCTTGCGGTACCACAGGAGGTTGCATCTATTACCCCAGTGTTGAGACTTGCAGTCCAAATTGGAGGATTCTCGAACTCGGCTTGCCATGAAGAGAGACTGTCAGAGGGCGGCAACCAGTCAGAGGCATCCCTGTCAGAGAAGGAGATAGAGACAGAGATGGTAATGGAGAAAGAGACAGAAAGACAAAGAGACAAGGCCAAAAGGAGAGCGAGAGTTCCAAAGAAAGTGTTGCCTTGCTAGGCTGCATAGCATCTCCTAGAGTGAAGTCCTGTGGGGAAGGCTTAGTGCACTTTGACCTCAGGCCCTTTGCATTAGCAAGAGAGAGGTTTGCAGGTGCCAGTAGCCCTGGCTGTCAGTTTGTCAGACCTGGTCAGGGAATAGGAGGCAAGGTTTGCTCAGGGAACATGTCCAAAGAGAGCTGAGTCCTGAAGCTTGAGCTTGAGTCTGCCAGGCGGGCGTGACCTTGTTAGTGAATCCAGTGAGCTGGTTTCCGGGCTGACTTTAGTCAGAGCAGCCTCTGAGGATATTTATTTATTTATTTATTTATTTATTTATTTATTTTTTGAGTGAGAGACTGCTTGCTGGTGTTGCAGTAGCTGGATGCGTCGGGCGGACAGATATTTGTGGAATGGCTGCAGAGAGGGCCAAATATCACCTTCAAGGCCACGCAGGGTGCCAGGGTCGGGGCAAGCCCTGAGACTTGACCAGTTTGCTGTCGGTCGTCTGGCAAACCATGCTGGAGGGTTTGGGCAGAGCAGGGGAGCTGGCAGAACACTTGTTGCCCGATCGTCCCACTGAGACCCACCAGCCCAAGCCCTCCCAGAGCCAGTGTCATGGCTCCCAGTGTAACGAGGGCCTGTGCTTTTATGTCTTCACAGTGTTGCATCTGTGGCACGCATGGCCACAGGGCAGAGAGAATGGCCCAGCACCCCAGGCCATGCCTACGGCTGAGGGCAGCAGACTGAGCCGCCCGCACTCTTGTCCACTGGTGTTGGTGACTTGCAGCAGAAGGCCAGAGGACCAAGGTAAGCATGCCATGAATTGCCAGCACGAGCTGACGATTGTCGGGTCTTGGTGGTGCTGCGAGGTGTGCCCATTCGTGCCTCCAGACCTGTCTGCACCCGCCTCTAGCAGACTTAGGTCCTCAAGGTGCTCCCGCCTTCCAGGCATGGACCCATTGCAACCTCCCTTTCCCAGATGGGGCACGTCTGGGCAGTTCTCGCACTCCCCAACACCCACCCTGGCTTGAGAGGAGACCTACCTCTGAAAGTCTCTGGGCCAGGCCACTCCAGCGTGCTTGGATCGATGATGATTCCCAGTCAATCATTCCTTGGAAAAGCTGAACAAAATGAGTGAAAACTCAGTACCACCGCTCTCATCGAGACTGAGGTCCTGCACCTTGGGTCACCCAGGTCTTCTGGGAGTAGGATACGGGCTTGCCAACCACTCCCCTGCTCCTGCCCTCCTCCAGCACTGGCCTGACTCAGTCCCTCCCGATGGCGATGGCCTTGTTCTTTCACGGCTCTGCTAGCGGTCATGGGCAACGTTTAGGCAGAATATTGGAGGCTCTCTGGGAATCTTTCCTTGCTCTTGCCTCCTTGAGATCCTGAGAGGGAGTGGCTAGGTGCTCTGGCTCCTGGAGGGCCCTTGCAAACAATGGCAGTCTGTGTAGCTGAAACAGGTGGAAGAAGGTCCATTCAACATTGTCCCGGTCACTGGGAGGTTCAGGCCCAGCGGGGAGACCTCCAAGGAAGCTGTCAGGTTGGTGGCAGCCCCACAGAGTAGCCGCTGAGAGGGATTCGAGGTGAAGTGAGCTGCTGCCCAGGGAATGCGACCTGGGACGTGGTTCCTTCAGGCCTATCCGGCCGTGGTCTCTTCTGTTGCTTGGAATCCAATGGGGAGTTGGATAGATGGAGACAGAGAGAGATTCTGTGGCTTGGTACACTCAAGGTACTCAGGGAGTGTTCCCAGACCTGATAGGGCAAAGCCCAAAACTTTGAGGGGGATGACAGATTCCATAGCCCCCCAACTCCAGTCTCACATTCCACCCAGCTATGTGCTCTCAGACTTGGGGCTCTTGGCAAGAAGTCACTGGCAGAAACAGGAGACTTTCCTACACGTGCCTCAAAGAGTTGTGCCGAGTTGTGCCGAGCTGTGCCGAAACTGGAAATCGGGAAGCCTTTGGTGGGGGGTAGGCCGTTTGCCTTGACAGTAGGGTCACACATGCATGGCTCCTGGTGGAGGACCAATTTGAGAAGGTCCCTTTGTCCGATCCATGAAACTAGGGGTCCTGCCTTGGCTCTGGCCAATCTCAAAGCCAGGACGGTCCAGATTTGTGAATAGCATTCTTCACCAGGGTCGCTTTCTTCTAGAAGGGACTGTTTGGGGTCCAGCCATGGCTCCCATGGCAAAATTCCTTGGGGTGCCAGCTTGTAGTTCAAGCGAGGCTGGCTAGAGAGCCTTACTATTGAGCAGGGGCGTCTGCCAAAGCTGCTTGTGCTTGCAAGGTTGCTTTCCAGGCAATCAGAAGGCTTGGGCGTTGCAAGGTGTCTGGGGAGATGTCCGGTTCTTCTGGTTACCCTTGCGGTACCACAGGAGGTTGCATCTATTACCCCAGTGTTGAGGCTTGCAGTCCAAATTGGAGGATTCTCGAACTCGGCTTGCCATGAAGAGCGACTGTCAGAAGGCGGCAACCAGTCTGAGGCGTCCCTGTCAGAGAAGGAGATAGAGACAGAGATGGTAATGGAGAAAGAGACAGAAAGACAAAGAGACAAGGCCAAAAGGAGAGCGAGAGTTCCAAAGAAAGTGTTGCCTTGCTAGGCTGCATAGCATCTCCTAGAGTGAAGTCCTGTGGGGAAGGCTTAGTGCACTTTGACCTCAGGCCCTTTGCATTAGCAAGAGAGAGGTTTGCAGGTGCCAGTAGCCCTGGCTGTCAGTTTGTCAGACCTGGTCAGGGAATAGGAGGCAAGGTTTGCTCAGGGAACATGTCCAAAGAGAGCTGAGTCCTGAGGCTTGAGCTTGAGTCTGCCAGGCGGGCGCGACCTTGTTAGTGAATCCAGTGAGCTGGTTTCCGGGCTGACTTTAGTCAGAGCAGCCTCTGAGGATATTTATTTATTTATTTATTTATTTATTTATTTATTTATTTATTTATTTATTTTTTGAGTGAGAGACTGCTTGCTGGTGTTGCAGTAGCTGGATGCGTCGGGCGGACAGATATTTGTGGAATGGCTGCAGAGAGGGCCAAATATCACCTTCAAGGCCACGCAGGGTGCCAGGGTCGGGGCAAGCCCTGAGACTTGACCAGTTTGCTGTCGGTCGTCTGGCAAACCATGCTGGAGGGTTTGGGCAGAGCAGGGGAGCTGGCAGAACACTTGTTGCCCGATCGTCCCACTGAGACCCACCAGCCCAAGCCCTCCCAGAGCCAGTGTCATGGCTCCCAGTGTAACGAGGGCCTGTGCTTTTATGTCTTCACAGTGTTGCATCTGTGGCACGCATGGCCACAGGGCAGAGAGAATGGCCCAGCACCCCAGGCCATGCCTACGGCTGAGGGCAGCAGACTGAGCCGCCCGCACTCTTGTCCACTGGTGTTGGTGACTTGCAGCAGAAGGCCAGAGGACCAAGGTAAGCATGCCATGAATTGCCAGCACGAGCTGACGATTGTCGGGTCTTGGTGGTGCTGCGAGGTGTGCCCATTCGTGCCTCCAGACCTGTCTGCACCCGCCTCTAGCAGACTTAGGTCCTCAAGGTGCTCCCGCCTTCCAGGCATGGACCCATTGCAACCTCCCTTTCCCAGATGGGGCACGTCTGGGCAGTTCTCGCACTCCCCAACACCCACCCTGGCTTGAGAGGAGACCTACCTCTGAAAGTCTCTGGGCCAGGCCACTCCAGCGTGCTTGGATCGATGATGATTCCCAGTCAATCATTCCTTGGAAAAGCTGAACAAAATGAGTGAAAACTCAGTACCACCGCTCTCATCGAGACTGAGGTCCTGCACCTTGGGTCACCCAGGTCCTCTGGGAGTAGGATACGGGCTTGCCAACCACTCCCCTGCTCCTGCCCTCCTCCAGCACTGGCCTGACTCAGTCCCTCCCGATGGCGATGGCCTTGTTCTTTCACGGCTCTGCTAGCGGTCATGGGCAACGTTTAGGCAGAATATTGGAGGCTCTCTGGGAATCTTTCCTTGCTCTTGCCTCCTTGAGATCCTGAGAGGGAGTGGCTAGGTGCTCTGGCTCCTGGAGGGCCCTTGCAAACAATGGCAGTCTGTGTAGCTGAAACAGGTGGAAGAAGGTCCATTCAACATTGTCCCGGTCACTGGGAGGTTCAGGCCCAGCGGGGAGACCTCCAAGGAAGCTGTCAGGTTGGTGGCAGCCCCACAGAGTAGCTGCTGAGAGGGATTCTGAGGTGAAGTGAGCTGCTGCCCAGGGAATGCGACCTGGGACGTGGTTCCTTCAGGCCTATCCGGCCGTGGTCTCTTCTGTTGCTTGGAATCCAATGGGGAGTTGGATAGATGGAGACAGAGAGAGATTCTGTGGCTTGGTACACTCAAGGTACTCAGGGAGTGTTCCCAGTCCTGATAGGGCAAAGCCCAAAACTTTGAGGGGGATGACAGATTCCATAGCCCCCCAACTCCAGTCTCACATTCCACCCAGCTATGTGCTCTCAGACTTGGGGCTCTTGGCAAGAAGTCACTGGCAGAAACAGGAGACTTTCCTACACGTGCCTCAAAGAGTTGTGCCGAGTTGTGCCGAGCTGTGCCGAAACTGGAAATCGGGAAGCCTTTGGTGGGGGGTAGGCCGTTTGCCTTGACAGTAGGGTCACACATGCATGGCTCCTGGTGGAGGACCAATTTGAGAAGGTCCCTTTGTCCGATCCATGAAACTAGGGGTCCTGCCTTGGCTCTGGCCAATCTCAAAGCCAGGACGGTCCAGATTTGTGAATAGCATTCTTCACCAAGGTCGCTTTCTTCTAGAAGGGACTGTTTGGGGTCCAGCCATGGCTCCCATGGCAAAATTCCTTGGGGTGCCAGCTTGTAGTTCAAGCGAGGCTGGCTAGAGAGCCTTACTATTGAGCAGGGGCGTCTGCCATAGCTGCTTGTGCTTGCAAGGTTGCTTTCCAGGCAATCAGAAGGCTTGGGCGTTGCAAGGTGTCTGGGGAATGTCCGGTTCTTCTGGTTACCCTTGCGGTACCACAGGAGGTTGCATCTATTACCCCAGTGTTGAGGCTTGCAGTCCAAATTGGAGGATTCTCGAACTCGGCTTGCCATGAAGAGAGACTGTCAGAGGGCGGCAACCAGTCAGAGGCGTCCCTGTCAGAGAAGGAGATAGAGACAGAGATGGTAATGGAGAAAGAGACAGAAAGACAAAGAGACAAGGCCAAAAGGAGAGCGAGAGTTCCAAAGAAAGTGTTGCCTTGCTAGGCTGCATAGCATCTCCTAGAGTGAAGTCCTGTGGGGAAGGCTTAGTGCACTTTGACCTCAGGCCCTTTGCATTAGCAAGAGAGAGGTTTGCAGGTGCCAGTAGCCCTGGCTGTCAATTTGTCAGACCTGGTCAGGGAATAGGAGGCAAGGTTTGCTCAGGGAACATGTCCAAAGAGAGCTGAGTCCTGAGGCTTGAGCTTGAGTCTGCCAGGCGAGCGCGACCTTGTTAGTGAATCCAGTGAGCTGGTTTCCGGGCTGACTTTAGTCAGAGCAGCCTCTGAGGATATTTATTTATTTATTTATTTATTTATTTATTTATTTATTTATTTTTTGAGTGAGAGACTGCTTGCTGGTGTTGCAGTAGCTGGATGCGTCGGGCGGACAGATATTTGTGGAATGGCTGCAGAGAGGGCCAAATATCACCTTCAAGGCCACGCAGGGTGCCAGGGTCGGGGCAAGCCCTGAGACTTGACCAGTTTGCTGTCGGTCGTCTGGCAAACCATGCTGGAGGGTTTGGGCAGAGCAGGGGAGCTGGCAGAACACTTGTTGCCCGATCGTCCCACTGAGACCCACCAGCCCAAGCCCTCCCAGAGCCAGTGTCATGGCTCCCAGTGTAACGAGGGCCTGTGCTTTTATGTCTTCACAGTGTTGCATCTGTGGCACGCATGGCCACAGGGCAGAGAGAATGGCCCAGCACCCCAGGCCATGCCTACGGCTGAGGGCAGCAGACTGAGCCGCCCGCACTCTTGTCCACTGGTGTTGGTGACTTGCAGCAGAAGGCCAGAGGACCAAGGTAAGCATGCCATGAATTGCCAGCACGAGCTGACGATTGTCGGGTCTTGGTGGTGCTGCGAGGTGTGCCCATTCGTGCCTCCAGACCTGTCTGCACCCGCCTCTAGCAGACTTAGGTCCTCAAGGTGCTCCCGCCTTCCAGGCATGGACCCATTGCAACCTCCCTTTCCCAGATGGGGCACGTCTGGGCAGTTCTCGCACTCCCCAACACCCACCCTGGCTTGAGAGGAGACCTACCTCTGAAAGTCTCTGGGCCAGGCCACTCCAGCGTGCTTGGATCGATGATGATTCCCAGTCAATCATTCCTTGGAAAAGCTGAACAAAATGAGTGAAAACTCAGTACCACCGCTCTCATCGAGACTGAGGTCCTGCACCTTGGGTCACCCAGGTCCTCTGGGAGTAGGATACGGGCTTGCCAACCACTCCCCTGCTCCTGCCCTCCTCCAGCACTGGCCTGACTCAGTCCCTCCCGATGGCGATGGCCTTGTTCTTTCACGGCTCTGCTAGCGGTCATGGGCAACGTTTAGGCAGAATATTGGAGGCTCTCTGGGAATCTTTCCTTGCTCTTGCCTCCTTGAGATCCTGAGAGGGAGTGGCTAGGTGCTCTGGCTCCTGGAGGGCCCTTGCAAACAATGGCAGTCTGTGTAGCTGAAACAGGTGGAAGAAGGTCCATTCAACATTGTCCCGGTCACTGGGAGGTTCAGGCCCAGCGGGGAGACCTCCAAGGAAGCTGTCAGGTTGGTGGCAGCCCCACAGAGTAGCCGCTGAGAGGGATTCGAGGTGAAGTGAGCTGCTGCCCAGGGAATGCGACCTGGGACGTGGTTCCTTCAGGCCTATCCGGCCGTGGTCTCTTCTGTTGCTTGGAATCCAATGGGGAGTTGGATAGATGGAGACAGAGAGAGATTCTGTGGCTTGGTACACTCAAGGTACTCAGGGAGTGTTCCCAGTCCTGATAGGGCAAAGCCCAAAACTTTGAGGGGGATGACAGATTCCATAGCCCCCCAACTCCAGTCTCACATTCCACCCAGCTATGTGCTCTCAGACTTGGGGCTCTTGGCAAGAAGTCACTGGCAGAAACAGGAGACTTTCCTACACGTGCCTCAAAGAGTTGTGCCGAGCTGTGCCGAAACTGGAAATCGGGAAGCCTTTGGTGGGGGGTAGGCCGTTTGCCTTGACAGTAGGGTCACACATGCATGGCTCCTGGTGGAGGACCAATTTGAGAAGGTCCCTTTGTCCGATCCATGAAACTAGGGGTCCTGCCTTGGCTCTGGCCAATCTCAAAGCCAGGACGGTCCAGATTTGTGAATAGCATTCTTCACCAGGGTCGCTTTCTTCTAGAAGGGACTGTTTGGGGTCCAGCCATGGCTCCCATGGCAAAATTCCTTGGGGTGCCAGCTTGTAGTTCAAGCGAGGCTGGCTAGAGAGCCTTACTATTGAGCAGGGGCGTCTGCCAAAGCTGCTTGTGCTTGCAAGGTTGCTTTCCAGGCAATCAGAAGGCTTGGGCTTTGCAAGGTGTCTGGGGAGATGTCCGGTTCTTCTGGTTACCCTTGCGGTACCACAGGAGGTTGCATCTATTACCCCAGTGTTGAGGCTTGCAGTCCAAATTGGAGGATTCTCGAACTCGGCTTGCCATGAAGAGAGACTGTCAGAGGGCGGCAACCAGTCAGAGGCGTCCCTGTCAGAGAAGGAGATAGAGACAGAGATGGTAATGGAGAAAGAGACAGAAAGACAAAGAGACAAGGCCAAAAGGAGAGCGAGAGTTCCAAAGAAAGTGTTGCCTTGCTAGGCTGCATAGCATCTCCTAGAGTGAAGTCCTGTGGGGAAGGCTTAGTGCACTTTGACCTCAGGCCCTTTGCATTAGCAAGAGAGAGGTTTGCAGGTGCCAGTAGCCCTGGCTGTCAGTTTGTCAGACCTGGTCAGGGAATAGGAGGCAAGGTTTGCTCAGGGAACGAGCTGAGTCCTGAGGCTTGAGCTTGAGTCTGCCAGGCGGGCGCGACCTTGTTAGTGAATCCAGTGAGCTGGTTTCCGGGCTGACTTTAGTCAGAGCAGCCTCTGAGGATATTTATTTATTTATTTATTTATTTATTTATTTATTTATTTATTTTTTGAGTGAGAGACTGCTTGCTGGTGTTGCAGTAGCTGGATGCGTCGGGCGGACAGATATTTGTGGAATGGCTGCAGAGAGGGCCAAATATCACCTTCAAGGCCACGCAGGGTGCCAGGGTCGGGGCAAGCCCTGAGACTTGACCAGTTTGCTGTCGGTCGTCTGGCAAACCATGCTGGAGGGTTTGGGCAGAGCAGGGGAGCTGGCAGAACACTTGTTGCCCGATCGTCCCACTGAGACCCACCAGCCCAAGCCCTCCCAGAGCCAGTGTCATGGCTCCCAGTGTAACGAGGGCCTGTGCTTTTATGTCTTCACAGTGTTGCATCTGTGGCACGCATGGCCACAGGGCAGAGAGAATGGCCCAGCACCCCAGGCCATGCCTACGGCTGAGGGCAGCAGACTGAGCCGCCCGCACTCTTGTCCACTGGTGTTGGTGACTTGCAGCAGAAGGCCAGAGGACCAAGGTAAGCATGCCATGAATTGCCAGCACGAGCTGACGATTGTCGGGTCTTGGTGGTGCTGCGAGGTGTGCCCATTCGTGCCTCCAGACCTGTCTGCACCCGCCTCTAGCAGACTTAGGTCCTCAAGGTGCTCCCGCCTTCCAGGCATGGACCCATTGCAACCTCCCTTTCCCAGATGGGGCACGTCTGGGCAGTTCTCGCACTCCCCAACACCCACCCTGGCTTGAGAGGAGACCTACCTCTGAAAGTCTCTGGGCCAGGCCACTCCAGCGTGCTTGGATCGATGATGATTCCCAGTCAATCATTCCTTGGAAAAGCTGAACAAAATGAGTGAAAACTCAGTACCACCGCTCTCATCGAGACTGAGGTCCTGCACCTTGGGTCACCCAGGTCCTCTGGGAGTAGGATACGGGCTTGCCAACCACTCCCCTGCTCCTGCCCTCCTCCAGCACTGGCCTGACTCAGTCCCTCCCGATGGCGATGGCCTTGTTCTTTCACGGCTCTGCTAGCGGTCATGGGCAACGTTTAGGCAGAATATTGGAGGCTCTCTGGGAATCTTTCCTTGCTCTTGCCTCCTTGAGATCCTGAGAGGGAGTGGCTAGGTGCTCTGGCTCCTGGAGGGCCCTTGCAAACAATGGCAGTCTGTGTAGCTGAAACAGGTGGAAGAAGGTCCATTCAACATTGTCCCGGTCACTGGGAGGTTCAGGCCCAGCGGGGAGACCTCCAAGGAAGCTGTCAGGTTGGTGGCAGCCCCACAGAGTAGCCGCTGAGAGGGATTCGAGGTGAAGTGAGCTGCTGCCCAGGGAATGCGACCTGGGACGTGGTTCCTTCAGGCCTATCCGGCCGTGGTCTCTTCTGTTGCTTGGAATCCAATGGGGAGTTGGATAGATGGAGACAGAGAGAGATTCTGTGGCTTGGTACACTCAAGGTACTCAGGGAGTGTTCCCAGTCCTGATAGGGCAAAGCCCAAAACTTTGAGGGGGATGACAGATTCCATAGCCCCCCAACTCCAGTCTCACATTCCACCCAGCTATGTGCTCTCAGACTTGGGGCTCTTGGCAAGAAGTCACTGGCAGAAACAGGAGACTTTCCTACACGTGCCTCAAAGAGTTGTGCCGAGTTGTGCCGAGCTGTGCCGAAACTGGAAATCGGGAAGCCTTTGGTGGGGGGTAGGCCGTTTGCCTTGACAGTAGGGTCACACATGCATGGCTCCTGGTGGAGGACCAATTTGAGAAGGTCCCTTTGTCCGATCCATGAAACTAGGGGTCCTGCCTTGGCTCTGGCCAATCTCAAAGCCAGGACGGTCCAGATTTGTGAATAGCATTCTTCACCAGGGTCGCTTTCTTCTAGAAGGGACTGTTTGGGGTCCAGCCATGGCTCCCATGGCAAAATTCCTTGGGGTGCCAGCTTGTAGTTCAAGCGAGGCTGGCTAGAGAGCCTTACTATTGAGCAGGGGCGTCTGCCAAAGCTGCTTGTGCTTGCAAGGTTGCTTTCCAGGCAATCAGAAGGCTTGGGCGTTGCAAGGTGTCTGGGGAGATGTCCGGTTCTTCTGGTTACCCTTGCGGTACCACAGGAGGTTGCATCTATTACCCCAGTGTTGAGGCTTGCAGTCCAAATTGGAGGATTCTCGAACTCGGCTTGCCATGAAGAGAGACTGTCAGAGGGCGGCAACCAGTCAGAGGCGTCCCTGTCAGAGAAGGAGATAGAGACAGAGATGGTAATGGAGAAAGAGACAGAAAGACAAAGAGACAAGGCCAAAAGGAGAGCGAGAGTTCCAAAGAAAGTGTTGCCTTGCTAGGCTGCATAGCATCTCCTAGAGTGAAGTCCTGTGGGGAAGGCTTAGTGCACTTTGACCTCAGGCCCTTTGCATTAGCAAGAGAGAGGTTTGCAGGTGCCAGTAGCCCTGGCTGTCAGTTTGTCAGACCTGGTCAGGGAATAGGAGGCAAGGTTTGCTCAGGGAACATGTCCAAAGAGAGCTGAGTCCTGAGGCTTGAGCTTGAGTCTGCCAGGCGGGCGTGACCTTGTTAGTGAATCCAGTGAGCTGGTTTCCGGGCTGACTTTAGTCAGAGCAGCCTCTGAGGATATTTATTTATTTATTTATTTATTTATTTATTTATTTATTTATTTTTTGAATGAGAGACTGCTTGCTGGTGTTGCAGTAGCTGGATGCGTCGGGCGGACAGATATTTGTGGAATGGCTGCAGAGAGGGCCAAATATCACCTTCAAGGCCACGCAGGGTGCCAGGGTCGGGGCAAGCCCTGAGACTTGACCAGGTTGCTGTCGGTCGTCTGGCAAACCATGCTGGAGGGTTTGGGCAGAGCAGGGGAGCTGGCAGAACACTTGTTGCCCGATCGTCCCACTGAGACCCACCAGCCCAAGCCCTCCCAGAGCCAGTGTCATGGCTCCCAGTGTAACGAGGGCCTGTGCTTTTATGTCTTCACAGTGTTGCATCTGTGGCACGCATGGCCACAGGGCAGAGAGAATGGCCCAGCACCCCAGGCCATGCCTACGGCTGAGGGCAGCAGACTGAGCCGCCCGCACTCTTGTCCACTGGTGTTGGTGACTTGCAGCAGAAGGCCAGAGGACCAAGGTAAGCATGCCATGAATTGCCAGCACGAGCTGACGATTGTCGGGTCTTGGTGGTGCTGCGAGGTGTGCCCATTCGTGCCTCCAGACCTGTCTGCACCCGCCTCTAGCAGACTTAGGTCCTCAAGGTGCTCCCGCCTTCCAGGCATGGACCCATTGCAACCTCCCTTTCCCAGATGGGGCACGTCTGGGCAGTTCTCGCACTCCCCAACACCCACCCTGGCTTGAGAGGAGACCTACCTCTGAAAGTCTCTGGGCCAGGCCACTCCAGCGTGCTTGGATCGATGATGATTCCCAGTCAATCATTCCTTGGAAAAGCTGAACAAAATGAGTGAAAACTCAGTACCACCGCTCTCATCGAGACTGAGGTCCTGCACCTTGGGTCACCCAGGTCCTCTGGGAGTAGGATACGGGCTTGCCAACCACTCCCCTGCTCCTGCCCTCCTCCAGCACTGGCCTGACTCAGTCCCTCCCGATGGCGATGGCCTTGTTCTTTCACGGCTCTGCTAGCGGTCATGGGCAACGTTTAGGCAGAATATTGGAGGCTCTCTGGGAATCTTTCCTTGCTCTTGCCTCCTTGAGATCCTGAGAGGGAGTGGCTAGGTGCTCTGGCTCCTGGAGGGCCCTTGCAAACAATGGCAGTCTGTGTAGCTGAAACAGGTGGAAGAAGGTCCATTCAACATTGTCCCGGTCACTGGGAGGTTCAGGCCCAGCGGGGAGACCTCCAAGGAAGCTGTCAGGTTGGTGGCAGCCCCACAGAGTAGCCGCTGAGAGGGATTCGAGGTGAAGTGAGCTGCTGCCCAGGGAATGCGACCTGGGACGTGGTTCCTTCAGGCCTATCCGGCCGTGGTCTCTTCTGTTGCTTGGAATCCAATGGGGAGTTGGATAGATGGAGACAGAGAGAGATTCTGTGGCTTGGTACACTCAAGGTACTCAGGGAGTGTTCCCAGTCCTGATAGGGCAAAGCCCAAAACTTTGAGGGGGATGACAGATTCCATAGCCCCCCAACTCCAGTCTCACATTCCACCCAGCTATGTGCTCTCAGACTTGGGGCTCTTGGCAAGAAGTCACTGGCAGAAACAGGAGACTTTCCTACACGTGCCTCAAAGAGTTGTGCCGAGTTGTGCCGAGCTGTGCCGAAACTGGAAATCGGGAAGCCTTTGGTGGGGGGTAGGCCGTTTGCCTTGACAGTAGGGTCACACATGCATGGCTCCTGGTGGAGGACCAATTTGAGAAGGTCCCTTTGTCCGATCCATGAAACTAGGGGTCCTGCCTTGGCTCTGGCCAATCTCAAAGCCAGGACGGTCCAGATTTGTGAATAGCATTCTTCACCAGGGTCGCTTTCTTCTAGAAGGGACTGTTTGGGGTCCAGCCATGGCTCCCATGGCAAAATTCCTTGGGGTGCCAGCTTGTAGTTCAAGCGAGGCTGGCTAGAGAGCCTTACTATTGAGCAGGGGCGTCTGCCAAAGCTGCTTGTGCTTGCAAGGTTGCTTTCCAGGCAATCAGAAGGCTTGGGCGTTGCAAGGTGTCTGGGGAGATGTCCGGTTCTTCTGGTTACCCTTGTGGTACCACAGGAGGTTGCATCTATTACCCCAGTGTTGAGGCTTGCAGTCCAAATTGGAGGATTCTCGAACTCGGCTTGCCATGAAGAGAGACTGTCAGAGGGTGGTAACCAGTCAGAGGCGTCCCTGTCAGAGAAGGAGATAGAGACAGAGATGGTAATGGAGAAAGAGACAGAAAGACAAAGAGACAAGGCCAAAAGGAGAGCGAGAGTTCCAAAGAAAGTGTTGCCTTGCTAGGCTGCACAGCATCTCCTAGAGTGAAGTCCTGTGGGGAAGGCTTAGTGCACTTTGACCTCAGGCCCTTTGCATTAGCAAGAGAGAGGTTTGCAGGTGCCAGTAGCCCTGGCTGTCAGTTTGTCAGACCTGGTCAGGGAATAGGAGGCAAGGTTTGCTCAGGGAACATGTCCAAAGAGAGCTGAGTCCTGAGGCTTGAGCTTGAGTACGCCAGGCGGGCGTGACCTTGTTAGTGAATCCAGTGAGCTGGTTTCCGGGCTGACTTTAGTCAGAGCAGCCTCTGAGGATATTTATTTATTTATTTATGTATTTATTTATTTATTTATTTATTTATTTTTTGAGTGAGAGAATGCTTGCTGGTGTTGCAGTAGCTGGATGCGTCGGGCGGACAGATATTTGTGGAATGGCTGCAGAGAGGGCCAAATATCACCTTCAAGGCCACGCAGGGTGCCAGGGTCGGGGCAAGCCCTGAGACTTGACCAGTTTGCTGTCGGTCGTCTGGCAAACCATGCTGGAGGGTTTGGGCAGAGCAGGGGAGCTGGCAGAACACTTGTTGCCCGATCGTCCCACTGAGACCCACCAGCCCAAGCCCTCCCAGAGCCAGTGTCATGGCTCCCAGTGTAACGAGGGCCTGTGCTTTTATGTCTTCACAGTGTTGCATCTGTGGCACGCATGGCCACAGGGCAGAGAGAATGGCCCAGCACCCCAGGCCATGCCTACGGCTGAGGGCAGCAGACTGAGCCGCCCGCACTCTTGTCCACTGGTGTTGGTGACTTGCAGCAGAAGGCCAGAGGACCAAGGTAAGCATGCCATGAATTGCCAGCACGAGCTGACGATTGTCGGGTCTTGGTGGTGCTGCGAGGTGTGCCCATTCGTGCCTCCAGACCTGTCTGCACCCGCCTCTAGCAGACTTAGGTCCTCAAGGTGCTCCCGCCTTCCAGGCATGGACCCATTGCAACCTCCCTTTCCCAGATGGGGCACGTCTGGGCAGTTCTCGCACTCCCCAACACCCACCCTGGCTTGAGAGGAGACCTACCTCTGAAAGTCTCTGGGCCAGGCCACTCCAGCGTGCTTGGATCGATGATGATTCCCAGTCAATCATTCCTTGGAAAAGCTGAACAAAATGAGTGAAAACTCAGTACCACCGCTCTCATCGAGACTGAGGTCCTGCACCTTGGGTCACCCAGGTCCTCTGGGAGTAGGATACGGGCTTGCCAACCACTCCCCTGCTCCTGCCCTCCTCCAGCACTGGCCTGACTCAGTCCCTCCCGATGGCGATGGCCTTGTTCTTTCACGGCTCTGCTAGCGGTCATGGGCAACGTTTAGGCAGAATATTGGAGGCTCTCTGGGAATCTTTCCTTGCTCTTGCCTCCTTGAGATCCTGAGAGGGAGTGGCTAGGTGCTCTGGCTCCTGGAGGGCCCTTGCAAACAATGGCAGTCTGTGTAGCTGAAACAGGTGGAAGAAGGTCCATTCAACATTGTCCCGGTCACTGGGAGGTTCAGGCCCAGCGGGGAGACCTCCAAGGAAGCTGTCAGGTTGGTGGCAGCCCCACAGAGTAGCCGCTGAGAGGGATTCGAGGTGAAGTGAGCTGCTGCCCAGGGAATGCGACCTGGGACGTGGTTCCTTCAGGCCTATCCGGCCGTGGTCTCTTCTGTTGCTTGGAATCCAATGGGGAGTTGGATAGATGGAGACAGAGAGAGATTCTGTGGCTTGGTACACTCAAGGTACTCAGGGAGTGTTCCCAGTCCTGATAGGGCAAAGCCCAAAACTTTGAGGGGGATGACAGATTCCATAGACCCCCAACTCCAGTCTCACATTCCACCCAGCTATGTGCTCTCAGACTTGGGGCTCTTGGCAAGAAGTCACTGGCAGAAACAGGAGACTTTCCTACACGTGCCTCAAAGAGTTGTGCCGAGTTGTGCCGAGCTGTGCCGAAACTGGAAATCGGGAAGCCTTTGGTGGGGGGTAGGCCGTTTGCCTTGACAGTAGGGTCACACATGCATGGCTCCTGGTGGAGGACCAATTTGAGAAGGTCCCTTTGTCCGATCCATGAAACTAGGGGTCCTGCCTTGGCTCTGGCCAATCTCAAAGCCAGGACGGTCCAGATTTGTGAATAGCATTCTTCACCAGGGTCGCTTTCTTCTAGAAGGGACTGTTTGGGGTCCAGCCATGGCTCCCATGGCAAAATTCCTTGGGGTGCCAGCTTGTAGTTCAAGCGAGGCTGGCTAGAGAGCCTTACTATTGAGCAGGGGCGTCTGCCAAAGCTGCTTGTGCTTGCAAGGTTGCTTTCCAGGCAATCAGAAGGCTTGGGCTTTGCAAGGTGTCTGGGGAGATGTCCGGTTCTTCTGGTTACCCTTGCGGTACCACAGGAGGTTGCATCTATTACCCCAGTGTTGAGGCTTGCAGTCCAAATTGGAGGATTCTCGAACTCGGCTTGCCATGAAGAGAGACTGTCAGAGGGTGGTAACCAGTCAGAGGCGTCCCTGTCAGAGAAGGAGATAGAGACAGAGATGGTAATGGAGAAAGAGACAGAAAGACAAAGAGACAAGGCCAAAAGGAGAGCGAGAGTTCCAAAGAAAGTGTTGCCTTGCTAGGCTGCACAGCATCTCCTAGAGTGAAGTCCTGTGGGGAAGGCTTAGTGCACTTTGACCTCAGGCCCTTTGCATTAGCAAGAGAGAGGTTTGCAGGTGCCAGTAGCCCTGGCTGTCAGTTTGTCAGACCTGGTCAGGGAATAGGAGGCAAGGTTTGCTCAGGGAACATGTCCAAAGAGAGCTGAGTCCTGAGGCTTGAGCTTGAGTATGCCAGGCGGGCGTGACCTTGTTAGTGAATCCAGTGAGCTGGTTTCCGGGCTGACTTTAGTCAGAGCAGCCTCTGAGGATATTTATTTATTTATTTATGTATTTATTTATTTATTTATTTATTTATTTTTTGAGTGAGAGAATGCTTGCTGGTGTTGCAGTAGCTGGATGCGTCGGGCGGACAGATATTTGTGGAATGGCTGCAGAGAGGGCCAAATATCACCTTCAAGGCCACGCAGGGTGCCAGGGTCGGGGCAAGCCCTGAGACTTGACCAGTTTGCTGTCGGTCGTCTGGCAAACCATGCTGGAGGGTTTGGGCAGAGCAGGGGAGCTGGCAGAACACTTGTTGCCCGATCGTCCCACTGAGACCCACCAGCCCAAGCCCTCCCAGAGCCAGTGTCATGGCTCCCAGTGTAACGAGGGCCTGTGCTTTTATGTCTTCACAGTGTTGCATCTGTGGCACGCATGGCCACAGGGCAGAGAGAATGGCCCAGCACCCCAGGCCATGCCTACGGCTGAGGGCAGCAGACTGAGCCGCCCGCACTCTTGTCCACTGGTGTTGGTGACTTGCAGCAGAAGGCCAGAGGACCAAGGTAAGCATGCCATGAATTGCCAGCACGAGCTGACGATTGTCGGGTCTTGGTGGTGCTGCGAGGTGTGCCCATTCGTGCCTCCAGACCTGTCTGCACCCGCCTCTAGCAGACTTAGGTCCTCAAGGTGCTCCCGCCTTCCAGGCATGGACCCATTGCAACCTCCCTTTCCCAGATGGGGCACGTCTGGGCAGTTCTCGCACTCCCCAACACCCACCCTGGCTTGAGAGGAGACCTACCTCTGAAAGTCTCTGGGCCAGGCCACTCCAGCGTGCTTGGATCGATGATGATTCCCAGTCAATCATTCCTTGGAAAAGCTGAACAAAATGAGTGAAAACTCAGTACCACCGCTCTCATCGAGACTGAGGTCCTGCACCTTGGGTCACCCAGGTCCTCTGGGAGTAGGATACGGGCTTGCCAACCACTCCCCTGCTCCTGCCCTCCTCCAGCACTGGCCTGACTCAGTCCCTCCCGATGGCGATGGCCTTGTTCTTTCACGGCTCTGCTAGCGGTCATGGGCAACGTTTAGGCAGAATATTGGAGGCTCTCTGGGAATCTTTCCTTGCTCTTGCCTCCTTGAGATCCTGAGAGGGAGTGGCTAGGTGCTCTGGCTCCTGGAGGGCCCTTGCAAACAATGGCAGTCTGTGTAGCTGAAACAGGTGGAAGAAGGTCCATTCAACATTGTCCCGGTCACTGGGAGGTTCAGGCCCAGCGGGGAGACCTCCAAGGAAGCTGTCAGGTTGGTGGCAGCCCCACAGAGTAGCCGCTGAGAGGGATTCGAGGTGAAGTGAGCTGCTGCCCAGGGAATGCGACCTGGGACGTGGTTCCTTCAGGCCTATCCGGCCGTGGTCTCTTCTGTTGCTTGGAATCCAATGGGGAGTTGGATAGATGGAGACAGAGAGAGATTCTGTGGCTTGGTACACTCAAGGTACTCAGGGAGTGTTCCCAGTCCTGATAGGGCAAAGCCCAAAACTTTGAGGGGGATGACAGATTCCATAGCCCCCCAACTCCAGTCTCACATTCCACCCAGCTATGTGCTCTCAGACTTGGGGCTCTTGGCAAGAAGTCACTGGCAGAAACAGGAGACTTTCCTACACGTGCCTCAAAGAGTTGTGCCGAGCTGTGCCGAAACTGGAAATCGGGAAGCCTTTGGTGGGGGGTAGGCCGTTTGCCTTGACAGTAGGGTCACACATGCATGGCTCCTGGTGGAGGACCAATTTGAGAAGGTCCCTTTGTCCGATCCATGAAACTAGGGGTCCTGCCTTGGCTCTGGCCAATCTCAAAGCCAGGACGGTCCAGATTTGTGAATAGCATTCTTCACCAGGGTCGCTTTCTTCTAGAAGGGACTGTTTGGGGTCCAGCCATGGCTCCCATGGCAAAATTCCTT
Organism: Chionomys nivalis; assembly: GCF_950005125.1. Taxonomy (NCBI): domain Eukaryota; kingdom Metazoa; phylum Chordata; class Mammalia; order Rodentia; family Cricetidae; genus Chionomys; species Chionomys nivalis. Next base: position 32,138,976 of record NC_080108.1, on the reverse strand, counting down.
GGGGTGCCAGCTTGTAGTTCAAGCGAGGCTGGCTAGAGAGCCTTACTATTGAGCAGGGGCGTCTGCCAAAGCTGCTTGTGCTTGCAAGGTTGCTTTCCAGGCAATCAGAAGGCTTGGGCTTTGCAAGGTGTCTGGGGAGATGTCCGGTTCTTCTGGTTACCCTTGCGGTACCACAGGAGGTTGCATCTATTACCCCAGTGTTGAGGCTTGCAGTCCAAATTGGAGGATTCTCGAACTCGGCTTGCCATGAAGAGAGACTGTCAGAGGGTGGTAACCAGTCAGAGGCGTCCCTGTCAGAGAAGGAGATAGAGACAGAGATGGTAATGGAGAAAGAGACAGAAAGACAAAGAGACAAGGCCAAAAGGAGAGCGAGAGTTCCAAAGAAAGTGTTGCCTTGCTAGGCTGCACAGCATCTCCTAGAGTGAAGTCCTGTGGGGAAGGCTTAGTGCACTTTGACCTCAGGCCCTTTGCATTAGCAAGAGAGAGGTTTGCAGGTGCCAGTAGCCCTGGCTGTCAGTTTGTCAGACCTGGTCAGGGAATAGGAGGCAAGGTTTGCTCAGGGAACATGTCCAAAGAGAGCTGAGTCCTGAGGCTTGAGCTTGAGTATGCCAGGCGGGCGTGACCTTGTTAGTGAATCCAGTGAGCTGGTTTCCGGGCTGACTTTAGTCAGAGCAGCCTCTGAGGATATTTATTTATTTATTTATGTATTTATTTATTTATTTATTTATTTATTTATTTTTTGAGTGAGAGAATGCTTGCTGGTGTTGCAGTAGCTGGATGCGTCGGGCGGACAGATATTTGTGGAATGGCTGCAGAGAGGGCCAAATATCACCTTCAAGGCCACGCAGGGTGCCAGGGTCGGGGCAAGCCCTGAGACTTGACCAGTTTGCTGTCGGTCGTCTGGCAAACCATGCTGGAGGGTTTGGGCAGAGCAGGGGAGCTGGCAGAACACTTGTTGCCCGATCGTCCCACTGAGACCCACCAGCCCAAGCCCTCCCAGAGCCAGTGTCATGGCTCCCAGTGTAACGAGGGCCTGTGCTTTTATGTCTTCACAGTGTTGCATCTGTGGCACGCATGGCCACAGGGCAGAGAGAATGGCCCAGCACCCCAGGCCATGCCTACGGCTGAGGGCAGCAGACTGAGCCGCCCGCACTCTTGTCCACTGGTGTTGGTGACTTGCAGCAGAAGGCCAGAGGACCAAGGTAAGCATGCCATGAATTGCCAGCACGAGCTGACGATTGTCGGGTCTTGGTGGTGCTGCGAGGTGTGCCCATTCGTGCCTCCAGACCTGTCTGCACCCGCCTCTAGCAGACTTAGGTCCTCAAGGTGCTCCCGCCTTCCAGGCATGGACCCATTGCAACCTCTCTTTCCCAGATGGGGCACGTCTGGGCAGTTCTCGCACTCCCCAACACCCACCCTGGCTTGAGAGGAGACCTACCTCTGAAAGTCTCTGGGCCAGGCCACTCCAGCGTGCTTGGATCGATGATGATTCCCAGTCAATCATTCCTTGGAAAAGCTGAACAAAATGAGTGAAAACTCAGTACCACCGCTCTCATCGAGACTGAGGTCCTGCACCTTGGGTCACCCAGGTCCTCTGGGAGTAGGATACGGGCTTGCCAACCACTCCCCTGCTCCTGCCCTCCTCCAGCACTGGCCTGACTCAGTCCCTCCCGATGGCGATGGCCTTGTTCTTTCACGGCTCTGCTAGCGGTCATGGGCAACGTTTAGGCAGAATATTGGAGGCTCTCTGGGAATCTTTCCTTGCTCTTGCCTCCTTGAGATCCTGAGAGGGAGTGGCTAGGTGCTCTGGCTCCTGGAGGGCCCTTGCAAACAATGGCAGTCTGTGTAGCTGAAACAGGTGGAAGAAGGTCCATTCAACATTGTCCCGGTCACTGGGAGGTTCAGGCCCAGCGGGGAGACCTCCAAGGAAGCTGTCAGGTTGGTGGCAGCCCCACAGAGTAGCCGCTGAGAGGGATTCGAGGTGAAGTGAGCTGCTGCCCAGGGAATGCGACCTGGGACGTGGTTCCTTCAGGCCTATCCGGCCGTGGTCTCTTCTGTTGCTTGGAATCCAATGGGGAGTTGGATAGATGGAGACAGAGAGAGATTCTGTGGCTTGGTACACTCAAGGTACTCAGGGAGTGTTCCCAGTCCTGATAGGGCAAAGCCCAAAACTTTGAGGGGGATGACAGATTCCATAGCCCCCCAACTCCAGTCTCACATTCCACCCAGCTATGTGCTCTCAGACTTGGGGCTCTTGGCAAGAAGTCACTGGCAGAAACAGGAGACTTTCCTACACGTGCCTCAAAGAGTTGTGCCGAGTTGTGCCGAGCTGTGCCGAAACTGGAAATCGGGAAGCCTTTGGTGGGGGGTAGGCCGTTTGCCTTGACAGTAGGGTCACACATGCATGGCTCCTGGTGGAGGACCAATTTGAGAAGGTCCCTTTGTCCGATCCATGAAACTAGGGGTCCTGCCTTGGCTCTGGCCAATCTCAAAGCCAGGACGGTCCAGATTTGTGAATAGCATTCTTCACCAAGGTCGCTTTCTTCTAGAAGGGACTGTTTGGGGTCCAGCCATGGCTCCCATGGCAAAATTCCTTGGGGTGCCAGCTTGTAGTTCAAGCGAGGCTGGCTAGAGAGCCTTACTATTGAGCAGGGGCGTCTGCCAAAGCTGCTTGTGCTTGCAAGGTTGCTTTCCAGGCAATCAGAAGGCTTGGGCGTTGCAAGGTGTCTGGGGAGATGTCCGGTTCTTCTGGTTACCCTTGTGGTACCACAGGAGGTTGCATCTATTACCCCAGTGTTGAGGCTTGCAGTCCAAATTGGAGGATTCTCGAACTCGGCTTGCCATGAAGAGAGACTGTCAGAGGGTGGTAACCAGTCAGAGGCGTCCCTGTCAGAGAAGGAGATAGAGACAGAGATGGTAATGGAGAAAGAGACAGAAAGACAAAGAGACAAGGCCAAAAGGAGAGCGAGAGTTCCAAAGAAAGTGTTGCCTTGCTAGGCTGCACAGCATCTCCTAGAGTGAAGTCCTGTGGGGAAGGCTTAGTGCACTTTGACCTCAGGCCCTTTGCATTAGCAAGAGAGAGGTTTGCAGGTGCCAGTAGCCCTGGCTGTCAGTTTGTCAGACCTGGTCAGGGAATAGGAGGCAAGGTTTGCTCAGGGAACATGTCCAAAGAGAGCTGAGTCCTGAGGCTTGAGCTTGAGTATGCCAGGCGGGCGTGACCTTGTTAGTGAATCCAGTGAGCTGGTTTCCGGGCTGACTTTAGTCAGAGCAGCCTCTGAGGATATTTATTTATTTATTTATGTATTTATTTATTTATTTATTTATTTATTTATTTATTTATTTATTTTTTGAGTGAGAGAATGCTTGCTGGTGTTGCAGTAGCTGGATGCGTCGGGCGGACAGATATTTGTGGAATGGCTGCAGAGAGGGCCAAATATCACCTTCAAGGCCACGCAGGGTGCCAGGGTCGGGGCAAGCCCTGAGACTTGACCAGTTTGCTGTCGGTCGTCTGGCAAACCATGCTGGAGGGTTTGGGCAGAGCAGGGGAGCTGGCAGAACACTTGTTGCCCGATCGTCCCACTGAGACCCACCAGCCCAAGCCCTCCCAGAGCCAGTGTCATGGCTCCCAGTGTAACGAGGGCCTGTGCTTTTATGTCTTCACAGTGTTGCATCTGTGGCACGCATGGCCACAGGGCAGAGAGAATGGCCCAGCACCCCAGGCCATGCCTACGGCTGAGGGCAGCAGACTGAGCCGCCCGCACTCTTGTCCACTGGTGTTGGTGACTTGCAGCAGAAGGCCAGAGGACCAAGGTAAGCATGCCATGAATTGCCAGCACGAGCTGACGATTGTCGGGTCTTGGTGGTGCTGCGAGGTGTGCCCATTCGTGCCTCCAGACCTGTCTGCACCCGCCTCTAGCAGACTTAGGTCCTCAAGGTGCTCCCGCCTTCCAGGCATGGACCCATTGCAACCTCCCTTTCCCAGATGGGGCACGTCTGGGCAGTTCTCGCACTCCCCAACACCCACCCTGGCTTGAGAGGAGACCTACCTCTGAAAGTCTCTGGGCCAGGCCACTCCAGCGTGCTTGGATCGATGATGATTCCCAGTCAATCATTCCTTGGAAAAGCTGAACAAAATGAGTGAAAACTCAGTACCACCGCTCTCATCGAGACTGAGGTCCTGCACCTTGGGTCACCCAGGTCCTCTGGGAGTAGGATACGGGCTTGCCAACCACTCCCCTGCTCCTGCCCTCCTCCAGCACTGGCCTGACTCAGTCCCTCCCGATGGCGATGGCCTTGTTCTTTCACGGCTCTGCTAGCGGTCATGGGCAACGTTTAGGCAGAATATTGGAGGCTCTCTGGGAATCTTTCCTTGCTCTTGCCTCCTTGAGATCCTGAGAGGGAGTGGCTAGGTGCTCTGGCTCCTGGAGGGCCCTTGCAAACAATGGCAGTCTGTGTAGCTGAAACAGGTGGAAGAAGGTCCATTCAACATTGTCCCGGTCACTGGGAGGTTCAGGCCCAGCGGGGAGACCTCCAAGGAAGCTGTCAGGTTGGTGGCAGCCCCACAGAGTAGCCGCTGAGAGGGATTCGAGGTGAAGTGAGCTGCTGCCCAGGGAATGCGACCTGGGACGTGGTTCCTTCAGGCCTATCCGGCCGTGGTCTCTTCTGTTGCTTGGAATCCAATGGGGAGTTGGATAGATGGAGACAGAGAGAGATTCTGTGGCTTGGTACACTCAAGGTACTCAGGGAGTGTTCCCAGTCCTGATAGGGCAAAGCCCAAAACTTTGAGGGGGATGACAGATTCCATAGACCCCCAACTCCAGTCTCACATTCCACCCAGCTATGTGCTCTCAGACTTGGGGCTCTTGGCAAGAAGTCACTGGCAGAAACAGGAGACTTTCCTACACGTGCCTCAAAGAGTTGTGCCGAGTTGTGCCGAGCTGTGCCGAAACTGGAAATCGGGAAGCCTTTGGTGGGGGGTAGGCCGTTTGCCTTGACAGTAGGGTCACACATGCATGGCTCCTGGTGGAGGACCAATTTGAGAAGGTCCCTTTGTCCGATCCATGAAACTAGGGGTCCTGCCTTGGCTCTGGCCAATCTCAAAGCCAGGACGGTCCAGATTTGTGAATAGCATTCTTCACCAGGGTCGCTTTCTTCTAGAAGGGACTGTTTGGGGTCCAGCCATGGCTCCCATGGCAAAATTCCTTGGGGTGCCAGCTTGTAGTTCAAGCGAGGCTGGCTAGAGAGCCTTACTATTGAGCAGGGGCGTCTGCCAAAGCTGCTTGTGCTTGCAAGGTTGCTTTCCAGGCAATCAGAAGGCTTGGGCGTTGCAAGGTGTCTGGGGAGATGTCCGGTTCTTCTGGTTACCCTTGTGGTACCACAGGAGGTTGCATCTATTACCCCAGTGTTGAGGCTTGCAGTCCAAATTGGAGGATTCTCGAACTCGGCTTGCCATGAAGAGAGACTGTCAGAGGGTGGTAACCAGTCAGAGGCGTCCCTGTCAGAGAAGGAGATAGAGACAGAGATGGTAATGGAGAAAGAGACAGAAAGACAAAGAGACAAGGCCAAAAGGAGAGCGAGAGTTCCAAAGAAAGTGTTGCCTTGCTAGGCTGCACAGCATCTCCTAGAGTGAAGTCCTGTGGGGAAGGCTTAGTGCACTTTGACCTCAGGCCCTTTGCATTAGCAAGAGAGAGGTTTGCAGGTGCCAGTAGCCCTGGCTGTCAGTTTGTCAGACCTGGTCAGGGAATAGGAGGCAAGGTTTGCTCAGGGAACATGTCCAAAGAGAGCTGAGTCCTGAGGCTTGAGCTTGAGTATGCCAGGCGGGCGTGACCTTGTTAGTGAATCCAGTGAGCTGGTTTCCGGGCTGACTTTAGTCAGAGCAGCCTCTGAGGATATTTATTTATTTATTTATGTATTTATTTATTTATTTATTTATTTTTTGAGTGAGAGAATGCTTGCTGGTGTTGCAGTAGCTGGATGCGTCGGGCGGACAGATATTTGTGGAATGGCTGCAGAGAGGGCCAAATATCACCTTCAAGGCCACGCAGGGTGCCAGGGTCGGGGCAAGCCCTGAGACTTGACCAGTTTGCTGTCGGTCGTCTGGCAAACCATGCTGGAGGGTTTGGGCAGAGCAGGGGAGCTGGCAGAACACTTGTTGCCCGATCGTCCCACTGAGACCCACCAGCCCAAGCCCTCCCAGAGCCAGTGTCATGGCTCCCAGTGTAACGAGGGCCTGTGCTTTTATGTCTTCACAGTGTTGCATCTGTGGCACGCATGGCCACAGGGCAGAGAGAATGGCCCAGCACCCCAGGCCATGCCTACGGCTGAGGGCAGCAGACTGAGCCGCCCGCACTCTTGTCCACTGGTGTTGGTGACTTGCAGCAGAAGGCCAGAGGACCAAGGTAAGCATGCCATGAATTGCCAGCACGAGCTGACGATTGTCGGGTCTTGGTGGTGCTGCGAGGTGTGCCCATTCGTGCCTCCAGACCTGTCTGCACCCGCCTCTAGCAGACTTAGGTCCTCAAGGTGCTCCCGCCTTCCAGGCATGGACCCATTGCAACCTCCCTTTCCCAGATGGGGCACGTCTGGGCAGTTCTCGCACTCCCCAACACCCACCCTGGCTTGAGAGGAGACCTACCTCTGAAAGTCTCTGGGCCAGGCCACTCCAGCGTGCTTGGATCGATGATGATTCCCAGTCAATCATTCCTTGGAAAAGCTGAACAAAATGAGTGAAAACTCAGTACCACCGCTCTCATCGAGACTGAGGTCCTGCACCTTGGGTCACCCAGGTCCTCTGGGAGTAGGATACGGGCTTGCCAACCACTCCCCTGCTCCTGCCCTCCTCCAGCACTGGCCTGACTCAGTCCCTCCCGATGGCGATGGCCTTGTTCTTTCACGGCTCTGCTAGCGGTCATGGGCAACGTTTAGGCAGAATATTGGAGGCTCTCTGGGAATCTTTCCTTGCTCTTGCCTCCTTGAGATCCTGAGAGGGAGTGGCTAGGTGCTCTGGCTCCTGGAGGGCCCTTGCAAACAATGGCAGTCTGTGTAGCTGAAACAGGTGGAAGAAGGTCCATTCAACATTGTCCCGGTCACTGGGAGGTTCAGGCCCAGCGGGGAGACCTCCAAGGAAGCTGTCAGGTTGGTGGCAGCCCCACAGAGTAGCCGCTGAGAGGGATTCGAGGTGAAGTGAGCTGCTGCCCAGGGAATGCGACCTGGGACGTGGTTCCTTCAGGCCTATCCGGCCGTGGTCTCTTCTGTTGCTTGGAATCCAATGGGGAGTTGGATAGATGGAGACAGAGAGAGATTCTGTGGCTTGGTACACTCAAGGTACTCAGGGAGTGTTCCCAGTCCTGATAGGGCAAAGCCCAAAACTTTGAGGGGGATGACAGATTCCATAGCCCCCCAACTCCAGTCTCACATTCCACCCAGCTATGTGCTCTCAGACTTGGGGCTCTTGGCAAGAAGTCACTGGCAGAAACAGGAGACTTTCCTACACGTGCCTCAAAGAGTTGTGCCGAGTTGTGCCGAGCTGTGCCGAAACTGGAAATCGGGAAGCCTTTGGTGGGGGGTAGGCCGTTTGCCTTGACAGTAGGGTCACACATGCATGGCTCCTGGTGGAGGACCAATTTGAGAAGGTCCCTTTGTCCGATCCATGAAACTAGGGGTTCTGCCTTGGCTCTGGCCAATCTCAAAGCCAGGACGGTCCAGATTTGTGAATAGCATTCTTCACCAGGGTCGCTTTCTTCTAGAAGGGACTGTTTGGGGTCCAGCCATGGCTCCCATGGCAAAATTCCTTGGGGTGCCAGCTTGTAGTTCAAGCGAGGCTGGCTAGAGAGCCTTACTATTGAGCAGGGGCGTCTGCCAAAGCTGCTTGTGCTTGCAAGGTTGCTTTCCAGGCAATCAGAAGGCTTGGGCGTTGCAAGGTGTCTGGGGAGATGTCCGGTTCTTCTGGTTACCCTTGCGGTACCACAGGAGGTTGCATCTATTACCCCAGTGTTGAGGCTTGCAGTCCAAATTGGAGGATTCTCGAACTCGGCTTGCCATGAAGAGAGACTGTCAGAGGGCGGCAACCAGTCAGAGGCGTCCCTGTCAGAGAAGGAGATAGAGACAGAGATGGTAATGGAGAAAGAGACAGAAAGACAAAGAGACAAGGCCAAAAGGAGAGCGAGAGTTCCAAAGAAAGTGTTGCCTTGCTAGGCTGCACAGCATCTCCTAGAGTGAAGTCCTGTGGGGAAGGCTTAGTGCACTTTGACCTCAGGCCCTTTGCATTAGCAAGAGAGAGGTTTGCAGGTGCCAGTAGCCCTGGCTGTCAGTTTGTCAGACCTGGTCAGGGAATAGGAGGCAAGGTTTGCTCAGGGAACATGTCCAAAGAGAGCTGAGTCCTGAGGCTTGAGCTTGAGTATGCCAGGCGGGCGTGACCTTGTTAGTGAATCCAGTGAGCTGGTTTCCGGGCTGACTTTAGTCAGAGCAGCCTCTGAGGATATTTATTTATTTATTTATGTATTTATTTATTTATTTATTTATTTTTTGAGTGAGAGAATGCTTGCTGGTGTTGCAGTAGCTGGATGCGTCGGGCGGACAGATATTTGTGGAATGGCTGCAGAGAGGGCCAAATATCACCTTCAAGGCCACGCAGGGTGCCAGGGTCGGGGCAAGCCCTGAGACTTGACCAGTTTGCTGTCGGTCGTCTGGCAAACCATGCTGGAGGGTTTGGGCAGAGCAGGGGAGCTGGCAGAACACTTGTTGCCCGATCGTCCCACTGAGACCCACCAGCCCAAGCCCTCCCAGAGCCAGTGTCATGGCTCCCAGTGTAACGAGGGCCTGTGCTTTTATGTCTTCACAGTGTTGCATCTGTGGCACGCATGGCCACAGGGCAGAGAGAATGGCCCAGCACCCCAGGCCATGCCTACGGCTGAGGGCAGCAGACTGAGCCGCCCGCACTCTTGTCCACTGGTGTTGGTGACTTGCAGCAGAAGGCCAGAGGACCAAGGTAAGCATGCCATGAATTGCCAGCACGAGCTGACGATTGTCGGGTCTTGGTGGTGCTGCGAGGTGTGCCCATTCGTGCCTCCAGACCTGTCTGCACCCGCCTCTAGCAGACTTAGGTCCTCAAGGTGCTCCCGCCTTCCAGGCATGGACCCATTGCAACCTCCCTTTCCCAGATGGGGCACGTCTGGGCAGTTCTCGCACTCCCCAACACCCACCCTGGCTTGAGAGGAGACCTACCTCTGAAAGTCTCTGGGCCAGGCCACTCCAGCGTGCTTGGATCGATGATGATTCCCAGTCAATCATTCCTTGGAAAAGCTGAACAAAATGAGTGAAAACTCAGTACCACCGCTCTCATCGAGACTGAGGTCCTGCACCTTGGGTCACCCAGGTCCTCTGGGAGTAGGATACGGGCTTGCCAACCACTCCCCTGCTCCTGCCCTCCTCCAGCACTGGCCTGACTCAGTCCCTCCCGATGGCGATGGCCTTGTTCTTTCACGGCTCTGCTAGCGGTCATGGGCAACGTTTAGGCAGAATATTGGAGGCTCTCTGGGAATCTTTCCTTGCTCTTGCCTCCTTGAGATCCTGAGAGGGAGTGGCTAGGTGCTCTGGCTCCTGGAGGGCCCTTGCAAACAATGGCAGTCTGTGTAGCTGAAACAGGTGGAAGAAGGTCCATTCAACATTGTCCCGGTCACTGGGAGGTTCAGGCCCAGCGGGGAGACCTCCAAGGAAGCTGTCAGGTTGGTGGCAGCCCCACAGAGTAGCCGCTGAGAGGGATTCGAGGTGAAGTGAGCTGCTGCCCAGGGAATGCGACCTGGGACGTGGTTCCTTCAGGCCTATCCGGCCGTGGTCTCTTCTGTTGCTTGGAATCCAATGGGGAGTTGGATAGATGGAGACAGAGAGAGATTCTGTGGCTTGGTACACTCAAGGTACTCAGGGAGTGTTCCCAGTCCTGATAGGGCAAAGCCCAAAACTTTGAGGGGGATGACAGATTCCATAGCCCCCCAACTCCAGTCTCACATTCCACCCAGCTATGTGCTCTCAGACTTGGGGCTCTTGGCAAGAAGTCACTGGCAGAAACAGGAGACTTTCCTACACGTGCCTCAAAGAGTTGTGCCGAGTTGTGCCGAGCTGTGCCGAAACTGGAAATCAGGAAGCCTTTGGTGGGGGGTAGGCCGTTTGCCTTGACAGTAGGGTCACACATGCATGGCTCCTGGTGGAGGACCAATTTGAGAAGGTCCCTTTGTCCGATCCATGAAACTAGGGGTCCTGCCTTGGCTCTGGCCAATCTCAAAGCCAGGACGGTCCAGATTTGTGAATAGCATTCTTCACCAGGGTCGCTTTCTTCTAGAAGGGACTGTTTGGGGTCCAGCCATGGCTCCCATGGCAAAATTCCTTGGGGTGCCAGCTTGTAGTTCAAGCGAGGCTGGCTAGAGAGCCTTACTATTGAGCAGGGGCGTCTGCCAAAGCTGCTTGTGCTTGCAAGGTTGCTTTCCAGGCAATCAGAAGGCTTGGGCGTTGCAAGGTGTCTGGGGAGATGTCCGGTTCTTCTGGTTACCCTTGCGGTACCACAGGAGGTTGCATCTATTACCCCAGTGTTGAGGCTTGCAGTCCAAATTGGAGGATTCTCGAACTCGGCTTGCCATGAAGAGAGACTGTCAGAGGGCGGCAACCAGTCAGAGGCGTCCCTGTCAGAGAAGGAGATAGAGACAGAGATGGTAATGGAGAAAGAGACAGAAAGACAAAGAGACAAGGCCAAAAGGAGAGCGAGAGTTCCAAAGAAAGTGTTGCCTTGCTAGGCTGCACAGCATCTCCTAGAGTGAAGTCCTGTGGGGAAGGCTTAGTGCACTTTGACCTCAGGCCCTTTGCATTAGCAAGAGAGAGGTTTGCAGGTGCCAGTAGCCCTGGCTGTCAGTTTGTCAGACCTGGTCAGGGAATAGGAGGCAAGGTTTGCTCAGGGAACATGTCCAAAGAGAGCTGAGTCCTGAGGCTTGAGCTTGAGTATGCCAGGCGGGCGTGACCTTGTTAGTGAATCCAGTGAGCTGGTTTCCGGGCTGACTTTAGTCAGAGCAGCCTCTGAGGATATTTATTTATTTATTTATGTATTTATTTATTTATTTATTTATTTTTTGAGTGAGAGAATGCTTGCTGGTGTTGCAGTAGCTGGATGCGTCGGGCGGACAGATATTTGTGGAATGGCTGCAGAGAGGGCCAAATATCACCTTCAAGGCCACGCAGGGTGCCAGGGTCGGGGCAAGCCCTGAGACTTGACCAGTTTGCTGTCGGTCGTCTGGCAAACCATGCTGGAGGGTTTGGGCAGAGCAGGGGAGCTGGCAGAACACTTGTTGCCCGATCGTCCCACTGAGACCCACCAGCCCAAGCCCTCCCAGAGCCAGTGTCATGGCTCCCAGTGTAACGAGGGCCTGTGCTTTTATGTCTTCACAGTGTTGCATCTGTGGCACGCATGGCCACAGGGCAGAGAGAATGGCCCAGCACCCCAGGCCATGCCTACGGCTGAGGGCAGCAGACTGAGCCGCCCGCACTCTTGTCCACTGGTGTTGGTGACTTGCAGCAGAAGGCCAGAGGACCAAGGTAAGCATGCCATGAATTGCCAGCACGAGCTGACGATTGTCGGGTCTTGGTGGTGCTGCGAGGTGTGCCCATTCGTGCCTCCAGACCTGTCTGCACCCGCCTCTAGCAGACTTAGGTCCTCAAGGTGCTCCCGCCTTCCAGGCATGGACCCATTGCAACCTCCCTTTCCCAGATGGGGCACGTCTGGGCAGTTCTCGCACTCCCCAACACCCACCCTGGCTTGAGAGGAGACCTACCTCTGAAAGTCTCTGGGCCAGGCCACTCCAGCGTGCTTGGATCGATGATGATTCCCAGTCAATCATTCCTTGGAAAAGCTGAACAAAATGAGTGAAAACTCAGTACCACCGCTCTCATCGAGACTGAGGTCCTGCACCTTGGGTCACCCAGGTCCTCTGGGAGTAGGATACGGGCTTGCCAACCACTCCCCTGCTCCTGCCCTCCTCCAGCACTGGCCTGACTCAGTCCCTCCCGATGGCGATGGCCTTGTTCTTTCACGGCTCTGCTAGCGGTCATGGGCAACGTTTAGGCAGAATATTGGAGGCTCTCTGGGAATCTTTCCTTGCTCTTGCCTCCTTGAGATCCTGAGAGGGAGTGGCTAGGTGCTCTGGCTCCTGGAGGGCCCTTGCAAACAATGGCAGTCTGTGTAGCTGAAACAGGTGGAAGAAGGTCCATTCAACATTGTCCCGGTCACTGGGAGGTTCAGGCCCAGCGGGGAGACCTCCAAGGAAGCTGTCAGGTTGGTGGCAGCCCCACAGAGTAGCCGCTGAGAGGGATTCGAGGTGAAGTGAGCTGCTGCCCAGGGAATGCGACCTGGGACGTGGTTCCTTCAGGCCTATCCGGCCGTGGTCTCTTCTGTTGCTTGGAATCCAATGGGGAGTTGGATAGATGGAGACAGAGAGAGATTCTGTGGCTTGGTACACTCAAGGTACTCAGGGAGTGTTCCCAGTCCTGATAGGGCAAAGCCCAAAACTTTGAGGGGGATGACAGATTCCATAGCCCCCCAACTCCAGTCTCACATTCCACCCAGCTATGTGCTCTCAGACTTGGGGCTCTTGGCAAGAAGTCACTGGCAGAAACAGGAGACTTTCCTACACGTGCCTCAAAGAGTTGTGCCGAGTTGTGCCGAGCTGTGCCGAAACTGGAAATCGGGAAGCCTTTGGTGGGGGGTAGGCCGTTTGCCTTGACAGTAGGGTCACACATGCATGGCTCCTGGTGGAGGACCAATTTGAGAAGGTCCCTTTGTCCGATCCATGAAACTAGGGGTCCTGCCTTGGCTCTGGCCAATCTCAAAGCCAGGACGGTCCAGATTTGTGAATAGCATTCTTCACCAGGGTCGCTTTCTTCTAGAAGGGACTGTTTGGGGTCCAGCCATGGCTCCCATGGCAAAATTCCTTGGGGTGCCAGCTTGTAGTTCAAGCGAGGCTGGCTAGAGAGCCTTACTATTGAGCAGGGGCGTCTGCCAAAGCTGCTTGTGCTTGCAAGGTTGCTTTCCAGGCAATCAGAAGGCTTGGGCGTTGCAAGGTGTCTGGGGAGATGTCCGGTTCTTCTGGTTACCCTTGCGGTACCACAGGAGGTTGCATCTATTACCCCAGTGTTGAGGCTTGCAGTCCAAATTGGAGGATTCTCGAACTCGGCTTGCCATGAAGAGAGACTGTCAGAGGGCGGCAACCAGTCAGAGGCGTCCCTGTCAGAGAAGGAGATAGAGACAGAGATGGTAATGGAGAAAGAGACAGAAAGACAAAGAGACAAGGCCAAAAGGAGAGCGAGAGTTCCAAAGAAAGTGTTGCCTTGCTAGGCTGCACAGCATCTCCTAGAGTGAAGTCCTGTGGGGAAGGCTTAGTGCACTTTGACCTCAGGCCCTTTGCATTAGCAAGAGAGAGGTTTGCAGGTGCCAGTAGCCCTGGCTGTCAGTTTGTCAGACCTGGTCAGGGAATAGGAGGCAAGGTTTGCTCAGGGAACATGTCCAAAGAGAGCTGAGTCCTGAGGCTTGAGCTTGAGTATGCCAGGCGGGCGTGACCTTGTTAGTGAATCCAGTGAGCTGGTTTCCGGGCTGACTTTAGTCAGAGCAGCCTCTGAGGATATTTATTTATTTATTTATGTATTTATTTATTTATTTATTTATTTTTTGAGTGAGAGAATGCTTGCTGGTGTTGCAGTAGCTGGATGCGTCGGGCGGACAGATATTTGTGGAATGGCTGCAGAGAGGGCCAAATATCACCTTCAAGGCCACGCAGGGTGCCAGGGTCGGGGCAAGCCCTGAGACTTGACCAGTTTGCTGTCGGTCGTCTGGCAAACCATGCTGGAGGGTTTGGGCAGAGCAGGGGAGCTGGCAGAACACTTGTTGCCCGATCGTCCCACTGAGACCCACCAGCCCAAGCCCTCCCAGAGCCAGTGTCATGGCTCCCAGTGTAACGAGGGCCTGTGCTTTTATGTCTTCACAGTGTTGCATCTGTGGCACGCATGGCCACAGGGCAGAGAGAATGGCCCAGCACCCCAGGCCATGCCTACGGCTGAGGGCAGCAGACTGAGCCGCCCGCACTCTTGTCCACTGGTGTTGGTGACTTGCAGCAGAAGGCCAGAGGACCAAGGTAAGCATGCCATGAATTGCCAGCACGAGCTGACGATTGTCGGGTCTTGGTGGTGCTGCGAGGTGTGCCCATTCGTGCCTCCAGACCTGTCTGCACCCGCCTCTAGCAGACTTAGGTCCTCAAGGTGCTCCCGCCTTCCAGGCATGGACCCATTGCAACCTCCCTTTCCCAGATGGGGCACGTCTGGGCAGTTCTCGCACTCCCCAACACCCACCCTGGCTTGAGAGGAGACCTACCTCTGAAAGTCTCTGGGCCAGGCCACTCCAGCGTGCTTGGATCGATGATGATTCCCAGTCAATCATTCCTTGGAAAAGCTGAACAAAATGAGTGAAAACTCAGTACCACCGCTCTCATCGAGACTGAGGTCCTGCACCTTGGGTCACCCAGGTCCTCTGGGAGTAGGATACGGGCTTGCCAACCACTCCCCTGCTCCTGCCCTCCTCCAGCACTGGCCTGACTCAGTCCCTCCCGATGGCGATGGCCTTGTTCTTTCACGGCTCTGCTAGCGGTCATGGGCAACGTTTAGGCAGAATATTGGAGGCTCTCTGGGAATCTTTCCTTGCTCTTGCCTCCTTGAGATCCTGAGAGGGAGTGGCTAGGTGCTCTGGCTCCTGGAGGGCCCTTGCAAACAATGGCAGTCTGTGTAGCTGAAACAGGTGGAAGAAGGTCCATTCAACATTGTCCCGGTCACTGGGAGGTTCAGGCCCAGCGGGGAGACCTCCAAGGAAGCTGTCAGGTTGGTGGCAGCCCCACAGAGTAGCCGCTGAGAGGGATTCGAGGTGAAGTGAGCTGCTGCCCAGGGAATGCGACCTGGGACGTGGTTCCTTCAGGCCTATCCGGCCGTGGTCTCTTCTGTTGCTTGGAATCCAATGGGGAGTTGGATAGATGGAGACAGAGAGAGATTCTGTGGCTTGGTACACTCAAGGTACTCAGGGAGTGTTCCCAGTCCTGATAGGGCAAAGCCCAAAACTTTGAGGGGGATGACAGATTCCATAGCCCCCCAACTCCAGTCTCACATTCCACCCAGCTATGTGCTCTCAGACTTGGGGCTCTTGGCAAGAAGTCACTGGCAGAAACAGGAGACTTTCCTACACGTGCCTCAAAGAGTTGTGCCGAGTTGTGCCGAGCTGTGCCGAAACTGGAAATCGGGAAGCCTTTGGTGGGGGGTAGGCCGTTTGCCTTGACAGTAGGGTCACACATGCATGGCTCCTGGTGGAGGACCAATTTGAGAAGGTCCCTTTGTCCGATCCATGAAACTAGGGGTCCTGCCTTGGCTCTGGCCAATCTCAAAGCCAGGACGGTCCAGATTTGTGAATAGCATTCTTCACCAGGGTCGCTTTCTTCTAGAAGGGACTGTTTGGGGTCCAGCCATGGCTCCCATGGCAAAATTCCTTGGGGTGCCAGCTTGTAGTTCAAGCGAGGCTGGCTAGAGAGCCTTACTATTGAGCAGGGGCGTCTGCCAAAGCTGCTTGTGCTTGCAAGGTTGCTTTCCAGGCAATCAGAAGGCTTGGGCGTTGCAAGGTGTCTGGGGAGATGTCCGGTTCTTCTGGTTACCCTTGCGGTACCACAGGAGGTTGCATCTATTACCCCAGTGTTGAGGCTTGCAGTCCAAATTGGAGGATTCTCGAACTCGGCTTGCCATGAAGAGAGACTGTCAGAGGGCGGCAACCAGTCAGAGGCGTCCCTGTCAGAGAAGGAGATAGAGACAGAGATGGTAATGGAGAAAGAGACAGAAAGACAAAGAGACAAGGCCAAAAGGAGAGCGAGAGTTCCAAAGAAAGTGTTGCCTTGCTAGGCTGCACAGCATCTCCTAGAGTGAAGTCCTGTGGGGAAGGCTTAGTGCACTTTGACCTCAGGCCCTTTGCATTAGCAAGAGAGAGGTTTACAGGTGCCAGTAGCCCTGGCTGTCAGTTTGTCAGACCTGGTCAGGGAATAGGAGGCAAGGTTTGCTCAGGGAACATGTCCAAAGAGAGCTGAGTCCTGAGGCTTGAGCTTGAGTATGCCAGGCGGGCGTGACCTTGTTAGTGAATCCAGTGAGCTGGTTTCCGGGCTGACTTTAGTCAGAGCAGCCTCTGAGGATATTTATTTATTTATTTATGTATTTATTTATTTATTTATTTATTTTTTGAGTGAGAGAATGCTTGCTGGTGTTGCAGTAGCTGGATGCGTCGGGCGGACAGATATTTGTGGAATGGCTGCAGAGAGGGCCAAATATCACCTTCAAGGCCACGCAGGGTGCCAGGGTCGGGGCAAGCCCTGAGACTTGACCAGTTTGCTGTCGGTCGTCTGGCAAACCATGCTGGAGGGTTTGGGCAGAGCAGGGGAGCTGGCAGAACACTTGTTGCCCGATCGTCCCACTGAGACCCACCAGCCCAAGCCCTCCCAGAGCCAGTGTCATGGCTCCCAGTGTAACGAGGGCCTGTGCTTTTATGTCTTCACAGTGTTGCATCTGTGGCACGCATGGCCACAGGGCAGAGAGAATGGCCCAGCACCCCAGGCCATGCCTACGGCTGAGGGCAGCAGACTGAGCCGCCCGCACTCTTGTCCACTGGTGTTGGTGACTTGCAGCAGAAGGCCAGAGGACCAAGGTAAGCATGCCATGAATTGCCAGCACGAGCTGACGATTGTCGGGTCTTGGTGGTGCTGCGAGGTGTGCCCATTCGTGCCTCCAGACCTGTCTGCACCCGCCTCTAGCAGACTTAGGTCCTCAAGGTGCTCCCGCCTTCCAGGCATGGACCCATTGCAACCTCCCTTTCCCAGATGGGGCACGTCTGGGCAGTTCTCGCACTCCCCAACACCCACCCTGGCTTGAGAGGAGACCTACCTCTGAAAGTCTCTGGGCCAGGCCACTCCAGCGTGCTTGGATCGATGATGATTCCCAGTCAATCATTCCTTGGAAAAGCTGAACAAAATGAGTGAAAACTCAGTACCACCGCTCTCATCGAGACTGAGGTCCTGCACCTTGGGTCACCCAGGTCCTCTGGGAGTAGGATACGGGCTTGCCAACCACTCCCCTGCTCCTGCCCTCCTCCAGCACTGGCCTGACTCAGTCCCTCCCGATGGCGATGGCCTTGTTCTTTCACGGCTCTGCTAGCGGTCATGGGCAACGTTTAGGCAGAATATTGGAGGCTCTCTGGGAATCTTTCCTTGCTCTTGCCTCCTTGAGATCCTGAGAGGGAGTGGCTAGGTGCTCTGGCTCCTGGAGGGCCCTTGCAAACAATGGCAGTCTGTGTAGCTGAAACAGGTGGAAGAAGGTCCATTCAACATTGTCCCGGTCACTGGGAGGTTCAGGCCCAGCGGGGAGACCTCCAAGGAAGCTGTCAGGTTGGTGGCAGCCCCACAGAGTAGCCGCTGAGAGGGATTCGAGGTGAAGTGAGCTGCTGCCCAGGGAATGCGACCTGGGACGTGGTTCCTTCAGGCCTATCCGGCCGTGGTCTCTTCTGTTGCTTGGAATCCAATGGGGAGTTGGATAGATGGAGACAGAGAGAGATTCTGTGGCTTGGTACACTCAAGGTACTCAGGGAGTGTTCCCAGTCCTGATAGGGCAAAGCCCAAAACTTTGAGGGGGATGACAGATTCCATAGCCCCCCAACTCCAGTCTCACATTCCACCCAGCTATGTGCTCTCAGACTTGGGGCTCTTGGCAAGAAGTCACTGGCAGAAACAGGAGACTTTCCTACACGTGCCTCAAAGAGTTGTGCCGAGTTGTGCCGAGCTGTGCCGAAACTGGAAATCGGGAAGCCTTTGGTGGGGGGTAGGCCGTTTGCCTTGACAGTAGGGTCACACATGCATGGCTCCTGGTGGAGGACCAATTTGAGAAGGTCCCTTTGTCCGATCCATGAAACTAGGGGTCCTGCCTTGGCTCTGGCCAATCTCAAAGCCAGGACGGTCCAGATTTGTGAATAGCATTCTTCACCAGGGTCGCTTTCTTCTAGAAGGGACTGTTTGGGGTCCAGCCATGGCTCCCATGGCAAAATTCCTTGGGGTGCCAGCTTGTAGTTCAAGCGAGGCTGGCTAGAGAGCCTTACTAATTGAGCAGGGGCGTCTGCCAAAGCTGCTTGTGCTTGCAAGGTTGCTTTCCAGGCAATCAGAAGGCTTGGGCGTTGCAAGGTGTCTGGGGAGATGTCCGGTTCTTCTGGTTACCCTTGCGGTACCACAGGAGGTTGCATCTATTACCCCAGTGTTGAGGCTTGCAGTCCAAATTGGAGGATTCTCGAACTCGGCTTGCCATGAAGAGAGACTGTCAGAGGGCGGCAACCAGTCAGAGGCGTCCCTGTCAGAGAAGGAGATAGAGACAGAGATGGTAATGGAGAAAGAGGCAGAAAGACAAAGAGACAAGGCCAAAAGGAGAGCGAGAGTTCCAAAGAAAGTGTTGCCTTGCTAGGCTGCATAGCATCTCCTAGAGTGAAGTCCTGTGGGGAAGGCTTAGTGCACTTTGACCTCAGGCCCTTTGCATTAGCAAGAGAGAGGTTTGCAGGTGCCAGTAGCCCTGGCTGTCAGTTTGTCAGACCTGGTCAGGGAATAGGAGGCAAGGTTTGCTCAGGGAACATGTCCAAAGAGAGCTGAGTCCTGAGGCTTGAGCTTGAGTATGCCAGGCGGGCGTGACCTTGTTAGTGAATCCAGTGAGCTGGTTTCCGGGCTGACTTTAGTCAGAGCAGCCTCTGAGGATATTTATTTATTTATTTATGTATTTATTTATTTATTTATTTATTTATTTATTTATTTATTTTTTGAGTGAGAGAATGCTTGCTGGTGTTGCAGTAGCTGGATGCGTCGGGCGGACAGATATTTGTGGAATGGCTGCAGAGAGGGCCAAATATCACCTTCAAGGCCACGCAGGGTGCCAGGGTCGGGGCAAGCCCTGAGACTTGACCAGTTTGCTGTCGGTCGTCTGGCAAACCATGCTGGAGGGTTTGCGCAGAGCAGGGGAGCTGGCAGAACACTTGTTGCCCGATTGTCCCACGGAGACCCACCAGCCCAAGCCCTCCCAGAGCCAGTGTCATGGCTCCCAGTGTAACGAGGGCCTGTGCTTTTATGTCTTCACAGTGTTGCATCTGTGGCACGCATGGCCACAGGGCAGAGAGAATGGCCCAGCACCCCAGGCCATGCCTACGGCTGAGGGCAGCAGACTGAGCCGCCCGCACTCTTGTCCACTGGTGTTGGTGACTTGCAGCAGAAGGCCAGAGGACCAAGGTAAGCATGCCATGAATTGCCAGCACGAGCTGACGATTGTCGGGTCTTGGTGGTGCTGCGAGGTGTGCCCATTCGTGCCTCCAGACCTGTCTGCACCCGCCTCTAGCAGACTTAGGTCCTCAAGGTGCTCCCGCCTTCCAGGCATGGACCCATTGCAACCTCCCTTTCCCAGATGGGGCACGTCTGGGCAGTTCTCGCACTCCCCAACACCCACCCTGGCTTGAGAGGAGACCTACCTCTGAAAGTCTCTGGGCCAGGCCACTCCAGCGTGCTTGGATCGATGATGATTCCCAGTCAATCATTCCTTGGAAAAGCTGAACAAAATGAGTGAAAACTCAGTACCACCGCTCTCATCGAGACTGAGGTCCTGCACCTTGGGTCACCCAGGTCCTCTGGGAGTAGGATACGGGCTTGCCAACCACTCCCCTGCTCCTGCCCTCCTCCAGCACTGGCCTGACTCAGTCCCTCCCGATGGCGATGGCCTTGTTCTTTCACGGCTCTGCTAGCGGTCATGGGCAACGTTTAGGCAGAATATTGGAGGCTCTCTGGGAATCTTTCCTTGCTCTTGCCTCCTTGAGATCCTGAGAGGGAGTGGCTAGGTGCTCTGGCTCCTGGAGGGCCCTTGCAAACAATGGCAGTCTGTGTAGCTGAAACAGGTGGAAGAAGGTCCATTCAACATTGTCCCGGTCACTGGGAGGTTCAGGCCCAGCGGGGAGACCTCCAAGGAAGCTGTCAGGTTGGTGGCAGCCCCACAGAGTAGCCGCTGAGAGGGATTCTGAGGTGAAGTGAGCTGCTGCCCAGGGAATGCGACCTGGGACGTGGTTCCTTCAGGCCTATCCGGCCGTGGTCTCTTCTGTTGCTTGGAATCCAATGGGGAGTTGGATAGATGGAGACAGAGAGAGATTCTGTGGCTTGGTACACTCAAGGTACTCAGGGAGTGTTCCCAGTCCTGATAGGGCAAAGCCCAAAACTTTGAGGGGGATGACAGATTCCATAGCCCCCCAACTCCAGTCTCACATTCCACCCAGCTATGTGCTCTCAGACTTGGGGCTCTTGGCAAGAAGTCACTGGCAGAAACAGGAGACTTTCCTACACATGCCTCAAAGAGTTGTGCCGAGCTGTGCCGAAACTGGAAATCGGGAAGCCTTTGGTGGGGGGTAGGCCGTTTGCCTTGACAGTAAGGTCACACATGCATGGCTCCTGGTGGAGGACCAATTTGCGAAGGTCTTTTTGTCCGATCCATGAAACTAGAGGTCCTGCCTTGGCACTGGCCAATCTCAAAGCCAGGACGGTCCAGATTTGTGAATAGCATTCTTCACCAGGGTCGCTTTCTTCTAGAAGGGACTGTTTGGGGTCCAGCCATGGCTCCCATGGCAAAATTCCTTGGGGTGCCAGCTTGTAGTTCAAGCGAGGCTGGCTAGAGAGCCTTACTTTTGAGCAGGGGCGTCTGCCAAAGCTGCTTGTGCTTGCATGGTTGCTTTCCAGGGAATCCAAAGCCTTGGGTGTTGCAAGGTGTCTTGGGAGATGTCCGGTTCTTCTGGTTACCCTTTAGGTACCACAGGAGGTTGCATCTATTGCCCCAGTGTTGACGCTTGCAGTCCAAATTGGAGGATTCTCGAACTCGGCTTGCCATGAAGAGAGACTGTCAGAGAGCGGCAACCAGTCAGAGGCGTCGGTGTCAGAGAAGGAGATAGAGACAGAGATGGTAATGGAGAAAGAGACAGAAAGACAAAGAGACAGGGCCAAATGGAGAGCCAGAGTTCAAAAGAAAGTGTTGCCTTCTAGGCTGCATAGCATCTCCTAGAGTGAAGTCCTGTGGGGAAGGCTTAGTGCACTTTGACCTCAGGCCCTTTGCATTAGCATAGAGAGGTTTGCAGGTGCCAGTAGCCCTGGCTGTCAGTTTGTCAGACCTGGTCAGGGAATAGGAGGCAAGGTTGGCTCAGGGAACATGTCCAAAGAGAGCTGAGTCCTGAGGCTTGAGCTTGAGTCTGCCAGGCGGGCGTGACCTTGTTAGTGAATCCAGTGAGCTGGTTTCCGGGCTGACTTTAGTCAGAGCAGCCTCTGAGGATATTTATTTATTTATTTATTTATTTATTTTTTGAGTGAGAGACTGCTTGCTGGTGTTGCAGTAGCTGGATGCGTCGGGCGGACAGATATTTGTGGAATGGCTGCAGAGAGGGCCAAATATCACCTTCAAGGCCACACAGGGTGCCAGGGTTGGGGCAAGCCCTAAGACTTGACCAGTTTGCTGTCGGTCGTCTGGTAAACCATGCTGGAGGGTTTGGGCAGAGCAGGGGAGCTGGCAGAACACTTGTTGCCCGATCGTCCCACTGAGACCCACCAGCCCAAGCCCTCCCAGAGCCAGTGTCATGGCTCCCAGTGTAACGAGGGCCTGTGCTTTTATGTCTTCACAGTGTTGCATCTGTGGCACGCATGGCCACAGGGCAGAGAGAATGGCCCAGCACCCCAGGCCATGCCTACGGCTGAGGGCAGCAGACTGAGCCGCCCGCACTCTTGTCCACTGGTGTTGGTGACTTGCAGCAGAAGGCCAGACGACCAAGGTAAGCATGACATGAATTGCTAACACAAGCTGACGATTGTCAGGTCTTTTGGTCCTGCTAGGTGTGCCCATTCGTGCCTCCATAACTGTCTGCACTGGCCTCTAGCAGCGTTAAATCTTTAGGGTCCTCACCCACAATCTGCTTTAGGAAATAACACTAGCTAGCCAAAATTCAGTTGATCCATGCAGGTACCTGACTTCCATCCATTGATTCACTGAGAGAAATGAGAATCAGTTTTAGTGTTCCAACTGATAGCCGAACCCTTTTTGGCTCTTTAGCTCTAATTCAACAACCCTCTTGCACTCTTGATGGTATTATTGTTCAACAAATCACCTCTTTTCTTCTTTCTAAACATGTCATCCTGGAACTTTCCTAGCAGAAACTGCAGCACCTTCTCAGAGAAGTGTACCATAAGCCCTAGGAAGGAGACAATCATAGATTTCTTAGATTTAGCGCTCCAAGCGTTCTGCAAGCCTCTCCTTGGTTAGCCTCTTTGGTATTTGTGAGTGCTTCTGTGAAGTTGAAATGAGAGGGAAGGAAGATATATACTGGAACCTTGGGTGTCCTTGTTATAGAAAAAAGAGAAATATAAGAACACTCATGTCCCTCTCATTCAGAGTTTAGGGATTCCAGATATAAATCTTATCTCCTGACTGGATTGCAGGGAGATAAATATTATTTACTGTTATAGTTGTAGGTCTGATTTGGGATTTCCAGATACTTGGGTCCCAAAACAAGGAAATGGATCAAGAGCATGTGTATAGTGATATAAACAGACAGTTCATTTAGGATGAAATGCACTCACTAGAGCAGAAGCAGGTCAGGGAGCTAGGAAAGAGTAGAAACTTACTTAAAGTTCATTTACTTTTTTTTTCTTATGCATTGTTTGTTGACTCCATTTAGGTGGGTGTCAGTCTTTCTACAAACTGGCTATTTGGTATATTAATTTAAATGAAACTTTCCTCACTGGTGCCGCCTTCATCTTCATTTGTAATTTCATACTTAAGCTAGGTAAAGTTGCAAATAACTAGGCAGTCCCTTTGGAAGTATGCTCCTGCCCATTCTCCTGAAAATCAAATTGGCCCTTTGGCTTCTAGATGGAATTTTAGCATTTTCCTACTTATTTCAGCAGAGACATGGAAAATTAAAACTTCTTTTTTTTTTATTCTTCTCACATACATTACATCTTGACCAGTTTCCCTTTTATCTACTCTTCCCAGTCCCCTAGACCTTCTCCCTCAGATCTACTCTTCTTCCATTTCCCTTCATAAAAGAGCTGGCATCCCAGAGATATCAACCAAACACAGCATAATAAGTTGTAATAATATTAGGCACAAATCCTCATAATAAGGCAAGACAAAGCAAGCTGGTGTGAGGGAAAGTGTCCTGAGTTCAGCCAAGATTCAGAGATCCACTTCCATTCTTAGGAGTCCCTCAAGAACATCAGGCTACATAACGAGAACATATATGAAGAGGATCTAGTTCACACCAATAGAGGCTGTGTTATTGTCACTTCAGTCTCCGTGAGTCCCTATGAGCCCCTATGAACCCCTATTAGCACTGCTTAGTTGATCATATAGATTATGTTTTCATGATGTCCTTTACCCCTCTACTGTAGGGTTCTCAAAGCTCCACCTAATGATTCAAATTCCTTAAGTAACTTTGTTGTTAATAGTTCTATTGCCAAAGGACTCTTTACACAATTGTCTGATTGTCTGGTTTCAAGGTATGCACAGGAGAATATCAATACTGTTAAAAAGCTAGATATCCATATGCAATATATTTGTGTGATACTCTTTTCTCATGCTGTATGTAAAATAAACTTAATGGGCTAAAATTTTAAAAGTAAATGTAAACCTGTAAAATTACTAGAAGGAAGAAAGAGTAAAGTGTGACTTCCCTAGCATAGACAAAAACAAACAAAACAGACAACAACAAAATGATGTACAAATAGTATAACACAAATCTAAAAAGTTTCTCCTTAGTGACATGTGTAATGTTCAGAATGAAGAAATAGTCTATAGAATAAAAAAATTATAAACCATATATCTGACAAGGCTAGTTATCTAAATAATGTATTCAAACAACTTAAAAATTGGTAACCTAATTTAAAATTGTAAAAAAGATCTAGATAAACATGTAATCAGCAAATACATGAATAAATGTCAATACCCACTAATTATCAAAACAATGTAAATCAAAATTTCATCAAAATGCCACTTCAAGTATATTTGAGTGGCTATTATCAAATACAGAAAACATAAAAAAATGTTGCTGAGGATGCAAAACTTGTTAGAGTATTTGAGGCAGTTATTGAAAGACAGAGAGCAGAAAGTAAGGCTTGCTCTGACCTTAGGCAGGACCATGTTTATCCAAGACAAAGGAACATCTGGTCACTCACATGTGTGGATGGCCAAAAGTCTTTTAGCCTGAAATGATCAGAAGATAAGGAACATTTATATGGTAGGAATTTAAATTAATGCAGTCACTATGGAAAGCACCTTAGTGTTTCATTAAAAATGTCAAAAAATGTCATAGTATATCTACCACATGCTCAGCAAGTATAACCTTCAGGATAATATTTACAGTCATTGAAACTGGTATATTGGAAAGATACTGATGTATCATGTTAGCTTCAGACTCATTCATAGTTCTCATACAGATTCAACCTAACCATCCACTAAAAATGAATATCTAATTAGGATGTACATTAATCCTATCCAGCAAGGCTTTCATTTTTCTTATGATTGATTGGGTTGATTATTTGCATTGATCCATTTTCTTACATCTGATGTATATCTGTAGTTTTTTGTTTCATTTGTTTCAAGAGGATGCAATACTTACTAAAACAGTTTTAACATAAATTTTAAATTTTTTTTCTCACAACCACAATGTATAATCTAAGGGTGGTTGTTACCAGTTGATTGTCTTCTTATTCTATTCATGATTTTTCTTGAATATTTTCTTGTGTTTATACTATTCCTGATTTTACTTGTTCTTTTAATTTTTTAGGTCTTATTTGGTTAATTTTTAGTATTATAAAGTTCAGATCCTATATATAAATTTATATATACACACACATATAAATATCAGCATATGTTTGGATAAGAAATGTGCCCTATGGGCTGCATATATTGAGTACTTGGTGGTAATGTTGGGGGAGTTCTAGAACTTTCCGATATGGATTCCTGCTGGAAGTGGGATTTGAGAGTTTATAGCATCTCCATACATCCACTTTGTTTTCTCTGACTTGTGTTTGCCATTGAGGATATGATCTCTTAGCCCCTCACTACAAATGATCGCGGATATTCTTCCTTTACCAGTATGGTCTTTCCTTCTGAACCACAATCCAAAACAAACTCTTTATCCTATAGTTTGGTTTTGGTTATGGTATTTTACCACAGCAACAGAAAATTAACTAATATTGTCATGTGAGCTTTTCAGGTTTTACGGTTTTTAAATTTTATGTCAGGCTTTCATAGAACATGGTTGAGTTGTAATCTAATGATCAGAGCTGTTTCACTGTTGTTCGATCAGTTCACTTATCTGAAGTTCCTGTAGTGTGATACCAAATAGACTGAAATACCCTTTGGATGTGGGATTCTCCTCTGTATGCTGTGAATAAGAAACTCTTTGGCCTAAGATAGGACAAAAGTCTAGAGGTAGGCAGGGAAAAACTAAACTGAATTCTGAGAGAAGGAAGGTAGTTTAGGGATGCCATGTAGCCCCACCAGAGACAGACCGGATAGAACTTTACCTTGTAAGCCACAGCCATGTGGCAATATACAGATCAATAGAAATGGGTTAAATTAAGACGTAAGAGTTAACCAATAAGAAGCTAGAATTAATGGGCCAAGGAGTGACTTAATTAATACAGTTTCTATGTGGTTATTTTGGAGCTAAGATGCTGGGTGGTCAGAGAACAAACAGGTAACCTTCTTACAACACCCTTTCCCTGTAAGTAAAACAGAAAATCAAGAACATAGAAATGAAGAGAATGTGAACTCTGTCACTTAGCAAATGGCATTGAAAAATATATGAAGATAGGCTTCAGAAAGTGTCAACAATGTGGAGCCTCACAGGCAGTTTGAATAGTTAGTATCTGTTTTGCACTTTTTTTCTCTCTTTTTCTCCATTCTTGCAGCTCAACATGAATCCATCACTGAGAAGCACAGAGAAATGATAGTGAATATAATGAGACCAACAACTACTTCAAGGCTCAATGGCAACAAGGTATAACATCCGTATGACGTTAGTAATTCTTCTCAGAAAACCACAGCATTGCCTGTGGAAAGTAACCATGGGATTGGTCATCAGTTACGTAACATGACTCATGGTCTGCCAGATATATTAGGTTCAAGATCACTTTTATAAATGTGGTTACTGACAATGTGGATTGACAAAGATAAATCTCCTTGGCACCTGAACAAAATGATTAATTCCTTAAAATGCCTTATTTGTCAGCATTCAATTTAAACCATCTTCTTTCTTAACTTTTTTAAGCTCACTCGTGTCCGAACTGATACCACACTTAACATGTCCTATTGTCATGCTCAGAAACGCTGAAGCAGCTTCTTTTTCTGAGAAAGAACACAATGATATATTCTAGTTTCTTTCACTGTTTCTGTTTCCTATTGTTAATATTATCATTGTCAAGTATTTAGGAAAATTGCTAGTGATACAGTGAATACTATAAGACTGCCACTTTATTCTCTCTTGCAATTCCGGGACACTTCTTTCTTAAGACCCTTATATGGAAACTGTGTGTGCAGACTGATGGAAATGTTCCTCCTCATTGCTGTGATGAAGGGAAATTTGGCTTGCCTGAACATTTCTGAGACATCAGAAAGATGTCTAGAGAACCCCACTCTTAATTCTAGGTTAGAGAGTCATGATAAGAGAGACAGTGTGTTTCTTTGTCTACTGTGCCCACATCCAATTACTGTAATAGAGTTCAAATTTACTTTATTTTTTGTGAACTCTGCCTGAAATGCTGTGAGCATTTTTTGTTAAATGTTATGTAGCATACCCCGTTTTGTCCTCTATAAACTGGTAGCTTTGCAAGCTCATGGAATATGAATGTTGGAATCAATTTTAGAAAATTGTTCATTTATTCCTCCATAATGGCTTTTGGAAACTTCTTTGACAATTAATGAATCGTGTAAGCCTTAAATTTTAAGGTAGCATGATTTGGGTTTGAAAATACAGATTTTGGGGCCGGGCGATGGTGGCTCATGCCTTTAATCCAAGCACTTGGGAGGCAGAGGCAGGCGGATCTCTGTGAGTTCAAGACCAGCCTGGTCTACAGAGCTAGTTCTAGGATAGGCTCCAAAGCCACAGAGAAAACCTGTCTCGAAAAACCAAAAAAAAAAAAAAAAAAAAAAAAAGAAAATACAGATTTTGCTGTGTATTGTTGTTAATGGAATCTTAACCATTCCCAGGATGGTTCCATTTAATTTGCCTGGTAGAACTTGTTGGAAAATATTTGATCTGTTCAGGGGCTATAGACAAACACACTAACTATTGAAGAACATTGTAGGACATGAGTTAACATGGAGCCACATGTGAACCCTTTTATTTTGTAGGTAGGAGAACTAATGTCTCATCTTTCAATAGGATTAGGCTGTTGCCAAAGATCAGCAAGGACAAAGCACTGGAATTTTTATGAAAGTTTGTTTCTTCAGCATGAGATGAGAAGGAAAATATCAAGAGTGATATCTGATATTACATCTTCAGGGACTATTAGGAATTCTTAAATTGCTAAATAATTTTCTGTTTAAGTTACTGACATATTATCATTTTAATTATTACACAATAATAGTCTGTAAGATGCTGTTGGTTCAACAAAGATGCTCTATCGCTGTTACGAGGGAGTGGTCTTCATGACTGTATGTGGCCGGTCAGTAAGTCCCAACACAATGTGTTCTAGAGTGCTTAGATCCTGGTCCTTTTCTGAAGGTTCTTAAAAAACAAAACAACATGAACAAAACTTGTGTTTCAGGGATGGCATTGTGAAATCAAGTCTGTGAAAAGGAGTACCAACAGACAAAGTAAAACACAGATGGAGAACTTAGTTTCCATCTCCCCTTGTACACCCAGTAAGAACAGTAG
This sequence comes from Chionomys nivalis, assembly GCF_950005125.1. Taxonomy (NCBI): domain Eukaryota; kingdom Metazoa; phylum Chordata; class Mammalia; order Rodentia; family Cricetidae; genus Chionomys; species Chionomys nivalis. Next base: position 32,110,949 of record NC_080108.1, on the reverse strand, counting down.
TATTGGAAACCCACATACTTACATAAATAAGAAAAACTAACTGGGTAGTGATCTGTGTATACTTGATAAGAGTACAGTAATGGTACGTAGTACTCGGCCTATAGAACAATTTTATATATATATGGTAAGGAGACACTGGAATATTAGGTCTTGAAGAGAGAAAAAAGAAAAAGTTATTGTTCCAACCTATATTTTAGATATTCACCCTTTTTCATGACATATTGGGTTTTTTTCCCATGGTGCTTGCTTTTCTTAAAGCAAGAAAAACTGCCTCATTTTTAACTGAATATTGTTTTCATCCTTCCTTCCTTCCTTCCTTCCTTCCTTCCTTCCTTCCTTCCTTCCCTTTATTCCCTTCATTCCCTCCCTCCCTCCCTTCCTCCCTCCCTCCTTCCCTCCCTGGCTCCCTCTCTTCCTTGCTTCCTTTTGTTCTTTGCATTTTGGTTTTTCAAGACAGGGTTTCTCTGTAGCTGTAAGGCTCATCTTGCAACTAGCTCTTGTAGGTCAGGCTGGCCTTAAACTCACAGAGATCCACCTGCCTCTACCTCCCAAGTGCTGGGATTAAAGGCATGCACCACTACCGTGCAGCTTTTTATTTTTTTAGTAAATAAAAGAAGTCTGGGGAAAAAAATCAACCCAGGAAACATGTTATATTTGGAATCTTCATAGTAGACTTTAATCCACTTGCCAACTACTCTGTAAGATTTCAAATTTATTTCTTTATGGTTTTCTTACAAGTTAAAGTAATTTTACACACTGGACTTTCCATAAAATTTCTTTCCTTACCCTTAGAGGAGAATGGAAGCAAATTCCTCCATATTCGTATGCTGCATTAGACATTTTTAGTCACAGTCTAATCTTATTTCTAATTCCTTTGTTTATATTGGTTTTCTTAGGGACTTTTACATGCCCTCACTGGGTCTTCAATGCATTGACAGATAGGTAGAAATTATAAGTGTTGTAAGTGTTGTATTGGGTGTAATGAGGAAATTCTGAAACTGGTATTTTAGAAAACATTTGTAAATGATTCCATTTCATCAAGTTAACTGTTCAACTTATATAGATAACCCAGCAAATAACTGGTAAATTGTAGAAGGAGCTGTGGGCTGCGTTCCTGCCGCCTGTCTCCTGGCCCCCTGGCTAGCTTATGCCCCGAAATAATTACACAGGGACTGTATTTTTTTAAACACTGCCTAGCCCATTATATCTAGCCTCTTCTTGGCTAACTCTCATACCTTGCTTAACCCATTTCTAATAATCTGTGTAGCACCATGAGGTGGTGTCTTACCGGGAAAGACTCAGCATGTCTGACCTAGTGGCAGGATCCATTGGCATTTGACCCAGAGAGGAGAGACATGGCGATTGCTTCACTTCCTCCCAGCATTCTGTTCTGTCTACTCCACCCACCTAAAGGCTGGCCTATCAAATAGGCCAAGGCAGTTTATTAACCAATGACCTTCCTCCATCAGTAAATTTCCTGCAAGAACTTTTTAAGTATCCTGCTAGGGAAGTTTATCTTCTTAATTTTCTGATCTTCCCTGTGCTTTGTAGATGAAAGTGATGTTGATAAGAGGGAGCATGCCACTTCTTGTATGTCTTACCCTAAAGCCCAAAAGTAGCAAGCTTTGTGGGAAACAGTAGTTACAGAAGATTTATTTCTTTATTTATTTAGAGGCAGTCATATCATTGCTTATGCCATACCTTATCTTAACTTCAATGTTTGATAAAAATATGTCTTCCTAGTTTTATAAATACATAAAGTTATGTATCTTCTAAAATGATATGTACTTTTATAAACTTAGCTGGCTAGGGTCTCCATCCATATATATGTCATTAAGAATTTTCAGCACTAAATACATTATATTTGATACAGATCCATATATTTATAGTAATGTGCTATTACTCTGGCCCCTAATGATTTCAAAACTGTTCAACAGGAAGCATTATGAAGTTCAGCTGTCAAAGAATGATTGAAGGTAAGTGTGCAAGCTGCCTTTCTTTTGGTAATATTCTAAACAAGCAGAAATTCCCTTATTGCTCGAATGATAGTTCTTTCCTATTACAATGTCTGTACTTTCTCAAATACATACATACAAAATTCAACAGACCAACTTCTTGTATACTCTGACATTATTTGAATTCTGTGTTCCTGTGAGTACAGATGGGAATACTTAATCTAAGGGCCTGCAGTTAAGTTCTACTTGTGCGAGAGCTACTGTCTTTGTTCCTCTTCCATAATACCACTCCCTCCAGTTTTCCTAAGTGGATAAACTGTTGATTCACTCTTACTTTGGATAGATAATGCATTTAAACATAAAGTGATATGGAGGATTGTGATTGTTGTTGAAACGTTTTTAAAGTAGATGAGAATTGAAATCTCAAATATATTTGATTATGCTAAAATAATGGAGTACACAGAATTATAGATATACAATAGGACAGATTCAGACATAAAAGAACTCTAAATGAATCACAGTGCAGGATAAATACAAATTCTTTAAAGAAACAGAGTACTGACAGTCATAGATTAAAGGAGTAAAGATAATAAAATAAATATTAAAAAATAATAGAGTAAAAACAAAAAAGAGCCTTGGTGTAGAAATTCCTTCTGTTTGTGTGTTGCTTTCATTGAATAATGAATAAAGAAACTGCTTTGGCCTAGTTGATATGACAGAACTTAGGTAGGCAGAGTAGACAAAACTGAAAGCTGGGAAGAAGGGCAAAATGGCAGACTCCATGGATCTTCTGCCTGAGATGGATGCTGGTTAGAATCTTGCCAGTAAGCCACAGTCATGTGGTGATATACAGATTAATAAAAATGGATTAAATTAAGATGTATGAATTAGCCTATAAGAAGAGCTAATAGGCCAGGCTGTGTTTAAATGAATACAGTTTCTGTGTGATTGTTTTGGGTGTAAGATAGCTGGGTCCTGGGACAACAAGCAGCCTGCTCCTCCTGTTATAAAGCCTTGAAAAGATGAAAAAGACACAGAGAATCTGGATTATACGTATTATTGTGTTTCTTTGTATTTTTTCACTGTAAAGGAGCTAAGTATCCAACATATATACTTTAAAGGTATTTTGTCTTCAAAATTTGAGTCTAAGGGTATGTTGCTTTAGAAAAGAGGTTCTTCTTTTGTTTCCATGGAGGATGAGAACCTGTGGAATCGTTCCAGACTAATATGGTTTGATAGAACAAGACCACCTGAAAGTTCTCTATGAAAATCCTCCAAAAGAAAATACTTTCCCCAACAAAACCAGGAAGCAGTTTGAAGAGAACCACACCCATATTCCCAAATATTGTTAATACATATTTTGTATATTTAAAGGGAATGTTTGTAAATTTTTGGATGTCTGACAGAATATTTAGCAAACATATTACTTTCAAATCTACTCATGACACTCCATACTCATACTTCCTGAATGTTTTATTAGAGTACAAGAGAGAGTGTACTTTCTTGTTATTATATGTTGCTGTTTGTTTTTCCTCTTGGGTGATGATATACCCCAAAATGTAAGAGCAGTTAATACCCTGACCTTAATGTAGAATAAGTGGGAAACTTCTTTCAGTCAAGGTGTCCATTCCTATTTATAGCCTCTTGGACATCTGCTAGGTGTGATGACTATGTGAGCAAGGACCTACATTTTTTTTGGAAAGGGACTGAAGATGCATGGGTGTTGTTAGCAGTTGGACTCAATCTTGATGACATTTGGTTGCAGTCAGACATCATAAAATCTTATCCAAGCTTCAGATGAATGTGTTTAGCTATAAAGAGTTATAGCTTTGTTGTCATAATGAATATTCCTGCTTTGGGAAGTTCTTATTGGATTTAATCTCCATCTTTTAGACTATTACATCTAAGCTCAGTGTTTGTATAATCAATCAATTGAATGAACTTTTGACTAATTTTGGTCACATATTTTTACTTTTACTTTCTGTGACATAGGACATTTCTCATCATAGGGCAAGTTTTAAATAATTTTTATTGATAATTAAATCTATGAGGTTATTTAGTTACTCCATGGATAACATATTTCTTTAAATAGTGAGAGATAAATGTTTTCTAAAGAAAGTTAGAAACATGAATTTTACTAAGACTCAATCCACTAAGTTTTGGAGTGCATAAGAGGTGAAGGACCTGATTGTGTGCTCAGAAACAAATATAGATAAATGGAATATATACTTATGGCTTCAGGGTTGTATAAATAAAAGACAGCTTTCAAATGAAATCAAAATAAAAGAAGCAGTGAATTCTAGAGATTTCATCTATATTTGCCTGTGTCATTGGAAATGTTTTTTTTTTTTTTTTTGCTTTCTACTCAGAAAAAGACCTACTCCAGAAGTCTCTATAGGGAATGACTAAGACCAGGAAATATGTGAATGAAGACTACTCAGACCAACATTTTTTCACCATATATTATACAAAAGCCATACTCTGAAGGTATATCTATTACTTACTTTCCTATTTCTGTGACAAAATATTAACAAGATCATTTAGTAAACCAATCAAACATTTAATTGGGCTCATGGTTGTAGAGGTTCTATGTTGGTGAAGTAAAGGCATGGCAGAAGGAAGATCTGAGGGGACATATCTTAAGTTATAAGCAGGAAACTGAGAGCACACTGGAAATATCAAGAAACTTCAAGGGCTTCTCCCAGTGACAAAGCTCCCACAACAAAGCCAATCCTAATCATTCCCCAGAAGCTTTACCATCTGTGAAACAATTGAGACATGAACTGTGGGGGCCACATTCTCATTCAAATCATGCATTACATTCCCTGGTCTTTATGTAGGCTCATGGTCATATCATGAAGCAAAATGTCCAACCTAAAAAAGCCCCATAATATTTCACAGTCTCAATACTGCTTTTAAGCCCAAAGTCTCTTCTGACACATGAAGTAATCTTCTACTTACAACACTCTGTAAAATCAAAATGCAAGTTGCATGCTTCTGACATTTAATGTCATAGAATATGCATTATCATTCTAAAGGGGACAAATCAGAGAATAGTGTGGAAATACTGGACCAAAGCAAGACCAAAACCCAGAAGGGCAAACTCCAAACTCTGTAGCTCCATGTCTGATTTCAGAGGTCTTAGTCATCTCTAACCCTCCAATATCCAGTCCGCAACATTTTTGTATTCCTCGGACTGGTTACATTTCCTATCTTCTACTCTACTGTGCAGATATCCCACAGTTCTGTCACGTGCAATACTTTAGGGTTTCCAATATTATGCAATCTTAATTTTCACCACTTTATGCAATGGTTTCTCAGGGTCTCTTTCCCATTCTCAGTGCCCCTATGTAGGGACTTCCTTACACAGTCTCATTGGTTCTTTTCAACCATAGGAAAATTCTACAACTTTTTTTGTGTATCCCTCTTGACTCTAAAACCAGAACCACATAGATGATCCTTCCAATTTAGATCCCACTTAGGATGTAGCCTGGCCCTCTTAAATTTTATTTGCACCAACTTTTATTTATTGTTGCCTTTTAGGATAACAAATTGAAAGCTTAGCTGGCTGATGTCATGACCTAAAGGGAAATCTTTACTTTTATTACATTTTGGATTAGGCCTCCTCTTGATATCCTTATCTCTTTCAGGACAAGCCTTGGTTCCAAGAGTAAACTTCCCCATGTGCCTTTTTTCTTCAGTGTACATTTTATATTCTTTTTTGCTACATTAACTCTTTTACATAACAACTCAACTAAAAGTGATTAAAATAATTACCTTACATAAACAATATTGATTTGATTTAAATATCTTTCAGGACATTAGTTCATTACTTTTCAATTTAGCTTTAGGTAAATTCTTAGGACAAGTGCATTAGGCATGCAAATTCTTTGCCTAAATATCACAAGACTTGCTTATATTCCATTTGATAATAGTGTTTCTAAAATTTCTTGAGCCAGGCAGGCCTCTATAGTTCAGACTGCTCTCACCACTACTATCTTCCAACCTCTTTCCTGGATAGCATATTAAGCTCTTTTTACAGTGGTCTACCATTTTTCTAGTCCAAAGTTTTAAAACATTCCATACTCCTGCAAAAAATATTAGTCAGGTTATTCATAGTAATACATCATACCTGTTATCAATTTCTGTTTTATCTGATTTCTTTATTGCTATGATAAAACACAAAAAATAAGACATTTTATGAAATAAAGAGTTTAATTGTGCTATGGTTCCAGAGGTTTAGAGTCTGTGATGGCAGAGTAAGACATGACAACAAGAACATGTGAGATCTCACATCTTGTTTTATAAGCAGAAGGGAGAGAGCACACTGGTAATGATATGAGTCTTTTGAATCACTAAAGTTCACCTCAGGTGACACACGTCCTCCAACTAAACCGTTGCTCCTACTCCTTCCGATATAATTATATCAATTGAGGCCCAAGTATTCAAACATGGGAGTTAATGGAGGCCATTATCATTTAAACAACAACAGTAAGGTTTTTGGTAAGTGTAGTCTTTGCTTTCTAGAAGTCTTTCTCGAAATCTTATCTCCATATAAAATGAAATTTTAACTTTTTGAAATGGATAACATTTGGGAATATTTTACTTGACTCTATTGATCAAACTGTATAACCGGCGAATAATTAATTTTCTGTAAAACACATCTTTGAAGCATTTCTGCATCTCAGTTTATGTTGTTACTATGAAGAATTTCTTTGATCAAACTGTATAACCGGCGAATAATTAATTTCTGTAAAACACATCTTTGAAGCATTTCTGCATCTCAGTTTATGTTGTTACTATGAAGAATTTCTTTGATTTTCTGCTGCCCATGTTTTGTGACTATGAAGAATTTAGTTGACTTTTTTCTGCTCCTATCAAATTAGCTAAACTGCTTCTGAAAACTGTTTCTATTGTGTGACTAGAAGACTATTTTATGTGTGAGGCACAATATAGTCTCTAAAATTACAAAATGCAAACTTGACAAATAATTTTTTGTGATATCATTGACCTAATGTTTTAAGCTATAGAATAAAGGTGAAAAGAAGAAAGAAGAAAATCCACAAAAAAATTCAAAGTTCCTGGATGTTAACTGTTACTTTTAACCGGAAGAAGAAGGGAAGAGTGGAAGGAGGCAGAAGAAGAAGAAGATGACGAGGAAGGAAAAGGGGAGACAGGAGAAGGAAGAAGAGGAGAAGACTAAGAGAAGGAAAAGAAGAGGAGGAGGGGGAAGAGGAGGGAGTTTGGGGAAGAGGAGGGAGAAGGAAGAGCAGGAGGAGAAGAAGAAGAAAAAAGAAGTAGTAGGAGAAGAACAATAAGAATGAGAAGAAGGAAAAAGGAAGGAAAAAGGAAGAAGAATAAGAAAGAAAAAGAAAAAGAAAGAAGAAAAGAAAGAAAGAGAGAGAGAGAAAGAAAGAAAGAAAGAAAGAAAGAAAGAAAGAAGAAAGAAAGAAAGAAAGAAAGAAAGAAAGAAAGAAAGAAAGAAAGAAGGAAAGAAAGAAAGAAAAAAAAAAAAGAAAGAAAGAAGAAGCCGGGCGGTGGTGGCGCATGCCTTTAATCCCAGCACTCGGGAGGCAGAGGCAGGCGGATCTCTGTGAGTTCGAGACCAGCCTGGTCTACAAGAGCTAGTTCCAGGACAGGCTCCAAAACCACAGAGAAACCCTGTCTCGAAAAAAAAAAAAAAAAAAGAAAAAAAGAAAAAGAAAGAAGCAGCAACACTTTTTCTGATTGCAGCATATTTCCAAGCTTGTAGACAAGTGTGTTTCTCTGTGTATAATAGGACAATTAGTTCTAGTACATACAGGTGAACAGTAAAGTATTTTCCAGCTCTCTGCCTCTTTAGCATATGTGTTCCTAACCTGCCAATTTTCCCTCTTTGTCCTGGCAGATGAATTGGAAACATTATGGACGGTGCCATCTCTTCCACCAGCAGATTCCTCAAGACAGTCGTCATTATACTTGCTGATGTCTCTTTCCTGTGTAGCAGCAGACACCATCTGCAGATAAGAAATGCTTAACTGAGAAATGCTCATGTTGGGATATCATCGATGAAACTTTAATTTGTGCGTGGTGACTGTTTCCCTTGCTGCCACTTGACTCAATCCCAGGAGCCTCAGTAGAGGAAATAATATTGCAGAACAAGCTCAAAATAGTGGAAATATTCAGTGCTCCTATAAATATACACTGCTAATTTTAAAAATATGACATATTAAAAAAGAATTGCATGATTTAAAAAAATCTCAAAGTATACTTATATGATTAATACATAAATTATGGACCTCCTCTCTTTCAAAATAGTCAAAAGTTTTCTACAGTTTTCCCCTATTAAGCAATGGATATAAATGCTCTTAAGCAGACAAATAAATGAAAAATACACGTGCTTTCTGGGGGGAACTTCTACCAGTCAGCCCATACTCTTACACAAATTGTTACTTTTGTTTAAGAGTCTTTTGATGAGCTTTTTCTATTTCAGTACTATATTACTATCTATATCATTTTTTGAATAACTGCATAACTAATTTGTAGATGAAATAGAATTAAATGTTTTAAAGATTGCTCATTTATAGGCATTTATGTAGGTGCTAAATTTCTGTGAAATGAACTTCCATATACATATATATATAAATATATATTCAACAATTACGTATTTGTCCCTTCTATTATAATAAAATTACCTAGCACTTAAATTGTTAGAATGAAGTATAATAACACTTCAAAAAATTTAAATAATCATAATTCCTTTTAAATGAGATTTAGTAGCCTTCTCCTCAATGGCAATGACTTAGACTACCATCTTCATAATCCACATATAATGGGTTCTACAAATATTTGAGATATTTCCTAATGTGTTAGTCCAAACAATTGTCTTAAATTGTATTTATTTTATTTTTTAGTTTGATCATTTTCATGTTTATTAGCCATCTGTATTTTTAATTTCTTCTTTATGTCAAAGTTTGAGAGTATGTGGAGATTTTAATCTCTTTTAAAGTTCATATTTACACTTGGAGAAAAATAAGATTTGGATTGTCAAACATTACATGTTTTTCTCACGTTTGAACTTCGTTTTGTTATAAGAATGTGTATTATTGTTACATGTCCAACTATAACCATGTTTGCTTTTATGGCTTCTGAGTTTCATGTCATTTTTGAAAAACAAAAATATCGTAAGCCCATAAAGCCCCACTCCTTTGTTAATCGTAGTTCTTTTGTGTTTTTTATGTCAAATTCTTAAGTCATGAAAAGAATTTTGTTTTGAAATCTTAAAGCTGCCAAGTTATTTGCCATTACTTATGATTATTTGCCAATAAGTGCCCATTTATCTGTAAGCCATCTTGCACCTGTGCTGTATTGTCATCTGTGAATGGCTCCATTTTTGTTCTGTGAATGTGTGTCTCTTCTGCCTCCTGTCTCACATGTCTTCGTGTTGGAAGAAATTACAGTTTAGACTGCAATTTCATCAACTTTAATAAATTAATTTGGGGAAACTGTTTTTAAATAACACTGTCTTCGTAATGAAGGACAAGAAATGTCTCTTTTATTAAACATCTGATTACTGTTGATATTTTCACCGTGATGTTGGGTTTTTCTTTTATTTACTTGTTCATTTTTATGTATCTGAAACTTTTTGTTTTTTGTTTTTAATTTTAGATTTTTTTTTTTGGTTTGGGGAGGTTAAGTGGTCATGTTAGTATGCATTATTTTCAGAATGGACCCAAAATTCTTTGCAAATACTAGTTTTCCTGTTGCCAACTGATACTGATTTTGGTTATTCTGATAAAAGTCCACAAACTGGTACTTTCAGAGCACTTAAAATTGTGGAAATATTACCCACACTTGATTTAAATGATATCTAACAGAAAACCCCTTAGTTTGGATAGCACATTGCTGCTGGTCAATGTTTCCAAAAGACCACCTGAAAGAGCTATGATCCAGCAACGTTGAGTTTATTAAACTTACTGCAGCAAGGGAAAACATCACCTTAACAGGGTTTAGTCATGATTGAAAGGCGAGAAAGAAGAACCTTTGGATCTGGGTTTCTGTGGTTTAGAGTACAGACATGGTTATGAATGGGCACAGTTCAGCATGCAATACTGTAAGATGGATGAGGATGTAGTGAGGTTCTAAATGTGCTTCCTGATAACCGTTTTCTAAGTGATCTGTTTGCCTCAACATGATATTAATAATGACAGAAGTGTTATTGCCTATATGAGCAAATAGAATTTATTAGTTTATAGTTTGTCTTGCTAAGCAGGACTTACTAAGTTTGGTATCAGATCTTAGTCCCAAAAGGTAAGTTATTTTTAATGTGAATAGTTGTAAGTATCAGTGGAAGATTATAACTTTTAATTTTGAGATAATTGGTGTGTTCTGTTGGAAAAGTCCTCCTCCACTGCTTTTATTTTTCTAAAGAGTTTGAATCAAACCCAGGTGAAAGATGTAATTGCTGCTTTTTGCCCAAGTACTTATACTATTATTATTTGAATTATTAATTGCTGTACAATATTTCTTTTTCAACAGTTAGAAATCCTTTTATTTCATTGTGAGCATACTCATTTTAATTTTTTATTTAATGCTGAGCTATAAGCATTTAAATTTGATTTGGATTTTTGAGAGTATATAATTATATGAAATCACTTTTCCATTGACACTCCTTTCTACTTCCTTTATACTCTGGCATCAGCATTTCTGATTATGTTTAAACAACATAGAGGGTTTTTTTTCATGTGGTGCTCGATGGGTTGGCACCATATTAGTGAAATCAGCTGTTGTGCTTTGTTGTTTCATGTAAATAAGGCTATCTAGTTTTGTTCACATCTTGCCAGTTATTGTTTGTTTCATATCTAGTGTCTTAGGTTTAACATTTTTTCCTCATAGACCGTCACAATGCATACAGATTTTCTATTGCACTGTTTAAACTGTGCCTTTTTAAATAAGCAAGTAGCAAAAGTGGGCTTCTAGAATTGCCAGTTTTTCCTCTCTTCCACAATCTACAGTTTAGCATATTTTTTGAGATTTTAAATATGTCCCAATTTATATACATATTTTTATGTATTTTCCCTGTGTGATTTTCCTCTTTTAGTAAGAAATGCTTAAAGACTTATAAACCGTTCATTTCCCTTTCTCAGCAGCCATTGACATGTTGTATCTTTTCACTTAAGATTGGGACCATGTGGAATTTTCCCTGGCCTCACTAACATGCCAACTGGTATTGGTGTCATCCCTATGTGGTCTTGTTCAGGCAACCATACAAATGAGAAGGCATGAATGCATTTCCATATTGAATCTGAAAACAAGGACCTCTGACTGTTACAATATTTCTGCTCGTTAAGATGGTCTCACTGTGTAGCTCAGGTGCAGTTTTACATCCTGAATCACTGAATCCAAGGAGGCAGAGGCAAGTGGATCTCTAGTGGAACTAGAATCCAAGGTAAATAATGTCCATATGAGTGTTAGACAGTATTTTATTGTGAATTCCAAATAATTTTTTTGTCACTTAATTAGATGACTTCACATGAGATTATCCAGTTGAAAATCTATATAATGTTTATAATTACAGACTCATTGGAAACATAAAAATAATACTTTTAAAGCAATTTATTTAAAAAGTGTTATTCTTTGAGGATTGCATATATTTATACAACATATTTTGATTATATTCATCAACCACAACTCTCTCCAACCAACTCTAATACCTCCACAACATCTTGCTCTCAAGTTCACGCCCTATTTTTAAAAGTTATTAATAAACCCTGAGTCCAATTACCACTGTCCATATGTACAGGAGCTTGGGGCCTTTCGGTGCGGCATGAGAAATCTACTGGTGGTCAAATACCCAAGAACAGTGATGCTTTGTCCCTCAGTAGCCACCATTTGTCAGTGGTCCTTTGCTAGGTACTAAGAATCAGGGAGCCATCACCGTATATGCTGAACTTTGACTGTTTTGTTCTTGTGTAGCAAACCACAAATACTGGGTGTAGATGTGTTCATTAGTAATGGCATGCCCAGAAGTCAGCATTTCATAGCTTTCTATTCTGTCTGCTTAATCTTCCATTTTATTGTTGAAGCTGGTGTAGATAGTTCATTCACAGTTGAGTACTCTAAGATACTTATATTTGGTACTTTTACCAGTTATGGGTTTCTACATTAAACATCTACTATTGTAAAAGGACTTTTGGGAACATAAGCTAAACTCAACATAAATCACTGGGCAAAAACATAAATATTTAGAAGGCAGTTTGAACAACATGGCCATTTAGCAAAAACAATAGTAATAGATTTTACAATAGGAAAAGGACAAGGATCCAGTAGTTGTTCAGTCTGTATCCAATCAGAAAACAGTTGATTATCCCTATAATTTTCATACCACAATTGCACTAGTCAGAAGGCATATGGGACCAGAAAGGCCAGTATTGTAGCAGTGAAGGATAAATTCACTGCTGTCTTTCCTCCCCAGTCAGCTTGTGCTGTATTTTCTAGCACAATGTAAACTTGACAGTAGTGCATTTCCCGTATTTATTTTGAGTATGGCTTCTCTATGTCCTGCATCCAAAGTGAGTAGCATCATTGGCAATAGGGTCTGACCACATGGTATGGTGGAAAACCAAGAGAAATGTCACTATTCTACATTATTTTGAATGCCTCTGGGGCATTCATAGAGAAGTATTCTGGGTTTGGTACTGAGATTTTAATTTAATAACCTGTGCCCTCTGGGGAGAGAATTGTCCATCTCTGTAGTATACTTCTGTTTATAAATTACTTTATTACTATTATTATTGTTGTGTACATGTGAATATGTGAATGTATATGTATGTTTGGTCAGTGTGTGGGTGCATGTGGCATATCATATGCATGAAGGTCAGAGGACAGATTCTGAGTGTCAGTCAGTTCTCTTCCTCACACTTTATGTAGGTTCTAGAGGTTAAATTCAGTTTATCAACATCATTTAAAAAAATGACCAGCTGAGATAATTTATTGTACTTCCACCCTCTTATATTTTTCTTTCAGTTCACTCTTTTATATTAACTTTATAAGAGGAGACTGCTCTTTTATTTCCTAGCTCCCAGAACTGAATAATCACACAAAAACCATATTGATTACAAGGCTGGATGATGGCTCAGGTATATTTCTAGCTAGGTCTTACATCTTAAATTAACCCATTTCTATTAATCATGAGGCTGTGGCTTACCAGTAAGTTTCCAGCATTTTTCTCTTTTGTCAGCTACAAGGTGTCCCTTAGACTCTGCCTACTCTCTCTCTCTATATATATATCTGTTTAAATTTCCTGCATGGCTTTACACTGTTAAGCCACTGAATGAAACAACTTTATTCATGAACCAATAAAAGTAACAAATATACTGAAGGACATCCTACATCATCTCCCCCTTTCTGTCTAATTAAAAAGGAAGATTTTAACTTTAATATAGCAAAATTATATATACAAAACAATGATCATGCAAGAATTCTAGTCCATTTACATTTGACAAATTAAGGAAAATATTCTATCATCTACTCTAACTTTGTGAGTCTAAAGTTTTATATATAATTTATCTTTTATCATAACTAAGGAAAAGTATAACTAAACTGTCTTCAACCCCATTAAAGACCTCATAAGGATATAATATTACCTAAGTAAACAGGAAATGTATTGTAAGCAACTTCCAAAACTATAGAATTTATAGAGACATCTCATTGTCAGGACAGTCACCCAAAAATCTTTTTTAATGTAGGGCATTCATATTCAGCCTATAGGTCCATAATATTTAGCAGACTTTTCAATAAATCAGGAAATTTGAAAGACCATTTCACCTATATTGGCAGTTTGTCACTCAGTTTCTTCTGTGTCCAGCAGAATGTCTGGTAGACTCTTTCATGAGTCAGGAACACGGAAGGACTGTCTCACCTTCTTTAGGCAAGTTCAGCAGTCATTTTCCTGTGGGTCCTGCAAGTTCAGTTTATACAGCATACCATCAAGCAGTCCAGGAAAGAGCAGTTTCTTGCCGAAATAGCTAACCTTATCTCATTGAAGGCAAATACCATAAGGAGTTTCTTTGATGCATATCAACCTCTCTGAAGTAATTATTGCTGCCAGGAACAGACATGTCTCACTGTCAAGAAAAACCTAAGTACTTAAAATATCTTAAATGCCATATTCTGTAGGTCTTTGAAGTGTTGAAGATTATCCAGCTGAAACACATCTCTGTATATCTAGAAAAACTAATTAATATGACTACAAGTTTGACATTTATAAATGACTATTACTCTGTAATTTTTAATTATACATTAAATTTTTAAATGAATGTATAAATATAATACCTTAAACAAGAATAGAAATGTTCTTATATGCAGTGCAACAAAATTGACCTTAAATTTGTATCAGTAGACCAACATCTATACCAATAAAAAGTATTCATCTCTATATTATATCCCCCTTAAATGAAAACAAACATTTATAAACAATCATTTTGGGAATTTGGGCATTATTTCTCCAAACTGCTTTCTGTTTTTTGTTGGATGAAGTATTTTGAGGGTTCATGGAGCCCTTTATGGGGTCTTGTTCCATCAAACCAAATTAGCCTGCAGAAATCCACAGTTTCTCATCTTCTGTGGGAACAAATACAGAATCTCTTATCCAGAATAACATATCCTTAGACTCAAATGTTGAGATCAAGATACCTTTAAAATATATATGTTGGTTTATCTTAGCAACCCCCAGAATCAAATGTCTCTCTGTGGTCAAAAAATTTAAAGAAAGCACAATAATATACATAATCTAGACTCTGTGTATTTTCCATCTTTATGTAGCTTTTTTGTTATTCTATTACTGTTTAATATTTATTTTATTAATCTTACTCCTTTAATTTATGGCTTCTGTATTCTTTCTTTGCTATCTTAAGCCCATATACTTTTATCCAACAATGTGACTCATTCAGAGGTCTTTTTCATCTGAATCTGTTTTATTGTGTATCTATAATAATTTTCTGATCAGGAGAGGTTTTTTATTTTTTAAATGTTTAGTGAGCATGGCTAGGACTATTTCTGCAGCTTTACCTATTAGCTTTGTTGTGCCCAATTTGAAGCCACCAGAGAGACACCACCAGAATTCAGTCAAGTCCAAAATGCAAAAGCAAAAATCATTCAGCACGCTCTCCAGCCAGGCTGGGGGCTCGACCACTACTCGACACAGAGCAGTAGGGAAGAGACCCCTCATTATTTGGGATTGACATTATATAGGCAAAACTGCAAGCCAGGTTTACTTGGGGTCAAGGAGGTTAATTTTGCTGAGTGCAGGGTATGGACTACTTCTGCATACCCTCTTCCTCCTTTAAGTGGCTACTTCTGCTTCTGTGTATACCCCCAGCCTCCCCCCAAACAGTTATTTTCTGTTTTTGTCTTGACCACAATGCTAGGTGGCTAGCTGCCAGGATCAGTTGATTTTTTTTTCTGCTGACTCCTATGATGTTGCAAAGGGCATGTGTCTTAACCAGCTCCTAATCAAGTAAAGCTTCTTAAAGTTTTCTATGTCTTTATAGCTTCGCCCCATCCAACATGGCAGAGGAATGTTTACCACCTCTGCAAGCCATGTTCACTGCCCCAGGTCCAGGAAAGCATCAGGTCTACTTTGGCATTAAGTACCTTGTAGCACCCTGTACACAAACCCTAAGTGCTCAGTAGCAGGACGATCCAAAAGACCCGGAGACATTCATGCTGCCAGTGAACCAGGAAGCCATTTCTTAAAGAAGCCATGCTTCTCTTTGCAGCCAGCAAACAGTACCTAGCTGAAAATAAAATGTGGTCACTAAGAAGCTGCACTGTGCTCCCATTTTTGTGGCTCTAGAAGCCCTCTTTTTTTTTAAGGCTTTTATTCAAGGTCTTATGTGAATCCATGCCCCAGATGGGTGGGTGCCATTTTATAAATGGAGAATGCTCTTTCATTTTCTGCTGCCCTGAACTGAATCACACAAAACTATATTAATTACAACACTCTTTGGCTGATGGCTCAAGTGTATTTCTATCTAGCTCTTATATCTTAATCAATTTCTATTCATATGTGTATCACCACGAGGCTGTGGCTTATTGGTAATATTTCAGCATCTTTTTTCTTTGGCAGCTGCATGGCATCTTGTTAACTTTTCCTACTCTCTCTCTCTCTCTCTCTCTCTCTCTCTCTCTATATATATATATATATATATATATATATATATATATATATATATATATATTTGTTTGCATTTCCTGCCTGGCTTTACTCTGATAAGTCATTGACTGAAACAGCTTTATTCATCAACCAATAAAAGTAACACATATGCTGAAGGACATCCCATATCATAGCATATTATATAAGCTCTTACAATGTCATTTTACATATAATGGCTATGAAAGTCAGGAAATTATGATTAGTATAATTCATTAACCTATATACAAGGTGGTATCTTCCATGAACACGTGTCTCTGTACTCATGAGGAGGATTGCCCAGGAACAGGTGGCTGAAATGATCTGACATGAGTGAGAAGAAAACACGAGACACAAACAAACCCACTTAGGAGTTTATTAGAGGAAAGAGTGCTCACAGGCCTGGGAATGGTGGTCAGAGAGAGAGCACAAAGATGGTACATCCAGCTTTTAAAGGGTGGCTAGCACATGCGCACAGAGGGAAGATGTGATTACATCACATGCTGATGACAGGCGACCCACACCTTGCACATGTGCACAGGGGGTTTGCGTGAGTATGTCAGACACTAATGACACAGATGATGAGTGACCCAAGCATGCGCACAAGGGTTTTAGTTGAGTCACACATGGAGGTAACCATGCATGCACACACATGGGTCACATAGGGCATGACAAAGGGTCCACCCACATGAACCTTATCCGTGGCTGAATAATTACATTCCACCCTTTTGTTTATTATAAAAATTTGGTGGGATTGGTGATCTTAATGGGTGGGAATGGGACATTGTGAGGTCTCTCATGGCTGCTTCACGTTGACTTTGTGGGTGTTGAGGAGTTGGGATGTTTGACCATGTCCTGGGGTGGTTGATTACTGTTGTATTTTCTGGACTCTGAGGAACTAGTCGTCTGGCAGCTTGGACCTTGCAAGATGCTGGAAAGGCAAAAATTATGTCTGGAAAAAAAGATTTTATATACTAGTGATTAATAGAGGAGAGTCCCAATTATAACAAGACTTGGAATTTACATCTGCTGCAGGTCTTCAGTGTTCCAGTACAGTATGCCATTAAATGAACCTCTTCACATCTGTCATGTTTAAGATTGTGAAATTCTCAAAATGCACACGAATCAAGTTTTAATACATTGTCTGTGTGGATGAGGCTGTCCATTGCACCATTTCTCTCTTTGGGTTCTCAGGCATGGTTCGACAGTGTAAGAACTCTGTAACATTTACATTGAATAAAACGAAAGTCTATGAGTGGTAAAAAAAAAGAAAAGAAATAAATTTTAGACATATTAAAAGTATATGATTACAATGATAGAATGGAAGATGGTGGGAGGGAGAAGGAAGGAGAAAATTATTGAAAAGGATAATTATTAGATTCTTTAATGTTTTACCTGAAATAAATTCTTTTGCATCATGTTATTATGTTAACATCCAAGAAACACTACTGCAGTCAGTGATAAAACCTGTTATGTTAAAGTTTGTTTTGTGAGTTTTTGGAGTTTGGGACTAAAAACTCTATTGTTTCTTACTTCTTGGGCTTTTGACAGTCCTTGTACCTCCAGCTCTATGTTTAATGATGGTTCCTGTAATAACAGCTGAGTGGTTAACTGGAAATTTAAGCATAGCATTGAAAGCATATAGGAGAAAGAAGAAAAGGGAGAGTATATGGAGTTTTGGGCACAAGAGAGTTGAGTAAGGATGAGACTTTTATGTTTTTGGAACTTGAGAAAGAGTGGCTGATCCTGGTGTCCTCTGGAACTTAAGAGAACAGGACCCTGTTTGAGTTACTGCATATGAGGGGGCATCTTGAGCTGGAAGAGTAAAAGGTTTAAGATGGACAGATGAATCCAATGAGGAAGTACCTCAGGCTTGGCAGCTGTGGGAGTTACAAGAATTACTCTAAGTGGGCCCTGCCATTTAGGGGAAAGGGGTGAGAGGCGTTGGTCTTCAGGGGGAAAATAATACCCAATCCCCTATTTTAATCAGGGGTGGGCATGAATTAACCCATGGTTGAGGTAATGAGTGGTCAGTAAAATCCCATAATAGGAAGCATAGATGGGATAACAGTGGAGTAAACAAGTGGTCAGGAAGGGGAGAGGATTTAGGTGAGAGGCCAGGGGTTAAAATTGGCTGCCCATACATGAGTTCAAAGGGCGAGATTAAAAGGGGGCCTTTGGAGAGAGCACTAAGCCTTAGTAGGGCCAGAGGCAAAAGTTATATCTAGTCAAGGTGAAGTTCTTGTGACATTTTAACAAGATCATTTTTTAAGGAATGGTTAGTTCATTCTATTTTCCTTGAAGACTAAGGGTGGTATGGGATATGAAAATGCCAAGAGATGTTAAAAGCCTTAGACAAGTTTTGGGAAATATGGGAAATGAACTCTGGGCCATTATCTGACTGAAGAGAGGTTGGGATTACAAACTAGGGGATGATTTCTTGGAGAAGAATGTCAGAAACTGTCTGTGCCCTCTTATTAGTTTGTGGGAAATGCTTCAATCCACCCAGACATTGTATCCACTAAGACCAGGAGATATTTAACTCTTCTGACCATGGGCATATGAGTAAAATCCAGCTGCCAGTCAGTTCCTGGATGGGAGCCCTTGGCTTGGTGGGTAGGAAAAGGGAAGCTGTGGTATTTGGTCTTGGGATCTGACTTTTGACAGACTTAACAAGAAGCAGTGATATCTTTTAAGAACTTTAAGTCCTTGGGTGGGTTGAGGTGAGCCTTAACAAAATGAAGCAGAGCTTTGCTATTTAGGATGAAAGGGCTGATGTAATTTGCTGGGTGTCAGGGGGTATCTGTGAGAATGTGGGTGGTACTGTATGCACCCCCTAAGGTGATGTAGGTAGGTTTGGGCTTTGGAATGCTGCTGTTTTAGCTGCTTGGTCAGTCTGGTTATTTCCCTTGGAAATAATGGAACTGTCCATCTGATGAAAATGAAAGTGAATAATTTCTATAGCTATGGGGAGATGGGAGGCTTTTAAAAGGTCCATAATGTAACCTGAGTTAGTTATAGATCCTCCTTTTGTTGTAAGAAGCCCATGCTCCTTCCAGATAGCTGCATGGGACAGGAGGATATGAAAGGCATATTTGGAATCCATGTAAACATTTAAAGAGTGTCCTTTAGCTAACTGGAAGTCACGGGTAAAAGCTATCAACTCAGCCTGTTGGTTAGTGGTATGGGCAGGGAGGGCCTGTACTTCCACTATCTCCATATCTGATACTATGGCATACCCTGCTCTACAGGTCCCATCACATAAAAAGGAGATGCCATCTGTGTACCAGGTATAAGTGTTCTGGGACAGTTTGCCCTCCTGTATATGTGAGGGGTGGGGCAGTAGATCCTCTATGATCTCTATGTAGGAGTGAGATGGGGAATCATTAACATTAGGCTGAGGTGGGAGATTTGATATATTAACAGGTGGGCATCATTGGAAAGTGAGTGTGGCCTCCTGGAGGGAAAGGACTCAGGAAAGGGGTAAGGTTTGTAAGTCTTTGTAATTTAATAGATGGGATAGATTGTGATGGGAGAAGACAGTGGTGGGTGACCTAAAGGTTAATTTTTTTGACTCCTGAGTAAGAAACTCAGCAGCCACTAAAGCACATATACAAGGTGCCCAGTCCTGAGTGGTGAAGTCCATCTTCTTTGACAGGTATGCTACAGGTGCAAAAGAAAACCCCAGTTGATGTCCTAGGACCCCAAGGGCATATCCGTCCTCCTATGTTACATAAAGAGAAAAGGGGCGAGTTAAATCTGGAAGATGAAGAGCTGGAGCCTGGTTAAGGGCTTGCTGGAGTCTCTGGAAGGGTTTAGTAACAGAATGGAGAATGAGCTCATGCATAGAGCTGAGAGCTGCTTCATATAAGGGGCAGGGAAGGAGAGAAAAAGAGGGGATCCAGGAACACAGGAAACCAGCTACTCCTAGGAATGATAAAAGCTCTTCTTTCATGAAAGGAACTGCAAGAGACTGAATTAGGTTTTTTTTTTTTCTGTCTAGAGTAGTAGTCTTTTGGGTTGGGGTTATAGTTAGTCCCAAATAAATGACCTGAGTGGTAGACAGTTGGGGCCTTAGAAGGCGAGACTCTATAGCCCCTTTTGGACAGGAAATTTAAAAGAGTAGATGTATCAGTTTTGGTGATCTCCAATGATGGGTTGCAAAGTAAAATGACATCTACATGCTGTATGAGCTTAGATTAAGGGAGAGACAGTGAGAGCAGGTCAGAAGCTAAAGCCTGGCCAAACAGGTGTGGACTGTCCTGGAATCCCTGGGGAAGGACAGTCCAGGTGAGCTGTGTGGAGAAGTGAGTGTCAGGATCGGTCCAGGTGAAGGCAAAGATGTTTTAAGATTGAGAAACGAGAAAAAAAAGAGAAAAAAAAGCATCCTCGAGGTCTAGAACTGAGAAGGGGGAGGTTTCTGGAGGGATATTGGATAGAAGGGTGAGAGGAATAGGGAAGATAGGATGAAGAAAGACCACTGTGGAGTTAATGAGCTGGAGGTTTTGAACCATATGATAAGTTCCATTAGATTTTTTAACAGCAAGTATAGAGGTGTTAAAGGGAGAAGAGGTGGGGCAAAGTAGCTTTTTTAAAAAAAAAAAAAAGGTCAGAAATAATAGGCTTAAGTCCCTTAAGGCTCTAGAGAGAGAGAGAGAGGGTACTGAGCTTGAGTAATATACTTAGTGGGGTCTTGTAATTGGATAACAGTGGGGGAATGGTGTTTATCAATGGAGGGGTTTTGGGTGTCACAGGCTTGGGGGTCTACCTGGAAGGCTGATGGAAGAAAAGACACATTAGAGTTGGAAGGTTGGGAGGCTAGGAGAAGGAGGAAGGGAGCTACTGGTGAGTCTGCATAAGGTAAATGGGAGCAAAGGAAATGGAATCTCCTACCTTTGCTAAACAATCTTCCCATGAGAGGTACCAGGCAGGTTGGCATGACTAAAAATGAATGAGTGAGACAAATACCCCTAAATACACAGTTAAGTGGTGGGGCCTGCTGAGGTAGATAAGGATGTCCCCCAATCCTGACAATAGGGAAACTAGAAGGAGAAGTAGGCTCCCAGAATTCCCTCAGTACCAAGTATGTGGCTCCAGTGTCCAAGAGAAAGGAGATGGGCCATTCTGATAATGTGATGTGTACCTGTGGCTCCTCTTTACAGATTATGGTTGTGGTCTGGTCAAAGAAGCCCAGGCAGCCTGATTCATCTATGGCCAGACCTAGAAGGTCAACTTGGTAATTTTATGGGTCCAATGTCTCCATGTCCCTATGTACACGAGGACAATCTACTACCCAATGACCTTCCCTATGACACATTGGACAAGGTCTTGTGGGACTAAGGTAAGGATTAGGGCATGCTCGGGCCTAGTGACCACTTTTACCACATTTGAAACACAGACCTGGTGGTTCTCAAGCCCCAGGGGGCAAGGGAGCAGCACAGACAGCATGGATCGGGCAGTCTGTCACCTAGGCCAGTCAGGAGGCCATGGTTAACACATGACAGTGATTGTGAGCTTTGTCATTTCTCACATGGTACACCTTCAAAGCCAACTCTGTGACTTCTGCCTGCGGGATCAATGGGCCTTTCTCCAAATGTCTAAGCTTAGCCCTAATGTCAGAGTAGCACTGATAAAAAAAGAATGGGTCATGAGTAACTGTCTGCCTTTTGTAGTTTCCAGATCTAAGTTAGTATACTGTAACATAGCTTTTGTGAGGCATTCTAAAATTGCGGAAAGATTTTCCTTAGTATCCTGAATGATCTCTGAGTCACGGCACCAATAAAATAATCTGACACACGTGAGAAGAAAACACAAGATGTGAGTAAACCCACTTAGGAGTTTATTAGAGGAAAGAGTGCTCACAGGCCTGGGAATGGGGGTCAGAGAGAGAGTAAAGATGGCACATCCAGTTTTTAAAGGCCACCTAGCACATGCACACAGGGGGTTTGCATGAGTATGTCAGATGCTGATGACAGGCAACCCATACCTTACATATGTGCAGAGGGGGTTTGCGTGAGTATGTCAGACACTGATGACACAGATGACGAGTGACCCATGCATACACACAGGGTTTTAGTTGAGTCGCACGTGGAGGTAACCACACATGCATGCACGTGGGTCACATGAGGTGTGATCAAGGGTCTGCCCACATGAACCCAGAAATGCAACCTTATCTGTGACTGAATAATTACAGTGGCTACTCAGGAAGAAACATCTTAGAGAGTCACAGATCAGGAAGGGTGGGGGATTCTTTGTCTAGAGGCTCTCTTGGGAGTTCATTAAGCCTCTGATCCACTGCCAAACTTTTTTCCATCAACCCTGTCTCTACATCTTTCCTCACTCATCAAGCCTGCAAGAGACAATGCCGCAAAGGCAGGTTCCCATGATACTGGTCTTTTTCACAGCATTCTATTCCTGAGTGTTGCAAGAGAGAATAACAAAGAAGATAAAAATACATTATCATGGACAAATATTAATTGAAATGATAGTAAAAAAATTCCCTTCAATGGAGAAAGCTGCCAGGCACTTTCTTAATCTAGTGGCAATGTAACACTTGTCTAAATAACTTCTACTAGTGACACAAAGTAGGAACAATCCAGGAGGAGTAATTGGAGGAGAAAAATAGGGTTGGATATCATCATACTTCATTCAATACACACATGAATATTTTAAATAATATTTTAATCTAAAACTTTTTAGTAAACTTAGCTCAAATTCACTAAATTTACTCTAACACTGATTAATTTAGTTTAAAAGCTCAATTAAATTTTATTGTTGTGAATTATATTTTTGGTCAACTGTGAATTTGGTTTTTCTATGAGTTTAGGTTTTTTTTCTCACATAACCTTTGTCTGTGTGAGAGAGTGAGAGAGAGAGAGAGAGAGAGAGAGAGAGAGAGAAAGAGAGAGAGAGAAAGAAAGAGAGAGAGAGATGGGTTGTAGTTTTCCCCATTACTTTATCATTTACAGTATTATACTGACATGTAATTCTTTGCTTATTTCATTTGTATTAACTTGACTGTTATATTGTTTTTCCTTTACTAAAGATATTTTCAATGCTATGTTTTACAAATACATAAAAGTATGCATCTAAAGAGTCAGTGGGTTTTACACGATTACATAATATTCAGCAACTCCCATCTTTTGTCCCACTTTCTTCTTCTTTGTAGTCACTGTATACAAATCTCCAAAGAGATTATAATTTACTATGAACTTTTCTTTTTCTCTCCTAATATTTCATTATTTGAGAATTTCATACAATGTGCTTGTACTTTCGCTTCTCCCAGATTCATTATCTTCTCCTTACACACCTAGTGTTGTGTCCTCAGTTTCTTAAACCCACTGTTTTAGTTGCTTTTCTATTGTTATTGCAAAAAAAAGGATTTAATTGAAGGCTTGCTGCAATTCCCGGGGGTAAGATCATGATTGTCATGGCAGGGAATATGGGCACAGACAGTTAGGCATGGCACCGGAACAGCAGCTAAAACCTCACTTTCTTTTTTTTTTCTTTTTTTCTTTTTATTCTTTTTTAATTAAAATTTCCACCTGCTCCCCGTTCCCCATTTCCCTCCCCTCCTCCCAAATATTGCCCCCTCCCCCCAGTCCCCTCCCCCTATCCCCACTCCTCTTCTCCTCCCCCCACCCCATTCCCCCTCCTTCTCGATACTGAAGAGCAGTCCAAATTTTCTGCCCTGCGGGAAGACGAAGGTCTTCTATCTATGTCCAGGAAGGTGAGCGTCTAAACAGGCTAAGCTCCCACAAAGCCAGTTCATGTATTAGGATCGAAACCTAGTGCCATTGTTCTTGGCTTCTCATCAGCCTTCATTGTCCGCCATGCTCAGAGAGTCCAGTTTCAACCCATGCTTATTCAGTCCCAGACCAGCTGGCCTTGGTGGGCTCCCAATAAATCAGTTCCACTGTCACAGTGGGTGGGTGCATCCCTCGTGGTCCTGATTTCCTTGCTCATGTTCTCCCTCCTTCTGCTCCTCATTTGGACCTTAAGAGCTCAGACTGTTGCTCCAAATTGAGACTCTGTCTCTACCTCGATCCATCGCCAGATGAAGGTTCTAAGATGATATGCAAGATATTCATCAGTATAGGATAGGGTCATTTCAGGTTCCCTCTCCTTAGTTGCCCAAGGTACCAGCTGGGGACATCTCCCTGGACACCTGCGAACCCCTCTAGAGTCAAGTTTCTTGCCAACCCTAAGATGGCTCCCTTAGATAGGATATATACTTCGCTGCTCCCATATCCTCCCTTCCTATATCCCAACCATCCCAATCCCCCAAATGGGATGAGAAACATGAAAACCTCACTTTCTGATTGTAAGTTGGATGCAGAGAAAGAGAGATAGAGCCTTTTGTCTGGTGTTGGCTTTAGAAACCTTAAAATTCACCCTCCGTGAAACACCTTCTCCAACAAAGCTATACTTTTTAATCCTTACTCAAACAATTGTACCAAGTAAAAACCAAGAATTCACATACATGAGCCTTCGTTGTTTATTTTCATACAAACTATCAAATTCCACTCCCTGGACCCCAGAGACTTGTGTAGTCATGTCATAATGAAAAGATACATTTAATCACTTTCAATTCTCCATAGTCTTTCAGACTCAACACTATTTGAAAATTTTCATATTTTTTCTGTCCAGTCATTCACCATGAAACACAGGTGGTGGATTATTGAGTGTAGTTATTGTAAGCAAGTTCCTTCAAAAAAAGAAATAGTAAAAAGTTACATTGAAATGTTCTGTGAGTTTATATCTTTTTGTGGATTCTGGTAACAAGATAAACTATGTCTGGGTGTAGTAGAAGCCCTAGAAAAAGGAGTCCTTTGGCATTATTCTTACATATGAAGAGAAATGAGAAGGCAGCTGAAGCTTTGGGAAAGGAGTTGAATTCTTGCTGCTGTTAAAGCTAGAGTCAGTCAATATGCTCAGCGATCTGCAAAAGATAAATTATAACCGGAAATATAATATAAATAATCTATGTACCATTAAAATGACAGTGAACTTTTACCCAGACAGGTTACCTTAGTATATAGTGGTCTCACTGGGTGCAGTAGTTGTAGGTCTGTAGCTGTCAAACAGAGCAGCAGAGGCCTTGCTATGCAGATTCAGGTCTGAGATTTCTCTGTAGAGGAGTAATTTGGGGGGATTAATCTTACTTTGACTAGGTAAATCTGGGCAGTCAAACCAAAAGTGTCCAAAGTGTTAGCAGAGTCATGGCACCAGGCACAGTATGGGATGGTTTTGCTCAGCAGTTGGCTTTGCCACAATTCAGGTGGAGTTTTCATGCTCCATCTCTCTTCTTTTGATACCTTAAGAATTCCCACAAGGAAGGGGCAGTTCTCTCTACAATGAAAGTTTAAAAATTGTAAATGGTCGAAGGGCATTTAGGTTGTTTTCAGGTTCTGGCTATGACAAACAATGCTGGTTTTCACAGGGTTGAGCATATGTCCTTGTAGCATGATTGAACATTCTTTGGATATATACACAAAAGTGGTATTACTGGGTCTTGAGAAAGGTTGTTTCCTAATTTTCTGAGAAATCACCACACTGACATCTAAAGGGGCTGTACCAGCTTACATTCCCACCAGCAATGCAGAAGTGTTCCCTTTACACCACAACCTCTCCAGCATAAGTTATCATTAGTGTTTTTGATCTTGGCCATTCTTACAGGTGTAAGATGGAATCTTAGTGTTGTTTTGATTTGCATTTCTCTCATGGATAAGGATATTGAACATTTCAGAAACATACATAGATCTAATCTACATGGGAGGTAGAAAAAGACAAGATCTCCTGAGTAAATTGGGAGCATGGGGAGCTTGGAGGAGGGCTAAAGTGGAGAGGTGAGGTAGGGAGAGGAGCAGAGAAAAATGTAGAGCTCAATAAAAATCAATAAAAAAAAAGAAAATAATTGTAAATGGCTGGGACGGTGGTAGCATGCGCCTTGAATCCCAGTACTCGGGAGGTAGTGGCAGAAAGATCTCTCCGAGTTTGAGGTCACACAGGTCTAAAGGAGCTAGTTCCAGGACAGGTTCTAAAGCTACAGAGAAACCCTGTCTTGAAAAAAAATTAAATGTCATATTCTACAGACCTCTGAAGTATTTGAGGACCGTCTATTTATTAAATATATCTGAATAGATAAACTTTACTTGTTTCTAGTTGTTTTAGATTTATCTTTCAAAACATATACAGGTTGCTATGTAAGGGCTTATTCTTGTACTTAGTTACGTTAGTACTTAGCATGACTGCAAGAGTTGTTCTGAGCACATTTAAGAACTTGATCATATATAAGGTCACTGATTATTGTCTTTTATTTTCTAATTATCCTTAATAGTTTATAATAAATTAGTGCCTTCTATAAGACTAGGACTTTAAATTCTATACCAGTTTAAGATGACTGACCATTATTTTGCATTCCTTAATTATCCATAACAATTTATAGTAAGTTAGTAGCTTTCATAAGACTAGGACTTCATGTTCCATCTCACTTAGGTGTTGCCTCAGAAATAATGAGTTTTGAATCGAATCTCTTCTAGCATCAAAGTGAAACCTTTAATCATAGATGCAGTTAAGAAACAGGCAACTTCACTGCACCATAAATGAAAATAGGTACAGTAAAGAAACAAAAAATAGCCACTCCATGGGTGAAGAGGAAAAGAATGTTTATTTCAAACCACCAAAACTGTCTCCCAGAAAAGTAAGGAGAAACACAAAAGAAAAGCTTTTCAGGATTAAATGGGTGTAGGAGAAAGAAAATGAGCTGGCATGTGATTTATGAACAGGGATTAAGAGGGCTAGAGGATAGCATTTCCCTTGACAAGTTAATAGGCACCACAGTCATTTGTTAATGGGCAAGGACTCCTAGAGCCTCTTTCAAGGGAAAAGGAGAATGACTCCCCTTTTTAGAAAGCAGGAAATTTATTCAAGTCCCTGAGGTAATTGTTTTTTTTTTTTTTCTGAATACCTGACCTTAGGAAAAGAAATTTTTGGGGAGACCTGATATAGCATTATAGAATATTGCAGAGGATTTAATTTTTGTTGGTGGCTTAGTTTATCCAAGTACCTAAAACTTAAATGAGCAAACACGAAGATTTGACTCAAAAATATTACTGTGAACCTGAGAATTTAGGAATTTATAAGTCTTGATTACCAAATGTGCCTTATTGTATCTAGTATGCCTTATCAAACATATTATTTACTTAAATTATCTGTAAGTTTTTTGTTAAACATTTAGCAAAGAAAAAAGTACTTAGACATATATCTGGAATCAGCTTTTGTTAACCTAAATAGACTTTTTTTTATTCTTTTTAAATTAAAATTTCCACCTTCTCCCCGTTTCCCATTTCCCTCCCCTCCTCCCAAATATTGCCCCCTCCCCCAGTCCCCTCCCCCTATCCCCACTCCTCTTCTCCTCCCCCCCACACCATTCCCCCTCCCTCTCGATACTGAAGAGCAGTCCAAATTCTCTGCCCTGCGGGAAGACGAAGGTCTTCTATCTATGTCCAGGAAGGTGAGCGTCTAAACAGTCTAAGCACCCACAAAGCCAGTTCATGTATTAGGATCGAAACCTAGTGCCATTGTCCTTGGCTTCTCATCAGCCTTCATTGTCTGCCATGCTCAGAGAGTCCAGTTTCAACCCATGCTTATTCAGACCCAGACCAGCTGGCCTTGGTGGGCTCCCAATAAATCAGTTCCACTGTCATAGTGGGTGGGTGCATCCCTTGTGGTCCTGATTTCCTTGCTCATGTTCTCCCTCCTTCTGCTCCTCATTTGGACCTTAAGAGCTCAGACCGTTGCTCCAAACTGAGACTCTGTCTCTACCTCGATCCATCGCCAGATGAAGGTTCTAAGGTGATATGTAAGATATTCATCAGTATTGGATAGGGTCATTTCAGGTTCCCTCTCCTTAGTTGCCCAAGGTACCAGCTGGGGACATCTCCCTGGACACCTGCTAACCCCTCTAGAGTCAAGTTTCTTGCCAACCCTAAGATGGCTCTCTTAGTTAGGATATATACTTCGCTGCTCCCGTATCCTCCCTTCCTATATCCCAACCATCCTAATCCCCCGAGCTCCTCCCATCCTCCCCTTCTCATGTTTCTCATCCCATTTTCCCTTTGCCCCTTGCCACCTCACCCGCAAGTTCCCAGTTTTTGCCCTGCAATCTTGTCTACTTCCCCTCTCCAGGCGGATGACTATATAATTTTCTTTGGGTTCACTTTCTTATTTAGCTTCTCTAGGATCACAAATTATATGCTCAATGACCTTTATTTATGGCTAGAAAGCGATTATGAGTGAGTGCATCCCATGTTCCTCTTTTTGGGTCTGGGATACCTCACTCAGGATAGTGTTTTCTATTTCCATCCATTTGCACGCAAAATTCGAGAAGTCATTGTTTTTTACCGCTGAGTAGTACTCTAATATGTATATATTCCACACTTTCTTCATCCATTCCTCCATTGAAGGGCATCTAGGTTGTTTCCAGGTTTGGGCTATTACAAACAATGCTGCTATGAACATAGTTGAACAGATACTTTTGTCATTTGATGGGGCATCTCTTGGGTATATTCCCAATAGTGGTATTACTGGATCTTGGGGTAGGTTGATCCCAAATTTCCTGAGAAATCGCCACACTGATTTCCAAAGTGGTTGCACAAGTTTGCATTCCCACCAGCAATGAATGAGTGTGCCCCTTTCTCCACAACCTCTCCAGCAAAGGCTATCATTGCTGTTTTTGATTTTAGCCATTCTGACAGGTGTAAGATGGTATCTCAAAGTTGTTTTAATTTGCATTTCCCTTATCGCTAAGGAGGTTGAGCATGACCTTAAGTGTCTTTTGGCCATTTGAATTTCTTCTGTTGAGAATTCTCTGTTCAGATCAGTGCCCCATTTTTTTAATTGGGTTCATTAGCATTTTAAAGTCTAGTTTCTTGAGTTCTTTATATATTTTGGAGATCAGAGCTTTGTCTGTTGCAGGGTTGGTGAAGATCTTCTCCCAGTCAGTGGGTTGCCTTTTTGTCTTAGTGACAGTGTCCTTTGCTTTACAGAAGCTACTCAGTTTCAGGAGGTCCCATTTATTCAATGTTGTCCTTAATGTCTGTGCTGCAGGGGATAAACGTAGGAAGTGATCTCCTGTACCCATATGTTGTAGAGTACTTCCCACTTTTTCTTCTATCAGGTTCAGTGTGTTCAGACTAATATTGAGGTCTTTAATCCATTTGGACTTGAGTTTTGTGCATGGTGATAGATATGGATCTATTTTCATTCTGAAATCAGAGAAGCATCACCCTTCACGATAGCCACAAATAGCATAAAATATCTTGGGGTAACTCTAACCAAGGAAGTAAAGGATCTATTTGACAAGAACTTTAAGTCTATGAAGAAAGAAATTGAGGAGGATACCAGAAAATGGAAGGATCTCCCTTGCTCTTGGATTGGGAGGATCAACATAGTAAAAATGGCAATTCTATCAAGGGCAATTTATAGATTCAATGCAATCCCCATTAAAATCCCATCAAAATTCTTCACAGATCTTGAGAGGACAATAATCAACTTTATATGGAGAAACAAAAAACCCAGGATAGCCAAAACAATCTTATATAATAAAGGATCGTCTGGAGGCATTACCATCCCTGACCTCAAACTCTATTACAGAGCCTCAGTGTTGAAAACAGCTTGGTATTGGCATAAAAACAGAGAAGTCAATCAATGGAACCGAGTAGAAAACCCTGATTTTAACCCACAAACATATGAACACCTAATTTTTGATAAAGGAGCTAAATAGACTTTTGTAACATTAAATGTTTATCAGAATCAGAATATAGAGCATATTGTAAACCAGAATTGAATCACATATATAGTATGTTGTAGCAAATATAATCTTAAATTTCTATCATCATACACAATTCCATACTGATCAAAAGCATTTGAGATCCTGCTACGTTAGTCTAAAAAGAGATAAAATGAAAACTAAAGACTCAATAGGACTGAGAAGTTTGATAATTGCTGCTTTAGGCCATGTAGTCATCTTAAGGTGGTGAAATAACATGGTATATATTATTTAACCTCAGTAATGACCCATATATGTGGTTGCTTATGTCTTGAAGGTCATTAGCCAAGATGGAAGAGAGTCACATGTTTACTATTTAAAATATCTGTTTTCCTAAACAAGAGTTGAATCTATGTGGACACTATATTCTAGATAAGAGTTGGAATATATATATATATATATATATATATATATATATATATGACATTGTAATAAATTAAAATTCCTGTATGGAGGTTTTTAACTAAAACTCTTTGCTGTAAGTTTTAAGTCACATTTTAAAAAAAAAAATTTAGATTCTTTAACCATCTCCAGTGAACATATAATTAATTCTGAGAGGCTGTTTACCCAATAGTCTTTAAAGATTTCTTGAGAGCAAAACCCAGAGAAATCATAGAGATAAAAAATTTAAGAGTGGGAAAATATAGAACCTTAGAGATAAGAAACCTTACCAGCAATTGCTTGTGAGGTGGCAGAAGTTACTACAATCTGTGAGAATTTGAAACTTGAGTGTGCCATCTTTGGCCATTTAGCTATAGAGAGGCTAAGCTATAAGTAACGCTTTAAGAAATTCTGAGTCCAAGAAAGGAATTGAGTCCTGGGAGAAAAGGAGGAATGGTCACAAAAGATAAAAACTCTGTTATGCCCAAATCCATGAAGTCCCCACAAAAGCCAACAAGGAGACCAAGTTCCATATGTAAAAACATTGTGGTTGACAGAGTAAATGGGGCAGGAAAACTTGTGAAAACCTCCTAAGGGGAATTTCCTTTAATTAAGACCTTTCTGAAAGAGAAATTTCATAGATACAACCATGATATTTAACCTTTCAGGAAAAATGGATCTATTTCTGACCTATCAGAAGTAAAGCCCACAAACAATACCAAATGTTCATAGATAAACCCATTTTTAAATATTCTGGATACAGAAGTAAATGTGGTAAAATTGTCATCACTACTATCTGCTGAGGCATTGTGGCATGTTGTCTACATATACCTTGTACAATAGCTATAACATTTTTTACCTGCCTGTACATGTACACATTTAATTGAGGATCAAGAATGAAATATGAAAGACATTTGGAGATCAACATACTTTATGACATATATTTTAAGTGGCTTTTACTATGCTGAAATCAGAAGCTCACTTGTAAAGTCCTGATTTTCCTCTCCATTTTTCATCCTTGGTTAAATATGTTAGTCCTTTAGTGGCTATAAACTGCTTCTTTGTTTTATAATAAAATATCAGCCTTTTGGAGCAATTCAGTGTTCTATTGAATGCAAAATTCCTCCAGAAATTGTCAAGTAATGTCACTGTTCATACTGTTCTTCAAAAAGGTGATGTTGATATCAACAGAGATCAAGAAAAAACAAAAATAAGTTTTACTTATAGGTTCTGTCATAATTATACACATGCAACCTGATAGCCTCAAATTTATAGCTTTCTTTCAAGTCATACCATTTTTAAATGAACTGTCTACAATTAATATATTCTATATACATTTAATCCAGTGATTTTCTTAGACTGACATTCTTAGAAACCATCTCCTTCCAAAGGCAACCTGCTTCTGAAGATTTCTAAATTATTTATAATATGTAATATATGTATATTATATATATATAAATTCAAGATTGCTCATGCTTCTTTGATCAAGATATTACTTCACTATCAACCTCCAAAAATTTTACTTCTAGACTGGTCAATAATATCCAATAAGGTCCATTCTATTAGGATTGGATAACTTTCTTCTGTGTCTCTCTCAAATAAAAAAATATTTGGGAGAATTTAACATTTGTAAAAGTCATTTAGCATAAGACTGAGAGAAGGCTATATTTACATTTTGCCTATAGTTTGAGATAAATTATTTAAATGAACTGTAAATTTTGGGTTTAGCCACTTAAAGTCTAAAACCAAAATTGATAATTTTAGGCTTATAGATTGGCTCATTGCTAACTCAAACAGGGAGGCTTAATGAACCCTGACAAGAAACAAGCTCATTATCTTTCCATTTATTTAAGAGACAGGATCTCTCTAATTGCTTGAACTGCCTATGAACTCATGGACTCAAGTGATTCTGATGCTTCAACCACCTGAGCATCTAGAACTATTGAAGGCCTTGAATACCAGCCTCAGTCCCTCTCAGGACTCAGAATTGGATGTCTATGGCAGGCAAGGATCTGAGGGTAAAAATATCAACTCAAGCATGTTACCTCTGCATCTTCTTTATTTTTTTAGGTGAGGGTAAACGTAAAGTAAAAGAGCATGAAGAAGAAAAAGGGGAAGAATAAGGAAAAGAAAGGAGAGTAAGGGGAAGAAGTAGAAGAAGTAGTAGCAAGGAGAAGAATTATAAAGGGTGATCTCCATGAGGTTTCTAGATTTTATAGACATAGATGGAAAATTCCACAGGTAAGGACAATGTACATATCAAAATCATGAAAAGGGCAAATAGAACATGACAGAACAGTACTCCAGTACAAGTGACCCCACCCAGGAAAGAGCCACCATTCAAGGGGATATATCTGACATCCCAAACCATTAGGTAAAGCTGCTGAACATCCCAGAATCCTGGATTTACCCATTCTCCTTATCTAATCTCTTTTGTGATAACAGCTTTGAGTACGTCCAGATTTGTTTGTTAGCAAAGGTAACTGCTTACCTGCTTAGTGTCTGTCTTCAATAGAAATTTCTATGTGGTCTGTTAATGAGGTTATTTTGTGGGATTGACTGTATGTAAATTTGACTGTTAGAACAAAGAGTGAATGTTATCACTCTAAGGCTTTGTGATGTGGAGAAATGGAGCAAGGTCATTCTGTTGCCTGTGCAGGAGAAGTTACAATGCTGAAATGTTTTGGGAATGAATCCATTTTGAAGGGAAGAATAACAGCCTCACAAGGTTTCCACAGATATGACAGTGACTTTTGCATAAGACAGTTTCCTGTAGCTCTGCAAATCGGGCACCCCATAAGTTTTACACTTGTGGATCTGCCTTGATGAATCTTTCAGCTGTATATTTACTGTATAGGTACTGTATAGTCTTGCGGTTTCCAACATGGAGCCCCACAGAGCTAGCTCAGTTTTTTTCAAGTGTAAATAATAGTCCACAAGAGCATGAGCATCTCTGATAATTTCCCTAGCTGAAGTTTATAATTTTTATTTTTTGGAAATTAAAGCATTATGGGTGGTAGGATTACACTTGTATCTTATGGAGCTTGAATATTCAAATACTTTTAAGGTACAATGTTAGTAAAATGGTTGTGTCTAATACTACAAGTGTACTTGAGAAAACAAAATCTTAGATGTTTTCCTTTGGGCAGAGTTGAAAAAACCTCAGTTTATCCATTCAGAAAACAATTATATATGTTCAAACCTCAATGCAGAAGGTACCCATCAAATCTGTTTATAAATATTTAAAGTATCTTAATATTTCAGCTACTCTTTCTGTCTCAACATTTTACCCCAAATAATTGTGTACTAGGAACACACAAAGCATATAGAAAAAGCATCTTTGATAATATTAGTGCAGTCTCTCCAGCCATATTGACTGAGAAAATAGCCAATATTTCTTTGCTGTTTAAAATTTTAATGAATAATTCCAGTGATTTTTTTAAAGCCCTCTGACAGTAAGTGCTCATTTTTCTAGTGTCAGAGTTTATTCTCATGCATTTTGCAAGTAGATTTCTCCCCGTCACTCTTTGATTGCTATGAAGCCAATTGTTTATATTCTTTAGTAAACTATTTGCACTTCTATAATGAAGAGTAGAGAGTGAAAATAAAGACTGAATGCTAAGATCATTTCTATAGAATTCTTTAGATTGTGCTAAAGTATCCTCTTTTGTGATGTTGTTTAATTTTATAATAGTCTTGTATGCAAGGAGCTTCCTTCAGAAAGTTCTTTAATTTTTTGATCATCCTTATGTATACATGTATGTGTAAGCATATATATATATATGTATGTATATGTATATATATACATATGTGTGTGTGTGTGCATGTGTAAGACAGGGGTCAATGTTAGATGTTTTTCTTTATCACTTACTACCTTAGTGTTGTAAGGAGAGGCCACTTGTTTGCCCTGGACACCTGGCTACCTTACACCTGAAATAATCACACAGAAACTGTATTAATCAAAACATTGCTAGGCCATTAACTCTAACTTCTTATTGGCTAACTCTTACATATTAGCTTAACTCATTTCCATTAACCTGCATGACAGTGGCTTACCAGAGATTCTAACCAGCATCCATCTCAGGCAGAGGATCCATGGCTTCTCTGACTCTGCTTTCTTCCTCCCAGAATTTAATTCTGTCTTCTCTGAGTACCTAGGTTCTGTACTATCAATTAGACCAAGGCAGTTTCTTTATTCATTAACCAATGAAAGCAACACACAAACAGAAGGAACTCCTACACAATTTCCCCTTTTCTGTTTAAACAAAAAGGAAGGCTTTAACTTTAACATAGTAAAATTACATATAACAAAATAGTTATCAAGCAAGAATTATGGTTACAATATTTACATCTACTTTATCTTTTATCATAACTAAGGAAAACTGTAACTATAAATTCTTCAACTCCATCAAATATGCCAGAAGGATATAGTATTACCTATGTAAACTGGAAGTGCATTATAAACATTCCAAAACTCTAGAATTGACAGAGACATCTTGCTGCCTGGACACTAATTCAAAGTTCTTTTCTATCACTCGGGCATCCATCTTCAGCGTATAGGACCATAGTATCCAGCAGTCTTTTTCATGAAACAGGAGATTTCAAAGACAGTTCAGCCACTTTCTTCTGTATCCTGCAGAATGTCTCACAAACTCTTTCATGAAGCAGGAACCCCAAATGATCATCTCACCTTTAGTCAAGTTCAGCAGTCATTTTTCTGTGGGTACTGCATGTCCAGTTCAGCAGTTCAGGCAAGAGCAGTTTTTCACCCAAATGGCTAACCATCTCCATAAGGAGCCTATTCATGCCCATCTTCCTCTTGAAGTAGCTTGGTGCTGCCAGGAGCAGACTTTACAGAAGTACAATTTCAGTTGGGAGCTGGGCATCCCTTTTCTATCCAATTTCTGTCTTACCAATAAAAATAAACTAAAAACCCCACAAGAATTAACAGAGGTCAATGTTTTAGAGACATACATCAGGGGCTGTTGTAGTTTGAAGGTAATTTGACCCCATAAGCTCACAGGGAGTGGAACTATTATGGAGTATCATTTTGTTAGAGTAGGTGCAGCCTTGTTGCAGGAAGTATGTCACTATGAGGGTAGGCTTTGAGGTCTTCTATGCTCAAGCTATACCCAATGACACAGTTCACTTTCTATTGTTTTGTGATCAACAGGTAGAATTGTCAGTTCCTTCTTCAGCACCATGTCTGCTTGCATTCCATCATGTCCCACTATAGTGATAAGGGATGGAATCTGTGAAATTGTAAGCCATGCAATTCAATGTTTCCTTTGCAAGAGTTTCTCTGGTCATGGTGTCTCTTCAGAGCAATAGAAATCCTGACTAAGAAGGGGACATTGAAGTAAAAGAAGAAAGTAGAAAGAAACTGGGGAATAGAAGAAAGCTGTACATGTGTCAAGAGATGGCTCAATGGAAAGAAATCTCATTTCCTTGGTGACTTAAATTTAATTCTTAGGACCCACATGGTAAAAGAAGAAAACCAAGTCCCACAAATTATGCTCTGACTTCCATATGTTGACCTCAACACACACACAGACACACACACAGAGAGAGAGAAACAAACAAATAAATAAAAATATTGAGGGCCAGCAAATAAAGGTACTCAGCTCCAATCGTGATGATGTGAGTTTGATTTGATCCCTGGGACTCCAATTGTGGAAGGTGAGGAATGACTTCTACAAATTGTCCTCTGATGTCTCTCTGTGAACATTGACAAACATGTCAAAACACATACACATACACACACCCGAACGTATGAATTATGAATAAATAAGTAAATAAAACAATAATGTAAAAATATTGCATACTGTAAAATGGAAGAACAGATGAAATTGCTTGTCTCAATACCCAATGACTTGAATTTGATTTCCCAAACACACATGATGAAAGAAGAGAACCAAGCACTTCAAAAGTTATTGCCTGATTTCTACATGCACATGGTGACATAGACACCTCTTTTCCATCAATAAATATTTAAAAAATTTAAAGAAGATATGTAACTGTAGAAATTTCTGTTCAGGTTATAATCCAAGGTTATCACACTATATATACATACTCATCAGATCTCAGAATGTCCAGTGTTCTCTGACATCTCATCATACCACAGACTCAAATATAATAACAACGAGTTATGATTGAAGGAGCTGTAAGGCATTAGTTGTCTCAGACTATGTAGTGAAGCCCTAAGTCAAAATAGGCGATCAAAACAAAAATATTACAGGAATCTGATACTTGCTGTTTCTCTAGCAATTGCAAACATTAACCAGATGACCATAAATCTTGCTGTAAATGACTATTTACCTCAGTTTCTTATTACAGATAGTACTCAGCAAAATGGCAGAGTATTATATGTCAAAAAATAAACAGAGAATGAAATCAGTAAAACACACCAAGCCTAAAATATAGATATTAGAATTATCAAAGGAGAATTTTAATCAACTATGATAAATAGTTTTAGGTAATTGTTGTTAGGGGCCACTTGTTTGTTCCAAGCTGCTGACTTGAAATAAGCACTCAAATCACTGCTTGGCCAATAGGTTAAGCATATTGCTAGCTAGCTCTTATATATCTTTACTTAGCCCATTTCTATTATTTTATATTTTACCACGAGTCTTGTGGCCTACCAGCAAGGTTCTGGTACATTTGTCCCTAGTGGTGGCTGTGTTTTCTCATTGACTCCACCTTCTTCCTTCCAGCACTCAGTTTAGTTTTCACCACCTAGCTCTCCTTTACCCTATCACAGGCCCAAAATAGTTTCTTTATTAACCAATGGTATTCACAGCATACAGAGGGGAATCCCACATCAGATAATAGGATGAAAAACAGAGACTCTGTGCTTGAATAGATGAGTTATATAAGCAGAGAGATTGAAATTGTGATATTCAAAAGGAAATACTAGAAATGAAAAGTCCTGAAAACAGAAAAGAAGAATGCTTCCACCATGTTCATCAGTATACTAAGCACGGTACAGGAATGAATCAACAATCTTACAATACTGTTTTACACACTGAGATGAAAAGAAGAAACAAAACAACAGAATATACTAGAAAATTTAAGAACAGTAGAACCTGCTATATCTTAGTAGAATGGAAGTTTTGGAAGCAGAGAGTACAAGGAGAACAGAAAACAAAAACAAAAAACTCAAATCAACCAAATAAAGAAAAATCCAGAGAAATAGTGGCCAAAATGTTAACAAAAACAATAGCATCCTAAGATTTAGGTAATTCAGAGAACAAATAAAAAATAGGAAAAAAAAAAAAAACCTAGGTGTGCCATAGTCTGTAAAGAATCCAAAGTAGGGGGATGAACTTGAATTAACCCACAGAGACAAAAACCTCACTTTTAAAAGAAAAAGAATAAAATTTAGTTTATCATCTGAAATCAGGAAGGCAGGGGATATTTAGATGTTTAAATTGTTCCACAATAGAACAAATTTATCAACATGGCAATTTGTATGCATATAAGTTATTCAAAAAATGTAAAAGGGCAGTAATAGCTTTTACATGTTCTTGGAATAGGAAAAGTGTATGTTTTCCCATCAAACATATCCTTTAATATATGTTAATTGAAGTTCTTCAAGCAAAAGAAAATAGTTTTAATCCAAAAACTATATTTTAATCCAAAAACTATTTTTCAATATGTAATAGCCTTGTAGAACAAATAAATGTGGAAAAATAAAATCTACTATTTTATTGTTTTTTCTTTCATTTTTTGATACTACATACAATATGATCACACTTTCCCCTTCTCATCTCCTCCAGTATTCTCCCCACCTCTCTACCCACAAATCCATGCCTTTTATTTCTCATTTTCATTAACAAAATTAATGAAACAATACCCAAGAAACACACACAAACACAGAGCGGTGGGGGAGAAGAGAGAAAAGAAAAGAATTTGAAACCAAAATGCGTGTGTATGCGCGCGTGCGCGCACGCGCACACACACACACACACGTGTAAATACCCAAGCAAAGAAACATGAGCCAAAAATACCACTTTTAATATTTTGTTGGCCATTTATTCTTGTGTCTAATTTTCTTAAATAATCTCAAATTTCATTAAAGCAATACCACAATACCCAGGGTAATTATAGTATATGAATACATAAAATATTTGTCAACAACGTTACAACTGGTTGTAAAAAAAATGGAATATATTCTGTTGTAAAAACCCTGTACTACAGGTAAAATGGCATATTGCACTTTGAATATGGGGTTAGATTACTTTAAAATGCATATATGACTCACATAAAATAATCAAGTAAATGTAGATAATGGAGTAAAATGAGAGGAGATAAAGAAATAGTAATGTGATAACTAGAAAACACAATATATCATTTCAACTATGTAACCATCACTTTAGATGCTAAGTCATTTAAAATACAAAGACTGTCAGAATGGCTGGTCAGCATAATCTCTAATTATCCCCAAGAAACCTGCTTGAAAGATGTAAACATATAAAAAGTAAGAAGGATACAAAAACATCCCAGCAAAAGTATCTATACTGATTTAGAAAAATCAGGTTTCAAAACAAGAAAGGCATGAGACATAAAGAGTGGTGTTATATAGTAAAAAACATCATGTAACACATGAGATAATTGTTACAAACCTGTCTATTCATAATAACAAGAATGTCCAGCCACATGAGGTAATAGATAATATTATTCAAAATAGAAATTGACCAAAGAAATCATCAAATTTAGTTTAGAGCTGTCAACATTTCTATCAACAATCAATAAGGTAGTAAGATCACAATAAGAATAACCATGACTTGAGAGGTACTATATATGAATTTGTCTAACACTGGTAGAGTGCCCATGTAAAAACAGAGTACTACAAATGATTTTAATTCTCACATGAAGTGTTCACACAATAGATTGATCATGCTATATGTCATGAGATACACTTTAACAGATTCAAAAGAGTATAAAACACAGCAGTTCTCAGAAAAATTAATAATTTACAAATAAATAAAAAGATAGCTCAGTAACCATAAAATATTTGGAAAGTAAACAATATAACTCTTCATGTTAAATACTTAAAACTAGTCATTAGAGACATTATAATTTACTTTTAATAAATAAGCAAAATTCTTAATCAAAATTTGTGGAATACCAGTTCTCTATCATTATTTCAAGAATGTAGACATAGAGGAAACAATTAACTACCTCACTGCATACTCATCAATCAGACAGACAGCCATTAAAACAAAACTACAGACTATTATATTCTATGAATATGAGCGTTAAAGTTTTAACACTGGAAGGTTCCATATAAATGCTTATAGGTTCCATATATATGCATATAGATATATTTTTCATGTGCTGTGTAATATGAGAGTTAATGTTATTAATTAGGAGAGAAATAACAGTAAAGTCATTATGTCCATAAAACCTGTGCTACTATTGCGGCAGTAGGATTGCCACACTGGGCCAGTAATTACTTCAGCCTGTAGGGTTAGTGGCTATTTGAAATTGTTGAATACCTTTCCCCCTAGAAATACAAACAGAATTTTCTGGCAGTGGAAACAAGTAAATACAACTAAAACATCCAGTTAGATACAAACTTGTTTTTCTCGGAGATAAAGCCAACCCCAACCAGGGCATGAACAAGGAGAGG
The DNA here is from genome assembly GCF_950005125.1 of Chionomys nivalis. Lineage (NCBI taxonomy): Eukaryota > Metazoa > Chordata > Mammalia > Rodentia > Cricetidae > Chionomys > Chionomys nivalis. The sequence goes on along the minus strand of NC_080108.1, from coordinate 32,070,978 downwards.
ATCAGGAAGTTCCACCCACAGATGAGAAGTTATTGGTAATTTGTGACTTCTGGAGGACAGTCAGTTTTCTTCAGAGATGCATTCCTGGAAAAGAACCCATGTTGGAATGGTTCATACCCCCATGCACATATAGGCAGCACTAAATAGACTTAGTACAATTGAAATAAGAGAATAAATGGAGCTTAGAATGAAAGAGAGGTATAACTAGAAAGAAGATAATTGGGTGTAAATATGTTCAAAAGACAAGATTTCATAAACAATTATTTTTGTTTTTAGTTCCCATGGTTTCAATATTTTACATTCTGTTGCTGTGAGCCTGTTGGGAGGAAGAATATTATTTTGTAAACGGCCTGGTAAAGTATAGCATCTTTGCTTATGGTGGCTAGAAAAGAGAAAGACAGAAAGGGACCAGGTCATGTTCCCACTGACCAAATTTCCCGAATATACCCATCTCTTAAACATAATATCATATTATTAATTCATTGAGGAATTACTCCATAGATTAAGTAAGAGCTCCCAGGATCCATTCACTTTCCCAAAGCCTATCATATGGCAGCCAGGGCCCCAAACAGAAACCTTTAGTATAGGGCTTCTCAGATTGAAGTCATACAATAAGATTAAAATACATAAACCAGTTGTTTCCCTGCGTATTAATTGTGGACAAACAAAATGAAAAAAAAAATCTATGCTAGGAAGAAAAAATAGATTAAAAAAATCAGTAAATAGATGTTTTTCTACATGCATAAAGTATAACACTTTAGTGAAAAGAATCAAAGGTCTAAATTAGATCTGTGTTGGTGGATTTGAAGACTCAATGTTATCTAAATGTCTATTCTTGACGTGATCTACAGACTTAATGCAATCCTATTCAAGCTGAAATTCAATATTGACAGATTAATTCTAAGATTTATATGAAAAGACAAGCAACCCAGAAAAACTAGAAAAATACTGAATTATGTCGAAGGTAGGTGAATGATTTATATGACTTGGTTTCAAATCTTTTATTAGAGAAATGTAGGAATGAAAGTAGTTTTGATTTGGAAAAGAATAAAATACAATACAGAATCAAAGAGCCCAGAAATAGAAGGGGACAGGAATACAAATCCAATACCCGAAGAATAGGTTTTTAAAGGATGGTGGTATAGCCTGACATCATGACCCAACTGTAATGTTGTCCCTCAGGAGTAAAGACAGAATACAAAGTTATACTCATATACATAAGAAGTCTAAGACCTGCCTAGGCTACATAAGACCATGTCTTTAAACTGATTTTTAAAATGAAGAGAAAATGTTTCTTGTAAGTCAAGGAGATGTATATATGCAAATAAGTGATCCTGGATTCAAGCACTGTTCCATTTAGAACACTAACTTCATCACAGAACTAAGTATGAAAGACAAATCTTTGAGACTTAAAACAATATTATGTACATTAGATTCCATGAAGAGTTTTTTAAATAAATCAAATGTATTAACTAAATTAAATTGAGGACTAAAGTATAGCTTGAACTTTCTCTAGTCTGTCTTTTAAAAACATCATTAAATCAATGGAAGAAAAAGTCATAGGTCAGCAGAAAATATTTTCTAAATATATCTTTTATCCATCCAAGTCAATAAGAACTCATTCAACTTAACAATGGGAAGTCATGCAATTTACTTTTAAAACAGACATGATTTAAACAGAGGTCTTACCAAAGGTTTTATAGATGTCTAGCTTATGCAAAAATACTTAAATATTTCTATCATCAGGAGTTTCAAAGTGATATTTTCTGATAGAGTACCAGGTTATAGATAAGCAATGATACAAAAGACTAGTCCACATTGTAATTTAAGTATCAATATGTAGATATGCCTTGTACACACTCATGAACAAACACACAGACATACACAATCATCTTACTCTGTCATCTGAGAAACCACAGGGTACTCTAATAAACAATAGGTATAACCAGAATCAAAACTTTCATATTAATACTGTTCTTCAGAAAATCAAATCAATGACTCTTGGAAAAGTAGCTCAGTTTTCAATTGGGTAGGAAAAGTATATAATGGACCCAGAACAATTTGTCTTGTCAAAATAAAGAGGTACTAAGCATGTAGGCACCTTAATTCATGAAATTGGATCAGTAGGACATAGAAAACAGCCTGAACAGCTTCATGTTCATAAAACTAAAACAAACTAAAAACAATGAATTGAATATACTGGGTGATAACTCATAGCTATAAATAAGTATCTGCAAATCCATAGTAATATAGACAACTGAATGCTAGAAGAAAATCATGGAAAAGAAAAGCATTTTATATAGAAGACTTCCACATATTTTGCTGAATATTTTTGTCTTTAGGGAGGTATAGGAAAAGCCCTGATTCCTCAAGTGTTGGCTATGCACAGTGACTTATTACCAAAGGATAGAATATAAGTGGGAGGCAGAAGAAAAGCAGATTGTCAGTGTGTGTCTTAGTTAGGGTTAATAAAGATGTGAAGAGACCCTGCAACCATGGCTACTCTCATAAAGGAAAGCATTCACTGGGGACTTGCTTCTAGTTGAGAGGTTTAGTCTATTATCATCATGGCTGGAAGTATGGAGACATGGAGGCAGATTTGGTATTTAAGAGGTAGCTGAGAATTCTACATCTAGATCGGCAGGCAACAAGAATAATGATCCCCAGTCTGACTTGAGCATCTGAAATCTCAAAGTATACCCCTAGTGACACTCTACCTCCAAAAATCATCCCCAACTTCAAGAAGACCAAACCTCCTAATAATGCTACTTTATATGGGCCTATAGAAGCCATCTTCATTCACACCAGCACCACATGAAAGCCTCATGAATACTATCTTAGCATAAAGACCATGAGCAGAATTAACAGTGATGGGACATGTTGGAAACATGTCTCATGATTTTCTCCCTTAAACCCACAAGCCTGAACCATCATTCAATAATCATCAGTCAATCATTTTCCCAGAGACACTTTAAAATATATTTGAATATTTTGTCTCAAAATTGTAAAGGTAATCCAAAAGAATAATTTGAGAAAGTATCATATCACAGAATAGTGTAAACACACAAATAAATGTAGGACTAGGTCATGTAAAGAAAGAAGAACCTTTATTAAGATCATAAATAACTGAATAAATCATATAATGATGGATAACTAATATTGGTTTATTTTAAAAATTATCACAAAATAGAACAATATCAGGAGAATTTGATGTGAACATTTGTGAACTCTGAGCACTCTTTACTTTTGCAGCAAGTGTATTTTAAAACAGAGAGTTAAAAACATTGAATATAGTTTGCCTAAGTAATACAAGGGAGGGAAAAATTGCAATATTCCCCCAAAAGTCTGATAAAATTCAAAATAGTCTCTTATATTCATATCTTAGTCTTTCTTATTTATTTTCTAATTTGTGTGTTTAGGTATATGAGGTGTGTGTGTGTGTGTGTGTGTGTGTGTGTGTTTATCCTGGCATGCACACCATAGCATGAGTATGGAAGTTAAAAGACAATTTTCAGGAATAAATTGTCTTTTTTCAGTGTGAGTTCCAGTGATAGGATATAGTTCACCAGGAATAAATGTCAAATAATACTACCAACTCTCCATCCTATAATATATATATATATATATATATATATACATATATATATATATCTCACATAGTGATAGTGTGACTATAAATCCTGTAACTAAAAAGGGGATCACAAGGTAGGAGAGAAAGAGTGTTGAGGAAGGAGGAAGGTAGTAGAGCACATGTGACATCAAAAGAAAAAAGGCTACGGGAACTGAGGGGAAGACTAGAGAGAGAGAAAGAAAAGGTAAAGGGGGGATGGAAGATCAACAAAACTAAATTAAGATTGAAAATGTCATGGTGAGTGAGATTGTGATGATCTCCTTTAATCCCAGAACTTGAGAGGAAGATTGATGTAACCAGAGACTGTGCATTGGTTTCCTGGCCACCCAGACCAGAATAATCACACAAACTATATTAATTACAACACTGTTTGGCTGATAGCTCAGGTATATTTCTAACTTTCTCTTACATCTTAAATTAACCCATTTCTATTAATCTATGTATCACCATAAGGCTGTGGCCTGCTAGTAAGATTCCATGTCCTTCTCTTTTGGTAGCTACATGGTGTCTCTCTGACTCCATCTTCTTTCTCCCAGCATTCAGTTTAGTTTTCCTTCCTACATTTCTTATGCCCTGCCATAAAGCAGCTTCTTTATTAACCAAATGGTAATAAAGCATATTCACAGCAAACAGAGGGAAATCACACATCAAAATGAGGAATACCTCTGAGTTTGAGGCCATCCTAGTATACAGAATGAGTGCCTGGACAGCCAGAGATATGCAGAGAAACCTGTTTCCGTAACAAATTCATAATAAAATCTAACAGTATGGTAATTAAAATTAAAATAAACTGATTCTTCATGTCTATACTGTAACCAAAAATCAAATTCAGTTATTTAATTAGAGGGTAAAATACTGGTATTGAGGTTATGAAAAGTTCTCTTGATAGTGGAGAAAGTACCTCTCTTGTGATTCATTTTAATTACTGCTCTGAGAGTCTGGTAATGAGTCCAATGGGTCATAGGATGAGAAATGACAATGGAAATGTATAAATTTTATTATTCATTAAGAAAAGTATTTTGAACATGAGCAATAAAAATAAGGAAGTTGATTTAGGAAATTGCTGGCTTAAAAACAAGCATGAAGACTAAGTGAATCTCTGTGAAACAGAAAACTTAAACTTATATAAAGACAGCAACTGATAATATTTTCATAAAAATCATAACATTAATTACAAAAAAATCTGCAGAAGTATTGCCAAGCCGTTTTGATAGGAAATAAATGCTTCCCTGAATTTCATTAAAGATCCAGTTCAAAGCCCACAAACACATGGAAATTAAATAATGCTCACCTGAATCATCAATGGGACAATGAAAAAATAAAGGCAGAAATTAAAGACTTCCTAAATTTCAATGAAAATGACATACTCAAATTTATGGGACACAATGAAAGCAGTGTTAAGAAAGTTCATAGCACCAAATGCCTACATAAAGAAGCTGGAAAAATCCCAAACTAGTGAATTAACAGAACATTTGAAAACTTTAGAACAACAAAAAAAGGCAAACTCACCCAAGAGAACTAGACGGCAGGAAATAATCAAATTTAGAGCTGAAATCAACAAAATAGAAACAAAGAAAACAATACAAATAATCAATGAGACAAAGACTTGGTTCTTCAAGAAAATCAATAAAATAGACAAACCTTTATCCAAACTAACTAAAAGGCAGAGAGAATATATAAATTAAGGAAATCAGAAATGAAAAGGGGACACAGAAGAAATCCAGAGAATCATCAGGTCATATTTTGAAAATCTGTACTCCATAAAATTGGAAATCCTAAAGGAAATGGACAACTTCCTGGATAAATATCATTTACCAAAATTAAACCAAGACTAGATAAGTAAAGAGAAAGTGGGGAGTACACTTGAACACATTGACACAGGAGACCACTTCCTAAATATAACCCCAGTAGCACAAACACTGAGAAAAACAATTGATAAATAGGACCTACCAAAACTGAAAAGCTTCTCTAAAGCAAAGGATATGGTGAACAAGATAATATAACAGCCTACAGAATGGGAAAAGATCTTCACCAATTCCACATCAGACAGGTTTGATCTCTAAAATATATAAAGAACTCAAGTAATTGGTCATCAAAGAACAAATAGTCCAATAAAAAATGGAGTACAGACCTAAACAGAGAACTCTCAACAGAGGAATCTAACATGGCTGAAAGATACTCAAGGAAATACTCAACATCCTTAGCAGAGAAATGCAAATCAAAGAAACTTTGAGATTCCATCTTAGCCCTGTAAGAATGGCCAAGATCAAAAACATTGATGACAATTTAAGCTGGTGAAGTTGTGGAATAAAGGGAACACTCCTGCATTGTTGGTGGGAGTGCAAGCTGGTACAGCCCCTTGGTGTGGTGATTTCTCAGAAAATCAGGAAACAACCTTCCTCAAGACTCAGTAATACCACTTTTGGGTATATATCCAAAGGATGCCCAATTGTGTCATAAGGACATGTGCTTAACTATGTTCATAGCAGCATTGTTTGTCATACCCAGAACCTGGAAACAACCTAAATTCCCCTTGTCCGAAGAATGGATAAGGAAAATGTGGGACATTTACACAATGGAGTTCTACATGGCAGAAAAAAATAATGACATCTTAAAATTTGCAGGCAAATGGATGGGGCTAGAAAATGTCCTTTTGAGAGAGGTAACCCAGACCCAGAAAGACAATTATCATATGTACTCACTCATAAGTAGTTTTTAAATGAAAAGCCAAGAAAACCAGCCTACAAATCACAATCCAGTAAACCTGGACAACCATGAGGACTTTATGAGAGACATACCTGGATCTATCTACATAGGAAGTGGCAAAAAACAAGATCTCCTGAGTAAATTGGGAGCATGGGGACCTTGGAAGAGGATAAAAGGGTAGGGGAGAGGCAGGAAGGAGAGCAGAGAAAAAACATAGAGCTCAATAAAAATCAATAAAATCCTAAACAACAACAACAACAAAAGATCCAGTTCAAAAGTGTTCCAAATGTGATTCACCTTTATTTTCAAATGCAGAATCCAGTCCCTTTGCTACCATGCTCTTCTTTGTACCTTTAAGAGTAAAGGTATTTTAAAAGAGATCATGAGTTTGAAGGAGAATGGTCAGTGGTATATAGAGAGTTTGGGACTAGAAAGGTAGAGATGTCATAGCTATACTGTAATCTTAGAAAATAAAAATACAGTATATTGGATTGTAACCTGTCACTTGGATTCCAATTGATTAGACAAAATAATGGTGAAAATCTAAAATGTCTTTTTCTCATCAGTTCTGGGTTTTCTATTTTAATGGGGTCAGAACAGATTAGGCATAAAAGATCAATTCATGATCACCTCTGCAATGGCACAGAACAATTAACAAGGTATTTACCAAAACTAAAATTGTCAGAAAAGGACATACCATAATATATATCATGTTTCTTGGTCATCTAAAATGCTTTAGATCACATAAATATTTAGTGAATCTTCTTTAACTCTTAAAAATAACTATTGTTACCCCATTTATGTCAATTAAAAAAGAAAACTCAAGTAAAAAAAAAGAATTATATAGAAATGACAATTAGATTTATAATTGTTATTGTAGATAGCTCAGTGATAATATGCCTTCTAGTACAATATGGGTTCAACCTATCACATAAAAAGGATGGAAACAATGGAAGTGGACAAAGTAAGAGAAAGACAAAAGTAGTGTGAGTTTTTGAAGTAGATGAGTGTGACTGCATAAGTTGAATGACCAAATTTAAAGTTCTATTATAAAATAACAACATAAAATTTTATTTATTATGGTGCACACCTATAATCCCAGTAGTTAGGATGCATAAGCAGGTGTATTATAAAGTCTGCTCCATACTGCATAATGTCATCAACAACAATGACAGCTTAAATTACATTGTATTGACAAATGATAGAGACTATCCCAACTTAATAACATAGACTCCACTATAGAAGTGAAAGAGGTAAACTTTTAGGACTTATTATACAAGGAGCACTGCTTGAGAGTGAAAAAAAGCCTTATCTACTCAATGGCTTCTGCCAGGTCTATTGGACTTCATGATGAAAAATCCGGAATCCTTTTCAGACACACACAGAAATCATTTCAAGTTAATGTTCATCTGTAAAGCAAGCAACCAAACAAAAAGCCCAAAGCAACAAAAAAACAAAGCTTATTAAATATAGCACAACAGTATCATCATAATTTCTGCGAAATTGAGAAGCTAAAATTAAATTCCATAGACGCTTTCCAAGAAAATAATCATTGATAAAGTAATTTTCATCAAAATTAAAACACTTTCCTGAAAATATAATGTTTACTCAGTAGATGTCCATTATATAAAATGGGCAAAAACCTCACATAGCAAAATTTGGAAATAAAACTTTTAAATACCTATTTTAGATAAGAACATTGAAATGACCAGTTAGTACATGAATTGGTTATTGACCATGGAAAAAGTACTACTTCAAATAATCAGACAAAAGACTACCAAGTTTCAAATTAAAATCTAATGTTAGTCCATTTATAATATTTTTGCTAGTTGCCAAAGTTCAATGGAGACTTTGTACTCTTTTAAGCACAGAGTTAACAAGATGCATATCTTTATCTACATATGAATGATTATAGTGGCATAATTTCTTATATCCAAACTTCAAATCTAAGAACCTAGGAGTTAAGAGAAACATAAAGCTCAGAATATACACTCATGCATCCGGAAAACATCAATATTATTATATAGTTATTTCAGTGAGTAACCTACAGAGAGTGATGTGTTTATGTTATTTTCCTCAGTTTTTTTAGTTGTCCTTCCTACCTTTTCCAGGCTGGTCTTAGTCTCTTGAGCTCATGTGATCCTTGGGAATGAACCTTCTCTGGAAAAGATTATAGCTACATGTCACCATTCCTAAATAAGAAACATAGCATTATACCTTAACTTGGCTTTCAGTGAAAATTAGGAAACATTTGGTTAATTGGCATTGTTTATATGGCATGGTACTATCCAAATTCACATTTGTGCTCCACTAACAAACTGCTTGTGAGCATTAGTTGATAAACCTCTGGTGGTAGACTTATTTTGTTTGCTTCTTTCCATATCAGAAATTTTTAATTGTTCAGTCTCATAATTTTCATAAAGCATTTCTCAGTTTTATTTTTAGTAACTTTGGTGTATTGCCATAAATCTAGGCTTGTAGACATGGACAATGGCATAGACAAAGTATGCTGCTGGTAACTGGGCACCCAAAAACATTTTGTTGCAGTGAAGACTTGATCCTGATGTAAATGAATTCATCCTCTCTGATAATATGAATATTACTATATGTTCTTAACATTCATAGATTTCCATCTAGAAGGTCCTTATATTAATTCTTTATTACATGTATTTATCTATATGCATGTGTGTTGGGAAAGGGTTGTAATCACATTGTGTATGTCACAGGACAATTTTCAGGAACTGGCTCTTTTGTTTCACCATGTGGATCCTGGGACTAGAATTCAGGTTGTCAGGCTTGGTAGCAAGTGATTTTTCCAGCTGGATCATGTCACTAGCCTCAATATTCCCAATTTTACCATGGATTTTCTGTCTCAAGGTTCATCAAAATGTATAATTCATTGATATAATTTCTACAATAAAATATTTTTAAATACAAATGAACAAGTAGACAATATCAACCCTGTTATATCATTTCAAATTTGGCATATGTTACAATGTCTGTAATTGACGGTTGTTGATGGACCAATTACTGGTATACTAGGACCCATATATCTGTTCATACATAAATACAAATTTAATAAAGTAGAAATTTGGTATATGACTTGAATTTTAGAAATAAAATCCATAAATCACAGTTCTTTTTCAAACTTTTATTAAAAATAATTTTTTTGTATTTCTTTTTTATTATTATTTTATTCTTTTTTAATTAAAATTTCCGCCTCCTTCCACTTCCCTCCCCCTCCTCCCACATATTGCCCACTCCCCCCACTCCCCTTCCCTTATCCCCACTCCTCTTCTCCTCCCCCCACTCCATTCCCCCTCCCTCTCCATACTGAAGAGCAGTCCAAATTCCCTGCCCTGCGGGAAGACCAAGGTCCTCCCACTTCTATCTAGGTCCAGGAAGGTGCACATCCAAACAGGCTAAGCTCCCATAAAGCCAGTTCATGTATTAGGATCAAAACCTAGTGCCATTGTCCTTGGCTTCTCATCAGCCTTCATTGTCCGTCATGTTCAGAGAGTCCGGTTTCAACCCATGCTTATTCAGTTCCAATCCAGCTGGCCTTGGTGGGCTCCCAATAGATCAGTTCCACTGTCATAGTGGGTGGGTGCACCCCTCGTGGTCCTGACTTCCTTGCTCATGTTCTCCCTCCTTCTGCTCCTCATTTGGACCTTAAGAGCTCACACCGTTGCTCCAAATTGGGTCTCTGTCTCTATCTCGATCCATGGCCAGATGAAGGTTCTAAGGTGATATGCAAGATATTCATCAGTATAGGATAGGGTCATTTCAGGTTCCCTTTCCTCAGTTGCCCAAGGTACCAGCTGGGGACATCTCCCTGGACACCTGCGAGCCAAGTAAGGGGCACACTCATCCATTGCTGGTGGGAATGCAAACTTGTGCAACCATTTTGGAAATCAGTGTGGTGATTTCTCAGGAAATTTGGGATCAACCTACCCCAAGATCCAGTAATACCACTCTTGGGAATATACCCAAGAGATGCCCTATCATATGACAAAAGTATCTGTTCAACTATGTTCATAGCAGCATTGCTTATAATAGCCAGAACCTGGAAACAACCTAGATGCCCTTCAATGGAAGAATGGATGAAGAAAGTGTGGAATATATACATATTAGAGTACTACTCAGCGGTAAAAATATTTTTTTTCCTGTTTGCCGAGTACAGTATATATTTTTTTCTTTTTTTCCTTTCTTTTTTTATTCTTTTTTAATTAAAATTTCCACCTGCTCCCCGTTTCCCATTTCCCTCCCCTCCTCCCAAATATTGCCCCCTCCCCCCACTCCCCTCCCCCTATCCTCACTCCTCTTCTCCTCCCCCCACACCATTCCCCCTCCCTCTCCATACTGAAGAACAGTCCAAATTCCCTGCCCTGCGGGAAGACGAAGGTCTTCTATCTACGTCCAGGAAGGTGAGCGTCTAAACAGGCTAAGCACCCACAAAGCCAGTTCATGTATTAGGATCGAAGCCTAGTGCCATTGTCCTTGGCTTCTCATCAGCCTTCATTGTCTGCCATGCTCAGAGAGTCCAGTTTCAACCCATGCTTATTCAGTCCCAGACCAGCTGGCCTTAGGGGGCTCCCAATAAATCAGTTCCACTGTCACAGTGGGTGGGTGCATCCCTCGTGGTCCTGATTTCCTTGCTCATGTTCTCCCTCCTTCTGCTCCTCATTTGGACCTTAAGAGCTCAGACCGTTGCTCCAAATTGAGTCTCTGTCTCTACCTCGATCCATCGCCAGATGAAGGTTCTAAGGTGATATGTAAGATATTCATCAGTATAGGATAGGGTTATTTCAGGTTCCCTCTCCTCAGTTGCCCAAGGTACCAGCATCTCCCTGGACACCTGCGAACCCCTCTAGAGTCAAGTCTCTTGCCAACCCTAAGATGGCTCCCTTAGTTAGGATATATACTTCGCTGCTCCTGTATCCACCCTTCCTATATTCCAACTGTCCCAATCCCCAAGCTCCTCCCATCCTCCCCTTCTCACGTTTCTCATCCCATTTCCCCTTTGCCCCATGCCACCTCACCCGCAAGTTCCCAGTTTTTGCCCTGCAATCTTGTCTACTTCCCCTCTCCAGGCGGATGACTATACGATTTTCTTTGGGTTCACTTTCTTATTTAGCTTCTCTAGGATCACAAATTATATGCTCAATGTCCTTTATTTATGGCTAGAAACCGATTATGAGTGAGTACATCCCATGTTCCTCTTTTTGGCAACGTGACATCACCAGAATCCAGGAATCCCGAAATAAGAAGTGTATACCCTAATCCAGAAGAATTAGAAAAATTCGACTCAAAAGTGAATTATATGAAAATAATAGAGGACCTTAAACAGGAGGTGAAAAACTGCCATAATCAATTAGAGATTACAAACAAAAAGGTAGAGGAAATGAATAAAAATAATTTTTATTTTACATACCAATCCCAATTCCACCTCTCTCCCCTTTTTCCACCCCCAATTCCCCTTCCCATTTTCGATTCACTCCCCAGAGGGAGCAAGGCCTTCCTTGGGTAGTCAACAAGTTCCACCAAATGAACTTGAGGCAGGACTTATCTCCTTCCCCCATATCAAGGCTGAACAAGGTATCCCAGCATAGGGAATGGACTTCAACAAGCCATACACCTGAGATAGATCTTGGTGCCACTTCCACGGCCTTACCAACATATGAAGCCACATAACTATCATCTACATTCTGAGGGTCTAGTCCTGTCCCATGAAGTTTCCTCAGCTCTCATTCCATAGTTCATGAGCTCCCACTAGCTCTTGTCGCCTGTCTCTGTGGTTTTCCCCATCATGCTCTTTATCCTCCTTGTTCATATGATCCCTCCTCCCTGCTTTCAACTCCAGGAGGTCAGACCAGTGCTTGGCTGTGGGTCACTGCATCGGCCTCCATCAGATACTGGATATGGGTTCTATAATGACAATTAGGGTAGTCGCTAATCTGATTAAAGGGGAAGGCCTTTTCAGATACACTTTCCAGGAGATAAGAGTTCTTTGAACTATTCTCCAACTACTGTGCACTCTTAGAGAAATATTACAGAGGAATAAGACACTATGGCCTAATAGAATATGTGACCACCATATTATCTAGCTGTACTGACTCTCCCAAAACTGTGATGAATGTTAGCATGTGTTCTTAAAGATTTCAACACTGGTTAAAACTATCAAGATCCTAAGGGGAATTTCAGAATTTAAACTCTGAGGATATTTGCTGATTTATGGTTGTCAGAACTGGCTCCAACAAAGTCTGGTGGGGTATTTGGAAAGGGGTGTGAAGTTGCGGAGATGACAGATTATAAGAAACTGAGACAGAAAACACAGGATAGATCCAGGAGGTCTGTTGATGAATACCAAGACTCTAGTTTATTTCAGAGCCTTCTTGTATAGAAAAGCATAACAAAGCACAGCATAGCCAGTCAGTCAGTATCTAACCACAAAACCAATCCTGTCCTTCGGTAAGCACCTTAAATTTCTATTTCCATGTTCCTGAGGTTTGGCATCAGTAGTATTCCTTCTACTAAGTAGTATGTTCTTTTCTTATTTGCAAAATGCTCTTTCCCATGGGCTTATTCAGAACTTTCTCACAGCTCTCAAGGATACTGGATCAAGAATATCAGGCAAACTTGAACTCAGATGACTTTTGTAAAGTCAGAATTGACTCCAAATGGAAACTGAGTCACATATGAGTTACAACAAACTCCCCACTTTTATTTTATTTTTAAAGATCCCCTGGAATTCCTCAGATTATTGCATCTGTCTAAGGCTTCCGTTATTGCACTCCAGTCTTACCCATCATGGGAACATAAATTCAGTCATTTATGTTATGTCTTAGATGGAAAGGAGGCAAAGAAAACTTTCCCGCCTTTGACTACCAGTCGCTGGTATCATAAGTCTAGCAAAGTATGTGGAGTTTTACTTCATGAAGTTCTGAGCCCATTTTCCACAGTGAATTTAAAATCATCTTGAGAACTATAGGTAAACAAATTATGCCCAATAGAACACAAGTTCCAATAACTGCAATGCTACTAAGGAGTGACCATGATGGAAGAGCCTTTTCATTTTTAACCCAAATATCTTCAGCTATTTTTACTGAATTTATCTAATTTAACCTTCTTTATTTTCATGATCTTTTGATGTAATATAGCCAAATATAATAATTCATCAGAATCATGCCAGATTCCCTTAATACATCCTTTATCTTTTCCATCTAACAGCACTTTCATTATACACAGAAGATACAACACAAATCCATTCATAATTAGCATGACATTTCAACTTTACTCTGGGTTTTAGACTCTAAAAATCATCTCCCAAAGATTGTGCCATATTATACAAGGCATTAAATTTATGTTCCATCTTCATATCTATGTCTTTTTGTGTCTCCAATATTTTAGAAATATTCTTAGGTAATTGATTAATAAACCCTGCATTTCTAATGGACTAAGACAAGGCCACTGAAGCAACCACAGTAGTAGTAAGCATTAACAAGAGCTGAAATTCATGCTATAATTAATCCAGCAAAATGTTTCTGTATATTTAAAGTTTTCTTTATTTCTTCAGTTACTTGCAACCTTTTGTCATCAAACTATGAATCATTTTCATTCATGGGCAACCTTGCAAAAGAAGGTGGTTTGAACATTAGTACATGGGTATGATCATCCATTTGAAAAATACAGTTAGTCAAAATTCAATCAGGATATGATACATTAAGCACAAAACCATTCACGTAAATTTTTATCTCCCCCACCAAAAGGACATAAGGCATTTTTTACATAGGCTAGAAAAGTTCCTTTTAGGAAGCAGGCATGTTTTGAAGAACTGGATCATCCTGTCACTGTTCTCATGGCAGCAAGTTGCCAAACATAAGTCTGAAAACTTTGTATTGGAATACCAGATTTCAGCAGACAGTACTTAGTCCCAAGATTCTGCTGTTGACAAAGAATAATAGTCACTCTAATCATCTTGATTTAGAGACCAGTGAAGAATGTGCTGGGATGTCCCTGTGATGTTGTACTTTAATGGGATAATGCCAGTATATCGTCTCCATAACAAAGTTCTATTAAACTCTTGCAATTCCTTCATACATGGAGGAATTGTTGAGTGAGTGAAATATCATCAACTCAATTACCTTGAGAAGCAATAACTTGGTATAATATGTACATTGTTAGTTATGACCCATTATTAGTTTTGCCAATACTTCAAGACATCCCTTCAAAGCAATATTCTTTGCAACACATGCAGGTATTCCTTTACCATACCCAACATGAGAAAATTCTTGACCAATCAGGAACTCTTTAGTGGCAGGTTGATCTAAAGGATGTATAAAGTTGACTGTGACTACAATTTCTTTTTCTTCCCAAACAGCTGGATGTAAAGTAGGGGGAGTAGGAACATAGGCCCAATTGGTCTCACTCTTGCTTTTCTTGATCATCAACAACATCAGGATCAGCATCTATCTACTCTACAAACCATATCAACAAGCTTCATTTTCATCCTGTGAAAAAACACAAAATGCCCTCTCCCCATTTTGAAACAGGGTCGGGACCCTTTCATAAACCATTATATGGATCTTTCCATCAGACATGAACAAATCATGTGGTAGTGTTTTCATGCCAAAATCTATCCATTGAAGGTTGCTAACAGACATTCATATTTTTAAAATTTTAAATTTTATAATAAAATGGATATATGGTGACTGACAGTATAAGTCCCTCTTTTTATTCTTTATAATTGACATCTTAAGACTCCAATGTGCCCTTTCAAACTTTCTTGCCCCTGAGTAGTACATCATCTCAAATCCCTGAGATGAATTTGTTCCAGAAGTTCACATTGGGATTTTAGCATCATTAGCTTAATGTTAGCCAAACAGGAATTATTATTTATCCAAGGCAAAATGACCCAAATCCCTGTAATAGCTGAGAAGAAATTTCCTTTATATCTAACATTCCAGGGGGACAAGAACAAAGTATTTATTCCTGTAATTATTTCCTGTTGACCTTAAGATTTTTTTCTCAAGTCCCTGGAAGGCTAGAATGCTAGTCAAAGGTAATGAGGGAGTTTGGAAGCTCCTGACTTATAGACCATTCAAAAAGACATCATTCACACTGGCTAGATTGGTCCATATCAGCTTTCAGAATGTTCAATACCCATAGTTACTTGGAGTAAATTGTTGTCAACAACTGATGCTTGGATGAGTTTGTCAGTCAAGCAGAAACCTGTTAAGACATATATAAACTAGGAACAAAAGTTAAAGTTTATGAACTCATTTGAAGCTTTTAGATGGAAGGGGAAGTGTCCCAAGACCAGGAGAGAAAAAATACCATAATCTTTTTAACTTGTGGGAAGTGGATCCATGTTTTATCGTTCTTTCAATTTTCTGAAGTTTCTAAGAATCTCCCTTATATGAAAAACCATAAAACTTTTAGAT
Organism: Chionomys nivalis; assembly: GCF_950005125.1. Taxonomy (NCBI): domain Eukaryota; kingdom Metazoa; phylum Chordata; class Mammalia; order Rodentia; family Cricetidae; genus Chionomys; species Chionomys nivalis. Next base: position 32,055,198 of record NC_080108.1, on the reverse strand, counting down.
ATATTAGCATTATTAATATGCACTGAAATCAATTTTATAGAAAAAGCAGGTAACAGGTATCTGTACAACATGAGTAGACTCACATCCTTGATTCCCAGCAAAAACTACTGATTTGGGTTAAACAGCATGTAGCCTATATTTAGAAGGAAACCAAAAAAAAATTTAAAATCTTGAGCTTGTGACGGAAACAAAAGGCTGTCATTGCTCTATTAGCTTGTCAGAACTCTATTAATATTAAACTGTAAACTTTTGAAATCCTGGGAAAAAATTCCATCTTCTTTATATATGCCATAAGCTATTTTTTTCCTTAAAAATGCTAATTTCCTCTCAGATCCATATATTCCAAACATTCATGTCTTCAAATCCTGTATTGATGTCCTTAGGCTTTTATATGTTTTTGACCCTCAGGATTTATATAGAAAAATAATATAAGTATTTTGTCTTATTTATAACTAGTGTCGGAGCATTTAGACTGAAGTTTTCATTTATAGACCAGAGATGTGATGTTAACAGTTTTTAAGGAACATGTTCTCTATGAAAGTATGAATAACTAAGAGCTTTAGACTTATCATCTCATAGGAGGCCAATCATTAAGAACCCTGTAACCCACAGGGTTGCAACATGATTTTTTCCATTAACTTGAAGTTTAGATCTCAGTCCTCCTTTTATTTTTAAACATGATCGCATTTTTAACATAAATATTCTGAAGTGAAGAATCGCCAACCTTTTTCATGAAGAAAATCAACTAGAATTGACACAATACGGTTAAATCTCATACATATTTTAAAGTTTCTCTTTAAACTCAGCATTATTCACATCTCCTCTGGCCTTCTACAGCTTTCCATGTATTCTCAGGTCTGGCTCTCTCTGTCTTTACTCTTCTATTATAGCCAGACATAGATAATTTCCCTTTTCTTTCCCTATTATTACTACAGTCTTTTGATTTTTTTCCTGTCTTTCTTCTCACTTCCAAGACAACATGCAAATTTCCAACAATGTCTTTTTCTGTAATTTCTTCCTGCAGTATAGAACATTGCAAAGATATATCATTTGAAACAAAAACAGACATGTATATGTGTATCACAGTAAGAATAGCTTAAATTTACATTAACGTAAGAACCTGTAACAATGTGAAATATTTGAGTCTAGCAGCAGTTTCCTTTATCTTAATTAATAATAATTTATACCCAATTTTCTTAAATGATGACAAGTATTTCTAGCCCATTGGAAATAAATGATTGAAACCCATATATTTTTCTTTTCCTGTGAAAACAAAAGCATAATTTCCCCCAAACATAATGAATTTTTGACTTTTACTTTAAAATCAATGCTTCTCAAAGTATACAAGTTGGTATAATTAATTTTTTCAAACAGTTTCAGGACAGAAAAGTATTAAAATAGGAAGTTGCTTGCCAACAGAAGAAACATTGTGTGTTACCACAATGAAGAAGAACTTGACTTAGGAAGAAAAGGAAGGGAAGTAATGCTTGTAGTCACAGAGTGTGTCCTTGGTTGCTAGTGTTCCTGCAAAAATTTTTTTGTTATGTTTTCTGACCATAATCTCAGAGTCTTTGTATAGAAAGAAGGAAGTGCTTGCTTGTCCCACTTCCGCAGAACCAAAATAACCACACAGAAACTGTATTAATTAAATCACTGTTTGCCCCATTAGCTCTAGCTTCTTTTTGGCTAACTCTTACATCTTAATTTAACCCTTTTCTATTAATTTATATATCGCCATGGGACAGTGGCTTACTGGCAAAGTTTCGGCATATCTGACTCTGGATGTGGCTGCATAATGTTTCTCTGACTCTGCCTTCTTCCTTACCAGGATTCAGTCCAGTTTTCCCCACCTATCTAACTTCTGCCCTATCAACAGGCCAAGGCAGTTTCTTTATTCATTAACCAATAAAAGCAATACAGAGACAGAAGAACCACCCACACCTTCTTTTTCTGTGTTTGTGCAGTTTTCCAACTGTAGCAGTCCTTTCCCTGCCATCCCATTTGTATGAGCATGGTCTCCATGTAGTATTCTCTCTGCCAAACTGAGTGTGCACAGCGTTCGTCATCTGCAGGAGCTGTTGGCTGGCTGTGGGCCAGAAAACAGTGGAGGGAGGTGGCCCTTGCCATGGTTCTCTTTTGAGAAGTTTTTCTTTTGGGTTCCAAAATCCTGGAATTGATCCTATAAAATGTTCAGAGGAATAGAAGCAGAGGCTGTTTACCTCATCTTCTCTAGGATAACAACGAATGTTAATAACCAAAAATAGACAATATTGACAGACAATCCAGTATCAATAACACTTAAGCTTTTCAGAGACATGAACACATAAAACAAAACAGCAACATAGTAGCAGTGAAAACACAGACCAAGACAAAGAATGAGGGGCTCGCAGGTGTCCAGAGAGATGTCCCCAGCTGGTACCTTGGGCAACTGAGGAGAGGGAACCTGAAATGACCCTATTGTGGCGGCGCAAATGAATGCAGACAGATTATATAGATATATACAGCTTTAATAAGGAAATAAACTTACAGGACCACAGGTTCCCGCGGAGCACTGGAAAAGCGGAGCAAAAGAAAAAGGGCTGCTGGGCTCACGCCTGGCAGATTTATCCGTAAACATTAGCCCGAGGCGAACACGCCCCCAATGGGTGGGGCTATGTCCCTACATTTCCCCCTTTTGTCTAAATAAGATAGAACCAAACCAAATACAACTATATACAATAATAACAAATAATAAATATAACAAACAATATTGAGAACAAAACTTTTGCTAAACATTTTATCTTAAGGAGTCTAAATAACATAGAGAGTAACTACAATTATATAATCTTCAACTCCGTCAAAGATCTGAGAAGGGAATAAATATTACTTAACAATCGAGAGATATCCAAAATGTGCAACAATTGACAGAGACAACTGACTACCTGGGCAATCACCCAAAGTCTCGTTTGTAATGTTGAATCAACCAACTTTGGCTAAGGCCTAACATAACTGGCATACCATTATTAAAGGCAAGGAACTTTCTTAGGACTATCCTACCCTGTCTTGGCAAGATAAGACAATCCTGTTTCATCCATTTAGGGATATTCTGTATCTTTGTCAGAAGTTGAGGTATGGGCTTTTCTTAACCCAAAGGCCAGTTCTGCCAAGAAGACAAGCTCCCAGTGGAGTGTCTTTGGTGCTCAACGTTCTCTCTGGAGTAGAGTGGTGTTGCCAGGAGTAATTGTGTCTCTTTGGCATAGAAATTTTAGGTTAGATTAAAGGCCATTTTCTACAGCTCTTCGAAGAGGCTGAAGATCATACTATCTATACTAAATATAATCTCTATGTAACTAAAAGACCTGATAAACTTAAAAATAAATATGACAAACATATAATTCTCAATACCTATCTAACTTTGAAGACTAAAAGAATAAACAACTGTGCAATATATGAAGACAATGATCTTCAACTGTAAACAATGTCATAGTATCAGAGGTAGAAATGTACAATGTAATATGGTAGATGTATCAATACAATATGGACAAAGTTATAAGCATACTCATACAAAAATAGAGGTAGGAACACTCATATTCAATATTCAACATATCAATATACAAGAAACAGTACCAGTACAATTTTCTATAGACAGTAATTCACAAATACCAATCATCCCAAAAAACCAGTTACCCCCTTCTTCTTCCTCAAATAGCCCGACGTTGGGATGCCAAATGTGGCGGCGCAAATGAATGCAGACAGATTATATAGATATATATAGCTTTAATAAGGAAATAAACTTACAGGACCACAGGTTCCCGCGGAGCACTGGAAAAGCGGAGCAAAAGAAAAAGGGCTGCTGGGCTCACGCCCGGCAGATTTATCCGTAAACATTAGCCCGAGGCGAACACGCCCCCAATGGGTGGGGCTATGTCCCTACACCCTATCCTATACTGATGAATATCTTACATATCACCTTAGAACCTTCATCTGGCGATGGATCGAGATAGAGACAGAGACCCAATTTGGAGCAACGGTGTGAGCTCTTAAGGCCCAAATGAGGAGCAGAAGAAGGGAGAACATGAGCAAGGAGGTCAGGACCACGAGGGGGGCACCCACCCACTGTGACAGTGGGTCTGATCTATTGGGAGCCCACCAAGGCCAGCTGGACTGGGACTGAATAAGCATGGGTTGAAACTGGACTCTCTGAACATGGCAGACAATGAAGGCTGATGAGAAGCCAAGGACAATGGCACTAGGTTTTGATCCTAATACATGAACTGGCTTTATGGGAGCTTAGCCTGTTTGGATGCTCACCTTCCTGGAGCTAGAGAGAAGTGGGAGGACCTTGGTCTTCCCGCAGGGCCGGGAATTTGGACTGCTCTTCAGTATGGAGAGGGAGGGGGAATGGAGTGGGGGGAGGAGAAGAGAAGAGAGGATAGGGGGAGGGGAGTGGGGGGAGGGGGCAATATGTGGGAGGAGGGGGAGGGAAATGGGGAACGGGGAGCAGGTGGAAATTTTAATTTAAAAAGAATAAAAATAAATAAATAAATAAAAAAGACTGGATATTCACTGGTAAATACTTTGTGAAGCCAATAAGGAAGCCTAAAAGTGTCTTAAGCAGCTCTTGTGAAATATTCAAGACTGTTCTCTTTATTTTATTTTTTTTAATTTTTCCATTCAAAAATTTACACTTTCTCCCCTTTTCCCATTCCTCTCCCCCTCCCCTCCTCTCCCTCCTCCCTTCCCTTCCCTTCTTAAGAGAGGGCAGGGAACCCTGCCCTGTGGGAAGTCCAAGGCCCTCCCCACTAAATCCAGGCCTAGGAAGCTTTGCATCCAAATAGTCTAGGGTCCAAAAAAGCCAGTACATGCAGTAGAAACAAGTCCCAGTGCCTTTATCAATGGCTTCCCAGTCAACCCCCGTTGTCAGCCACATTCGGCGAGTTCTGTTTGATTGCATGCTCATTCAGTCCTGGTCCAGCTGCATTTGGTGAGCTCCCATTAGAGCAGGCACACTCTCAGTGGGTGAACCAACCCCTCATGGTCCTGACTTCCTTGCTCATCTTCTCCCTCATTCTCCTCTTCAACTGGACCTTGGGAGCTCAGTCCATTGCTCTGATGAGGGTCTCTGTCTCTATCTCCACCCATTGCTGGACGAAGATTCTATGGTCATATTCGAGATAATCGTCGGTGTGATAGTGGGGCTAGGCCAGTTCAGGTACCCTCTGCTCTGCTGCTCAAGGACCTAGCTGGAAGGGAGGATATAGGAGCAGGGAAGAAGATATCTACATTTTTGGTTTGATTTTAGATATTGGTCCATTTGATTAATCAATTTGTGAAACTGAATTTCTATGTATCTTTCTGTCCTTTGGGGATCAGTACACACACACACACAAACACACACACAGTTTTTTTTATTAAAAATTTCTGCCTCCTCCCCTCCTCCCTTTTCCCTCCCTCTCCCCCAACTCTCCATGCCCCTCCCCCTTCCTCTCCAGTCCAAAGAGCAGTCAGGGTTCCCTGCCCTGTGGGCAGTCCAAGGTCCTCCCCCTCCCCTCCATCCAGGTCTAGTTTTTTTTTTTTTAAATTTATGACAAGTTGTCACTATGCAGTCTCTGATTTCTTAAAATTTAATATGTAGGCCATCCTGGCCTTAAACTTGTAGAGATCTATGTGCTGCTGCTTCCTCCAGCATACTGGGATTGTCTGCTTTCCACAACATTTTTCTTTCAATGGAATAATTTTTGAAACATTAGTTTCTTTAAAGTTCTTTAAAGGTCTTACAGAATTCAGCAGTGACTATTCCAGGCCCAAGCTTTTCTTTATTGGAGATGATTTTTATTGTTGTAAAGTCCTTATAAATGTGTTAGGTTGATTATATCCAACAAATTTAATTTTAGTGGGTCATACAGGTTATGAAATGAAAACATTTTTTCTAAACTTCCAAGTTGATTGGAAAATATGTCATCAGGGTATCTCTTAATAATTCTCTGTGGTTTACTAGTATCACTTGTAATCATTTCCTTTTCATGAATAATTGTAGTAGTTTGTTTCTTGTTGTTATTTTTTTTTTATTTTGGGTAGACCAACCAAAGGTTTTATATTATTGTTTTTCTTTTCAAAGAATCAACATTGAAAAAAAAAGAATCAACATTGTATCATTGAAAATTTCTAGTTTATTCTTGATTTCATTAATTTATTGCCTGGTTGTTGCTGTTCCTTTTGTTCTACGACTTTTATGTTTGTCTAGTTTTTATTTTTCAAAGAATTTTCGGTATACTGTTGGCTTATTTGTTTGTGGTTTCTCTCTTGTTTTAAATTATAAACTGTTGAAGATATAACAATTTGTCTTAGAACTTCCTTTGCTAAATCCCAAAGGTTCTGGTAAATTTTATTTCATTTTCATTTGATTCTAACTGTTCAAATATTGCTGGGTACTAACATCTTCTTCAAGAAAGTAAAAAGGCATGACATCAATGTCCACAGAGGCTGGGAATGAGGTAGAAGGTTTATAGTAGTCTCATTTATTTAATAGCAAGGAAAACCTTATATACCCTCCCAGTACCCAGACATTCTGATCCCTTGGCAGTTGACAATTCACGCTCATCTCTCATTGGCTAGACATGATCAGAACTTCTGACAATGCCTATTGCTAGGCACTCACTTGGTAGATATTTAGTGGCTAGGCACAGACAGGACACTTGACAGCTCCAGGAAGACTCCAGGTTGGCTCCTTTTGGCCTGGTAGGCCTTGACTTCCTATATATCCATCCTTTCTTATTTATTGCATAGAGCGTTCCACATGAGCCAGAGTTCTTTGCTCAGACATTGTTGATCCTACCTCAGGAGGGCTCAGCAACTGGACTGTGCCTGTCTTAGGTTCGCTTGCCAAACAAGCTCATACCCATCTTTGACTACCAGCCCTTGAAGACCATTTTTCTGGAGAGCTGTCAAGGTGGAGGGTACTAGGTAATAATAGTCTTTTAAGTTACAAATAACCAGGCATGAATAACCTCCTGTGGAGGACTGCAAGAAGGATAGTTAAGAGCCATTAACACCTGAAGAGTTGCCTTAGGAGCTGTCTTCTGGTGTTGGATCTGTTTTATGAGACATTTAAAGAATAAGGGTTAACAAAACCACCTGACCAATGAATGCATATGCAAGCATCCAGGAGGGATCAAATAGCCTTTTTATATTATGCCAAACATTTTTTTTAAAGAGTAGTCAAAGGCCATAACATCTGCCCTTAATAAATCAGTTTGTTGGGGGGACAATTAGAGCAAGAGCAGGGAGTATATACATTATACATTCTGACTTATTCTCTCATTGGTGGTTAATTTTTATCATTGTTTTTGTCTGTTTTGTTGCTGTGCCATTAATTTCAGTAGACGTGCTTTTCCCTTCCTTTCTTCTAGTTCTGATTTGATTTGTTTTTGTTTATCCCAGGGCCATTAAATATGCCACTAAAGTATTAATTTGCAGTATTACTGAGCTTAAAAAATTCAGTATTGAGTGCGTTTTGAGAATTTTGTATAACGTATATTAATCATAGTCATACATCTACCCCAGATTTCCTAAGTTTCAAATTCCTCTCCCATCAACCTAACTTTGTATTTTTTTTAAACCCATCAAGACCTGTTCATGCTACTCAAATGTTCTCAGATATGTGCCTTCCAACCTGGTTTGTCAACTTATCAGGAGCTACACCTTCACTGAAAGTGATTCTCCTTTTCCCAGCATCTAACAATTGCCAGCTGCTCCATGAATAGAGGTGTGATTTTGTGCTTAGTTTCCCTCTTTGTTCTAGGATTTGGTCTGGATTGGGCTTGCACAGGTCTTAAACATGCTTTCACAAACACCATCAGTTCAGAAGGTACTATTTCTATGAAACTACCACACACCACTAGTTAAAGTCTTTTCACCCTCCTCATCCACAATTTTTCTGGAGCCTTGCAGTGGCAGGTTGTGGGGAGACTTTGATGAGGTCATCCTATTTAGGAATTAATGTTCTAAGGCTCTCACTCTATAAATGCTGTACCACTGTGGGCCTCTGTGTTAGTTACCATATTCTACAAGGAGAAGCTTCTCGATGAGGTCTGATTTAGGGGCTGATTTATGGGTATAATAGTGTATTGGTTAGTTTTATGTCAACTTGACATACATCTAAGTCATTTAAGATGAGAGAATCTGTATTGGAAAAATGCTGCCATAAGCTAGGCTTTACAGAAGTAATGAATGACTTCAAATAAATAGTACCTTCCACATATAACAGGACTGATGCACATATGAACTCACAGACAATGTGGCAGCATATATAAGACCTGCACAGGTTCAAACATAATGGTGTATGAACTCTGAAAGAGAAAAATGGACATGGGTTCCCACCCCTAATCAAGAATTTTTCTGCAATTGACACCTATTGGCAAAGGAAAAATGAGCTTTCTTCAAAAAATCTCTCACTTGGTATATTAACCACAGTTAAGGGTGGGTCTATGTCAAGAAGCAGTTGAACAACAAAAAAAATGAATTCAGTGTTATTTTTGTACACTTTTTGTCTCATATTGCTTTGCTTAGGAAATTTTAGTGTAACTGGTCTTTTGTTTGTATATTATGGTTTCAACTTTGTGAGTTTTTTCTCTTGTTTTTTGTATGACTGTTTATATATTTTTTAAATAGAGAGGGAAAGAGTGTGGATTTATATGGGTGGGAAGATAGAATCTGAGTAATTAGGGAGAGGACAAGCATGTTCAGAATATATTATATAAAAATATTTTCAACAACAGAAAAGATCAGACTGTAGGCAGGCAGACTAGTAGGGCATTTTCTTAATTACTGATTGATGGGAGAGGCTGCAAACAATTGTGGATTGATAGGTAGGGACACCCCTGAGCTGATGTCTATAAGAAGCAGGATGAACAAGTCATGTAAGTATCCCTCATCCAAGGTTTCTACTTCAGTTTCTTCCTGTCTTCAGATTCCTGCTCTGACTTCATTTAGTAATAGACAGCTACCTTGAAGTGTAAGTGAAATAACTCATTTCCTTCAAAACTTGCTTTGATTGTGATGTGTCATAGAAGCAATAGTAACTCAACTAACACAAAAGTTAGTATCAGGAGTAGGTATTACTATGACAAACCTTACTGTTTTAATTTTGGAAGGATTGTAGAAGGACTTGGAACTTTGGGCTAGAAAAACCATTGAGTGTTTAAAGATTGGTGGGCTATTTCATAGGAGCTTAGAAAATAAAAGAGTTTAGAGAAATAAAGATAATAAATGACTATTTGAAGATTCAGAGAGAAGAAAAGACTATCAGAGATATTTATGTAATATCTTGAAGCAAGCATCTGTGGTGCTGGGTAGCTAAGTCTGAAGAATCAGCCACAATTAACTCAATGCCAGCACTGATGAAGTGAATACTTTGCTTTACAACTGATTCTGGTAGCTGGAACTGAGAAATTAGTAGTTCTTATTAAGAAATAGGAACTACTGATCTGAAGTCTTCTGGGAAATGTTTCCTCCGGGTTAATACACAAAAGCTGTGTTTCAGAGGTGGCCAAAGTTGTACCTCTTGCTGGCAGCTGAACTTGGTCATTTGTAGATTTATTCCAGGTGGTACTGATTTTGAAATGATGAAGAGATTTTATAGAGCAGTTTAGACTTGGCAATTTGTGTGATCTGAAGAGGTCATAGTAAAAGTGAAGCCCTAGGGATAGTTGAAGCCCCAGGACTGAAGGAATTATGAAGAGATGACAAGGCCTGGCACTATAAAACCAGTTCAGGAGAGGCTATTGGTAAACACAAAGACTAGTCATAGTATGAGGTCCTACATTTTGGAGTCATCAGTACCATGGGAAGACTGCCAAAGAAAGCAGTAGGTGTAGAGTGAAACAAGCCTAAACCTAGGATATAAATTTACTGCGTATTCTGGTTATAGTTTCCCTTATTTCATCTCCTCTCAGTTCCTCACTCTCTCCCAACTGATTCAAACCATGCCTTCTTTCTCTCCTTCTTGAAAAAAACAAACAGGCGTATACAAAAAATAAAACAAAAGAAAAGAAAAATATTGAGAAACACATATACAAGCCCACATATGCATATGTACCCATTGAGATGCCACTGGAGAAAACTAATTTTCCTTTGCATTTGATTGTTAATTGGCCATAATTCATAACGGTAGCCTGTGTTCCCACCCCCTCTTAGTGTTGGGTCCCCTTGATGGACATATGGATGCTGCCATAGTCACTTGTGAGTTCATATTTGTGTCAATCCTGTTGTGCCAGTGCAGAAGGCACTGTTCTTTTGAGTCATTCATCTCCTCTGGCTCTTACAATCTTTCTGCCTCCTCTACACAAAGTTGCTTGAGATTAAAGTGGAAGGCTTTGATGAAAACCTCTCATTTAAGACAGAATATTTCAAGGTCTCTTACTCTGTGTCTATTGTCCAGTTGTGTGCCTCTGTATTAGTTTCTATCTACTATAGGAGGAAGGTTCTCTGAAGATGAATGAGGGAAATACTGGATTATTGGTGTAGCCTATATTTATACTATAAAACAATAGTATTTGTTTTTTTTCTCTTGGCTCATGGCTTGTGTAGTCTCAGGATCTTGTCTACCTGAACAGTGTGAGGCTTGGGTTCCATCTCATGGAGTAGCTCTTAAATCCAGCCAGACAATTGTTTGTTGCTCTCACAACTTTTGTCTCACTATCATACCAGTGTGCCATGTAGGTGAGTCAGCATCTGATATGAAAGGTTTTGTATCTAGGATAGTGTTTCCCTTTCTCATCTTGTAGTGTGAATAATATTTTCCAATATGGCGAACAAAGTCTCAGGTTAGACACCAGTTCAACTTCTCTGTTCAATGAGATATGTAGGTGTTTTCAGAAATAGGGCCTTATCATCAGTTTGTGGATACTAATCGATAGACTTTACAATTGTCTCAGTGGTTTGAGGTTTCCATGGGGTCAGGGTCAGTATCTCAATTAGATAAACTTTCCTGGCACTGGAGGTTTCACTTGGTGACAGATTTAGTCAGTACTTTGTCTTTCCTATTATTTGGTGACTTTATTTATATTTCATATATATATATGTGTGTGTGTGTGTGTGTGTGTTTTGTATGCTTCTATTAAAGTAGGTTTCCATATAATCCACGAAATGTTCCTTAGAGTAAATCATCCCTCCCTGCTTTTCATCATTAACTTTCTTCTTCATTTTCATTTATTCATCACATTTCAGTCTCCCCTTTGTTTCCCTTCCACTGTTTTCTCCTTCTTTGGGAAATCCTCTCCTCACCACAGTCCATTGTTCTCTACCTAATCTCTGTAGTTAAATGGATTATAAGTGTTATATAATCCATATGTAAAAGGATTATAGTTTATCAAAACTTAATAGTTCACATCCACATGTAAGTGAATACATATTTGTGTTTCTAGGTTTGTGTTACCTCACTAAGTTTGATTTTTCTAGTTCTCTATATATTTAATTGTAAATTTTATGTTTTAATTTTTTAACAGCTAAAAATATTCCATTGTCTGAATGTATCACCTCCTTATTATTCATTAATCTGTTGATGGGCATCTGGGCAATTTCCCATTTCTGTTTACTATGAAAGGAACAGCCACAAACATGAATGAACAAGTATTTTTGTAGTAGGATATTTAGTCATTTGGTTTAAGTCAAGTGGTATAGAGGGAACTTGAGATAGATTTATCTCATGCTTCCTGAAGAACAACCACATTGATTTCTATAGTGGCTGTAGAATTTTGCACTACTCCACATACTTACCCTCATGAACTGTCATTTTTTTTTATTGATCGTGGCCCTTCTCACTCATGTAAGATGAAAAGCAAAGTCATTTTGATATGCATTTCCCTGATGACTAAGTTGTTCGACTTTACTTTGAGTGTTTCTCAGCTATTTGTATTTTATCTTTGAGAATTCTTTGTTCAAAACTATACACCATTTTTAAAATTGGGTTATTTGTTTTCTAGTCTCTTTAGTTCTATATATATATAGTTTCTAGATTTTTGAGAGACTCATTTCGGAATAACCAAGAAAAGCTAATGACAAGAAAACCAAACATCTTCCCAAGCTTTTCTCTTCCTAAACCAAAAGAATCTCACTGCTATGTAGAAAGCAGTTACATATCTAGTGTTCAGCTCTATTCTGAGGTTTTCAGGTTAGAGTGTCAAAGCTAAACCCTTTCAAATTCCTTATCTCATTTATATCTAGCATGCTGGCTTTAATATTCAATTTATTATCATCAGGTTTCTATATTCCCAGTGCTGAAAGTAGGGATCATCACTGTACACTGTGAAGGTCCCAGAAGCACTAGCATTAATAATAGGTTTTGGGGGAATCAGAGATCCTTAGAAATGAATTTTAAAATTATATCAATGGTCTTTTAACTCATTTGTAATTAGAATATGAGAGTTAGAAGTGCTTTTTGTTCATTTCCTAAGCATTGTTTAAAGGATTACTTTTTCTTACAGAGACAATGTTCATGCATGTATCTTGTTGCACTGGTCAAAGAGCAAAGGCTCAATACCAGATGAGGTGTCCATCCACAGATTGAGTAACAAACAAAATGTGATATATATAATCAGTTGACATTGATGAAAACATAAGCCTAAAATTATGTAATTTATGGCGACACCAAAGCAAATAATCTAGACTCAAAGGCTACAAATTTCATGTGTTATTGCTCATGTGCACATCTGAGTGTCCTCCTGATACAAATACATACTAATGTATGGGTGAGGGTAGTTTAAGATCCTGAATGTAGAACTGGGACCATGAAGGAGGAAATATAAAGAGCCAGGAGGATGAGTAAACATATATTTCAGAAAGAGAACAGATTACTATCTATTTGAAGCCTGAAATGAAAAAAACATAAGAGGGCATAGGTGATGAAGGAGAGGAACAGGAAAAGGAGAAACTATGTAAATTTAGCACTCATGATTATCTTATCATGTAACTTCCAACTTTGCATGCTAGTTAAAAGTTCTGTTTAGAAAGAATACAGTATTTCCAATCAACAGCATTTTTAGTTTTTTCATAAGATTCTATTTTATATTTTTCTTTATTTTTTATTATTACTTAAAAAAACAATCCAAATTCCCACTCCCTCCCCTCCTCCCAGTCCCCTCCCTCTCCCTCCACAGACCCTCCCCCTCCAACCCTAAGGGAGGGCCATACACCCAGCCCTGTGGAAAGTTCAAGGCCCTCCCTACTACATCTAGGTTGAGCAAGGTTTACATCCAAAGAGAATAGGATCCCATGAAGCTTGTATATGTAGTAGAGACACATCCCAGTGTCACTATCAGTGGCCCCTCAGTCTGCCACGGCTGTCAACCCCCCTTCAGAGGGGCTTGGTTCTTTCTATGCTCATTTACTCCCAGTCCAGTTGGAATTGTTGAGCTCCCATTAGCTCAAGCAAACTGTCTCAGTGAATGACCCTCATGGTCTTGAATTCCTTGTTCATACTCTCATTTATTCCACTCTTCAACTGGATCCTGGGATCTCAGTCCAGTGCTAAAATGTGTATCATTGCCTCTGTTCCCATCTATTGCTGAATGAAAGTTCTATGGTGATATTTAAGATAATCATCAGTCTGACTACAGGGTAAGGCCAGTTCAGACACCCTCTCCTCTATTGGTTAGGGTCTTAGTACGGGTCATCCCTATGGGTTCTTGGGCATTTTTCTAGAGCCAAGTTTCTTGCTAACTCTATAATTTCTCCCTCAATCAAGATATCTCTTTCCTTGCTCTCATATCTGTCCTTCCTTCATCTCAACTATCCCATTCCCTCAAGTTCTCCTCAACCTCCCTTCTCCCCTTCCTTCTAACCCCTGCCCCCCTGCTCCCAAATTTTTTCTGATTCTAATTTCCAGGTGGGTCTATATGTTTTTCTTTGGGTTCACATTATTACTTAGTTTCCCTAGGTTCCTGACGTCTAAGCTGGTTGACCTTTGTTTATAACTAGTAGCCACTTATGAGTGAATGCATATCATATTGATTTTTTTGGGAGGGTCTGGGTTACCTTACTCAGGATAATGTTTTCTAATCCCATCCATATGCATGCAAAATTCAAGATGTTATTATTTTTTACTTCTGAGTGGTACTCTAATGTGTAGATGTGTCATACTCCCTTTATCCATTCTTCAGTTGAGGAGCATTTAGGTTGTTTCCAGGTTTTGGTTACTACAAATAATGCTGCTTTAAACATAGTTGGACAAATACTCTTGTAGTATGATTGAGCATCTTTTGGTTATATTCCCAAGAGTGGAACTGCTGGATCCTGGGGTAGGTTGATTCCCAGTTTTCTGAGAAACCACCACACTGATTTCCAAAGTAGTTGTACAAGTTTGCGTTCCCACCAGCAATGGATGAGTGTTCCCCTTATTCCACATCCTCTCCAACATAAGCTATCATTAGTATGTTTGATCTTAGCCATTCTGAAAGGTGTAAGATGGTATCTCAAAGTTGTTTTGATTTGCATTTCCTTGATAGCTAAAGACAAAGAACATGTCCTTAAGTATCTTTTGGCCATTTGAAATTCTTCTGATGAGAATTCTCTGTTTCGTTCAGTACACCACTTTTTAATTGGGTTATTTAGAATTTTAATGTCTAATTTCTTGAGTTCTTTATATATTTTGGAGATCAGTCCTTTGTCTGATGTGGGGATGGTGAAGATTTTTCCCAATAAGTAGGCTGCCTTTTTGTCTTATTGACTGTGTCCTTTGGTTTACAGAAGCTTCTCAGTTTCTGGAGGTCCCATTTATTTATTGATGCTATTATTGCCTGTGCTTCTGGGGTTATATTTAGGAAGTGGTCTCCTGTGCCCATGCATTGAAGGTTACTTTCCAATTTCTTCTCTATCAGGTTCAGTGTGGTCAGATTTTTGTCGAGATATTTAATCCATTTGGACTTGAGTTTTGTGCATGGCAACAGATATGGATCTATTTGCATTCTTCTCTATGTTGACATCCAGTTATGCCAGCACCATTTATTGAAGATGCTTTCGTTTCTTCATTGTATCTTTTTTGCTTCTTTGTCAAAAATCAGGTGTTCATAGGTGTGTGAATTAATATCCAGGCCTTCAATTAGATTCCATTGGTCAACGTCTCTGTTTTTATGCCAATACCAAGCTATTTTAATTACTGTAGCTCTATAATAGAGCTTAGAGTCTGAAACGGTAATGTCTTCAGCAGTTCCTTTATTGTACAGGATTGTTTTGGCTATTCTGGGTTTTTGTTTTTCCATATGAAGTTAAATATCTTTCTTTCAAGGTCTGTGAAGAATTTTGTTGGGATTTTGATGGGAATTGCATTGAATCGATAGATTGCCTTTGGTAAGATTGCCATTTTTACTATGTTGATCCTTCCTATCCAAGAGCATGGGAGATCTTTCCATTTTCTGGTATTTTCTTCAATTTCTTTCTTCAAAGACATAAAGTTCTTGTCAAATAGGCCTTTCACGTCCTTTGTTAGTGTTACCCCAAGATATTTTATGTGATTGTGGCTATTGTGAAAGGTGATGTTTCTCTGATTTCTCTCTCAGCTTCTTTATCCTTTGTGTATATGAGGGCTACTGATTTTTTTTGAGTTGATCTTGTATCCTGGCACTTCACTGGAGGCATTTATCAGCTGTAGGAGTTCTCTGGTAGAGGTTTTGGGGTCACTTATATACACTATCATCTCATCTGCAAATAATGAAAGTTTAACTTCTTCCTTTTCAATTTAAATCCCTATGATCTCCTTATGTTGTCTTATTTCTATCACTAGAACTTCAAGAACTATGTTGAAGAGATATGGAGAGAGCAGACAGCCTTGTCTTGTTCCTGATTTTAGTGGAATCACTTTGAGTTTTTCTTAATTTAATTTGATGCTAGCTGTCGGCTTGCTGCATTTTGCTTTTCTTATATCTAGATATGATCCTTGTATCCCTAATCTCTCCAAGAACTTTAAAATGAAAGAATGTTGGATTTTGTCGAATGTTTATTCAGTATCTAGTGAAATGATCATGTTTTTTTCTTTCAGTTTATTTATGTGGTGAATAACATTGATTGATTTTTGTATATTGAACCAGCCCTGCATCTCTGTGATGAAGCCTACTTAGTCGTGATGGATGATTTTTTAATGTGTTCTTGGATTAGGCTTGCCAGTATTTTATTGAGAATTTTTGCATCCATGTTCATGAGTGAGATTGGTCTGTAATTCTCTTTCTTGGTTGAGTCTTAGTGTAGTTTTGGTATCAGGGTAACTGTAGTTTCATAAAAATGTTTGGCAGTGAGCCTTCTGTTTCTATTATGTGGAACACTTTGAGGAGTATAGGTATTAGCTCTTCTGGAAAGTTCTGTTAGAATTCAGCACTAAAACCATCTGGCCTTGGGCTTTTTTTGGTTGGGAGGTTTTTGATGGCAACTTCTATCTCCTCGTGGCTTATAGGTCTATTTAAATTGTTCACCTAGTCTTGATTTAATTTTGGTATGTGGTATCTATCTGAAAATTTTTTATTTCTTTTACATTTTCAGTTTTGTAGAATACATATTTTTGTATTAGGACCTAATGATTCTCTTAATTTCCTCAGTGTCCATTGTTATGGCCCCCTTTTCATTTCTGATTTTGTTAATTTGAATGTTCTCTCTCTGCCTTTTGATTAGTTTGGATAAAGGTTTGTCAATCTTGGTGATTTTCTCAAAGAACCAGCTCTTTGTTTCATTGATTCTTTGTATGATTTTCTGTGTTTCTATTTTGTTGATTTTTTTTGTCTTCTGCTTTTGGGTGAGTCTGCTTCTTTTTTTTCTAGAACTTTTAGGCATGTTGTTAGGTCATTGATGTGAGCTTTCTCCATTTTCCTTATGTGGGCACTTAGTGCTATGAACTTTCCTCTTAGCACTGCTTTCATAGTGTCCCATAGGTTTGGGTATGCTGTGCCTTCATTTTCATTGAATTCAAGGAAGACTTTAATTTCTTTCTTTATTTCTTCCTTGACCCAGGAGTGGTTCAGTAGTTGACTGTTCAGTTTCTATGAGTTTGTAGGCTTTCTGGGAGTAGTATTGCTGTTGAATTCTAACTTTACTCCATGGTTATCTGACAAGATACAGTGGAATATTCCAATTTTTTTTGTATCTGTGGGTATTTGCTTTGTTACCGAGAATGTGATCAGTTTTAGAAAAGGTTCCATGAGGTGCTGAGAAGAAGGTATATTCTTTATTGTTTGGGTGGAATGTTAAGTCCATTCGATTCATTAAATCTGTTAGTTCTTTTATTTCTCTGTTACGTTTCTGTCTGTTTGACCTGTCCAGTGTCAAGAGAGGAGTGTTGAAATCTCCTACTGTTAGTGTGTGGGGTTTGATGTGCTCTTCAGCCAAGTTTCAATAATGTTTCTTTTACATATGTGGGTGCTCTTGAATTAGGGGCATAGATATTCATAATTGAAGCTTCATCTTGATGAATTGTTTCTGTTGTGAGTGTAAAATGTCCTTTTCCATCTCTTCTGAATGATTTTAGATTTAAATCAATTTTGTTAGATACTAGAATAGCCACATCTGTTTGTTTTTTTAGGTCCAAATTTTCCCAACCCTTTACTCTGATGTTGTGTCTGTCTTTGAGGTTGAGGTGTGTTCCTTGTAAAAGCAGAATGCTGGATCCTGTTTACATATCCATTCTCTTAGCCTATGTCATTTTATAGGTAAATTGAGACCATTGATATTAAGCGATATTAATGACCAGTAGTTGTTAGCTCTGGTTATCTTTCAATAGTAGTGTTTGTGTATTTCCCTTCTTTGGGTTAAGCTGGTACGGGGGGTTATCAGATGTCTGTGTTATTGTGGATGTAGTTAGCTTGCTTGGGTTGTGGTTTTCCTTCTAATACTTTCTGTAAGTCTGGGTTTGTATATACATATTGGTTAAATCTGTTTTTGTCATTGAATACCTTGTTTTCTCCATCAATGGTGAATGAAAGCTTTGGTGGGTACAGTAGTCTGGGTTTGTATATGTGGTGTCTTAGTGTCTGCAGCATATCTATCCAGGACCTTCTGGTTGTCATGTTTTCCATTGATAAGTCAGGTATAATTCTGATACTTTTTCTTTTATATGTTACTTGACCTTTCTTTTTCGCAGCTCTTAATATTCTTTTTTTGTTCTGTATGTTTTGTGTTTTGATTATTATATGGTGAGGGGATTTTTTTTGATCCTGTGTATTTGATGTTCTGTAAGCTTTTTGTACCTTCATAGGTATATCCTTTTTTAAGTTGGGAAAGTTTACTTCTATTATTTTGTTGAATATATTTTCTGTGCCTGTGAGCTGGAATTCTTCTCCTTCTTCTACCCCTGTTATTCTCAGGTTTGCTCTTTTCATGGTGTCCCAGATTTCCTGAATGATTTTTGTTAAGAATTTGTTGGATTTAGTGTTTTCTTTGACTATTTGTCTATTTCCTCAACAGAATCTTCAGTGCCTGAGATTCTTGTATTCTATTGGTTATGCTTCTCTCTGTTGTCCCTGTTCATTTACCCAGATTTTCCATTTCCAGAGTTCCCTCAGTTTGTGTTATCTTTATTACCTCTATTTTAATCTTCAAATCTTGAACTGTTTCCTTTCCCTGATTGATTGCTTTTACTTGGTTGTCTTGGGTTTCTTTGAGGGATTTATTAGTTTCTTCCATCTTTTTGTCTTTTCCTCCATTACTTTAATGGAGCTTTTCACTTTCTCTTTTTTTTACTTGATGAATAATTTTTTTATACTTTTGTTTTTCCATTCAAAAATTTCTACTTCCCCCTTCTCCCATTACTCTCTTGCTCCCTTACTCACCCTCCTCCCTCCCTCTCCAGTCTTAAGAGAGGGCACGGTACACTGCCCTGTGGGAAGTCCAAAGCCCTCCCCTCTCCATCCAGGCTTAGGAAGGTGTGCATCCAAACAGACTAGGGTCCCAAAAAGCTAGTACATGCAGTAGAAACAAGTCCCAGTGCCATTATCAATGGCTTCTCAGTCAGCCCCCATTGTCTGCCACATTCAGAGAGTCCGTTTGATCACATGTTCGTTCAGTCCCAGTCCAGCCAGATTTGGTGAGCTCCCATTAGATCAGACACACTGTCTCAGTGGGTGGACCAAACCCTGGCCGTCCTGACTTCCTTGTCATTTTCTTCCTTTTTCTGCTCTTCAACTGGGCCTTAGGAGCTCAGTCCAGTGCTCTGATGTGGGTCTCTGTCTCTATCTCCATCCATCACTGGAAGAAGGTTCTGTGGTGATATTCGAGATATTCATCAGTTTCACTTCCTCTTTAAAGGTCTCCACCATTTACATTAAGTAACATTTAAAGTTGTTTTCTTCTATGTCTTCTATGTTAGGATGATCAAGCCTTCCTGTTGTGTGTTCACTGGATACTGATGATACCATGTTGCTTTTTAGGATGTTGGAGGAGTTCTTGCACTGGCACCTTCCCATCTCTTCCTTCAACTCTTATGTCTTCAAGAATTGGTCTACGGAGCTCAGAGGTAACAAAGCATTTGGGGTGGGTTAGATGGTTGTGTAGCAGACCAGCTCCCTGCTGACTGCTAGGAATGCCAAAGACACCTGGGGAGGGAGGCCCTGGCATTTCTCCCATGTGGATGTTTTAGGGAGTGGTAGGGGTCGAGGGTCCCAGGGCCACTGTTGTCTCACTTCTTATGTCCACCAAGAATTGGTCTCCACGAACCTCACAGGGAATGACATATTGGTGGCACATTTTTAGTTTTATATAAAGTATATTTTGTAACAACTCAGTCATCTCAGATGAATATTTCAAAACTTTTGTTATTTCTAATTACTCATTTATCTCTAATTTAACTTGGGCAACCCATGACACATTTATTCATCCTGAATTTATCAGCTTTGTACAGATTGCAAACAGAGTTCTCTGAACAAATATCTTCTTATACCACAGAAAACAGGTTTACATAGACTTTGCCTGACTATGGAATTGTTATCTGCTCACAGAGATATTGTCCGGATGGGTGAAGAGTATATTTGTGCAAGGATGTTAAGCAATCCATAAATTGCCAATCTGCGGTTTAAGTGACCACTTATAAGGCAAGTGAGGCTTTTAGACCTGGCTTAGACTGTTTAACCTTAGGTGGTGACTTGCAAAAATGTACAGACCTGATTTAGGATTCTAGCTTTTGAGGAAATAGGTATCTTTTTTTTCTTTTTATTGTTTATTTATTTATTAAAGATTTCTGCCTTCTCCCCGCCACCACCTCCCATTTCCCTCCCCCTCCTCCATTAAGTCCCCCTCCCTCATCATCCCTAAAAGTAATCCGGGTTCCCTGCCCTGTGGGAAGTCCAAGGACCACCCACCTCCATCCAGGTCTAGTAAGGTGAGCATCCAAACTGCCTAGGCTCCCACAAAGCCAGTACATGCAGTAGGATCAAAAACCCATTGCCATTGTTCTTGAGTTCTCAGTAGTTCTCATTGTCCATTATGTTCAGCAAGTCCGGTTTTATCCCATGCTTTTTTAGACCCAGGCCAACTGGCCTTGGTGAGTTCCTGATAGAACATCCCCATTGTCTCAGTGTGTGGGTGCACCCCTCGCGGTCCTAAGTTCCTTGCTCGTGCTCTGTCTCCTGCTCATGATTTGGACCTTGAGATTTCAGTCCGGTGCTCCAATGTGGGTCTTTGTCTCTGTCTCCTTTCATTGCCTAAATGTTTTTCTTTGGGTTCACCTTCTTAATTAGCTTCTCTAGGACCACACATAGAGAAAGGGGTACACTCATCCATTGCTGGTGGGAATGCAAACTTGTGCAACCACTCTGGAAAACAGTGTGGCAGTTTCTCAGGAATTTCGGGATCCACCTACCCCTGGACCCAGCAATACCACTCTTGGGAATATACCCAAGAAATGCCCTATCATACAACAAAAGTATATGCTCAACTATGTTCATAGCAGCATTGTTTGTAATAGCCAGAACTGGAAACAACCTAGATGTCCTTCAATGGAAGAATGGATGAAGAAAGTATGGAATATATACATATTAGAGTACTACTCAGCAGTAAAAAAAACAATGACTTCCTGAATTTTGCAGGCAAATGGACGGAAATAGAAAACACTATCCTGAGTGAGGTGAGCCAGACCCAAAAAGAGGAACATGGGATGTACTCACTCATATTTGGTTTCTAGCCATGAATAGGGAAATAGGTATCTTTAGAGTGTCCCAAATGTGACTCATGCATTGCTTCATTTCTTTTACTTACTTAGAATAGTGCTGTAGTTATTTGTCTCAAAGAGACATAAATTCAGGGTCTGTGATATCAACAGCTGAATAGGAATGCATTTAATGAAGTCTCTCATTTGAAAAGTGTTTATTTTTCTTTCAGAAAACATCACTTTTATTTTTCCTTTTGTTCAAGTCTCTGAATTTTAAGGCACCTATTGTGAGATAACTGACATAAGCTAGTGACATGGAAACCAGATATTTATGAAGCCTGGCTTCTGTCTCATGAGAAAACAATTTTTGTTGTGATTCATATGCAGTCACAAAGTAAGTATTCAGCTATAAATGAAGGTTTACTCTTCATTAATGGAGTTCAGAAAATTAACATTAAGGTTTTTTTCCTATTTCATTAAATTTTGCCATCCAAGAACTAATGTTCTATTTGCTCCTTGCTAGTACCCATTTCAAACAGCTTAGATCTAGACAGAGTGGAGGCCTCTAGCATGAAGCACATGGGTTTTGGTTGATATTTGAATTTCCTAGAAATGTATTTTTAGATTGGGTCTACTCGTTATTTTTTTTTTTTTACTTATTTATTTATTTTTATTCTTTTTTAATTAAAATTTCCACCTGCTCCCCATTTCCCATTTCCCTCCCCTCCTCCCAAATATTGCCCTCCCCCCACTTCCCTCCCCCTATCCCCACTCCTCTTCTCCTCCCCCCACTCCATTCCCCCTCCCTCTCAATACTGAAGAGCAGTCCAAATTCCCTGCCCTGCGGGAAGACCAAGGTCCTTCTATCTACGTCCAGAAAGGTGAGCGTCCAAACAGGCTAAGCTCCCACAAAGCCAGTTCATGTATTAGGATCGAAACCTAGTGCCATTGTCCTTGGCTTCTCATCAGTCTTCATTGACCGCCATGCTCAGAGAGTCCGGAATCAACCCATGCTTATTCAGTCCCAGACCAGCTGGCCTTGGTGGGCTCCCAATAAATCAGTTCCACTGTCACAGTGGGTGGGTGCATCCCTCGTGGTCCTGATTTTTTGCTCATGTTCTCCCTCCTTCTGCTCCTCATTTGGACCTTAAGAGCTCAGACCGTTGCTCCAAATTGAGACTCTGTCTCTACCTCGATCCATCGCCAGATGAAGGTTCTAAGGTGATATGCAAGATATTCATCAGTATAGGATAGGGTCATTTCAGGTTCCCTCTCCTTAGTTGCCCAGGGTACCAGCTGGGGACATATTCCTGGACACCTGCGAACCCCTCAAGAGTCAAGTCTCTTGCCAACCCTAAGATGGCTCCCTTAGATAGGATATATACTTCGCTGCTCCCGTATCCATCCTTCCTATATCCCAACCATCCCAATCCTCCGAGCTCCTCCCATCCTCCCCTTCTCATATTTCTCATCCCATTTCCCCTTTGCCCCATGCCACCTCACCCGCAAGTTCCCAGTTTTTGCCCTGGAATCTTGTCTACTTCCCCCTCTCCATGCGGATGACTATATGATTTTCTTTGGGTTCACTTTCTTATTTAGCTTCTATAGGATCACACATTATATGCTTAATGTCTTTTATTTTATGGCTAGAAACCGATTATGAGTGAGTACATCCCATGTTCCTCTTTTTGAGTCTGGGATACCTCACTCAGGATAGTGTTTTCTATTTCCATCCATTTGCACGCAAAATTCGAGAAGTCATTGTTTTTTACTGCTGAGTAGTACTCTAATATGTATATATTCCACACTTTCTTCATCCATTCCTCCATTGAAGGGCATCTAGGTTGTTTCCAGGTTTTGGCTATTACAAACAATGCTGCTATGAACATAGTTGAACAGATACTTTTGTCATTTGATGTGGCATCTCTTGGGTATATTCCCAATAGTGGTATTACTGGATCTTGGGGTAGGTTGATCCCAAATTTCCTGAGAAATCGCCACACTGATTTCCAAAGTGGTTGCACAAGTTTGCATTCCCACCAGCAATGAATGAGTGTGCCTCTTTCTCCACAACCTCTCCAGCAAAGGCTATCATTGGTGTTCTTGATTTTAGCCATTCTGACAGGTGTAAGATGGTATCTCAAAGTTGTTTTAATTTGCATTTCCCTTATCGCTAAGGAGGTTGAGCATGACCTTAAGTGTCTTTTGGCCATTTGAATTTCTTCTGTTGAGAATTCTCTGTTCAGATCAGTGCCCCATTTTTTTTATTGGGTTAGTCTACTCGTTATTAGCTGCCTTTTTAATTTGCAAACTGCTTTACAGCTTTCTTTTTTCTTATTATTTTTAGAGCATTCTTTTGAGATTTTGTAAACTAAAAGAGAGGTATCATAATTCATGTTTCTTGGTACACTATTCACAAGACCAAAGATATGGCACCAGGCTAGATATCTATCCATAGATAAATGCAGGAAGAAAATATTTTATGTAAGCATTTGCTAATGATTAAGGTCCAAATGAGGAGCAGAAGGAGGGAGAACATGAGCAAAAAATCAGGACCACGAGGGATGCACCCACCCACTGTGACAGTGGAACTGATTTATTGGGAGCCCACCAAGGCCAGCTGGTCTGGGACTGAATAAGCATGGGTTGATTCCGGACTCTCTGAGCATGGCGGTCAATGAAGACTGATGAGTAGCCAAGGACAATGGCACTAGGTTTCGATCCTAATACATGAACTGGCTTTGTGGGAGCTTAGCCTGTTTGGACGCTCACCTTTCTGGACGTAGATAGAAGGACCTTGGTCTTCCCGCAGGGCAGGGAATTTGGAATGCTCTTCAGTATCGAGAGGGAGGGGGAATGGAGTGGGGGGAGAAGAAGAGGAGTGGGGATAGGGGGAGGCAAGTGGGGGGAGCGGGCAATATTTGGGAGGAGGGGAGGGAAATGGGAAACGGGGAGCAGGTGGAAATTTTAATTAAAAATTAAAAAAGAAAAAAAATGTCAGAAAAATTGGTTTAACGGAAACTGAGGATACTCAAGAAAATAATATTGCATTTAAAAACAGAGAGTATGTATTGTTTCTCATTAGCACATATGAGTTTAGTCTTGACATGTAGATATATTAATATAAATTTTGGTTGTTGGGACCCTGATAGTAAGACATGAATTATGGGAGAGAAAGAAGATAAGCACCAGAGCAGTATGAGATAAGAGTACATGTGTCACAAAATAAGTAATGACTACAGCATGCTGAAATGGAAACGTTCCACAGATCTGTGTTTTAAGAAAGGGTCCTCTGTATTTTGAATAGTTTTGACTTCATATGTTACTTGTTCTTTTTCCTTTCATTTAAAAAATTCTTTCATTGTTCTGCATGTTTTGTGTTTTAGTTATTATGTTGTAAGGGAACTTTTTTCTGGTCTAATCTACTTGCTGTTCTGTATGCTTCTTGTATCTTTATTGGTTTCGTCTTCTTAGGTTAGAACAATTTTTTCTATGATTTTGTTGAAGATATTTCCTGGACCTTTGAGCTAGGATTCTCTTTCATTTATTCTTATAATTCTTAGTTTAATATTTTTATAGTGTCCTATATTTTCTGAATGTTTTGTGTCAAAACTTTTTTGAGATTTAACATTTTCTTTGACTGATATATTCAATTTTTCTATCATATCTTCAATACCTGAGATTCTCTCTTCCAGAATTCTTATTCTGTTAGTGACACTTGCCTCTGTAGTTAATTTTCAAATTCTCAAAATTTTTATTTCAAGAATTCCATCAGCTTGTATTTTCTTTATTTATTCTATTCCCATTTTTAGGTCTGGAGTGGTTTTATTCCTTTTCTTCAACTGTTTTTTGTTTTCTATTTTTTTTCTTGGATTTCTTTAAGAGATTTGTTAATTTCCTCTTTCAGGAACTCTATCTTCATATAGGTTGTTTTGGTGGTTTAATAATTTGCTTCAGCTATGATGGAATATTCAGAACCTACTGTGATAAGGTAACTGGGCTCTAGTGGATGCGTAGTGCCCTGACCATTATTGGTGGTGTTCTTTTTTTCTTTTTTTAAAAAGAAAGCAAATTACTTTTTTTTTAATTTTGCATACCAATCCCAGTTCACTCTTATTGCCCCTCCTCCCATTCCCTCCACCTTTCCCTTTAAGGAGGATGCTGAGGTAAGCTTGGTTGACTGGCAAAATGAGTCTTGTAGGAAGAGATTCCAGTGGGTGGTCACAGTGGTGGTACAAATTGCCCACAGGTCTCTCACTTGTTGGCAAGCTGCTGTGGGATTCACTGGAACAGCTGTTTTCCACCAGAATTGGGGGCAGGAACCCGCTTGCTTGCTGAGATGATAGGTGTGGGGCTCAGGATGTCCCTTGGTATGTATGGCCTAGAGATTAGTGCAGTCTACGGGGGAGATCATCACTCACCTGTTTTTGCAACTGGTATAGGTGGCACTGTGCCTATAGGAGCTTCTGAAGTAGCAGGAGATGATTGTTCAAGATGAGGATGATGGGGAAGGGGAGGATGGGTAATGTGTTGGTTTCTCTGTGAAAAGAGTAAAGTGGGTGGCAGCTGTGGTGGTGCAGCCTGCCTGTAGGTCTCTTACCTGATGGCAAGCTGCTAGGGTTCATCACAATAGAGTATTTTGATATTACATTTAACTTAGATTTGAATTAAGGTACAAAAGACAACGTATGCATGCTGAGTCAGACTCAATACCTCTGTTTTGATACTGAGAAACATGCTCTACAGTTATGTTCTTCATTTTCAAGGTTAAGATGACAAACTTTATGTAGTTTCTCTTAGCCATGGAAATGCTCATGTATTGAGAGAGGGCTTATCTGGATCAATGATGAGAAACCCTGTCTGAGGATGCTGAGAGACTCATGTCAATGGGAATCTGAGGTCCAGATATGAGGTCCTCTAATAAGAGCAATTAGGGTTTCAGACCCTGGCTTATTCTTCATAGTTTTCACAGATGAGATAACTGTCCTATCTGGCTTCAGCATTTGAGATTTTGAGAGTGTCTTGATAGTGTCCCAATTGCACCCAAAGCTAAGGTTACAAGATTCCCAAAGATTCACTGGCAGTGGTTATATCTTTGCGTTGAGATAAGGTTTATCTCTATCAATGATGAGAACAACTCTCTGAAAATCCCAAACAACTCATGCCATTAGGAATCTGAAGTCCAGGTGTTAGGTCATTTTAAGACTGAAGAGGTTTCAGAGCCTGACTGGCATTCCAGTTTTGACAGATGGCAAATAATAGTGCAGACTGGCTTTAGGATTCTACATATTGCTAGTATCCATTTATGAGTGAGTGCATACCATACTCAATTTTGGGGGTCTTGGTTACCTTACTTAAGATAATGTTTTCTAATTTCAGCCACTTACATGTAAAATTAAAGATGCCATTGCTTTTTACCGCTGAGTAGTATTGTAATGTGTAAATGTGTCACACTTTATTTATCCATTCTTCGGTGGAGGGGCATCTAGGTTGTTTCCAGGTTTTGGCTATTACAAATAATGCTGCTATGAACATAGCTGAACAGATGCTTTTGTAGTATGATTGAACATTTTTTGGGAATATTCTCTAAAGTGGTATTGCTGAATTCTGAGGTAGGTCGATTCCCAATTTTCTGAGAAACTGCCATACTGATTTCCAAAGTGGTTGTACAAGTTTGCATTCCCACCAGCAATGCATGAGTGTTCTCCTTACTCCAGATCCTCTCCAGCATAAGCTATTAGTAGTGTTTTTGATCTTAGCCATTCTGACTTGTGTAAGATGGCATCTCAGAGTTGCTTTGATTTGCATTACCCTAATAGCTAAGGAAGTTGAACATTTCCTTAAGTATCTTTTGGTCATTTGAAATTCTCCTGTTGAGAATTCTGTTTAGTTCAGTACTCCATTTTTAAATTGGGCTATTTAGAATTTTAACGTCTAATTTTTTTGAATTCTTTATATATTTTGGAGATCAGTCCTTTGCCTGATGTGGGGTTGGTGAAGATCTTTTCCCATTTAGTAAGCTGCCTTTTTGTCTTATTGACTGTGTCTTTTGCTTTACAGAAGCTTCTCATTTTCAGGAGGTCCAATTTATTTATTGTTTCTTTAGTGTCTGTGCTTCTGGGCTTATATTTAGGAAGTGGTTTCCTGTGCCCATGCATTGAAGGCTACTTCCCACTTTCTCTTCTATCAGGTTCAGTGTGGTCAGATTTATATTGAGGTCTTTAATCTATTTGGACTTGAGTTTTGTGCATGATGATAGATATGCATCTATTTGCATTCTTCTCTATGTTGACATCCTGTTATTCCAGCACCTTTGCTGAAGATGCTTTCTTTCTTCCACTGTATAATTTTAGCTTCTTTGTCAAAAACCAGGTGTTCATAGGTGTGTGAATTAATATCCAGGTCTTCAATTAGATTCCATTGGTCAACGTCTCTGTTTTTATGCCAATACCAAATTGTTTTCATTACTGTAGCTTTGTAATAGAGCTAGATATCAGGGATGGTAATGTCTCCAGAAGTTCCTTTATTATATAGGATTAAGGACATTAAGCCTATAGTTCATGATCCTAGAAAAGCTAAGTAATAAGGTGAACCCAAAGAAAAACATATGTAGACCCACCTAGAAATTGGAAACTGACAAGATCTCCTGACAAAATTGGAATCATAGGGGTGGAGACAGAAGAAAGGGGAGAAGGTGAAGAAGAGAGGAGAAGGGGAGGGTTGAGGAGGACTTGAGGGAATGGGATCCTTGAGATGGAAGAAGGACAGATATGATAGCAAGGAAAGAGATATCTTGATTGAGGGAGCTATTACAGGAGGCCAATGCCTTATCCATTAGGCGACTGGGGCTCTCAGGAGCTATTATAGGTTTAGCAAGAAACCTGGCTCTAGAAAAATTCCCAGGAATCCACAAGGATGACCACAAATAAGACCCTAAGCAATGGAGGAGAGGGTGCCTGAATTGCCTTTGCCCTATAGTCAGACTGATGATTATCTTAAATATCACTATAAATCCTTTGTCCCACACAGATGGAAACAGAGCCAGAGACCTACATTTTAGCACTGGACTGAGCTCCCAAGGTCTAGAGAAGAGTAGAAGGAATGAGAATATGAGCAAAGAGGTCAAGACCATGTAGGGTTCATCCACTGAAACAGTTTACCCGAGCTAATGGGAGCTCACCATCTTCAGCTGTAATGGGAAGGAACAAGCGTAGGACCGAACTAGTCCCTCTGAATGTGGTTGACAGTTGTATGGCTGGGCAGACTGAGGGGTCACTGACAGTGGCATTGGATTTAACTCTACTGCATGTAATATTTTTTTGGATCCCATTCTCTTGATGTAGTAGAGAGAGCACTGGACTTTCCACAAAGCAAAGTGCCTTACCCTCTCTTCAGATTAGAGGGGGTGGGGTGAGAGGGTGGGTGGAGGGAATTGGAAAAGGGGGGGTGGATATTTGGATTGGTGTTTATTTATTGATTGATTGATTTTTATTGAGCTCTACATTTTTCCCTCTTCTCCCCTCTCTGCCTCTCCCTGCCCCCTTCAAACCTCCCCCAAGGTTCCCATGCTCCCAATTTACTCAGGAGATCTTGTCTTTTTCTACTTCCAATGTAGATTAATTCTATGTAAATCTATATTAGTGCCCTTATTGTTGTCTTAGTTCTCTGGGATTGTGATTTGTAGGCTGGTTTCCTTTGATTTATGTTTTAAAAATACTTATGAATGAGTACATGTGATAATTGTCTTTCTGTGTATGGGTTGCCTCACTCAAAATAATGTTTTCTAGCTACATCTATTTTTCTGCAAAATTCAAGATGTCATTTTTTTCTGGCATTTAGTATTCCATCATGTAAGTGTACTATATTTTCCTTATCCATTCTTCTATTGAAGGGCATTTAGACTGTTTTCAGGTTCTGACTATGACAAACAATGCTGCTATGAACATCCTTTGGATATATACACAAAAGTGGTATTACTGGGTCTTGAAAAAGGGTTTTCCTAATTTTCTGAGAAATCATCACACTGATATCCAAAGGGGCTGTACCAGCTTGCATTCCCACCAGCAATGCAGAAGTGTTCCCTTTTCCCCACAACCTCTCCAGCATAAGTTGTCATCAGTGTTTTTGATCTTGGGCATTTTTACAGGTGTAAGATGGAATCTTAGAAATGTTTTGATTTGCATTTCTCTGCTGACTAAGGATGTTGAGCATTTCCTTGAGTGTCTTTCAGCCATTTTAGATACCTCTGTTGAGATTTCTCTGTTTAGGTCTGTACTCTATTTTTTATTGAATTATTTGTTCTTTTGGTGACCAATTTCTTGAGTTCTTTCTATATTTTGGAGATCAGACCTCTGTCTTACGTGGGGTTAGTGAAGATCTTTTCCCATTCTGTAGCCTGTTGTTTTGTCTTGTTGACCATGTCCTTCACTTTACAGACGCTTTTCAGTTTCAGGAGGTCCCATTTATTAATTGTTTCTTCCAGTGTCTGTTCTGATGGGGTTATATTTAGGAAGTGGTCTCCTGTGCCAATGTGTTCAGTGTACTTCCCACTTTCTCTTCTACAAGGTTCAGTGTGGCTGGCTTTATGTTGAGGTCTTTGATCTGTTTGCACTTGAGATTTGTACATGTTGATAGATATGGGTCTATTTTAATTCTTCTACATGTTGATATCCATTTATACCAGTACCATTTGTTAAATATGCTTTCTTTTTCCATTTGATTTTTTTGCTTCTTTGTCAAAAGTCAGGTGTTCAAGGCATATGGATTAATATCTGGGTCTTTTATTTGATTCCATAGTTTCTCCTGTCTGTACTTATGCCCATACCAGGCTGTTTTGAGTACTGTAGCTCTGTAGTAAAGTTTGAAGTCAGTGATTGTGATACCTCCAAAAGTTCTTTTATTGTACAGGATTGTTTTGTCTATTCTGGATTTTTTTGCTTTTCAATATGAAGTTGAGTCGTATTCTTCTGAGGTCTGTGAAGAATTTTGCTGAGATTTTTATGGGCATTGCATTGAATCTGTAGATTCCTTTTGGTAAGATTGCCATTTTTACTATGTTAAGTGTGCATACCCAAGAGCATGGGAGATCTTTCCACTTTCTGGTGTCTTCTCCAATTTCTTTCTTCAAAGATTTAAAGTTCTTGTCATACAAGTCTTCAACTTGTTTGGTTAGAGTGACTCCAAGATATTTTATGCTATTTGTGACTATTGTGAAGGGTGTTGATTCTCTGATTTTTTTCCCAAGTCCCTTTATTATCTGTGTACAGGAGGGCTACTGATTTTTTTTGAGTTAATCTTATATCCTGCTACATTACTAAAAGTATTTATGAGTTGTAGAAGTTCCTTAGTAGAATTTTTGGGATCACTTATGTAAAATATCACATCATCAGCAAACAGAGTTTGACTTTTTTTTTCTGGTTTTTAGCTGATTGATCTACTGTTGTTGTCTTATTGCTCTAGCTAGGACCATAAGAATTATATTGAATAGATATGGAGAGAGTAGACAACCTTGTTTCATTCCTGATATTAGTGGAATTGCAGGGAGTTTCTCTACATGTAGTTTGATGTTGGCTGTTGTCTTGGTGTATATTGCCTTTATTATGGTTAGTTATGTTCCTTGTATCCCTGTTCTCTCCAAGACCTTTATCATGAAGGGATGCTGTATTTTCTTGTAAGCTTTTTTGGCATCTAATGAGATGATCATGTGGTTTTTATTTTTCAGTTTGTTTATTTGGTGGATTACATTGACAGATTTTCATATGTTGAACCATCCCTGCATCTCTGGGATGGAGCTGAATTGATCATGGGGGATCATGATTCTGATGTGTTCTTGGATTTGATTTGCCAGTATTTTATTTAGTATTTTTGCATCAATGTTCATAAGTGAGATGGGTCTGTAATTCTTTTTCTGAGTAATATCTTTCTGTTGTTTGGGTATCAGGGTAATTGTAGCCTCATAAAAAGAGTTTTGCAGTGTTCCTCCTGTTTTTATTGTGTGGAATAATTTGAAGAGTATTGGTATTAGTTTTTTGTTTTTTTTTTTTTGTTTTTTGTTTTTTTTTTTTTGAATGTCTTGTAGAATTCAGAGCTAAAACCATCTGGTCCTGTTTTTGTTTTTGTTTTTTTTTTTGATTGGGAGACTTTTGATTACTGTTTCTATTTCTTCAGCAGTTATACGTCTGTTTAACTTGCTTATTTGGTATTGATTTAATTTTGATAACTGATATTTATCCAGAAAGTTATCCATTTCTTTTAAGTTTTCCAATTCTGTAGAGTACAGGTTTTCAAAATATTATCTGATAATTCTCTGTATTTCCTCTGTGTCTGTTGTTATGTCCCCCTTTTCATTTCTGATTTTGTTAATTTAGATATTTTCTCCCTTCCTTTTGGTTAGTTTGGATAAAGGTTTGCTTATTTTGTTGATTTTCTTGAAGAAACAACTTTTTGTCTCATTGATTCTTTGTATTGTTTTCTTTGTTTCTATTTTGTTGATTTCAGCTCTCAATTTGATTATTTCCTGCCATCTAGTTCTCTTAGGTGAGCTTGCTTCTTTTTGTCCTAAAGTTTTCAAATATTCCATTAATTTATTACTATTGGATTTTTCCAGATTATGTAGAAATTTACTGCTATGAACGTTCCTTTTTAATACTGCTTTCATTGTGTCCTATAAATTTGGGTATGTTGTGTGGTTTTTTCATTGGATTTTAGGAAGTCTTTAATTTCTCCATTTATTTTTTCCTTGATGCATTGATGATTCAGGTGAGCAGTGCTTAACTTCTATGTGTTTGTGGGCTTTCTGAAATTAGTATTGCTGTTGACTTCTAGTTTTAAACCATGGTGATCTGATAAGTTACATTGGGTTATTCCATTTTTTTATTTGTTGAGGTTTGTATTGTTACTGAGTCTGTGTTCCATTTTTGAGAAGGTTCCATGTGGTGCTGAGAAGAATGTATATTCTTTTCAGTTTGGATGCAATATTCTATAAATGTCTGTTAAGTCAATTTGATTCATAACGTCTGCCAGTTGCCTTATTTCTCTGTTCATTTTTTTTCTAAATGAGCTGTCAATGGTGAGAGAGGAATGCTATTGTGTGGAGTTTAATATATGATTTAAGCTTTAGAAGTGTTTCTTTTATATATGAGGGTGCCTTTGTATTTGGGGTAGAGATGTTCAGTACTGAGATTTCCTCTTGATGGATTTTTCCTGTGACTAATATGTAATGACCTTCTTTGTCTCTTTTGATTGATTTTAGCCTGAAGTCTATTTTTTAGATATTAGGATAGCTACACCCATGTATTTCATAGGTCCATTTGATTGGAATATTTTTCCCAACCCCTTACTCTGAAACAATGTCTGTTTTTGAGGTTGAGATGTGTTTCCTGTATGCAGAAGATGGATGGATTCTGTTTTCGTATTGAATCTCTTAGCCTGTGCCTTTTTATAGATCAGTTGAATCCATTTATATTAAGAGATAATAATGGCAAGTGATTGCTATCTCCTGTTAATTTAGTTGCCATTGTTTCTAATGTTAATTTTTGTGTTGTTACCTTTTGAAATTTCCTGCTATGAGACCATCAATTGTCTATGTTTCTGTTGGTGTAGCCAACTTCCTTGGGTTGAAGTTTTCCTTCTAGTATTTTGTGTAGGCCTGGGTTTGTGGCAAGGTATTGGTGAAATCTAATTTTTTTCATGAAATATCTTGTTTTGTTTTCCTTTGGTGATTGAAAGTTTTGCTGGGTATAGTAGTCTGGGCTTGCATTGTGGTCTCTTAATGTCTACATAATGCTTGACCATGAACTTCTGGCTTTCATTGTCTTCAATGAGAAGTCAGGTGTAATTCTGATAGGTCTACCTTTATATGTTACTTGGCCTTTTTCCTTTGCAGCTCTTAATCATTCTTTCTTTACTCTGTATGTTTAGTGTTTTGATTATTATGTGGTGAAGGGTCCTTTCTTTTTGGATTCAGTCTATTTGGTGTTCTGTAAGCTTCTTGTATCTTCATAGGCATATTTTTCTTTAGTTTGGGAAAGTTTTCTTCTATGATTTTGTTAAATATATTTTCTGTGCTTTTGAGTTGAACTTCTCCTTTTTCTATACCTATTATTTGTAGGTTGGGCTTTTTTATGGTGTCCCATATTTCCTGAATATTTTGGGTCAAGTTTTTATTAGATTTAATGTTTTTTTTAACTGATGAGTCTATTTCCTCTATCATATCTTCAGCACTTGAGATTTTCTTTTTTATCTCTTGTATTCTGCTGTTCCTGCTTGCGTTTATGGTTCCTGATTGTTTTCTCATAATTTCTGTTTGTATAATTCCCTCGGTTTGTGTTTCCTTTATTGTTTCTATTTTAATTTTCAAGTCTTGACTAGTTTCTTTCATATATTTGATTGCCTTTTCTTGGTTTTCTTTAATAGGTTTGTTGATGTCTTTCAATTTTTTGATTGGGGCTTTCTGAGATTCCGTTGATTAATCTTTTAGGTACCAGTGAATCCAAAGCTCAGATCGTTTTTCCTTGTGGTACAGTCAGTGCCACATTTCTAGTTACCCCATTGGTTACTCCATGTTTCTGGAGATATCTCAGCACTTCTCAGGGCTTTGCTCTGCTCCTTTGGAGTTTGCTGTCTCAGGCCTAGTTTAGCCTAGGTCACTGGCTTTGACCTGTTTCTGTAAATCCTGGTCTGGATCCACTCCTGCATAGGTCCCTGGCTTGGAGTTGGTCCTGCAAAAAGGTCTTTGGCTCAGGTCGGACTACTGCCACAGAGTTTCCAGGCTCAGTTGTACCTGGAACCACAGAGGGCCTGGCTCAAGCATACTCCCTCAGAGGTCCCAGATTCATTCTTGGACTTGCAGAGGTATCAGGTTCCTGACTATTCCCTTTGATGTCCCAGACCAACTCCAGGACCCATAGAGTTCCTGGTTTAGGCCTACTCCCTCTGAAGTCCCAGATTCATGCCTAGCCCTACAGAGATCTTTGGTTCCTGCCTATTCCCTGGGAGGTCCCAGATTCACACCCAGACTGGCAGAGGTTTTGGCTCAGGCCTAGTTCCTGGGAGGTCCTAGACTCATGCCCAAACTCATAGGGGTCCTGGTTTAGGTCTATTCCCTTGAAGGTCCCAGATTCACATGCAGACCCTCAGTGGTCTCTGGTTCAGGCTCACTTGCTCAGTAATTACTCCCTTGTACCTGTTCCAGTGGAGTTCACTGTCTTGGATTTGTATTATTTTTTTTTAATCTAATAAAAAATGGTCCTACATATTGATGAAATAGGTATCTTTACAGTGCACCAAATGTGCCCTAATATTGTTTCATTGCTCTTAATCCAAACAACACTGTAATTAATCACACAGTGCAGCAGGATAGGATCAAAATAAGTGCCTTCAGTGGAAAAAAATCACTAATACTGAATTCTTTCTTAGGTAAACTAAAAAGAATTGATTGGGGGATTCACTTCTTTGATTACTGAATATTTTTGAGAACTCTGTATTTCCTTTTATTCATTGATTATGTTTCATAAATTTTAGTATATTGATTATGTTCTTAGTTGCATTTGGTCTGTATCTATTGACAGTGAATTTGTCTCATTTCAGGAAAAAAAAATTTTCCCAAGATGTTAATTGCCTTTTTATTATTTTTGAAATCATATCAAGAGAGTTTCAGGATTTGCTCAACTTAGCAATCACTTCTTAGTACCATATTTTATTTTTCAAGTTTTTTTTTTAAATTTAGACTTGTTAAAGCTATTTCTAATAAACTGTTATGCTTAAAGTGAGAGTATTATGTTTATTACATTGTGTATTATCATTTGCAAGCTTAATACATTAAATAAACCATTCCTGATTCCAAGTACAAACAAAATACTACACTCACAGCCTCATTAACCTGACACACAATATAGGGAAGTGAATTGTGGAAGAAAAAATGAAGTAAGTAGATGCACAAGGAACATAGCTAATAAAACAGACACATAATGTTTCTGAACACAGAAAATTCCAGAACCAGGTGTATTCCCTTTATAGAGTATCACAGGAACATTAAAGGTCAATTGAAACCAAACTATTTACCATGTTCTCCTGTGAAAATGAAAAAATAATGCTTTAAGACTCCTAATAGGCGGCTGGAGAGATGGCTCAGAGGTTAAGAGCATTGCCTACTCTTCCAAAGGTCCTGAGTTCAATTCCCAGCAACCACATGGTGGCTCACAACCATCTCTAATGAGGTCTGGTGCCATCTTCTGGCCTGCAGACATACACACAGACAGAATATTGTATACATAATAAATAAATATTTTTTTAAAAAAGACTCCTAATAGGATGCACAGAAAGAACACATATGCCAAGCAAAGTATGATGCAACAAAAAATAGAGTATTTTGGCCCAGATGAGTAGTGGTGGGTAGTATTCTCAATAGGAACTTGTCAAAGAAATCAAAATTGGAACCTGTATTTCATTTACTATTTATAAAATGCTTTAAGAAAAGTAAGTATGGCTCACAGAAGATGAATCAACCAATCTTTTCTAAATATAACTTTCACTATTCTTTCTGATAGACAAAACCTGTCTCTTTTTTGATTGTTCAAAGAGCTTTGACTGACTGCTTTAGAGGAAGCAATTAGAAAGGAAACAAACAGGCCATTTAAAACAAGTACAATATGATGAATGAAAATGAACTCCCCCGGTACTTGATAAGAAGTTTGTAAGTGCTCATATACCTGCAAGTTATGATGTGTAATTCAGATGAAGTTGGAAATGAACTCATTTTTCCAAGATGCATTTTTATTTCTGATGTATTTTATTTGTATATTTATATTTTGTAGCAGGACAAAAGCCTGGAAGCCTGCTCCTACTCTGGAATGAGAGGTAATCAGTGACTCTTGTTCTGTTTACCAGCTCCCTGTGTTCCAAGACTGGGATTTTTAGAAACTCTGAATCTGTGATATCAGAAATTCAATTAATATGATTTTCATGATATCACTCTCTTGATCATTGTTTTTTTGATATTCTCTGTATATATTATTTTTACCATTTTCAAGTCTTTTGCATTCTACTAATCCTAGGGGAGAATAACTGATAAGACTTAGTGACACAATAAGCTAACTTTACCAATCCCTCTATTCTTGTTGACTTGAAAACAGTGGTATACATTATATGCTATAACAACTTTCATCTCTAGGGCAGATATAAGACTTTCTTTTCAACTTTGAATTTCAGAAGTTCTGACTTAATTCATGCCAATTTTTCATCTAATTTTCCCATAAAATTCCAGCATCAAAATTCTATTTCTACCCTATCAGTTTGAGTATCCAAATCATGAGTATGATAGCAGAGACTTTTCTAGAGTATAGCACTCTAGAGCACAGACCATAATTCATAAGTATTTGGCCCATCGTAATTCTATAGATGTAAATTTTCAGAAGGCATCCACTGTGTTTTCACTAATTTGTAACTTACATTGTATGATATAAGATTCATCTATTTATTTAATAAAAATTTCTTAAAGTGTCAATCTTCCTATACCTCTGATAAAAATGCAGTTCACCTGTTACACAATACACAAGAGAAGGATGTGGTATATCACTAGATACCCAGCCACACATAAATTAGGAAGAATAAGTGTTTTATATAAGCCATAGAATTTAAAGAAGTCCTGAAACTGAACCTTTTACTTTTGGATGCATAAATTTATCTGGTGGTGATAACACACAGAGAGGGAAACCTCTCTAGACATGTAAATCTAAAGACCAGTACCTTTCAAATTTATATGAAACTATTAGTGATGTTCAGGAATACTGATGAAGCTTTATCTCTGATTTTTGACTAAACTGGAGCATGAAAAATATGAGGGAGTAAATGGACAGCATTGATATGTCTCAGAATTGGACATAGTATAATTACTGGAGCATGAACTAGAAATTGAATACCATGCTTAGGAATAGAGAAGAGTATTATGTGGAGGAGGAGTCTGTGAATAATATATTGCTAAATTTGATCTTATGCAATCAACAAAACAGGATGCTTACTTATTAAAGTACCTTTAGAAAGAAAGAAAACATGACATTTTTAAGAATTCAAATGATATTTTCCTTTTGGTTAAGGAAATCATAATTCTTGACAGAAAATCAACTCAGAATAATCTGTCAATGTGTTTTTCTTTTTTATCAGTAACTGTGGCAGAATAGAGTATTTGATAGGTTCCTCATTTCAAATATGCTATATGATGCAGAAGATGATTAATTCATGCTGGTTCTGGTTCAGTACTTCTGTTGAGAAACTTATCAACTAGCCTTATACACAATCTGGCTCTTACCTTTTAAATCAGAGAAGGCTAACAATCTGAGACGAGTGACCAGAGCTGAAGTCCCTAGAGCCAGCTTGTGCTCCAATAAAACCAAAGTCTACTTCTGAAACTATAGGCTGGGATATAATAACTTTTGGTTGATAGGACTATCTTAGTCCCCAGCAAAACTGTGGTCCTTGGTATGGAGTCCGGTGGGGGAGGTGAATAAATATAACATTGTAGGATAATGAAGACAAAGGCATCCAGATACAAACACACAAACCACAAAGGTGCAACCCTCTCAAATTTATATGGGATTATTGATATTTAGATATGGTCATATATTTTTCCCTGTGGCTTCTCTCCTGACTTGAGCAGGGAAACACTGAGGGCAGAGACAGAAATGGAGCACAAGTTTTAGAACTGAACATACTATTGAGAGTTGAAAGATAAACTCAAAAGTCAATACTGGGCTTTGAGATACAGAACTAAATCCTTCAGAGGAATAAGTCTAAAACAAGGATGAATTTGAGGAAGAGAAGTAGTAGTTTACCAAACTCCAATTAATCAACAGATTCTCAGGAAATTTAAAACATAACATGCTTGGTTGCTTAGATCCTAAGATACTTTCAATGTGTGGCTAATTATTGCATGGAGCCACTTGTTCATCCTGTCCATCCATAACTGAAATAACCACACAGAAACTGTATTAATTAAATCATTGCTTGACCCATTAGCTCTAGCTTCTTATTGGCTCACACTTACATCTTAGTTTAACCCATTTCTATTAATCTGTATATCATCATGAGGTCATGCCCTACCAGCAGAGTTTCAGCAAGTCTATTTCTGATGGCAGCTCCATGGCATCTCTCTCTCCACCTTCCTTCTCCCAGTTTCCCCTGCCTACGTAAGTTCTGCCTTATCAATAGGTCAAGGCCATTTCTTTATTCATTAACCAATAAAAGCAACACATAGACAAAGGGACCTCGCACACCATTTCCCTTTTCTGTTTAAACAAAAAGGAAGGTTTTAGCTTTAACATAGTAAAATTACATATAACAAAACAGGTATCAAACAAGAATTATAGTTATAATATTTGTGTTTATTTTATCTTTTATCATAACTATCAAAAACTATAATAACTATCTATTCTTCAACTCCATCAAAGACTCCAGAAGGATATAATATTACCTAAGTAAACAGAAAGTGCATTGTAAGCAACTTCAAAAACTCTAGAATTGACAGAGACACCTCATTGGCTGGACAGTCACCCAAAGTTTTTCTGTACCATTAGGAAATCCAATCCTCAGCCCACAGGCCCATAGTATCCAGCAGACTTTTCCACAGAGCAGGAAATTTCAAAGACAGTTCCACTTATACTGATAGTTTGTCAGTCACTTTCTTGTGTCCTGCAGACTGTCTGGTGGACTCTTTCATGTAGCAGGAACCATGAAGGACCATCTCACCTTTAGGTAAATTTAACAGTCACTTTTTATGGGTCCTGCATGTCCAGTCCATCAAGCAGTCCAGGCAAGAGCAGTTTCTTGCTGAAATGGCTAGCAAACTCCATAAGAAACCTCTTTGATGCCCATCTTCCTCTTGAAGTAGATTGGCGCTGTCAGAAGCAGATGTGTCTCACTGTCATGACAAGTCCTAAGTCCTTAAAACATTTTAAATGCCATATTCTGAAGGTCTTTGAAAGATTTGAAGAATACCTAACTAACTGAAATATATCTCCATCTCTCTAGAAAATATAAGTAACATAACTACAATCTTGACTATTATAGATGATTATCTATTAACCTATATTTCTTAATGTATGTTACATTACATTTTAAATAAATTGTATAAATGTAATACCTTAATAAAGAGCAGAAATATACATATAACAAAATTGACCTAAAACTTGTATCAAAAAACAAAGATCCATACCAATGCAAATATATAGAGCATATCCCCTTTTAAATATAAATAAATATTTATAAACAATATTTGCAAATATGGGCATAGTTTCTCCAAGCTGCTTTCTGCTGTTTATTGGGTGAAGTATTTTTGTGGGGGTGTTTACAGCAACCTTTCAGGGGTCTTGTTCCATAAAAGCATATTGGTCTGGAAGCAATTCACCGGTTTTCATCTTCTGTGAAAACAAAAGAATAACCTCTTTTCCAAAGCAACATATCCTTAGATTCATATTCTGAAATCAAGATACCTTTAAAATGTATACAGGTTTAGCTTAGTAGCCTATACAATGAAATGTCTCTCTGTATTTCACTTATTCACAGTTGAAAAATTCAGAGAAAACACAATAATATACATAATCTAGATTCTGTGTATTCTACATCTTTACATGGCTTATTTTTACTCTATTACTTTTTAATATTTATTTTAATTTCATTACTCTGTCTCTTTAAAGACTTTGTTTCTTTTTTATAAACCATTTACTTCCCATTATAACTCTCTGTACTCATTTTCTTCTCTATTCCAAGCCTACATACATTTATCTAACATCGTGACCCATCTGGGTTTGTCTTTATTACATATCTGTAATTCTTTTATGTCCAGAAACACTTTTTAAAATGCTAAGCACTTCTTAAACTTAAGCCATGCTATTACTATGGTATATATAGTATTACCCATTTGCTTCCCCATAGTCCAACATGGTGGAAGTCCATTCACTATCTCTGCACTCCATACACATTGCCCCAGTTTTAGGCACACAGCAGGTCTATGTTGCCATTAAACAAGCTGCAGCAGTCTGCTCACAAACCCCATCCAAATATTCAGTCTCCTAAAAGGGCCAGAGGTCATGCTGATAGCATAACCCAGAAATCCTGCATTTCAAAATGGTGTGACTATTTTTCTGCTGCTGAGTCAGGAAAATCTCTCTTAAAGGAGCTGCTGCACACTTCCAGCAAATAGCCAGAATCTGTATTAAACTCTTTATTTTTGTGCCTAGTATTCCTTTTCAGGCTCTCTCAGGTTTTACATGGATTTAGTTGGTCATGTGAGTGCCAATTTGTTGCATGGAGTCACTTGTTCATCCTGCCCACCCAGAACAGAAATAACCACAAAGAAACTGTATTAATTAAACCACTGCTTGGCCTATTAGCTCTATATTCTTATTGGTTAAACCTTACATCTTATTTTAATCCATTTCTATTAGTCTGTGTATTGTCACATGGCTATGACTTACTGGCAAAATTTCAGCATATCTGACTCTGCCCCATAGTATCTCTCTGACTCCACCCTTCTTCCTCCCAGCACTTAGTTTAGTTTTTTCAACTAGTTCTATTCTATCCTTGCTCAAAGCAGTTCTTTATTCATTAACCAATAAAAGCAACACAAAGACAGAAGGATCTCCCACAGCAGCTAATGAGGTAGAAAATGTTGCCAGGGCAAGTTACCATTCCTGATATGTTTCACTTATGTTTTGTTGCAGGGTTAAATTCCCAGAGGGCTACTCATTCTACAAGCACAACAAGTAAGCATCAACCTTGTTTCTGGTGACTGAATATTTTTTGTGTAAAGA
Organism: Chionomys nivalis; assembly: GCF_950005125.1. Taxonomy (NCBI): domain Eukaryota; kingdom Metazoa; phylum Chordata; class Mammalia; order Rodentia; family Cricetidae; genus Chionomys; species Chionomys nivalis. The sequence goes on along the minus strand of NC_080108.1, from coordinate 32,014,302 downwards.
CTGGGGATGGCTTATGGATCTATGACCTCAAAAACTGAAGAAATATGATTTCTATAATGTCATTCTTTACAATGTTGTTTGGAATTATACTAAAAATATCAAGTTTACTACTTTTCAGGCCTCTGTTATTTAAGTCTCACAGAGTGGGATTCTCTTCTTTGGCTAGTGATAAAATAACCAAATATTACCATTACCTGTATGCTTCTTGATTTAAATAAAAACACCACAGTTGTGTGTAGGTTATGCTGGATGAATTTAGTATTAAACTCAAATGAAAAAATTCTTGTTAAAGATGAATTTCAGAAACTCATTCTTAATTCCTCTCCTGATTTTGATCGTATTCTCTTTTAAACTCTAAGAACCCACTACACTCCTATTTTTCTACCCTGTCTTGTTCTTTCCACAATAAAATGTGGAATGATGGAAATGGCAATAGAGACCAGTTCAGAATATAGGTCTTTGACTTTTCCCACTTCCAAAGATGTGGATTGTGAAAAGGCACCCACTACATTTTTACTTCTCTGTAATTCATTTTGCACATTATAAATGCCTCATATTTTTTTATGGGAAAATTCTCAAAACCTCTAGTTTTACTATAATTGAGTTAACAAAAGCATCTCATTGAATATCTATACAAAAGAGCAGGGTGTGCTCTCCCACTAGATGTCCATGTGCAGAAAAATAAGAAAGAATAAATTTTTACATTCAATGTTTGCCATTTAGGGACCCCTAAATTTGAACCTTTGAAAACTTATTTGAATAAATAGAGCATGTATGATAATAAAGAGAGACTAATTCAGACTCAAACACAGCAACCACAAAACATGCCTTTCTAAAATGCATTTGAGATTATTGGTGGTATAATGTTTGTGGAGCTTTCTCTATTATTTCTATCCAGAGAAGATCAACAAAACATCTAGGAAGGAAATGGTAATGAGACCACAATTTTCAGGATTCAACATAGAATTGACAGTTGCAGGGTTAACAGGAAAGTACATATTGGGCTCTGAGACAGACAAAAATACTTCAGGGAGAAGAGGAGACAGAAGAAAATGAGCAGAAAGATGAGGGGGCAGGATCATTGAGGCAGGACTGATGTCCTTCCTCTTTATCAAGGCTGAGCAAGGTATCCCTCCATAAAGAATGGGCTCCATAAAAAAACATTTCATGCACTAAGGATAAATATTGGTTCTATTTCCAGTGACTCCATAAATTGCCTAAGCCTCATAACTGTCACCCACTTTTAGAGGATCTAGTTTGCTCCTATTCAGGTTTTCCAGCTGTCAGTCTGGAGTGAGCTCCCACTAGCTTGGGTCACCTGTTTTTTTGGTTTCCACATCATGTTCTTGAACCTTTTGGTCATATTATTGTTTGACTGGACTCTGGGAGCTTTGCCCAGTGCTTAGCTATGGATCTCTGCATCTGCTTCCACAATTTACTGGATGAAGTTTCTATGATGTGAATTAATGTAGTCATCACTGTGATTACAGAGGAAGGGCAGTTCACACACCCTCTCCATTATTGCTTAAATTCTTAGCTGGTGTCCTCCTTTGTAGATTTATTTATTTTCCATGTATTGACAGTGAATTTATCATTCTTCTTAAAAACTGGATTATCTCTTGATCATAATAATCATTTTAGTGTTCAGGCACCATATCAAGCCAGCTTTCAGAATTTGACCTGCTCATCAACCACATCTTACAAATGTTTCTTGACATTTTTTGTAGTTGTGTTCCAAGTACGAAGAGACATGTCTCTCTTGAAGCATGATGCATGAAGGGTATGTTGAGGTTACATTACATTATCTGTTTTTACTAGCATTCTGAAAACTTTCACACACTTAAAGTTAGTCATGAACATAAACACAAGCTACTTTCAACAAACATTTCAAACATATATGAGTCAGGCAAGCAATCAGCTGAAGAACAAAAGAAGCAAGCATGTATAGATGGAGGGTAGATAAAGAAGCAAGCACTCTATGTTTTTCAATGCAGCATACACTACACTCAGAATATTTCAGTCACATCAAATTTAAAACAAAATGAAAGAATAGTTTATACTTCACTGAGACATGATGAAAGGAAGGCTTGAGTAATCATGATAGATCATTAAATAAAGATGTTCACCAATAAATGTTTGCTGAAAGGGAAACTTAATAGAAATCCTTGTCCCAGACTTCCACTGATGTACTCTATTCTCAAACAGAAATTAACAAGGAGATTCAAGATTGACATTTACTTATCATTCACTAGTAAAAAATGCCTTCACTTCATAGAAACAAATACCCCTCACAGAAGATGATTCTAGAACATATCCTCTTTATAAATGAATGCAATTGTCCAAGATGCAGGAAAACATCTAAATACAGAGGAACATCTTGGATTTCAACCACCATACATAAAGCAGGTGCTATGTATGGGAGATGTAAAACTTCAAATAAACGTAGTTTAGGATAACTAAGTACTTAGCTGAGAATTCATAAAGACTTGACATGAATATCATGGATAGGGTCAGGTCTTCTACCTCTTAATAAATGTTCAACATGCTCTTAAACCCTAGAATAGAAAAAGAAATCAGAACAAATGTATCTAAGATATACATGGCATATCATCTCCTGTCTTGAGTTAAACTACCACTCTCTTTTCAAAGAGACAACTTTCATTCTTCTTGCAATGTCAAATGTGCTCTCACTGACTGCTTTAGAGCAAGCAATTAGGAAGAGAAAATTCCTTCCAAGATAACCCAAAACTAAGGAAAGCAAACCTGAGGGTTTGTTGGAAAGATTGTATGTAATAGGATGTTTGTAGGGTATAGCACATGAAAGAGGGAAACACATTTACATTTCTGATATATATTATTTCTATCTTGTTGTAGGTTTGACTACCTGAGGGCTCCTTATTCTTCAGGCAATAGAGGTAAGTATTGAACCTGATTCTGGTGACATGGAAATTCTTTAGTAAAATTGGAAATTTCTTCAAATCAGGACCTATGACCTAAGTATTTCAAGGAATATTATTTCTATAATTTCACCCTCTTGACAGTTACATTTGGATGGATGATAAAATTATCAAGTTTATCAATTTTAGGTCTTCTGTTATTTTCATCTCATATACTAGAATTTCATTCTCAAGCTGGTAAAAAGTTAAGCAAATATTACAATTCTCTGTATGCTTCCTGATTCAAATAAAGCCCGTAAATATAATGGTGATGACTTTGTAGACCACTTCCACATTCAAAATTTCAGTTTAAAGGTAAATTTCAAATGTTTAATCATAATACATGATTTTATGTCTTATTCTCCTCTAAACTCCATGCATCATACAATGTCTATGCCTACCTTGTCTGATAATGCCTTACAGTGATGTGTATGCCAACTTAGACTAGTCCAGAATGTAGGTTCCAAGAGGAGAGACTCAAATTAAGTATTTACCTTACCCGAGTTCTATAGATGTGAATTCAAAAATTGCTCCCATTGGATTGCTGCTACTTCTTCAGTTGCATTTCATGTTATAGTAGCCTTTAAATATTTTTTATCGGAATTTACTCAACACTTTCTTTTTATTACACCTAGTTTAAGTAAAGCATTTTACTGTACATCTGTACAAGAGATTAGGATGTGGAATAACTCTCGATGCCCATAATCAGACATAAAGGAAAAAAAAAACACTTTTGTTTGTATAAAAACACGTGGCACTTTAGGGATTCCTAAACTGAAACCTCTGTAAATTTATGTGAATAAATATAACATCATGTGATAACAAATAAAGATTAACCAGACTCAATTGACAAACCAATACCAGCCATTCTGGAAGGTATCTGAGTTTAGTAGTGACATTTTGAGGCATTTTGTTGTTTACTCTGTGGTTTCTATCACTAATAGAGCAGAGAAACATCTAGAAAAGTGATGGTACTGGAACACAAAAATCAGAATTTGACTTAATATTGACAGTTTCAGAATGAACTGGATAGTTCATACTGGTCTGTGAAACAGAGGACAAATTCTTGTGGTATAACAGTAGAAGGAGGATAAAGATGAGGGGGTGAAGGAATCTACCAGAAAAGCTCTTGATGAATAGATTCTAATGAAATATAAACATACAGTGACTACAAAAATATATTTAAAGATGACCCACAGCATTTAAAATGCATTTTTAGAACATTTTCATTTTTGTCATGGAAATCAGATTTTAGGACGAAAGGTAAACCCATAAAAACCCTTTAGTGTATTTCTCTTTCTTCTTAGTACCTATGACAAATAGAGGATTTGATATTGTGAATCTCATATATGATGTAAGATGCAGGAAACAATTTCTTCATGTTCTCTCTGTTTCAGTACATCTATTGAGAACCTGAGCCACAACCCAATTGCACATTCTTGATCTTTCCTTTTAAAGCTAAAGAGACTAGCTATCCCATGTTTCATGTGGCAAAGGAAATATTCATGTGTTAAGAGAGGGCTTGTCTGAATCAATGATGGCAAACCTCTGAGGATAGTGATGAACTCATATAAATAGGAATTTGTGGTCCAGACAGATGGCCCTCTTCAGGACATTGGTGTTTCCAGAGCACATCTCGCACTCTTCCTATTCAAATGATGACAGAGAAAAGTGCACACTGTCTCTGGTCTCCTATATTTTGAGGAAAGGTCATTTTTTAGGATTCAAATTAGTCCCAATATTTGAATCTTTATTTTCCCTCTGAAAAGTACTGTTATAGATTGTTCTTAAGTTTTTGCTTAATGGAGGCCTGAAAGAAAGAATCAAAAGAAGTGAAATCATCAATGAGCATCTCCCTTGCTTTCTCAAGTGAATTTCACATTCCTACATTTGGTAACATGCAGGAAGAGATTATAGAATTCACTGCTATCATAAATAAGACTATTTCAAGACTGTGTTTCTTCTGTTTCCTTCCCCAGTTTGTAAGGATTTGTAGAAGGAGCTGCGGGCTGCATTCCTGCCACCTGGCTCCTGGCCGCCTGGCTAGCTTATGCCCCGAAATAACAACATACAAAATTGTATTCTTTTAAACACTGCTTGGCACATTAGTTCTAGCCTCTTCTTGGCTAACTCTCATATCTTGCCTATCCCATATTTAGTAATCTGTGTAGCACCAGTCTTACCAGGAAAGATTCAGCATGTCTGACCTGGCGGCTTGCTTCATCACATCTGCCCTGGAGAGGAGAAGCACGCCGTCTGCCTCACTTCCTCCCAGCATTCTGTTCTGTTTACTCCGCCTACCTAATTTTCTAACCTATCAGTCCAAGCAGTTTCTTTATTAATTAACCAACGAAATCAACAGATTGATATATGACACTCCCACATCATTGATTGCTAGATATTACCACATGTTGTGAGAATAAATCATGTTCTATATATTTTTAGTGATATATCTTACTTCCTGATGGTCATCTAACAGCTCCAGCACCAGATAAATCAGTTTTCAGAATTTGATCTGCTCATCAACAATAGCTTATGCTCATAATGTCTCCTTTAAAAAATTATAAAATTTTGGCTATACCCAATGTTATAACAATAGTCTGTGTTTGAAATATAATACACAGTGTGTGCTTCAGTATCTTTACATTGTTTGTATTTATTAGCCAACTGAGAGCATTACCACACATAATGTGACTTAAAAAATCCGTTACTAATTACATCAAACATTCCATTACACTCCATAACCCAGAAAAACAATCAAATCAGAACACAAAGAGGCAAGAAGGAGTACAGGGAGCTTACATAATGTAGGAAACATTCCAAGTTTCCTAAGTGAAACATTGAATAACCAATGTACTACCTTTGGCATATTTGAATAAACTCAAATGGAAAATTAAACAGAAATATATTTCATATTTCACTGAGAAATGATAAAAGGAAGACATTAGAGCAAATGATAGATCTATTGAATGAAAGTATTCATACAGCAATATTTTTTTCAAAGGGAAATTAAATGAAGAACCTTTTCCTAGTCAAGTATTGTGGTACATAATTCTCAAAAAGAAATCATCAAAGAAGTTCAAGATTTTCAACCACTTTTCTTTTATCTGGTATAAATACCTTCATTTCAGAGGATCAAATGTTCCTCATTGTACATATTTCAAAGATCTTACCCATTTCAGAAATGAATGTTATTGTCAAAGACTCAGAAAAGTATCTGTGTTTGGAAGGGCATCTGCATTTCATCCTTCACTCCAAAATACTGTTACTGTGCAAAGATGAAGCATAACCCAAATGATGATACAAATCAAGGGAATTAGATGTTAGCTGAGATTCATAAAGACTTGGCAGAAATATCATGGATAGTGTCAAGTAAGGCAGTAAAAGTTCTCTGGAGACATTTCTATCACTTTTATGATTTATCTCTATTTTGTTGCATTTTAGAATCCTGAAGAGCTAATTATTCTTCAGACAGGAGAGTTAAACACCAAGTCTGATTCTAATGACCTGATACCTCTTCACTAATACTGGGGATTTCTAAAATTCAAGACGTATAACTTCAGGAGTTCAAGGAATATGATTTCTATGATTTCATTCTCTTATTGTTATGTTTGCATTCATGGTAAAATCAAGTTTATCACTTTTCAGTCCTCTGTAATTCTAGGTCTTATAGAATAAAATTCCTGTCTCATGCTAGTGACAAGGTAATCAAATAATACCAGTCTTTGTATGTTTCATTTAAAAGACCCAAGCTGTGTGAAGGTTATTGTGTGATGTATTTCTAGGCCACCTCCAAATTCAAAATTTTTGTTAAGAGGTGAAGCTCAGATGTTGAATCTTAAAGCCTCCCATGATTTTCTATCTTTTTTCTCCTTTAAAATTCATGCACCAAATTCCTTCTTATACTCTGTTTTGTCCTGTTCTCTCATGCTGAAAAACACAACAGAGACAACTCTTGAATAAATCTCCCTAGCACACTAAGAAAGAAAGAAATGAAGTGCTTGGTTTTTCTGGCTTGTATGGATGTGGATTCTGAAAAGGCTCCCTCTGAGTTTTCCCTATGGTATTTTCTGCTTTGCATGTTAGAAGTACATCTGAGTACTTTTTTGATGGGAAGACTCTCAAAACTTGTATTTTACCTTGTATGATTTTAGAAAAGCATTTATATAACATCAGTAAAAAATGGAGGATGAGGCATAACTCTAGATGCCCAACCTCAAACTAATTATCAAGAGTCAATATTTATATAAAAACCTTTGCCACTGAAGGAACATTAAACTGAAATTTTGTTAATTCTAAAGAATAAATACAACAGTTTGTGAAAAATAAGGGAGATTTCACCCAGAATCAAACACAGAAATCATGAAACCTACCACATAAAATGCAATTGACCTTATTGGTGACATATACCACTTATTTTCTTGCTTGCCCCATGTTTTCTTCACTGGTAATAGAAAAGAAAAATCCATAAAATGATGGTATTATCATACAAGTTTTAGGATCAACATAATATTGGAGTTGAAGTGTGCTGTAAAGTCCATACTGGGTTGTGAACAGAGGACAAAATCTTGGGGTAAAGCCGGGCGGTGGTGGCGCACGCCTTTAATCCCAGCACTCGGGAGGCAGAGGCAGGCGGATCTCTGGGAGTTCGAGACCAGCCTGGTCTACAAGAGCTAGTTCCAGGACAGGCTCCAAAACCACAGAGAAACCCTGTCTCGAAAAACCAAAAAAAAAAAAAAAAAAAAAAATCTTGGGGTAAAAGGAGAAGGAGGATGACAATGAGGAAGAGGAGCATGAGGAGGAGAAGGAGGAGGAGGAAGAAGAGGAGGAGGAAAAGAAGGAGGAGAAATCTACCACAAAAAAATTTTGGTGGATATATTTTCATGAAATCCGTCACCTATATATCCCTTTTAAAGATATTTGAAAGTGACCCCTGCCATTTTAATGCATTTTTATAGATTTCCTCTTTTTCAGGGAAGCTAGATCCCAGGATAAGTCAAAGCACAGAAATCCTCTAAGTGTTTCTCTTCTTTTTCGTTCCCTACTCTTTCCTCTCTTCCTATTATCATCCTCCCCATCTGACACCCATCCACTCCCCAGAGAGGGCAAGACACATTTCTCCAAAAACCAACCCCTCCCCACTATATCCAGGCTGAGCAATATATCCATCTAAAGAGAATGGGTCCCAAAGAAATAGTACAAGCAGCAGGGACAAATCTTCATGCAACTGTCAGTGTCCCCACAGTCTGCCCTAGACATAAAACTGTCACCCACATTCAGAGGGATTATCTTGGTGTTATTCTGGTTACTTTCCTGTTCGGCCAGAGTTGGTGAGCTCCCATAAGCTCTGGCAGGCTGCTTCAGCAGATGTCACCATCATGGTCTTGACCTCTTTGCTCATATAATCATTCCTGTCATCTTCAACTGAACATTGGGAGCTCAGTCCAGTGCTCTGTCGTGGGTCTCTGCCCTGTCTCCATCAGCTCCTGGATGAAGGTGGTATGATGATATTTCATATAATCATCAATCTGACTACACGGCAAGGCCAGGTTGGGCACCCTCTTCACTATTAATTAGGGTCTTAGCTGAAGTCATTCTTGTCAATTTCTGGGACTTTTTTCTAGTGCCAAGGTTCTTGCTACCCCCATTATGGCTCCTTCAACTAAAAAAAAATCTCTTTCCTTGCTCTCCATCTCTGTTATTCACCCATCTCGACTATCCCATTTCTTCAAGTTCTCCTACCCCTTCTACGTCTTCCCTACTAATCCCCTTCTATCCTCCCTCCTCCCCTACCCCTATATTCCCAATTTTTTTAGGAGATCTTGTCGATTTCCTCTTCCAAGGTAGATTATACATGTTTCTCTTAGGGTTCTCTTTGTTACTTAGCTTCTCTAAGATCATGGATATTGTCTTGTTATCCTTTGCTTTACAACTAGTATCCACTTAAGAGTGAGTACATACAATGTTCACCTTTCTGGGTTGGGTTGCCTCTCTCAGGTTTTTTTTCTAGTTGTGTTGATTTACTTCCAAATTTCAAAATGTTATTTTTTTATCATTGAATAGCACTCCATTATGGAAACATAACACATTATCTTTATAATTTCTTTGGTTGAGGGACATCTGGGTTGTTTCCAGGTTCTGGGTATTACAAATACTGCTGCTATAAACATAGTTGAACAAACATCATTGTAGTATGATTTGAGTATCATTTGGTATAGGCTAAAGATTGGTATTACTAGGTCCTGTTGTAGGTTGATTCTTAATTTTTTGAGAAATGGCCATACTGATCTCTAGAGTGGTTGTACAAATTTGCATTCCCACCAGCAATGGAGGAGTGTTCCCCTTACATCCTGTCCTCATAAGGTATCATTTGTTATTTTGATCTTAGCCATTCTGATCATGTAAAATGGTATGTCAGAGTCATTTTCATTTTCATTTCCCTGAGAGGGTGTACAGCCTTGTCTAGTTCCTGATTTTAGTGGAATCACTTTGAGTTTCTCTTCATTTAGTTTGATGTTAGCTGTCAGATTACTGTATATTGTTTTTAAAATATTTAGATACTTAGATATGTTCCTTGTATCCCTGATTTGTCCAAGACCTTTATAATGAAGGGGTGTTGAATTTTGTAAAATGCTTATTCAGCTTCTAATTAAATGATCATATGGTTTTTTATCTCAGTTTATTTATATGATGGATTACATTGATGGATTTTCATATGTCAAACCAGCCCTCCATCTCTGGGATGAAGTTGACTTGATCATGGTGGATAATTTTTTTATGTGTTCTTGGATTTGGTTTGCCAGTATTTTATTGAGAATTTTTACATCCATGTTCATTAGTGAAATTGGTCTGTAATTCTCTTTCTTGGTTGAGTCTTTGTGTAGTTTGGTATCAGGGTAACTGTAGCTTCATAATAAGAGTTTGGCAGTGAACCTTCTGTTTCTATTATGTGTAACACTTTGAGGAGTATAGGTATTAGCTCTTCTTGGAAGTTCTGGTAGAATTCTGTACTAAGACCATCTGGCCCTGGGCTTTTTTTTGGTTGGGAGGTTTTTGATGACAGCTTCTATTTCCTTGCAGCTTATAGGTCTATTTAAATTGCTCACCTGAACTTGCTTTAATTTTGGTATATGGTATCTATCTAAAAATTTTTTCCATTTCTTTCACATTGTCTAATTTTATGAAGTACAAGTTTTTATAGTATGACAAAACTTAAAAATATACCTATCTGTATTTTCTCAGTATCTGTTGTTATGTCCCCCTTTTCATTTATTATTTTGTTAATTTGGATGTTCTCTCTCCACACTTTGATTAGTTTGTATAAGGGTTTGCCAATCTTGTTGCTTTTCTCAAAAAAAACCAGCTCTTTTGTTCATTGATTCTTTGTATTGTTTTCTTTCTTTATATTTTGTTGATTTCAGCCTTCAATGTGATGATTTTTTGTCTTCTACTCCACATTGGTGAGTCTGCTTTTTTTTCTAGAGCTTTCAGGTGTGCTGTTAAGTCACCAATATAGCTTTCTTCATTTTATTTATGTGGGCACTTAGTGCTATGAACTTTCCTCTGCTTTTATAATGTCCCATAGGTTTGAATATGGTGTGTTTCATTTTTTTTGAATTCAAAGAAGACTTTTATTTCTTTATTTCTTCCTTGATCCAGGGGTGGTTCATAGTTGACTGTTCAATTTCCATGCCTTTTTAGGTTTTCTGAGAGTAGTATTGTTATTAAATTCTAACTTTAATTCCTAGTGATCTAAGAAGACACAGGATATTACTCTAATTTTTTTGTATCTGTAGATGTTTGCTTTGTTATCGAGTATGTGATCAATTTTAAAGAGGGTTCCATGTGCTGCTGAGAAGAAGGTATATTCTTTTGTGTTTGGTTGGAATGTACTATCGATATCTTTTTAGTCAATTTGATTCATTACATCACTTATTTCTCTGTTAAGTTTCTGTCTGGTTGGCCTGTCTACTGGCAAGAGTGGAGTTTGATGTGTGATTTCAGTTTTAGTAATGTTTCTTTTACATATGTGGATGCTCTTGTATTTGGGGCATAGATGTTCAGGATTGAGAGTGCATCTTGATGAATTTTTCCTGTTGTGAGTATAAAGTGTCCTTCTCCATCTCTTCTGATTGATTTTAGTTTGAAATCAATTTTGATAGATATTAGGATAGCTATACCTGCTTGTTTCTTAGGTCCATTTGATTGGAAAACCGTTTCCCAACCCTTTTACTTTGAGGTAGTATTTATCTTTGACATTGAAGTATGCTTCTTGCATACAGCAGAAGACTGGATACTGTTTTCATATCCATTCTCTTAGCCTGTGTCTTTTTATAGTTAAATTGAGTCCATTGATACTGAGCAATATTAATGACCAGTGGTTGTTTTTTCCAGATATTTCAGTAGTAGTGTTTGTGTGTTTACCTTCTTTAGGTTATGCTGGGGGGGGGGGGGAGTTATCAGACACCTGTGTTTTTTGGGTACACTTAGCTTCTTGGTTTGGGGTTTTCCTTCTAGTAGCTTCTGTAAGGCTGGGTTTGTGAATACACATTGTTTAAATCTGTTTTTTGTCATGAAATATCTTGTTTTCTCCATCAATAGTGAGTGAAAGCTTTGCTGGGTATAGTAGTCTGGGCTTGCATCTGTGGTCTCTTAGTGTCTGCAGTACATCTATCCAGGACCTTCTGGCTTTCATGGTTTCCATTGAGAAGTTGAGTGAAATTCTGATAGGTTTACTTTTATATGTTACTTGATCCTTTTCCTTTGCAGCTCTTAATATTCTTTCTTTATTTTGTATGTTTTGTGTTTTAATTATTATATGGCCATGGGATTTTTTTATTCTATTTGGTGTTCTGTAAGCTTTTTGTACCTTCATAAGGATATCCTGTTTTAGGTTGGGAAAGTTTTCTTCTATGATTTTGTTGAATATATTTTCTGTGCCTTTGAGCTTGAGTTCTTCTTCCTTTCCTACCCCTATTATTCTTAGGTTTGGTCTTTTCATGGTGTACCAGATTTCCTGATGTTTTGTGTTAAGAACTTATTGGATTTATTGTTTTCTTTGAACCTTGAGTCTATTTCCTCTATAGTATCTTCAGTGACTGAGATTCTTTCTTCTATCTCCCATATTCTGTTGGTTACACTTTTCTCTGTACTCCCTGTTCATTTACCCAGATTTTCCTTATCCAGAATTCCCTCAGTTTGTGTTTTCTTTATTATCTTTATTTCAATCTTTAAGTCTTGAACAGTTTGAACTGTTTGCTTCACTTTTTTGATTGTTTTTTATTTGTTTTTTTAAAGAGATTTATTAATTTCTTTCAATTTTTTGTTTGTCTTTTGCTCCAGTTTTTCATTTCCTCTTTAAAGGTCTCCATTATCCTTATAAAGTTATGTTTAAAATTGTTTTCTTATGCTTCTTCTGGTCTTGATATGAGATCCCCCTCTGTATGCTGTGAATACCAATAAAGAAACTGAATTGGCCTGATAGGGTAGGTTTATCTCTGCAGGAGATAAACATGCTGAAACATTGCTGATAGGCCGTGACCTCATGGTGACGCACAGAATAATAGAGATGGATTAAATTAAGATGTAAGAGTTAGCCAATAAGAAGCTAGAGATAGATAATGGGACAAACAATGATTTAAATAATATAGTTTCTGGGATATTATTTCAGGAGTCTGGGTGGAAGGAAAACAAACAAACAGCTCTTACAACAAATTGGTGCCCAACATGGGGCTTAAGATCAGCAAGTCTTTCTGTTGTATGACCACTGGGTTCTGGTGTTATCATGTTTATTTTTAGATTGTTGAGTTAATTCTTGAATTTTTGCCTACCCACCTCTTCCTTCAATTGATGCTTGCAGTGTCTTTGCCTCTTGGTCCAATCCTTTCAGTGGCTGTCTTTTTGGGAACTGTTCTTAGTCTGCTTTGTACTGACACTGTCTGTGTTTCAGGGAGCCACTAAAGTCTCTCTTGGCCCACTCTCTTTGTCTACTATCTTGGGTCCCTACCTTGGTTGATTCTGTGAAGTCACAGACTGTGTTTCAGAGTTCCTCTCTTGGTCTTTTCTATGTAGTTGCAGCCTATGCTTCAGAGTTCTTTTGAGGTCATGGGGGTGAGGAGGGTTTGGGGTAGAGTGGGACTTATAGCTTACAGTGTCTGATCAATGGGGTAGGGGTGTTGTAGCCCCTTACCTCTTTGAACATTATGTGTAGTTTCAGCCTGTGTTTTAGAATGCTCTGATGTTTTAGCAGAGGGGAACATTGGGGGGGGGCAAATGAATGGGACTTATAGCTTACAGAGTATGATCAATGGGGTAAGGGTGTTGGAGTAGCCTACCTCTTGTACCTCTCTGTGTAGTTAAAGCCTGTGTTTGAGTTTCTCTGAGGTCACAGGTGAGAGAAATGTTTGATGGTAGAATGAAACTTGTTGCTTACAGGCTCTGATTGATGAGATGGGTATGTTATAGCAGCCTACCTTCAGGAAGCTTGTTTGCATCTGGGCTAGAGAAGTTGAGGCTGGTTGAGGAAGGGTCTGGGGTTTTCCACCATATGAAAAGGTCTACAGAGTGGGGTACCCCACCAGGTTTGTGGTTACTCACCTCTTTGTCCTCTCTGTGAAGTTGCAGCCTGTGTTTTAGAGTTCCTCTGTATTCATGGGGGATAGGAGGTTTGGGGGCAGAGTGAGACATGTAGCTTACAGGGTCTTATCAATGAGACTGGGGTGGTGGAGCAGCCTACCTCCAGGAAGCTTGCTTGTTGGCTGGCTCGAGAAGCTGAGGCAGGTGGGGGCATTGTTTTGTCTTGGTATGAAGGCCCTAGAGAGTGAGTGGTCACTCACTTCTTGGCACTCTTTCCTTGTTTCTCTTTTTTAATCAGTAACTGTAGCATAGTAGATGATTGATATTTGTTGATCTTATATGTGCTATAAAATTCAGGAGACTTTTTTTCATGCTTTTCTTCATCTAGTATCTCTGTTAATAACAAGAGTAACAATCCTGTTGTACAATCCTGTTCTCTTTTAAAACCAAAGTGACTAACTATTCCTGCTTTTATGTGATAACTGAAATGCTCTTCTATTAAGTGGTGACTTTTCTGGACTGATGATAACACTAAGACTCTGAAGTCAGTGATAAATTCCTTCAAATGGCAGACCTTTTCCTTCCTCTCCCACTTTCTTTCCCCCTTCCTTCATATCCCTTTACCTCATGTTATTGCTCAGCCTAGATAATTGGGGAGGCATTTGGTCCTGTCTCCAAGTGGTGTGTTAGACTTTGTAGACTCCTCTTGGTAAACTTTCCTGTTTCTGAAGAGTGTTTGGGGTGCAATGGGGAAATAGATGGAATGGAAGGAGAGGAAGGAGTTGGAGTAAAGATAGCTATGAAAATGAGAAAAAATTGTATTAAAAATTTCTTTAAAAGGAAAAGAAAAAAGAGAAAAGAAAAAGAAAATACAGACTAGCTGTGGTCTCCTAAATTTTTAGGAAAGAACAATTGTTTTGGGGAGCAAATGGGTCTTAACATGATTCTTTTTAGAAAGTTCTGAGGCTTTCAGCACATTTCCAAATAATAATCAATCAATTTCTTCATTACCTTTTGCTAAAGGACCTGGAAGACCCTTATGGATGTGTGCTATTTATATGGGACAAAATTTATTCCTGATTATATCTTGAACCTGAATGAAAAATGAAGTCAATTCTGTATTGTCTGGTATAAATTCAGTGCTTTCAATATGCCAAATGACTCTTTCTGCATATTGCAAATTAGTAACTATATTTAGAAGTTCTTTAAAACCCCTTAGTAGCATGAGAATAGCATTTAATTTTACCTTTTGAATAGAATTATAAGAGCTTTGTTTCACCTTACTTAAATCTTCTGATTTGTACCTGACTTTCCTGATTTATTTGCATCAATATAGAATATATAATCTCCAGTTACAGATGTATCATAAATAATGTTGAGAAGGATCCAAGTAGCTCTCTTTATAAGGTTAATTCTATTGCTTTTTGAATAGTTGTTATTAATCGCTCCTAAAAATTTGCACAACCTCTTTGCCAGCATTCATTATCTTCCTAAATTTTTAATCCCATCACTAGTAAAGGGAACTATAATCTCTGCTGAGTATATTCCTGCTAACTGACAAAATTTCAATTTTCGTTGTATAATTAATTTAGAAACCTTTTCCACATACATTTTTAATTTTTATTTTGTTTATGTGGTAAAAAGATCCATTCTAAAATAATACATTTTCTCTGCATTAGAATTCCTGTAGGGGAAATTTTGAAGGGAAATATGCCTATAATGTCATTAAGATTCAGATCGACCTGATCCACATGTGCCTCCTGTAATTTCTCTTCAATCATAGATAATTCTTTCATAGTTTCATTTGTTAATTCCCTGTGACTATTTAAGTCTTTGTTACTATCTAAGGCATAGTTCAAAAAATTATTGGATTGTAAATGTGTCCTAGGAACCTTTGAAAGTCATTAAGAGTTCACAATCCATCTCTCCTAATTTGGTCTTTTTGTGTTCTAATTTTCTGTAAACCTATTTTATAACCTAGGTAATTGATGAAATGTCCTCTTTGTATTTTTTAAGGAGCAAATTATAATCCCTATTTAGGCAAAAATGTTCTTTAATTCTTCAAATGTTCTTTCTAAAGTATTTACATTCAAATCAGACCATAAAGTGTCATCCATGTGATGATAAACAATAGAATTAGGAAATTGCTTATGTATATTAACAATGGATGACTTAAAATATTGTCACAGGGTGAGGCTATTAAGCATTCACTGGGGGAGAATCCTCCATTTATATCTCCTAGTAGGCCGACATTCATTTTAAGAAGGGGATCTGATGGCAAATTTTTCTGTCTTTTTCTTGTAAAAGTATAGTATAGAAACAAAATCAATAACAACAAAGGGCCATCTTTAGTTAATAGGGAAGGCAAAGGAATTTCAGATTGTAGAGGGCTGATTGGTTGAATTATCTTATCTACAGTTCTTAGATCTGTGAGCATTCTCTATTTTACAGATTTTTAAATAATAAATAGAGGAGAATTCTAAGGACTGGTTGATTTTTTAATAGGCTGAGCGTCTAGTTGCTTCTATACCAGCTGTTCTAAAGCTTGCAGTTTGACTTCTGTTAAAAGCCATCATTTTCTCCATATTTTTTCCTTAGTTGACCATTTTAAAGGCAGGGCCATTTGTATGTCTGAAGGTTTCCTAGTTGTTTTGTGTTTTTGTACAGCCTGAATGGCTGGTGAATGTTTTTTTATAGTACCTTATTATATCCTTTCCAGAAACATGAGTATTTTTATGCTCCATTTCTAAGACTACAGGAATGTTATTTTGGGTATTCCGTCGTTGCTGTAGATCATGACTCCATAGATTCTTTGTTATATCAGCCACATATGGTCTCAGCCTTCCTCTCTATCCCTCTGGTCCTATGTATTCAACCCATCTTGTGTTTTGTTTTACTTGAGATTGGGTTCCAATTCCTAGGAACTGAAGAGGCCAATTTGGATGCCAAGATTCTGGAGTAATAATATTCACATCCATATCTGTGTTCAGTAATCCTTCAATTAGTACGTTATTTATTTGTACTCTCAGCTTTGGTTTTTGGTCATTTATAGAAGTCTGTCAACATATATATTTCATATTTTCTGTTGGAAGTTTGATTTATCCTCCATGTTTATTTCATCACCCAAAACAGTAAGGATATTTTTACAAGCATTAGATTTTTAAAATTTTTCTGGAAAACATGTCCTTCACAGTGACTGGGAATAAGTGGAACACGTTTGACTGGGAACCTGCAAGAAGCCCCCCAAACAGTTTCCCTGATAGTAGCAGGTTGCCTTGTTTGACTCCTGTTGATCTACATTCATTGGTCCACTGTCAGCCTTTGCCACATCTTCAATATAATCCAGAAGATTGAGACCTTCCATTTTTGTTATCCCCAGAGAAACTATTATTTCTAGGAATGCCTTGTCTACAATTACTTCTCAGATATTCTGTTCTACCACAATTAAAATATTTGTAATTTCAATGTATCCTCATACCTTTCCAAATTGCTTCTCCTACCCAGAATTATATTATAGCCAAATAACTCAACATTTATTGTGTACACAATCTATTAATCCATTGGTGCTAATTTGTACTGTAAAGGCTCAAGTATCTTTCTGCATTTTAAGCTGTTATTTTCAAAAGCCAGAGATTCAATAAGAGCTCATCTAGCTTCTGGATCTGTTATCCCTATTTGTACAGCTTTAGTAAATCTTGTAAAAGTCACTAAAGTGTTCTCTTCAGCCTTGTTTAACTTTAACATACGATTTAAATCTTCTTCCTTTTACTTGAATTCTATCCCAAGCATTTAAGGCTGCTGTGTGGCATAGTTGCCTTAAGAAGCCCCAAGTCCCATATACAGTGGAGATCTCCAGACTGTAAGTTGTATATGGAAGTGGACAAGGGTGATTCCAAAATCTGAAGCTTCAGACAGCAGATATTTCCATGAAGCAGAAAATATCAAAGACAGTTCAGTCACGTTTCTTCTGTGTCCTACAGAATGTCTCGCAATTTTTTTTTATGAAAGAGAAACACCGAAAGAACATCTCAACTTTAGGCAAGTTCAGCAGTCCTCTAACTGGGGGTTCTTTATGTCCAGTTTATGTAACAGTCCAGGCAAGAGCAGTTTCTTGCTAAAAGGGCTAACCAACTTCATAATGCCCATCATACACTTGAAGTATATTGGTGCTGCCAGGAGTGTTACAGTGTTAAATGATAAGTGAGAGATAGACAATAAGAAGCTAGATATAATGGTCCAAGCAGTGATTGGATTAATACAGACCCTGTAGATAATTTATGGTGTAAGCTTTTCCTCATTTTGTCAAGGAAGCTAGTCTTCAGGGATAATCTCAACCCTTAAAAGCCATGATAACTTTCTCTTTGTTATCAGTATCTTTGGCACACTAGATGATTGATAAGTATCCATCTCAAATGTGCTCAAAATATGGGACCAATTTTTTTGCTTCTCTTCCCTATTCTGTACCTCTGTCATAGAACATGAGATCAAGCCTGCTACACAACTGTAATGTACCTTTTCAAGCCAAGGAGACTATCCATGGTTGCTTTTCCATTTCCCTGAAATGTTCATGGGTTAAGAGCTTACTTCTCTGAATTGATGATGACAAGAAGTCTCTGAGGATGCTAACTGACTCATACAAATGGCAATCTGAGGTCCACATAAGAGGTCCTCTTGAGAACCATGATTTTTCCAGAACATGGCTAGCACTCTTCCACTTAGAAGAAAGACGTATCAAAGTGCACACTGGTTTGTTCTCCTAAATTTTGAAGAAAGAACAATTTTGTAGTGTGCCAAAAACTTTCCATTTGTCTGCTTCAATACTTTGCTTCTAAAAAGCACTATACCACATCATTCATGTTACATTGCTTTGAAGTTATTGACTGATGCATACATGGATGAAAGACCCAAGAGTGCATGAAGAAGGGAAATTATCCCAGAGATTCTCCATGATCTTCTCTGATGAATTGGACATTCCTACATTGGAGAGGGGCAAGAAAAGATGGGAGGCCTGCTGTCCACCCTCAGAAATTTTGAGGGCTGGCAGACACATGGTCCTTTCCAAATCCAGGAAAAATGTGTGATAATTTCCCTTATTGTGAGTGTCATTCCTTTTCAACATGTTTCACTGAATATATCACACTCCTTAGCAGGTGTATCAGTTATGTGTGCAACAGGTAACCTTACTGTCTGTGCACCACGTCCATTGGATTTCAGATTTGGAGCTTATCACCACCCATATCTTTCTATCATCATTTCTTCTAAAAACACAGGAAAATGTTTTCATATAGTTTCATTTATAAAGCAGTCTTTGCTGTAAGGCTTTTCTGTAAATATGACCTGCAGCTTCTTTATATTGTTTGGATTTATAAGCATGCTGAGAGATTCACAGACTGCACAGTTGGAACATAGGTCCAATTCCTTCTTTCAAAAAGCTCGTCCTTGAGATCCATTCCTCCAAATTGGAAAAGTGAGGAAAAATATGGGGATTGAACCATATGGAGTATAAAAGTGCCTTAGATACCCTAAATTTTTAAATTGTAATGGGGCAAAGTCAAGCACTTCTCTAAACTAACAATTACCATCAAAAAGAAAAAATCCAAGAAATTTATTATCTTTCATGGACACAAGGTGAAAGAAAATCCTTAAGATCTACAGTAGATTTGGTGAAATATACAGCAACTCCAACATTGTACCTGGATAGTGAAAATGAATGGAGAACCTCTCCTGGTCTATATTTGATATTCATCATTGTCAAATACAAATTTCAAAAGGAATTCACTGTTGCAATCTACCTTTGAAGTTCATGTAGTTATTTGCTTCATCAAAAAGAAATAAAATTTTTGCTCCTAACATATCAAGTAGTATACACAGCTCAGCGGAAAGTGGAATTGCCCAAGGTTTGATAATATCAGCGTTTTGCATGACATCTTGGTTTCATCTTTCATTCTATGATGTTCTTGCTTTGCAATGGAGACATACAGCCTTACATAATAAACCCAAATATGACCACAATGAAGCATATAGTTCCTTGGCCAAGTCTCTAAATAACATGGCACACACATCATAGACATGGTCAGGACTCCTCCTGATTAACACATGTTCATTTTGTTCTGAGTTCTGGAAAGAAGTCGTGAGAACCAATTTATATGAGATCTACCTGCCATGTCCTCATATTGCTAGAGTACATCTGTCATTATTGTATCAAAGAGAAACAATTCCCAGACACAACTTTCTGTCTCAAAGGAATATAGAATGACACATTTAGAAGAAGAGATCAAGAAGGAAAATAGTCACTGAAACACATTCAAAAATTGAAGGGAGAATATTTCAAGTCAGTGGTTTTATTTTATGATGGGGAGAATGTGGGATATGATTGGGAGTGTGCAGGCTGAGGCTAGTAAAAAAGACAGACTTCCTTTGAGACAATTCCATCCTCAATAATTTTATTTCTTTTTTTTTTCCAAAATAAAATCCTGAGCATCTCATCTTCTTAGTGTAGAAGTGGTAAGCACTGAGGGTCTGTCTGTATTCTCAATAATTTTTCACTAAGACTTGGGATTTCTAAAAATCAACATCTATGACTTCAGTAGTTCAAGGACTATTATTTGAAGGATTATACTCTCTTTACCATTTTGTTTTATTTCTTGGCCAAACCGTCAAGTCTAATGCTCTTCGGTCGTTTGGTATACAATGTCTAAGAGAGGGTGATTTCCAACTGCAGTTGTTGTAAATGTGAGGAAATATTACCATTCATATAATTTCTTTGATTAAAAGACCTCAGTTTTGAGAAGGATATTTTCCAATATCTTTCAATCCACATCCACATTCAATCATTCTGATGTATGGTGAATTTATGATGTTCCATTTTCATGCAACACAAAATTCCTTAGATTTTTTTTACCTTGAACTCCACTCAACAAACTCTTCTTTCCAAAATATTGAGTTTCCTCTTGTGGAGAGAGACCACAGAGCCTATTCTTGAATACAGAAATCAAGCACATGGAGAAGCAATTGAAGTGTTTGTCTTATTTGGCATGAATTAATGTGAATTCTTAAATGACTCCCTCTGAATTTCATGACTAGGTGCTGTGCTTTCCATGTTACCTGTCTTCTTAATTTATGTGTTTACATAGTGAGATTGAAAAATTGGTGTTTGCCATATATTTTTCAGAAAAGCATTTTACCAGAAATATTGAAAAAGAGAAGGAGGAAATTCTCTAGGTGTCCAAAATCAGACAAGTAATCATGAGTCAATTATTATAGAAATATTTGCCTTACTTGAAACTTGAAGTTGTAATTTTCAACATTCCAATGAATCAATAAAGCCTGGTTTGACAAGAGAGACACAAGCACACAACACAAAAAACTACCGAAAAAAATGCAAATGAGGTTTGGTGTGGGTGGTCCTTCTATCTCTCTTTTGCTTCTATTGGTTAAGGAATAAGCACAGCTTTGAGCCTATGACAAGGAAATTCAGAACTAGGCAGGGGAGGGAGGAGTTATGTTTGGAGAAAAAGGGCAGAGTTAGAACCCATGGAGACACTGGAGACAATGCATAGGAATTTTACGTGATAAGCCACAGCTAGGTCTGTCAATTACAGATTAATAAAAGTGATTTAAATTATTATGTAAAAGATAGACAATAAAAAGCGAGAGATAATAGTAAGGACTGATTGAATTAATACAGTTTCTGTGAGATAATTTCGGGTATAAGCTTTCCTCGTTTTGTCAACTAAGCAAGTTTTCAGTGAAAATTTCAACCCTTCAAACCCATAATGTCTTTCTCTTTGTTATCAGTATCTTTGGCACACTAGATGATTGATATAAGTCCATCTCAAATGTGCTCAAAAGTACAGGACCAAATTTTTTGCTGCTCTTCCCTATTCTGTACCTCTGTCATAGAATGGGAGAATCAAGCCTGCTGCACAACCCTGATGTACCTTGTCAAAGCCAAGGAGCCTATCCATGGTTGCTTTCCCATGTCCCTGGAATGTTCATGGGTTAAGAGCTGATTTCTCTGGATCGATGATGACAAGAAGTCTTCGAGGATGCTGACTGACTCAAACTAATGGCAATCTGTGGTCCAGATAAGAGGTCCTCTTGAGAACCACTATTTTTCCAGACCATGGCTAGCACTCTTCCATTTTGAAGGAAGTAATATCAAAGTGCACACTGGCTTTGGTCTCCTAAATTTTGAAGAAAGAACAATTTTGTAGTATGCCAAAAACTTTCCATTTGTCTGCTTCAATACTTTGCCTCTAGAAAACACTGTACCACATCATTCATGTTACATTGCTTTGAAGTTGTTGACTTATGCATACATGGATAAAAGACCCAAAAGTGAATGAAGCAGGGAAATTATCCCAGAGATTCTCCATGATTTTCTCTGATGAATTGGACGTTCCCACATTGGCAGAGGGGCAAGTAAAGATGGAAGGCCTGCTCTCCACCATAACTCAGAAATTTTGAGGGCTGGTGGACACATGGTTCTTTCCAAATCCAGGAAAAATTGTGATAATTTCTCTTATTGTGAGTGTCATTCCTTTTCAACAGATTTTGCTAAATCTATCATACTCTTTAGCAGGTGTATCAGTTATGTGTGTAAAAGATGACCTGTCTGTGCACCACATCCATTGGATTTTAGATTTTGACCAGATCACCAACCATATCTTACTATCATCTACTCCTCTTAAAGATCTCATTTTAAAAGCAGTCTTTGGTGTAAGGCTTGTCTGTAAATTTGTCCTGCAGCTTCTCTATATTGTTTGGATTTATAAGCATGCTGAGAGATTTACAAACTGCACAGTTGGATCATAGGTCCAATTCCTTCTTTTAAGAAGCACTTCCTTGAGATCTGTTACTTAAACATGGAAGGCTGAGGAAAAAATATGGGGATCAGACACATAAGGAGCATAAAAATGCAGTAGATACTCTAAATTCCTAAATTGTAATGGGGTTTAATCTAGCACTTCTCTAAACAAACAATTACCATCAGAATGAAAAAAATCAAAGAACTATATTATATTTCATGGACACAACTTGAAAGGAAATCCTTAGGATCCATTGTACATCAGGTGAATATACACTACTTCCAACATTCTACCTGGATAGTGAAATTGATTGGAGAACCTCTCCTGGTCTAGATTTGATATACATCATTCTCAAACACAAATTACAAAAGGTGTTCACTGCTGCAATCCACCTTTGAAGTTCATGTAGTTATTTGCTTCATCAAAAAATAAACTTTTTTTGTCCTATCAAGTAGCTTACATAACACAGCAGAAAGTGGAATTGCCCAAGGTCTGACAATATCTGGGTTTTGCATGGCATCTTGGTTTCATCTTTTATTCCATGATGCTCTTGCTTTGCAAGGGAGACACACAGACTCACATGATAAACCCAAAAAATATACACTTTTAGGCAAATAGTTCCTTGGCCAAGTCATCTATGGCACACACATCATAGATATGGTCAGGACTCCTCCTGCTTGACACATGTTCCTTTTGTTCTGGGTTCTGAAAAGAAGTTGTGAGAACCAATTTATATGAGATCTACCTCTCATGTCCTCTTATTGCTAGAGTACATCTTTCATTATTATATTAAAGAGAAACAATTCCCAGCCACTTCTTTCTCTCTCAAATGTACATAGAGTGGCACATTTAGAAGAAGAGATAAAGAAGGAAAGTAGTCATTGAAACACAATCCAAAATTGAGGAGGGAATGTATCAAGCCAGTGGTTTTATTTTAGAGCAGGGGAACGTGGGATATGCTTTGGAGTGTGCAGACTGAGGCTAGCAAAGAAGACAGATTTCTTTTGAGACGATTCCATCCTCGATAATTTTATTTTTCTTTTCTTCCAGAATAGAGTCCTGAACATCAACTCTTATTCCAGAAGAAGTGGTAAGCACTGAGGGTGTGTTTATATTCTCAATAATTTTTCACTAAGACTTGGGATTTCTAAAAATCAACATCTATGTCTTCAGGAGTTCAAGAACTATGATTTGTAGGATTACACTCTCTTGACCACATTTTTGTTTTTTGGCTAAAGTCAAAAGTCTATTGCCATTCAGTCCTTTGGCATACTGTGTCTAGAAGAGGGTGATTCCCAACTCCAGATTGTGAAAATGTAAGGAAATATTAATATTTCTAAAATTTCCTTGATTTATGTGACCTCAGTTGTGGAAGGGATATTTTCCAATACCTTTCAGCCTCTGTCTACCATCAATCTTTCTGATATATTGTGAGATTATCCTTATCCATTTTCATGCAACACAAAATTTCTTAGTTTTTTTTCCTTTGAACTCCATTCAACAAACTCTTCTTTCCAAACTGTTGAGTTTCCTCTTGCTGAGGTAGACCACAGGTGCCTATCCTGAATGTAGAAATCTATCAAATGGAGAAGCAATTGAAGTGTTTAACATGGAAGCCTGTCTCATTGGATTTTCTTTTCTGCCTTGTCCCCCATCTGTTTTTGTCCCAGAGAAAATCACACAGAGGTCTCCATTGTTTTATGAACTGATTCCCCTTCAGCTCAGAAAAAAAAGCCTGTGCCTTTTTATAGGTGAATTGAGTCCATTGATATTAAGTGATATTAATGACCAGTGTTTGTTAACTCCGGTTATTTTTTTTTTTGGTAGTAGAGTTTGTGTGTTTCCCTTCTTTGAGTTGTGCTGGTGAAGGGTCGCTAGATGTCTGAGTTATTGTGGGCATTGTTGGAATCCTTTGCTTGTGATTTTCCTTCTATTACTTTCTGTAAGGCTGGATTTGTGTCTACATATTGTTTAAAAGAAATGAAAGCTTGTTTAAATGACGTGAAAGCTTGGCTGGGTAAAGCAGTCTGAGCTTGCATCTCTGGTCTCTTAGTTTCTGCAGCACATTTATCCAAGACCTTCTGGCTTTCATGGTTTCCATAGAGAAGTCAGGTATAAGTCTGATCGGTTTACCTTTATAAGTTACTTGACCTTTTTCCTTTGCAGCTCTTAATATTCTTTCTTTATTCTGTTTTGCATTTTGATTATTATATGGCAAGGGGATTTTTTTTGATCCAGTCTATTCAGTGTTGTGTATGCTTCATGATCCTTCATAGGAATATCCTTCTTTAGGTTGGGAAAGTTTTCTTT
This sequence comes from Chionomys nivalis, assembly GCF_950005125.1. Lineage (NCBI taxonomy): Eukaryota > Metazoa > Chordata > Mammalia > Rodentia > Cricetidae > Chionomys > Chionomys nivalis. Next base: position 31,989,671 of record NC_080108.1, on the reverse strand, counting down.
TATAATTTTGTTGAATATGTTTTCTGGGCCATTGAGCTGTAATTCTTCTCCTTCTTCTACCCCTATTTTTCTTAGGTTTGGTCTTTTTATTGTGTCTCAGATTTCCTGGATGTTTTGTGATGAGAATTTGTTGGATTTGCTGTTTTCTTTGATCAGTGTGTTTATTTTCTTTATGGTATTAGCATCTGAGATTCTTTCTTCTATCTCTTGTATTCTGTTGGTTATGCTTATCTCTGTCATCTCTGTTTATTTACCTAGATTTTCCATATCAGTCTGCCCTCTGTTTGTGTTTTCTTCATTGCCTCCATTTTAGTTTTCAAGTCTTGAACTGTTTCCACTATCTGTTTGATTGCTTTTTCTTGGTTTCCTATGGTATCTTTCACTGATTTACTCAATTCTTCATACTTTTTGTTATTCTTCTCATCCATTTCTTTAAAGGAGTTTTTCACATCCTGTTTAAGGGACTCTATCACTTTCATGATGTCAATTTTTTCTACTTATTCTGGATTAGAGTGTTCAAGTCTTCCTGTTGTATGTTTGTTGGGTTGTGGTGTTACCATGTTGTTTTTCAGATTGTTGGAGGAATTCTTGTATTGGTACCTGCCCATCTCTTCCTTCAAATGGAGCCAGGAGAGTCTTGGTGTCTTGATCCAGGCTTTGCTGTGACTGACTCTCTGGGTGGATCTCCTCAGTGCAGGAGCAGGAACTGTTCCTGTGTGGAAGGAACTCCTCAACACAGAAACAGGAATCTACTGGTAGTCCAAGGACACCGCAGACAAAAGGGCAAATGTGGGGGCAGGGCAGGGACCAGATGAACACCAAAGACACTGCAGCAGGAGCTGGGGGGGTAGGGCTATGCTCTCTTCTGGGACAGTCCACTCCGGGATAGCACACACTCACCAATGTGGATGAAATTCCTCAGCAATGAAACAGGGATACCTGTTAGTCCACGGACACCGCAGACAAAAGAGCAAATGTGGGGGCAGGGCAAGGTCAAGTGGACCACAGAAGAACCTGCAGCAGGAGCTGGGGAGACGGCTGTGCTCTCTTCCAGGACAGTCTGCCCCTGGATAGCACACAATGACCCCTCTGGATGGAACTCCTCAGGAATGAAACAGGAATACCTGGTAGTTCAAAGGACACTATAGACAAAAAGGCTCAGTCACATCTTCTTAAAGATAAAAAAGCAACATTAGAGATACTGTCAGGATTCATCCTTGTTAAAGAAGATACAGTGTGCTAAGAGATGTGGAACAGAAGATGTCAGGACAAAGGAGTGTGAGAAATATGTGCCATACATCCCCATGCAACTGTAAATGTGCCACTATTATATCAAAGGGAAAGCAGTGGTCTCCACTTAGGTTATTGTCTAAAGGACAGAGACTTGCAGAATTAGTAGAAGCAATCAGGAAGGAAAGGTGTCATTGTAAGACAAGCCAAAATATAGGAAAGACGAAACAGGTAAATGTTGGTTGGAATAAGAAAATGTTAATTGGAAAAGATGGGTATGCTAGGTAGTCTGCATTATGTGGCTATCAAGGCAGAGTGAGTTGTGTGGAGTACTTAGCATTCCTGATAACTTTTATTTCTCTCCTGTTACAGAATAGAATCCCAGAGGTCTTCTTATTCTTTGTGCAGAAATGGTAAGCACCAAGTCTCTATCTCTTGACTGAATAATTTATGCTAAGACTGGATATTTTTAAAAGTCAGCATCTTTGACTTCATGATTTCACAAAGTATAATTTCTAAGATGATACTCTCTTTACCAATTTGTTTTTATTCATGCCCATTTCCTCAAGTCTATCATTCTACAGTCCTTTGATATGCTAGGTATCATAGAGGAGAATTCCCTTCGCATACTAGTGAAAAATTAAAGAAATATTACCATTGAGGTGATAGTTTTAATTTGGGTAACCTCAGGTGTGTGAAGGCTATTCAAAAATGTCTGTTAAAGGCACCATCATATTCAATCTATATGATGTATGGTAAATTTAAAATGCCCAATTTTCACGCACCCCATATTCCAAGGGATTTTTTCCTGACCTCCATTTACCCAAGACTTCTTTCCACCCTTTTGGGGCAGTCATCTTCCTGAGAATTGCAACACAGCCCACCCTTGAATGTAGCTTTCTACCACACCAAGAAGCAGGATAAGTGTTGCGATACTTTGACTTTAATTTATGTGAATTCAGATGTGTCCCCCTCTGAGTTTCAGAACTATTTTGTCAGATTTCCAGGGTACTGGTGCATCTGGGCATGTCTGTTTTCATGGAGAGCCTCTCCAAATGCCAGGTTGATCATATATGTTTTGTAAAACGCATTTAATCTCAAATCTGAAAAATAGGAATGTGTCAAACAAATCTGGGTTCCCAAGCTCAGAGAAAGTATCAGGGTAAATTCCAATGGAATTTTTAACTAATATGGAATTTGAAGGTGAACAATGTAAATTTTCATGAAATAGAAGTACGTGTTGTCGCAAGAGTCACAGAAACACACAAAACTCCACCACAAACATAAAATTGAATCAGAATTCATTGGTGATAATTGCCTGTTATTGTTGTTTCTATTGGATTTTCCCTCATGATATTAGCACAGTGAATGCCACAAAATTGAGGTTGTCAGAATAAGAATTTCATGATGAAAGAAACATGGACACTTGAAAAATAACTGCAAAGTTTAAATAGGTAAAATGAGAAAAAAATTGTGTGGTGGAAAGTGTGAAGGATAAGTCATAAGACAATGTTTATGATGATGATGATGATGATGATGATGAGGAGGAGGAGGAGGAGGAGGAGGATAATGGTAATGAGGATGATAATGATGATGATAATGACGATGATGATGATGATGACACATTGAAGTAGGAGGAGAATAAAACTATCAAAATCTTCCGCCTCAGGTAGATATTCAAGAAACCCAAGAAATATTTGCCCTTTGAAACATATTAAGTATACCCTATATTTTGCTACATTTTATTTTATACATTTCTACTATTTGTCCATGAAGCTAGTTGTCAAGACCAAATTCAACTCATCTAAATTGTTGATGTGTTTAGCTTTGTTTTCTGTTCCTGTGACACAGGAGACTGCTGATATTTTTTGTTGACAAATGGGCTATAAAGTATAGGAGAAAATGTTTTCATGATATTATTGATGCTTTACCTCAGTTGAGAAACTGAGAGAGAAGCCTTCTGGACAGTGCTGATCTTCCTCTTCAAAGCCAAAGAGGCTATCAATCACTGCTTTCCAGTGCTTCTGGAGATGTTCATGTGTTAAAAGCTGCCTTCTCTGGATCGATGATGACAACAGGTTTCTGAGGACGCTGATTTACTCAAAGATAAAGCCTCTGAGGTCCAGATAAGTGGTGGTCTTGACAACCGTGATGCTTCCAGAACATGGCTAGCACTCTTAGACTTTTAAGAAAGACAGTTACAGTGCAGACAGGCTTTGATCTCCTAAATTTTGAGAGAAGAGGAATTTGCTGGATGAAAAAACTGTCCAGCCCTTTGTTTCCATATTCTGCCTATAAAAAGCAATGTACTTCACCCTAACATGTATATTGATTTAGTTATTTGCTCTTACATGCCTGAAAGAAGGACTCAAAAAGAGGTGGAAGCAGTGAATTCATTACAGAGAATCTCAATGATCCTCTATGATGAATTGGACATAACTACAATGGGACGAGGGCAAGAGGTGTTGGCCAGACTCGTACCCACCCTGACTGAAAAATTTGGAGAGGTTTTGGATTCCTGTTCCTTTCCCAATTTAGGCAGGAAGGCCTGATTAATTCTTATATTGTGAGAGTCATTGCTTTTCCCTTTGTTGTCTCTGAATATATCCTACTCCCTGGATGGTATATCAATTCTACATTCTAATGGTCATCTCACACTCCAGCCATCATATCCAGTTGGTTTTCAGATCTGGATATTCTCAGCAATAATATCTTACTATCATAATTTCTTCTTCAAAAATGAGAGAACATTGTGATAAGGTCTAATTAAAATCTGTCTTTTCATCAGCATGCTCTGTGATTGGGACCTTCATGTTGTTTACACTGTTTTGATCTATGTGCATGCAGAGAGATTCACAAGAAGTATAGTTGACTCGAGATTCACAAGAATTATAGTCATGTCATGGATAATATTCCAATGACCATCACGCATTTCACTTCCATGCAGTCCTCCAAACCAGTCACCTGGGGAAAAATAGGAAACATGTCCTTGAGGAGCATAAATAATGCAGCAAACACATGAAGCTTTCAAGTGTAACAGGGGTGAAGGCAAGCACTGCTCAGATAAACCAATTCCCATCTAACAGAAAATGATTCAGACATAAGTTGCATAAAACGCAGAAACATGATGAAAGAAAATCCTTAGGATTCCCCAAAGATCCAGAGAACGGGTACAGTCACCAACATGGTACATGGGAAGGGGATTCAAATTGACAACACCTCCAGATCTAGAAATGACATACACCATTCCAAAACATATGTTCAGAAGAGAATTTATGAATCCCATCCACCAGTTTGGTTCATGTTGCCACTACCTATACTTGAGAGGAATAAGTATTGCCCACATTACATACTCACAGATATTACCTGTCTTGGGATTAAGTAAAGATGCCCAAGGTCAAGACATTGTCTACTTTTTGATGGATGTCTCTCTTTCATCTTTTATTCCATAATGCTGTTGCTGTACTTGGGTGAGAAACATTTTCACATGATGAACCGGAAGGTGATACACCTTAAGGGAACTATTTGCTCAGCGATGTCTTCTTAAAGATATGAAAGCAACATCAGAGATCCTTTCAGGCCCCTTCCTTCTTAAAGCAGATACAGTGTGCTAGGAGATGTGGAATAGAAGATGTCAGGACAAATGAGTATGAGAGATAGGCGCCATGACCTCCCCATGTTACTCTCCATCTGCCACTAGTGTATCGAAGGAAAAATTATTGTCTCTACTTAGGTTACTATCTAAGGGACAGAGACTGGCAGCGTTATTAGAAGCAATCGGGAAGGAAAGGTGTCATTGTAAGACAAGACAAAATAGAGGAAGGAAGAAACAGGTAAAGGTTGGGTAGAAAGAATGGGTATGCTAGGTAGTTTGCATAATGTGGCTATCAAGGCAGAGAGTGTTGTGTGGAAAACTTAGCATCTCTGATAACTTTTATTTCTCTACTATTACAGGATAGAATCCTGGAGGTCTTCTTATTCTTCATACAGAAAAGGTAAGCATTGAGTCTCTATCTCTTGACTCAATCATTTTTGCTAAGTCTGGGGATTTCTAAAATTCAACATCGTAGACTTCAAGATTTCAGAGAGTATAAGTTCTAAGATGATATTCTCTTGACCATTATGTTTTGTTCGTGCCCATGTCCTCAAGTCTATCACTCTTTAGTCCTTTGACATAGGAGGTCTCATAGAGGGGAATTCCCTTCTCCAGCCAGTGAAAAATTAAAGAAATGTTACCATTGAGTAACCTCAGGTATGTGAAGGTAATTCAAAAATGTCTCTTAAAACCCCCATCATATTCATCTTTCTGATGTATGCTAAATTTGAGATGCTCAATTTTCATGTACCCCATGATTCAAGGGTTTTTCACCTGACCTCCATTCACCTAAGACTTCTTTCCACCCTTTTTGGGCAGTCCTCTTCCTGAGAATTGCCGCCAAGCCCACCCTCGAATGTAGCCTTCTAGCACACCGAGAAGCAAGATAGGTGTTGCGCTACTCTGACTTTAATTTATGTGAATTCAGAAATTTCCGCCTTTGAGTTCTCAAAAATTTTGTCCAATTTCCAGGTTACTGGTTCATCTGGGCATGTCTGTTTTCACGGGGAGCCTCTCCAAAAGGCAGCTTGATCATATATGTTTTGCAAAAAGCATTTTATCTCACATCTGAAAATTAGGAATGTGTGGAACAACTCTGCATTTCAATACTCAGAAAGGATCAGATTCAATTCCTAAATAATATTCACCTAATAAGGAATTTGAAGCTGAACCTTTGTTAATATTCATGAAATAAAAGAGCATGTTGTCAGAAGAGACACACAGAGACAAAAAACTCTACCAGAAAGATAAAATTGAATTTGAATTCATTTGTGATAATTGCCTATTATTGTTGGTTCCGCTGGTTTCCTCTCACGATAATAGCACAGGGAAAGCCATGAGTTTGAGGTTGTTAGGATAAGAATTTTACCATGAAAGCACCTGGACACTTGCAGGACTGACTGCAAAGTCCATAGAGATAAACAGAGGAAAGAATTGGCTGCTGGAAAGGGTGCAGGATAAGGCATAAAAAATGTTGATGATGATGATGATGATGATGATACTGATAATAATGGTGATGTTGATGGTGATGGTGGTGATGACGATGACACACTGAAGTAGGAGGAATAGGAAGCTATCAAAAACTTCCATCTTGAATAGATAATCAAGAAATCCAAGAACATTTTTGCCCTTTGAAACATATTAAGCACACTCCTGTATTTTTGTTGCATTTTATTTTCTAGTTTTCTTTTTTTTGTCCATGAAGCTAGTTGTCAAGATCATATTCAAATCATCAAAATACTTGATGTGTTTATCTTTGTTTTCTGTTCCTGTGGCACAATAGAGTGTTGATATTTGTTGATGACAGATGGGCTATAAGGATAGCAGAAAACGTCTTTGTGATCTCCTTGATGCTTTACCTCAGTTGAGATCCTGAGAAAGAAGCCTGCTGCACAATGCTGATCTTCCTCTTCCAAGCCAAAGAGTCTATCTATCACTGCTTTCCAGTGTCACTGCGGATGCTCATGTGTTCAAAGCTGCCTTCTCTGGATCGATGATGACAACAGGTTTCTGAGGACGCTGATTGACTCAAACATAACCCCTCTGAGGTCCAGATAAGTGGTGGTCTTGATGACCGTGTTGCTTCCAGTACATGGCTAATACTCTTGCATTTGAAAGGAAGACAGTTACAGTGCAGACGGGCTTTGATCTCCTAAATTTTGAGAGAAGAGCAAGTTGCTGGATGTGAAAACTGTTCAGCTTTTTGCTTCCATATTCTGCCTCGAAGTAGCACCATACAGAGCCTAGAGTGTCCATAGATTTGAAGTTATTTGCTCTTACATGCCTGAAAGAAGGACTCATATAGAGGTGGAAGCAGTGAATTCATTACAGAGAATCTCAATGATCCTCTGTGATGAATTGGACATAACTACAATGGGACAAGGGCAAGAGGAGATGGCAGGACTCGTGCCCACCCTGACTGCAAAATTTGGAGAGCTTTTGGATTCTTGTTCCTTTCCCAATTTAGGCAAGAAAGCCTGATTCTTTCCCATATTGGGAGAGTCATTTCTTTTCTCTTTGTTGTCTCTGAATATATCATACTGCCTGGATGGTGTATCAATTTTACATGCTAATGGTCATCTCATACTCCAGCCACCATATGCCATTGCTCTCCTGATGTGGGTATTTTCAGCAATCATATCTTACTATCATAATTTTTTATTCAAAAATGAGAGAACATTTTGATAAAGGCCAATTAATATCTGTCTTTTCATCAGCCTGGTCTGTAATTGTGACCGTCATGTTTATTACATTGTTTCGATTTATTAGCATGTTGAGAGTTTCACAATGAGTAGAGTTTGCTTATAGATACAGTTCCAACTTCCCTCAAGCCTTTCACTTCTATCCAGGTGTCCAAACCAGTCAGCTGGTGAAAAAGTGGGAAGCATGTCCACAAGGAAAATAAATAATGCAGTAGACACATGAAACTTTCAAGTGTAACAGGGGTGAAGGCAAGGACTGCACGGAGGAACCAATTCCCATCTAACAGAAAATGATTCAGAGATAAGTTGCATATAACACAGAGACAAGAGGAAAGAAAATGCTTAGGTTTCTGCAAAGATCCAGAGAAAGGGTACAGTCACCAACATTGTACATGGGAAGGGGATTTGAATGGACAACATCTCCTGCTCTAGAAATGACATACACCTTTCCAGAACAGAAGTTCGGAAGAGAATTTATGATTGCATTCCACAAGTTTACTTCATGTTGCCATTTTCTATACTTCAGAGAAATAAGTATTGCCCACATTACATATTCAAAGATATTACGTGTCTTGGGATAAAGTGGAGTTGCCCAAGGTCCAGACATTGTCTGCTTTTTGATAGATGTCTCTCTTTCATCTTTCATTCCATAATGCTGTTGCTTTTCTAGGGTGTAAAACATTTTAACTTGATGAACCAGAAGATGATACACATCATGGGAACTGTTTCCTCAACCATGTTTTTTTTAACATATAAAAGCAACATCAGATACTGTCAGGATTCATCCTTCTTAAAGCAGATACAGTGTGCTAAGAGGTGTGGAATAAAAGAAGTAAGGACCAATAACTTTGAGAAATATGTGTCATACATCCCCATGCAACTGTAAATGTGCCACTACTATATCAAAGGGAAAGCAGTGGTCTCTACTTAGGTTATTGTCTAAAGGACAGAGACTGGCAGATTTAGTAGAAGCAGTCAGGAAGGAAAGGTGTCATTGTAAGAAAAGCCAAAATAGAGGAAAGATGAAACAGGTAAATCTTGGTTGGAATAATTAGGTATGCTATGTAGTCTGCATTTTTGCCTATCAAGGCAGACAGAATTGTGTGGAGTACTTAGCATTCATAATAACTTTTATTTCTCTCCAGTTACAGAATAGAATCCTGGAGGTCTTCTTATTCCTTGTGCAGTAATGGTAAGCACTGAGTCTCTATCTCTTGACAGATAAATTTATGCTGCGACTGGGTATTTTTAGGAGTCAACATCTTTTACTTCATGATTTCACAAAGTATAATTTCTAAGATGATACTCTCATTACCATTAATTTTTTATTCCTGCCAATGTCACCAAGTCTATCACTCCTATGATATGCTAGGTCTCATAGATGGGAATTCCTTTCCCAAACTAGTTATAAATTATAGAAATATTACCATTGAGGGAATAGTTTTAATTTGAGTCACCTCACATGTGTGAAAATTATTCAAAAATGTCTGTTAAAAGCACTTTCCTATTCAATCTTTCTGATATATGGTAATTTTAAGGTGCTCAATTTTCATGAAGCCCATGAGCCAAGGGTTTTTCACCAGTAATCCATTCACCCAACAGTTCTTTCCACCCTTTTGGAGCAGTCATCTTCCTAAAAATTACAGCAGAGCCCACCCTTGAATGTAGCTTTCTAGCACACTGAGAAGCAAGATTAGTGTTTTGCTACTCTGACTTAAATTTATGTGAATTCATAAATGTCCCCCTCTGAGTTTCAGAACGATTTTGTCCGATTTCCAGGTTACTGGTGAATCTGGCCATGTCTGTTTTCATGGAGAGCTTCTCGAAATGGCAGGTTGATCATATATGTTTTGCAAAACACATTTAATCTCAAATCTGAAAAATGGGAGTGTGTGGAACAACTCTGGATTCCAAAACTCAGAGAAAGGATCAGAGTCAAGTCCTATATGATATTTACCTAATATGGAATTTAAAGGTGAATCTTTGTAAATTTTTATGAAATAGAGGTGCATGTTGTCACAAGAGTCAAACATACCCACAAAAAAGGCATCACAACATAAAATTGAATAAGAATTTATTGGTGATAATTTCCTATTATTGTTGTTTCTGCTGAGTTTCTCCTCTCATAATAGCACAGTGAATGCCGTGTAGTTGAGGTTGTTAGAATAAGAATTTCACTATGAAAGACACTTGGACACTTACAAAAATAACTGCAAAGTTTATAAAGGTAAATTGGGGGGAAAATTGTATGGTAGAAAGTGTAGGATAAGTCATAAGACAATGTTGATTTTGATGATGATGATGATGATGATAGAGAGGATGATAATTTTGATGATTATGATGAGGATGATAACACATTGAAGTATCAGGAGAATGAAACTAACAAAATCTTCAACCTCAAGTATATATTCAAGAAATTTAGGAACGTTTTTTCCCTTTGAAAAATATTAAGTTTCTATATTTTTGCTACATTTTATTTTGTACGTTTCTACTTTTTGTCCATGCAGCTAGTTGTCAAGATCAAATTCAACTCATCAAAATTGTGGATTTGTTAGATTGGTTTTCTGTTCCTGGGGCACATTAGAGTGCTGATATTTTTGTGACAAACATGCTATAAAGAATAGGAGAAAATGTCTTGTGATATCATTGATGCTTTACCTCAGGTGAGAATCTAAGAGAAAAGCCTGCTGCACAATGCTGATCTTTCTCTTCAAAGCCAAAGACTCTATCAATCACTGCTTTCCACTGTCACTGGAGATGCTCACGTGTTAAAAGCTGCCTTCTCTGGATTGATGATGACAACAGGTTTCTGAGGACGCTGATTGACTCAAAGAGAAAGCCTCTGAGGTCCAGATAAGTGGTGGTCTTTACAACCGTGATGCTTCCAGAACATGGCTAGCACTCTTGTATTTTTAAGGAAGACAGTTACAGTGCAGACAGCCTTTGATCTCTTAAATTTTGAGAGAAGAGCAACTTGCTGGATGCAAAATATGTCCATCTTTTTGCTTCCATATTCTGCTTCTAAATACCAATGTCCTACATAATAGCATGTACATTGATTTGAAGTTTTTGCTGTTACATGCCTGAAAGAAAGACACAAAAGAGGTTGAAGCAGTGAATTTATAACAGAGATTCTCAATGATAACTCTGAGGAATTGGACATATCTACAATGGGACAAGGGCAAGAGGAAATGTTAGGACTCATGCCCACCCTGAGTGCAAAATTTGAAGAGATTTTGGATTCCTGTTCCTTTCCCAATTTAGGCAAGAAAGCCTGATTATTTCCCACATTGGGAGAGTCATTTCTTTTCTCTTTGTTGTCTCTGAATACATCATACTCCCTGGATGGTGTATCAATTCTACATGCTAATGGTCATCTCACACTCCAGCCACCATATCCAGTTGCTTTTCATATCTGGATATTCTCAGCAATCATATTTTACTATCATAATTTCTTATTCAAAAATGAGAGAACTTTTTGATAAAGTCCAATTAAAATCTGTCTTTTCAACAGACTGCTCTATGATTGGGACCTTCACGTTGTTTACACTGTTTTGATGTATTTGCATGGTGAGAGATTCACAAGAAGTATAGTTGCCTGAGATTCACAAAACGTATACTAGGATCATAGATAAAATTCCAACGTCCATCAAGCATTTCACTTCCATGAAGTACTCCAAACCAATCAACTGGGGGAAAAAATGGGAATCATGTTCATGAGGAGCATAAATAGTGCAGCTTTTGAGTGAAGCTTTTGAGTGTAACAGGGATGAAGACAAGAACTGCTCAGAAAAACCAATTCCCATCTAAAAAATATGATTCAGAGATAAGTTGCATATAACACAGAGATATGATGAAAGAAAATCCATAGGTTTCCCCAAAGATTCAGAGAAAGGGTACGGCCACCAACATTCTACATGGGAAGGGGATTCGAATGGACAACGTCTCCTGCTCTAGAAATGACATACACCATTCCAGAACAGAATTTCAGAAGACAATTTATGATTTCATTCCACCAGTTTAGTTCATGTTGCCACTTCCTATACTCGAGAGGAATACGTATTGCCCACATTACATACTCAAAGATCTTACCTGTCTTGGGATTAAGTGGAGTTGCCCAAGATCCAGACGTTGTCAGCATTTTGAGGGATGTCTCTCTTTCATCTTTCATTCCATAATTCTGTTGTTGTGCTAGGGTGAGTAACATTTACACATGATGAACCAGAAGATGACACAACTCTAGGAAACTGTTTTCTCAGCCATGTTTTCTTAAGATATGAAAGCAACATCAGAGATACAGTGAGGCCTCATTATTTTTAACACAGAAACAATGTACTATGAGATATGGAATAGAAGATGTCATGACAAATGAATATGAGAAATATGTGATATGACCTCCTCATCCTATTCTATATCTGCCAGTAGTATATCAAAAGTAAATAATTGTCTTCACGTGGGTTACTGTATAAAGAAGAGAGCCTGGCAGCTTTAGTTGAAGCAATCAGGAAGGAAAGGAGTCATTGTAAGTCAAGCCAAAATAGAGGAAAAAAGAAACAGATAAAGGTTGGTTGAAAAGGGTGCATATGCTAGGTAGTCTGCATAATGTGGCTATCAAGCCAACAGTGTTTTGTAGGAAACTTAGCATCCCTAATAACATTTATTTCTCTACTCTTACAGGATAGAATCCTGGAGGTCTTCTTATTCTTCATGCAGAAAAGGTAAGCGCTGATTCTCTATCTCTTGACTCCTTCATATTTGCTATGTCTGCGGATTCTAAAAGTCAACATCTTGGACTTCATGATATCACAAACTATAAGTTCTAAGAAGATAATCTCTTGACCATTATATTTTTGTTCCTGCCCATGTCCTCAATTCTATCACTCTTCAGTCCTTTGATATGCTAGATCTCATAGAGGGGAATTCCATTCTCCACCTAGTGAAAAATTAAAGAAAAATTACAATTGAGTGACCTCAGGTGGGTGAAAGTTATTCAAAAATGTCTGTTAAAACCACTATCATATTCAAACTTTCTGATGTATGATAAATTTAAGATGCTCTATTTTCATGCACCCCATGATCCTGGAGTTTTTCCACCTGACCTCCATTCACAAAACGCTTCTTTCTACCTTTTGTGCGGCATTCCTCTTCCTGGGAAGTGCAACAGAACCCACCCTTGAATGTAGCCTTCTACCATACCGAGAAGCAAGATAAGTGTTGCAGTACTCTGAAATTTAAGTGAATTTAGAAACGTACCCCTCAGAGTTTCACAAATACTTTGTCAGATTTCCAGGTCATTGGTGTATCTTATTATTTCTGTTTTCATGGAGTGCTTGTCCAAATGGGAGGTTGATTATATAAGTTTTCCAAAGAGCATTTTATCTCAAATCTGAAAAATAGGACTGTATGGAACAAATCTGGATTCAAAAGCTCAGAGAAAGTATCAGGGTCAATTCCTATATAATATTTACCTAATATATAATTTTAACTGAACCTTTGTTAATATCTATGAAATAAAAGAGCAAGTTTGTCATAAGAGACACACAAACACACATAACTCCACCACAACATAAAATTGAATTTGAATACATTGGTAATAGTTGCCTAATATTGTTGGTTCCGCTGGCTTTCCTCTCCCGATAATAGCACAGGGAAAGCCATGAGGTTGAGGATGTTAGGCTAAGAATTTCACCATGAAAGCAACCTGGACACTTGCAGGACTGACTGCAAAGTCCATAGAGGTAAACTGAGGAAATAATTGGCTGCTAGAAAGGGTGGAGTATATGGCATAAACAATGTTGATGATCATGATGATGGTGATGGTGATGGTGATGATGACGATGACACACTGAAGTAGGAGGAATAGGAAACTATCCAAAACTTCCATCTTGAATAGATAATCAAGAAATCCAGGAACATTTTTGCCCTTTGAAACATATTGAGCACACCCCTGTATTTTTGTTTGCATTTTATTTTATACTTTTGTTCTTTTTGTCCATGAAGCTAGGTGTCAAGATCAAATTCAAGTCATCAAAATTCTTGATGTGTTCATCTTTGTTTTCGTTACTGCGGCACAATAGAGTGTTGATATTTGTTGATGACAAATGCGCTATAAAGTATAGGAGAAAACGCCTTTGTGATCTCCTTGATGCTTTACCTCAGTTGAGATCGTGAGAAAGAAGCCTGCTGCACAATGCTGATCTTCCTCTTCCAAGCCAAACAGTCTATCTATCACTGCTTTCCAGTGTCACTGCGGATGCTCATGTGTTCAAAGCTGCCTTCTCTGGATCGATGATGACAACAGGTTTCTGAGGACGCTGATTGACTCAAACATAACCCCTCTGAGGTCCAGATAAGTGGTGGTCTTGACGACCGTGATGCTTCCAGAACATGGCTAGCACTCTTGCATTTGAAAGGAAGACAGTTACAGTGCAGACGGGCTTTGATCTCCTAAATTTTGAGAGAAGAGCAACTTTCTGGATGTGAAAACTGTCCAGCTTTCTGCTTCCATATTCTGCCACGAAAAGCCTAGAGTGTCCATTGATTTGAAGTTATTTGCTCTTACATGCCTGAAAGAAGGACTCATAAAGAGGTGGAAGCAGTGAATTCATTACAGAGAATCTCAATGATCCTCTATGATGAATTGGAAATAACTACAATGGGGTGAGGGGAAGAAGAGGTGGCAGGACTCGTGCCCACCCTGACTGCAAAATTTGGAGGGCTTTTGGATTCCTTTTCCCAATTTAGGCAGGAAGGCCTGATGATTTCCCATACTGTGAGAGTCATTCCTTTTCTCTTTGTTGCCTCTGAATATATCATACTCCCTTGATGGTGTATCAATTCTACATGCTAGAGTCACCTCACACTCCAGCCACCATATCCAGTTGCTTTTCAGATCTGAATATTCTCAGCAATCATATCTTACTACCATAATTTCTTTTTAAATATGAGAGAACTTTCTGATAAAGTCCAATTAAAATCTCTCTTTTCATCAGCCTGCTCTGGGATTGGGACCTTCACGTTGTTTACACTGTTTTGATTTATTTGCATGCTGAGAGATTCACAAGAAGTGTAGTTGGCTCAAGATTCACAAGACGTATAGTTAGCTCATAGATACAATTCCAATGACCATCAAGCATTTCACTTCCATGCAGTCCTCCAAACCAGTCAGCTGGGGAAAAAATGGGGAGCATGTTCACGAGGAGAATAAATAATGCAGCAGTCACGTGTAGCAGGGGTGAAGGCAAGCACTGCTCAGAGCAACCAATTCCCATCTAACAAAAAAATGATTCAGAGATAAGTTGCATATAACACAGAGACATGATGAAAGAAAATCCTTAGGTTTCCCTAAAGATCCAGAGAAAGGGTATGGTCACCAACATTGTACATGGGAAGGTGATTCGAAGGGAAAACACCTCCTGCTCTTGAAATGACATACACCATTCCAGAACAGAATTTCGGAAGAGAATTTATGATTGCATTCCACCAGTTTAGTTCATGATGCCACTTCCTACACTCGAGAGGAATAAGTATTGCCTACATTACATACTCAAAGATCTTACCTGTCTTGGGATTAAGTGGAGTTGCCCAAGATCCAGACGTTGTCGGCATTTTGATGGATGTCTCTCTTTCATTTTCATTCCATAATTCTGTTGTTGTGCTAGGGTGAGTAACATTTTCACATGATGAACCAGAAGATGATACAACTCTAGGAAACTGTTTTCTCAGCCATGTTTTCTTAAGATATGAAAGCAACATCAGAGATACTGTGAGGCCTCATTATTTTTAACACAGAAACAGTGTACTATGAGATATGGAATAGAAGATGTCATGACAAATGAATATGAGAAATATGTGATATGACCTCCTCATCCTATTCTATATCTGCCAGTAGTATATCCAAGGGTAAACAATTGTCTTCACTTGGGTTATTGTATAAAGAAGAAAGCCTGGCAGCTTTAGTTGAAGCAATCAGGAAGGAAAGGAGTCATTGTAAAACAAGCCAAAATAGAGGAAGGAAGAAACAGGTAAAGGTTGGTTGGCAAGCATGCGTATGCTAGGTAGTCTGCATAATGTGGCTATCAAGGCAGACAGTGTTGTGTAGGAAACTTAGCATCCCTAATAACTTTTATTTCTCTACTCTTACAGGATAGAATCCTGGAGGTCTTCTTATTCTTCATGCAGAAAAGGTAAGTGCTGATTCTCTATCTCTTGACTCCTTCATATTTGCTATGTCTGTGGATTCTAAAACTCAACATCTTGGACTGCATGATTTCACAGAGTATAAGTTCTAAGATGATAGTCTCTTGATCATTATATTTTTGTTCCTGCCCATGTCCTCAAGTCTATCACTCTTAAGTCCTTCGATATACTAGATCTCATAGAGGGGAATTCCATTCTCCACCTAGTGAAAAATTAAAGAAAAATTACAATTGAGTGACCTCAGGTGTGTGAAGGTTATTCAAAAATGTCTGTGAAAACCACCATCATATTCAATCTTTCTGATGTATGATAAATTTAAGATGCTCTATTTTCATGCACCCCATGATCCTGGAGTTTTTCCACCTGACCTCCATTCACAAAACACTTCTTTCTACCTTTTTTGGAGCATTCCTCTTCCGGAGAAGTGCAACAGAACCCACCCTTGAATGGAGCCTTCTAGCACACTGAGAAGGAAGACAAGTGTTGCGGTACACTGAAAATTAACTTAAGTGAATTTAGAAACGTACCCCTCTGAGTTTCACAAATATTTTGTCTGATTTCCAGGTCATTGGTGTATCTTATTATTTCTGTTTTCATGGAGTGCTTGTCCAAATGGGAGGTTGATTATATAAGTTTTCCAAAGAGCATTTTATCTCAAATCTGAAAAATAGGACTGTATGGAACAAATCTGGATTCAAAAGCTCAGAGAAAGTATCAGGGTCAATTCCTATATAATATTTACCTAATATATAATTTGAACTGAACCTTTGTTAATATCTATGAAATAAAAGAGCAAGTTTGTCAAAGAGACACACAAAGACACATAAATCCACCACAAACATAAAATTGAATTTGAATACATTGGTGATAGTTGCCTCTTATTGTTGTTTCCACTGGCTTTCCTCTCCCGATAATAACACAGGGAAAGCCATGAGGTTGAGGATGTTAGGCTAAGAATTTCACCATGAAAGCAACCTGGACACTTGCAGGACTGACTGCAAAGTCCATAGAGGTAAACTGAGGAAATAATTGGCTGCTAGAAAGGGTGGAGTATATGGCATAAACAATGTTGATGATCATGATGATGGTGATGGTGATGGTGATGATGACGATGACACACTGAAGTAGGAGGAATAGGAAACTATCCAAAACTTCCATCTTGAATAGATAATCAAGAAATCCAGGAACATTTTTGCCCTTTGAAACATATTGAGCACACCCCTGTATTTTTGGTTGCATTTTATTTTATACTTTTGTTCTTTTTGTCCATGAAGCTAGTTGTCAAGATCAAATTCAAGTCATCAAAATTCTTGATGTGTTCATCTTTGTTTTCTGTTACTGCGGCACAATAGAGTGTTGATATTTGTTGATGACAAATGGGCTGTAAAGTATAGGAGAAAACACGTTTGTGATCTCCTTGATGCTTTACCTCAGTTCAGATCCTGAGAAATAAACCTGCTGCACAATGCTGATCTTCCTCTTCCAAGCCAAAGAGTCTATCTATCACTGCTTTCCAGTGTCACTGCGGATGCTCATGTGTTCAAAGCTGCCTTCTCTGGATCGATGATGACAACAGGTTTCTGAGGACGCTGATTGACTCAAACATAACCCCTCTGAGGTCCAGATAAGTGGTGGTCTTGACGACCGTGATGCTTCCAGAACATGGCTAGCACTCTTGCATTTGAAAGGAAGACAGTTACAGTGCAGACGGGCTTTGATCTCCTAAATTTTGAGAGAAGAGCAACTTTCTGGATGTGAAAACTGTCCAGCTTTTTGCTTCCATATTCTGCCACGAAAAGCCTAGAGTGTCCATTGATTTGAAGTTATTTGCTCTTACATGCCTGAAAGAAGGACTCATAAAGAGGTGGAAGCAGTGAATTCATTACAGAGAATCTCAATGATCCTCTATGATGAATTGGAAATAACTACAATGGGGTGAGGGGAAGAGGAGGTGGCAGGACTCGTGCCCACCCTGACTGCAAAATTTGGAGGGCTTTTGGATTCCTGTTCCTTTCCCAATTTAGGCAGGAAGGCCTGATGATTTCCCATACTGTGAGAGTCATTCCTTTTCTCTTTGTTGCCTCTGAATATATCATACTCCCTTGATGGTGTATCAATTCTACATGCTAGAGTCACCTCACACTCCAGCCACCATATCCAGTTGCTTTTCAGATCTGAATATTCTCAGCAATCATATCTTACTACCATAATTTCTTTTTAAATATGAGAGAACTTTCTGATAAAGTCCAATTAAAATCTCTCTTTTCATCAGCCTGCTCTGGGATTGGGACCTTCACGTTGTTTACACTGTTTTGATTTATTTGCATGCTGAGAGATTCACAAGAAGTGTAGTTGGCTCAAGATTCACAAGACGTATAGTTAGCTCATAGATACAATTCCAATGACCATCAAGCATTTCACTTCCATGCAGTCCTCCAAACCAGTCAGCTGGGGAAAAAATGGGGAGCATGTTCACGAGGAGAATAAATAATGCAGCAGTCACGTGTAGCAGGGGTGAAGGCAAGCACTGCTCAGAGCAACCAATTCCCATCTAACAAAAAAATGATTCAGAGATAAGTTGCATATAACACAGAGACATGATGAAAGAAAATCCTTAGGTTTCCCTAAAGATCCAGAGAAAGGGTATGGTCACCAACATTGTACATGGGAAGGTGATTCGAAGGGAAAACACCTCCTGCTCTTGAAATGACATACACCATTCCAGAACAGAATTTCGGAAGAGAATTTATGATTGC
Source organism: Chionomys nivalis (assembly GCF_950005125.1). Classification (NCBI taxonomy): domain Eukaryota; kingdom Metazoa; phylum Chordata; class Mammalia; order Rodentia; family Cricetidae; genus Chionomys; species Chionomys nivalis. Next base: position 31,971,189 of record NC_080108.1, on the reverse strand, counting down.
ATTCCACCAGTTTAGTTCATGATGCCACTTCCTACACTCGAGAGGAATAAGTATTGCCTACATTACATACTCAAAGATCTTACCTGTCTTGGGATTAAGTGGAGTTGCCCAAGATCCAGACGTTGTCGGCATTTTGATGGATGTCTCTCTTTCATTTTCATTCCATAATTCTGTTGTTGTGCTAGGGTGAGTAACATTTTCACATGATGAACCAGAAGATGATACAACTCTAGGAAACTGTTTTCTCAGCCATGTTTTCTTAAGATATGAAAGCAACATCAGAGATACTGTGAGGCCTCATTATTTTTAACACAGAAACAGTGTACTATGAGATATGGAATAGAAGATGTCATGACAAATGAATATGAGAAATATGTGATATGACCTCCTCATCCTATTCTATATCTGCCAGTAGTATATCCAAGGGTAAACAATTGTCTTCACTTGGGTTATTGTATAAAGAAGAAAGCCTGGCAGCTTTAGTTGAAGCAATCAGGAAGGAAAGGAGTCATTGTAAAACAAGCCAAAATAGAGGAAGGAAGAAACAGGTAAAGGTTGGTTGGCAAGCATGCGTATGCTAGGTAGTCTGCATAATGTGGCTATCAAGGCAGACAGTGTTGTGTAGGAAACTTAGCATCCCTAATAACTTTTATTTCTCTACTCTTACAGGATAGAATCCTGGAGGTCTTCTTATTCTTCATGCAGAAAAGGTAAGTGCTGATTCTCTATCTCTTGACTCCTTCATATTTGCTATGTCTGTGGATTCTAAAACTCAACATCTTGGACTGCATGATTTCACAGAGTATAAGTTCTAAGATGATAGTCTCTTGATCATTATATTTTTGTTCCTGCCCATGTCCTCAAGTCTATCACTCTTAAGTCCTTCGATATACTAGATCTCATAGAGGGGAATTCCATTCTCCACCTAGTGAAAAATTAAAGAAAAATTACAATTGAGTGACCTCAGGTGTGTGAAGGTTATTCAAAAATGTCTGTGAAAACCACCATCATATTCAATCTTTCTGATGTATGATAAATTTAAGATGCTCTATTTTCATGCACCCCATGATCCTGGAGTTTTTCCACCTGACCTCCATTCACAAAACACTTCTTTCTACCTTTTTTGGAGCATTCCTCTTCCGGAGAAGTGCAACAGAACCCACCCTTGAATGGAGCCTTCTAGCACACTGAGAAGGAAGACAAGTGTTGCGGTACACTGAAAATTAACTTAAGTGAATTTAGAAACGTACCCCTCTGAGTTTCACAAATATTTTGTCTGATTTCCAGGTCATTGGTGTATCTTATTATTTCTGTTTTCATGGAGTGCTTGTCCAAATGGGAGGTTGATTATATAAGTTTTCCAAAGAGCATTTTATCTCAAATCTGAAAAATAGGACTGTATGGAACAAATCTGGATTCAAAAGCTCAGAGAAAGTATCAGGGTCAATTCCTATATAATATTTACCTAATATATAATTTGAACTGAACCTTTGTTAATATCTATGAAATAAAAGAGCAAGTTTGTCAAAGAGACACACAAAGACACATAAATCCACCACAAACATAAAATTGAATTTGAATACATTGGTGATAGTTGCCTCTTATTGTTGTTTCCACTGGCTTTCCTCTCCCGATAATAACACAGGGAAAGCCATGAGGTTGAGGATGTTAGGCTAAGAATTTCACCATGAAAGCAACCTGGACACTTGCAGGACTGACTGCAAAGTCCATAGAGGTAAACTGAGGAAATAATTGGCTGCTAGAAAGGGTGGAGTATATGGCATAAACAATGTTGATGATCATGATGATGGTGATGGTGATGGTGATGATGACGATGACACACTGAAGTAGGAGGAATAGGAAACTATCCAAAACTTCCATCTTGAATAGATAATCAAGAAATCCAGGAACATTTTTGCCCTTTGAAACATATTGAGCACACCCCTGTATTTTTGGTTGCATTTTATTTTATACTTTTGTTCTTTTTGTCCATGAAGCTAGTTGTCAAGATCAAATTCAAGTCATCAAAATTCTTGATGTGTTCATCTTTGTTTTCTGTTACTGCGGCACAATAGAGTGTTGATATTTGTTGATGACAAATGGGCTGTAAAGTATAGGAGAAAACACGTTTGTGATCTCCTTGATGCTTTACCTCAGTTCAGATCCTGAGAAATAAACCTGCTGCACAATGCTGATCTTCCTCTTCCAAGCCAAAGAGTCTATCTATCACTGCTTTCCAGTGTCACTGCGGATGCTCATGTGTTCAAAGCTGCCTTCTCTGGATCGATGATGACAACAGGTTTCTGAGGACGCTGATTGACTCAAACATAACCCCTCTGAGGTCCAGATAAGTGGTGGTCTTGACGACCGTGATGCTTCCAGAACATGGCTAGCACTCTTGCATTTGAAAGGAAGACAGTTACAGTGCAGACGGGCTTTGATCTCCTAAATTTTGAGAGAAGAGCATCTTGCTGGATGTGAAAACTGTCCAGTGTTTTGCTTCCTTATTCTGCCTCGAAAAGCCTAGAGTGTCCATTGATTTGAAGTTATTTGCTCTTATATGCCTGAAAGAAGGACTCATAAAGAGGTGGAAGCAGTGAATTCATTACAGAGAATCTCAATGATCCTCTATGATGAATTGGAAATAACTACAATGGGGTGAGGGGAAGAGGAGGTGGCAGGACTCTTGCCCACCCTGACGGCAAAATTTGGAGGGCTTTTGGATTCCTCTTCCTTTCCCAATTAGGCAGGAAGGCCTGATTATTTCCCATATTGGGAGAGTCATTCCTTTTCTCTTTGTTGCCTCTGAATATATCATACTCCCTTGATGGTGTATCAATTCTACATGCTAGAGTCACCTCACACTCCAGCTACCTTATCCTGTTGTTTTTCAGATCTGATATTCTCAGCAGTCATATCTTACTATCATAATTTCTTTTTAAATATGAGAGAACTTTTTCATAAAGTCCAATTAAAATCTCTCTTTTCATCAGACTGCTCTGGGATTGGGACCTTCACGTTGTTTACACTGTTTTGATTTATTTGCATGCTGAGAGATTCTCAAGAAGGGTAGCTGGCTCAGGATTCACTAGACGTATAGTTAGCTCATAGATACAATTCCAATGACCATCAAGCATTTCACTTCCATGCAGTCCTCCAAACCAGTCAGCTGGGGAAAAAATGGGGAGCATGTTCACGAGGAGAATAAATAATGCAGCAGACACGTGTAGCAGGGGTGAAGGCAAGCACTGCTCAGAGCAACCAATTCCCATCTAACAAAAAAATGATTCAGAGATAAGTTGCATATAACACAGAGACATGATGAAAGAAAATCCTTAGGTTTCCCTAAAGATCCAGAGAAAGGGTATGGTCACCAACATTGTACATGGGAAGGTGATTCGAAGGGAAAACACCTCCTGCTCTTGAAATGACATACACCATTCCAGAACAGAATTTCGGAAGAGAATTTATGATTGCATTCCACCAGTTTAGTTCATGTTGCCACTTCCTACACTCGAGAGGAATAAGTATTGCCTACATTACATACTCAAAGATCTTACCTGTCTTGGGATTAAGTGGAGTTGCCCAAGATCCAGACGTTGTCGGCATTTTGATGGATGTCTCTCTTTCATTTTCATTCCATAATTCTGTTGTTGTGCTAGGGTGAGTAACATTTTCACATGATGAACCAGAAGATGATACAACTCTAGGAAACTGTTTTCTCAGCCATGTTTTCTTAAGATATGAAAGCAACATCAGAGATACTGTGAGGCCTCATTATTTTTAACACAGAAACAGTGTACTATGAGATATGGAATAGAAGATGTCATGACAAATGAATATGAGAAATATGTGATATGACCTCCTCATCCTATTCTATATCTGCCAGTAGTATATCCAAGGGTAAACAATTGTCTTCACTTGGGTTATTGTATAAAGAAGAAAGCCTGGCAGCTTTAGTTGAAGCAATCAGGAAGGAAAGGAGTCATTGTAAAACAAGCCAAAATAGAGGAAGGAAGAAACAGGTAAAGGTTGGTTGGCAAGCGTGCGTATGCTAGGTAGTCTGCATAATGTGGCTATCAAGGCAGACAGTGTTGTGTAGGAAACTTAGCATCCCTAATAACTTTTATTTCTCTACTCTTACAGGATAGAATCCTGGAGGTCTTTTTTCTTTATTATTCTTTTTTAATTGATATTTCCACCTGCTCCCCGTTTCTCACTTCCCTCCCCTCTTCCCAAGTATTGCCCCTTCCCCCCACTCCCATCCCCCTATCGCCACTCCTCTTCTCCACCCCCCACACCATTCCTCCTCCCTTTCGATACTGAAGAGCAGTCCAAATTCTCTGCCCTGCGGGAAGACGAAGGTCTTCTATCTACGTCCAGGAAGGTGAGCGTCTAAACAGGCTAAGTTCCCACAAAGCCAGTTAATGTCTTAGGATCGAAACCTAGTGCCATTGTCCTTGGCTTCTCATCAGCCTTCATTGTCCGCCATGCTCAGAGAGTCCAGTTTCAACCCATGCTTATTCAGTCCCAGACGAGCTGGCCTTGGTGGGCTCCCAATAAATCAGATCCACTGTCACAGTGGGTGGGTGCATCCCTCGTGGTCCTGATTTCCTCGCTCATGTTCTCCCACCTTCTGCTCCTCATTTGGACCTTAAGAGCTCAGACCGTTGCTCCAAATTGAGTCTCTGTCTCTACCTCGATCCATCGCCAGATGAAGGTTTTTGTATTCATCTTTCAGTGGCACCATAGTTCTGATACTGCCAAGATATTTCTAACTGAGGAATTTGGTATGTATTTTTCTCAGTCAATGTTAATAAATCAGTTCCACTGTCACAGTGGGTGAGTGCATCCCTCGTGGTCCTGGTTTCCTTGCTCATGTTCTCCCTCCTTCTGCTCCTCATTTGGACCTTAAGAGCTCAGACCATTGCTCCAAATTGAGACTCTGTCTCTACCTCGATCCATCGCCAGATGAAGGTTCTAAGGTGATATGCAAGATATTCATCAGTATAGGATAGGGTCATTTAAGGTTCCCTCTCCTTAGTTGCCCAAGATACCAGCTGGGGACCTCTCCCTGGACACCTGCTAACCCCTCTAGAGTCAAGTTTCTTGCCAACCCTACGATGGCTCTCTTAGTTAGGATATATACTTCGCTGCTCTCGTATCTTCCCTTCCTGTATCCCAACCATCCCAATCCCCCGAGCTCCTTCCATCCTCCCCTTCTCATGTTTCTCATCCCATTTCCCCTTTGCCCCTTGCCACCTCACCCGCAAGTTCCCAGTTTTTGCCCTGCAATCTTGTCTACTTCCCCTCTCCCGGAGGATGACTATATGATTTTCTTTGGGTTCACTTTCTTATTTAGCTTCTCTAGTATCACAAATTATATGCTCAATGTCCTTTATTTATGGCTAGAAACCGATTATGAGTGAGTACATCCCATGTTCCTCTTTTTGGGTCTGGGATACCTCACTCAGGATAGTGTTTTCTATTTCCATCCATTTGCACGCAAAATTCGAGAAGTCATTATTTTTTACCGCTGAGTAGTACTCTAATATGTATATATTCCACACTTTCTTCATCCATTCCTCCATTGAAGGGCATCTAGGTTGTTTCCAGGTTTTGGCTATTACAAACAATGCTGCTATGAACATAGTTGAACAGATACTTTTGTCATTTGATGGGGCATCTCTTGGGTATATGCCCAATAGTGGTATTACTGGATCTTGGGGTAGGTTGATCCCAAATTTCCTGTCTCTCTTTCATCTTTCATTCCATAATGCTCTTGCTGTGCCTGGGTGAGAAACATTTTCACATGATGAACTGGAAGATGATATAACTTATGGGAACTGTTTGCTCAGCCATGTCTTCTTAAAGATATTAAAGCAACATCAGAGATATTGTCAGGCTCCATCCTTCTTAAAGCAGACACAGTGTGCTAGGAGATGTGGAATAGAAGATGTCAGGACAAATGAGTATGAGAGATAGGCGCCATGACATCCCCATGCTAGTCTCCATCTGCCATTAGTGTATCGAAGGGAAAATGATTGTCTCTACTTAGGTTATTGTCTAAAGGACAGAGACTGGCAGCTTTATTAGAAGCAATCAGGAAGGAAAGGTATCATTGTAAGACATGCCAAAATAGCGGAAGGAAGAAACAGGTAAAGGTTGGGTGGAAAGGGTGGGTATGCTAGGTAGTCTGCATAATGTGGCTATCAAGGCAGACAGTGATGTGTGTTAGTATCCCTGATAACTTTTATTTCTCTACTCTTACAGGATTCAATCCTGGAGGTCGTCTTATTCTTCATACAGGAAAGGTAAGCACCGAGTCTCTATCTCTTGACTCAATCATTTTTGCTAAGTATGGGGATTTCTATAAGTCAACATCTTGGACTTCATGATTTCACAGAGTATAAGTTCTAAGATGATACTCTCTTGACCATTATGATTTTGTTCCTGCCTATGTCCTCAAGTCTATCAGTCTTCAGTCCTTTGATGTACTAGGTCTCATAGAGGGGAATTCCCTTCTCCAGCTGGTGAAAAATTAAAGAAATATTACAATTGAGTCACCTCAGGTGTGTGGAGGTTATTCAAAAATGTCTCTTAAAACCACCATCATGTTAAATCTTTTTGGTGTATGATAAATTTAAGATGCTCAATTTTCATGTACCCCATGATTCAAGGGTTTTTCATCTTACCTCCATTCACGCAACACTTCTTTTTTTAACTAATTTATTTATTTATTAAAGATTTCTGTCTCTTCCCCGCCACCGGCTTCCATATCCCTCCCCCTCCCCAAATCAACTACCCCTCTCTCATCAGCCCTAAGAGCAGTCAGGGTTCCCTGCTCTGTGGGGAGTCCAAGGACCTCCCACCTCCTTCCAGGTTTATTAAGGTGAACAGTCAAACAGCCTAGGTTTCCCACAAAGCCAGTATATGCAGTAGGATCAAACCCAGTGCAATAGTTCTTGACCTCTCAGCAGTCCTCATTGTCCACTATGTTCATTGAGTCCGGTATTATCCCATGCTTTTTCAGACCCCGTCCTACTGGCCTTGGTGAGTTCCCGAAAGAACATCCCCATTGTCTCAGTTTGTGGGTGCACTCCTCATGGCCCTGAGTTCCTTGCTCATGCTCTCTCTCCTTCTGCTCCTGGTTTGGACCTTGGGGTTGTAGTCTGGTGCTCCAATGTGGGACTCTCTGTCTCCTTTCATCGCCTGATGAAGGTTAATATCCAGGAGGATGTCTATATGTTTTTCTGTGGGTTCACCTTCTTTTTTAGCTTCTCTAGGATCATGAATTATAGGCTCAATGTCCTTTATTTATGGCTAGAAACCAAATATGAGTGAGTACATCCCATGTTCCTCTTTTTGGGTCTGGCTTAACTCACTCAGGACAGTATTTTCTATTTCTGTCCATTTGCATGCAAAAATTCAAGAAGTCATTGTTTTTTACTGCTGATTAGTACTCTAATATGTATATATTCCATACTTTCTTCATCCATTCTTCCATTGAAGGGCATCTCGGTTGTTTCCAGTTCTGGCTATTACAAACAATGCTGCTATGAACATAGTTGAGCAAATACTTTTGTTGTATGATAGGGCATCTCTAGGGTATATTCCCAAGAGTGGTATTGCTGGGTGCAGGGGTAGGTTGATCCCGATTTCCCTGAGAAACTGCCACATTGCTTTCCAACGTGGATCTTTCCATCCTTTTTGGGCAGACCTCTTCCTGAGAATTGACACTCAGCCCACCCTTGAATGTAGGCTTCTAGCACACCAAGAAGCAAGATAAGTGTTGCGTTACTCTGAGTTTAATTTATGTGAATTCAGAAATTTCCCCCTTTGAGATTCACAAAAATTTTTTAAGATTTCCAGGTTACTGGTGCATCTGGGCATGTCTGTTTTCATGGAGAGCCTCTCCAAATGGCAGCTTGATTAAACATGTTTTGCAAAAAGCATTTTATCTCAAATCTGATGAATAGGAGTGTGTGGGACAACTCTGGATTCCAATGCTCAGAGAAAGGATCAGAGTCAAGTCCTATATAACAGTTACCTAATATGGAATTTGAAGCTGAACCTTTGTTAATATTCATGAAATAAAAGAGCATGTTATCACAAGAGACAAACAAAGACAAAAAACTTTGCCAGAAAGATCAAATTGAAAATGATTCATTGGTGATATTTACCTACTATTGCTGGTTCCTCTGGCTTTCCTCTCACGATAAGAGCACAGGGAAACCCATGATTTGAGGTTGTTAGGGTAAGAATTTCACCCTGAAAGCAACCTGGACACTTGCAGGACTGTCTGCAAAGTCCATAGAGGTGAACTGAGGAAAGAATTGACTGCCTAAAGGGTGGAGAATAAGGCATAAAACAATGTTGATGATCATGATGATGGTGATGGTGATGATGACGATGACACACTGAAGTAGGAGGAATAGGAAACTATCAAAAACTTCCATCTTGAATAGATAAACAAGAAATCCAGGAACATTTTGGCCTTTGAAACATATTAAGCACACCCCTGTATTTTTGTTGCATTTTATTTTATACTTTTCTTCTTTATGTCCATGAAGCTAGTTGTCAAGATCAAATTCAACTCATCAAATTTTTTTTTTTTTTAAACCAGAAAACTTTTTTTTTTCCATTTAAAAAAGTTTTAGGACACATAAAACAAGGCAGCATTTATTCCTTCTTCTCGTCTTCGGGCATGGGGTCTGTGGGCGGCTCCTCCACTGTTGCACTGTTGCTCTCTGAGCCAGTATTACTATCACTGGTCCCTTCGACCTCCATGCTGTCAACCCCCTCCTGCCCACTCTCCTTGTCCTCAGGAGTAGATGTGCCTTCTTCACCATTCTGCTGGCTCTCTGTCGTTTCTTCCAGGTGTGTCTCCTCTGTCTCCATAGGGATGCTCTCTTCATCCTTCTTCTCCTCGGCTTTGTTCGTTGCTTGCTCTTCCTCAGGGGCAATGCTGCCCTGACTGCGCTCGGCTTGCTCCGCTGCTTCCTTCTCCCGCTCCTCCTGCCTTTTGCGGGCCTGCTCCTCTGCCTGTGCAATTTCGGCTGCGATTTTCTCCATGTCTACTTCCACCTTCAGACCGCATAACCTTTTAAGTTCATTGTTAAAGGAATCTGTGCTTTCCAGGAATTTCCTCTTCTTTTCCTGGTGTCGCTCCTCTATCTGAAGAAGTTCGGCTTCTAGTTTTCGCTGATGAACCATTAAAGACTGGACCTGTCGCTTGAGGACCTGCATTCTAGCTGTTGTGACAACTGACCGCACATCAGGGACCACGCTCTCACTGAGGATCTCACTGATGAGGCGGTGGTTTCTCTGGAAACGGGCGGTAGCTGTATGCTTCATTGAAAAGCCGTCATCATAATCATCTGGATCCTCAGCAGGCTGAATGCTCATATAAGGTTCTCCTTTCTCCATGCGAGACTGTCTCTGTCGACTTTCTTCCTCTAATGCAGCTTCGGCACGACTTTTTGCATTAATATATGCAAGGTATGCAGGGGAATTGTGATAGGCCTTCATAGATTCATTGTACTCTATCTTTTCAGCTTCGTATTCGTTTAAATATTCTTGTTTCTCTTCATCAGTGAGATCTCGCCACATGCCACCAATAATCTTGCCAATTTCCCACAACTTTAGGTCAGGGTTGGAAGCCTTTACTTGGTCCCAGACCTTTCTGCTGTACCTCATGTAGGGCATCAGCGGCTTATCTGGTGGCTTTGGAGGCTTTGGAATCGTGATACCAGATGACGCCGTGACCCGGCTGTTGGTGCCCGGGTTCCCTCCCAGCCTGTAGTTGTTGTAGGCGAGATGACTGTATGGATTGTATCCCACAAACCCTGGTGTGCTGGGCATTTGTGTTGCAGGAGCTGGGGTGGGAGGTGGGGCATAAGATGGTCTTTTTGACATTTTGGAAGATTAAGTTCTCAGTTCCTTAAGAATGAATCTAAGACACCGCGGGCCGAAAAGGCGCCCGCAGCTCCGGCTTCGCTTCCCTTTGTCCCCTCATCAAAATTTTTGAAGCGTTTATCTTTGTTTTCTGTTCCTGTGGCACAATAGAGTGTTGATACTTGTTGATGAAAAATGGGCTGTAAATTATAGGAGAAAACGCCTTTGTGATCTCCTTGATGCTTTATCTGAGTTGAGATCCTGAGAAAGAAGCACAATGCTGATCTTCCTCTTCAAAGCCAAAGAGTCTGTCTATCACTGCTTTCCAGTGTCACTGGGGATGCTCATGTGTTCAAAGCTGCCTTCTCTGGATTGATGATGACAACATTTTTCTGAGGACGCTGATTGACTCAAAGAGAAAGCCTCTGAGGTCCAGATAAGTGGTGGTCTTTACAACCGTGATGCTTCCAGAACACGGCTAGCACTCTTGTATTTTTAAGGAAGAAAGTTACAGTGCAGACAGGCTTTGCTCTCTTAAATTTTGAGAGAAGAGCAACTTGCTGGATGCAAAATATGTCCATCTCTTAGCTTCCATATTCTGCTTCTAAATAGCAATGTCCTACATCCTAGAATGTACATTGATTTGAAGTTTTTGCTGTTACATGCCTGAAAGAAAGACACAAAAGAGGTTGAAGCAGTGAATTTATAACAGAGATTCTCAATGATACTCTCTGAGGAATTGGACATATCTACAATGGGACAAGGGCAAGAGGAAATGTTAGGACTCATGCCCACCCTGAGTGCAAAATTTGGAGAGCTTTTGGATTCCTGTTCTTTCCCAATTTAGACAAGAAAGCCTGATTATTTCCCACATTGGGAGAGTCATTTCTTTTCTCTTTGTTGTCTCTGAATACATCATACTCCCTGGATGGTGTATCAATTCTACATGCTAATGGTCATCTCACACTCCAGCCACCATATCCAGTTGCTTTTCATATCTGGATATTCTCAGCAATCATATCTTACTATCATAATATCTTATTCAAAAATGAGAGAACTTTTTGATAAAGTCCAATTAAAAACTGTCTTTTCAACAGTCTGCTCTATGATTGGGACCTTCACGTTGTTTACACTGTTTTGATGTATTTGCATGGTGAGAGATTCACGAGAAGTATAGTTGCCTGTGATTCACAAAACGTATAGTAGGAACATAGATAAAATTCCAACGTCCATCAAGCATTTCACTTCCGTGAAGTACTCCAAACCAATCAGCTGGGGGAAAAATGGGAATCATGTTCATGAGGAGCATAAATAGTGCAGCTTTTGAGTGAAGCTTTTGAGTGTAACAGGGGTGAAGGCAAGCACTGCTCAGAGCAACCAATTCTCATCTAACAAAAAAGGATTCAGAGATAAGTTGCATATAACACAGAGACATGATGAAAGAAAATCTATAGTTTCCCCAAAGATCCAGAAAAAGGGTACGGTCACCAACATTGTACATGGGAAGGTGATTCGAAGGGAAAACACCTCCTGCTCTTGAAATGACATACACCATTCCAGAACAGAAATTTGGAAGATAATTTATGATTGCATTCCACCAGTTTAGTTCATGTTGCCACTTCCTACACTCGAGAGGAATAAGTATTGCCTACATTACGTACTCAAAGATCTTACCTGTCTTGGGATTAAGTGGAGTTGCCCAAGATCCAGACGTTGTCTGCTTTTTGATGGATGTCTCTCTTTCATCTTTCATTCCATAATGCTCTTGCTGTGCTTGGGTGAGAAACATTTTCACATGATGAATCAGAAGATGATAGATATCAAGGGAACTGTTTTGCTCAACCATGTCTTCTTAAACCTATGAAAGCAACATCAGAAATACTGTCAGGCCCCATCCTTCTTAAAGCAGATACAGTGTGCTAGATGTGAATAGAAGATGTCAGGACAAATGAGTATGAGAGATATGCGCCATGACCTCCCCATCTACTCTCCATCTGCCACTAGTTTATTGAAGGGAAAACGATTGTCTCCACTTAGGTTATTGCCTAAAGCACAGAGACTGGTAGCTTTAGTAGAAGCAATCAGGAAGGAAAGGTTTCATTGTAAGACATGCCAAAATAGAGGAAGGAAAAAACAGGTAAAAGCTGGGTGGAAACGGTGGGTAGGCTAGGTAGTCTCCATAATGTGGCTATCAGGGCAGACAGTGTGGTGTGGAAAACTTAGCATCCCTGATAACTTTTATTTCTCTACTATAACAGGATAGAATATTAGAGGTCTTCTTATTCTTCATACAGAAAAGGTAAGCTATGAGTCTCTATCTCATGACTCAATCATTTTTGCTAAGTATGGGGATTTCTAAAAGTCAACATCTTGGGATTCTTGATTTCACAGAGTATAAGTTCTAAGATGATACTCTCTTGACCATTATGTTTTTGTTTCTGCCCATGTCCTCAAGTCTATCACTCTTCCGTCCTTTGACATACTAGGTCTCATAGAGGGCAATATTCACTTCTCCAGCTGGTGAAAAATTAAAGAAATATTACCATTGAGTGACCTCGGGTGTGTGAAGGTTATTAAAAATGTCTCTTAAATCCCCCATCATATTAAATCTTTCTGATGTATGGTAAATTTGAGATGCTCAATTTTCATGTACACCATGATTCAAGGGTTTCTTATCTGACCTCCATTCACCCAACACTTCTTTCCACCCATTTTCTACAGTTCTATTCCTGAGAATTTCCACAGAAACCACCCTTGAATGTAGCCTTCTAGCACACCGAGAAGCAAGATAAGTGTTGCGCTAACACTTACTTTAATTTATGTGATTTCAGAAATTTCCCCCTTTGTATTTCACAAAAATTTTGTCATAATTCCATGTAACTTGTCCATGTGGGCAAGTCTGTCTTCATGGAGACCCTCTCTAAACGGCAACTTGATCATATATGTTTTCCAAAAATCTCTCTTTTCATCAGACTGCTCTGGGATTGGGACCTTCACGTTGTTTACACTGTTTTGATTTATTTGCATGCTGAGAGATTCTCAAGAAGGGTAGCTGGCTCAGGATTCACAAGACGTATAGTTAGCTCATAGATACAATTCCAATGACCATCAAGCATTTCACTTCCATGCAGTCCTCCAAACAAGTCATCTGGGAAAAAATTGGGGAGCATGTTCAAGAGGACAATAAATAATGCAGCAGACACGTGTAGCAGGGGTGAAGGCAAGCACTGCGCAGAGCAACCAATTCCCATCTAACAAAAATTGATTCAGAGATAAGTTGCATATAACACAGAGACATGATGAAAGAAAATCCTTAGGTTTTCCTAAAGATCCAGAGAAAGGGTATGGTCACCAACATTGTACATGGGAAGGTGATTCGAATGGAAAACACCTCCTGCTCTTGAAATGACATACACAATTGGAGAACAGAATTTCGGAAGAGAATTTATGATTGGATTCCACCAGTTTAGTTCATGTTGCCACTCCTATACTCGAGAGGAATAAATATTGCCTACATTACATACTCAAAGATCTAACCTGTCTTGGGATTAAGTGGAGTTGCCCAAGATCCAGACGTTGTCGGCATTTTGATGGATGTCTCTCTTTCATTTTCATTCCATAATTCTGTTGTTGTGCTAGGGTGAGTAACATTTTCACATGATGAACCAGAAGATGATACAACTCTAGGAAACTGTTTTCTCAGCCATGTTTTCTTAAGATATGAAAGCAACATCAGAGATACTGTGAGGCCTCATTATTTTTAACACAGAAACAGTGTACTATGAGATATGAAATAGAAGATGTCATGACAGATGTATATGAGAAATATGTGATATGACCTCCTCATCCTATTCTATATCTGCCAGTAGTATATCCAAGGGTAAACAATTGTCTTCACTTAGGTTATTGTATAAAGAAGAGAGCCTGGCAGCTTTAGTTGAAGCAATCAGGAAGGAAAGGAGTCATTGTAAGACAAGCCAAAATAGAGGAAGGAAGAAACAGGCAAAGGTTGGTTGGAAAGGGTGCGTATGCTAGGTAGTCTGCATAATGTGACTATCAAGGCAGACAGTGTTGTGTAGAAAACTTAGCACCCCTAATAACTTTTTATTTCTCTATTATTACAGGATAGAATCCTGGAGGTCTTCATATTCTTCATGCAGAAAACGTAAGCGCTGATTCTCTATCTCTTGACTCCTTCATATTTGCTATGTCTGTGGATTCTAAAACTCAACATCTTGGACTGCATGATTTCACAGAGTATAAGTTCTCTGATGATACTTCTTGACCACTATATTTTTGTTCCTGCCCATGTCCACAAGTCTATCACTCTTCAGGCCTTTGATATACTAGATCTCATAGAGGGGAATTCCATTATCCACCTAGTGAAAAATTTAAAAAAATTACAATAGAGTGACCTTAGGTGTGTGAAGGTTATTCAAAAATGTCTGTTAAAAACACCATCATATTCAAACATTCTGATGTACGATAAATTTAAGATGCTCAGTTTTCATATACCCCATGATCCAAGAGTTTTTCCACCTGACCTCCATTCACAAAACACTTCTTTCTACATTTTGGGGCATTCCTCTTCCTGGGAATTGCAACAGAACCCTCCCTTGAATGTACACTTCTAGCACACCAAGAAGCAAGACAAGTGTTGTGGTACTCTGAAAATTAACTTAAGTGAATTTAGAAACGTACCCCTCTGAGTTTCACAAATATTTTGTCAGATTTTCAGGTCATTGGTGCATCTTATTATGTCTGTTTTCTTGGAGTGCTTGTCCAAATGGGAGGTTGATTATATATTTTCCAAAGAGCATTTTATCTCAGATCTGAAAAATAGGACTGTATGGAACAAATCTGGATTCAAAAGCTCAGAGAAGGTATCAGGGTCAATTCCTATATAATATTTATCTAATATATAATTTGAAGTGAACCTTTTTTAATATCTATGAAATAAAAGAGCAAGTTTGTCATAAGAGACACACAAACACACATAACACCACCACAAACATAAAATTGAATTTGAATACATTGGTGATAATTGCCTATTATTGTTGCTTCCGCTGGCTTTCCTCTCCCGATAATAGCACAGGGAAAGCCATGAGGTTGAGGATGTTAGGCTAAGAATTTCACCATGAAAGCAACCTGGACACTTGCAGGACTGACTGCAAAGTCCATAGAGGTAAACTGAGGAAATAATTGGCTGCTAGAAAGGCTGGAGGATAAGGAATAAAACAATGTTGATGATCATGATGATGGTGATGGTGATGGTGATGATGACGATGACACACTGATGTAGGAGGAATAGGAAACTATCCAAAACTTCCATCTTGAATAGATAATCAAGAAATCCAGGAACATTTTTGCCCTTTGAAACATATTAAGCACACCCCTGTATTTTTGGTTGCATTTTATTTTATACTTTTGTTCCTGCTGTCCATGAAGCTAGTTGTCAAGATCAAATTCAAGTCATCAAAATTCTTGATGTGTTCATCTTTGTTTTCTGTTACTGCGGCACAATAGAGTGTTGATATTTGTTGATAACAATTGGGCTGTAAAGTATAGGAGAAAACGCCTTTGTGATCTCTTTGATGCTTTAACTCAGTTGAGATCCTGAGAAAGAAGCCTGCTGCACAATGCTGATCTTCCTCTTCAAGCCAAAGAGTCTATCTATCACTGCTTTCCAGTGTCACTGCGGATGCTCATGTGTTCAAAGCTGCCTTCTCTGGATCGATGATGACAACAGGTTTCTGAGGACGCTGATTGACTCAAACATTCCCCCTCTGAGGTCCAGATAAGTGGTGGTCTTGACGACCGTGATGCTTCCAGAACATGGCTAGCACTCTTGCATTTGAAAGGAAGACAGTTACAGTGCAGATGGGCTTTGATCTCCTAAATTTTGAGAGAAGAGCAACTTTCTGGATGTGAAAACTGTCCAGCTTTTTGCTTCCATATTCTGCCTCGAAAAGCCTAGAGTGTCCATTGGTTTGAAGTTATTTGCTCTTACATGCCTGAAAGAAGGACTCATAAAGAGGTGGAAGCAGTGAATTCATTACAGAGAATCTCAATGATCCTCTATGATGAATTGGAAAAAACTACAATGGGGTGAGGAGAAGAGGAGGTGGCAGGACTCGTGCCCACCCTGACTGCAAAATTTGGAGGGCTTTTGGATTCCTGTTCCTTTCCCAATTTAGGCAGGAAGGTCTGATTATTTCCCATACTGTGAGAGTCATTCCTTTTCTCCTTGTTGCTTCTGAATATCCATATTCCCTTGATGGTGTATCAATTCTACATGCTAGAGTCACCTCACACTCCAGCCACCATATCCAGTTGCTTTTCAGATCTGGATATTCTCAGCAATCATATCTTACTATCATAATTTCTTTTTTAAAAAAGAGAGAAATTTTTGATAAAGTCCAATTAAAATGTCTCTTTTCATCAGCCTGCTCTGGGATTGGGACCTTCACGTTGTTTACACTGTTTTGATTTATTTGCATGCTGAGAGATTCTCAAGAAGTGTAGTTGGCTCAAGATTCACAAGACGTATAGTTAGATCATAGATACAATTCCAATGACCATCAAGCATTTCACTTCCATGCAGTCCTCCAAACCAGTCAGCTGGGGAAAAATTGGGGAGCATGTTCAAGAGGACAATAAATAATGCAGCAGACACGTGTAGCAGCGGTGAAGGCAAGCACTGCTCAGAGCAACCAATTCCAATATAACAAAAAATGATTCAGACATAAGTTGCATATAACACAGAGACATGATGAAAGAAAATCCTTAGGTTTTCCATAAGATCCAGAGTAAGGGTATGGTCACCAACATTGTACATGGGAAGGTGATTCTAATGGAAAACACCTCCTGCTCTTGAAATGACATACACCATTCCAGAACAGAATTTCGGAAGGGAATTTATGATTGCATTCCACCAGTTTAGTTCATGTTGCCACTCCTATACTCGAGAGGAATAAATATTGCCTACATTACATACTCAAAGATCTAACCTGTCTTGGGATTAAGTGGAGTTGCCCAAGATCCAGACGTTGTTGTCGGCATTTTGATGGATGTCTGTCTTTCATCTTTCATTCCATAATTCTGTTGTTGTGCTAGGTTGAGTAACATTTTCACATGATGAACCAGAAGAAGATACAACTCTAAGAAACTGTTATCTCAGCCATGTTTCCTTAAGATATGAAAGCAACATCAGAGATACTGTGAGGCCTCATTATTTTTAACACAGAAACAGTGTACTATGAGATATGCAATAGAAGATGTCATGACAAATGAATATGAGAAATATGTGATATGACCTCCTCATCCTATTTTATATCTGCCAGTAGTATATCCAAGGGTAAAAAATTGTCTTCACTTAGGTTATTGTATAAAAAAGAGAGCCTGGCAGCTTTAGTTGAAGCAATCAGGAAGGAAAGGAGTCATTGTAAGACATGCCAAAATAGAGGAAGTAAGAAACAGGTAAAGGTTGGTTGGAAAGGGTGCGTACGCTAGGTAGTCTGCATAATGTGGCTATCAAGGCAGACAGTGTTGTGTAGAAAACTTAGCACCCCTAATAACTTTTATTTCTCTACTCTTACAGGATAGAATCTTGGAGGTCTTCATATTCTTCATACAGAAAAGGTAAGCGCTGATTCTCTATCTCTTGACTCCTTCATATTTGCTATGTCTGTGGATTCTAAAACTCAACATCTTGGACTGCATGATTTCACAGAGTATAAGTTCTAAGATGATAGTCTCTTGATCATTATATTTTTGTTCCTGCCCATGTCCTCAAGTCTATCACTCTTCAGTCCTTTGATATACTAGATCTCATAGAGGGGAATTCCATTCTCCACCTAGTGAAAAATTAAAGAAAAATTACAATTGAGTGACCTCAGGTGTGTGAAGGTTATTCAAAAATGTCTGTTAAAACCACCATCATATTCAATCTTTCTGATGTATGATAAATTTAAGACGCTCAATTTTCATGCACCCCATGATCCAAGAGTTTTTCTACCTGACCTCCATTCACAAAACACTTCTTTCTACCTTTTTTGGGGCATTCCTCTTCCGGAGAAGTGCAACAGAACCCACCCTTGAATGGAGCCTTCTAGCACACTGAGAAGCAAGACAAGTGTTGCGGTACTCTGAAAATTAACTTAAGTGAATTTAGAAACGTACCCCTCTGAGTTTCACAAATATTTTGTCAGATTTCCAGGTCATTGGTGTATCTTATTATGTCTGTTTTCATGGAGTGCTTGTCCAAATGGGAGGTTGATTATATAAGTTTTCCAAAGAGCATTTTATCTCAAATCTGAAAAATAGGACTGTATGGAACAAATCTGGATTCAAAAGCTCAGAGAAAGTATCAGGGTCAATTCCTATATAATATTTACATAATATATAATTTGAACTGAACGTTTGTTAATATCTATGAAATAAAAGAGCAAGTTTGTCAAAGAGACACACAAAGACACATAAATCCACCACAAACATAAAATTGAATTTGAATACATTGGTGATAGTTGCCTCTTATTGTTGGTTCCGCTGGCTTTCCTCTCCCGATAATAACACAGGGAAAGCCATGAGGTTGAGGATGTTAGCCTAAGAATTTCACCATGAAAGCAACCTGGACACTTGCAGGACTGACTGCAAAGTCCATAGAGGTAAACTGAGGAAATAATTGGCTGCTAGAAAGGCTGGAGGATAAGGCATAAAACAATGTTGATGATCATGATGATGGTGATGGTGATGATGACGATGACACACTGATGTAGGAGGAATAGGAAACTATCCAAAACTTCCATCTTGAATAGATAATCAAGAAATCCAGGAACATTTTTGCCCTTTGAAACATATTAAGCACACCCCTGTATTTTTGGTTGCATATTATTTTATACTTTTGTTCTTTTTGTCCATGAAGCTAGTTGTCAAGATCAAATTCAAGTCATCAAAATTCTTGATGTGTTCATCTTTCTTTGCTGTTAAGGCGGCACAATAGGGTGTTGATATTTGTTGATGACAATTGGGCTGTAAAGTATAGAAGAAAACGCCTTTGTGATCTCTTTGATGCTTTACCTCAATTGAGATCGTGAGAAAGAAGCCTGCTGCACAATGCTGATCTTCCTCTTCCAAGCCAAAGAGTCTATCTATCACTGCTTTCCAGTGTCACTGCGGATGCTCATGTGTTCAAAGCTGCCTTCTCTGGATCGATGATGACAACAGGTTTCTGAGGACGCTGATTGACTCAAACATTCCCCCTCTGAGGTCCAGATAAGTGGTGGTCTTGACGACCGTGATGCTTCCAGAACATGGCTAGCACTCTTGCATTTGAAAGGAAGACAGTTACAGTACAGATGGGCTTTGATCTCCTAAATTTTGAGAGAAGAGCAACTTTCTGGATGTGAAAACTGTCCAGCTTTTTGCTTCCATATTCTGCCTCGAAAAGCCTAGAGTGTCCATTGATTTGAAGTTATTTGCTCTTACATGCCTGAAAGAAGGACTCATAAAGAGGTGGAAGCAGTGAATTCATTACAGAGAATCTCAATGATCCTCTATGATGAATTGGAAATAACTTCCCCTCATGGGGTGAGGGGAAGAGGAGGTGGCAGGACTCCTGCCCACCCTGACTGCAAAATTTGGAGAGCTTTTGGATTCCTGTTCCTTTCCCAATTTAGGCAGGAAGGCCTGATGATTTCCCATACTGTGAGAGTCACTCCTTTTCACTTTGTTGACTCTAAATTTATCATACTCCCTTGATGGTGTATCAATTTTACATGCTAGAGTCACCTCACACTCCAGCCACCATATCCAGTTGCTTTTCAGATCTGGGTATTCTCAGCAATCATATCTTACTATCATAATTTCTTTTTTAAAAAAGAGAGAAATTTTTGATAATGTCCAATTAAAATGTCTCTTTTCATCAGCCTGCTCTGGGATTGGGACCTTCACGTTGTTTACACTGTTTTGATTTATTTGCATGCTGAGAGATTCACAAGAAGTGTAGTTGGCTCAAGATTCACAAGACGTATAGTTAGCTCATAGATACAATTCCAATGACCATCAAGCATTTCACTTCCATGCAGTCCTCCAAACCAGTCAGCTGGAGAAAAATTGGGGAGCAAGTTCAAGAGGACAATAAATAATGCAGCAGACACGTGTAGCAGCGGTGAAGGCAAGCACTGCTCAGAGCAACCAATTCCAATATAACAAAAAATGATTCAGACATAAGTTGCATATAACACAGAGACATGATGAAAGAAAATCCTTAGGTTTTCCTAAAGATCCAGAGAAAGGGTATGGTCACCAACATTGTACATGGGAAGGTGATTCGAAGGGAAAACACCTCCTGCTCTTGAAATGACATACACCATTCCAGAACAGAATTTCGGAAGGGAATTTATGATTGCATTCCACCAGTTTAGTTCATGTTGCCACTCCTATACTCAAGAGGAATAAATATTGCATACATTACATACTCTAAGATCTAACCTGTCTTGGGATTAAGTGGAGTTGCCCAAGATCCAGACGTTGTTGTCGGCATTTTGATGGATGTCTCTCTTTCATCTTTCATTCCATAATTCTGTTGTTGTGCTAGGTTGAGTAACATTTTTACATGATGAACCAGAAGATGATACAACTCTAGGAAACTGTTTTCTCAGCCATGTTTTCTTAAGATCTGAAAGCAACATCAGAGATACTGTGAGGCCTCATTATTTTTAACACAGAAACAGTGTACTATGAGATATGCAATAGAAGATGTCATGACAAATGAATATGAGAAATATGTGATATGACCTCCTCATCCTATTTTATATCTGCCAGTAGTATATCCAAGGGTAAAAAATTGTCTTCACTTAGGTTATTGTATAAAAAAGAGAGCTTGGCAGCTTTAGTTGAAGCAATCAGAAAGGAAAGGAGTCATTGTAAGACATGCCAAAATAGAGGAAGTAAGAAACAGGTAAAGGTTGGTTGGAGAGGGTGTGTACGCTAGGTAGTCTGCATAATGTGGCTATCAAGGCAGACAGTGTTGTGTAGAAAACTTAGCATCCCTAATAACTTTTATTTCTCTACTCTTACAGGATAGAATCTTGGAGGACTTCATATTCTTCATGCAGAAAAGGTAAGCGCTGATTCTCTATCTCTTGACTCCTTCATATTTGCTATGTCTGTGGATTCTAAAACTCAACATCTTGGACTGCATGATTTCACAGAGTATAAGTTCTAAGATGATAGTCTCTTGATCATTATATTTTTGTTCCTGCCCATGTCCTCAAGTCTATCACTCTTCAGTCCTTTGATATACTAGATCTCATAGAGGGGAATTCCATTCTCCACCTAGTGAAAAATTAAAGAAAAATTACAATTGAGTGACCTCAGGTGTGTGAAGGTTATTCAAAAATGTCTGTTAAAACCACCATCATATTCAATCTTTCTGATGTATGATAAATTTAAGACGCTCAATTTTCATGCACCCCATGATCCAAGAGTTTTTCCACCTGACCTCCATTCACAAAACACTTCTTTCTACCTTTTTTGGGGCATTCCTCTTCCGGAGAAGTGCAACAGAACCCACCCTTGAATGGAGCCTTCTAGCACACTGAGAAGCAAGACAAGTGTTGCGGTACTCTGAAAATTAACTTAAGTGAATTTAGAAATGTACCCCTCTGAGTTTCACAAATATTTTGTCAGATTTCCAGGTCATTGGTGTATCTTATTATGTCTGTTTTCATGGAGTGCTTGTCCAAATGGGAGGTTGATTATATAAGTTTTCCAAAGAGCATTTTATCTCAAATCTGAAAAATAGGACTGTATGGAACAAATCTGGATTCAAAAGCTCAGAGAAAGTATCAGGGTCAATTCCTATATAATATTTACCTAATATATAATTTGAACTGAACGTTTGTTAATATCTATGAAATAAAAGAGCAAGTTTGTCAAAGAGACACACAAAGACACATAAATCCACCACAAACATAAAATTGAATTTGAATACATTGGTGATAGTTGCCTCTTATTGTTGGTTCCGCTGGCTTTCCTCTCCCGATAATAACACAGGGAAAGCCATGAGGTTGAGGATGTTAGGCTAAGAATTTCACCATGAAAGCAACCTGGACACTTGCAGGACTGACTGCAAAGTCCATAGAGGTAAACTGAGGAAATAATTGGCTGCTAGAAAGGGTGGAGGATAAGGCATAAAACAATGTTGATGATCATGATGATGGTGATGATGACGATGACACACTGAAGTAGGAAGAATAGGAAACTATCCAAAACTTCCATCTTGAATAGATAATCAAGAAATCCAGGAACATTTTTGCCCTTTGAAACATATTAAGCACACCCCTGTATTTTTGGTTGCATTTTATTTTATACTTTTGTTCTTTTTGTCCATGAAGCTAGTTGTCAAGATCAAGTTCAAGTCATCAAAATTCTTGATGTGTTCATCTTTGTTTTCTGTTACTGCGGCACAATAGAGTGTTGATATTTGTTGATGACAAATACGCTATAAAGTATAGGAGAAAACGCCTTTGTGATCTCCTTGATGCTTTACCTCAGTTGAGATCGTGAGAAAGAAGCCTGCTGCACAATGCTGATCTTCCTCTTCCAAGCCAAAGAGTCTATCTATCACTGCTTTCTAGTGTCACTGGGGATGCTCATGTGTTCAAAGCTGCCTTCCCTGGATCGATGATGACAACAGGTTTCTGAGGACGCTGATTGACTCAAACATAACCCCTCTGAGGTCCAGATAAGTGGTGGTCTTGACGACCGTGATGCTTCCAGAACATGGCTAGCACTCTTGCATTTGAAAGGAAGACAGTTACAGTGCAGACGGGCTTTGATCTCCTAAATTTTGAGAGAAGAGCAACTTTCTGGATGTGAAAACTGTCCAGCTTTTTGCTTCCATATTCTGCCTCGAAAAGCCTAGAGTGTCCATTGATTTGAAGTTATTTGCTCTTACATGCCTGAAAGAAGGACTCATAAAGAGGTGGAAGCAGTGAATTCATTACAGAGAATCTCAATGATCCTCTATGATGAATTGGAAATAACTACAATGGGGTGAGGGGAAGAGGAGGTGGCAGGACTCGTGCCCACCCTGACTGCAAAATTTGGAGGGCTTTTGGATTCCTGTTCCTTTCCCAATTTAGGCAGGAAGGCCTGATGATTTCCCATACTGTGAGAGTCATTCCTTTTCTCTTTGTTGCCTCTGAATATATCATACTCCCTTGATGGTGTATCAACTCTACATGCTAGAGTCACCTAACACTCCAGCCACCATATCCAGTTGCTTTTCAGATCTGGATATTCTCAGCAATCATATCTTACTACCATAATTTCTTTTTAAATATGAGAGAACTTTCTGATAAAGTCCAATTAAAATCTCTCTTTTCATCAGCCTGCTCTGGGATTGGGACCTTCACGTTGTTTACACTGTTTTGATTTATTTGCATGCTGAGAGATTCACAAGAAGTGTAGTTGGCTCAAGATTCACAAGACGTATAGTTAGCTCATAGATACAATTCCAATGACCATCAAGCATTTCACTTCCATGCAGTCCTCCAAACCAGTCAGCTGGGGAAAAAATGGGGAGCATGTTCACGAGGAGAATAAATAATGCAGCAGACACGTGTAGCAGGGGTGAAGGCAAGCACTGCTCAGAGCAACCAATTCCCATCTAACAAAAAAATGATTCAGAGATAAGTTGCATATAACACAGAGACATGATGAAAGAAAATCCTTAGGTTTCCCTAAAGAACCAGAGAAAGGGTATGGTCACCAACATTGTACATGGGAAGGTGATTCGAAGGGAAAACACCTCCTGCTCTTGAAATGACATACACCATTCCAGAACAGAATTTCGGAAGAGAATTTATGATTGCATTCCACCAGTTTAGTTCATGTTGCCACTTCCTACACTCGAGAGGTTAAGTATTGCCTACATTACATACTCAAAGATCTTACCTGTCTTGGGATTAAGTGGAGTTGCCCAAAATCCAGACGTTGTCGGCATTTTGATGGATGTCTCTCTTTCATTTTCATTCCATAATTCTGTTGTTGTGCTAGGGTGAGTAACATTTTCACATGATGAACCAGAAGATGATACAACTCTAGGAAACTGTTTTCTCAGCCATGTTTTCTTAAGATATGAAAGCAACATCAGAGATACTGTGAGGCCTCATTATTTTTAACACAGAAACAGTGTACTATGAGATATGGAATAGAAGATGTCATGACAAATGAATCTGAGAAATATGTGATATGACCTCCTCATCCTATTCTATATCTGCCAGTAGTATATCCAAGGGTAAACAATTGTCTTCACTTGGGTTATTGTATAAAGAAGAGAGCCTGGCAGCTTTAGTTGAAGCAATCAGGAAGGAAAGGAGTCATTGTAAAACAAGCCAAAATAGAGGAAGGAAGAAACAGGTAAAGGTTGGTTGGCAAGCGTGCGTATGCTAGGTAGTCTGCATAATGTGGCTATCAAGGCAGACAGTGTTGTGTAGGAAACTTAGCATCCCTAATAACTTTTATTTCTCTACTCTTACAGGATAGAATCCTGGAGGTCTTCTTATTCTTCATGCAGAAAAGGTAAGTGCTGATTCTCTATCTCTTGACTCCTTCATATTTGCTATGTCTGTGGATTCTAAAACTCAACATCTTGGACTGCATGATTTCACAGAGTATAAGTTCTAAGATGATAGTCTCTTGATCATTATATTTTTGTTCCTGCCCATGTCCTCAAGTCTATCACTCTTCAGTCCTTTGATATACTAGATCTCATAGAGGGGAATTCCATTCTCCACCTAGTGAAAAATTAAAGAAAAATTACAATTGAGTGACCTCAGGTGTGTGAAGGTTATTCAAAAATGTCTGTTAAAACCACCATCATATTCAATCTTTCTGATGTATGATAAATTTAAGACGCTCAATTTTCATGCACCCCATGATCCAAGAGTTTTTCCACCTGACCTCCATTCACAAAACACTTCTTTCTACCTTTTTTGGGGCATTCCTCTTCCGGAGAAGTGCAACAGAACCCACCCTTGAATGGAGCCTTCTAGCACACTGAGAAGCAAGACAAGTGTTGCGGTACTCTGAAAATTAACTTAAGTGAATTTAGAAACGTACCCCTCTGAGTTTCACAAATATTTTGTCAGATTTTCAGGTCATTGGTGTATCTTATTATGTCTGTTTTCATGGAGTGCTTGTCCAAATGGGAGGTTGATTATATAAGTTTTCCAAAGAGCATTTTATCTCAGATCTGAAAAATAGGACTGTATGGAACAAATCTGGATTCAAAAGCTCAGAGAAAGTATCAGGGTCAATTCCTATATAATATTTACCTAATATATAATTTGAACTGAACGTTTGTTAATATCTATGAAATAAAAGAGCAAGTTTGTCAAAGAGACACACAAAGACACATAAACCCACCAAACATAAAATTGAATTTGAATACATTGTTGATAGTTGCCTCTTATTGTTGGTTCCGCTGGCTTTCCTCTCCCGATAATAACACAGGGAAAGCCATGAGGTTGAGGATGTTAGGCTAAGAATTTCACCATGAAAGCAACCTGGACACTTGCAGGACTGACTGCAAAGTCCATAGAGGTAAACTGAGGAAATGATTGGCTGCTAGAAAGGCTGGAGTATATGGCATAAACAATGTTGATGATCATGATGATGGTGATGGTGATGATGACGATGGCACACTGAAGTAGGAGGAATAGGAAACTATCCAAAACTTCCATCTTGAATAGATAATCAAGAAATCCAGGAACATTTTTGCCCTTTGAAACATATTAAGCACACCCCTGTATTTTTGGTTGCATTTTATTTTATACTTTTTTTCTTTTTGTCCATGAAGCTAGTTGTCAAGATCAAATTCAAGTCATCAAAATTCTTGATGTGTTCATCTTTGTTTTCTGTTACTGCGGCACAATAGAGTGTTGATATTTGTTGATGACAAATGCGCTATAAAGTATAGGAGAAAACGCCTTTGTGATCTCCTTGATGCTTTACCTCAGTTGAGATCGTGAGAAAGAAGCCTGCTGCACAATGCTGATCTTCCTCTTCCAAGCCAAAGAGTCTATCTATCACTGCTTTCCAGTGTCACTGCGGATGCTCATGTGTTCAAAGCTGCCTTCTCTGGATCGATGATGACAACAGGTTTCTGAGGACGCTGATTGACTCAAACATAACCCCTCTGAGGTCCAGATAAGTGGTGGTCTTGACGACCGTGATGCTTCCAGAACATGGCTAGCACTCTTGCATTTGAAAGGAAGACAGTTACAGTGCAGACGGGCTTTGATCTCCTAAATTTTGAGAGAAGAGCAACTTTCTGGATGTGAAAACTGTCCAGCTTTTTGCTTCCATATTCTGCCTCGAAAAGCCTAGAGTGTCCATTGATTTGAAGTTATTTGCTCTTACATGCCTGAAAGAAGGACTCATAAAGAGGTGGAAGCAGTGAATTCATTACAGAGAATCTCAATGATCCTCTATGATGAATTGGAAATAACTACAATGGGGTGAGGGGAAGAGGAGGTGGCAGGACTCGTGCCCACCCTGACTGCAAAATTTGGAGGGCTTTTGGATTCCTGTTCCTTTCCCAATTTAGGCAGGAAGGCCTGATGATTTCCCATACTGTGAGAGTCACTCCTTTTCTCTTTGTTGCCTCTGAATATATCATACTCCCTTGATGGTGTATCAATTTTACATGCTAGAGTCACCTCACACTCCAGCCACCATATCCAGTTGCTTTTCAGATCTGGATATTCTCAGCAATCACATCTTACTACCATAATTTCTTTTTAAATATGAGAGAACTTTCTGATAAAGTCCAATTAAAATCTCTCTTTACATCAGCCTGCTCTGGGATTGGGACCTTCACGTTGTTTACACTGTTTTGATTTATTTGCATGCTGAGAGATTCACAAGAAGTGTAGTTGGCTCAAGATTCACAAGACGTATAGTTAGCTCATAGATACAATTCCAATGACCATCAAGCATTTCACTTCCATGCAGTCCTCCAAACCAGTCAGCTGGGGAAAAAATGGGGAGCATGTTCACGAGGAGAATAAATAATGCAGCAGACACGTGTAGCAGGGGTGAAGGCAAGCACTGCTCAGAGCAACCAATTCCCATCTAACAAAAAAATGATTCAGAGATAAGTTGCATATAACACAGAGACATGATGAAAGAAAATCCTTAGGTTTCCCTAAAGATCCAGAGAAAGGGTATGGTCACCAACATTGTACATGGGAAGGTGATTCGAAGGGAAAACACCTCCTGCTCTTGAAATGACATACACCATTCCAGAACAGAATTTCGGAAGGGAATTTATGATTGCATTCCACCAGTTTAGTTCATGTTGCCACTTCCTACACTCGAGAGGAATAAGTATTGCCTACATTACATACTCAAAGATCTTACCTGTCTTGGGATTAAGTGGAGTTGCCCAAGATCCAGACGTTGTCGGCATTTTGATGGATGTCTCTCTTTCATTTTCATTCCATAATTCTGTTGTTGTGCTAGGGTGAGTAACATTTTCACATGATGAACCAGAAGATGATACAACTCTAGGAAACTGTTTTCTCAGCCATGTTTTCTTAAGATATGAAAGCAACATCAGAGATACTGTGAGGCCTCATTATTTTTAACACAGAAACAGTGTACTATGAGATATGGAATAGAAGATGTCATGACAAATGAATCTGAGAAATATGTGATATGACCCCCTCATCCTATTCTATATCTGCCAGTAGTATATCCAAGGGTAAACAATTGTCTTCACTTGGGTTATTGTATAAAGAAGAGAGCCTGGCAGCTTTAGTTGAAGCAATCAGGAAGGAAAGGAGTCATTGTAAAACAAGCCAAAATAGAGGAAGGAAGAAACAGGTAAAGGTTGGTTGGCAAGCGTGCGTATGCTAGGTAGTCTGCATAATGTGGCTATCAAGGCAGACAGTGTTGTGTAGGAAACTTAGCATCCCTAATAACTTTTATTTCTCTACTCTTACAGGATAGAATCCTGGAGGTCTTCTTATTCTTCATGCAGAAAAGGTAAGTGCTGATTCTCTATCTCTTGACTCCTTCATATTTGCTATGTCTGTGGATTCTAAAACTCAACATCTTGGACTGCATGATTTCACAGAGTATAAGTTCTAAGATGATAGTCTCTTGATCATTATATTTTTGTTCCTGCCCATGTCCTCAAGTCTATCACTCTTCAGTCCTTTGATATACTAGATCTCATAGAGGGGAATTCCATTCTCCACCTAGTGAAAAATTAAAGAAAAATTACAATTGAGTGACCTCAGGTGTGTGAAGGTTATTCAAAAATGTCTGTGAAAACCACCATCATATTCAATCTTTCTGATGTATGATAAATTTAAGACGCTCAATTTTCATGCACCCCATGATCCAAGAGTTTTTCCACCTGACCTCCATTCACAAAACACTTCTTTCTACCTTTTTTGGGGCATTCCTCTTCCGGAGAAGTGCAACAGAACCCACCCTTGAATGGAGCCTTCTAGCACACTGAGAAGCAAGACAAGTGTTGCGGTACTCTGAAAATTAACTTAAGTGAATTTAGAAACGTACCCCTCTGAGTTTCACAAATATTTTGTCAGATTTCCAGGTCATTGGTGTATCTTCTTATGTCTGTTTTCATGGAGTGCTTGTCCAAATGGGAGGTTGATTATATAAGTTTTCCAAAGAGCATTTTATCTCAGATCTGAAAAATAGGACTGTATGGAACAAATCTGGATTCAAAAGCTCAGAGAAAGTATCAGGGTCAATTCCTATATAATATTTACCTAATATATAATTTTAACTGAACCTTTGTTAATATCTATGAAATAAAAGAGCAAGTTTGTCAAAGAGACACACAAAGACACATAAACCCACCACAAACATAAAATTGAATTTGAATACATTGTTGATAGTTGCCTCTTATTGTTGGTTCCGCTGGCTTTCCTCTCCCGATAATAACACAGGGAAAGCCATGAGGTTGAGGATGTTAGGCTAAGAATTTCACCATGAAAGCAACCTGGACACTTGCAGGACTGACTGCAAAGTCCATAGAGGTAAACTGAGGAAATGATTGGCTGCTAGAAAGGCTGGAGTATATGGCATAAACAATGTTGATGATCATGATGATGGTGATGGTGATGATGACGATGACACACTGAAGTAGGAAGAATAGGAAACTATCCAAAACTTCCATCTTGAATAGATAATCAAGAAATCCAGGAACATTTTTGCCCTTTGAAACATATTAAGCACACCCCTGTATTTTTGGTTGCATTTTATTTTATACTTTTGTTCTTTTTGTCCATGAAGCTAGTTGTCAAGATCAAATTCAAGTCATCAAAATTCTTGATGTGTTCATCTTTGTTTTCTGTTACTGCGGCACAATAGAGTGTTGATATTTGTTGATGACAAATGCGCTATAAAGTATAGGAGAAAACGCCTTTGTGATCTCCTTGATGCTTTACCTCAGTTGAGATCGTGAGAAAGAAGCCTGCTGCACAATGCTGATCTTCCTCTTCCAAGCCAAAGAGTCTATCTATCACTGCTTTCCAGTGTCACTGCGGATGCTCATGTGTTCAAAGCTGCCTTCTCTGGATCGATGATGACAACAGGTTTCTGAGGACGCTGATTGACTCAAACATAACCCCTCTGAGGTCCAGATAAGTGGTGGTCTTGACGACCGTGATGCTTCCAGAACATGGCTAGCACTCTTGCATTTGAAAGGAAGACAGTTACAGTGCAGACGGGCTTTGATCTCCTAAATTTTGAGAGAAGAGCAACTTTCTGGATGTGAAAACTGTCCAGCTTTTTGCTTCCATATTCTGCCTCGAAAAGCCTAGAGTGTCCATTGATTTGAAGTTATTTGCTCTTACATGCCTGAAAGAAGGACTCATAAAGAGGTGGAAGCAGTGAATTCATTACAGAGAATCTCAATGATCCTCTATGATGAATTGGAAATAACTACAATGGGGTGAGGGGAAGAGGAGGTGGCAGGACTCGTGCCCACCCTGACTGCAAAATTTGGAGGGCTTTTGGATTCCTGTTCCTTTCCCAATTTAGGCAGGAAGGCCTGATGATTTCCCATACTGTGAGAGTCATTCCTTTTCTCTTTGTTGCCTCTGAATATATCATACTCCCTTGATGGTGTATCAATTCTACATGCTAGAGTCACCTCACACTCCAGCCACCATATCCAGTTGCTTTTCAGATCTGGATATTCTCAGCAATCACATCTTACTACCATAATTTCTTTTTAAATATGAGAGAACTTTCTGATAAAGTCCAATTAAAATCTCTCTTTACATCAGCCTGCTCTGGGATTGGGACCTTCACGTTGTTTACACTGTTTTGATTTATTTGCATGCTGAGAGATTCACAAGAAGTGTAGATGGCTCAAGATTCACAAGACGTATAGTTAGCTCATAGATACAATTCCAATGACCATCAAGCATTTCACTTCCATGCAGTCCTCCAAACCAGTCAGCTGGGGAAAAAATGGGGAGCATGTTCACGAGGAGAATAAATAATGCAGCAGACACGTGTAGCAGGGGTGAAGGCAAGCACTGCTCAGAGCAACCAATTCCCATCTAACAAAAAAATGATTCAGAGATAAGTTGCATATAACACAGAGACATGATGAAAGAAAATCCTTAGGTTTCCCTAAAGATCCAGAGAAAGGGTATGGTCACCAACATTGTACATGGGAAGGTGATTCGAAGGGAAAACACCTCCTGCTCTTGAAATGACATACACCATTCCAGAACAGAATTTAGGAAGGGAATTTATGATTGCATTCCACCAGTTTAGTTCATGTTGCCACTTCCTACACTCGAGAGGAATAAGTATTGCCTACATTACATACTCAAAGATCTTACCTGTCTTGGGATTAAGTGGAGTTGCCCAAGATCCAGACGTTGTCGGCATTTTGATGGATGTCTCTCTTTCATTTTCATTCCATAATTCTGTTGTTGTGCTGGGGTGAGTAACATTTTCACATGATGAACCAGAAGATGATACAACTCTAGGAAACTGTTTTCTCAGCCATGTTTTCTTAAGATATGAAAGCAACATCAGACATACTGTGAGGCCTCATTATTTTTAACACAGAAACAGTGTACTATGAGATATGGAATAGAAGATGTCATGACAAATGAATCTGAGAAATATGTGATATGACCCCCTCATCCTATTCTATATCTGCCAGTAGTATATCCAAGGGTAAACAATTGTCTTCACTTGGGTTATTGTATAAAGAAGAGAGCCTGGCAGCTTTAGTTGAAGCAATCAGGAAGGAAAGGAGTCATTGTAAAACAAGCCAAAATAGAGGAAGGAAGAAACAGGTAAAGGTTGGTTGGCAAGCGTGCGTATGCTAGGTAGTCTGCATAATGTGGCTATCAAGGCAGACAGTGTTGTGTAGGAAACTTAGCATCCCTAATAACTTTTATTTCTCTACTCTTACAGGATAGAATCCTGGAGGTCTTCTTATTCTTCATGCAGAAAAGGTAAGTGCTGATTCTCTATCTCTTGACTCCTTCATATTTGCTGTGTCTGTGGATTCTAAAACTCAACATCTTGGACTGCATGATTTCACAGAGTATAAGTTCTAAGATGATAGTCTCTTGATCATTATATTTTTGTTCCTGCCCATGTCCTCAAGTCTATCACTCTTCAGTCCTTTGATATACTAGATCTCATAGAGGGGAATTCCATTCTCCACCTAGTGAAAAATTAAAGAAAAATTACAATTGAGTGACCTCAGGTGTGTGAAGGTTATTCAAAAATGTCTGTTAAAACCACCATCATATTCAATCTTTCTGATGTATGATAAATTTAAGACGCTCAATTTTCATGCACCCCATGATCCTAGAGTTTTTCCACCTGACCTCCATTCACAAAACACTTCTTTCTACCTTTTTTGGGGCATTCCTCTTCCGGAGAAGTGCAACAGAACCCACCCTTGAATGGAGCCTTCTAGCACACTGAGAAGCAAGACAAGTGTTGCGGTACTCTGAAAATTAACTTAAGTGAATTTAGAAACGTACCCCTCTGAGTTTCACAAATATTTTGTCAGATTTCCAGGTCATTGGTGTATCTTATTATGTCTGTTTTCATGGAGTGCTTGTCCAAATGGGAGGTTGATTATATAAGTTTTCCAAAGAGCATTTTATCTCAAATCTGAAAAATAGGACTGTATGGAACAAATCTGGATTCAAAAGCTCAGAGAAAGTATCAGGGTCAATTCCTATATAATATTTACCTAATATATAATTTGAACTGAACCTTTGTTAATATCTATGAAATAAAAGAGCAAGTTTGTCAAAGAGACACACAAAGACACATAAACCCACCACAAACATAAAATTGAATTTGAATACATTGGTGATAGTTGCCTCTTATTGTTGGTTCCGCTGGCTTTCCTCTCCCGATAATAACACAGGGAAATCCATGAGGTTGAGGATGTTAGGCTAAGAATTTCACCATGAAAGCAACCTGGACACTTGCAGGACTGACTGCAAAGTCCATAGAGGTAAACTGAGGAAATGATTGGCTGCTAGAAAGGCTGGAGTATATGGCATAAACAATGTTGATGATCATGATGATGGTGATGGTGATGATGACGATGACACACTGAAGTAGGAGGAATAGGAAACTATCCAAAACTTCCATCTTGAATAGATAATCAAGAAATCCAGGAACATTTTTGCCCTTTCAAACATATTAAGCACACCCCTGTATTTTTGGTTGCATTTTATTTTATACTTTTGTTCTTTTTGTCCATGAAGCTAGTTGTCAAGATCAAATTCAAGTCATCAAAATTCTTGATGTGTTCATCTTTGTTTTCTTTTACTGCGGCACAATAGAGTGTTGATATTTGTTGATGACAAATGCGCTATAAAGTATAGGAGAAAACGCCTTTGTGATCTCCTTGATGCTTTACCTCAGTTGAGATCGTGAGAAAGAAGCCTGCTGCACAATGCTGATCTTCCTCTTCCAAGCCAAAGAGTCTATCTATCACTGCTTTCCAGTGTCACTGCGGATGCTCATGTGTTCAAAGCTGCCTTCTCTGGATCGATGATGACAACAGGTTTCTGAGGACGCTGATTGACTCAAACATAACCCCTCTGAGGTCCAGATAAGTGGTGGTCTTGACGACCGTGATGTTTCCAGAACATGGCTAGCACTCTTGCATTTGAAAGGAAGACAGTTACAGTGCAGACGGGCTTTGATCTCCTAAATTTTGAGAGAAGAGCAACTTTCTGGATGTGAAAACTGTCCAGCTTTTTGCTTCCATATTCTGCCTCGAAAAGCCTAGAGTGTCCATTGATTTGAAGTTATTTGCTCTTACATGCCTGAAAGAAGGACTCATAAAGAGGTGGAAGCAGTGAATTCATTACAGAGAATCTCAATGATCCTCTATGATGAATTGGAAATAACTACAATGGGGTGAGGGGAAGAGGAGGTGGCAGGACTCGTGCCCACCCTGACTGCAAAATTTGGAGGGCTTTTGGATTCCTCTTCCTTTCCCAATTTAGGCAGGAAGGCCTGATGATTTCCCATACTGTGAGAGTCATTCCTTTTCTCTTTGTTGCCTCTGAATATATCATACTCCCTTGATGGTGTATCAATTCTACATGCTAGAGTCACCTCACACTCCAGCCACCATATCCAGTTGCTTTTCAGATCTGGATATTCTCAGCAATCATATCTTACTACCATAATTTCTTTTTAAATATGAGAGAACTTTCTGATAAAGTCCAATTAAAATCTCTCTTTTCATCAGCCTGCTCTGGGATTGGGACCTTCACGTTGTTTACACTGTTTTCATTTATTTGCATGCTGAGAGATTCACAAGAAGTGTAGTTGGCTCAAGATTCACAAGACGTATAGTTAGCTCATAGATACAATTCCAATGACCATCAAGCATTTCACTTCCATGCAGTCCTCCAAACCAGTCAGCTGGGGAAAAAATGGGGAGCATGTTCACGAGGAGAATAAATAATGCAGCAGACACGTGTAGCAGGGGTGAAGGCAAGCACTGCTCAGAGCAACCAATTCCCATCTAACAAAAAAATGATTCAGAGATAAGTTGCATATAACACAGAGACATGATGAAAGAAAATCCTTAGGTTTCCCTAAAGATCCAGAGAAAGGGTATGGTCACCAACATTGTACATGGGAAGGTGATTCGAAGGGAAAACACCTCCTGCTCTTGAAATGACATACACCATTCCAGAACAGAATTTCGGAAGAGAATTTATGATTGCATTCCACCAGTTTAGTTCATGTTGCCACTTCCTACACTCGAGAGGAATAAGTATTGCCTACATTACATACTCAAAGATCTTACCTGTCTTGGGATTAAGTGGAGTTGCCCAAGATCCAGACGTTGTCGGCATTTTGATGGATGTCTCTCTTTCATTTTCATTCCATAATTCTGTTGTTGTGCTAGGGTGAGTAACATTTTCACATGATGAACCAGAAGATGATACAACTCTAGGAAACTGTTTTCTCAGCCATGTTTTCTTAAGATATGAAAGCAACATCAGAGATGCTGTGAGGCCTCATTATTTTTAACACAGAAACAGTGTACTATGAGATATGGAATAGAAGATGTCATGACAAATGAATCTGAGAAATATGTGATATGACCTCCTCATCCTATTCTATATCTGCCAGTAGTATATCCAAGGGTAAACAATTGTCTTCACTTGGGTTATTGTATAAAGAAGAGAGCCTGGCAGCTTTAGTTGAAGCAATCAGGAAGGAAAGGAGTCATTGTAAAACAAGCCAAAATAGAGGAAGGAAGAAACAGGTAAAGGTTGGTTGGCAAGCGTGCGTATGCTAGGTAGTCTGCATAATGTGGCTATCAAGGCAGACAGTGTTGTGTAGGAAACTTAGCATCCCTAATAACTTTTATTTCTCTACTCTTACAGGATAGAATCCTGGAGGTCTTCTTATTCTTCATGCAGAAAAGGTAAGTGCTGATTCTCTATCTCTTGACTCCTTCATAATTGCTATGTCTGTGGATTCTAAAGCTCCACATCTTGGACTGCATGATTTCACAGAGTATAAGTTCTAAGATGATAGTCTCTTGATCATTATATTTTTGTTCCTGCCCATGTCCTCAAGTCTATCACTCTTAAGTCCTTTGATATACTAGATCTCATAGAGGGGAATTCCATTCTCCACCTAGTGAAAAATTAAAGAAAAATTACAATTGAGTGACCTCAGGTGTGTGAAGGTTATTCAAAAATGTCTGTTAAAACCACCATCATATTCAATCTTTCTGATGTATGATAAATTTAAGATGCTCAATTTTCATGCACCCCATGATCCAAGAGTTTTTCCACCTGACCTCCATTCACAAAACACTTCTTTCTACCTTTTTTGGGGCATTCCTCTTCCGGAGAAGTGCAACAGAACCCACCCTTGAATGGAGCCTTCTAGCACACTGAGAAGCAAGACAAGTGTTGCGGTACTCTGAAAATTAACTTAAGTGAATTTAGAAACGTACCCCTCTGAGTTTCACAAATATTTTGTCAGATTTCCAGGTCATTGGTGTATCTTATTATGTCTGTTTTCATGGAGTGCTTGTCCAAATGGGAGGTTGATTATATAAGTTTTCCAAAGAGCATTTAATCTCAAATCTGAAAAATAGGACTGTATGGAACAAATCTGGATTCAAAAGCTCAGAGAAAGTATCAGGGTCAATTCCTATATAATATTTACCTAATATATAATTTGAACTGAACCTTTGTTAATATCTATGAAATAAAAGAGCAAGTTTGTCAAAGAGACACACAAAGACACATAAATCCACCACAAACATAAAATTGAATTTGAATACATTGGTGATAGTTGCCTCTTATTGTTGGTTCCGCTGGCTTTCCTCTCCCGATAATAACACAGGGAAAGCCATGAGGTTGAGGATGTTAGGCTAAGAATTTCACCATGACAGCAACCTGGACACTTGCAGGACTGACTGCAAAGTCCATAGAGGTAAACTGAGGAAATAATTGGCTGCTAGAAAGGGTGGAGTATATGGCATAAACAATGTTGATGATCATGATCATGGTGATGGTGATGATGACGATGACACACTGAAGTAGGAGGAATTGGAAACTATCCAAAACTTCCATCTTGAATAGATAATCAAGAAATCCAGGAACATTTTTGCCCTTTGAAACATATTAAGCACACCCCTGTATTTTTGGTTGCATTTTATTTTATACTTTTTTTCTTTTTGTCCATGAAGCTAGTTGTCAAGATCAAATTCAAGTCATCAAAATTCTTGATGTGTTCATCTTTGTTTTCTGTTACTGCGGCACAATAGAGTGTTGATATTTGTTGATGACAAATGCGCTATAAAGTATAGGAGAAAACGCCTTTGTGATCTCCTTGATGCTTTACCTCAGTTGAGATTGTGAGAAAGAAGCCTGCTGCACAATGCTGATCTTCCTCTTCCAAGCCAAAGAGTCTATCTATCACTGCTTTCCAGTGTCACTGCGGATGCTCATGTGTTCAAAGCTGCCTTCTCTGGATCGATGATGACAACAGGTTTCTGAGGACGCTGATTGACTCAAACATAACCCCTCTGAGGTCCAGATAAGTGGTGGTCTTGACGACCGTGATGCTTCCAGAACATGGCTAGCACTCTTGCATTTGAAAGGAAGACAGTTACAGTGCAGACGGGCTTTGATCTCCTAAATTTTGAGAGAAGAGCAACTTTCTGGATGTGAAAACTGTCCAGCTTTCTGCTTCCATATTCTGCCTCGAAAAGCCTAGAGTGTCCATTGATTTGAAGTTATTTGCTCTTACATGCCTGAAAGAAGGACTCATAAAGAGGTGGAAGCAGTGAATTCATTACAGAGAATCTCAATGATCCTCTATGATGAATTGGAAATAACTACAATGGGGTGAGGGGAAGAGGAGGTGGCAGGACTCGTGCCCACCCTGACTGCAAAATTTGGAGGGCTTTTGGATTCCTCTTCCTTTCCCAATTTAGGCAGGAAGGCCTGATGATTTCCCATACTGTGAGAGTCATTCCTTTTCTCTTTGTTGCCTCTGAATATATCATACTCCCTTGATGGTGTATCAATTCTACATGCTAGAGTCACCTCACACTCCAGCCACCATATCCAGTTGCTTTTCAGATCTGGATATTCTCAGCAATCATATCTTACTACCATAATTTCTTTTTAAATATGAGAGAACTTTCTGATAAAGTCCAATTAAAATCTCTCTTTTCATCAGCCTGCTCTGGGATTGGGACCTTCACGTTGTTTACACTGTTTTCATTTATTTGCATGCTGAGAGATTCACAAGAAGTGTAGTTGGCTCAAGATTCACAAGACGTATAGTTAGCTCATAGATACAATTCCAATGACCATCAAGCATTTCACTTCCATGCAGTCCTCCAAACCAGTCAGCTGGGGAAAAAATGGGGAGCATGTTCACGAGGAGAATAAATAATGCAGCAGACACGTGTAGCAGGGGTGAAGGCAAGCACTGCTCAGAGCAACCAATTCCCATCTAACAAAAAAATGATTCAGAGATAAGTTGCATATAACACAGAGACATGATGAAAGAAAATCCTTAGGTTTCCCTAAAGATCCAGAGAAAGGGTATGGTCACCAACATTGTACATGGGAAGGTGATTCGAAGGGAAAACACCTCCTGCTCTTGAAATGACATACACCATTCCAGAACAGAATTTCGGAAGAGAATTTATGATTGCATTCCACCAGTTTAGTTCATGTTGCCACTTCCTACACTCGAGAGGAATAAGTATTGCCTACATTACATACTCAAAGATCTTACCTGTCTTGGGATTAAGTGGAGTTGCCCAAGATCCAGACGTTGTCGGCATTTTGATGGATGTCTCTCTTTCATTTTCATTCCATAATTCTGTTGTTGTGCTAGGGTGAGTAACATTTTCACATGATGAACCAGAAGATGATACAACTCTAGGAAACTGTTTTCTCAGCCATGTTTTCTTAAGATATGAAAGCAACATCAGAGATGCTGTGAGGCCTCATTATTTTTAACACAGAAACAGTGTACTATGAGATATGGAATAGAAGATGTCATGACAAATGAATCTGAGAAATATGTGATATGACCTCCTCATCCTATTCTATATCTGCCAGTAGTATATCCAAGGGTAAACAATTGTCTTCACTTGGGTTATTGTATAAAGAAGAGAGCCTGGCAGCTTTAGTTGAAGCAATCAGGAAGGAAAGGAGTCATTGTAAAACAAGCCAAAATAGAGGAAGGAAGAAACAGGTAAAGGTTGGTTGGCAAGCGTGCGTATGCTAGGTAGTCTGCATAATGTGGCTATCAAGGCAGACAGTGTTGTGTAGGAAACTTAGCATCCCTAATAACTTTTATTTCTCTACTCTTACAGGATAGAATCCTGGAGGTCTTCTTATTCTTCATGCAGAAAAGGTAAGTGCTGATTCTCTATCTCTTGACTCCTTCATAATTGCTATGTCTGTGGATTCTAAAGCTCCACATCTTGGACTGCATGATTTCACAGAGTATAAGTTCTAAGATGATAGTCTCTTGATCATTATATTTTTGTTCCTGCCCATGTCCTCAAGTCTATCACTCTTAAGTCCTTTGATATACTAGATCTCATAGAGGGGAATTCCATTCTCCACCTAGTGAAAAATTAAAGAAAAATTACAATTGAGTGACCTCAGGTGTGTGAAGGTTATTCAAAAATGTCTGTTAAAACCACCATCATATTCAATCTTTCTGATGTATGATAAATTTAAGATGCTCAATTTTCATGCACCCCATGATCCAAGAGTTTTTCCACCTGACCTCCATTCACAAAACACTTCTTTCTACCTTTTTTGGGGCATTCCTCTTCCGGAGAAGTGCAACAGAACCCACCCTTGAATGGAGCCTTCTAGCACACTGAGAAGCAAGACAAGTGTTGCGGTACTCTGAAAATTAACTTAAGTGAATTTAGAAACGTACCCCTCTGAGTTTCACAAATATTTTGTCAGATTTCCAGGTCATTGGTGTATCTTATTATGTCTGTTTTCATGGAGTGCTTGTCCAAATGGGAGGTTGATTATATAAGTTTTCCAAAGAGCATTTAATCTCAAATCTGAAAAATAGGACTGTATGGAACAAATCTGGATTCAAAAGCTCAGAGAAAGTATCAGGGTCAATTCCTATATAATATTTACCTAATATATAATTTGAACTGAACCTTTGTTAATATCTATGAAATAAAAGAGCAAGTTTGTCAAAGAGACACACAAAGACACATAAATCCACCACAAACATAAAATTGAATTTGAATACATTGGTGATAGTTGCCTCTTATTGTTGGTTCCGCTGGCTTTCCTCTCCCGATAATAACACAGGGAAAGCCATGAGGTTGAGGATGTTAGGCTAAGAATTTCACCATGACAGCAACCTGGACACTTGCAGGACTGACTGCAAAGTCCATAGAGGTAAACTGAGGAAATAATTGGCTGCTAGAAAGGGTGGAGTATATGGCATAAACAATGTTGATGATCATGATCATGGTGATGGTGATGATGACGATGACACACTGAAGTAGGAGGAATTGGAAACTATCCAAAACTTCCATCTTGAATAGATAATCAAGAAATCCAGGAACATTTTTGCCCTTTGAAACATATTAAGCACACCCCTGTATTTTTGGTTGCATTTTATTTTATACTTTTTTTCTTTTTGTCCATGAAGCTAGTTGTCAAGATCAAATTCAAGTCATCAAAATTCTTGATGTGTTCATCTTTGTTTTCTGTTACTGCGGCACAATAGAGTGTTGATATTTGTTGATGACAAATGCGCTATAAAGTATAGGAGAAAACGCCTTTGTGATCTCCTTGATGCTTTACCTCAGTTGAGATTGTGAGAAAGAAGCCTGCTGCACAATGCTGATCTTCCTCTTCCAAGCCAAAGAGTCTATCTATCACTGCTTTCCAGTGTCACTGCGGATGCTCATGTGTTCAAAGCTGCCTTCTCTGGATCGATGATGACAACAGGTTTCTGAGGACGCTGAATGACTCAAACATAACCCCTCTGAGGTCCAGATAAGTGGTGGTCTTGACGACCGTGATGCTTCCAGAACATGGCTAGCACTCTTGCATTTGAAAGGAAGACAGTTACAGTGCAGGCTGGCTTTGATCTCCTAAATTTTGAGAGAAGAGCAACTTTCTGGATGTGAAAACTGTCCAGCTTTCTGCTTCCATATTCTGCCTCGAAAAGCCTAGAGTGTCCAATGATTTGAAGTTATTTGCTCTTACATGCCTGAAAGAAGGACTCATAAAGAGGTGGAAGCAGTGAATTCATTACAGAGAATCTCAATGATCCTCTATGATGAATTGGAAATAACTACAATGGGGTGAGGGGAAGAGGAGGTGGCAGGACTCGTGCCCACCCTGACTGCAAAATTTGGAGGGCTTTTGGATTCCTGTTCCTTTCCCAATTTAGGCAGGAAGGCCTGATGATTTCCCATACTGTGAGAGTCATTCCTTTTCACTTTGTTGCCTCTGAATATATCATACTCCCTTGATGGTGTATCAATTCTACATGCTAGAGTCACCTCACACTCCAGCCACCATATCCAGTTGCTTTTCAGATCTGGATATTCTCAGCAATCATATCTTACTACCATAATTTCTTTTTAAATATGAGAGAACTTTCTGATAAAGTCCAATTAAAATCTCTCTTTTCATCAGCCTGATCTGGGATTGGGACCTTCACGTTGTTTACACTATTTTGATTTATTTGCATGCTGAGAGATTCACAAGACGTATAGTTAGCTCATAGATACAATTCCAATGACCATCAAGCATTTCACTTCCATGCAGTCCTCCAAACCAGTCAGCTGGGGAAAAAATGGGGAGCATGTTCACGAGGAGAATAAATAATGCAGCAGACACGTGTAGCAGGGGTGAAG
Organism: Chionomys nivalis; assembly: GCF_950005125.1. NCBI lineage: Eukaryota > Metazoa > Chordata > Mammalia > Rodentia > Cricetidae > Chionomys > Chionomys nivalis. Next base: position 31,930,313 of record NC_080108.1, on the reverse strand, counting down.
GCAAGCACTGCTCAGAGCAACCAATTCCCATCTAACAAAAAAATGATTCAGAGATAAGTTGCATATAACACAGAGACATGATGAAAGAAAATCCTTAGGTTTCCCTAAAGATCCAGAGAAAGGGTATGGTCACCAACATTGTACATGGGAAGGTGATTCGAAGGGAAAACACCTCCTGCTCTTGAAATGACATACACCATTCCAGAACAGAATTTCGGAAGAGAATTTATGATTGCATTCCACCAGTTTAGTTCATGTTGCCACTTCCTACACTCGAGAGGAATAAGTATTGCCTACATTACATACTCAAAGATCTTACCTGTCTTGGGATTAAGTGGAGTTGCCCAAGATCCAGACGTTGTCGGCATTTTGATGGATGTCTCTCTTTCATTTTCATTCCATAATTCTGTTGTTGTGCTAGGGTGAGTAACATTTTCACATGATGAACCAGAAGATGATACAACTCTAGGAAACTGTTTTCTCAGCCATGTTTTCTTAAGATATGAAAGCAACATCAGAGATACTGTGAGGCCTCATTATTTTTAACACAGAAACAGTGTACTATGAGATATGGAATAGAAGATGTCATGACAAATGAATCTGAGAAATATGTGATATGACCTCCTCATCCTATTCTATATCTGCCAGTAGTATATCCAAGGGTAAACAATTGTCTTCACTTGGGTTATTGTATAAAGAAGAGAGCCTGGCAGCTTTAGTTGAAGCAATCAGGAAGGAAAGGAGTCATTGTAAAACAAGCCAAAATAGAGGAAGGAAGAAACAGGTAAAGGTTGGTTGGCAAGCGTGCGTATGCTAGGTAGTCTGCATAATGTGGCTATCAAGGCAGACAGTGTTGTGTAGGAAACTTAGCATCCCTAATAACTTTTATTTCTCTACTCTTACAGGATAGAATCCTGGAGGTCTTCTTATTCTTCATGCAGAAAAGGTAAGTGCTGATTCTCTATCTCTTGACTCCTTCATAATTGCTATGTCTGTGGATTCTAAAGCTCCACATCTTGGACTGCATGATTTCACAGAGTATAAGTTCTAAGATGATAGTCTCTTGATCATTATATTTTTGTTCCTGCCCATGTCCTCAAGTCTATCACTCTTAAGTCCTTTGATATACTAGATCTCATAGAGGGGAATTCCATTCTCCACCTAGTGAAAAATTAAAGAAAAATTACAATTGAGTGACCTCAGGTGTGTGAAGGTTATTCAAAAATGTCTGTTAAAACCACCATCATATTCAATCTTTCTGATGTATGATAAATTTAAGATGCTCAATTTTCATGCACCCCATGATCCAAGAGTTTTTCCACCTGACCTCCATTCACAAAACACTTCTTTCTACCTTTTTTGGGGCATTCCTCTTCCGGAGAAGTGCAACAGAACCCACCCTTGAATGGAGCCTTCTAGCACACTGAGAAGCAAGACAAGTGTTGCGGTACTCTGAAAATTAACTTAAGTGAATTTAGAAACGTACCCCTCTGAGTTTCACAAATATTTTGTCAGATTTCCAGGTCATTGGTGTATCTTATTATGTCTGTTTTCATGGAGTGCTTGTCCAAATGGGAGGTTGATTATATAAGTTTTCCAAAGAGCATTTAATCTCAAATCTGAAAAATAGGACTGTATGGAACAAATCTGGATTCAAAAGCTCAGAGAAAGTATCAGGGTCAATTCCTATATAATATTTACCTAATATATAATTTGAACTGAACCTTTGTTAATATCTATGAAATAAAAGAGCAAGTTTGTCAAAGAGACACACAAAGACACATAAATCCACCACAAACATAAAATTGAATTTGAATACATTGGTGATAGTTGCCTCTTATTGTTGGTTCCGCTGGCTTTCCTCTCCCGATAATAACACAGGGAAAGCCATGAGGTTGAGGATGTTAGGCTAAGAATTTCACCATGACAGCAACCTGGACACTTGCAGGACTGACTGCAAAGTCCATAGAGGTAAACTGAGGAAATAATTGGCTGCTAGAAAGGGTGGAGTATATGGCATAAACAATGTTGATGATCATGATCATGGTGATGGTGATGATGACGATGACACACTGAAGTAGGAGGAATTGGAAACTATCCAAAACTTCCATCTTGAATAGATAATCAAGAAATCCAGGAACATTTTTGCCCTTTGAAACATATTAAGCACACCCCTGTATTTTTGGTTGCATTTTATTTTATACTTTTTTTCTTTTTGTCCATGAAGCTAGTTGTCAAGATCAAATTCAAGTCATCAAAATTCTTGATGTGTTCATCTTTGTTTTCTGTTACTGCGGCACAATAGAGTGTTGATATTTGTTGATGACAAATGCGCTATAAAGTATAGGAGAAAACGCCTTTGTGATCTCCTTGATGCTTTACCTCAGTTGAGATCGTGAGAAAGAAGCCTGCTGCACAATGCTGATCTTCCTCTTCCAAGCCAAAGAGTCTATCTATCACTGCTTTCCAGTGTCACTGCGGATGCTCATGTGTTCAAAGCTGCCTTCTCTGGATCGATGATGACAACAGGTTTCTGAGGACGCTGATTGACTCAAACATAACCCCTCTGAGGTCCAGATAAGTGGTGGTCTTGACGACCGTGATGCTTCCAGAACATGGCTAGCACTCTTGCATTTGAAAGGAAGACAGTTACAGTGCAGGCGGGCTTTGATCTCCTAAATTTTGAGAGAAGAGCAACTTTCTGGATGTGAAAACTGTCCAGCTTTCTGCTTCCATATTCTGCCTCGAAAAGCCTAGAGTGTCCAATGATTTGAAGTTATTTGCTCTTACATGCCTGAAAGAAGGACTCATAAAGAGGTGGAAGCAGTGAATTCATTACAGAGAATCTCAATGATCCTCTATGATGAATTGGAAATAACTACAATGGGGTGAGGGGAAGAGGAGGTGGCAGGACTCGTGCCCACCCTGACTGCAAAATTTGGAGGGCTTTTGGATTCCTGTTCCTTTCCCAATTTAGGCAGGAAGGCCTGATGATTTCCCATACTGTGAGAGTCATTCCTTTTCTCTTTGTTGCCTCTGAATATATCATACTCCCTTGATGGTGTATCAATTCTACATGCTAGAGTCACCTCACACTCCAGCCACCATATCCAGTTGCTTTTCAGATCTGGATATTCTCAGCAATCATATCTTACTACCATAATTTCTTTTTAAATATGAGAGAACTTTCTGATAAAGTCCAATTAAAATCTCTCTTTTCATCAGCCTGATCTGGGATTGGGACCTTCACGTTGTTTACACTATTTTGATTTATTTGCATGCTGAGAGATTCACAAGACGTATAGTTAGCTCATAGATACAATTCCAATGACCATCAAGCATTTCACTTCCATGCAGTCCTCCAAACCAGTCAGCTGGGGAAAAAATGGGGAGCATGTTCACGAGGAGAATAAATAATGCAGCAGACACGTGTAGCAGGGGTGAAGGCAAGCACTGCTCAGAGCAACCAATTCCCATCTAACAAAAAAATGATTCAGAGATTAGTTGCATATAACACAGAGACATGATGAAAGAAAATCCTTAGGTTTCCCTAAAGATCCAGAGAAAGGGTATGGTCACCAACATTGTACATGGGAAGGTGATTCGAAGGGAAAACACCTCCTGCTCTTGAAATGACATACACCATTCCAGAACAGAATTTCGGAAGAGAATTTATGATTGCATTCCACCAGTTTAGTTCATGTTGCCACTTCCTACACTCGAGAGGAATAAGTATTGCCTACATTACATACTCAAAGATCTTACCTGTCTTGGGATTAAGTGGAGTTGCCCAAGATCCAGACGTTGTCGGCATTTTGATGGATGTCTCTCTTTCATTTTCATTCCATAATTCTGTTGTTGTGCTAGGGTGAGTAACATTTTCACATGATGAACCAGAAGATGATACAACTCTAGGAAACTGTTTTCTCAGCCATGTTTTCTTAAGATATGAAAGAAACATCAGAGATACTGTGAGGCCTCATTATTTTTAACACAGAAACAGTGTACTATGAGATATGGAATAGAAGATGTCATGACAAATGAATCTGAGAAATATGTGATATGACCTCCTCATCCTATTCTATATCTGCCAGTAGTATATCCAAGGGTAAACAATTGTCTTCACTTGGGTTATTGTATAAAGAAGAGAGCCTGGCAGCTTTAGTTGAAGCAATCAGGAAGGAAAGGAGTCATTGTAAAACAAGCCAAAATAGAGGAAGGAAGAAACAGGTAAAGGTTGGTTGGCAAGCGTGCGTATGCTAGGTAGTCTGCATAATGTGGCTATCAAGGCAGACAGTGTTGTGTAGGAAACTTAGCATCCCTAATAACTTTTATTTCTCTACTCTTACAGGATAGAATCCTGGAGGTCTTCTTATTCTTCATGCAGAAAAGGTAAGTGCTGATTCTCTATCTCTTGACTCCTTCATAATTGCTATGTCTGTGGATTCTAAAGCTCCACATCTTGGACTGCATGATTTCACAGAGTATAAGTTCTAAGATGATAGTCTCTTGATCATTATATTTTTGTTCCTGCCCATGTCCTCAAGTCTATCACTCTTAAGTCCTTTGATATACTAGATCTCATAGAGGGGAATTCCATTCTCCACCTAGTGAAAAATTAAAGAAAAATTACAATTGAGTGACCTCAGGTGTGTGAAGGTTATTCAAAAATGTCTGTTAAAACCACCATCATATTCAATCTTTCTGATGTATGATAAATTTAAGATGCTCAATTTTCATGCACCCCATGATCCAAGAGTTTTTCCACCTGACCTCCATTCACAAAACACTTCTTTCTACCTTTTTTGGGGCATTCCTCTTCCGGAGAAGTGCAACAGAACCCACCCTTGAATGGAGCCTTCTAGCACACTGAGGAGCAAGACAAGTGTTGCGGTACTCTGAAAATTAACTTAAGTGAATTTAGAAACGTACCCCTCTGAGTTTCACAAATATTTTGTCAGATTTCCAGGTCATTGGTGTATCTTCTTATGTCTGTTTTCATGGAGTGCTTGTCCAAATGGGAGGTTGATTATATAAGTTTTCCAAAGAGCATTTAATCTCAAATCTGAAAAATAGGACTGTATGGAACAAATCTGGATTCAAAAGCTCAGAGAAAGTATCAGGGTCAATTCCTATATAATATTTACCTAATATATAATTTGAACTGAACCTTTGTTAATATCTATGAAATAAAAGAGCAAGTTTGTCAAAGAGACACACAAAGACACATAAATCCACCACAAACATAAAATTGAATTTGAATACATTGGTGATAGTTGCCTCTTATTGTTGGTTCCGCTGGCTTTCCTCTCCCGATAATAACACAGGGAAAGCCATGAGGTTGAGGATGTTAGGCTAAGAATTTCACCATGAAAGCAACCTGGACACTTGCAGGAATGACTGCAAAGTCCATAGAGGTAAACTGAGGAAATAATTGGCTGCTAGAAAGGGTGGAGTATATGGCATAAACAATGTTGATGATCATGATGATGGTGATGGTGATGATGACGATGACACACTGGAGTAGGAGGAATAGAAAACTATCCAAAACTTCCATCTTGAATAGATAATCAAGAAATCCAGGAACATTTTTGCCCTTTGAAACATATTAAGCACACCCCTGTATTTTTGGTTGCATTTTATTTTATACCTTTTTTCTTTTTGTCCATGAAGCTAGTTGTCAAGATCAAATTCAAGTCATCAAAATACTTGATGTGTTCATCTTTGTTTTCTGTTACTGCGGCACAATAGAGTGTTGATATTTGTTGATGACAAATGCTCTATAAAGTATAGGAGAAAACGCCTTTGTGATCTCCTTGATGCTTTACCTCAGTTGAGATCGTGAGAAAGAAGCCTGCTGCACAATGCTGATCTTCCTCTTCCAAGCCAAAGAGTCTATCTATCACTGCTTTCCAGTGTCACTGCGGATGCTCATGTGTTCAAAGCTGCCTTCTCTGGATCGATGATGACAACAGGTTTCTGAGGACGCTGATTGACTCAAACATAACCCCTCTGAGGTCCAGATAAGTGGTGGTCTTGACGACCGTGATGCTTCCAGAACATGGCTAGCACTCTTGCATTTGAAAGGAAGACAGTTACAGTGCAGGCGGGCTTTGATCTCCTAAATTTTGAGAGAAGAGCAACTTTCTGGATGTGAAAACTGTCCAGCTTTTTGCTTCCATATTCTGCCTCGAAAAGCCTAGAGTGTCCAATGATTTGAAGTTATTTGCTCTTACATGCCTGAAAGAAGGACTCATAAAGAGGTGGAAGCAGTGAATTCATTACAGAGAATCTCAATGATCCTCTATGATGAATTGGAAATAACTACAATGGGGTGAGGGGAAGAGGAGGTGGCAGGACTCGTGCCCACCCTGACTGCAAAATTTGGAGGGCTTTTGGATTCCTGTTCCTTTCCCAATTTAGGCAGGAAGGCCTGATGATTTCCCATACTGTGAGAGTCATTCCTTTTCTCTTTGTTGCCTCTGAATATATCATACTCCCTTGATGGTGTATCAATTCTACATGCTAGAGTCACCTCACACTCCAGCCACCATATCCAGTTGCTTTTCAGATCTGGATATTCTCAGCAATCATATCTTACTACCATAATTTCTTTTTAAATATGAGAGAACTTTCTGATAAAGTCCAATTAAAATCTCTCTTTTCATCAGCCTGCTCTGGGATTGGGACCTTCACGTTGTTTACACTGTTTTGATTTATTTGCATGCTGAGAGATTCACAAGAAGTGTAGTTGGCTCAAGATTCACAAGACGTATAGTTAGCTCATAGATACAATTCCAATGACCATCAAGCATTTCACTTCCATGCAGTCCTCCAAACCAGTCAGCTGGGGAAAAAATGGGGAGCATGTTCACGAGGAGAATAAATAATGCAGCAGACACGTGTAGCAGGGGTGAAGGCAAGCACTGCTCAGAGCAACCAATTCCCATCTAACAAAAAAATGATTCAGAGATAAGTTGCATATAACACAGAGACATGATGAAAGAAAATCCTTAGGTTTCCCTAAAGATCCAGAGAAAGGGTATGGTCACCAACATTGTACATGGGAAGGTGATTCGAAGGGAAAACACCTCCTGCTCTTGAAATGACATACACCATTCCAGAACAGAATTTCGGAAGAGAATTTATGATTGCATTCCACCAGTTTAGTTCATGTTGCCACTTCCTACACTCGAGAGGAATAAGTATTGCCTACATTACATACTCAAAGATCTTACCTGTCTTGGGATTAAGTGGAGTTGCCCAAGATCCAGACGTTGTCGGCATTTTGATGGATGTCTCTCTTTCATTTTCATTCCATAATTCTGTTGTTGTGCTAGGGTGAGTAACATTTTCACATGATGAACCAGAAGATGATACAACTCTAGGAAACTGTTTTCTCAGCCATGTTTTCTTAAGATATGAAAGCAACATCAGAGATACTGTGAGGCCTCATTATTTTTAACACAGAAACAGTGTACTATGAGATATGGAATAGAAGATGTCATGACAAATGAATCTGAGAAATATGTGATATGACCTCCTCATCCTATTCTATATCTGCCAGTAGTATATCCAAGGGTAAACAATTGTCTTCACTTGGGTTATTGTATAAAGAAGAGAGCCTGGCAGCTTTAGTTGAAGCAATCAGGAAGGAAAGGAGTCATTGTAAAACAAGCCAAAATAGAGGAAGGAAGAAACAGGTAAAGGTTGGTTGGCAAGCGTGCGTATGCTAGGTAGTCTGCATAATGTGGCTATCAAGGCAGACAGTGTTGTGTAGGAAACTTAGCATCCCTAATAACTTTTATTTCTCTACTCTTACAGGATAGAATCCTGGAGGTCTTCTTATTCTTCATGCAGAAAAGGTAAGTGCTGATTCTCTATCTCTTGACTCTTTCATAATTGCTATGTCTGTGGATTCTAAAGCTCCACATCTTGGACTGCATGATTTCACAGAGTATAAGTTCTAAGATGATAGTCTCTTGATCATTATATTTTTGTTCCTGCCCATGTCCTCAAGTCTATCACTCTTAAGTCCTTTGATATACTAGATCTCATAGAGGGGAATTCCATTCTCCACCTAGTGAAAAATTAAAGAAAAATTACAATTGAGTGACCTCAGGTGTGTGAAGGTTATTCAAAAATGTCTGTTAAAACCACCATCATATTCAATCTTTCTGATGTATGATAAATTTAAGATGCTCAATTTTCATGCACCCCATGATCCATGAGTTTTTCCACCTGACCTCCATTCACAAAACACTTCTTTCTACCTGTTTTGGGGCATTCTTCTTCCGGAGAAGTGCAACAGAACCCACCCTTGAATGGAGCCTTCTAGCACACTGAGAAGCAAGACAAGTGTTGCGGTACTCTGAAAATTAACTTAAGTGAATTTAGAAACGTACCCCTCTGAGTTTCACAAATATTTTGTCAGATTTCCAGGTCATTGGTGTATCTTCTTATGTCTGTTTTCATGGAGTGCTTGTCCAAATGGGAGGTTGATTATATAAGTTTTCCAAAGAGCATTTAATCTCAAATCTGAAAAATAGGACTGTATGGAACAAATCTGGATTCAAAAGCTCAGAGAAAGTATCAGGGTCAATTCCTATATAATATTTACCTAATATATAATTTGAACTGAACCTTTGTTAATATCTATGAAATAAAAGAGCAAGTTTGTCAAAGAGACACACAAAGACACATAAATCCACCACAAACATAAAATTGAATTTGAATACATTGGTGATAGTTGCCTCTTATTGTTGGTTCCGCTGGCTTTCCTCTCCCGATAATAACACAGGGAAAGCCATGAGGTTGAGGATGTTAGGCTAAGAATTTCACCATGACAGCAACCTGGACACTTGCAGGACTGACTGCAAAGTCCATAGAGGTAAACTGAGGAAATAATTGGCTGCTAGAAAGGGTGGAGTATATGGCATAAACAATGTTGATGATCATGATCATGGTGATGGTGATGATGACGATGACACACTGAAGTAGGAGGAATTGGAAACTATCCAAAACTTCCATCTTGAATAGATAATCAAGAAATCCAGGAACATTTTTGCCCTTTGAAACATATTAAGCACACCCCTGTATTTTTGGTTGCATTTTATTTTATACTTTTTTTCTTTTTGTCCATGAAGCTAGTTGTCAAGATCAAATTCAAGTCATCAAAATTCTTGATGTGTTCATCTTTGTTTTCTGTTACTGCGGCACAATAGAGTGTTGATATTTGTTGATGACAAATGCGCTATAAAGTATAGGAGAAAACGCCTTTGTGATCTCCTTGATGCTTTACCTCAGTTGAGATCGTGAGAAAGAAGCCTGCTGCACAATGCTGATCTTCCTCTTCCAAGCCAAAGAGTCTATCTATCACTGCTTTCCAGTGTCACTGCGGATGCTCATGTGTTCAAAGCTGCCTTCTCTGGATCGATGATGACAACAGGTTTCTGAGGACGCTGATTGACTCAAACATAACCCCTCTGAGGTCCAGATAAGTGGTGGTCTTGACGACCGTGATGCTTCCAGAACATGGCTAGCACTCTTGCATTTGAAAGGAAGACAGTTACAGTGCAGGCGGGCTTTGATCTCCTAAATTTTGAGAGAAGAGCAACTTTCTGGATGTGAAAACTGTCCAGCTTTCTGCTTCCATATTCTGCCTCGAAAAGCCTAGAGTGTCCAATGATTTGAAGTTATTTGCTCTTACATGCCTGAAAGAAGGACTCATAAAGAGGTGGAAGCAGTGAATTCATTACAGAGAATCTCAATGATCCTCTATGATGAATTGGAAATAACTACAATGGGGTGAGGGGAAGAGGAGGTGGCAGGACTCGTGCCCACCCTGACTGCAAAATTTGGAGGGCTTTTGGATTCCTGTTCCTTTCCCAATTTAGGCAGGAAGGCCTGATGATTTCCCATACTGTGAGAGTCATTCCTTTTCTCTTTGTTGCCTCTGAATATATCATACTCCCTTGATGGTGTATCAATTCTACATGCTAGAGTCACCTCACACTCCAGCCACCATATCCAGTTGCTTTTCAGATCTGGATATTCTCAGCAATCATATCTTACTACCATAATTTCTTTTTAAATATGAGAGAACTTTCTGATAAAGTCCAATTAAAATCTCTCTTTTCATCAGCCTGATCTGGGATTGGGACCTTCACGTTGTTTACACTATTTTGATTTATTTGCATGCTGAGAGATTCACAAGACGTATAGTTAGCTCATAGATACAATTCCAATGACCATCAAGCATTTCACTTCCATGCAGTCCTCCAAACCAGTCAGCTGGGGAAAAAATGGGGAGCATGTTCACGAGGAGAATAAATAATGCAGCAGACACGTGTAGCAGGGGTGAAGGCAAGCACTGCTCAGAGCAACCAATTCCCATCTAACAAAAAAATGATTCAGAGATAAGTTGCATATAACACAGAGACATGATGAAAGAAAATCCTTAGGTTTCCCTAAAGATCCAGAGAAAGGGTATGGTCACCAACATTGTACATGGGAAGGTGATTCGAAGGGAAAACACCTCCTGCTCTTGAAATGACATACACCATTCCAGAACAGAATTTCGGAAGAGAATTTATGATTGCATTCCACCAGTTTAGTTCATGTTGCCACTTCCTACACTCGAGAGGAATAAGTATTGCCTACATTACATACTCAAAGATCTTACCTGTCTTGGGATTAAGTGGAGTTGCCCAAGATCCAGACGTTGTCGGCATTTTGATGGATGTCTCTCTTTCATTTTCATTCCATAATTCTGTTGTTGTGCTAGGGTGAGTAACATTTTCACATGATGAACCAGAAGATGATACAACTCTAGGAAACTGTTTTCTCAGCCATGTTTTCTTAAGATATGAAAGCAACATCAGAGATACTGTGAGGCCTCATTATTTTTAACACAGAAACAGTGTACTATGAGATATGGAATAGAAGATGTCATGACAAATGAATCTGAGAAATATGTGATATGACCTCCTCATCCTATTCTATATCTGCCAGTAGTATATCCAAGGGTAAACAATTGTCTTCACTTGGGTTATTGTATAAAGAAGAGAGCCTGGCAGCTTTAGTTGAAGCAATCAGGAAGGAAAGGAGTCATTGTAAAACAAGCCAAAATAGAGGAAGGAAGAAACAGGTAAAGGTTGGTTGGCAAGCGTGCGTATGCTAGGTAGTCTGCATAATGTGGCTATCAAGGCAGACAGTGTTGTGTAGGAAACTTAGCATCCCTAATAACTTTTATTTCTCTACTCTTACAGGATAGAATCCTGGAGGTCTTCTTATTCTTCATGCAGAAAAGGTAAGTGCTGATTCTCTATCTCTTGACTCCTTCATAATTGCTATGTCTGTGGATTCTAAAGCTCCACATCTTGGACTGCATGATTTCACAGAGTATAAGTTCTAAGATGATAGTCTCTTGATCATTATATTTTTGTTCCTGCCCATGTCCTCAAGTCTATCACTCTTAAGTCCTTTGATATACTAGATCTCATAGAGGGGAATTCCATTCTCCACCTAGTGAAAAATTAAAGAAAAATTACAATTGAGTGACCTCAGGTGTGTGAAGGTTATTCAAAAATGTCTGTTAAAACCACCATCATATTCAATCTTTCTGATGTATGATAAATTTAAGATGCTCAATTTTCATGCACCCCATGATCCAAGAGTTTTTCCACCTGACCTCCATTCACAAAACACTTCTTTCTACCTTTTTTGGGGCATTCCTCTTCCGGAGAAGTGCAACAGAACCCACCCTTGAATGGAGCCTTCTAGCACACTGAGAAGCAAGACAAGTGTTGCGGTACTCTGAAAATTAACTTAAGTGAATTTAGAAACGTACCCCTCTGAGTTTCACAAATATTTTGTCAGATTTCCAGGTCATTGGTGTATCTTCTTATGTCTGTTTACATGGAGTGCTTGTCCAAATGGGAGGTTGATTATATAAGTTTTCCAAAGAGCATTTAATCTCAAATCTGAAAAATAGGACTGTATGGAACAAATCTGGATTCAAAAGCTCAGAGAAAGTATCAGGGTCAATTCCTATATAATATTTACCTAATATATAATTTGAACTGAACCTTTGTTAATATCTATGAAATAAAAGAGCAAGTTTGTCAAAGAGACACACAAAGACACATAAATCCACCACAAACATAAAATTGAATTTGAATACATTGGTGATAGTTGCCTCTTATTGTTGGTTCCGCTGGCTTTCCTCTCCCGATAATAACACAGGGAAAGCCATGAGGTTGAGGATGTTAGGCTAAGAATTTCACCATGAAAGCAACCTGGACACTTGCAGGAATGACTGCAAAGTCCATAGAGGTAAACTGAGGAAATAATTGGCGGCTAGAAAGGGTGGAGTATATGGCATAAACAATGTTGATGATCATGATGATGGTGATGGTGATGATGACGATGACACACTGAAGTAGGAGGAATAGGAAACTATCCAAAACTTCCATCTTGAATAGATAATCAAGAAATCCAGGAACATTTTTGCCCTTTGAAACATATTAAGCACACCCCTGTATTTTTGGTTGCATTTTATTTTATACCTTTTTTCTTTTTGTCCATGAAGCTAGTTGTCAAGATCAAATTCAAGTCATCAAAATTCTTGATGTGTTCATCTTTGTTTTCTGTTACTGCGGCACAATAGAGTGTTGATATTTGTTGATGACAAATGCTCTATAAAGTATAGGAGAAAACGCCTTTGTGATCTCCTTGATGCTTTACCTCAGTTGAGATCGTGAGAAAGAAGCCTGCTGCACAATGCTGATCTTCCTCTTCCAAGCCAAAGAGTCTATCTATCACTGCTTTCCAGTGTCACTGCGGATGCTCATGTGTTCAAAGCTGCCTTCTCTGGATCGATGATGACAACAGGTTTCTGAGGACGCTGATTGACTCAAACATAACCCCTCTGAGGTCCAGATAAGTGGTGGTCTTGACGACCGTGATGCTTCCAGAACATGGCTAGCACTCTTGCATTTGAAAGGAAGACAGTTACAGTGCAGGCGGGCTTTGATCTCCTAAATTTTGAGAGAAGAGCAACTTTCTGGATGTGAAAACTGTCCAGCTTTTTGCTTCCATATTCTGCCTCGAAAAGCCTAGAGTGTCCAATGATTTGAAGTTATTTGCTCTTACATGCCTGAAAGAAGGACTCATAAAGAGGTGGAAGCAGTGAATTCATTACAGAGAATCTCAATGATCCTCTATGATGAATTGGAAATAACTACAATGGGGTGAGGGGAAGAGGAGGTGGCAGGACTCGTGCCCACCCTGACTGCAAAATTTGGAGGGCTTTTGGATTCCTGTTCCTTTCCCAATTTAGGCAGGAAGGCCTGATGATTTCCCATACTGTGAGAGTCATTCCTTTTCTCTTTGTTGCCTCTGAATATATCATACTCCCTTGATGGTGTATCAATTCTACATGCTAGAGTCACCTCACACTCCAGCCACCATATCCAGTTGCTTTTCAGATCTGGATATTCTCAGCAATCATATCTTACTACCATAATTTCTTTTTAAATATGAGAGAACTTTCTGATAAAGTCCAATTAAAATCTCTCTTTACATCAGCCTGCTCTGGGATTGGGACCTTCACGTTGTTTACACTGTTTTGATTTATTTGCATGCTGAGAGATTCACAAGACGTATAGTTAGCTCATAGATACAATTCCAATGACCATCAAGCATTTCACTTCCATGCAGTCCTCCAAACCAGTCAGCTGGGGAAAAAATGGGGAGCATGTTCACGAGGAGAATAAATAATGCAGCAGACACGTGTAGCAGGGGTGAAGGCAAGCACTGCTCAGAGCAACCAATTCCCATCTAACAAAAAAATGATTCAGAGATAAGTTGCATATAACACAGAGACATGATGAAAGAAAATCCTTAGGTTTCCCTAAAGATCCAGAGAAAGGGTATGGTCACCAACATTGTACATGGGAAGGTGATTCGAAGGGAAAACACCTCCTGCTCTTGAAATGACATACACCATTCCAGAACAGAATTTCGGAAGAGAATTTATGATTGCATTCCACCAGTTTAGTTCATGTTGCCACTTCCTACACTCGAGAGGAATAAGTATTGCCTACATTACATACTCAAAGATCTTACCTGTCTTGGGATTAAGTGGAGTTGCCCAAGATCCAGACGTTGTCGGCATTTTGATGGATGTCTCTCTTTCATTTTCATTCCATAATTCTGTTGTTGTGCTAGGGTGAGTAACATTTTCACATGATGAACCAGAAGATGATACAACTCTAGGAAACTGTTTTCTCAGCCATGTTTTCTTAAGATATGAAAGCAACATCAGAGATACTGTGAGGCCTCATTATTTTTAACACAGAAACAGTGTACTATGAGATATGGAATAGAAGATGTCATGACAAATGAATCTGAGAAATATGTGATATGACCTCCTCATCCTATTCTATATCTGCCAGTAGTATATCCAAGGGTAAACAATTGTCTTCACTTGGGTTATTGTATAAAGAAGAGAGCCTGGCAGCTTTAGTTGAAGCAATCAGGAAGGAAAGGAGTCATTGTAAAACAAGCCAAAATAGAGGAAGGAAGAAACAGGTAAAGGTTGGTTGGCAAGCGTGCGTATGCTAGGTAGTCTGCATAATGTGGCTATCAAGGCAGACAGTGTTGTGTAGGAAACTTAGCATCCCTAATAACTTTTATTTCTCTACTCTTACAGGATAGAATCCTGGAGGTCTTCTTATTCTTCATGCAGAAAAGGTAAGTGCTGATTCTCTATCTCTTGACTCCTTCATAATTGCTATGTCTGTGGATTCTAAAGCTCCACATCTTGGACTGCATGATTTCACAGAGTATAAGTTCTAAGATGATAGTCTCTTGATCATTATATTTTTGTTCCTGCCCATGTCCTCAAGTCTATCACTCTTAAGTCCTTTGATATACTAGATCTCATAGAGGGGAATTCCATTCTCCACCTAGTGAAAAATTAAAGAAAAATTACAATTGAGTGACCTCAGGTGTGTGAAGGTTATTCAAAAATGTCTGTTAAAACCACCATCATATTCAATCTTTCTGATGTATGATAAATTTAAGATGCTCAATTTTCATGCACCCCATGATCCAAGAGTTTTTCCACCTGACCTCCATTCACAAAACACTTCTTTCTACCTTTTTTGGGGCATTCCTCTTCCGGAGAAGTGCAACAGAACCCACCCTTGAATGGAGCCTTCTAGCACACTGAGAAGCAAGACAAGTGTTGCGGTACTCTGAAAATTAACTTAAGTGAATTTAGAAACGTACCCCTCTGAGTTTCACAAATATTTTGTCAGATTTCCAGGTCATTGGTGTATCTTCTTATGTCTGTTTACATGGAGTGCTTGTCCAAATGGGAGGTTGATTATATAAGTTTTCCAAAGAGCATTTAATCTCAAATCTGAAAAATAGGACTGTATGGAACAAATCTGGATTCAAAAGCTCAGAGAAAGTATCAGGGTCAATTCCTATATAATATTTACCTAATATATAATTTGAACTGAACCTTTGTTAATATCTATGAAATAAAAGAGCAAGTTTGTCAAAGAGACACACAAAGACACATAAATCCACCACAAACATAAAATTGAATTTGAATACATTGGTGATAGTTGCCTCTTATTGTTGGTTCCGCTGGCTTTCCTCTCCCGATAATAACACAGGGAAAGCCATGAGGTTGAGGATGTTAGGCTAAGAATTTCACCATGAAAGCAACCTGGACACTTGCAGGAATGACTGCAAAGTCCATAGAGGTAAACTGAGGAAATAATTGGCGGCTAGAAAGGGTGGAGTATATGGCATAAACAATGTTGATGATCATGATGATGGTGATGGTGATGATGACGATGACACACTGAAGTAGGAGGAATAGAAAACTATCCAAAACTTCCATCTTGAATAGATAATCAAGAAATCCAGGAACATTTTTGCCCTTTGAAACATATTAAGCACACCCCTGTATTTTTGGTTGCATTTTATTTTATACCTTTTTTCTTTTTGTCCATGAAGCTAGTTGTCAAGATCAAATTCAAGTCATCAAAATTCTTGATGTGTTCATCTTTGTTTTCTGTTACTGCGGCACAATAGAGTGTTGATATTTGTTGATGACAAATGCTCTATAAAGTATAGGAGAAAACGCCTTTGTGATCTCCTTGATGCTTTACCTCAGTTGAGATCGTGAGAAAGAAGCCTGCTGCACAATGCTGATCTTCCTCTTCCAAGCCAAAGAGTCTATCTATCACTGCTTTCCAGTGTCACTGCGGATGCTCATGTGTTCAAAGCTGCCTTCTCTGGATCGATGATGACAACAGGTTTCTGAGGACGCTGATTGACTCAAACATAACCCCTCTGAGGTCCAGATAAGTGGTGGTCTTGACGACCGTGATGCTTCCAGAACATGGCTAGCACTCTTGCATTTGAAAGGAAGACAGTTACAGTGCAGGCGGGCTTTGATCTCCTAAATTTTGAGAGAAGAGCAACTTTCTGGATGTGAAAACTGTCCAGCTTTTTGCTTCCATATTCTGCCTCGAAAAGCCTAGAGTGTCCAATGATTTGAAGTTATTTGCTCTTACATGCCTGAAAGAAGGACTCATAAAGAGGTGGAAGCAGTGAATTCATTACAGAGAATCTCAATGATCCTCTATGATGAATTGGAAATAACTACAATGGGGTGAGGGGAAGAGGAGGTGGCAGGACTCGTGCCCACCCTGACTGCAAAATTTGGAGGGCTTTTGGATTCCTGTTCCTTTCCCAATTTAGGCAGGAAGGCCTGATGATTTCCCATACTGTGAGAGTCATTCCTTTTCTCTTTGTTGCCTCTGAATATATCATACTCCCTTGATGGTGTATCAATTCTACATGCTAGAGTCACCTCACACTCCAGCCACCATATCCAGTTGCTTTTCAGATCTGGATATTCTCAGCAATCATATCTTACTACCATAATTTCTTTTTAAATATGAGAGAACTTTCTGATAAAGTCCAATTAAAATCTCTCTTTACATCAGCCTGCTCTGGGATTGGGACCTTCACGTTGTTTACACTGTTTTGATTTATTTGCATGCTGAGAGATTCACAAGACGTATAGTTAGCTCATAGATACAATTCCAATGACCATCAAGCATTTCACTTCCATGCAGTCCTCCAAACCAGTCAGCTGGGGAAAAAATGGGGAGCATGTTCACGAGGAGAATAAATAATGCAGCAGACACGTGTAGCAGGGGTGAAGGCAAGCACTGCTCAGAGCAACCAATTCCCATCTAACAAAAAAATGATTCAGAGATAAGTTGCATATAACACAGAGACATGATGAAAGAAAATCCTTAGGTTTCCCTAAAGATCCAGAGAAAGGGTATGGTCACCAACATTGTACATGGGAAGGTGATTCGAAGGGAAAACACCTCCTGCTCTTGAAATGACATACACCATTCCAGAACAGAATTTCGGAAGAGAATTTATGATTGCATTCCACCAGTTTAGTTCATGTTGCCACTTCCTACACTCGAGAGGAATAAGTATTGCCTACATTACATACTCAAAGATCTTACCTGTCTTGGGATTAAGTGGAGTTGCCCAAGATCCAGACGTTGTCGGCATTTTGATGGATGTCTCTCTTTCATTTTCATTCCATAATTCTGTTGTTGTGCTAGGGTGAGTAACATTTTCACATGATGAACCAGAAGATGATACAACTCTAGGAAACTGTTTTCTCAGCCATGTTTTCTTAAGATATGAAAGCAACATCAGAGATACTGTGAGGCCTCATTATTTTTAACACAGAAACAGTGTACTATGAGATATGGAATAGAAGATGTCATGACAAATGAATCTGAGAAATATGTGATATGACCTCCTCATCCTATTCTATATCTGCCAGTAGTATATCCAAGGGTAAACAATTGTCTTCACTTGGGTTATTGTATAAAGAAGAGAGCCTGGCAGCTTTAGTTGAAGCAATCAGGAAGGAAAGGAGTCATTGTAAAACAAGCCAAAATAGAGGAAGGAAGAAACAGGTAAAGGTTGGTTGGCAAGCGTGCGTATGCTAGGTAGTCTGCATAATGTGGCTATCAAGGCAGACAGTGTTGTGTAGGAAACTTAGCATCCCTAATAACTTTTATTTCTCTACTCTTACAGGATAGAATCCTGGAGGTCTTCTTATTCTTCATGCAGAAAAGGTAAGTGCTGATTCTCTATCTCTTGACTCCTTCATAATTGCTATGTCTGTGGATTCTAAAGCTCCACATCTTGGACTGCATGATTTCACAGAGTATAAGTTCTAAGATGATAGTCTCTTGATCATTATATTTTTGTTCCTGCCCATGTCCTCAAGTCTATCACTCTTAAGTCCTTTGATATACTAGATCTCATAGAGGGGAATTCCATTCTCCACCTAGTGAAAAATTAAAGAAAAATTACAATTGAGTGACCTCAGGTGTGTGAAGGTTATTCAAAAATGTCTGTTAAAACCACCATCATATTCAATCTTTCTGATGTATGATAAATTTAAGATGCTCAATTTTCATGCACCCCATGATCCAAGAGTTTTTCCACCTGACCTCCATTCACAAAACACTTCTTTCTACCTTTTTTGGGGCATTCCTCTTCCGGAGAAGTGCAACAGAACCCACCCTTGAATGGAGCCTTCTAGCACACTGAGAAGCAAGACAAGTGTTGCGGTACTCTGAAAATTAACTTAAGTGAATTTAGAAACGTACCCCTCTGAGTTTCACAAATATTTTGTCAGATTTCCAGGTCATTGGTGTATCTTCTTATGTCTGTTTACATGGAGTGCTTGTCCAAATGGGAGGTTGATTATATAAGTTTTCCAAAGAGCATTTAATCTCAAATCTGAAAAATAGGACTGTATGGAACAAATCTGGATTCAAAAGCTCAGAGAAAGTATCAGGGTCAATTCCTATATAATATTTACCTAATATATAATTTGAACTGAACCTTTGTTAATATCTATGAAATAAAAGAGCAAGTTTGTCAAAGAGACACACAAAGACACATAAATCCACCACAAACATAAAATTGAATTTGAATACATTGGTGATAGTTGCCTCTTATTGTTGGTTCCGCTGGCTTTCCTCTCCCGATAATAACACAGGGAAAGCCATGAGGTTGAGGATGTTAGGCTAAGAATTTCACCATGAAAGCAACCTGGACACTTGCAGGAATGACTGCAAAGTCCATAGAGGTAAACTGAGGAAATAATTGGCGGCTAGAAAGGGTGGAGTATATGGCATAAACAATGTTGATGATCATGATGATGGTGATGGTGATGATGACGATGACACACTGAAGTAGGAGGAATTGGAAACTATCCAAAACTTACATCTTTAATAGATAATCAAGAAATCCAGGAACATTTTTGCCCTTTGAAACATATTAAGCACACCCCTGTATTTTTGGTTGCATTTTATTTTATACCTTTTTTCTTTTTGTCCATGAAGCTAGTTGTCAAGATCAAATTCAAGTCATCAAAATTCTTTTTTTTTTTTTTTTTTTTTTTTTTTTTTTTTTTTTATGCTTAATGTCTTTTATTTATGGCTAGAAACCGATTATGAGTGAGTACATCCCATGTTCCTCTTTTTGGGTCTGGGATACCTCACTCAGGATAGTGTTTTCTATTTCCATCCATTTGCACGCAAAATTCGAGAAGTCATTGTTTTTTACTGCTGAGTAGTACTCTAATATGTATATATTCCACACTTTCTTTATCCATTCCTCCATTGAAGGGCATCTAGGTTGTTTCCAGGTTTTGGCTATTACAAACAATGCTGCTATGAACATAGTTGAACAGATACTTTTGTCATTTGATGTGGCATCTCTTGGGTATATTCCCAATAGTGGTATTACTGGATCTTGGGGTAGGTTGATCCCAAATTTCCTGAGAAATCGCCACACTGATTTCCAAAGTGGTTGCACAAGTTTGCATTCCCACCAGCAATGAATGAGTGTGCCTCGTTCTCCACAACCTCTCCAGCAAAGGCTATCATTGGTGTTCTTGATTTTAGCCATTCTGACAGGTGTAAGATGGTATCTCAAAGTTGTTTTAATTTGCATTTCCCTTATCGCTAAGGAGGTTGAGCATGACCTTAGGTGTCTTTTGGCCATTTGAATTTCTTCTGTTGAGAATTCTCTGTTCAGATCAGTGCCCCATTTTTTTATTGGGTTCATTAGCATTTTAAAGTTTAGTTTCTTGAGTTCTTTATATATTTTGGTGATCAGACCTTTGTCTGTTGCAGGGTTGGTGAAGATCTTCTCCCAGTCAGTGGGTTGCCTTTTTGTCTTAGTGACAGTGTCCTTTGCTTTACAGAAGCTACTCAGTTTCAGGAGGTCCCATTTATTCAATGTTGCCCTTAATGTCTGTGCTGCTGGGGATAAACGTAGGAAGTGATCTCCTGTACCCATATGTTGTAGAGTACTTCCAACTTTTTCTTCTATCAGGTTCAGTGTGTTCAGACTAATATTGAGGTCTTTAATCCATTTGGACTTGAGTTTTGTGCATGGTGATAGATATGGATCTATTTTCATTCTTCTACACGTTGACAACCAGTTCTGCCAGCACCATTTGTTGAAGATGCTCTCTTTTTTCCATTGAATACTTTTAGCTCCTTTATCAAAAATTAGGTGTTCATAAGTTTGTGGGTTGAAATCAGGGTCTTCTACTCGGTTCCATTGATCAACTTCTCTGTTTTTATACCAATACCAAGCTGTTTTCAATACTGAGGCTCTGTAATAGAGTTTGAGGTCAGGGATGGTAATGCCTCCAGACGATCCTTTATTATATAAGATTGTTTTGGCTATCCTGGGTTTTTTGTTTCTCCATATAAAGTTGATTATTGTCCTCTCAAGATCTGTGAAGAATTTTGATGGGATTTTAATGGGGATTGCATTGAATCTATAAATTGCCCTTGGTAGAATTGCCATTTTTACTATGTTGATCCTCCCTATCCAAGAGCAAGGGAGATCCTTCCATTTTCTGGTATCCTCCTCAATTTCTTTCTTCATTGACTTAAAGTTCTTGTCAAATAGATCCTTTACTTCCTTGGTTAGGGTTACCCCAAGATATTTTATGCTATTTGTGGCTATCGTGAAGGGTGATGCTTCTCTGATTTCCCTCTCTGCTTCCTTATCCTTTGTGTATAGGAGGGCAACTGATTTTTTGGAATTGATCTTGTATCCTGCAACGCTACTAAAGGTGTTTATCAGCTGAAGGAGTTCTTTGCTGGAGTTTTTGGGGTCGCTTATGTACACTATCATATCGTCTGCAAATAATGAAAGTTTAACTTCTTCCTTTCCGATTTGAATCCCTTTGATCCCCTTATGTTGTCTTATTGCTATTGCTAGAATTTCAAGCACTATATTAAAGAGGTATGGAGAGAGTGGACAACCTTGTCGTGTTCCTGATTTTAGTGGAATAGCTTTGAGTTTCTCTCCATTTAATTTGATGTTAGCTGACGGCTTGCTATAAATTGCTTTTATTATATTTAGGAACGACCCTTGTATTCCTAATCTCTCTAAGACCTTTATCATAAAGGGATGTTGAATTTTGTCAAATGCTTTTTCCGCATCTAATGAAATGATCATATGGTTTTTTTCTTTCAGATTATTTATATGATGGATTACATTGATAGATTTTCGTATGTTGAACCAGCCCTGCATCTCTGGGATGAAGCCTACTTGATCATAATGGATAATTTTTCTAATGTGTTCTTGGATTCGGTTTGCCAGTATTTTATTGAGTATTTTTGCGTCGATGTTCATGAGTGAGATTGGCCTGTAGTTCTCTTTCTTGGTTGTGTCTTTGTGTGGTTTTGGTATCAGAGTAACTTCAGCTTCATAAAAGGAATTTGGCAATGACTTCTCTGTTTCAATATTGTGAAATACATTAAGGAGTATAGGTATTAGGTCTTCTTGGAAGTTCTGGTAGAATTCTGCATTAAAGCCGTCTGGACCTGGGCTTTTTTTGGTGGGAAGGTTTTTTATAACAACTTCTAATTCTTCGCGACTAACAGGTCTATTTAGATTGTTCACCTGGTCCTGGTTTAACTTTGGTATATGGTACTTATCTAAAAAAGTGTCCATTTCTTTTACATTTTCCAATTTTGTGGCATACAGGTTTTTGTAGTAAGATCTAATGATTCTCTGAATTTCGTCTGTGTCTGTGGTTATGTCTCCCTTTTCGTTTCTGATTTTGTTAATTTGCGTATTCTCTCTCCGCCGTTTGATTAGTTTGGATAGGGGTTTATCGATCTTATTGATTTTCTCCAAGAACCAGCTTTTTGTTTCATTGATTCTTTGGATTGTTTTCTGTGTTTCTATTTTGTTGATTTCAGCCCTCAATTTGATTATTTCCAGTCTTCTACTTCTCCTAGGTGAGTCTGCTTCTTTTCTTTCTAAAGCTTTAAGGTGGGCTATTAGGTCTCCAATGTGTGCTTTCTCCGTTTTCTTTATGTGGGCACTTAATGCTATGAACTTTCCTCTTAGCACTGCTTTCATAGTGTCCCATAGGTTTGAGTATGTTGAGTCTTCGTTTTCATTGAATTCAAGAAAGACTTTAATTTCTTTCTTTATTTCTTCCTTGATCCAGGTGTGGTTCAGTAGTTGACTGTCCAATTTCCATGAGTTCATAGGCTTTCTGGGGATAGCATTGTTGTTGAATTCTAACTTTAATCCATGGTGATCTGATAAGACACAGGTGGTTACCGATATTTTTTTGTAACTGTGTAAGTTTGCTTTGTTACCGAGTATGTGGTCTATTTTCGAGAAGGTTCCATGAGCTGCAGAGAAGAAGGTATATTCTTTCTTATTTGAGTGGAATGTTCTATAGATGTCTGTTAAGTCCATTTGATTCATTACCTCCCTTAATCCTCTTATTTCTCTGTTAGGTTTCTGTCTGATTGACCTGTCCATTGGTGAGAGAGGAGTGTTGAAATCTCCTACTATTAGTGTGTGTGGTTTGATGACTGCCTTGAGTTTTAGTAACGTTTCTTTTACATAAGTGGGTGCTTTTATATTAGGGGCATAGATATTCAGGATTGAGACTTCATCCTGGTGAATTGTTCCTGTTATGAGTAAAAAATGTCCATCTCCATCTCTTTTGATTGATTTTAGTTTGAAGTCAACTTTCTTAGAAATTAGTATGGCCACACCTGCTTGTTTCTTAGGTCCATTTGCTTGATAAACCTTTTCCCAGCCCTTTACTTTGAGTAGATGTCTGTCTTTGTGGTTGAGGTGTGTTTCTTGTAAGCAACAGAATGTTGGATCCTGTTTTCGTATCCAATCTCTTAGCCTGTGCCTCTTTATAGGTGAGTTGAGTCCATTGATATTAAGTGATATTAATGACCAGTGGTTGTTAACTCCGGTCATTTTTCCTTTCTTTCTTTCTTTCCTTCTTTTGGTAGTAGAGTTTGTGTGTTTCCCTTCTTCAAGTTGTGCTGGTGAAGGGTCATTAGATGTCTGAGTTATTGTGGGCATTGTTGGACTCCTTGGTTTGTGATTTTCCTTCAATTACTTTCTGAAGGGCTGGATTTGTGGCTACGTATTGTTTAAATTTGTTTTTATCCTGGAAAATTTTGTTTTCTCCATTTATAGTGAATGAAAGCTTGGCTGGGTATAGTAGTCTGGGCTTGCATCCATGGTCTCGTAGTTTCTGCAGTATATCTATCCAGGACCTTCTGGCTTTCATGGTTTCCATAGAGAAATCAGGTGTAAGTCTGATAGGTTTACCTTTATAGGTAACTTGACCTTTTTCCTTTGCAGCTCTTAATATTCTTTCTTTATTCTGTATGTTTTGTGTTTTGATTATTATATGACGAGGAGATGTTTTTTTTTGATCCAGTCGATTTGGTGTTCTGTATGCTTCTTGGACCTTCAAAGGAATATCTTTCTTAAGGTTGGGAAAGTTTTCTTCTATAATTTTATTAAATATATTTTCTGGACCATTGAGCTGTACTTCTTCTCCTTCTTCTATCCCTATTATTCTTAGGTTTGGTCTTTTTATTGTGTCCCAGATTTCCTGAATGTTTTGTGATGAGAATTTGTTGGTTATGCTGTTTTCTTTGATGAGAGTGTTTATTTTCTCTATGGTATCTTCAGTGTCTGAGATTCTTTCTTCTATCTCTTGTAATCTGTTGGTGGTACTTGTCTCTGTAGTTCCTGTTCGTTTATTCAAATTTTCCATCTTCATCCTTCCCTCGGTTTGTGTTTTCTTTATTACTTCCACTTCATTCTTCAAGTCTTGAACCGTTTCCCTTACCTGTTTGATTACTTTTTCTTGTTTCTCTTGGTTTTCTTGGGTATCTTTGAGAGATTTATTCATTTCCTCTACCTTTTTGTTTGTAATCTCTAATTGGTTGTGGCAGTTTTTCACCTCCTGTTTAAGGTCCTCTATTATTTTCATAAAATTCACTTTTGAGTCGAATTCTTCTAATTCTTCTGGATTAGGGTGTACACTTCTCATTTCGGTATTCCTGGATCCTGGTGATGTCACGTTGCCTTTCAAGTTGTTGGGGGAATTCTTGCATTGGCGCCTGCCCATCTTTTCCTTCAAATGGAGCCAGGAGAGGCCTGATGTCTTGGACCAGTCTTTGCTGTGACTAACTCTCTAGGTGTATCTCCTCAGTGTAGGGGCAGGAACCGTTCCCTTCCAGATGAACTCCTCAACACCAAAACATGGATGCGTGGTATTCCAATGACCCGCGTAAAGAAGGCCGAATGCAAGGGGTCGGGCGGGGTCGAGTAGAACACAGGCGACACTGCAGTACAAGCTGGAGGTGCCTGCACTCCCTTTCGGGGGTTGCTGAGGCCTGCCCGCTAGGCAGGCACTCACTGCTCTGGTTGGGTAGCCTTAGTGTAGGGGCGTTTGTGCTCTCTACCGGGACCGTCCGCCCCAGGATAGTACACACTCACCCGTCCCGATGAAACTTCTCGGCACCTACACAGGAACTCCTGGATGCCACAATGAGCCAGGGACAAAGGGAAGTAGGGTGCAGGCAGAGCAGGTCCAGGAGATCACAGCAGAGACTGCAGCCCCAGCAGCAGGGGCCCGCTTTCCCTGGCGGGGACCTTGAGGCCTGCCCTCTAGTCAGGCACTCACTGCTCTGGGCTGGTAGCCTTAGTGAAAGGGCAGGAAACTGTTCCACAGCTAAGGACCTTGCAGACAAGGCAGGCTTGGGGGTGGGGGTGGGGGGCGGGTGTGTAGGAAAGAAAGCCTTGCAGCAGGAGCTGGGGGGGGGGGGGGCGTTTGTGCTCTCTACCGGGACAGTGCGCCCCAGGATAGCACACACTCACCCATCCAGATGGGACTTCTCAGCACCTATGCAGGGATTCCTGGTGGCCCCAATGAGCCCGGGACCAAGGGAAATAGGGGGCAGGGAGAGCAGGTCCAGGAGATCACAAGCAGAGACTGCAGCCCCAGCAGCAGGGGCCCGCTTCCCCTGGTGGGGACCTTGAGGCCTGCCCTCTAGTCAGGCACTCACTGGTCTGGGCTGGTAGCCTTAGTGAAAGGGCAGGAAACTGTTCCACAGCTAAGGACCTTGCAGACAAGGCAGGCTTGGGGGCGGGGGTGGGGGCGGGTGTGTAGGAGAGAAAGCCCTGCAGCAGGAGCTGGGGGAGGGGCGTTTGTGCTCTCTACCGGGACCGTCCGCCCCAGGATAGCACACACTCACCCGTCCCGATGAAACTTCTCGGCACCTACACAGGAACTCCTGGATGCCCCAATGAGCCAGGGACAAAGGGAAGTAGGGCGCAGGCAGAGCAGGTCCAGGAGATCACAGCAGAGACTGCAGCCCCAGCAGCGGGGGCCCGCTTTCCCTGGCGGGGACCTTGAGGCCTGCCCTCTAGTCAGGCCCTCACTGCTCTGGGTTGGTAGCCTTAGTGAAAGGGCAGGAAACTGTTCCACAGCTAAGGACCTTGCAGACAAGGCAGGCTTGGGGGTGGGGGTGGGGGGCGGGTGTGTAGGAAAGAAAGCCTTGCAGCAGGAGCTGGGGGGGGGGGGGCGTTTGTGCTCTCTACCGGGACAGTGCGCCCCAGGATAGCACACACTCACCCATCCAGATGGGACTTCTCAGCACCTATCAAGTCATCAAAATTCTTGATGTGTTCATCTTTGTTTTCTGTTACTGCGGCACAATAGAGTGTTGATATTTGTTGATGACAAATGCTCTATAAAGTATAGGAGAAAACGCCTTTGTGATCTCCTTGATGCTTTACCTCAGTTGAGATCGTGAGAAAGAAGCCTACTGCACAATGCTGATCTTCCTCTTCCAAGCCAAAGAGTCTATCTATCACTGCTTTCCAGTGTCACTGCGGATGCTCATGTGTTCAAAGCTGCCTTCTCTGGATCGATGATGACAACAGGTTTCTGAGGACGCTGATTGACTCAAACATAACCCCTCTGAGGTCCAGATAAGTGGTGGTCTTGACGACCGTGATGCTTCCAGAACATGGCTAGCACTCTTGCATTTGAAAGGAAGACAGTTACAGTGCAGGCGGGCTTTGATCTCCTAAATTTTGAGAGAAGAGCAACTTTCTGGATGTGAAAACTGTCCAGCTTTTTGCTTCCATATTCTGCCTCGAAAAGCCTAGAGTGTCCAATGATTTGAAGTTATTTGCTCTTACATGCCTGAAAGAAGGACTCATAAAGAGGTGGAAGCAGTGAATTCATTACAGAGAATCTCAATGATCCTCTATGATGAATTGGAAATAACTACAATGGGGTGAGGGGAAGAGGAGGTGGCAGGACTCGTGCCCACCCTGACTGCAAAATTTGGAGGGCTTTTGGATTCCTGTTCCTTTCCCAATTTAGGCAGGAAGGCCTGATGATTTCCCATACTGTGAGAGTCATTCCTTTTCTCTTTGTTGCCTCTGAATATATCATACTCCCTTGATGGTGTATCAATTCTACATGCTAGAGTCACCTCACACTCCAGCCACCATATCCAGTTGCTTTTCAGATCTGGATATTCTCAGCAATCATATCTTACTACCATAATTTCTTTTTAAATATGAGAGAACTTTCTGATAAAGTCCAATTAAAATCTCTCTTTTCATCAGCCTGCTCTGGGATTGGGACCTTCACGTTGTTTACACTGTTTTGATTTATTTGCATGCTGAGAGATTCACAAGTAGTGTAGTTGGCTCAAGATTCACAAGACGTATAGTTAGCTCATAGATACAATTCCAATGACCATCAAGCATTTCACTTCCATGCAGTCCTCCAAACCAGTCAGCTGGGGAAAAAATGGGGAGCATGTTCACGAGGAGAATAAATAATGCAGCAGACACGTGTAGCAGGGGTGAAGGCAAGCACTGCTCAGAGCAACCAATTCCCATCTAACAAAAAAATGATTCAGAGATAAGTTGCATATAACACAGAGACATGATGAAAGAAAATCCTTAGGTTTCCCTAAAGATCCAGAGAAAGGGTATGGTCACCAACATTGTACATGGGAAGGTGATTCGAAGGGAAAACACCTCCTGCTCTTGAAATGACATACACCATTCCAGAACAGAATTTCGGAAGAGAATTTATGATTGCATTCCACCAGTTTAGTTCATGTTGCCACTTCCTACACTCGAGAGGAATAAGTATTGCCTACATTACATACTCAAAGATCTTACCTGTCTTGGGATTAAGTGGAGTTGCCCAAGATCCAGACGTTGTCGGCATTTTGATGGATGTCTCTCTTTCATTTTCATTCCATAATTCTGTTGTTGTGCTAGGGTGAGTAACATTTTCACATGATGAACCAGAAGATGATACAACTCTAGGAAACTGTTTTCTCAGCCATGTTTTCTTAAGATATGAAAGCAACATCAGAGATACTGTGAGGCCTCATTATTTTTAACACAGAAACAGTGTACTATGAGATATGGAATAGAAGATGTCATGACAAATGAATCTGAGAAATATGTGATATGACCTCCTCATCCTATTCTATATCTGCCAGTAGTATATCCAAGGGTAAACAATTGTCTTCACTTGGGTTATTGTATAAAGAAGAGAGCCTGGCAGCTTTAGTTGAAGCAATCAGGAAGGAAAGGAGTCATTGTAAAACAAGCCAAAATAGAGGAAGGAAGAAACAGGTAAAGGTTGGTTGGCAAGCGTGCGTATGCTAGGTAGTCTGCATAATGTGGCTATCAAGGCAGACAGTGTTGTGTAGGAAACTTAGCATCCCTAATAACTTTTATTTCTCTACTCTTACAGGATAGAATCCTGGAGGTCTTCTTATTCTTCATGCAGAAAAGGTAAGTGCTGATTCTCTATCTCTTGACTCCTTCATAATTGCTATGTCTGTGGATTCTAAAGCTCCACATCTTGGACTGCATGATTTCACAGAGTATAAGTTCTAAGATGATAGTCTCTTGATCATTATATTTTTGTTCCTGCCCATGTCCTCAAGTCTATCACTCTTAAGTCCTTTGATATACTAGATCTCATAGAGGGGAATTCCATTCTCCACCTAGTGAAAAATTAAAGAAAAATTACAATTGAGTGACCTCAGGTGTGTGAAGGTTATTCAAAAATGTCTGTTAAAACCACCATCATATTCAATCTTTCTGATGTATGATAAATTTAAGATGCTCAATTTTCATGCACCCCATGATCCAAGAGTTTTTCCACCTGACCTCCATTCACAAAACACTTCTTTCTACCTTTTTTGGGGCATTCCTCTTCCGGAGAAGTGCAACAGAACCCACCCTTGAATGGAGCCTTCTAGCACACTGAGAAGCAAGACAAGTGTTGCGGTACTCTGAAAATTAACTTATGTGAATTTAGAAACGTACCCCTCTGAGTTTCACAAATATTTTGTCAGATTTCCAGGTCATTGGTGTATCTTCTTATGTCTGTTTTCATGGAGTGCTTGTCCAAATGGGAGGTTGATTATATAAGTTTTCCAAAGAGCATTTAATCTCAAATCTGAAAAATAGGACTGTATGGAACAAATCTGGATTCAAAAGCTCAGAGAAAGTATCAGGGTCAATTCCTATATAATATTTACCTAATATATAATTTGAACTGAACCTTTGTTAATATCTATGAAATAAAAGAGCAAGTTTGTCAAAGAGACACACAAAGACACATAAATCCACCACAAACATAAAATTGAATTTGAATACATTGGTGATAGTTGCCTCTTATTGTTGGTTCCGCTGGCTTTCCTCTCCCGATAATAACACAGGGAAAGCCATGAGGTTGAGGATGTTAGGCTAAGAATTTCACCATGACAGCAACCTGGACACTTGCAGGACTGACTGCAAAGTCCATAGAGGTAAACTGAGGAAATAATTGGCTGCTAGAAAGGGTGGAGTATATGGCATAAACAATGTTGATGATCATGATCATGGTGATGGTGATGATGACGATGACACACTGAAGTAGGAGGAATTGGAAACTATCCAAAACTTCCATCTTGAATAGATAATCAAGAAATCCAGGAACATTTTTGCCCTTTGAAACATATTAAGCACACCCCTGTATTTTTGGTTGCATTTTATTTTATACTTTTTTTCTTTTTGTCCATGAAGCTAGTTGTCAAGATCAAATTCAAGTCATCAAAATTCTTGATGTGTTCATCTTTGTTTTCTGTTACTGCGGCACAATAGAGTGTTGATATTTGTTGATGACAAATGCGCTATAAAGTATAGGAGAAAACGCCTTTGTGATCTCCTTGATGCTTTACCTCAGTTGAGATCGTGAGAAAGAAGCCTGCTGCACAATGCTGATCTTCCTCTTCCAAGCCAAAGAGTCTATCTATCACTGCTTTCCAGTGTCACTGCGGATGCTCATGTGTTCAAAGCTGCCTTCTCTGGATCGATGATGACAACAGGTTTCTGAGGACGCTGATTGACTCAAACATAACCCCTCTGAGG
This sequence comes from Chionomys nivalis, assembly GCF_950005125.1. NCBI lineage: Eukaryota > Metazoa > Chordata > Mammalia > Rodentia > Cricetidae > Chionomys > Chionomys nivalis. The sequence continues at coordinate 31,900,400 of NC_080108.1, read as the reverse complement.
TCCAGATAAGTGGTGGTCTTGACGACCGTGATGCTTCCAGAACATGGCTAGCACTCTTGCATTTGAAAGGAAGACAGTTACAGTGCAGACGGGCTTTGATCACCTAAATTTTGAGAGAAGAGCATCCTGCTGGATGTGAAAACTGTCCAGATTTTGCTTCCATATTCTGCCTCGAAAAGCCTAGAGTGTCCAATGATTTGAAGTTATTTGCTCTTACATGCCTGAAAGAAGGACTCATAAAGAGGTGGAAGCAGTGAATTCATTACAGAGAATCTCAATGATCCTCTATGATGAATTGGAAATAACTACAATGGGGTGAGGGGAAGAGGAGGTGGCAGGACTCGTGCCCACCCTGACTGCAAAATTTGGAGGGCTTTTGGATTCCTGTTCCTTTCCCAATTTATGCAGGAAGGCCTGATGATTTCCCATACTGTGAGAGTCATTCCTTTTCACTTTGTTGCCTCTGAATATATCATACTCCCTTGATGGTGTATCAATTCTACATGCTAGAGTCACCTCACACTCCAGCCACCATATCCAGTTGCTTTTCAGATCTGGATATTCTCAGCAATCATATCTTACTACCATAATTTCTTTTTAAATATGAGAGAACTTTCTGATAAAGTCCAATTAAAATCTCTCTTTACATCAGCCTGCTCTGGGATTGGGACCTTCACGTTGTTTACACTGTTTTGATTTATTTGCATGCTGAGAGATTCACAAGACGTATAGTTAGCTCATAGATACAATTCCAATGACCATCAAGCATTTCACTTCCATGCAGTCCTCCAAACCAGTCAGCTGGGGAAAAAATGGGGAGCATGTTCACGAGGAGAATAAATAATGCAGCAGACACGTGTAGCAGGGGTGAAGGCAAGCACTGCTCAGAGCAACCAATTCCCATCTAACAAAAAAATGATTCAGAGATAAGTTGCATATAACACAGAGACATGATGAAAGAAAATCCTTAGGTTTCCCTAAAGATCCAGAGAAAGGGTATGGTCACCAACATTGTACATGGGAAGGTGATTCGAAGGGAAAACACCTCCTGCTCTTGAAATGACATACACCATTCCAGAACAGAATTTCGGAAGAGAATTTATGATTGCATTCCACCAGTTTAGTTCATGTTGCCACTTCCTACACTCGAGAGGAATAAGTATTGCCTACATTACATACTCAAAGATCTTACCTGTCTTGGGATTAAGTGGAGTTGCCCAAGATCCAGACGTTGTCGGCATTTTGATGGATGTCTCTCTTTCATTTTCATTCCATAATTCTGTTGTTGTGCTAGGGTGAGTAACATTTTCACATGATGAACCAGAAGATGATACAACTCTAGGAAACTGTTTTCTCAGCCATGTTTTCTTAAGATATGAAAGCAACATCAGAGATGCTGTGAGGCCTCATTATTTTTAACACAGAAACAGTGTACTATGAGATATGGAATAGAAGATGTCATGACAAATGAATCTGAGAAATATGTGATATGACCTCCTCATCCTATTCTATATCTGCCAGTAGTATATCCAAGGGTAAACAATTGTCTTCACTTGGGTTATTGTATAAAGAAGAGAGCCTGGCAGCTTTAGTTGAAGCAATCAGGAAGGAAAGGAGTCATTGTAAAACAAGCCAAAATAGAGGAAGGAAGAAACAGGTAAAGGTTGGTTGGCAAGCGTGCGTATGCTAGGTAGTCTGCATAATGTGGCTATCAAGGCAGACAGTGTTGTGTAGGAAACTTAGCATCCCTAATAACTTTTATTTCTCTACTCTTACAGGATAGAATCCTGGAGGTCTTCTTATTCTTCATGCAGAAAAGGTAAGTGCTGATTCTCTATCTCTTGACTCCTTCATAATTGCTATGTCTGTGGATTCTAAAGCTCCACATCTTGGACTGCATGATTTCACAGAGTATAAGTTCTAAGATGATAGTCTCTTGATCATTATATTTTTGTTCCTGCCCATGTCCTCAAGTCTATCACTCTTAAGTCCTTTGATATACTAGATCTCATAGAGGGGAATTCCATTCTCCACCTAGTGAAAAATTAAAGAAAAATTACAATTGAGTGACCTCAGGTGTGTGAAGGTTATTCAAAAATGTCTGTTAAAACCACCATCATATTCAATCTTTCTGATGTATGATAAATTTAAGATGCTCAATTTTCATGCACCCCATGATCCAAGAGTTTTTCCACCTGACCTCCATTCACAAAACACTTCTTTCTACCTTTTTTGGGGCATTCCTCTTCCGGAGAAGTGCAACAGAACCCACCCTTGAATGGAGCCTTCTAGCACACTGAGAAGCAAGACAAGTGTTGCGGTACTCTGAAAATTAACTTAAGTGAATTTAGAAACGTACCCCTCTGAGTTTCACAAATATTTTGTCAGATTTCCAGGTCATTGGTGTATCTTCTTATGTCTGTTTACATGGAGTGCTTGTCCAAATGGGAGGTTGATTATATAAGTTTTCCAAAGAGCATTTAATCTCAAATCTGAAAAATAGGACTGTATGGAACAAATCTGGATTCAAAAGCTCAGAGAAAGTATCAGGGTCAATTCCTATATAATATTTACCTAATATATAATTTGAACTGAACGTTTGTTAATATCTATGAAATAAAAGAGCAAGTTTGTCAAAGAGACACACAAAGACACATAAATCCACCACAAACATAAAATTGAATTTGAATACATTGGTGATAGTTGCCTCTTATTGTTGGTTCCGCTGGCTTTCCTCTCCCGATAATAACACAGGGAAAGCCATGAGGTTGAGGATGTTAGGCTAAGAATTTCACCATGAAAGCAACCTGGACACTTGCAGGAATGACTGCAAAGTCCATAGAGGTAAACTGAGGAAATAATTGGCTGCTAGAAAGGGTGGAGTATATGGCATAAACAATGTTGATGATCATGATCATGGTGATGGTGATGATGACGATGACACACTGAAGTAGGAGGAATAGGAAACTATCCAAAACTTCCATCTTGAATAGATAATCAAGAAATCCAGGAACATTTTTGCCCTTTGAAACATATTAAGCACACCCCTGTATTTTTGGTTGCATTTTATTTTATACCTTTTTTCTTTTTGTCCATGAAGCTAGTTGTCAAGATCAAATTCAAGTCATCAAAATTCTTGATGTGTTCATCTTTGTTTTCTGTTACTGCGGCACAATAGAGTGTTGATATTTGTTGATGACAAATGCTCTATAAAGTATAGGAGAAAACGCCTTTGTGATCTCCTTGATGCTTTACCTCAGTTGAGATCGTGAGAAAGAAGCCTGCTGCACAATGCTGATCTTCCTCTTCCAAGCCAAAGAGTCTATCTATCACTGCTTTCCAGTGTCACTGCGGATGCTCATGTGTTCAAAGCTGCCTTCTCTGGATCGATGATGACAACAGGTTTCTGAGGACGCTGATTGACTCAAACATAACCCCTCTGAGGTCCAGATAAGTGGTGGTCTTGACGACCGTGATGCTTCCAGAACATGGCTAGCACTCTTGCATTTGAAAGGAAGACAGATACAGTGCAGGCGGGCTTTGATCTCCTAAATTTTGAGAGAAGAGCAACTTTCTGGATGTGAAAACTGTCCAGCTTTTTGCTTCCATATTCTGCCTCGAAAAGCCTAGAGTGTCCAATGATTTGAAGTTATTTGCTCTTACATGCCTGAAAGAAGGACTCATAAAGAGGTGGAAGCAGTGAATTCATTACAGAGAATCTCAATGATCCTCTATGATGAATTGGAAATAACTACAATGGGGTGAGGGGAAGAGGAGGTGGCAGGACTCGTGCCCACCCTGACTGCAAAATTTGGAGGGCTTTTGGATTCCTGTTCCTTTCCCAATTTATGCAGGAAGGCCTGATGATTTCCCATACTGTGAGAGTCATTCCTTTTCTCTTTGTTGCCTCTGAATATATCATACTCCCTTGATGGTGTATCAATTCTACATGCTAGAGTCACCTCACACTCCAGCCACCATATCCACTTGCTTTTCAGATCTGGATATTCTCAGCAATCATATCTTACTACCATAATTTCTTTTTAAATATGAGAGAACTTTCTGATAAAGTCCAATTAAAATCTCTCTTTTCATCAGCCTGCTCTGGGATTGGGACCTTCACGTTGTTTACACTGTTTTGATTTATTTGCATGCTGAGAGATTCACAAGAAGTGTAGTTGGCTCAAGATTCACAAGACGTATAGTTAGCTCATAGATACAATTCCAATGACCATCAAGCATTTCACTTCCATGCAGTCCTCCAAACCAGTCAGCTGGGGAAAAACTGGGGAGCATGTTCACGAGGAGAATAAATAATGCAGCAGACACGTGTAGCAGGGGTGAAGGCAAGCACTGCTCAGAGCAACCAATTCCCATCTAACAAAAAAATGATTCAGAGATAAGTTGAATATAACACAGAGACATGATGAAAGAAAATCCTTAGGTTTCCCTAAAGATCCAGAGAAAGGGTATGGTCACCAACATTGTACATGGGAAGGTGATTCGAAGGGAAAACACCTCCTGCTCTTGAAATGACATACACCATTCCAGAACAGAATTTCGGAAGAGAATTTATGATTGCATTCCACCAGTTTAGTTCATGTTGCCACTTCCTACACTCGAGAGGAATAAGTATTGCCTACATTACATACTCAAAGATCTTACCTGTCTTGGGATTAAGTGGAGTTGCCCAAGATCCAGACGTTGTCGGCATTTTGATGGATGTCTCTCTTTCATTTTCATTCCATAATTCTGTTGTTGTGCTAGGGTGAGTAACATTTTCACATGATGAACCAGAAGATGATACAACTCTAGGAAACTGTTTTCTCAGCCATGTTTTCTTAAGATATGAAAGCAACATCAGAGATGCTGTGAGGCCTCATTATTTTTAACACAGAAACAGTGTACTATGAGATATGGAATAGAAGATGTCATGACAAATGAATCTGAGAAATATGTGATATGACCTCCTCATCCTATTCTATATCTGCCAGTAGTATATCCAAGGGTAAACAATTGTCTTCACTTGGGTTATTGTATAAAGAAGAGAGCCTGGCAGCTTTAGTTGAAGCAATCCGGAAGGAAAGGAGTCATTGTAAAACAAGCCAAAATAGAGGAAGGAAGAAACAGGTAAAGGTTGGTTGGCAAGCGTGCGTATGCTAGGTAGTCTGCATAATGTGGCTATCAAGGCAGACAGTGTTGTGTAGGAAACTTAGCATCCCTAATAACTTTTATTTCTCTACTCTTACAGGATAGAATCCTGGAGGTCTTCTTATTCTTCATGCAGAAAAGGTAAGTGCTGATTCTCTATCTCTTGACTCCTTCATAATTGCTATGTCTGTGGATTCTAAAGCTCCACATCTTGGACTGCATGATTTCACAGAGTATAAGTTCTAAGATGATAGTCTCTTGATCATTATATTTTTGTTCCTGCCCATGTCCTCAAGTCTATCACTCTTAAGTCCTTTGATATACTAGATCTCATAGAGGGGAATTCCATTCTCCACCTAGTGAAAAATTAAAGAAAAATTACAATTGAGTGACCTCAGGTGTGTGAAGGTTATTCAAAAATGTCTGTTAAAACCACCATCATATTCAATCTTTCTGATGTATGATAAATTTAAGATGCTCAATTTTCATGCACCCCATGATCCAAGAGTTTTTCCACCTGACCTCCATTCACAAAACACTTCTTTCTACCTTTTTTGGGGCATTCCTCTTCCGGAGAAGTGCAACAGAACCCACCCTTGAATGGAGCCTTCTAGCACACTGAGAAGCAAGACAAGTGTTGCGGTACTCTGAAAATTAACTTAAGTGAATTTAGAAACGTACCCCTCTGAGTTTCACAAATATTTTGTCAGATTTCCAGGTCATTGGTGTATCTTCTTATGTCTGTTTTCATGGAGTGCTTGTCCAAATGGGAGGTTGATTATATAAGTTTTCCAAAGAGCATTTAATCTCAAATCTGAAAAATAGGACTGTATGGAACAAATCTGGATTCAAAAGCTCAGAGAAAGTATCAGGGTCAATTCCTATATAATATTTACCTAATATATAATTTGAACTGAACCTTTGTTAATATCTATGAAATAAAAGAGCAAGTTTGTCAAAGAGACACACAAAGACACATAAATCCACCACAAACATAAAATTGAATTTGAATACATTGGTGATAGTTGCCTCTTATTGTTGGTTCCGCTGGCTTTCCTCTCCCGATAATAACACAGGGAAAGCCATGAGGTTGAGGATGTTAGGCTAAGAATTTCACCATGACAGCAACCTGGACACTTACAGGACTGACTGCAAAGTCCATAGAGGTAAACTGAGGAAATAATTGGCTGCTAGAAAGGGTGGAGTATATGGCATAAACAATGTTGATGATCATGATCATGGTGATGGTGATGATGACGATGACACACTGAAGTAGGAGGAATTGGAAACTATCCAAAACTTACATCTTTAATAGATAATCAAGAAATCCAGGAACATTTTTGCCCTTTGAAACATATTAAGCACACCCCTGTATTTTTGGTTGCATTTTATTTTATACTTTTTTTCTTTTTGTCCATGAAGCTAGTTGTCAAGATCAAATTCAAGTCATCAAAATTCTTGATGTGTTCATCTTTGTTTTCTGTTACTGCGGCACAATAGAGTGTTGATATTTGTTGATGACAAATGCGCTATAAAGTATAGGAGAAAACGCCTTTGTGATCTCCTTGATGCTTTACCTCAGTTGAGATCGTGAGAAAGAAGCCTGCTGCACAATGCTGATCTTCCTCTTCCAAGCCAAAGAGTCTATCTATCACTGCTTTCCAGTGTCACTGCGGATGCTCATGTGTTCAAAGCTGCCTTCTCTGGATCGATGATGACAACAGGTTTCTGAGGACGCTGATTGACTCAAACATAACCCCTCTGAGGTCCAGATAAGTGGTGGTCTTGACGACCGTGATGCTTCCAGAACATGGCTAGCACTCTTGCATTTGAAAGGAAGACAGTTACAGTGCAGACGGGCTTTGATCTCCTAAATTTTGAGAGAAGAGCATCCTGCTGGATGTGAAAACTGTCCAGCTTTTTGCTTCCATATTCTGCCTCGAAAAGCCTAGAGTGTCCAATGATTTGAAGTTATTTGCTCTTACATGCCTGAAAGAAGGACTCATAAAGAGGTGGAAGCAGTGAATTCATTACAGAGAATCTCAATGATCCTCTATGATGAATTGGAAATAACTACAATGGGGTGAGGGGAAGAGGAGGTGGCAGGACTCGTGCCCACCCTGACTGCAAAATTTGGAGGGCTTTTGGATTCCTGTTCCTTTCCCAATTTATGCAGGAAGGCCTGATGATTTCCCATACTGTGAGAGTCATTCCTTTTCACTTTGTTGCCTCTGAATATATCATACTCCCTTGATGGTGTATCAATTCTACATGCTAGAGTCACCTCACACTCCAGCCACCATATCCAGTTGCTTTTCAGATCTGGATATTCTCAGCAATCATATCTTACTACCATAATTTCTTTTTAAATATGAGAGAACTTTCTGATAAAGTCCAATTAAAATCTCTCTTTACATCAGCCTGCTCTGGGATTGGGACCTTCACGTTGTTTACACTGTTTTGATTTATTTGCATGCTGAGAGATTCACAAGACGTATAGTTAGCTCATAGATACAATTCCAATGACCATCAAGCATTTCACTTCCATGCAGTCCTCCAAACCAGTCAGCTGGGGAAAAAATGGGGAGCATGTTCACGAGGAGAATAAATAATGCAGCAGACACGTGTAGCAGGGGTAAAGGCAAGCACTGCTCAGAGCAACCAATTCCCATCTAACAAAAAAATGATTCAGAGATAAGTTGCATATAACACAGAGACATGATGAAAGAAAATCCTTAGGTTTCCCTAAAGATCCAGAGAAAGGGTATGGTCACCAACATTGTACATGGGAAGGTGATTCGAAGGGAAAACACCTCCTGCTCTTGAAATGACATACACCATTCCAGAACAGAATTTCGGAAGAGAATTTATGATTGCATTCCACCAGTTTAGTTCATGTTGCCACTTCCTACACTCGAGAGGAATAAGTATTGCCTACATTACATACTCAAAGATCTTACCTGTCTTGGGATTAAGTGGAGTTGCCCAAGATCCAGACGTTGTCGGCATTTTGATGGATGTCTCTCTTTCATTTTCATTCCATAATTCTGTTGTTGTGCTAGGGTGAGTAACATTTTCACATGATGAACCAGAAGATGATACAACTCTAGGAAACTGTTTTCTCAGCCATGTTTTCTTAAGATATGAAAGCAACATCAGAGATACTGTGAGGCCTCATTATTTTTAACACAGAAACAGTGTACTATGAGATATGGAATAGAAGATGTCATGACAAATGAATCTGAGAAATATGTGATATGACCTCCTCATCCTATTCTATATCTGCCAGTAGTATATCCAAGGGTAAACAATTGTCTTCACTTGGGTTATTGTATAAAGAAGAGAGCCTGGCAGCTTTAGTTGAAGCAATCCGGAAGGAAAGGAGTCATTGTAAAACAAGCCAAAATAGAGGAAGGAAGAAACAGGTAAAGGTTGGTTGGCAAGCGTGCGTATGCTAGGTAGTCTGCATAATGTGGCTATCAAGGCAGACAGTGTTGTGTAGGAAACTTAGCATCCCTAATAACTTTTATTTCTCTACTCTTACAGGATAGAATCCTGGAGGTCTTCTTATTCTTCATGCAGAAAAGGTAAGTGCTGATTCTCTATCTCTTGACTCCTTCATAATTGCTATGTCTGTGGATTCTAAAGCTCCACATCTTGGACTGCATGATTTCACAGAGTATAAGTTCTAAGATGATAGTCTCTTGATCATTATATTTTTGTTCCTGCCCATGTCCTCAAGTCTATCACTCTTAAGTCCTTTGATATACTAGATCTCATAGAGGGGAATTCCATTCTCCACCTAGTGAAAAATTAAAGAAAAATTACAATTGAGTGACCTCAGGTGTGTGAAGGTTATTCAAAAATGTCTGTTAAAACCACCATCATATTCAATCTTTCTGATGTATGATAAATTTAAGATGCTCAATTTTCATGCACCCCATGATCCAAGAGTTTTTCCACCTGACCTCCATTCACAAAACACTTCTTTCTACCTTTTTTGGGGCATTCCTCTTCCGGAGAAGTGCAACAGAACCCACCCTTGAATGGAGCCTTCTAGCACACTGAGAAGCAAGACAAGTGTTGCGGTACTCTGAAAATTAACTTAAGTGAATTTAGAAACGTACCCCTCTGAGTTTCACAAATATTTTGTCAGATTTCCAGGTCATTGGTGTATCTTCTTATGTCTGTTTTCATGGAGTGCTTGTCCAAATGGGAGGTTGATTATATAAGTTTTCCAAAGAGCATTTAATCTCAAATCTGAAAAATAGGACTGTATGGAACAAATCTGGATTCAAAAGCTCAGAGAAAGTATCAGGGTCAATTCCTATATAATATTTACCTAATATATAATTTGAACTGAACCTTTGTTAATATCTATGAAATAAAAGAGCAAGTTTGTCAAAGAGACACACAAAGACACATAAATCCACCACAAACATAAAATTGAATTTGAATACATTGGTGATAGTTGCCTCTTATTGTTGGTTCCGCTGGCTTTCCTCTCCCGATAATAACACAGGGAAAGCCATGAGGTTGAGGATGTTAGGCTAAGAATTTCACCATGAAAGCAACCTGGACACTTGCAGGACTGACTGCAAAGTCCATAGAGGTAAACTGAGGAAATAATTGGCTGCTAGAAAGGGTGGAGTATATGGCATAAACAATGTTGATGATCATGATCATGGTGATGGTGATGATGACGATGACACACTGAAGTAGGAGGAATTGGAAACTATCCAAAACTTCCATCTTGAATAGATAATCAAGAAATCCAGGAACATTTTTGCCCTTTGAAACATATTAAGCACACCCCTGTATTTTTGGTTGCATTTTATTTTATACTTTTTTTCTTTTTGTCCATGAAGCTAGTTGTCAAGATCAAATTCAAGTCATCAAAATTCTTGATGTGTTCATCTTTGTTTTCTGTTACTGCGGCACAATAGAGTGTTGATATTTGTTGATGACAAATGCGCTATAAAGTATAGGAGAAAACGCCTTTGTGATCTCCTTGATGCTTTACCTCAGTTGAGATCGTGAGAAAGAAGCCTGCTGCACAATGCTGATCTTCCTCTTCCAAGCCAAAGAGTCTATCTATCACTGCTTTCCAGTGTCACTGCGGATGCTCATGTGTTCAAAGCTGCCTTCTCTGGATCGATGATGACAACAGGTTTCTGAGGACGCTGATTGACTCAAACATAACCCCTCTGAGGTCCAGATAAGTGGTGGTCTTGACGACCGTGATGCTTCCAGAACATGGCTAGCACTCTTGCATTTGAAAGGAAGACAGTTACAGTGCAGACGGGCTTTGATCTCCTAAATTTTGAGAGAAGAGCAACTTTCTGGATGTGAAAACTGTCCAGCTTTTTGCTTCCATATTCTGCCTCGAAAAGCCTAGAGTGTCCAATGATTTGAAGTTATTTGCTCTTACATGCCTGAAAGAAGGACTCATAAAGAGGTGGAAGCAGTGAATTCATTACAGAGAATCTCAATGATCCTCTATGATGAATTGGAAATAACTACAATGGGGTGAGGGGAAGAGGAGGTGGCAGGACTCGTGCCCACCCTGACTGCAAAATTTGGAGGGCTTTTGGATTCCTGTTCCTTTCCCAATTTAGGCAGGAAGGCCTGATGATTTCCCATACTGTGAGAGTCATTCCTTTTCTCTTTGTTGCCTCTGAATATATCATACTCCCCTGATGGTGTATCAATTCTACATGCTAGAGTCACCTCACACTCCAACCACCATATCCAGTTGCTTTTCAGATCTGGATATTCTCAGCAATCATATCTTACTACCATAATTTCTTTTTAAATATGAGAGAACTTTCTGATAAAGTCCAATTAATATCTCTCTTTTCATCAGCCTGATCTGGGATTGGGACCTTCACGTTGTTTACACTGTTTTGATTTATTTGCATGCTGAGAGACTCACAAGAAGTCTAGTTGGCTCAAGATTCACAAGACGTATAGTTAGCTCATAGATACAATTCCAATGACCATCAAGCATTTCACTTCCATGCAGTCCTCCAAACCAGTCAGCTGGGGAAAAAATGGGGAGCATGTTCACGAGGAGAATAAATAATGCAGCAGACACGTGTAGCAGGGGTGAAGGCAAGCACTGCTCAGAGCAACCAATTCCCATCTAACAAAAAAATGATTCAGAGATAAGTTGCATATAACACAGAGACATGATGAAAGAAAATCCTTAGGTTTCCCTAAAGATCCAGAGAAAGGGTATGGTCACCAACATTGTACATGGGAAGGTGATTCGAAGGGAAAACACCTCCTGCTCTTGAAATGACATACACCATTCCAGAACAGAATTTCGGAAGAGAATTTATGATTGCATTCCACCAGTTTAGTTCATGTTGCCACTTCCTACACTCGAGAGGAATAAGTATTGCCTACATTACATACTCAAAGATCTTACCTGTCTTGGGATTAAGTGGAGTTGCCCAAGATCCAGACGTTGTCGGCATTTTGATGGATGTCTCTCTTTCATTTTCATTCCATAATTCTGTTGTTGTGCTAGGGTGAGTAACATTTTCACATGATGAACCAGAAGATGATACAACTCTAGGAAACTGTTTTCTCAGCCATGTTTTCTTAAGATATGAAAGCAACATCAGAGATACTGTGAGGCCTCATTATTTTTAACACAGAAACAGTGTACTATGAGATATGGAATAGAAGATGTCATGACAAATGAATCTGAGAAATATGTGATATGACCTCCTCATCCTATTCTATATCTGCCAGTAGTATATCCAAGGGTAAACAATTGTCTTCACTTGGGTTATTGTATAAAGAAGAGAGCCTGGCAGCTTTAGTTGAAGCAATCAGGAAGGAAAGGAGTCATTGTAAAACAAGCCAAAATAGAGGAAGGAAGAAACAGGTAAAGGTTGGTTGGCAAGCGTGCGTATGCTAGGTAGTCTGCATAATGTGGCTATCAAGGCAGACAGTGTTGTGTAGGAAACTTAGCATCCCTAATAACTTTTATTTCTCTACTCTTACAGGATAGAATCCTGGAGGTCTTCTTATTCTTCATGCAGAAAAGGTAAGTGCTGATTCTCTATCTCTTGACTCCTTCATATTTGCTGTGTCTGTGGATTCTAAAACTCAACATCTTGGACTGCATGATTTCACAGAGTATAAGTTCTAAGATGATAGTCTCTTGATCATTATATTTTTGGTCCTGCCCATGTCCTCAAGTCTATCACTCTTCAGTCCTTTGATATACTAGATCTCATAGAGGGGAATTCCATTCTCCACCTAGTGAAAAATTAAAGAAAAATTACAATTGAGTGACCTCAGGTGTGTGAAGGTTATTCAAAAATGTCTGTTAAAACCACCATCATATTCAATCTTTCTGATGTATGATAAATTTAAGACGCTCAATTTTCATGCACCCCATGATCCTAGAGTTTTTCCACCTGACCTCCATTCACAAAACACTTCTTTCTACCTTTTTTGGGGCATTCCTCTTCCGGAGAAGTGCAACAGAACCCACCCTTGAATGGAGCCTTCTAGCACACTGAGAAGCAAGACAAGTGTTGCGGTACTCTGAAAATTAACTTAAGTGAATTTAGAAACGTACCCCTCTGAGTTTCACAAATATTTTGTCAGATTTCCAGGTCATTGGTGTATCTTATTATGTCTGTTTTCATGGAGTGCTTGTCCAAATGGGAGGTTGATTATATAAGTTTTCCAAAGAGCATTTTATCTCAAATCTGAAAACTAGGACTGTATGGAACAAATCTGGATTCAAAAGCTCAGAGAAAGTATCAGGGTCAATTCCTATATAATATTTACCTAATATATAATTTGAACTGAACCTTTGTTAATATCTATGAAATAAAGGAGCAAGTTTGTCAAAGAGACACACAAAGACACATAAACCCACCACAAACATAAAATTGAATTTGAATACATTGTTGATAGTTGCCTCTTATTGTTGGTTCCGCTGGCTTTCCTCTCCCGATAATAACACAGGGAAAGCCATGAGGTTGAGGATGTTAGGCTAAGAATTTTACCATGAAAGCAACCTGGACACTTGCAGGACTGACTGCAAAGTCCATAGAGGTAAACTGAGGAAATAATTGACTGCTAGAAAGGGTGGAGTATATGGCATAAACAATGTTGATGATCATGATGATGGTGATGGTGATGATGACGATGACACACTGAAGTAGGAGGAATAGGAAACTATCCAAAACTTCCATCTTGAATAGATAATCAAGAAATCCAGGAACATTTTTGCCCTTTGAAACATATTAAGCACACCCCTGTATTTTTGGTTGCATTTTATTTTATACTTTTTTTCTTTTTGTCCATGAAGCTAGTTGTCAAGATCAAATTCAAGTCATCAAAATTCTTGATGTGTTCATCTTTGTTTTCTGTTACTGCGGCACAATAGAGTGTTGATATTTGTTGATGACAAATGCGCTATAAAGTATAGGAGAAAACGCCTTTGTGATCTCCTTGATGCTTTACCTCAGTTGAGATCGTGAGAAAGAAGCCTGCTGCACAATGCTGATCTTCCTCTTCCAAGCCAAAGAGTCTATCTATCACTGCTTTCCAGTGTCACTGCGGATGCTCATGTGTTCAAAGCTGCCTTCTCTGGATCGATGATGACAACAGGTTTCTGAGGACGCTGATTGACTCAAACATAACCCCTCTGAGGTCCAGATAAGTGGTGGTCTTGACGACCGTGATGCTTCCAGAACATGGCTAGCACTCTTGCATTTGAAAGGAAGACAGTTACAGTGCAGACGGGCTTTGATCTCCTAAATTTTGAGAGAAGAGCAACTTTCTGGATGTGAAAACTGTCCAGCTTTTTGCTTCCATATTCTGCCTCGAAAAGCATAGAGTGTCCATTGATTTGAAGTTATTTGCTCTTACATGCCTGAAAGAAGGACTCATAAAGAGGTGGAAGCAGTGAATTCATTACAGAGAATCTCAATGATCCTCTATGATGAATTGGAAATAACTACAATGGGGTGAGGGGAAGAGGAGGTGGCAGGACTCGTGCCCACCCTGACTGCAAAATTTGGAGGGCTTTTGGATTCCTGTTCCTTTCCCAATTTATGCAGGAAGGCCTGATGATTTCCCATACTGTGAGAGTCATTCCTTTTCTCTTTGTTGCCTTGAATATATCATACTCCCTTGATGGTGTATCAATTCTACATGCTAGAGTCACCTCACACTCCAGCCACCATATCCAGTTGCTTTTCAGATCTGGATATTCTCAGCAATCATATCTTACTACCATAATTTCTTTTTAAATATGAGAGAACTTTCTGATAAAGTCCAATTAAAATCTCTCTTTACATCAGCCTGCTCTGGGATTGGGACCTTCACGTTGTTTACACTGTTTTGATATATTTGCATGCTGAGAGATTCACAAGAAGTGTAGTTGGCTCAAGATTCACAAGACGTATAGTTAGCTCATAGATACAATTCCAATGACCATCAAGCATTTCACTTCCATGCAGTCCTCCAAACCAGTCAGCTGGGGAAAAAATGGGGAGCATGTTCACGAGGAGAATAAATAATGCAGCAGACACGTGTAGCAGGGGTGAAGGCAAGCACTGCTCAGAGCAACCAATTCCCATCTAACAAAAAAATGATTCAGAGATAAGTTGCATATAACACAGAGACATGATGAAAGAAAATCCTTAGGTTTCCCTAAAGATCCAGAGAAAGGGTATGGTCACCAACATTGTACATGGGAAGGTGATTCGAAGGGAAAACACCTCCTGCTCTTGAAATGACATACACCATTCCAGAACAGAATTTCGGAAGAGAATTTATGATTGCATTCCACCAGTTTAGTTCATGTTGCCACTTCCTACACTCGAGAGGAATAAGTATTGCCTACATTACATACTCAAAGATCTTACCTGTCTTGGGATTAAGTGGAGTTGCCCAAGA
Source organism: Chionomys nivalis (assembly GCF_950005125.1). Classification (NCBI taxonomy): domain Eukaryota; kingdom Metazoa; phylum Chordata; class Mammalia; order Rodentia; family Cricetidae; genus Chionomys; species Chionomys nivalis. Next base: position 31,885,313 of record NC_080108.1, on the reverse strand, counting down.
TCCAGACGTTGTCGGCATTTTGATGGATGTCTCTCTTTCATTTTCATTCCATAATTCTGTTGTTGTGCTAGGGTGAGTAACATTTTCACATGATGAACCAGAAGATGATACAACTCTAGGAAACTGTTTTCTCAGCCATGTTTTCTTAAGATATGAAAGCAACATCAGAGATACTGTGAGGCCTCATTATTTTTAACACAGAAACAGTGTACTATGAGATATGGAATAGAAGATGTCATGACAAATGAATCTGAGAAATATGTGATATGACCTCCTCATCCTATTCTATATCTGCCAGTAGTATATCCAAGGGTAAACAATTGTCTTCACTTGGGTTATTGTATAAAGAAGAGAGCCTGGCAGCTTTAGTTGAAGCAATCAGGAAGGAAAGGAGTCATTGTAAAACAAGCCAAAATAGAGGAAGGAAGAAACAGGTAAAGGTTGGTTGGCAAGCGTGCGTATGCTAGGTAGTCTGCATAATGTGGCTATCAAGGCAGACAGTGTTGTGTAGGAAACTTAGCATCCCTAATAACTTTTATTTCTCTACTCTTACAGGATAGAATCCTGGAGGTCTTCTTATTCTTCATGCAGAAAAGGTAAGTGCTGATTCTCTATCTCTTGACTCCTTCATATTTGCTGTGTCTGTGGATTCTAAAACTCAACATCTTGGACTGCATGATTTCACAGAGTATAAGTTCTAAGATGATAGTCTCTTGATCATTATATTTTTGGTCCTGCCCATGTCCTCAAGTCTATCACTCTTCAGTCCTTTGATATACTAGATCTCATAGAGGGGAATTCCATTCTCCACCTAGTGAAAAATTAAAGAAAAATTACAATTGAGTGACCTCAGGTGTGTGAAGGTTATTCAAAAATGTCTGTTAAAACCACCATCATATTCAATCTTTCTGATGTATGATAAATTTAAGACGCTCAATTTTCATGCACCCCATGATCCTAGAGTTTTTCCACCTGACCTCCATTCACAAAACACTTCTTTCTACCTTTTTTGGGGCATTCCTCTTCCGGAGAAGTGCAACAGAACCCACCCTTGAAGGGAGCCTTCTAGCACACTGAGAAGCAAGACAAGTGTTGCGGTACTCTGAAAATTAACTTAAGTGAATTTAGAAACGTACCCCTCTGAGTTTCACAAATATTTTGTCAGATTTCCAGGTCATTGGTGTATCTTATTATGTCTGTTTTCATGGAGTGCTTGTCCAAATGGGAGGTTGATTATATAAGTTTTCCAAAGAGCATTTTATCTCAAATCTGAAAACTAGGACTGTATGGAACAAATCTGGATTCAAAAGCTCAGAGAAAGTATCACGGTCAATTCCTATATAATATTTACCTAATATATAATTTGAACTGAACGTTTGTTAATATCTATGAAATAAAAGAGCAAGTTTGTCAAAGAGACACACAAAGACACATAAATCCACCACAAACATAAAATTGAATTTGAATACATTGTTGATAGTTGCCTCTTATTGTTGGTTCCGCTGGCTTTCCTCTCCCGATAATAACACAGGGAAAGCCATGAGATTGAGGATGTTAGGCTAACAATTTCACCATGAAAGCAACCTGGACACTTGCAGGAATGACTGCAGAGTCCATAGAGGTAAACTGAGGAAATAATTGGCTGCTAGAAAGGCTGGAGTATATGGCATAAACAATGTTGATGATCATGATGATGGTGATGGTGATGGTGATGATGACGATGACACACTGAAGTAGGAAGAATAGGAAACTATCCAAAACTTCCATCTTGAATAGATAATCAAGAAATCCAGGAACATTTTTGCCCTTTGAAACATATTGAGCACGCCCCTGTATTTTTGTTTGCATTTTATTTTATACTTTTGTTCTTTTTGTCCATGAAGCTAGTTGTCAAGATCAAATTCAAGTCATCAAAATTCTTGATGTGTTCATCTTTGTTTTCTGTTACTGCGGCACAATAGAGTGTTGATATTTGTTGATGACAAATGCGCTATAAAGTATAGGAGAAAACGCCTTTGTGATCTCCTTGATGCTTTACCTCAGTTGAGATCGTGAGAAAGAAGCCTGCTGCACAATGCTGATCTTCCTCTTCCAAGCCAAAGAGTCTATCTATCACTGCTTTCCAGTGTCACTGCGGATGCTCATGTGTTCAAAGCTGCCTTCTCTGGATCGATGATGACAACAGGTTTCTGAGGACGCTGATTGACTCAAACATAACCCCTCTGAGGTCCAGATAAGTGGTGGTCTTGACGACCGTGATGCTTCCAGAACATGGCTAGCACTCTTGCATTTGAAAGGAAGACAGTTACAGTGCAGACGGGCTTTGATCTCCTAAATTTTGAGAGAAGAGCAACTTTCTGGATGTGAAAACTGTCCAGCTTTCTGCTTCCATATTCTGCCTCGAAAAGCCTAGAGTGTCCAATGATTTGAAGTTATTTGCTCTTACATGCCTGAAAGAAGGACTCATAAAGAGCTGGAAGCAGTGAATTCATTACAGAGAATCTCAATGATCCTCTATGATGAATTGGAAATAACTACAATGGGGTGAGGGGAAGAGGAGGTGGCAGGACTCGTGCCCACCCTGACTGCAAAATTTGGAGGGCTTTTGGATTCCTGTTCCTTTCCCAATTTAGGCAGGAAGGCCTGATGATTTCCCATACTGTGAGAGTCATTCCTTTTCTCTTTGTTGCCTCTGAATATATCATACTCCCTTGATGGTGTATCAATTCTACATGCTAGAGTCACCTCACACTCCAGCCACCATATCCAGTTGCTTTTCAGATCTGGATATTCTCAGCAATCATATCTTACTACCATAATTTCTTTTTAAATATGAGAGAACTTTCTGATAAAGTCCAATTAAAATCTCTCTTTTCATCAGCCTGCTCTGGGATTGGGACCTTCACGTTGTTTACACTGTTTTGATTTATTTGCATGCTGAGAGATTCACAAGAAGTGTAGTTGGCTCAAGATTCACAAGACGTATAGTTAGCTCATAGATACAATTCCAATGACCATCAAGCATTTCACTTCCATGCAGTCCTCCAAACCAGTCAGCTGGGGAAAAAATGGGGAGCATGTTCACGAGGAGAATAAATAATGCAGCAGACACGTGTAGCAGGGGTGAAGGCAAGCACTGCTCAGAGCAACCAATTCCCATCTAACAAAAAAATGATTCAGAGATAAGTTGCATATAACACAGAGACATGATGAAAGAAAATCCTTAGGTTTCCCTAAAGATCCAGAGAAAGGGTATGGTCACCAACATTGTACATGGGAAGGTGATTCGAAGGGAAAACACCTCCTGCTCTTGAAATGACATACACCATTCCAGAACAGAATTTCGGAAGAGAATTTATGATTGCATTCCACCAGTTTAGTTCATGTTGCCACTTCCTACACTCGAGAGGAATAAGTATTGCCTACATTACATACTCAAAGATCTTACCTGTCTTGGGATTAAGTGGAGTTGCCCAAGATCCAGACGTTGTCGGCATTTTGATGGATGTCTCTCTTTCATTTTCATTCCATAATTCTGTTGTTGTGCTAGGGTGAGTAACATTTTCACATGATGAACCAGAAGATGATACAACTCTAGGAAACTGTTTTCTCAGCCATGTTTTCTTAAGATATGAAAGCAACATCAGAGATACTGTGAGGCCTCATTATTTTTAACACAGAAACAGTGTACTATGAGATATGGAATAGAAGATGTCATGACAAATGAATCTGAGAAATATGTGATATGACCTCCTCATCCTATTCTATATCTGCCAGTAGTATATCCAAGGGTAAACAATTGTCTTCACTTGGGTTATTGTATAAAGAAGAGAGCCTGGCAGCTTTAGTTGAAGCAATCAGGAAGGAAAGGAGTCATTGTAAAACAAGCCAAAATAGAGGAAGGAAGAAACAGGTAAAGGTTGGTTGGCAAGCGTGCGTATGCTAGGTAGTCTGCATAATGTGGCTATCAAGGCAGACAGTGTTGTGTAGGAAACTTAGCATCCCTAATAACTTTTATTTCTCTACTCTTACAGGATAGAATCCTGGAGGTCTTCTTATTCTTCATGCAGAAAAGGTAAGTGCTGATTCTCTATCTCTTGACTCCTTCATAATTGCTATGTCTGTGGATTCTAAAGCTCCACATCTTGGACTGCATGATTTCACAGAGTATAAGTTCTAAGATGATAGTCTCTTGATCATTATATTTTTGTTCCTGCCCATGTCCTCAAGTCTATCACTCTTAAGTCCTTTGATATACTAGATCTCATAGAGGGGAATTCCATTCTCCACCTAGTGAAAAATTAAAGAAAAATTACAATTGAGTGACCTCAGGTGTGTGAAGGTTATTCAAAAATGTCTGTTAAAACCACCATCATATTCAATCTTTCTGATGTATGATAAATTTAAGATGCTCAATTTTCATGCACCCCATGATCCAAGAGTTTTTCCACCTGACCTCCATTCACAAAACACTTCTTTCTACCTTTTTTGGGGCATTCCTCTTCCGGAGAAGTGCAACAGAACCCACCCTTGAATGGAGCCTTCTAGCACACTGAGAAGCAAGACAAGTGTTGCGGTACTCTGAAAATTAACTTAAGTGAATTTAGAAACGTACCCCTCTGAGTTTCACAAATATTTTGTCAGATTTCCAGGTCATTGGTGTATCTTCTTATGTCTGTTTTCATGGAGTGCTTGTCCAAATGGGAGGTTGATTATATAAGTTTTCCAAAGAGCATTTAATCTCAAATCTGAAAAATAGGACTGTATGGAACAAATCTGGATTCAAAAGCTCAGAGAAAGTATCAGGGTCAATTCCTATATAATATTTACCTAATATATAATTTGAACTGAACGTTTGTTAATATCTATGAAATAAAAGAGCAAGTTTGTCAAAGAGACACACAAAGACACATAAACCCACCACAAACATAAAATTGAATTTGAATACATTGTTGATAGTTGCCTCTTATTGTTGGTTCCGCTGGCTTTCCTCTCCCGATAATAACACAGGGAAAGCCATGAGGTTGAGGATGTTAGGCTAAGAATTTCACCATGAAAGCAACCTGGACACTTGCAGGACTGACTGCAAAGTCCATAGAGGTAAACTGAGGAAATGATTGGCTGCTAGAAAGGCTGGAGTATACGGCATAAACAATGTTGATGATCATGATGATGGTGATGGTGATGATGACGATGACACACTGAAGTAGGAGGAATAGGAAACTATCCAAAACTTCCATCTTGAATAGATAATCAAGAAATCCAGGAACATTTTTGCCCTTTGAAACATATTAAGCACACCCCTGTATTTTTGGTTGCATTTTATTTTATACTTTTTTTCTTTTTGTCCATGAAGCTAGTTGTCAAGATCAAATTCAAGTCATCAAAATTCTTGATGTGTTCATCTTTGTTTTCTGTTACTGCGGCACAATAGAGTGTTGATATTTGTTGATGACAAATGCGCTATAAAGTATAGGAGAAAACGCCTTTGTGATCTCCTTGATGCTTTACCTCAGTTGAGATCGTGAGAAAGAAGCCTGCTGCACAATGCTGATCTTCCTCTTCCAAGCCAAAGAGTCTATCTATCACTGCTTTCCAGTGTCACTGCGGATGCTCATGTGTTCAAAGCTGCCTTCTCTGGATCGATGATGACAACAGGTTTCTGAGGACGCTGATTGACTCAAACATAACCCCTCTGAGGTCCAGATAAGTGGTGGTCTTGACGACCGTGATGCTTCCAGAACATGGCTAGCACTCTTGCATTTGAAAGGAAGACAGTTACAGTGCAGGCGGGCTTTGATCTCCTAAATTTTGAGAGAAGAGCAACTTTCTGGATGTGAAAACTGTCCAGCTTTTTGCTTCCATATTCTGCCTCGAAAAGCCTAGAGTGTCCAATGATTTGAAGTTATTTGCTCTTACATGCCTGAAAGAAGGACTCATAAAGAGGTGGAAGCAGTGAATTCATTACAGAGAATCTCAATGATCCTCTATGATGAATTGGAAATAACTACAATGGGGTGAGGGGAAGAGGAGGTGGCAGGACTAGTGCCCACCCTGACTGCAAAATTTGGAGGGCTTTTGGATTCCTGTTCCTTTCCCAATTTAGGCAGGAAGGCCTGATGATTTCCCATACTGTGAGAGTCATTCCTTTTCTCTTTGTTGCCTCTGAATATATCATACTCCCTTGATGGTGTATCAATTCTACATGCTAGAGTCACCTCACACTCCAGCCACCATATCCAGTTGCTTTTCAGATCTGGATATTCTCAGCAATCATATCTTACTACCATAATTTCTTTTTAAATATGAGAGAACTTTCTGATAAAGTCCAATTAAAATCTCTCTTTTCATCAGCCTGCTCTGGGATTGGGACCTTCACGTTGTTTACACTGTTTTGATTTATTTGCATGCTGAGAGATTCACAAGAAGTGTAGTTGGCTCAAGATTCACAAGACGTATAGTTAGCTCATAGATACAATTCCAATGACCATCAAGCATTTCACTTCCATGCAGTCCTCCAAACCAGTCAGCTGGGGAAAAAATGGGGAGCATGTTCACGAGGAGAATAAATAATGCAGCAGACACGTGTAGCAGGGGTGAAGGCAAGCACTGCTCAGAGCAACCAATTCCCATCTAACAAAAAAATGATTCAGAGATAAGTTGCATATAACACAGAGACATGATGAAAGAAAATCCTTAGGTTTCCCTAAAGATCCAGAGAAAGGGTATGGTCACCAACATTGTACATGGGAAGGTGATTCGAAGGGAAAACACCTCCTGCTCTTGAAATGACATACACCATTCCAGAACAGAATTTCGGAAGAGAATTTATGATTGCATTCCACCAGTTTAGTTCATGTTGCCACTTCCTACACTCGAGAGGAATAAGTATTGCCTACATTACATACTCAAAGATCTTACCTGTCTTGGGATTAAGTGGAGTTGCCCAAGATCCAGACGTTGTCGGCATTTTGATGGATGTCTCTCTTTCATTTTCATTCCATAATTCTGTTGTTGTGCTAGGGTGAGTAACATTTTCACATGATGAACCAGAAGATGATACAACTCTAGGAAACTGTTTTCTCAGCCATGTTTTCTTAAGATATGAAAGCAACATCAGAGATACTGTGAGGCCTCATTATTTTTAACACAGAAACAGTGTACTATGAGATATGGAATAGAAGATGTCATGACAAATGAATCTGAGAAATATGTGATATGACCTCCTCATCCTATTCTATATCTGCCAGTAGTATATCCAAGGGTAAACAATTGTCTTCACTTGGGTTATTGTATAAAGAAGAGAGCCTGGCAGCTTTAGTTGAAGCAATCAGGAAGGAAAGGAGTCATTGTAAAACAAGCCAAAATAGAGGAAGGAAGAAACAGGTAAAGGTTGGTTGGCAAGCGTGCGTATGCTAGGTAGTCTGCATAATGTGGCTATCAAGGCAGACAGTGTTGTGTAGGAAACTTAGCATCCCTAATAACTTTTATTTCTCTACTCTTACAGGATAGAATCCTGGAGGTCTTCTTATTCTTCATGCAGAAAAGGTAAGTGCTGATTCTCTATCTCTTGACTCCTTCATAATTGCTATGTCTGTGGATTCTAAAGCTCCACATCTTGGACTGCATGATTTCACAGAGTATAAGTTCTAAGATGATAGTCTCTTGATCATTATATTTTTGTTCCTGCCCATGTCCTCAAGTCTATCACTCTTAAGTCCTTTGATATACTAGATCTCATAGAGGGGAATTCCATTCTCCACCTAGTGAAAAATTAAAGAAAAATTACAATTGAGTGACCTCAGGTGTGTGAAGGTTATTCAAAAATGTCTGTTAAAACCACCATCATATTCAATCTTTCTGATGTATGATAAATTTAAGACGCTCAATTTTCATGCACCCCATGATCCAAGAGTTTTTCCACCTGACCTCCATTCACAAAACACTTCTTTCTACCTTTTTTGGGGCATTCCTCTTCCGGAGAAGTGCAACAGAACCCACCCTTGAATGGAGCCTTCTAGCACACTGAGAAGCAAGACAAGTGTTGCGGTACTCTGAAAATTAACTTAAGTGAATTTAGAAACGTACCCCTCTGAGTTTCACAAATATTTTGTCAGATTTCCAGGTCATTGGTGTATCTTCTTATGTCTGTTTTCATGGAGTGCTTGTCCAAATGGGAGGTTGATTATATAAGTTTTCCAAAGAGCATTTAATCTCAAATCTGAAAAATAGGACTGTATGGAACAAATCTGGATTCAAAAGCTCAGAGAAAGTATCAGGGTCAATTCCTATATAATATTTACCTAATATATAATTTGAACTGAACGTTTGTTAATATCTATGAAATAAAAGAGCAAGTTTGTCAAAGAGACACACAAAGACACATAAACCCACCACAAACATAAAATTGAATTTGAATACATTGTTGATAGTTGCCTCTTATTGTTGGTTCCGCTGGCTTTCCTCTCCCGATAATAACACAGGGAAAGCCATGAGGTTGAGGATGTTAGGCTAAGAATTTCACCATGAAAGCAACCTGGACACTTGCAGGACTGACTGCAAAGTCCATAGAGGTAAACTGAGGAAATGATTGGCTGCTAGAAAGGCTGGAGTATACGGCATAAACAATGTTGATGATCATGATGATGGTGATGGTGATGATGACGATGACACACTGAAGTAGCAGGAATAGGAAACTATCCAAAACTTCCATCTTGAATAGATAATCAAGAAATCCAGGAACATTTTTGCCCTTTGAAACATATTAAGCACACCCCTGTATTTTTGGTTGCATTTTATTTTATACTTTTTTTCTTTTTGTCCATGAAGCTAGTTGTCAAGATCAAATTCAAGTCATCAAAATTCTTGATGTGTTCATCTTTGTTTTCTGTTACTGCGGCACAATAGAGTGTTGATATTTGTTGATGACAAATGCGCTATAAAGTATAGGAGAAAACGCCTTTGTGATCTCCTTGATGCTTTACCTCAGTTGAGATCGTGAGAAAGAAGCCTGCTGCACAATGCTGATCTTCCTCTTCCAAGCCAAAGAGTCTATCTATCACTGCTTTCCAGTGTCACTGCGGATGCTCATGTGTTCAAAGCTGCCTTCTCTGGATCGATGATGACAACAGGTTTCTGAGGACGCTGATTGACTCAAACATAACCCCTCTGAGGTCCAGATAAGTGGTGGTCTTGACGACCGTGATGCTTCCAGAACATGGCTAGCACTCTTGCATTTGAAAGGAAGACAGTTACAGTGCAGGCGGGCTTTGATCTCCTAAATTTTGAGAGAAGAGCAACTTTCTGGATGTGAAAACTGTCCAGCTTTTTGCTTCCATATTCTGCCTCGAAAAGCCTAGAGTGTCCAATGATTTGAAGTTATTTGCTCTTACATGCCTGAAAGAAGGACTCATAAAGAGGTGGAAGCAGTGAATTCATTACAGAGAATCTCAATGATCCTCTATGATGAATTGGAAATAACCACAATGGGGTGAGGGGAAGAGGAGGTGGCAGGACTAGTGCCCACCCTGACTGCAAAATTTGGAGGGCTTTTGGATTCCTGTTCCTTTCCCAATTTAGGCAGGAAGGCCTGATGATTTCCCATACTGTGAGAGTCATTCCTTTTCTCTTTGTTGCCTCTGAATATATCATACTCCCTTGATGGTGTATCAATTCTACATGCTAGAGTCACCTCACACTCCAGCCACCATATCCAGTTGCTTTTCAGATCTGGATATTCTCAGCAATCATATCTTACTACCATAATTTCTTTTTAAATATGAGAGAACTTTCTGATAAAGTCCAATTAAAATCTCTCTTTTCATCAGCCTGCTCTGGGATTGGGACCTTCACGTTGTTTACACTGTTTTGATTTATTTGCATGCTGAGAGATTCACAAGAAGTGTAGTTGGCTCAAGATTCACAAGACGTATAGTTAGCTCATAGATACAATTCCAATGACCATCAAGCATTTCACTTCCATGCAGTCCTCCAAACCAGTCAGCTGGGGAAAAAATGGGGAGCATGTTCACGAGGAGAATAAATAATGCAGCAGACACGTGTAGCAGGGGTGAAGGCAAGCACTGCTCAGAGCAACCAATTCCCATCTAACAAAAAAATGATTCAGAGATAAGTTGCATATAACACAGAGACATGATGAAAGAAAATCCTTAGGTTTCCCTAAAGATCCAGAGAAAGGGTATGGTCACCAACATTGTACATGGGAAGGTGATTCGAAGGGAAAACACCTCCTGCTCTTGAAATGACATACACCATTCCAGAACAGAATTTCGGAAGAGAATTTATGATTGCATTCCACCAGTTTAGTTCATGTTGCCACTTCCTACACTCGAGAGGAATAAGTATTGCCTACATTACATACTCAAAGATCTTACCTGTCTTGGGATTAAGTGGAGTTGCCCAAGATCCAGACGTTGTCGGCATTTTGATGGATGTCTCTCTTTCATTTTCATTCCATAATTCTGTTGTTGTGCTAGGGTGAGTAACATTTTCACATGATGAACCAGAAGATGATACAACTCTAGGAAACTGTTTTCTCAGCCATGTTTTATTAAGATATGAAAGCAACATCAGAGATACTGTGAGGCCTCATTATTTTTAACACAGAAACAGTGTACTATGAGATATGGAATAGAAGATGTCATGACAAATGAATCTGAGAAATATGTGATATGACCTCCTCATCCTATTCTATATCTGCCAGTAGTATATCCAAGGGTAAACAATTGTCTTCACTTGGGTTATTGTATAAAGAAGAGAGCCTGGCAGCTTTAGTTGAAGCAATCAGGAAGGAAAGGAGTCATTGTAAAACAAGCCAAAATAGAGGAAGGAAGAAACAGGTAAAGGTTGGTTGGCAAGCGTGCGTATGCTAGGTAGTCTGCATAATGTGGCTATCAAGGCAGACAGTGTTGTGTAGGAAACTTAGCATCCCTAATAACTTTTATTTCTCTACTCTTACAGGATAGAATCCTGGAGGTCTTCTTATTCTTCATGCAGAAAAGGTAAGTGCTGATTCTCTATCTCTTGACTCCTTCATATTTGCTATGTCTGTGGATTCTAAAACTCAACATCTTGGACTGCATGATTTCACAGAGTATAAGTTCTAAGATGATAGTCTCTTGATCATTATATTTTTGTTCCTGCCCATGTTCTCAAGTCTATCACTCTTCAGTCCTTTGATATACTACATCTCATAGAGGGGAATTCCATTCTCCACCTAGTGAAAAATTAAAGAAAAATTACAATTGAGTGACCTCAGGTGTGTGAAGGTTATTCAAAAATGTCTGTTAAAACCACCATCATATTCAATCTTTCTGATGTATGATAAATTTAAGACGCTCAATTTTCATGCACCCCATGATCCTAGAGTTTTTCCACCTGACCTCCATTCACAAAACACTTCTTTCTACCTTTTTTGGGGCATTCCTCTTCCGGAGAAGTGCAACAGAACCCACCCTTGAATGGAGCCTTCTAGCACACTGAGAAGCAAGACAAGTGTTGCGGTACTCTGAAAATTAACTTAAGTGAATTTAGAAACGTACCCCTCTGAGTTTCACAAATATTTTGTCAGATTTCCAGGTCATTGGTGTATCTTATTATGTCTGTTTTCATGGAGTGCTTGTCCAAATGGGAGGTTGATTATATAAGTTTTCCAAAGAGCATTTTATCTCAAATCTGAAAACTAGGACTGTATGGAACAAATCTGGATTCAAAAGCTCAGAGAAAGTATCAGGGTCAATTCCTATATAATATTTACCTAATATATAATTTGAACTGAACGTTTGTTAATATCTATGAAATAAAAGAGCAAGTTTGTCAAAGAGACACACAAAGACACATAAACCCACCACAAACATAAAATTGAATTTGAATACATTGTTGATAGTTGCCTCTTATTGTTGGTTCCGCTGGCTTTCCTCTCCCGATAATAACACAGGGAAAGCCATGAGGTTGAGGATGTTAGGCTAAGAATTTCACCATGAAAGCAACCTGGACACTTGCAGGACTGACTGCAAAGTCCATAGAGGTAAACTGAGGAAATGATTGGCTGCTAGAAAGGCTGGAGTATACGGCATAAACAATGTTGATGATCATGATGATGGTGATGGTGATGATGACGATGACACACTGAAGTAGCAGGAATAGGAAACTATCCAAAACTTCCATCTTGAATAGATAATCAAGAAATCCAGGAACATTTTTGCCCTTTGAAACATATTAAGCACACCCCTGTATTTTTGGTTGCATTTTATTTTATACTTTTTTTCTTTTTGTCCATGAAGCTAGTTGTCAAGATCAAATTCAAGTCATCAAAATTCTTGATGTGTTCATCTTTGTTTTCTGTTACTGCGGCACAATAGAGTGTTGATATTTGTTGATGACAAATGCGCTATAAAGTATAGGAGAAAACGCCTTTGTGATCTCCTTGATGCTTTACCTCAGTTGAGATCGTGAGAAAGAAGCCTGCTGCACAATGCTGATCTTCCTCTTCCAAGCCAAAGAGTCTATCTATCACTGCTTTCCAGTGTCACTGCGGATGCTCATGTGTTCAAAGCTGCCTTCTCTGGATCGATGATGACAACAGGTTTCTGAGGACGCTGATTGACTCAAACATAACCCCTCTGAGGTCCAGATAAGTGGTGGTCTTGACGACCGTGATGCTTCCAGAACATGGCTAGCACTCTTGCATTTGAAAGGAAGACAGTTACAGTGCAGGCGGGCTTTGATCTCCTAAATTTTGAGAGAAGAGCAACTTTCTGGATGTGAAAACTGTCCAGCTTTTTGCTTCCATATTCTGCCTCGAAAAGCCTAGAGTGTCCAATGATTTGAAGTTATTTGCTCTTACATGCCTGAAAGAAGGACTCATAAAGAGGTGGAAGCAGTGAATTCATTACAGAGAATCTCAATGATCCTCTATGATGAATTGGAAATAACCACAATGGGGTGAGGGGAAGAGGAGGTGGCAGGACTAGTGCCCACCCTGACTGCAAAATTTGGAGGGCTTTTGGATTCCTGTTCCTTTCCCAATTTAGGCAGGAAGGCCTGATGATTTCCCATACTGTGAGAGTCATTCCTTTTCTCTTTGTTGCCTCTGAATATATCATACTCCCTTGATGGTGTATCAATTCTACATGCTAGAGTCACCTCACACTCCAGCCACCATATCCAGTTGCTTTTCAGATCTGGATATTCTCAGCAATCATATCTTACTACCATAATTTCTTTTTAAATATGAGAGAACTTTCTGATAAAGTCCAATTAAAATCTCTCTTTTCATCAGCCTGCTCTGGGATTGGGACCTTCACGTTGTTTACACTGTTTTGATTTATTTGCATGCTGAGAGATTCACAAGAAGTGTAGTTGGCTCAAGATTCACAAGACGTATAGTTAGCTCATAGATACAATTCCAATGACCATCAAGCATTTCACTTCCATGCAGTCCTCCAAACCAGTCAGCTGGGGAAAAAATGGGGAGCATGTTCACGAGGAGAATAAATAATGCAGCAGACACGTGTAGCAGGGGTGAAGGCAAGCACTGCTCAGAGCAACCAATTCCCATCTAACAAAAAAATGATTCAGAGATAAGTTGCATATAACACAGAGACATGATGAAAGAAAATCCTTAGGTTTCCCTAAAGATCCAGAGAAAGGGTATGGTCACCAACATTGTACATGGGAAGGTGATTCGAAGGGAAAACACCTCCTGCTCTTGAAATGACATACACCATTCCAGAACAGAATTTCGGAAGAGAATTTATGATTGCATTCCACCAGTTTAGTTCATGTTGCCACTTCCTACACTCGAGAGGAATAAGTATTGCCTACATTACATACTCAAAGATCTTACCTGTCTTGGGATTAAGTGGAGTTGCCCAAGATCCAGACGTTGTCGGCATTTTGATGGATGTCTCTCTTTCATTTTCATTCCATAATTCTGTTGTTGTGCTAGGGTGAGTAACATTTTCACATGATGAACCAGAAGATGATACAACTCTAGGAAACTGTTTTCTCAGCCATGTTTTCTTAAGATATGAAAGCAACATCAGAGATACTGTGAGGCCTCATTATTTTTAACACAGAAACAGTGTACTATGAGATATGGAATAGAAGATGTCATGACAAATGAATCTGAGAAATATGTGATATGACCTCCTCATCCTATTCTATATCTGCCAGTAGTATATCCAAGGGTAAACAATTGTCTTCACTTGGGTTATTGTATAAAGAAGAGAGCCTGGCAGCTTTAGTTGAAGCAATCAGGAAGGAAAGGAGTCATTGTAAAACAAGCCAAAATAGAGGAAGGAAGAAACAGGTAAAGGTTGGTTGGCAAGCGTGCGTATGCTAGGTAGTCTGCATAATGTGGCTATCAAGGCAGACAGTGTTGTGTAGGAAACTTAGCATCCCTAATAACTTTTATTTCTCTACTCTTACAGGATAGAATCCTGGAGGTCTTCTTATTCTTCATGCAGAAAAGGTAAGTGCTGATTCTCTATCTCTTGACTCCTTCATATTTGCTATGTCTGTGGATTCTAAAACTCAACATCTTGGACTGCATGATTTCACAGAGTATAAGTTCTAAGATGATAGTCTCTTGATCATTATATTTTTGTTCCTGCCCATGTTCTCAAGTCTATCACTCTTCAGTCCTTTGATATACTACATCTCATAGAGGGGAATTCCATTCTCCACCTAGTGAAAAATTAAAGAAAAATTACAATTGAGTGACCTCAGGTGTGTGAAGGTTATTCAAAAATGTCTGTTAAAACCACCATCATATTCAATCTTTCTGATGTATGATAAATTTAAGACGCTCAATTTTCATGCACCCCATGATCCTAGAGTTTTTCCACCTGACCTCCATTCACAAAACACTTCTTTCTACCTTTTTTGGGGCATTCCTCTTCCGGAGAAGTGCAACAGAACCCACCCTTGAATGGAGCCTTCTAGCACACTGAGAAGCAAGACAAGTGTTGCGGTACTCTGAAAATTAACTTAAGTGAATTTAGAAACGTACCCCTCTGAGTTTCACAAATATTTTGTCAGATTTCCAGGTCATTGGTGTATCTTATTATGTCTGTTTTCATGGAGTGCTTGTCCAAATGGGAGGTTGATTATATAAGTTTTCCAAAGAGCATTTTATCTCAAATCTGAAAACTAGGACTGTATGGAACAAATCTGGATTCAAAAGCTCAGAGAAAGTATCAGGGTCAATTCCTATATAATATTTACCTAATATATAATTTGAACTGAACGTTTGTTAATATCTATGAAATAAAAGAGCAAGTTTGTCAAAGAGACACACAAAGACACATAAACCCACCACAAACATAAAATTGAATTTGAATACATTGTTGATAGTTGCCTCTTATTGTTGGTTCCGCTGGCTTTCCTCTCCCGATAATAACACAGGGAAAGCCATGAGGTTGAGGATGTTAGGCTAAGAATTTCACCATGAAAGCAACCTGGACACTTGCAGGACTGACTGCAAAGTCCATAGAGGTAAACTGAGGAAATGATTGGCTGCTAGAAAGGCTGGAGTATACGGCATAAACAATGTTGATGATCATGATGATGGTGATGGTGATGATGACGATGACACACTGAAGTAGCAGGAATAGGAAACTATCCAAAACTTCCATCTTGAATAGATAATCAAGAAATCCAGGAACATTTTTGCCCTTTGAAACATATTAAGCACACCCCTGTATTTTTGGTTGCATTTTATTTTATACTTTTTTTCTTTTTGTCCATGAAGCTAGTTGTCAAGATCAAATTCAAGTCATCAAAATTCTTGATGTGTTCATCTTTGTTTTCTGTTACTGCGGCACAATAGAGTGTTGATATTTGTTGATGACAAATGCGCTATAAAGTATAGGAGAAAACGCCTTTGTGATCTCCTTGATGCTTTACCTCAGTTGAGATCGTGAGAAAGAAGCCTGCTGCACAATGCTGATCTTCCTCTTCCAAGCCAAAGAGTCTATCTATCACTGCTTTCCAGTGTCACTGCGGATGCTCATGTGTTCAAAGCTGCCTTCTCTGGATCGATGATGACAACAGGTTTCTGAGGACGCTGATTGACTCAAACATAACCCCTCTGAGGTCCAGATAAGTGGTGGTCTTGACGACCGTGATGCTTCCAGAACATGGCTAGCACTCTTGCATTTGAAAGGAAGACAGTTACAGTGCAGGCGGGCTTTGATCTCCTAAATTTTGAGAGAAGAGCAACTTTCTGGATGTGAAAACTGTCCAGCTTTTTGCTTCCATATTCTGCCTCGAAAAGCCTAGAGTGTCCAATGATTTGAAGTTATTTGCTCTTACATGCCTGAAAGAAGGACTCATAAAGAGGTGGAAGCAGTGAATTCATTACAGAGAATCTCAATGATCCTCTATGATGAATTGGAAATAACCACAATGGGGTGAGGGGAAGAGGAGGTGGCAGGACTAGTGCCCACCCTGACTGCAAAATTTGGAGGGCTTTTGGATTCCTGTTCCTTTCCCAATTTAGGCAGGAAGGCCTGATGATTTCCCATACTGTGAGAGTCATTCCTTTTCTCTTTGTTGCCTCTGAATATATCATACTCCCTTGATGGTGTATCAATTCTACATGCTAGAGTCACCTCACACTCCAGCCACCATATCCAGTTGCTTTTCAGATCTGGATATTCTCAGCAATCATATCTTACTACCATAATTTCTTTTTAAATATGAGAGAACTTTCTGATAAAGTCCAATTAAAATCTCTCTTTTCATCAGCCTGCTCTGGGATTGGGACCTTCACGTTGTTTACACTGTTTTGATTTATTTGCATGCTGAGAGATTCACAAGAAGTGTAGTTGGCTCAAGATTCACAAGACGTATAGTTAGCTCATAGATACAATTCCAATGACCATCAAGCATTTCACTTCCATGCAGTCCTCCAAACCAGTCAGCTGGGGAAAAAATGGGGAGCATGTTCACGAGGAGAATAAATAATGCAGCAGACACGTGTAGCAGGGGTGAAGGCAAGCACTGCTCAGAGCAACCAATTCCCATCTAACAAAAAAATGATTCAGAGATAAGTTGCATATAACACAGAGACATGATGAAAGAAAATCCTTAGGTTTCCCTAAAGATCCAGAGAAAGGGTATGGTCACCAACATTGTACATGGGAAGGTGATTCGAAGGGAAAACACCTCCTGCTCTTGAAATGACATACACCATTCCAGAACAGAATTTCGGAAGAGAATTTATGATTGCATTCCACCAGTTTAGTTCATGTTGCCACTTCCTACACTCGAGAGGAATAAGTATTGCCTACATTACATACTCAAAGATCTTACCTGTCTTGGGATTAAGTGGAGTTGCCCAAGATCCAGACGTTGTCGGCATTTTGATGGATGTCTCTCTTTCATTTTCATTCCATAATTCTGTTGTTGTGCTAGGGTGAGTAACATTTTCACATGATGAACCAGAAGATGATACAACTCTAGGAAACTGTTTTCTCAGCCATGTTTTCTTAAGATATGAAAGCAACATCAGAGATACTGTGAGGCCTCATTATTTTTAACACAGAAACAGTGTACTATGAGATATGGAATAGAAGATGTCATGACAAATGAATCTGAGAAATATGTGATATGACCTCCTCATCCTATTCTATATCTGCCAGTAGTATATCCAAGGGTAAACAATTGTCTTCACTTGGGTTATTGTATAAAGAAGAGAGCCTGGCAGCTTTAGTTGAAGCAATCAGGAAGGAAAGGAGTCATTGTAAAACAAGCCAAAATAGAGGAAGGAAGAAACAGGTAAAGGTTGGTTGGCAAGCGTGCGTATGCTAGGTAGTCTGCATAATGTGGCTATCAAGGCAGACAGTGTTGTGTAGGAAACTTAGCATCCCTAATAACTTTTATTTCTCTACTCTTACAGGATAGAATCCTGGAGGTCTTCTTATTCTTCATGCAGAAAAGGTAAGTGCTGATTCTCTATCTCTTGACTCCTTCATAATTGCTATGTCTGTGGATTCTAAAGCTCCACATCTTGGACTGCATGATTTCACAGAGTATAAGTTCTAAGATGATAGTCTCTTGATCATTATATTTTTGTTCCTGCCCATGTCCTCAAGTCTATCACTCTTAAGTCCTTTGATATACTAGATCTCATAGAGGGGAATTCCATTCTCCACCTAGTGAAAAATTAAAGAAAAATTACAATTGAGTGACCTCAGGTGTGTGAAGGTTATTCAAAAATGTCTGTTAAAACCACCATCATATTCAATCTTTCTGATGTATGATAAATTTAAGATGCTCAATTTTCATGCACCCCATGATCCAAGAGTTTTTCCACCTGACCTCCATTCACAAAACACTTCTTTCTACCTTTTTTGGGGCATTCCTCTTCCGGAGAAGTGCAACAGAACCCACCCTTGAATGGAGCCTTCTAGCACACTGAGAAGCAAGACAAGTGTTGCGGTACTCTGAAAATTAACTTAAGTGAATTTAGAAACGTACCCCTCTGAGTTTCACAAATATTTTGTCAGATTTCCAGGTCATTGGTGTATCTTATTATGTCTGTTTTCATGGAGTGCTTGTCCAAATGGGAGGTTGATTATATAAGTTTTCCAAAGAGCATTTAATCTCAAATCTGAAAAATAGGACTGTATGGAACAAATCTGGATTCAAAAGCTCAGAGAAAGTATCAGGGTCAATTCCTATATAATATTTACCTAATATATAATTTGAACTGAACGTTTGTTAATATCTATGAAATAAAAGAGCAAGTTTGTCAAAGAGACACACAAAGACACATAAACCCACCACAAACATAAAATTGAATTTGAATACATTGTTGATAGTTGCCTCTTATTGTTGGTTCCGCTGGCTTTCCTCTCCCGATAATAACACAGGGAAAGCCATGAGGTTGAGGATGTTAGGCTAAGAATTTCACCATGAAAGCAACCTGGACACTTGCAGGACTGACTGCAAAGTCCATAGAGGTAAACTGAGGAAATGATTGGCTGCTAGAAAGGCTGGAGTATACGGCATAAACAATGTTGATGATCATGATGATGGTGATGGTGATGATGACGATGACACACTGAAGTAGCAGGAATAGGAAACTATCCAAAACTTCCATCTTGAATAGATAATCAAGAAATCCAGGAACATTTTTGCCCTTTGAAACATATTAAGCACACCCCTGTATTTTTGGTTGCATTTTATTTTATACTTTTTTTCTTTTTGTCCATGAAGCTAGTTGTCAAGATCAAATTCAAGTCATCAAAATTCTTGATGTGTTCATCTTTGTTTTCTGTTACTGCGGCACAATAGAGTGTTGATATTTGTTGATGACAAATGCGCTATAAAGTATAGGAGAAAACGCCTTTGTGATCTCCTTGATGCTTTACCTCAGTTGAGATCGTGAGAAAGAAGCCTGCTGCACAATGCTGATCTTCCTCTTCCAAGCCAAAGAGTCTATCTATCACTGCTTTCCAGTGTCACTGCGGATGCTCATGTGTTCAAAGCTGCCTTCTCTGGATCGATGATGACAACAGGTTTCTGAGGACGCTGATTGACTCAAACATAACCCCTCTGAGGTCCAGATAAGTGGTGGTCTTGACGACCGTGATGCTTCCAGAACATGGCTAGCACTCTTGCATTTGAAAGGAAGACAGTTACAGTGCAGGCGGGCTTTGATCTCCTAAATTTTGAGAGAAGAGCAACTTTCTGGATGTGAAAACTGTCCAGCTTTTTGCTTCCATATTCTGCCTCGAAAAGCCTAGAGTGTCCAATGATTTGAAGTTATTTGCTCTTACATGCCTGAAAGAAGGACTCATAAAGAGGTGGAAGCAGTGAATTCATTACAGAGAATCTCAATGATCCTCTATGATGAATTGGAAATAACCACAATGGGGTGAGGGGAAGAGGAGGTGGCAGGACTAGTGCCCACCCTGACTGCAAAATTTGGAGGGCTTTTGGATTCCTGTTCCTTTCCCAATTTAGGCAGGAAGGCCTGATGATTTCCCATACTGTGAGAGTCATTCCTTTTCTCTTTGTTGCCTCTGAATATATCATACTCCCTTGATGGTGTATCAATTCTACATGCTAGAGTCACCTCACACTCCAGCCACCATATCCAGTTGCTTTTCAGATCTGGATATTCTCAGCAATCATATCTTACTACCATAATTTCTTTTTAAATATGAGAGAACTTTCTGATAAAGTCCAATTAAAATCTCTCTTTTCATCAGCCTGCTCTGGGATTGGGACCTTCACGTTGTTTACACTGTTTTGATTTATTTGCATGCTGAGAGATTCACAAGAAGTGTAGTTGGCTCAAGATTCACAAGACGTATAGTTAGCTCATAGATACAATTCCAATGACCATCAAGCATTTCACTTCCATGCAGTCCTCCAAACCAGTCAGCTGGGGAAAAAATGGGGAGCATGTTCACGAGGAGAATAAATAATGCAGCAGACACGTGTAGCAGGGGTGAAGGCAAGCACTGCTCAGAGCAACCAATTCCCATCTAACAAAAAAATGATTCAGAGATAAGTTGCATATAACACAGAGACATGATGAAAGAAAATCCTTAGGTTTCCCTAAAGATCCAGAGAAAGGGTATGGTCACCAACATTGTACATGGGAAGGTGATTCGAAGGGAAAACACCTCCTGCTCTTGAAATGACATACACCATTCCAGAACAGAATTTCGGAAGAGAATTTATGATTGCATTCCACCAGTTTAGTTCATGTTGCCACTTCCTACACTCGAGAGGAATAAGTATTGCCTACATTACATACTCAAAGATCTTACCTGTCTTGGGATTAAGTGGAGTTGCCCAAGATCCAGACGTTGTCGGCATTTTGATGGATGTCTCTCTTTCATTTTCATTCCATAATTCTGTTGTTGTGCTAGGGTGAGTAACATTTTCACATGATGAACCAGAAGATGATACAACTCTAGGAAACTGTTTTCTCAGCCATGTTTTCTTAAGATATGAAAGCAACATCAGAGATACTGTGAGGCCTCATTATTTTTAACACAGAAACAGTGTACTATGAGATATGGAATAGAAGATGTCATGACAAATGAATCTGAGAAATATGTGATATGACCCCCTCATCCTATTCTATATCTGCCAGTAGTATATCCAAGGGTAAACAATTGTCTTCACTTGGGTTATTGTATAAAGAAGAGAGCCTGGCAGCTTTAGTTGAAGCAATCAGGAAGGAAAGGAGTCATTGTAAAACAAGCCAAAATAGAGGAAGGAAGAAACAGGTAAAGGTTGGTTGGCAAGCGTGCGTATGCTAGGTAGTCTGCATAATGTGGCTATCAAGGCAGACAGTGTTGTGTAGGAAACTTAGCATCCCTAATAACTTTTATTTCTCTACTCTTACAGGATAGAATCCTGGAGGTCTTCTTATTCTTCATGCAGAAAAGGTAAGTGCTGATTCTCTATCTCTTGACTCCTTCATATTTGCTATGTCTGTGGATTCTAAAGCTCCACATCTTGGACTGCATGATTTCACAGAGTATAAGTTCTAAGATGATAGTCTCTTGATCATTATATTTTTGTTCCTGCCCATGTCCTCAAGTCTATCACTCTTAAGTCCTTTGATATACTAGATCTCATAGAGGGGAATTCCATTCTCCACCTAGTGAAAAATTAAAGAAAAATTACAATTGAGTGACCTCAGGTGTGTGAAGGTTATTCAAAAATGTCTGTTAAAACCACCATCATATTCAATCTTTCTGATGTATGATAAATTTAAGATGCTCAATTTTCATGCACCCCATGATCCAAGAGTTTTTCCACCTGACCTCCATTCACAAAACACTTCTTTCTACCTTTTTTGGGGCATTCCTCTTCCGGAGAAGTGCAACAGAACCCACCCTTGAATGGAGCCTTCTAGCACACTGAGAAGCAAGACAAGTGTTGCGGTACTCTGAAAATTAACTTAAGTGAATTTAGAAACGTACCCCTCTGAGTTTCACAAATATTTTGTCAGATTTCCAGGTCATTGGTGTATCTTATTATGTCTCTTTTCATGGAGTGCTTGTCCAAATGGGAGGTTGATTATATAAGTTTTCCAAAGAGCATTTAATCTCAAATCTGAAAAATAGGACTGTATGGAACAAATCTGGGGGAGGGAAGTGGGGGGAGGGCAATATTTGGGAGGAGGGGAGGGAAATGGGAAATGGGGAGCAGGTGGAAATTTTAATTAAAAAAGAATAAAAATAAATAAATAAGTAAAAAAAAAAAAAAAGGTCAGAGAAAGTATCAAGGTCAATTCCTATATAATATTTACCCAATATATAATTTGAACTGAACCTTTGTTAATATCTATGAAATAAAAGAGCAAGTTTGTCAAAGAGAAACACAAAGACACATAAATCCATCACAAACATAAAATTGAATTTGAATACATTGGTGATAGTTGCCTCTTATTGTTGGTTCCGCTGGCTTTCCTCTCCCGATAATAACACAGGGAAAGCCATGAGGTTGAGGATGTTAGGCTAAGAATTTCACCATGAAAGCAACCTGGACACTTGCAGGACTGACTGCAAAGTCCATAGAGGTAAACTGAGGAAATGATTGGCTGCTAGAAAGGCTGGAGTATACGGCATAAACAATGTTGATGATCATGATGATGGTGATGGTGATGATGACGATGAAACACTGAAGTAGGAGGAATAGGAAACTATCCAAAACTTCCATCTTGAATAGATAATCAAGAAATCCAGGAACATTTTTGCCCTTTGAAACATATTGAGCACACCCCTGTATTTTTGGTTGCATTTTATTTTATACTTTTGTTCTTTTTGTCCATGAAGCTAGTTGTCAAGATCAAATTCAAGTCATCAAAATTCTTGATGTGTTCATCTTTGTTTTCTGTTACTGCGGCACAATAGAGTGTTGATATTTGTTGATGACAAATGCGCTATAAAGTATGGGAGAAAACACCTTTGTGATCTCCTTGATGCTTTACCTCAGTTGAGATCGTGAGAAAGAAGCCTGCTGCACAATGCTGATCTTCCTCTTCCAAGCCAAAGAGTCTATCTATCACTGCTTTCCAGTGTCACTGCGGATGCTCATGTGTTCAAAGCTGCCTTCTCTGGATCGATGATGACAACAGGTTTCTGAGGACGCTGATTGACTCAAACATAACCCCTCTGAGGTCCAGATAAGTGCTGGTCTTGACGACCGTGATGCTTCCAGAACATGGCTAGCACTCTTGCATTTGAAAGGAAGACAGTTACAGTGCAGACGGGCTTTGATCTCCTAAATTTTGAGAGAAGAGCAACTTTCTGGATGTGAAAACTGTCCAGCTTTCTGCTTCCATATTCTGCCTCGAAAAGCCTAGAGTGTCCAATGATTTGAAGTTATTTGCTCTTACATGCCTGAAAGAAGGACTCATAAAGAGGTGGAAGCAGTGAATTCATTACAGAGAATCTCAATGATCCTCTATGATGAATTGGAAATAACTACAATGGGGTGAGGGGAAGAGGAGGTGGCAGGACTCGTGCCCACCCTGACTGCAAAATTTGGAGGGCTTATGGATTCCTGTTCCTTTCCCAATTTAGGCAGGAAGGCCTGATGATTTCCCATACTGTGAGAGTCATTCCTTTTCTCTTTGTTGCCTCTGAATATATCATACTCCCTTGATGGTGTATCAATTCTACATGCTAGAGTCACCTCACACTCCAGCCACCATATCCAGTTGCTTTTCAGATCTGGATATTCTCAGCAATCATATCTTACTACCATAATTTCTTTTTAAATATGAGAGAACTTTCTGATAAAGTCCAATTAAAATCTCTCTTTTCATCAGCCTGCTCTGGGATTGGGACCTTCACGTTGTTTACACTGTTTTGATTTATTTGCATGCTGAGAGATTCACAAGAAGTGTAGTTGGCTCAAGATTCACAAGACGTATAGTTAGCTCATAGATACAATTCCAATGACCATCAAGCATTTCACTTCCATGCAGTCCTCCAAACCAGTCAGCTGGGGAAAAAATGGGGAGCATGTTCACGAGGAGAATAAATAATGCAGCAGACACGTGTAGCAGGGGTGAAGGCAAGCACTGCTCAGAGCAACCAATTCCCATCTAACAAAAAAATGATTCAGAGATAAGTTGCATATAACACAGAGACATGATGAAAGAAAATCCTTAGGTTTCCCTAAAGATCCAGAGAAAGGGTATGGTCACCAACATTGTACATGGGAAGGTGATTCGAAGGGAAAACACCTCCTGCTCTTGAAATGACATACACCATTCCAGAACAGAATTTCGGAAGAGAATTTATGATTGCATTCCACCAGTTTAGTTCATGTTGCCACTTCCTACACTCGAGAGGAATAAGTATTGCCTACATTACATACTCAAAGATCTTACCTGTCTTGGGATTAAGTGGAGTTGCCCAAGATCCAGACGTTGTCGGCATTTTGATGGATGTCTCTCTTTCATTTTCATTCCATAATTCTGTTGTTGTGCTAGGGTGAGTAACATTTTCACATGATGAACCAGAAGATGATACAACTCTAGGAAACTGTTTTCTCAGCCATGTTTTCTTAAGATATGAAAGCAACATCAGAGATACTGTGAGGCCTCATTATTTTTAACACAGAAACAGTGTACTATGAGATATGGAATAGAAGATGTCATGACAAATGAATCTGAGAAATATGTGATATGACCTCCTCATCCTATTCTATATCTGCCAGTAGTATATCCAAGGGTAAACAATTGTCTTCACTTGGGTTATTGTATAAAGAAGAGAGCCTGGCAGCTTTAGTTGAAGCAATCAGGAAGGAAAGGAGTCATTGTAAAACAAGCCAAAATAGAGGAAGGAAGAAACAGGTAAAGGTTGGTTGGCAAGCGTGCGTATGCTAGGTAGTCTGCATAATGTGGCTATCAAGGCAGACAGTGTTGTGTAGGAAACTTAGCATCCCTAATAACTTTTATTTCTCTACTCTTACAGGATAGAATCCTGGAGGTCTTCTTATTCTTCATGCAGAAAAGGTAAGTGCTGATTCTCTATCTCTTGACTCCTTCATATTTGCTATGTCTGTGGATTCTAAAACTCAACATCTTGGACTGCATGATTTCACAGAGTATAAGTTCTAAGATGATAGTCTCTTGATCATTATATTTTTGTTCCTGCCCATGTCCTCAAGTCTATCACTCTTAAGTCCTTTGATATACTAGATCTCATAGAGGGGAATTCCATTCTCCACCTAGTGAAAAATTAAAGAAAAATTACAATTGAGTGACCTCAGGTGTGTGAAGGTTATTCAAAAATGTCTGTTAAAATCACCATCATATTCAATCTTTCTGATGTATGATAAATTTAAGATGCTCAATTTTCATGCACCCTATGATCCTAGAGTTTTTCCACCTGACCTCCATTCACAAAACACTTCTTTCTACCTTTTTGGGGGCATTCCTCTTCCGGAGAAGTGCAACAGAACCCACCCTTGAATGGAGCCTTCTAGCACACTGAGAAGCAAGACAAGTGTTGCGGTACTCTGAAAATTACCTTAAGTGAATTTAGAAACGTACCCCTCTGAGTTTCACAAATATTTTGTCAGATTTCCAGGTCATTGGTGTATCTTCTTATGTCTGTTTTCATGGAGTGCTTGTCCAAATGGGAGGTTGATTATATAAGTTTTCCAAAGAGCATTTTATCTCAAATCTGAAAACTAGCACTGTATGGAACAAATCTGGATTCAAAAGCTCAGAGAAAGTATCAGGGTCAATTCCTATATAATATTTACCTAATATATAATTTGAACTGATCCTTTGTTAATATCTATGAAATAAAAGAGCAAGTTTGTCAAAGAGACACACAAAGACACATAAATCCACCACAAACATAAAATTGAATTTGAATACATTGTTGATAGTTGCCTCTTATTGTTGGTTCCGCTGGCTTTCCTCTCCCGATAATAACACAGGGAAAGCCATGAGGTTGAGGATGTTAGGCTAAGAATTTCACCATGAAAGCAACCTGGACACTTGCAGGACTGACTGCAGAGTCCATAGAGGTAAACTGAGGAAATAATTGGCTGCTAGAAAGGGTGGAGGATAAGGCATAAAACAATGTTGATGATCATGATGATGGTGATGGTGATGGTGACAATGACACACTGAAGTAGGAGGAATAGGAAACTATCCAAAACTTCCATCTTGAATAGATAATCAAGAAATCCAGGAACATTTTTGCCCTTTGAAACATATTGAGCACACCCCTGTATTTTTGGTTGCATTTTATTTTATACTTTTGTTCTTTTTGTCCATGAAGCTAGTTGTCAAGATCAAATTCAAGTCATCAAAATTCTTGATGTGTTCATCTTTGTTTTCTGTTACTGCGGCACAATAGAGTGTTGATATTTGTTGATGACAAATGCGCTATAAAGTATAGGAGAAAACGCCTTTGTGATCTCCTTGATGCTTTACCTCAGTTGAGATCGTGAGAAAGAAGCCTGCTGCACAATGCTGATCTTCCTCTTCCAAGCCAAAGAGTCTATCTATCACTGCTTTCCAGTGTCACTGCGGATGCTCATGTGTTCAGAGCTGCCTTCTCTGGATCGATGATGACAACAGGTTTCTGAGGACGCTGATTGACTCAAACATAACCCCTCTGAGGTCCAGATAAGTGGTGGTCTTGACGACCGTGATGCTTCCAGAACATGGCTAGCACTCTTGCATTTGAAAGGAAGACAGTTACAGTGCAGACGGGCTTTGATCTCCTAAATTTTGAGAGAAGAGCAACTTTCTGGATGTGAAAACTGTCCAGCTTTTTGCTTCCATATTCTGCCTCGAAAAGCCTAGAGTGTCCATTGATTTAAGTTATTTGCTCTTACATGCCTGAAAGAAGGACTCATAAAGAGGTGGAAGCAGTGAATTCATTACAGAGAATCTCAATGATCCTCTATGATGAATTGGAAATAACTACAATGGGGTGAGGGGAAGAGGAGGTGGCAGGACTCGTGCCCACCCTGACTGCAAAATTTGGAGGGCTTTTGGATTCCTGTTCCTTTCCCAATTTAGGCAGGAAGGCCTGATGATTTCCCATACTGTGAGAGTCATTCCTTTTCTCTTTGTTGCCTCTGAATATATCATACTCCCTTGATGGTGTATCAATTCTACATGCTAGAGTCACCTCACACTCCAGCCACCATATCCAGTTGCTTTTCAGATCTGGATATTCTCAGCAATCATATCTTACTACCATAATTTCTTTTTAAATATGAGAGAACTTACTGATAAAGTCCAATTAAAATCTCTCTTTACATCAGCCTGCTCTGGGATTGGGACCTTCACGTTGTTTACACTGTTTTGATATATTTGCATGCTGAGAGATTCACAAGAAGTGTAGTTGGCTCAAGATTCACAAGACGTATAGTTAGCTCATAGATACAATTCCAATGACCATCAAGCATTTCACTTCCATGCAGTCCTCCAAACCAGTCAGCTGGGGAAAAAATGGGGAGCATGTTCACGAGGAGAATAAATAATGCAGCAGACACGTGTAGCAGGGGTGAAGGCAAGCACTGCTCAGAGCAACCAATTCCCATCTAACAAAAAAATGATTCAGAGATAAGTTGCATATAACACAGAGACATGATGAAAGAAAATCCTTAGGTTTCCCTAAAGATCCAGAGAAAGGGTATGGTCACCAACATTGTACATGGGAAGGTGATTCGAATGGAAAACACCTCCTGCTCTTGAAATGACATACACCATTCCAGAACAGAATTTCGGAAGAGAATTTATGATTGCATTCCACCAGTTTAGTTCATGTTGCCACTTCCTACACTCGAGAGGAATAAGTATTGCCTACATTACATACTCAAAGATCTTACCTGTCTTGGGATTAAGTGGAGTTGCCCAAGATCCAGACGTTGTCGGCATTTTGATGGATGTCTCTCTTTCATTTTCATTCCATAATTCTGTTGTTGTGCTAGGGTGAGTAACATTTTCACATGATGAACCAGAAGATGATACAACTCTAGGAAACTGTTTTCTCAGCCATGTTTTCTTAAGATATGAAAGCAACATCAGAGATACTGTGAGGCCTCATTATTTTTAACACAGAAACAGTGTACTATGAGATATGGAATAGAAGATGTCATGACAAATGAATCTGAGAAATATGTGATATGACCTCCTCATCCTATTCTATATCTGCCAGTAGTATATCCAAGGGTAAACAATTGTCTTCACTTGGGTTATTGTATAAAGAAGAGAGCCTGGCAGCTTTAGTTGAAGCAATCAGGAAGGAAAGGAGTCATTGTAAAACAAGCCAAAATAGAGGAAGGAAGAAACAGGTAAAGGTTGGTTGGCAAGCGTGCGTATGCTAGGTAGTCTGCATAATGTGGCTATCAAGGCAGACAGTGTTGTGTAGGAAACTTAGCATCCCTAATAACTTTTATTTCTCTACTCTTACAGGATAGAATCCTGGAGGTCTTCTTATTCTTCATGCAGAAAAGGTAAGTGCTGATTCTCTATCTCTTGACTCCTTCATATTTGCTATGTCTGTGGATTCTAAAACTCAACATCTTGGACTGCATGATTTCACAGAGTATAAGTTCTAAGATGATAGTCTCTTGATCATTATATTTTTGTTCCTGCCCATGTCCTCAAGTCTATCACTCTTCAGTCCTTTGATATACTAGATCTCATAGAGGGGAATTCCATTCTCCACCTAGTGAAAAATTAAAGAAAAATTACAATTGAGTGACCTCAGGTGTGTGAAGGTTATTCAAAAATGTCTGTTAAAACCACCATCATATTCAATCTTTCTGATGTATGATAAATTTAAGACGCTCAATTTTCATGCACCCCATGATCCAAGAGTTTTTCCACCTGACCTCCATTCACAAAACACTTCTTTCTACCTTTTTTGGGGCATTCCTCTTCCGGAGAAGTGCAACAGAACCCACCCTTGAATGGAGCCTTCTAGCACACTGAGAAGCAAGACAAGTGTTGCGGTACTCTGAAAATTAACTTAAGTGAATTTAGAAACGTACCCCTCTGAGTTTCACAAATATTTTGTCAGGTTTCCAGGTCATTGGTGTATCTTATTATGTCTGTTTTCATGGAGTGCTTGTCCAAATGGGAGGTTGGTTATATAAGTTTTCCAAAGAGCATTTTAT
The DNA here is from genome assembly GCF_950005125.1 of Chionomys nivalis. NCBI lineage: Eukaryota > Metazoa > Chordata > Mammalia > Rodentia > Cricetidae > Chionomys > Chionomys nivalis. Next base: position 31,856,147 of record NC_080108.1, on the reverse strand, counting down.
CTCAAATCTGAAAAATAGGACTGTATGGAACAAATCTGGATTCAAAAGCTCAGAGAAAGTATCAGGGTCAATTCCTATATAATATTTACCTAATATATAATTTGAACTGAACCTTTGTTAATATCTATGAAATGAAAGAGCAAGTTTGTCAAAGAGACACACAAAGACACATAAACCCACCACAAACATAAAATTGAATTTGAATACATTTGTGATAGTTGCCTCTATTGTTGGTTCCGCTGGCTTTCCTCTCCCGATAATAACACAGGGAAAGCCATGAGGTTGAGGATGTTAGGCTAAGAATTTCACCATGAAAGCAACCTGGACACTTGCAGGACTGACTGCAAAGTCCATAGAGGTAAACTGAGGAAATAATTGGCTGCTAGAAAGGGTGGAGTATATGGCATAAACAATGTTGATGATCATGATGATGGTGATGGTGATGGTGATTATGACGATGACACACTGAAGTAGGAGGAATAGGAAACTATCCAAAACTTCCATCTTGAATAGATAATCAAGAAATCCAGGAACATTTTTGCCCTTTGAAACATATTGAGCACACCCCTGTATTTTTGGTTGCATTTTATTTTATACTTTTTTTCTTTTTGTCCATGAAGCTAGTTGTCAAGATCAAATTCAAGTCATCAAAATTCTTGATGTGTTCATCTTTGTTTTCTGTTACTGCGGCACAATAGAGTGTTGATATTTGTTGATGACAAATGCGCTATAAAGTATGGGAGAAAACACCTTTGTGATCTCCTTGATGCTTTACCTCAGTTGAGATCGTGAGAAAGAAGCCTGCTGCACAATGCTGATCTTCCTCTTCCAAGCCAAAGAGTCTATCTATCACTGCTTTCCAGTGTCACTGCGGATGCTCATGTGTTCAGAGCTGCCTTCTCTGGATCGATGATGACAACAGGTTTCTGAGGACGCTGATTGACTCAAACATAACCCCTCTGAGGTCCAGATAAGTGGTGGTCTTGACGACCGTGATGCTTCCAGAACATGGCTAGCACTCTTGCATTTGAAAGGAAGACAGTTACAGTGCAGACGGGCTTTGATCTCCTAAATTTTGAGAGAAGAGCAACTTTCTGGATGTGAAAACTGTCCAGCTTTTTGCTTCCATATTCTGCCTCGAAAAGCCTAGAGTGTCCATTGATTTGAAGTTATTTGCTCTTACATGCCTGAAAGAAGGACTCATAAAGAGGTGGAAGCAGTGAATTCATTACAGAGAATCTCAATGATCCTCTATGATGAATTGGAAATAACTACAATGGGGTGAGGGGAAGAGGAGGTGGCAGGACTCGTGCCCACCCTGACTGCAAAATTTGGAGGGCTTTTGGATTCCTGTTCCTTTCCCAATTTAGGCAGGAAGGCCTGATGATTTCCCATACTGTGAGAGTCATTCCTTTTCTCTTTGTTGCCTCTGAATATATCATACTCCCTTGATGGTGTATCAATTCTACATGCTAGAGTCACCTCACACTCCAGCCACCATATCCAGTTGCTTTTCAGATCTGGATATTCTCAGCAATCATATCTTACTACCATAATTTCTTTTTAAATATGAGAGAACTTTCTGATAAAGTCCAATTAAAATCTCTCTTTACATCAGCCTGCTCTGGGATTGGGACCTTCACGTTGTTTACACTGTTTTGATTTATTTGCATGCTGAGAGATTCACAAGAAGTGTAGTTGGCTCAAGATTCACAAGACGTATAGTTAGCTCATAGATACAATTCCAATGACCATCAAGCATTTCACTTCCATGCAGTCCTCCAAACCAGTCAGCTGGGGAAAAAATGGGGAGCATGTTCACGAGGAGAATAAATAATGCAGCAGACACGTGTAGCAGGGGTGAAGGCAAGCACTGCTCAGAGCAACCAATTCCCATCTAACAAAAAAATGATTCAGAGATAAGTTGCATATAACACAGAGACATGATGAAAGAAAATCCTTAGGTTTCCCTAAAGATCCAGAGAAAGGGTATGGTCACCAACATTGTACATGGGAAGGTGATTCGAATGGAAAACACCTCCTGCTCTTGAAATGACATACACCATTCCAGAACAGAATTTAGGAAGGGAATTTATGATTGCATTCCACCAGTTTAGTTCATGTTGCCACTTCCTACACTCGAGAGGAATAAGTATTGCCTACATTACATACTCAAAGATCTTACCTGTCTTGGGATTAAGTGGAGTTGCCCAAGATCCAGACGTTGTCGGCATTTTGATGGATGTCTCTCTTTCATTTTCATTCCATAATTCTGTTGTTGTGCTAGGGTGAGTAACATTTTCACATGATGAACCAGAAGATGATACAACTCTAGGAAACTGTTTTCTCAGCCATGTTTTCTTAAGATATGAAAGCAACATCAGAGATACTGTGAGGCCTCATTATTTTTAACACAGAAACAGTGTACTATGAGATATGGAATAGAAGATGTCATGACAAATGAATCTGAGAAATATGTGATATGACCTCCTCATCCTATTCTATATCTGCCAGTAGTATATCCAAGGGTAAACAATTGTCTTCACTTGGGTTATTGTATAAAGAAGAGAGCCTGGCAGCTTTAGTTGAAGCAATCAGGAAGGAAAGGAGTCATTGTAAAACAAGCCAAAATAGAGGAAGGAAGAAACAGGTAAAGGTTGGTTGGCAAGCGTGCGTATGCTAGGTAGTCTGCATAATGTGGCTATCAAGGCAGACAGTGTTGTGTAGGAAACTTAGCATCCCTAATAACTTTTATTTCTCTACTCTTACAGGATAGAATCCTGGAGGTCTTCTTATTCTTCATGCAGAAAAGGTAAGTGCTGATTCTCTATCTCTTGACTCCTTCATATTTGCTATGTCTGTGGATTCTAAAACTCAACATCTTGGACTGCATGATTTCACAGAGTATAAGTTCTAAGATGATAGTCTCTTGATCATTATATTTTTGTTCCTGCCCATGTCCTCAAGTCTATCACTCTTCAGTCCTTTGATATACTAGATCTCATAGAGGGGAATTCCATTCTCCACCTAGTGAAAAATTAAAGAAAAATTACAATTGAGTGACCTCAGGTGTGTGAAGGTTATTCAAAAATGTCTGTGAAAACCACCATCATATTCAATCTTTCTGATGTATGATAAATTTAAGACGCTCAATTTTCATGCACCCCATGATCCTGGAGTTTTTCCACCTGACCTCCATTCACAAAACACTTCTTTCTACCTTTTTGGGGGCATTCCTCTTCCGGAGAAGTGCAACAGGACCCACCCTTGAATGGAGCCTTCTAGCACACTGAGAAGCAAGACAAGTGTTGCGGTACTCTGAAAATTAACTTAAGTGAATTTAGAAACGTACCCCTCTGAGTTTCACAAATATTTTGTCAGATTTCCAGGTCATTGGTGTATCTTATTATGTCTGTTTTCATGGAGTGCTTGTCCAAATGGGAGGTTGATTATATAAGTTTTCCAAAGAGCATTTAATCTCAAATCTGAAAAATAGGACTGTATGGAACAAATCTGGATTCAAAAGCTCAGAGAAAGTATCAGGGTCAATTCCTATATAATATTTACCTAATATATAATTTGAACTGAACGTTTGTTAATATCTATGAAATAAAAGAGCAAGTTTGTCAAAGAGACACACAAAGACACATAAACCCACCACAAACATAAAATTGAATTTGAATACATTGTTGATAGTTGCCTCTTATTGTTGGTTCCGCTGGCTTTCCTCTCCCGATAATAACACAGGGAAAGCCATGAGGTTGAGGATGTTAGGCTAAGAATTTCACCATGAAAGCAACCTGGACACTTGCAGGACTGACTGCAAAGTCCATAGAGGTAAACTGAGGAAATGATTGGCTGCTAGAAAGGCTGGAGTATACGGCATAAACAATGTTGATGATCATGATGATGGTGATGGTGATGATGACGATGACACACTGAAGTAGGAGGAATAGGAAACTATCCAAAACTTCCATCTTGAATAGATAATCAAGAAATCCAGGAACATTTTTGCCCTTTGAAACATATTGAGCACACCCCTGTATTTTTGGTTGCATTTTATTTTATACTTTTGTTCTTTTTGTCCATGAAGCTAGTTGTCAAGATCAAATTCAAGTCATCAAAATTCTTGATGTGTTCATCTTTGTTTTCTGTTACTGCGGCACAATAGAGTGTTGATATTTGTTGATGACAAATGCGCTATAAAGTATAGGAGAAAACGCCTTTGTGATCTCCTTGATGCTTTACCTCAGTTGAGATCGTGAGAAAGAAGCCTGCTGCACAATGCTGATCTTCCTCTTCCAAGCCAAAGAGTCTATCTATCACTGCTTTCCAGTGTCACTGCGGATGCTCATGTGTTCAAAGCTGCCTTCTCTGGATCGATGATGACAACAGGTTTCTGAGGACGCTGATTGACTCAAACATAACCCCTCTGAGGTCCAGATAAGTGGTGGTCTTGACGACCGTGATGCTTCCAGAACATGGCTAGCACTCTTGCATTTGAAAGGAAGACAGTTACAGTGCAGGCGGGCTTTGATCTCCTAAATTTTGAGAGAAGAGCAACTTTCTGGATGTGAAAACTGTCCAGCTTTTTGCTTCCATATTCTGCCTCGAAAAGCCTAGAGTGTCCAATGATTTGAAGTTATTTGCTCTTACATGCCTGAAAGAAGGACTCATAAAGAGGTGGAAGCAGTGAATTCATTACAGAGAATCTCAATGATCCTCTATGATGAATTGGAAATAACTACAATGGGGTGAGGGGAAGAGGAGGTGGCAGGACTAGTGCCCACCCTGACTGCAAAATTTGGAGGGCTTTTGGATTCCTGTTCCTTTCCCAATTTAGGCAGGAAGGCCTGATGATTTCCCATACTGTGAGAGTCATTCCTTTTCTCTTTGTTGCCTCTGAATATATCATACTCCCTTGATGGTGTATCAATTCTACATGCTAGAGTCACCTCACACTCCAGCCACCATATCCAGTTGCTTTTCAGATCTGGATATTCTCAGCAATCATATCTTACTACCATAATTTCTTTTTAAATATGAGAGAACTTTCTGATAAAGTCCAATTAAAATCTCTCTTTTCATCAGCCTGCTCTGGGATTGGGACCTTCACGTTGTTTACACTGTTTTGATTTATTTGCATGCTGAGAGATTCACAAGAAGTGTAGTTGGCTCAAGATTCACAAGACGTATAGTTAGCTCATAGATACAATTCCAATGACCATCAAGCATTTCACTTCCATGCAGTCCTCCAAACCAGTCAGCTGGGGAAAAAATGGGGAGCATGTTCACGAGGAGAATAAATAATGCAGCAGACACGTGTAGCAGGGGTGAAGGCAAGCACTGCTCAGAGCAACCAATTCCCATCTAACAAAAAAATGATTCAGAGATAAGTTGCATATAACACAGAGACATGATGAAAGAAAATCCTTAGGTTTCCCTAAAGATCCAGAGAAAGGGTATGGTCACCAACATTGTACATGGGAAGGTGATTCGAAGGGAAAACACCTCCTGCTCTTGAAATGACATACACCATTCCAGAACAGAATTTCGGAAGAGAATTTATGATTGCATTCCACCAGTTTAGTTCATGTTGCCACTTCCTACACTCGAGAGGAATAAGTATTGCCTACATTACATACTCAAAGATCTTACCTGTCTTGGGATTAAGTGGAGTTGCCCAAGATCCAGACGTTGTCGGCATTTTGATGGATGTCTCTCTTTCATTTTCATTCCATAATTCTGTTGTTGTGCTAGGGTGAGTAACATTTTCACATGATGAACCAGAAGATGATACAACTCTAGGAAACTGTTTTCTCAGCCATGTTTTCTTAAGATATGAAAGCAACATCAGAGATACTGTGAGGCCTCATTATTTTTAACACAGAAACAGTGTACTATGAGATATGGAATAGAAGATGTCATGACAAATGAATCTGAGAAATATGTGATATGACCTCCTCATCCTATTCTATATCTGCCAGTAGTATATCCAAGGGTAAACAATTGTCTTCACTTGGGTTATTGTATAAAGAAGAGAGCCTGGCAGCTTTAGTTGAAGCAATCAGGAAGGAAAGGAGTCATTGTAAAACAAGCCAAAATAGAGGAAGGAAGAAACAGGTAAAGGTTGGTTGGCAAGCGTGCGTATGCTAGGTAGTCTGCATAATGTGGCTATCAAGGCAGACAGTGTTGTGTAGGAAACTTAGCATCCCTAATAACTTTTATTTCTCTACTCTTACAGGATAGAATCCTGGAGGTCTTCTTATTCTTCATGCAGAAAAGGTAAGTGCTGATTCTCTATCTCTTGACTCCTTCATATTTGCTATGTCTGTGGATTCTAAAACTCAACATCTTGGACTGCATGATTTCACAGAGTATAAGTTCTAAGATGATAGTCTCTTGATCATTATATTTTTGTTCCTGCCCATGTCCTCAAGTCTATCACTCTTCAGTCCTTTGATATACTAGATCTCATAGAGGGGAATTCCATTCTCCACCTAGTGAAAAATTAAAGAAAAATTACAATTGAGTGACCTCAGGTGTGTGAAGGTTATTCAAAAATGTCTGTTAAAACCACCATCATATTCAATCTTTCTGATGTATGATAAATTTAAGACGCTCAATTTTCATGCACCCCATGATCCAAGAGTTTTTCCACCTGACCTCCATTCACAAAACACTTCTTTCTACCTTTTTTGGGGCATTCCTCTTCCGGAGAAGTGCAACAGAACCCACCCTTGAATGGAGCCTTCTAGCACACTGAGAAGCAAGACAAGTGTTGCGGTACTCTGAAAATTAACTTAAGTGAATTTAGAAACGTACCCCTCTGAGTTTCACAAATATTTTGTCAGATTTCCAGGTCTTTGGTGTATCTTATTATGTCTGTTTTCATGGAGTGCTTATCCAAATGGGAGGTTGGTTATATAAGTTTTCCAAAGAGCATTTAATCTCAAATCTGAAAAATAGGACTGTATGGAACAAATCTGGATTCAAAAGCTCAGAGAAAGTATCAGGGTCAATTCCTATATAATATTTACCTAATATAAAATTTGAACTGAACCTTTGTTAATATCTATGAAATAAAAGAGCAAGTTTGTCAAAGAGACACACAAAGACACATAAACCCACCACAAACATAAAATTGAATTTGAATACATTGGTGATAGTTGCCTCTTATTGTTGGTTCCGCTGGCTTTCCTCTCCCGATAATAACACAGGGAAAGCCATGAGGTTGAGGATGTTAGGCTAAGAATTTCACCATGAAAGCAACCTGGACACTTGCAGGACTGACTGCAGAGTCCATAGAGGTAAACTGAGGAAATAATTGGCTGCTAGAAAGGGTGGAGTATATGGCATAAACAATGTTGATGATCATGATGATGGTGATGGTGATGGTGATGATGACGATGACACACTGAAGTAGGAGGAATAGGAAACTATCCAAAACTTCTATCTTGAATAGATAATCAAGAAATCCAGGAACATTTTTGCCCTTTGAAACATATTGAGCACACCCCTGTATTTTTGGTTGCATTTTATTTTATACTTTTGTTCTTTTTGTCCATGAAGCTAGTTGTCAAGATCAAATTCAAGTCATCAAAATTCTTGATGTGTTCATCTTTGTTTTCTGTTACTGCAGCACAATAGAGTGTTGATATTTGTTGATGACAAATGCGCTATAAAGTATGGGAGAAAACACCTTTGTGATCTCCTTGATGCTTTACCTCAGTTGAGATCGTGAGAAAGAAGCCTGCTGCACAATGCTGATCTTCCTCTTCCAAGCCAAAGAGTCTATCTATCACTGCTTTCCAGTGTCACTGCGGATGCTCATGTGTTCAGAGCTGCCTTCTCTGGATCGATGATGACAACAGGTTTCTGAGGACGCTGATTGACTCAAACATAACCCCTCTGAGGTCCAGATAAGTGGTGGTCTTGACGACCGTGATGCTTCCAGAACATGGCTAGCACTCTTGCATTTGAAAGGAAGACAGTTACAGTGCAGACGGGCTTTGATCTCCTAAATTTTGAGAGAAGAGCAACATTCTGGATGTGAAAACTGTCCAGCTTTTTGCTTCCATATTCTGCCTCGAAAAGCCTAGAGTGTCCATTGATTTGAAGTTATTTGCTCTTACATGCCTGAAAGAAGGACTCATAAAGAGGTGGAAGCAATGAATTCATTACAGAGAATCTCAATGATCCTCTATGATGAATTGGAAATAACTACAATGGGGTGAGGGGAAGAGGAGGTGGCAGGACTCGTGCCCACCCTGACTGCACAATTTGGAGGGCTTTTGGATTCCTGTTCCTTTCCCAATTTAGGCAGGAAGGCCTGATGATTTCCCATACTGTGAGAGTCATTCCTTTTCTCTTTGTTGCCTCTGAATATATCATACTCCCTTGATGGTGTATCAATTCTACATGCTAGAGTCACCTCACACTCCAGCCACCATATCCAGTTGCTTTTCAGATCTGGATATTCTCAGCAATCATATCTTACTACCATAATTTCTTTTTAAATATGAGAGAACTTTCTGATAAAGTCCAATTAAAATCTCTCTTTACATCAGCCTGCTCTGGGATTGGGACCTTCACGTTGTTTACACTGTTTTGATATATTTGCATGCTGAGAGATTCACAAGAAGTGTAGTTGGCTCAAGATTCACAAGACGTATAGTTAGCTCATAGATACAATTCCAATGACCATCAAGCATTTCACTTCCATGCAGTCCTCCAAACCAGTCAGCTGGGGAAAAAATGGGGAGCATGTTCACGAGGAGAATAAATAATGCAGCAGACACGTGTAGCAGGGGTGAAGGCAAGCACTGCTCAGAGCAACCAATTCCCATCTAACAAAAAAATGATTCAGAGATAAGTTGCATATAACACAGAGACATGATGAAAGAAAATCCTTAGGTTTCCCTAAAGATCCAGAGAAAGGGTATGGTCACCAACATTGTACATGGGAAGGTGATTCGAAGGGAAAACACCTCCTGCTCTTGAAATGACATACACCATTCCAGAACAGAATTTCGGAAGAGAATTTATGATTGCATTCCACCAGTTTAGTTCATGTTGCCACTTCCTACACTCGAGAGGAATAAGTATTGCCTACATTACATACTCAAAGATCTTACCTGTCTTGGGATTAAGTGGAGTTGCCCAAGATCCAGACGTTGTCGGCATTTTGATGGATGTCTCTCTTTCATTTTCATTCCATAATTCTGTTGTTGTGCTAGGGTGAGTAACATTTTCACATGATGAACCAGAAGATGATACAACTCTAGGAAACTGTTTTCTCAGCCATGTTTTCTTAAGATATGAAAGCAACATCAGAGATACTGTGAGGCCTCATTATTTTTAACACAGAAACAGTGTACTATGAGATATGGAATAGAAGATGTCATGACAAATGAATCTGAGAAATATGTGATATGACCTCCTCATCCTATTCTATATCTGCCAGTAGTATATCCAAGGGTAAACAATTGTCTTCACTTGGGTTATTGTATAAAGAAGAGAGCCTGGCAGCTTTAGTTGAAGCAATCAGGAAGGAAAGGAGTCATTGTAAAACAAGCCAAAATAGAGGAAGGAAGAAACAGGTAAAGGTTGGTTGGCAAGCGTGCGTATGCTAGGTAGTCTGCATAATGTGGCTATCAAGGCAGACAGTGTTGTGTAGGAAACTTAGCATCCCTAATAACTTTTATTTCTCTACTCTTACAGGATAGAATCCTGGAGGTCTTCTTATTCTTCATGCAGAAAAGGTAAGTGCTGATTCTCTATCTCTTGACTCCTTCATATTTGCTATGTCTGTGGATTCTAAAACTCAACATCTTGGACTGCATGATTTCACAGAGTATAAGTTCTAAGATGATAGTCTCTTGATCATTATATTTTTGTTCCTGCCCATGTCCTCAAGTCTATCACTCTTCAGTCCTTTGATATACTAGATCTCATAGAGGGGAATTCCATTCTCCACCTAGTGAAAAATTAAAGAAAAATTACAATTGAGTGACCTCAGGTGTGTGAAGGTTATTCAAAAATGTCTGTGAAAACCACCATCATATTCAATCTTTCTGATGTATGATAAATTTAAGACGCTCAATTTTCATGCACCCCATGATCCAAGAGTTTTTCCACCTGACCTCCATTCACAAAACACTTCTTTCTACCTTTTTTGGGGCATTCCTCTTCCGGAGAAGTGCAACAGAACCCACCCTTGAATGGAGCCTTCTAGCACACTGAGAAGCAAGACAAGTGTTGCGGTACTCTGAAAATTAACTTAAGTGAATTTAGAAACGTACCCCTCTGAGTTTCACAAATATTTTGTCAGATTTCCAGGTCTTTGGTGTATCTTATTATGTCTGTTTTCATGGAGTGCTTGTCCAAATGGGAGGTTGGTTATATAAGTTTTCCAAAGAGCATTTAATCTCAAATCTGAAAAATAGGACTGTATGGAACAAATCTGGATTCAAAAGCTCAGAGAAAGTATCAGGGTCAATTCCTATATAATATTTACCTAATATAAAATTTGAACTGAACCTTTGTTAATATCTATGAAATAAAAGAGCAAGTTTGTCAAAGAGACACACAAAGACACATAAACCCACCACAAACATAAAATTGAATTTGAATACATTGGTGATAGTTGCCTCTTATTGTTGGTTCCGCTGGCTTTCCTCTCCCGATAATAACACAGGGAAAGCCATGAGGTTGAGGATGTTAGGCTAAGAATTTCACCATGAAAGCAACCTGGACACTTGCAGGACTGACTGCAAAGTCCATAGAGGTAAACTGAGGAAATAATTGGCTGCTAGAAAGGGTGGAGTATATGGCATAAACAATGTTGATGATCATGATGATGGTGATGGTGATGGTGATGATGACGATGACACACTGAAGTAGGAGGAATAGGAGACTATCCAAAACTTCTATCTTGAATAGATAATCAAGAAATCCAGGAACATTTTTGCCCTTTGAAACATATTGAGCACACCCCTGTATTTTTGGTTGCATTTTATTTTATACTTTTGTTCTTTTTGTCCATGAAGCTAGTTGTCAAGATCAAATTCAAGTCATCAAAATTCTTGATGTGTTCATCTTTGTTTTCTGTTACTGCGGCACAATAGAGTGTTGATATTTGTTGATGACAAATGCGCTATAAAGTACGGGAGAAAACACCTTTGTGATCTCCTTGATGCTTTACCTCAGTTGAGATCGTGAGAAAGAAGCCTGCTGCACAATGCTGATCTTCCTCTTCCAAGCCAAAGAGTCTATCTATCACTGCTTTCCAGTGTCACTGCGGATGCTCATGTGTTCAAAGCTGCCTTCTCTGGATCGATGATGACAACAGGTTTCTGAGGACGCTGATTGACTCAAACATAACCCCTCTGAGGTCCAGATAAGTGGTGGTCTTGACGACCGTGATGCTTCCAGAACATGGCTAGCACTCTTGCATTTGAAAGGAAGACAGTTACAGTGCAGACGGGCTTTGATCTCCTAAATTTTGAGAGAAGAGCAACTTTCTGGATGTGAAAACTGTCCAGCTTTTTGCTTCCATATTCTGCCTCGAAAAGCCTAGAGTGTCCATTGATTTGAAGTTATTTGCTCTTACATGCCTGAAAGAAGGACTCATAAAGAGGTGGAAGCAGTGAATTCATTACAGAGAATCTCAATGATCCTCTATGATGAATTGGAAATAACTACAATGGGGTGAGGGGAAGAGGAGGTGGCAGGACTCGTGCCCACCCTGACTGCAAAATTTGGAGGGCTTTTGGATTCCTGTTCCTTTCCCAATTTAGGCAGGAAGGCCTGATGATTTCCCATACTGTGAGAGTCATTCCTTTTCTCTTTGTTGCCTCTGAATATATCATACTCCCTTGATGGTGTATCAATTCTACATGCTAGAGTCACCTCACACTCCAGCCACCATATCCAGTTGCTTTTCAGATCTGGATATTCTCAGAAATCATATCTTACTACCATAATTTCTTTTTAAATATGAGAGAACTTTCTGATAAAGTCCAATTAAAATCTCTCTTTACATCAGCCTGCTCTGGGATTGGGACCTTCACGTTGTTTACACTGTTTTGATATATTTGCATGCTGAGAGATTCACAAGAAGTGTAGTTGGCTCAAGATTCACAAGACGTATAGTTAGCTCATAGATACAATTCCAATGACCATCAAGCATTTCACTTCCATGCAGTCCTCCAAACCAGTCAGCTGGGGAAAAAATGGGGAGCATGTTCACGAGGAGAATAAATAATGCAGCAGACACGTGTAGCAGGGGTGAAGGCAAGCACTGCTCAGAGCAACCAATTCCCATCTAACAAAAAAATGATTCAGAGATAAGTTGCATATAACACAGAGACATGATGAAAGAAAATCCTTAGGTTTCCCTAAAGATCCAGAGAAAGGGTATGGTCACCAACATTGTACATGGGAAGGTGATTCGAAGGGAAAACACCTCCTGCTCTTGAAATGACATACACCATTCCAGAACAGAATTTCGGAAGAGAATTTATGATTGCATTCCACCAGTTTAGTTCATGTTGCCACTTCCTACACTCGAGAGGAATAAGTATTGCCTACATTACATACTCAAAGATCTTACCTGTCTTGGGATTAAGTGGAGTTGCCCAAGATCCAGACGTTGTCGGCATTTTGATGGATGTCTCTCTTTCATTTTCATTCCATAATTCTGTTGTTGTGCTAGGGTGAGTAACATTTTCACATGATGAACCAGAAGATGATACAACTCTAGGAAACTGTTTTCTCAGCCATGTTTTCTTAAGATATGAAAGCAACATCAGAGATACTGTGAGGCCTCATTATTTTTAACACAGAAACAGTGTACTATGAGATATGGAATAGAAGATGTCATGACAAATGAATCTGAGAAATATGTGATATGACCTCCTCATCCTATTCTATATCTGCCAGTAGTATATCCAAGGGTAAACAATTGTCTTCACTTGGGTTATTGTATAAAGAAGAGAGCCTGGCAGCTTTAGTTGAAGCAATCAGGAAGGAAAGGAGTCATTGTAAAACAAGCCAAAATAGAGGAAGGAAGAAACATGTAAAGGTTGGTTGGCAAGCGTGCGTATGCTAGGTAGTCTGCATAATGTGGCTATCAAGGCAGACAGTGTTGTGTAGGAAACTTAGCATCCCTAATAACTTTTATTTCTCTACTCTTACAGGATAGAATCCTGGAGGTCTTCTTATTCTTCATGCAGAAAAGGTAAGTGCTGATTCTCTATCTCTTGACTCCTTCATATTTGCTATGTCTGTGGATTCTAAAACTCAACATCTTGGACTGCATGATTTCACAGAGTATAAGTTCTAAGATGATAGTCTCTTGATCATTATATTTTTGTTCCTGCCCATGTCCTCAAGTCTATCACTCTTCAGTCCTTTGATATACTAGATCTCATAGAGGGGAATTCCATTCTCCACCTAGTGAAAAATTAAAGAAAAATTACAATTGAGTGACCTCAGGTGTGTGAAGGTTATTCAAAAATGTCTGTTAAAACCACCATCATATTCAATCTTTCTGATGTATGATAAATTTAAGACGCTCAATTTTCATGCACCCCATGATCCAAGAGTTTTTCCACCTGACCTCCATTCACAAAACACTTCTTTCTACCTTTTTTGGGGCATTCCTCTTCCGGAGAAGTGCAACAGAACCCACCCTTGAATGGAGCCTTCTAGCACACTGAGAAGCAAGACAAGTGTTCGGTACTCTGAAAATTAACTTAAGTGAATTTAGAAACGTACCCCTCTGAGTTTCACAAATATTTTGTCAGATTTCCAGGTCTTTGGTGTATCTTCTTATGTCTGTTTTCATGGAGTGCTTGTCCAAATGGGAGGTTGATTATATAAGTTTTCCAAAGAGCATTTTATCTCAGATCTGAAAAATAGGACTGAATGGAACAAATCTGGATTCAAAAGCTCAGAGAAAGTATCAGGGTCAATTCCTATATAATATTTACCTAATATATAATTTGAACTGAACGTTTCTTAATATCTATGAAATAAAAGAGCAAGTTTGTCAAAGAGACACACAAAGACACATAAACCCACCAAACATAAAATTGAATTTGAATACATTGTTGATAGTTGCCTCTTATTGTTGGTTCCGCTGGCTTTCCTCTCCCGATAATAACACAGGGAAAGCCATGAGGTTGAGGATGTTAGGCTAAGAATTTCACCATGAAAGCAACCTGGACACTTGCAGGACTGACTGCAAAGTCCATAGAGGTAAACTGAGGAAATGATTGGCTGCTAGAAAGGCTGGAGTATATGGCATAAACAATGTTGATGATCATGATGATGGTGATGGTGATGATGACGATGGCACACTGAAGTAGGAGGAATAGGAAACTATCCAAAACTTCTATCTTGAATAGATAATCAAGAAATCCAGGAACATTTTTGCCCTTTGAAACATATTAAGCACACCCCTGTATTTTTGGTTGCATTTTATTTTATACTTTTGTTCTTTTTGTCCATGAAGCTAGTTGTCAAGATCAAATTCAAGTCATCAAAATTCTTGATGTGTTCATCTTTGTTTTCTGTTACTGCGGCACAATAGAGTGTTGATATTTGTTGATGACAAATGCGCTATAAAGTATAGGAGAAAACGCCTTTGTGATCTCCTTGATGCTTTACCTCAGTTGAGATCGTGAGAAAGAAGCCTGCTGCACAATGCTGATCTTCCTCTTCCAAGCCAAAGAGTCTATCTATCACTGCTTTCCAGTGTCACTGCGGATGCTCATGTGTTCAAAGCTGCCTTCTCTGGATCGATGATGACAACAGGTTTCTGAGGACGCTGATTGACTCAAACATAACCCCTCTGAGGTCCAGATAAGTGGTGGTCTTGACGACCGTGATGCTTCCAGAACATGGCTAGCACTCTTGCATTTGAAAGGAAGACAGTTACAGTGCAGACGGGCTTTGATCTCCTAAATTTTGAGAGAAGAGCAACTTTCTGGATGTGAAAACTGTCCAGCTTTTTGCTTCCATATTCTGCCTCGAAAAGCCTAGAGTGTCCATTGATTTGAAGTTATTTGCTCTTACATGCCTGAAAGAAGGACTCATAAAGAGGTGGAAGCAGTGAATTCATTACAGAGAATCTCAATGATCCTCTATGATGAATTGGAAATAACTACAATGGGGTGAGGGGAAGAGGAGTTGGCAGGACTCGTGCCCACCCTGACTGCAAAATTTGGAGGGCTTTTGGATTCCTGTTCCTTTCCCAATTTAGGCAGGAAGGCCTGATGATTTCCCATACTGTGAGAGTCATTCCTTTTCTCTTTGTTGCCTCTGAATATATCATACTCCCTTGATGGTGTATCAATTCTACATGCTAGAGTCACCTCACACTCCAGCCACCATATCCAGTTGCTTTTCAGATCTGGATATTCTCAGCAATCATATCTTACTACCATAATTTCTTTTTAAATATGAGAGAACTTTCTGATAAAGTCCAATTAAAATCTCTCTTTACATCAGCCTGCTCTGGGATTGGGACCTTCACGTTGTTTACACTGTTTTGATTTATTTGCATGCTGAGAGATTCACAAGAAGTGTAGTTGGCTCAAGATTCACAAGACGTATAGTTAGCTCATAGATACAATTCCAATGACCATCAAGCATTTCACTTCCATGCAGTCCTCCAAACCAGTCAGCTGGGGAAAAAATGGGGAGCATGTTCACGAGGAGAATAAATAATGCAGCAGACACGTGTAGCAGGGGTGAAGGCAAGCACTGCTCAGAGCAACCAATTCCCATCTAACAAAAAAAATGATTCAGAGATAAGTTGCATATAACACAGAGACATGATGAAAGAAAATCCTTAGGTTTCCCTAAAGATCCAGAGAAAGGGTATGGTCACCAACATTGTACATGGGAAGGTGATTCGAAGGGAAAACACCTCCTGCTCTTGAAATGACATACACCATTCCAGAACAGAATTTAGGAAGGGAATTTATGATTGCATTCCACCAGTTTAGTTCATGTTGCCACTTCCTACACTCGAGAGGAATAAGTATTGCCTACATTACATACTCAAAGATCTTACCTGTCTTGGGATTAAGTGGAGTTGCCCAAGATCCAGACGTTGTCGGCATTTTGATGGATGTCTCTCTTTCATTTTCATTCCATAATTCTGTTGTTGTGCTAGGGTGAGTAACATTTTCACATGATGAACCAGAAGATGATACAACTCTAGGAAACTGTTTTCTCAGCCATGTTTTCTTAAGATATGAAAGCAACATCAGAGATACTGTGAGGCCTCATTATTTTTAACACAGAAACAGTGTACTATGAGATATGGAATAGAAGATGTCATGACAAATGAATCTGAGAAATATGTGATATGACCTCCTCGTCCTATTCTATATCTGCTAGTAGTATATCCAAGGGTAAACAATTGTCTTCACTTGGGTTATTGTATAAAGAAGAGAGCCTGGCAGCTTTAGTTGAAGCAATCAGGAAGGAAAGGAGTCATTGTAAAACAAGCCAAAATAGAGGAAGGAAGAAACAGGTAAAGGTTGGTTGGCAAGCGTGCGTATGCTAGGTAGTCTGCATAATGTGGCTATCAAGGCAGACAGTGTTGTGTAGGAAACTTAGCATCCCTAATAACTTTTATTTCTCTACTCTTACAGGATAGAATCCTGGAGGTCTTCTTATTCTTCATGCAGAAAAGGTAAGTGCTGATTCTCTATCTCTTGACTCCTTCATATTTGCTATGTCTGTGGATTCTAAAACTCAACATCTTGGACTGCATGATTTCACAGAGTATAAGTTCTAAGATGATAGTCTCTTGATCATTATATTTTTGTTCCTGCCCATGTCCTCAAGTCTATCACTCTTCAGTCCTTTGATATACTAGATCTCATAGAGGGGAATTCCATTCTCCACCTAGTGAAAAATTAAAGAAAAATTACAATTGAGTGACCTCAGGTGTGTGAAGGTTATTCAAAAATGTCCTTTAAAACCACCATCATATTCAGTCTTTCTGATGTATGATAAATTTAAGATGCTCTAATTTCATGCACCCCATGATCCAAGAGTTTTTCCACCTGACCTCCATTCACAAAACACTTCTTTCTACCTTTTTGGGGGCATTCCTCTTCCGGAGAAGTGCAACAGAACCCACCCTTGAATGGAGCCTTCTAGCACACTGAGAAGCAAGACAAGTGTTGCGGTACTCTGAAAATTAACTTAAGTGAATTTAGAAACGTACCCCTCTGAGTTTCACAAATATTTTGTCAGATTTCCAGGTCATTGGTAAATCTTATTATGTCTGTTTTCATGGAGTGCTTGTCCAAATGGGAGGTTGATTATATAAGTTTTCCAAAGAGCATTTTATCTCAAATCTGAAAAATAGGACTGTATGGAACAAATCTGGATTCAAAAGCTCAGAGAAAGTATCAGGGTCAATTCCTATATAATATTTACCTAATATATAATTTGAACTGAACCTTTGTTAATATCTATGAAATAAAAGAGCAAGTTTGTCAAAGAGACACACAAAGACACATAAACCCACCACAAACATAAAATTGAATTTGAATACATTGGTGATAGTTGCCTCTTATTGTTGGTTCCGCTGGCTTTCCTCTCCCGATAATAACACAGGGAAAGCCATGAGGTTGAGGATGTTAGGCTAAGAATTTCACCATGAAAGCAACCTGGACACTTGCAGGACTGACTGCAAAGTCCATAGAGGTAAACTGAGGAAATAATTGGCTGCTAGAAAGGGTGGAGTATATGGCATAAACAATGTTGATGATCTTGATGATGGTGATGGTGATGGTGATGATGACGATGACACACTGAAGTAGGAGGAATAGGAAACTATCCAAAACTTCCATCTTGAATAGATAATCAAGAAATCCAGGAACATGTTTGCCCTTTGAAACATATTGAGCACACCCCTGTATTTTTGTTTGCATTTTATTTTATACTTTTGTTCTTTTTGTCCATGAAGCTAGTTGTCAAGATCAAATTCAAGTCATCAAAATTCTTGATGTGTTCATCTTTGTTTTCTGTTACTGCGGCACAATAGAGTGTTGATATTTGTTGATGACAAATGCGCTATAAAGTATAGGAGAAAACGCCTTTGTGATCTCCTTGATGCTTTACCTCAGTTGAGATCGTGAGAAAGAAGCCTGCTGCACAATGCTGATCTTCCTCTTCCAAGCCAAAGAGTCTATCTATCACTGCTTTCCAGTGTCACTGCGGATGCTCATGTGTTCAAAGCTGCCTTCTCTGGATCGATGATGACAACAGGTTTCTGAGGACGCTGATTGACTCAAACATAACCCCTCTGAGGTCCAGATAAGTGGTGGTCTTGACGACCGTGATGCTTCCAGAACATGGCTAGCACTCTTGCATTTGAAAGGAAGACAGTTACAGTGCAGACGGGCTTTGATCTCCTAAATTATGAGAGAAGAGCAACTTTCTGGATGTGAAAACTGTCCAGCTTTTTGCTTCCATATTCTGCCTCGAAAAGCCTAGAGTGTCCATTGATTTGAAATTACTTGCTCTTACATGCCTGAAAGAAGGACTCATAAAGAGGTGGAAGCAGTGAATTCATTACAGAGAATCTCAATGATCCTCTATGATGAATTGGAAATAACTACAATGGGGTGAGGGGAAGAGGAGGTGGCAGGACTCGTGCCCACCCTGACTGCAAAATTTGGAGGGCTTTTGGATTCCTGTTCCTTTCCCAATTTAGGCAGGAAGGCCTGATTATTTCCCATACTGTGAGAGTCATTCCTTTTCTCTTTGTTGCCTCTGAATATATCATACTCCCTTGATGGTGTATCAATTCTACATGCTAGAGTCACCTCACACTCCAGCCACCATATCCAGTTGCTTTTCAGATCTGGATATTCTCAGCAATCATATCTTACTATCATAATTTCTTATTCAAAAATGAGAGAACTTTTTGATAAAGTCCAGTTAAAATCTCTCTTTTCATCAGCCTGTTCTGTTATTGGGACCTTCACGTTGTTTATACTGTTTTGATTTATTTGCATGCTGAGAGATTCATGAGAAGTATAGTTGACTTGAGATTCACAAGACGTATAGTTAGCTCATAGATACAATTCCAACAACCATCACGCAATTCACTTCCATGCAGGCCTCCAAACCAGTCAGCAGGGGGAAAAATGGGAAGCATGTTCATGAGGAGCATAAATAATGCAGCAGACACCTGAAGCTTTCAAGTGTAACAGGGGTGAAGGCAAGCACTGCTCAGAGCAACCAATTCTCATCTAACAAAAAATGATTCAGAGATAAGTTGCATATAACACAGAGACATGATAAAAGAAAATCCTTAGGTTTTCACAAAGATCCAGAGAAAGTGTAAGGTCACCAGCACTGTACATGTGAAGGGGATTCGAATGGATAACATCTCCTGCTCTAGAAATGATACTGTCAGGCCCCATCTTTCTTAAAGCAGATACAGTGTGCTAGCAGATGTGGAATAGAAGATGTCAGGACAAATGTGTATGAGAGATAGGCGCCATGACCTTCCCATGTTACTCTCCATCTGCCACTAGTGTATCAAAGGGGAAACTATTGTCTCCACTTAGGTTATTGTCTAAAGGACACAGACTGGCAGCTGTATTCGAAGCAATCAGAAAGGAAAGGTGTCATTGTAAGACAAGCCAAAATAGAGGAAGGAAGAAACAGGTAAAGGTTGGGTGGAAAGGGTGCGTATGCTAAGTAGTCTGCATAATGTGGCTATCAAGGCAGACAGTGTTGTGTGGAAAACTTAGCATCCCTGATAACTTTTGTTTCTCTACTCTTACAGGATAGAATCCTGTAGGTCTTCTTATTCTTCATACAGAAAAGGTAAGCACCGAGTCTCTATCTCTTGACTCAATCATTTTTGCTAAGTCTGGGGATTTCTGAAAATCAACATCTTGGACTTCATGATTTCACAGAGTATAAGTTCTAAGATGATACTCTCTTGACCATTATTTTTTTGTTTTTGCCCATGTCCTCAAGTCTATCAGTCTTCAGTCCTTTGACATACTAGGTCTCATAGAGGGGAATTCTCTTCTCCAGCTGGTGAAAAATTAAAGAAATATTACCATTGAGTGACCTCAGGTGTGTGAAGGTTATTCAAAATTATCTATTAAAACCACCATTATCTTCAATCTTACGATGTATGGTAAATTTAACATGTTCAATTTTCATGTACCCCATGATCCAAGGATTTTTCGACCTCCATTTACCCAACACTTCTTTCCACCCTTTTTGGGCAGTCCTCTTCCTGAGCATTGCATCAGAGAATTTATCAGGGTCAATTCCTATATATTATTTACCTAATATGGAATTTGAAGTTGAACCTCTGTAAATTTTATGAAATGAAAGAACATGTTGTTACAAAAACAAACATATCCACAAGACTCCCCCATGAAAGTAATATTGAATTTTATTTCATTTGTGATACTTTTCCATTATATTTGGTTTTGCTGTGTTTATTCCCATGATATTTTCATAGTGATAGTTTAGTTGTTCCAATACAAATTATAAGATACATGCAACATGGAGACTTCTAAGCCATATCTCTTAAACTGAGGTAAAATTTTGGTGATAGAAAGGGTGATGTCTAAAGCATTACACAATGTTAATGATGAGGAGGAGGAGGAGGATGCGGAGGAGGAGGATGATAGGGATTGCACGCTTAAGTAAAAGAAATATGAATCTATCAAAATCTTCAAGATTGAGTAGATAATCATTAAATTCATAAGCAGTTTTTACCCTTTAAAACATATTAAGTAGACCCTTTCAGTTTTGGGTGCCTTTTTTTATAATTTTTTTTGTGCAAGAATCTAGTTGTCAGGATCTACTTCAACTCATAAAGTTTCTTTATGTGTTTATATTTCTATCAGTTTTTGTGCCACAATAGAGTATTGATATTTGTTGATATCTATGTATGTGATCCTTAACTTTTTTACATTGTTTGAATTTATTATCACTCTGAGGGATTCACAAACTCTACAGATATCACATAGGTCCATTCCTACTTCAGCAAGCATCTCTTCAGTACCATGACTCCAAACTAATCAGGTGAGGAAACAAATGAGAAGCAGATGCACAGGGTGCATAAATAATGCAGCAGACATCCTAAGTTTTTTAATTTTAGAAAGGAGTGAATGCAAGAATTGCAATCTGACAGAAAATAAAACGAAGATATATATTATATTTCCTTGAGTCACAGGGAAAGAAAACCCATAGGATTCACTATAGATCAGATGAAAGGATACCAACACCAATAGTATACATGGAAAGTGAAATTCAGTGGGTAACATTTCCTGGGCTAGAAATGATCTATATCATTCTCAAACACAAATTAGAAAAAAAAAGTTCAAGATTGCAATCCACCTTCTAAGCTCATGTTGTTATTTACTTCATATCAGAGATATAAACATTTTGTCCTTTACATGGTCAAGGAATTTACCCATCTCAGAAGCAAGTGCAATTACCAATTTCTGAAAATATCTGGGTTTTGAACGACATCTCGGTTCATCTTTTATTCCATGATCTTTGTGCTATTATAGGGAAAAACACATCCTGACTTGATTAACCAGAAAATGATACATGTCAAGGCAACTACTTCCTTGGCTGAAGCATGTAAATCTCATGGCAGGCACATCATAGAGAGGGTTAGGCCTCATTTTGCTTAACATATATTCAGTGTGCTCTGACCCCTGGGATCGAAGACTTTAGGACAAATTTATTTAACATATACATACCATGTCATCTCCTTGCTAGAGTACAGGCTGCCACTATTATAGCAAAGGGAACAATTATCTATAATTTCCTTCTTTCCCCAATGAACATAGAGTGGCTCCTTTAGAAGACACAATCAGTAGCATAGTAGTCTTTGAAAGAAAATCCAAAATTGATGAGAGAAAGTAACAAGCTAGTATTTGTTGGCATGTTTGGATATGCTAGTGACTGTGAAGGCTGTGCCTATCAAGGCAGACAGAGTTATGCAGAGACCATTCCATCCTCGCTAATTCCTTTTCTCATTTATTCCAGGACAGAATCCTGAATGTCTCCTCTTCTTCAGGCAGAAGTGGTGAGCATCAATTCTCTATCTACATTCTCAATAATTTTTATTAATACTGGAGATTTCTAAAAATCAACATCTATGACTTCAGGAGTTCAGAGACTATAGTTTTTAAGATTACACTCTCTTGATCATTAGTTTTCGTTTCCTGCCCAAACCCGCAAGTCTATCACTCTTCAATCCTTTGATATACTAGCTCTCAAGGGGAGTAATTCCCTTCAACAGCTAGTAAAAACTTACAGATAAATTATCATTTCTAGTATGCCTTTGATTTGCATGACCTCTGCTGTGTGAAGGGTATTTTGTAATGGCTTTTCAGCCCACATCAACATTCAATCATTCTGATGCATGGTAAATTTAAGATGTCTGATTTTCTTGAAACCCATTGTTTCTATGATTTTCCTTTAAATTCAATTCACCAAACACTTGTTTCCAAATCATTGGGTTGTCTTGCTGAGAAATGCAAAAGTGCCAACACTTGAATGCTGATCCCTAACACAAGGAGAAGCAAGTTAAGTGTTTGGTTTCTTTGACTTAAAGAGATGTGAATTCTGAAATGGCTCCCTCTGAGTTTCATGACTAGTTTCTTTGCTTCCCTTGTTACTGGTGTTCTCTATACTTCTGTCTTAGTGAGGAGACTTTCAAAACCTGAAGATTTCCATATTTGAGTTCAGAAAAACATTTTACCAGAAAGGTGAACCTGAGGAGAATCAGAAAATTTCTAGATGCTCAAGCTCAGACCAATTTTCAAAAGTCAAATTTGTATAAATATTTGTCTTACATAAACCTTGAAGTTGAACTTTTCTAAATTCCTTTGAAACACTACAGCATGGTGTGTCAAAAGAGACACAAACAAACAGAATACAACATTAACAACAAAAATGCATCTGCGTTTATTGGTCATATTTGCCTTTTTTTGGTTCCTCTGGGGTTTCAATCATGAAATAGCAGAGAAACATGAATGAATTTGATGGTATCGGGATAAAGTTTCAGATGCAAACAATATCGAGAGTTTCAAGACTAAGCAAAGACTCTAAAGGGAAACTGAGGAAAAAGTCACGTGGTAGAAAACATGGAACATGATACTAAGTACAATGATGATGATGATGATGATGATAAAATTAAAGAGGAGGAATATGAATCTATCAAAAATTCTTATATTAAGTAGGGAATTTTGAAATCCAACAACTATTTTGCTCCTAAAAAGAAATTAAAGGTGACTCTTTACTATTTCGTGTGTATTTTCCTAATTTCTCTCATTTTGTCAAGGAAAAACCTCAACCTCATAAAACCCATGATGTGTTTATCTTGGAATCAGTATCTTTGAACACTAGATGATTGATATATGTTGATCTCAAATGTGCTCAAAAGTACAGAAGAAAATTTCTGCCTGCCTTGTCTGGATTGATGATAACAACAAGTCTCTGAGGATGCTGATTGATTCATACAAATGGCATTCTGAGGTCCAGAGTAGAGGTCCTCTTGAGAACTTTGGTGTTTCCAGAACATGGCTAACAGTCTTCCATTTTGAAGGAAGATAGATTAAACTGAAGACTGGCTTTGGTCTCCTAAGTTTTGAAGAAAGAACAATGTTGTAGTATGCCAAAACTGTCCATTTGTTTGCCTCAAGACTTTGCCTATAAAAGCACTGTACTGTGGTACATTTACACAGAAAATAAAATGACATCTTGAATTTTACAGACAAATTGATGGAGCTAGAAAACATCATTGTGAGTGAGGTATCCAAGACACAGAAAGACAATTATGACATGCACACACATAATAGTGATTCTTAAACATAAAGCAAAGTAAACCAGCCCACAAATCACAATCCCAGAGAACCTAGACAACAATAAGGATGCTAAAAGAGACATACATAGATCTAATCTATATCAGAAGTAGAAAAAAACAAGATCTCCTGAATAAATTGGGAGCATGGGAACCATGGGAAATGGTTGAAAGGGAGAGAAGTGACAGGGAGGGTTGCAGAGAAAAATGCAGAGCTCAACAAAAATCAATAAGAAAAGCACTATAAGGAGCCATGCATATTCCAATCATTTGAATTTATTGGTCATTGCATGCCTGAAAGATTCAAGGAGGAGGAAGCAGTGATTATCTCAGAGAACCTATATGATGCTCTCCAATGTATTGGATATTCCTGCATTGGAAAAAGGGCATGAAGAGATGGGAGAACACCTATCCACCATAGCTAAGAAATTTGAGCAATGCTCGATTCCTATCCCTTTCCAAATCTAGGCAAAAATGTGTGATAATTTTCCATATTGTAATAATAATTCCTTTGCAACGTGTCATTTCTGAATATACCATACTCCCTAGATGGTATATCAGTTATATATGCTGTTGGTCAACTTACTATTCAGGCACCATATCAAGCAGGTTTTCAATTTGGACCTCTCAGTAAACATATCTTACTATTATCAATTGTTCTTGAAAACTGAGGGGATTTTTTCATATGGTCTAACATATAAAGCAGTTGTTGTAAGCGTGGTGTCTGAATATGACTTTCAGCTGTTTTATATTGTTTGGATTTATAAGCACGCTGGGAGTTTCACAGTTGTACAGTTAGCATCTTGGTCCAATTTATAGTTGCAGCAAGCATTTCATTCAGATCCATGACTCCAAACCAGTAGGAGCATAAATATGCAGCAGATACCCTTAGTTACTCAGTTGTAATGGAGTGAAGACAAGCACTTCTCTCAGCAACCGATTACCATCAGGCAGTATATAAAACAAAGATATATTCTGTATTTCCTGGAGACACAGTGAAAAGATTCACAATAGATCAGGTGAAAAAGATACCATAACCAACAGTGTACATGGATAGTGAAATTGAATGGACATCTTCTAGTCTAGAAATCATCTACACCATTCTCAAACACAAATTAGAAAAGGGGTTCACAAATGCATTCTACCTTTTAAGTTTATGTTTTTATTTTCTGCAATGAGAAATAAACTTTTCACTCTTTACATAGTCAAGGACATTACCTATCTTGGAAAAACAGTACAACTGCCCAAGTTCTGACAATATCTGGAATTTGCACTACATCTTGGTTTCATCTTTCATTCCATGATGCTCTTGCTGTGCAAGGGAGACAAACATCCTCATATGATAAACCAGAAGATGATACACATCAAGGCAACTAAGTCCTTGGCCAAGTCATCTAAAACACATGGCAGGCACATCACACATAGGGTCGGGCCTCTCTTGCTTATCACATGTTCAGTTTGTTCTGACTTCTAGGATAGAAAACATGAGGAAAAACTTATGCAAAATATCCATGCCATGTTTCTCCTTGGTATAGTACAGCTGCCACTATTTTATCAATGGGAAATAATTCTCTATCGCTTCTTTCTTTCTCAAATGTACATAGAATGGCAACTTTAGAAGAAGTAATCAAGAGGAAAGTAGTCATTGAAACACAATCCAAAATTGAGGGGAAAATGTAACAAGTCAGTGTTATTTTGATAGGTTGGATATCCTAGCAAGTGTGCAGCCTTTGGCTAGCAGAGCAGACAGTTATTTCTCTTTTATTACAGGATAGAATCCTGAAGGTCTTTTATTACAGGATAGAATCCTGAAGGCTGTCTCTTCTTCAGGAAGAAATGGTAAGCACCGAGTCTCTATCTCTATTCCCAATAATTTTTCATTAAAACTTGGTATTTCCAAAAATCAACATCTTTGACTTCAGGGGATCAGGGATGATGATTTCTCTGATTACACTCTCTTGAGCATTATGTCTTGTTTCCTGCCCAAACCCTCAAGTCTATTACTCTTCAGTCCTTGAATATACTAGGTCTCAAATAGGGAAATAACCTTCTCCAGCTAGTGAAAATGGAAAGAAATATTACCATTCCTACAATTTCTATTATTTAAATACCTAAGTTGTGTGAAGAGTTTTTTGCAATGTCTTTTCAGTCCAGGTTCGCATTCAATCATTATGATATATGGTGAACTTAAGATTGTTGTATGTGGTGCTTGTTTGTGCCCAGCCACTTAGCCCTGAATTAAACACACATGAACTCTATTAATCAATACACTACTTGGCCCTTTAGCTCTAGGTTCCTATCAGCTAACTCTTATATCTTAATTTAACCCATTTCTACTAATCTGTATATCACCATGAGGTTGTGGCCTACCAGCAAAGTTTCAGCATGTCTATCCCCAGCGGCTTCATGGCATTTCTGCCTCCACCTTCCTTCTCCCAACATTCAATCCAGTCCTACCTGGCTACCTACAATCTTCCCTAGCAAAAGGCCAAGGCAGTTTCTTTATTCATTAATGGTAATCACAGCACACAGAGGGAACTCCCACATCATAAGATGTTGCATTTTAATGTAACCCATGATTCCCTAGGATTTTTCCTTTGAACTCAGTTCTCCAAACTATTCTTTTCAAACTAATAAGAGCTCATGTTGAGAAAGGCAAAGAGTCCACCCTTGAATGCAAATCCTTAGCACACTGAGAAACTGAGAAGTTAAGTGTTTGGCTTCATTGACTTGAATGGATATGAATTCTGAAATGTCTCCCTCTGAGTTTTATGACTAGTTTCTTTGCTTTCCATGTTACTGGTATTCTGAATATTTATGTTTTCATGGGGAAATACTCAAAACTTGTAGTTTGGCATATATGATTTCAGAAAAGCACCTTGCCTGAAAGGTGAAAAAAGGGGCAATGAGGAAAATCTCTAGATGCCCAAGCTCAGACAAATTATCAAGTGTCAATTCTTATGTAAAATTTGCCTTACATGGAAGTTTGAAGTTGAACTTTCCTAAATTCCCATGAAATAACACAGCATGACGTGACAAAAGAGACAAAAACACACAAACCACAACACTAACAAAAATACATTTGAGTTTTGCTGAGGGAGGTTCTTCAGTCTGTGTGTTCATTTATTGGTTAATTAATAATAAAAATCTTGGAGCCTATGGCTGGGAAGAACACAATGAGGTGGGGAAAGCTCTGCTGTATGCTGGGAGAAAGAAGGGCAGAGTGAGGGAGTAGCCATACAGTCACCAGAGACAGATGCTAGAAATATACCCAGTAAGCCACAGCCACATGGCAATATACAGATTAATAAAAATAAGTTAAATTAATATGTAAAAGTTAGCCAATAAGAAGCTAGAGATAATAGACCAAGCAGTGATTTAATTAATACAGTTTCTGTGTGATTATTTCAGATCTAAGCTAGCCTGGCAGCTAGACCAACAAGCAGCCCTCTTCCAACAGAGTTTATTGATGATATTTGCCTATTTTGCTATTGATTCTTCTGTGGTTCCTATCATGTGATAGCAGAGAAACATCAATGAAGTTGATTGTATTGGGGTAAGAGTTTCAGGCTGCAAACAATATTGAGAGTTGCAGCACTAAGCAAAGTCCATGAAGGGAAAGTGAGGATAAAAGTCATGTGGTAGAAAACTTAGAGAAGGAGGCTAAAGACAATGATAGTAATGATGATAAACTTAAGGAGGAGGAATCTGAATTCATCAAAATTCATCGATAAAGTAGATAATCTTGAAATGCAAAAAATAGTTTGCTCCTTAAAAGATATTAAAGGCAATCCTTTACAAGTTTGGATGCATTTTTTGTAACTTAATTTGTTTTGTCAAGGATGCAGTTTTCAGGAAAAACTCAACCCAGTAAAATCCACTTTGTTATCAGTATCTTTGGCACACTGGATAATTAATATGTGTTGATCTCACATGTGCTCAAAAGTAGAGGAGAAAATTTCTTGCAGCTCTTTCCAGTTTGTACCTCTGTTGGGTAACTAAGCTTCAAGCCTGCTGCACAATGCTGATCTTCCTTTTCAAAGCCAAGGAGCCTATCTATGGCTGCTTTCCCATGTCCCTGGAATGCTCATGGGTAAAGAGCTGATGTCTCTGGATCGATGATAACAGGAAGTATCTGAGGACGCTGATTGACTCATACAAATGGCAATCTTAGGTCCAGATAAGAGGTCCTCTTGAGAACCCTGATTTTTCCAGAACATGGGTAGCACTCTTCCATTTTGAAGGAAGACATATCAAAGTGCACACTGGCTTTGGTCTTCTAAATTTTGAGGAAAGAACAATTTTGTAGTGTGCCAAAACTTTCCATTTGCCTGCTTCAATACTTTGCCTCTAAAAAACACTATAATGCATCATTCATATTACATTGCTTTGAAGTTATTGACTGATGCATGCCTGGATGAAAGACCCACAAGTGAACGAAGCAGGGAAATTATCCCAGAGACTCTCCATGATCTTCTCTGATGAATTGGACATTCCCACATTGGGAGAGGGGCAAGAAAAGATGGAAGAACTGCTGTCCACTATAACTCAGAAATTTTGAGGGCTGGTGGACCCATGGTCCTTTCCAAATCCAGGAAAAACTTGTGATAATTTCCCTTGATGTGAGATTTCTAAAAACAACATCTATGACTTCAGGAGCTCAGGGACCATGATTTATATTATTACACTCTCTTGATAATTATATTTTGTTTCCTGCCCAAACCCTCAGTCTATCACTCTTCAGTCATATGATGTACTAGATCTCAAGGAAGGCAATTCTTTCTTCAACTAGTGACAAGGTAAAGAAATATTACCATCCCTTGTGTAACTTTGATTTAAGTGACCACAGTTGTGTGAAGGTAATTTTGTAATGTCCTTTCAGCCCATGTCCACATTCTATCATTCTGATGTGTTGTGAATTTAAGATGTTCCATTTTCATTCAGCCCATGATTCCCAAGATTTTGTTTTTTGAACTCCACAAGCAAAATTCTTCCTTCCAAACTTTTGGGTCTTCTTCCTAAGAAAAGCTACAGAGATCACACTTTAATGAAGATCCCTAGCACATTGAGAAGCATGTTATGTGTCTGATTTATTTGACTTGAATGAATGTGAGTTACAAAATGGCTACCTCTGAGTTTCATGAACAGTTTCTTTGCTCTCCATGTTACTGCTGCTCTGAACACAACTGTTTTCGTGGGAAGACACTCAAAACTTGTAGCTTGACATATATGATTTCAGAAAAGCATTTTTCCTGAAAGGTGAAAAAGAAGAGTTTGAGGAAAATCTCTAAATGCCCAAGTTCAGACAAATTATCAAAAATCAATTCTTATATAAATATTTGCTTTTATGGAAGCTTGAAGTTCAAATTTTAAAATTCCCATAAAATAAAACAAAATTGTGTAACAAGAGAGACACAAACACATGAAACACAACACTAATAACAAAAGTGGATCCAAATTTATTGGTATATTTGCCTATTTTTTCTTGGTTCCTCTGTGGTTTCAGTTATGATAATAAGTTCAGTACCTCTGAATCAACCTGCTGCACAACTCTGATCTTCCTTTTCAAAGCCAAGGAAACTAGCCTTTGCTGCTTTCCAGAGTCACTGTGGATGCTCATGGTTTAAGAGCTGCATTCTCTGTATCAATGATAACAATAAGTCTCTGAGGACATTAATTGACTCATACAAATTGCAATCTGAGGTCCAGAAAAGAGGTCCTCTTGAGATCCATGATATTTGCAGAACATGGCTAGCAGTCTTCCATTTTGAAGGAAGACAGATCAAAATAGAGACTGGCTTTGATCTCATAAATTATGAGGAAAGAACAATTTTTTTTGTTTGTTTGTTTTGGTTTTTTTTTTTTTCGAGACAGGGTTTCTCTGTGACTTTGGAGCCTGTCCTGGAACTAGCTCTGTAGACCAGGCTGGTCTCGAACTCACAGAGATCCACCTGCCTCTGCCTCGCGAGTGCTGGGATTAAAGGCGTGCGCCACCATTGCCCGGCAGGAAAGAACAATTTTGTAGTGTGAAAAAAACTTTCCATTTGTTTCCTTCAATGTTTTTCCTCTAAAAATCACTGTGCTTAACCATGCATGTTCCACTGATTTGAAGTTACTGGCTATTGCATGCCTGAAAGAAAGACTCAAAAATGTGGAAGCAGTGAATTTGTCCCTGATAATCTTGATGATCCTCTCTCATTTATTGAAAATTTGTACATTGGGAAAATGAAAAGAAGAGATGGGATGCTCCCTTACAATCATAACTGAGAAATTTGGATGGATGTTTCATACCTGTTCCTTTCCCAAATATAGCAGCAATGAGAGATAACTTCCATATTGTGAGAGACATTCCTTTTCTCTTTTGTCTCTTAATATATCATTCTTCCTGAAAGGTGTATCAATTCTGGATGCAAATGGTCATTTTACTCTCCATGCCCCATATCAAGAAGCTTTCAGATTGTGACCTATTTTCTAACCAAATCATATCATTCTAAATCCTTCTTGAAATACTAGAGTATTTTTTTGATATGGTCCAAAGAATAAAGCCATCTTTGTTTATGCCTGGTCTTGAAGTGTGGCCTTCATCTTCTTTACTTTGTTTGTGTTTATTAACACTCTGAGAGATTCACTCACATTATAGGTGGCACATAGGGACATTTTCTACATTAAATAGTCTTTCTTGGTTGGGTCTTTGTGTGGTTTTGGTATCAGGGTAACTGTAGCTTTATAAAAGGAATTTGGCAATGACTCTTCTGTTTCTATATTATGAAATACATTAAGGAGTAAAGGTATTAGCTTTTCTTGGAAGTTCTGGTAGAATTCTGCATTGAAACCATCTGGTCCTGGGCTTTTTTTTGGAAGGGAGGTTTTTGGTAAGTTTCTAATTCTTTGCGACTAACAGATCTATTTAGATTGTTCACCTGGTCT
The DNA here is from genome assembly GCF_950005125.1 of Chionomys nivalis. NCBI lineage: Eukaryota > Metazoa > Chordata > Mammalia > Rodentia > Cricetidae > Chionomys > Chionomys nivalis. The sequence goes on along the minus strand of NC_080108.1, from coordinate 31,825,327 downwards.
TGGTTTAACTTTGGTATATGATACTTATCTAAAAAAATGTCCATTTCTTTTGCATTTTCCAGTTTTGTGGCATACAATCTTTAGTAGTAAGATCTAATGATTCTCTGAATTTCCTCTGTGTCTGTGGTTATGTCCCCCTTTTCATTTCTGATCTTATTAATTTGCTTGGTCTCTCTCTGTCGTTTGATTAGTTCGGATAGGGGTTTGTCAATCTTGTTGATTTTCTCCAAGAACCAACTCTTTTTGATTCTTTGGATTGTTTTCTGTGTTTCTATTTTGTTGATTTCAGCGCTCAGTTTGATTATTTCCAGTCTTCTACTGCTCCTGAGTGAATCTGCTTCTTTTTTTTCTAGAGCTTTCAGGTGTGCTGTTAAGTCTCCAATGTGTGCTTTCTCCGTTTTCTTTTTGTGGGCACTTAGTGCTATGAACTTTCCTCTTAGCATTGCTTTCATAGTGTCCCATAGGTTTGAGTATGTTGTCTATCTTCATTAAATTCAAGGAAGACTTTAATTTCTTTCTTTATTTCTTCCTTGACCCAGGTGTGGTTCAGTAGTTGACTGTTTATTTTCCATGAGTTTGTAGGCTTTCTGGGGGTAGCATTGTTGTTGAATTCTAACTTTAATCCGTGGTGATCCGATAAGACACAGGTGGTCACTAAAATTTTTTTGTATCTGTGGAGATTTGCTTTGTTACTGAGTATGTGGTCAACTTTTGAGAAGGTTCCATGAGCTGCAGAGAAGAAGGTATATTCTTTCCTATTTGGGGGGGAATGTTCTATAGATGTCTGTTAAGTCCATTTGCTTTATTACCTTCATTAATTCTCTTATTTCTTTATTAGGTTTCTGTCTGATTGACCTGTCCATTGGTGAGAGAGGTGTGTTGAAGTCTCCTACTATTAGTGTGTGTGGTTTGATGTCTGCCTTGAGTTCTAGTAATGTTTCTTTTACATAAGTGGGTGCTTTTATATTAGGGCATAGATATTCAGTATTGAGACTTCATCCTGATGGAATTCTTCCTGTTGTGAGTATAACATGACCATCTCTATCTCTTCTGATTGATTTTAGTTTGAAGTAAGATTTTTTAGAAATTAGTATGTCCACACCTGCTTGTTTCTTAGGTCTGTTTGCTTGAAAAACATTTTCCCAACCCTTTACTCTGAGTAGAAGTCTGTCTTTGTGGTTGAGGTGTGTTTCTTGTAAACAACAGAATGTTGGATCCTGTTTTCGTATCCAATCTCTTAGCCTGTGCCTTTTTATAGGTGAATTGAGTCCATTGATATTAAGTGATATTAATGACCAATGGTTGTTGACTCCAGTTGTTATTATTGTTTTGGTAGTAGATTTTGTGTGTTTCCCTTCTTTGAGTTGTACTGGTGAAGGGTCGCTAGATGTCTGAGTTATTATAGGCAGTGTTGGCAATGTTGAATTCCTTGGGTTGTGATTTTCCTTCTGTTACTTTCTGTAAGGCTGGATTTGTGGCTATGTATTGTTTAAATTTGTTCTTATCCTGGAGTATTTTTTTTTCTCCATGGATAGAGAATGATAGCTTGGCTGGGTATAGTAGTCTGGGCTTGCATTCATGGTCTCTTAGTTTCTGCAGCACCGCTATCCAGGACCTTCTGCCTTTCATGGTTTCTATAGAGAAGTCCGGTATAAGTCTGATAGGTTTACCTTTATAAGTTACTTGACCTTTTTCCTTTGCAGCTCTTAATATTCTTTCTTTAATCTCTATGTTTTGTGTTTTGATTATTATATGGCGAGGGGATTTTTTTTTGATCCAGTCTATTTGGTGTTCTGTATGCTTCTTCTTAATGTTGGGAAAGTTTTCTTCCATAATTTTGTTAAATATATTTTCTGGGCCTTTGAGCTGTAATTCTTCTCCTTCTTCTACCTCTATTATTCTTAGGTTTGGTCTTTTTATTGTGTCCCATATTTCTTGAATGTTTTGTGATGAGAATTTGTTGGATTTGCTGTTTTCTTTGATCAGTGCATTTATTTTTTCTATGGTGTCTTCAGAGTCTGAGATTCTTTCTTCTATCTCTTGTATTCTATTAGTTATGCTTGTTTCTGTAGTCTCTGTTCGTTGACCTAGATTTTCCATATCCAGCCGGCCTTCAGTTTATGTTTTCTTCCTTGCCTCCATTTCAGTTTTCAATTCTTGAACTGTTTCCATTACCTGTTTGATTGTTTATTTTTGGTTTCCCAGGGTATCATTTATGTATTTATTCATTTCTTCAAACTTTTTGTTATACTTCTCATCCATTTCTATAAGGGCATTTTTTACATGCCGTTTAAGGGACTCTATCACTTTCATAATGTCAATTTTTCCCCTTCTTCTGGATTAGGGTATTCAAGACCTTCTGTTGTAAGACCACTGGGTTCTGGTGTTTTCATGTTGTTTTTCAGATTGGTGGAGGAATTATTGCCTTGGTGCCTGCCCATCTCTTCCTTCAAATGCTATCCGATGGATCTTATGGAACAGGATCAGGTTCCCTTGCTGGCCAGGGACCTCGCTGACAAAAGGCCCACCTTGCTGCAGTCAGGCTATTGAAGCAAAGCAACTCTTGCCCGCTTGTTGCCGTCAGCACCCCGTCCCAGCACCCAAACAGGCTTAGCTGGCGAATCTTGTGACCCCACAGAAGGGAGGAAAAAGGGAGGAGGTTCCTGGGTGCAAACTGGGATGGGTTAGGGAGACAGAGGCTCCAGCAGAGGGGAGCAGCCCCTGCCAAATGACCAGGGAGTGAAGGGGGTCGGGGAATGTCCGTGCTCTGTTTCCGGGCTCCTGCCGCGGGTCAAGAACACACTCACCCCTCTGATGGGTCTTCCGGAACAGGATCATGTTCCCTTGCTGGCCAGGGACCTCGCTGACAAAAGGCCTACCTTGCTGCAGGCAGGCTATTGAAGCAAAGCAACTCCCGCCTGCTTGTTGCCCTCAGCACCCTGTCCCAGTGCCCAAACAGGCTAAGCTGGCAGATCCCGTGGCCCCGTGGAAAGGAGGAAGAAGGGAGGAGGTTCCTGGATGCAAACTGGGATGGGTTAGGGAGAGAGAGGCCCCAGCAGAGGGGAGCAGTCCCTGACGAATGACCGGGGAGTGAAGGGGCCACCATACTGATTTCTAAAGAACTGTACAAGTTTGCACTCCCATCAGCAATAAAGGAGCAATCCCTTTACCCCACATCCTCTCCCATATAAGCTGTCATCAGTGTTTTTGATCTTGGCCATTCTGACAGTTGTAAGATAGAATATCAGAGTTGTTTTGATTTGCATTTCTCTGATAGCTAAAAATGTTGAGAATTTTTTCAAGTGTCTTCCAGCCATTTGAGATTCATTTGTTGAAAGCTCTCTGTTTAGGTCTGTACCCCATTTTGTAGTTTTTCAGGACAGGGTTTCTCTGTGTAGCTTTGGTGTGTACCCCATTTTTATTGGATTATTTGTTTGACATCAAGTTTCTTGAGTTACTTGTATATTTTGGAGATTAGTGCTTTTTTCAATGTGCAGTTGGTGAAGATCTTTCCCCAATCTATAGGCTGCCATTTTGTCTTATTGACTGTGTCCTTTGCTTTACAGAAACTTCCCAGTTTTTCATTGTTGCTCTCTGTGTCTCTGCTACTGGAATTATATTTAGGAAGTGGACTCCAGTGACAATGTATTTAAATGTACTTCCCACTCTTTCTCTTGTCTATGAACTTCAGTGTGCCAGGGTGTAGTGAAACCTTTGATCAGTTTGAATTTGAATTTTGTGCATGGCTATGGATATAGATCTATTTACATTCTTCTACAAGTTGATATCCAGTTATTTCAGAATCATTTGTTGAATATGCTTTTTTTTTCATTTTATTTTTTAACTTCTTTGTCAAAAATCAGGTGTTCTCTGTTTAGAAAAAATGTAGAACTCAATAAACATCAATAAAAAATCAGGTGTTCATAGTTGTGTGGATTGATATCCAGGGATTTGGGTTAGATTTTATTAGTTCTCCTGTCTCTTTTTATGCTGATATCTGGCTGTTTTCATTCCTGTACCTCTATATTAGAGTTTGTAGTCAGGTATTGCAATGCTTCCAGAAGTCCCTTTGGTGTAAAAGGTTGTTTTGGCTATCCTGGATTTTTTTATTTTTCCATATGAAGTTGATTATTGTTCTTTCATGACCTGTGAAGAATTTTGCTGGGATTTTGATGGGTATTGTATTGAATCTGTAGATTGATCTTGATAAAATTGCCATTTTTACTATGTTAACTCTATCAACCACAGAGCATGGGAGATCTTTTTGTTTTCTGGTGTCTTCATCATTTTCTTTCTTCAAAGATTTATAGTTTTGTCATGCAGGTCTTTCATTTCTTTTCTTAGAGTTACCCCAAAATATTTTATGTTAGTTAGGACTAGTGTGAAGAGTGATATTTCTCTAGTTTCTTTTTCAGTCTGTTTATAATCTGTATAAATGGGGGCTACTGATTTTTTGAGTTAATCTTGTGTTCTGCTACATTGAGGTGTTTATGAGTTGTAAGATTTCCCTGGTAAAACTTTGGGGTCATTTGTGAATAATATATTGTCAGCAAAGAGTGAGAGTTTGACTTCTTTTCCAACTTCTAGTCCCTTGATTTCCTTTTCTTGTCTTATTGCTCTAGCTAGAACTTCAAGTGATATATTGAATAAATATAGAGAAAGGGAACAAACTTGTCTTATTCCTGATTTCAAAGGAATTGCTTTGAGTATCTCTCCACTTATTTTGATATTAGCTATTGGTTTGCTACATATTACCTTTATTATGTTAAGGTATACTCCTTGTAGCCCTGTTCTTTCTAAGACTTTTATCTTGAAGAGGTGTTGAATTTTGTTGCAGACTTTTGCAACATCTAATGAGATGATCAATTGGTTTTACCTTTCAGTTTGTTTATATGATGGATTACATTGATAGATTTTCATATATTGTACCATCCCTGCATACCTGGGAAGAAGCCTACTTGGTCATGGTGTATGATTTTTCTGATGTGTTCTTAGATTCGGTTTGCCAGTATTTTGTTGAGTAGTTTTACGTAAATGTTCATGAATAAGATTGGTCTTTAATTCTCTTTATTAGTGGTGTCTTTCTGTGGTTTTAGTTTTTAGGGTAACTGTAGCCTTATAAAAGGAGTTTGGCAATATTTCTTCTATTTCTCTTGTGTAGAACAATTTGAGGAGTATTGGTAGCAGTTCTTCTTTAAAACTCTTGTATAATTCTGTACTAGTCCAGGGCTTTTTCTGGTTGGGAGACTTTCTATAAATATTTCTATTTCATTAGTGGTTGTAGGTGTATTTAATTTTCTTATCTGATCTTGATTTAATTTTAATAAATGATATTTATCCAGAAAATTGTCTATTTCTCTTACATTTTCCAATTTGGTGGAGTAGAGATTTTTAAAGTATAGCCTGATAACTCTCTGAATTTCCTCTTTGTCTGTTGCTATGACCCCTTTTTCATTTATGATTTTGTTAATTTGAATATTTTCTCTCTATCATTTGGTTATTTTGGTGAAAGTTTTGTTAATTTTGCTGGTTTTTTCAAAGAACCAACTTTTTCCTTCATTGGTTCTTGTTTATTTTCTTTCTTTAGACTTTGCTGAATTTGGTTCTTAATTTGATTATTTCCGGACACCAAGTCCTCCTGTGTGAGGTTCTAGAGGTTTCAGGTGCTATATATCTTGTTAGTATGAGATTTTTCCAACTTTTTTACATAGGCATTTAGTGCTATGGCTTTTCTCGTAACAAGGCTTTAATTATGCTGCATGAGTTTGGGTATACTATATGGTCATTTCATTGATTTTAGGAAGTTTATAACTTCTTTCTATATTTCTTCCTTGAACTATTGGTAATTGAGGTGGACATTGTTCAACTCTCATATGTTTGTGAAATTTCAGAAATTAGTGTTGATGTTAAACTCTAACATTTTATTTTTATTGAGCTATACAATTTTCTCTGATCCCCTCTCTGTCTTTTCCCTACAATTTAACCTTCTTCCAAGGTACGCATGTTCCCAATTTACGAAGGAGATCTTGTCTTTTTTTACTTCCCATGTAGGTAACACCTATGTATGTCTCCCTTAGGGTCCTCATTGTTGTCTACGTTCATAAAATGTGAAAACACTTAGGCCAAAGAGTCGATTATGGCATTCCCAATGGACAGCCTTGGAAAATCCCAAAGGACATGGACATGAGCTACCGATCTGGGGCCTCAGAATAGGTTACAAGGAGGAGTCATAACGGTGGGTCCTTCTGCGGTTCCCATGACACCTAGAGAACTTGAAATTTACTTCCGTGACTCTTGTTTTCATTTTGGCTGATTGTAGTGAGGAGCAGAGCAGGCCTGTTTTTCGTCGCGCCCGGCTGCCGCCCGGCTAGCTTTACACACAAAATAACAACACACAAATTGTATGCATTTAAACACTGCTTGGCCCATTAGATCAAGCCTCTTCCCGGCTACATCTCACATCTTGATTAACCCATTTCTATTAATGTGTGTAGCAACACGAGGTGGTGGCTTACCGGGAAGGTTCTAACCTACGTCCATCTTGGGCCAGAGCTTCATCGCATCTGCCTCACTTCCCTCCTTCCCAGCATTCTGTTCTGTCTACTCCGCCCACCTCATTTTCTGTCCTATCAAAAGGCCAAGAAAGTTTCTTTATTAAATAACCAATGAAAGTGACACATAGACAGATGACCCTCCTACATCAATTGATGATCCTGATTGAGACCGGCCGAGAAAGAAGTGCTAGTCAGCTTTGGCAGTGGCTTTCAAAGCCAATATCTTGCCATAATGGACTTCGGGAACAAATGGCCATATGGCTTGTCCGGGACTCATTTGTGGGCTCCAGAGTTCTTTCCCAGCGCTAATTCCACACAGGGAAAACTAGGATATCAAATGGTACCAACCTGGGCATCCTCAACCTAACCTCCTCTACCTGTGATTTAGTGACCTTGACCTCCCTTTCCCGCAAGGCAAAAAGGGAGACAATTCTGGATGCTCTATCAAGACAGATGGTCTCTTCATGGCGCTGGAGCCAGGAAGGCAGTCTGATGTTGAGAAGTTTGTAGCATACAGCAGATGCAGTGCCTATCATGCATAGCCCCATGCATAGCCATATTCCCTGGAAGACAGTGCCTTCAAAATTCTGCCTAGGACTAGGAATATCCCCAACAGACGCAGAGCAGGCCAGACCCAGCACAATCTCTGGTGGTGCAATAACAGCCGTAAGAGAATGGATTCTTTCTCCATTAGTGTGTGGATGATGGTAGGCAGAGTGGAATGAGACACGTGGGTAGCATGTCAGGTGGAGGCCAGGTCTAAGACCATAGAATGTCTGATTCTGGAAAGGCAAGATTCCAAGGTATCAAAGCCCTGCCTACTGACTGACAATCGGCAGCAGTCTCATGCTAGCAATCAGAGCGGTCAGCGGGAAGAGCATGCTCCTGAGTGACTGAACTTTGCTTGGGCAGGCTAAAAAAGTGGCCATCACTCAGGGTTGGCACTAGCCCTCAGGCCATTGTTCAGTGATATCTCGCATGGCACAGTTATCCTCCTCCACGGCATCATGCTCTCAGGCCATGGTCAGTGTCAGCAGTCCTTTCCTGGTCATCAAGGGCACGCCAAGGATGGCCCTGACAACACGTTGTTTCTTCTTTCCCAAAGGGGCTGTTTAACAAGAACGGAAGGGCTTCTGATCAAATCAGAGCAGGGCATCTATCGGAAGAACCTTTGTGCCAACCATGTCAATACATACCTCCTAGACACTGTTTGCAGCACTGGTAAGCAATGGTGCTTTGTCCAAACCCCAGGCGGAGCTATGCTCTCTCGAGAACTGGGTCAATGATGACAAACCAATGTCAGGAAGAGAGATGATGACATAAAAATCATGCTCAATAGGATTACGCTGAGGCCCAGACTAAAGGACGGGGGCAATTGGGGGTGGGGGCTGGTCTACCTGGGGCCCGCTTGGGCCAGGGTGCAGGCCAAAATCCCCATGCTGTTTTTCCCCATCGAAGACCCCTATTTGGTCCAGGGGCACGACTTTAGGAGAACACTGAGTGCTCCCTCAAATGGCACCTCGTGTCAAACATTGCTCTTGAGCCAGTCTCCATGCCCAAAGCCCTGCTCACGTTCTCATCATCTCTTCTGCCTTTCAGTGACCGGGGATGCCGTCTTGGAGCACTCGTCAACACACCTTTCTCCGGGTAAGTGGAAAGATTAGCCCATATGCTTTGATCCCTCCAGGCCCTGTTCCTTCACCTGTTCATATTTCTGATACTCTAAGAAAGATACTCAAGTTAGAAGCCCAGGATCCAGTAGTGTTGGGCTTGATTCCTAGAATGTGCAACCCCTTAGGCCTCGGAGTCCAGGATGGCATTCCAAATGGACAACCATGGAAAATCCCCAAGGACATGGACATGAGCTACCGATCTGGGGCCTCAGAATAGGTCACAAGGAGGAGTCACAACGGTGGGTCCTTCTGCGATTCCCATGACACCTAGAGAACTTGAAATTTACTTCCGTGACTCTTGTTTTCATTTTGGCTGATTGTAGTGAGGAGCAGAGCAGGCCTGTTTTTCGACGCGCCCGGCTGCCGCCTGGCTAGCTTTATACCCAAAATAACAACACACAACTTGTATTCATTTAAACACTGCTTGGCCCATTAGATCTAGCCTCTTCCCGGATACATCTCACATCTTGATTAACCCATTTCTATTAATGTGTGTAGCAACACGAGGTGGTGGCTTACCGGGAAGGTTCTAACCTACGTCCATCTTGGGCCAGAGCTTCATCGCATCTGCCTCACTTCCCTCCTTCCCAGCATTCTGTTCTGTCTACTCCGCCCACCTCATTTTCTGTCCTATCAAAAGGCCAAGAAAGTTTCATTATTAAATAACCAATGAAAGTGACACATAGACAGATGACCTGATTGGGACCGGCTGATAAAGAAGTTCTAGTCAGCTTTGGCAGTGGCTTTCGAAGCCAATACCTTGCCATAATGGACTTCGGGAAGGAATGGCCATTTGGCATGTCCGGGACACATTTGTGGGCTCCAGAGTTCTTTCCCAGCGCTAATTCCACACAGGGAAATTAGTATATCAAATGGTACCAACCTGGGCATCCTCAACCTTACATCCTCTACCTGTGATTTAGTGACCTTGACCTCCCTTTCCCGCAAGGCAAAACGGGAGACACTTCTGGATGCTCTATCAAGACAGATGGTCTCTTCATGGCGCTGGAGCCAGGAAGGCAGTCTGATTTTGAGAAGTTTGTAGCATACAGCAGATGCAGTGCCTATCATGCATAGCCCCATGCATAGCCATCTTCCCTGGAAGACAGTGCCTTCAAAATTCTGCTAGGACTAGGAATATGCCCCAGAGGCGCAGAGCAGGCCAGACCCAGCACAATATCTGGTGGTGCAATAACAGCCTTAAGAGAATGGACTCTTTCTCCATTAGTGTGTGGATGATGGTAGGCAGAGTGGAATGAGACACGTGGGTAGCATGTCAGGTGGAGGCCAGGTCTAAGACCATAGAATGTCTGATTCTGGAAAGGCAAGATTCCAAGGTATCAAAGCCCTGCCTACTGACTGACAATCGGCAGCAGTCTCATGCTAGCAATCAGAGCGGTCAGCGGGAAGAGCATGCTCCTGAGTGACAGAACTTTGCTTGGGCAGGCTAAAAAAGTGGCCATCACTCAGGGTTGGCGCTAGCCCTCGGGCCATTGATCAGTGATATCTCACGTGGCACAGTTATCCTCCTCCACGGCATCATGCTCTCAGGCCATGGTAAGCGTCAGCAGTCCTTTCCTGGTCATCAAGGGCACGCCAAGGATGGCCCTGACAACACGTTGTTTCTTCTTTCCCAAAGGGACCGTTTAACAAGAATGGAAGAGCTTCTGATCAAATCAGAGCAGGGCATCTATCGGGCTGAACCTTTGTGCCAACCATGTCAATACATACCTCCTAGACACTGTTTGCGGCACTGGTAAGCAATGGTGCTTTGTCCAAACCCCAGGCGGAGCTATGCTCTCTCGAGAACTGGGTCAATGATGACAAACCAATGTCACGAAGAGAGATGATGACATAAAAATCATGCTCAATAGGATTACGCTGAGGCCCAGACTAAAGGACGGGGGCAATGGGGGGTGGAGGCTGGTCTACCTGGGGCCCGCTTGGGCCAGGGTGCAGGCCAAAATCCCCATGCTGTTTTTCCCCATCGGGGACCCCTATTTGGTCCAGGGGCACGACTTTAGGAGAACACTGAGTGCTCCCTCAAATGGCACCTCGTGTCAAACATTGCTCTTGAGCCAGTCTCCATGCCCAAAGCCCTGTTCACGTTCCCATCATCTCTTCTGCCTTTCAGTGACCGGGGATGCCGTCTTGGAGCACTCGTCAACACACCTTTCTCCGGGTAAGTGGAAAGATTAGCCCATATGCTTTGATCCCTCCAGGCCCTGTTCCTTCACCTGTTCATATTTCTGATACTCTAAGAAAGATACTCAAGTTAGAAGCCCAGGATCCAGTAGTGTTGGGCTTGATTCCTAGAATGTGCAACCCCTTAGGCCTCGGAGTCCAGGATGGCATTCCAAATGGACAACCATGGAAAATCCCCAAGGACATGGACATGAGCTACCGATCTGGGGCCTCAGAATAGGTCACAAGGAGGAGTCCCAACGGTGGGTCCTTCTGCGATTCCCATGACACCTAGAGAACTTGAAATTTACTTCCGTGACTCTTGTTTTCATTTTGGCTGATTGTAGTGAGGAGCAGAGCAGGCCTGTTTTTCGACGCGCCCGGCTGCCGCCTGGCTAGCTTTATACCCAAAATAACAACACACAACTTGTATTCATTTAAACACTGCTTGGCCCATTAGATCTAGCCTCTTCCCGGATACATCTCACATCTTGATTAACCCATTTCTATTAATGTGTGTAGCAACACGAGGTGGTGGCTTACCGGGAAGGTTCTAACCTACGTCCATCTTGGGCCAGAGCTTCATCGCATCTGCCTCACTTCCCTCCTTCCCAGCATTCTGTTCTGTCTACTCCGCCCACCTCATTTTCTGTCCTATCAAAAGGCCAAGAAAGTTTCTTTATTAAATAACCAATGAAAGTGACACATAGACAGATGACCTGATTGGGACCGGCTGATAAAGAAGTTCTAGTCAGCTTTGGCAGTGGCTTTCGAAGCCAATACCTTGCCATAATGGACTTCGGGAAGGAATGGCCATTTGGCATGTCCGGGACACATTTGTGGGCTCCAGAGTTCTTTCCCAGCGCTAATTCCACACAGGGAAAACTAGTATATCAAATGGCACCAATCTGGGCATCCTCAACCTTACATCCTCTACCTGTGATTTAGTGACCTTGACCTCCCTTTCCCGCAAGGCAAAAAGGGAGACAATTCTGGATGCTCTATCAAGACAGATGGTCTCTTCATGGCGCTGGAGCCAGGAAGGCAGTCTGATTTTGAGAAGTTTGTAGCATACAGCAGATGCAGTGCCTATCATGCATAGCCCCATGCATAGCCATCTTCCCTGGAAGACAGTGCCTTCAAAATTCTGCCTAGGACTAGGAATATTCCCCAGAGACGCAGAGCAGGCCAGACCCAGCACAATATCTGGTGGTGCAATAACAGCCGTAAGAGAATGGACTCTTTCTCCATTAGTGTGTGGATGATGGTAGGCAGAGTGGAATGAGACACGTGGGTAGCATGTCAGGTGGAGGCCAGGTCTAAGACCATAGAATGTCTGATTCTGGAAAGGCAAGATTCCAAGGTATCAAAGCCCTGCCTACTGACTGACAATCGGCAGCAGTCTCATGCTAGTAATCAGAGCAGTCAGCGGGAAGAACATGCTCCTGAGTGACTGAACTTTGCTTGGGCAGGCTAAAAAAGTGGCCATCACTCAGGGTTGGCGCTAGCCCTCGGGCCATTGATCAGTGATATCTCGCGTGGCACAGTTATCCTCCTCCACGGCATCATGCTCTCAGGCCATGGTAAGCGTCAGCAGTCCTTTCCTGGTCATCAAGGGCACGCCAAGGATGGCCCTGACAACACGTTGTTTCTTCTTTCCCAAAGGGGCCGTTTAACAAGAACGGAAGGGCTTCTGATCAAATCAGAGCAGGGCATCTATCGGGCTGAACCTTTGTGCCAACCATGTCAATACATACCTCCTAGACACTGTTTGCGGCACTGGTAAGCAATGGTGCTTTGTCCAAACCCCAGGCGGAGCTATGCTCTCTCGAGAACTGGGTCAATGATGACAAACCAATGTCACGAAGAGAGATGATGACATAAAAATCATGCTCAATAGGATTACGCTGAGGCCCAGACTAAAGGACGGGGGCAATGGGGGGTGGAGGCTGGTCTACCTGGGGCCCGCTTGGGCCAGGGTGCAGGCCAAAATCCCCATGCAGTTTTTCCCCATCGGGGACCTCTATTTGGTCCAGGGGCACGACTTTAGGAGAACACTGAGTGCTCCCTCAAATGGCACCTCGTGTCAAACATTGCTCTTGAGCCAGTCTCCATGCCCAAAGCCCTGTTCACGTTCCCATCATCTCTTCTGCCTTTCAGTGACCGGGGATGCCGTCTTGGAGCACTCATCAACACACCTTTCTTCGGGTAAGTGGAAAGATTAGCCCATATGCTTTGATCCCTCCAGGCCCTGTTCCTTCACCTGTTCATATTTCTGATACTCTAAGAAAGATACTCAAGTTAGAAGCCCAGGATCCAGTAGTGTTGGGCTTGATTCCTAGAATGTGCAACCCCTTAGGCCTCGGAGTCCAGGATGGCATTCCAAATGGACAACCATGGAAAATCCCCAAGGACATGGACATGAGCTACCAATCTGGGGCCTCAGAATAGGTCACAAGGAGGAGTCACAACGGTGGGTCCTTCTGCGATTCCCATGACACCTAGAGAACTTGAAATTTACTTCCGTGACTCTTGTTTTCATTTTGGCTGATTGTAGTGAGGAGCAGAGCAGGCCTGTTTTTCGACGCGCCCGGCTGCCGCCTGGCTAGCTTTATACCCAAAATAACAACACACAACTTGTATTCATTTAAACACTGCTTGGCCCATTAGATCTAGCTTCTTCCCGGATACATCTCACATCTTGATTAACCCATTTCTATTAATGTGTGTAGCAACACGAGGTGGTGGCTTACCAGGAAGGTTCTAACCTACGTCCATCTTGGGCCAGAGCTTCATCGCATCTGCCTCACTTCCCTCCTTCCCAGCATTCTGTTCTGTCTACTCCGCCCACCTCATTTTCTGTCCTATCAAAAGGCCAAGAAAGTTTCATTATTAAATAACCAATGAAAGTGACACATAGACAGATGACCTGATTGGGACCGGCTGATAAAGAAGTTCTAGTCAGCTTTGGCAGTGGCTTTCGAAGCCAATACCTTGCCATAATGGACTTCGGGAAGGAATGGCCATTTGGTATGTCCGGGACACATTTGTGGGCTCCAGAGTTCTTTCCCAGCGCTAATTCCACACAGGGAAATTAGTATATCAAATGGTACCAACCTGGGCATCCTCAACCTTACATCCTCTACCTGTGATTTAGTGACCTTGACCTCCCTTTCCCGCAAGGCAAAAAGGGAGACACTTCTGGATGCTCTATCAAGACAGATGGTCTCTTCATGGCGCTGGAGCCAGGAAGGCAGTCTGATTTTGAGAAGTTTGTAGCATACAGCAGATGCAGTGCCTATCATGCATAGCCCCAAGCATAGCCATCTTCCCTGGAAGACAGTGCCTTCAAAATTCTGCCTAGGACTAGGAATATGCCCCAGAGACGCAGAGCAGGCCAGACCCAGCACAATATCTGGTGGTGCAATAACAGCCGTAAGAGAATGGACTCTTTCTCCATTAGTGTGTGGATGATGGTAGGCAGAGTGGAATGAGACACGTGGGTAGCATGTCAGGTGGAGGCCAGGTCTAAGACCATAGAATGTCTGATTCTGGAAAGGCAAGATTCCAAGGTATCAAAGCCCTGCCTACTGACTGACAATCGGCAGCAGTCTCATGCTAGTAATCAGAGCAGTCAGCGGGAAGAGCATGCTCCTGAGTGACTGAACTTTGCTTGGGCAGGCTAAAAAAGTGGCCATCACTCAGGGTTGGCGCTAGCCCTCGGGCCATTGATCAGTGATATCTCGCGTGGCACAGTTATCCTCCTCCACGGCATCATGCTCTCAGGCCATGGTAAGCGTCAGCAGTCCTTTCCTGGTCATCAAGGGCACGCCAAGGATGGCCCTGACAACACGTTGTTTCTTCTTTCCCAAAGGGGCCGTTTAACAAGAACGGAAGGGCTTCTGATCAAATCAGAGCAGGGCATCTATCGGGCTGAACCTTTGTGCCAACCATGTCAATACATACCTCCTAGACACTGTTTGCGGCACTGGTAAGCAATGGTGCTTTGTCCAAACCCCAGGCGGAGCTATGCTCTCTCGAGAACTGGGTCAATGATGACAAACCAATGTCACGAAGAGAGATGATGACATAAAAATCATGCTCAATAGGATTACGCTGAGGCCCAGACTAAAGGACGGGGGCAATGGGGGGTGGAGGCTGGTCTACCTGGGGCCCGCTTGGGCCAGGGTGCAGGCCAAAATCCCCATGCTGTTTTTCCCCATCGGGGACCCCTATTTGGTCCAGGGGCACGACTTTAGGAGAACACTGAGTGCTCCCTCAAATGGCACCTCGTGTCAAACATTGCTCTTGAGCCAGTCTCCATGCCCAAAGCCCTGCTCACGTTCTCATCATCTCTTCTGCCTTTCAGTGACCGGGGATGCCGTCTTGGAGCACTCGTCAACACACCTTTCTCCGGGTAAGTGGAAAGATTAGCCCATATGCTTTGATCCCTCCAGGCCCTGTTCCTTCACCTGTTCATATTTCTGATACTCTAAGAAAGATACTCAAGTTAGAAGCCCAGGATCCAGTAGTGTTGGGCTTGATTCCTAGAATGTGCAACCCCTTAGGCCTCGGAGTCCAGGATGGCATTCCAAATGGACAACCATGGAAAATCCCCAAGGACATGGACATGAGCTACCGATCTGGGGCCTCAGAATAGGTCACAAGGAGGAGTCACAACGGTGGGTCCTTCTGCGATTCCCATGACACCTAGAGAACTTGAAATTTACTTCCGTGACTCTTGTTTTCATTTTGGCTGATTGTAGAGAGGAGCAGAGCAGGCCTGTTTTTCGTCGCGCCCGGCTCCCGCCCGGCTAGCTTTACACACAAAATAACAACACACAAATTGTATTCATTTAAACACTGCTTGGCCCATTAGATCAAGCCTCTTCCCGGATACATCTCACATCTTGATTAACCCATTTCTATTAATGTGTGTAGCAACACGAGGTGGTGGCTTACCGGGAAGGTTCTAACCTACGTCCATCTTGGGCCAGAGCTTCATCGCATCTGCCTCACTTCCCTCCTTCCCAGCATTCTGTTCTGTCTACTCCGCCCACCTCATTTTCTGTCCTATCAAAAGGCCAAGAAAGTTTCTTTATTAAATAACCAATGAAAGTGACACATAGACAGATGACCTGATTGGGACCGGCTGATAAAGAAGTTCTAGTCAGCTTTGGCAGTGGCTTTCGAAGCCAATACCTTGCCATAATGGACTTCGGGAAGGAATGGCCATTTGGCATGTCCGGGACACATTTGTGGGCTCCAGAGTTCTTTCCCAGCGCTAATTCCACACAGGGAAATTAGTATATCAAATGGTACCAACCTGGGCATCCTCAACCTTACATCCTCTACCTGTGATTTAGTGACCTTGACCTCCCTTTCCCGCAAGGCAAAAAGGGAGACACTTCTGGATGCTCTATCAAGACAGATGGTCTATTCATGGCGCTGGAGCCAGGAAGGCAGTCTGATTTTGAGAAGTTTGTAGCATACAGCAGATGCAGTGCCTATCATGCATAGCCCCATGCATAGCCATCTTCCCTGGAAGACAGTGCCTTCAAAATTCTGCCTAGGACCAGGAATATGCCCCAGAGACGCAGAGCAGGCCAGACCCAGCACAATATCTGGTGGTGCAATAACAGCCGTAAGAGAATGGACTCTTTCTCCATTAGTGTGTGGATGATGGTAGGCAGAGTGGAATGAGACACGTGGGTAGCATGTCAGGTGGAGGCCAGGTCTAAGACCATAGAATGTCTGATTCTGGAAAGGCAAGATTCCAAGGTATCAAAGCCCTGCCTACTGACTGACAATCGGCAGCAGTCTCATGCTAGTAATCAGAGCAGTCAGCGGGAAGAACATGCTCCTGAGTGACTGAACTTTGCTTGGGCAGGCTAAAAAAGTGGCCATCACTCAGGGTTGGCGCTAGCCCTCGGGCCATTGATCAGTGATATCTCGCGTGGCACAGTTATCCTCCTCCACGGCATCATGCTCTCAGGCCATGGTAAGCGTCAGCAGTCCTTTCCTGGTCATCAAGGGCACGCCAAGGATGGCCCTGACAACACGTTGTTTCTTCTTTCCCAAAGGGGCCGTTTAACAAGAACGGAAGGGCTTCTGATCAAATCAGAGCAGGGCATCTATCGGGCTGAACCTTTGTGCCAACCATGTCAATACATACCTCCTAGACACTGTTTGCGGCACTGGTAAGCAATGGTGCTTTGTCCAAACCCCAGGCGGAGCTATGCTCTCTCGAGAACTGGGTCAATGATGACAAACCAATGTCACGAAGAGAGATGATGACATAAAAATCATGCTCAATAGGATTACGCTGAGGCCCAGACTAAAGGACGGGGGCAATGGGGGGTGGAGGCTGGTCTACCTTGGGCCCGCTTGGGCCAGGGTGCAGGCCAAAATCCCCATGCTGTTTTTCCCCATCGGGGACCCCTATTTGGTCCAGGGGCACGACTTTAGGAGAACACTGAGTGCTCCTTCAAATGGCACCTCGTGTCAAACATTGCTCTTGAGCCAGTCTCCATGCCCAAAGCCCTGCTCACGTTCTCATCATCTCTTCTGCCTTTCAGTGACCGGGGATGCCGTCTAGGAGCACTCGTCAACACACCTTTCTCCGGGTAAGTGGAAAGATTAGCCCATATGCTTTGATCCCTCCAGGCCCTGTTCCTTCACCTGTTCATATTTCTGATACTCTAAGAAAGATACTCAAGTTAGAAGCCCAGGATCCAGTAGTGTTGGGCTTGATTCCTAGAATGTGCAACCCCTTAGGCCTCGGAGTCCAGGATGGCATTCCAAATGGACAACCATGGAAAATCCCCAAGGACATGGACATGAGCTACCGATCTGGGGCCTCAGAATAGGTCACAAGGAGGAGTCACAACGGTGGGTCCTTCTGCGATTCCCATGACACCTAGAGAACTTGAAATTTACTTCCGTGACTCTTGTTTTCATTTTGGCTGATTGTAGAGAGGAGCAGAGCAGGCCTGTTTTTCGTCGTGCCCGGCTCCCGCCCGGCTAGCTTTACACACAAAATAACAACACACAAATTGTATTCATTTAAACACTGCTTGGCCCATTAGATCAAGCCTCTTCCCGGCTACATCTCACATCTTGATTAACCCATTTCTATTAATGTGTGTAGCAACACGAGGTGGTGGCTTACCGGGAAGGTTCTAACCTACGTCCATCTTGGGCCAGAGCTTCATCGCATCTGCCTCACTTCCCTCCTTCCCAGCATTCTGTTCTGTCTACTCCACCCACCTCATTTTCTGTCCTATCAAAAGGCCAAGAAAGTTTCTTTATTAAATAACCAATGAAAGTGACACATAGACAGATGACCCTCCTACATCAGCTGATGATCCTGATTGGGACCGGGCGAGAAAGAAGATCTAGTCAGCTTTGGAAGTGGCTTTCGAAGCCAATACCTTGCCATAATGGACTTCGGGAAGGAATGGCCATTTGGCATGTCCGGGACACATTTGTGGGCTCCAGACTTCTTTCCCAGCGCTAATTCCACACAGGGAAATGAGTATATCAAATGGTACCAACCTGGGAATCCTCAACCTTACATCCTCTACCTGTGATTTAGTGACCTTGACCTCCCTTTCCCGCAAGACAAAAAGGGAGACAATTCTGGATGCTCTATCAAGAAAGATGGTCTCTTCATGGCGCTAGAGCCAGGAAGGCAGTCTGATTTTGAGAAGTTTGTAGCATACAGCAGATGCAGTGCCTATCATGCATAGCCCCATGCATAGCCATCTTCCCTGGAAGACAGTGCCTTCAAAATTCTGCCTAGGACTAGGAATATCCCCCAGAGACACAGAGCAGGCCAGACCCAGCACAATCTCTGGTGGTGCAATAACAGCCGTAAGAGAATGGACTCTTTCTCCATTAGTGTGTGGATGATGGTAGGCAGAGTGGAATGAGACACGTGGGTAGCATGTCAGGTGGAGGCCAGGTCTAAGACCATAGAATGTCTGATTCTGGAAAGGCAAGATTCCAAAGTATCACAGCCCTGCCTACTGACTGACAATCGGCAGCAGTCTCATGCTAGCAATCAGAGCAGTCAGCGGGAAGAGCATGCTCCTGAGTGACTGAACTTTGCTTGGGCGGGCTAAAAAAGTGGCCATCACTCAGGGTTGGCGCTAGCCCTCGGGCCATTGATCAGTGATATCTCGCGTGGCACAGTTATCCTCCTCCACGGCATCATGCTCTCAGGCCATGGTCAGCGTCAGCAGTCCTTTCCTGGTCATCAAGGGCACGCCAAGGATGGCCCTGACAACACGTTGTTTCTTCTTTCCCAAAGGGACCGTTTAACAAGAACGGAAGGGCTTCTGATCAAATCAGAGCAGGGCATCTATCGGGCTGAACCTTTGTGCCAACCATGTCAATACATACCTCCTAGACACTGTTTGCGGCACTGGTAAGCAATGGTGCTTTGTCCAAACCCCAGGCGGAGCTATGCTCTCTCGAGAACTGGGTCAATGATGACAAACCAATGTCACGAAGAGAGATGATGACATAAAAATCATGCTCAATAGGATTACGCTGAGGCCCAGACTAAAGGACGGGGGCAATGGGGGGTGGAGGCTGGTCTACCTGGGGCCCGCTTGGGCCAGGGTGCAGGCCAAAATCCCCATGCTGTTTTCCCCATCGGGGACCCCTATTTGGTCCAGGGGCACGACTTTAGGAGAACACTGAGTGCTCCCTCAAATGGCACCTCGTGTCAAACATTGCTCTTGAGCCAGTCTCCATGCCCAAAGCCCTGTTCACGTTCCCATCATCTCTTCTGCCTTTCAGTGACCGGGGATGCCGTCTTGGAGCACTCATCAACACACCTTTCTTCGGGTAAGTGGAAAGATTAGCCCATATGCTTTGATCCCTCCAGGCCCTGTTCCTTCACCTGTTCATATTTCTGATACTCTAAGAAAGATACTCAAGTTAGAAGCCCAGGATCCATTAGTGTTGGGCTTGATTCCTAGAATGTGCAACCCCTTAGGCCTCGGAGTCCAGGATGGCATTCCAAATGGACAACCTTGGAAAATCCCCAAGGACATGGACATGAGCTACTGATCTGGGGCCTCAGAATAGGTCACAAGGAGGAGTCATAACAGTGGGCCCTTCTGTGGCTCCCATGACACCTAGAGAAGAACTTGAAATTTACTTCTGTGACTCTTGTTTTCATTTTGGCTGATTGTAGTGAGGAGCAGAGCAGGCCTGTTTTTCGTCGCGCCCGGCTCCCGCCCGGCTAGCTTTACACACAAAATAACAACACACAAATTGTATTCATTTAAACACTGCTTGGCCCATTAGATCAAGCCTCTTCCCGGCTACATCTCACATCTTGATTAACCCATTTCTATTAATGTGTGTAGCAACACGAGGTGGTGGCTTACCGGGAAGGTTCTAACCTACGTCCATCTTGGGCCAGAGCTTCATCGCATCTGCCTCACTTCCCTCCTTCCCAGCATTCTGTTCTGTCTACTCCGCCCACCTCATTTTCTGTCCTATCAAAAGGCCAAGAAAGTTTCTTTATTAAATAACCAATGAAAGTGACACATAGACAGATGACCCTCCTACATCAGCTGATGATCCTGATTGGGACCGGCCGAGAAAGAAGTTCTAGTCAGCTTTGGCAGTGGCTTTCGAAGCCAATACCTTGCCATAATGGACTTCGGGAAGGAATGGCCATTTGGCATGTCCGGGACACATTTGTGGGCTCCAGAGTTCTTTCCCAGCGCTAATTCCACACAGGGAAAACTAGTATATCAAATGGCACCAATCTGGGCATCCTCAACCTTACATCCTCTACCTGTGATTTAGTGACCTTGACCTCCCTTTT
This sequence comes from Chionomys nivalis, assembly GCF_950005125.1. Lineage (NCBI taxonomy): Eukaryota > Metazoa > Chordata > Mammalia > Rodentia > Cricetidae > Chionomys > Chionomys nivalis. The sequence continues at coordinate 31,805,066 of NC_080108.1, read as the reverse complement.
CCGCAAGACAAAAAGGGAGACAATTCTGGATGCTCTATCAAGACAGATGGTCTCTTCATGGCGCTGGAGCCAGGAAGGCAGTCTGATTTTGAGAAGTTTGTAGCATACAGCAGATGCAGTGCCTATCATGCATAGCCCCATGCATAGCCATCTTCCCTGGAAGACAGTGCCTTCAAAATTCTGCCTAGGACTAGGAATATCCCCAGAGACACAGAGCAGGCCAGACCCAGCACAATCTCTGGTGGTGCAATAACAGCCGTAAGAGAATGGACTCTTTCTCCATTAGTGTGTGGATGATGGTAGGCAGAGTGGAATGAGACACGTGGGTAGCATGTCAGGTGGAGGCCAGGTCTAAGACCATAGAATGTCTGATTCTGGAAAGGCAAGATTCCAAGGTATCAAAGCCCTGCCTACTGACTGACAATCGGCAGCAGTCTCATGCTAGCAATCAGAGCAGTCAGCGGGAAGAGCATGCTCGTGAGTGACTGAACTTTGCGTGGGCAGGCTAAAGAAGTGGCCATCACTCAGGGTTGGCGCTAGCCCTCGGGCCATTGATCAGTGATATCTCGCGTGGCACAGTTATCCTCCTCCACGGCATCATGCTCTCAGGCCATGGTCAGCGTCAGCAGTCCTTTCCTAGTCATCAAGGGCACGCCAAGGATGGCCCTGACAACACGTTGTTTCTTCTTTCCCAAAGGGACCGTTTAACAAGAACGGAAGGGCTTCTGATCAAATCAGAGCAGGGCATCTATCGGGCTGAACCTTTGTGCCAACCATGTCAATACATACCTCCTAGACACTGTTTGCGGCACTGGTAAGCAATGGTGCTTTGTCCAAACCCCAGGCGGAGCTATGCTCTCTCGAGAACTGGGTCAATGATGACAAACCAATGTCACGAAGAGAGATGATGACATAAAAATCATGCTCAATAGGATTACGCTGAGGCCCAGACTAAAGGACGGGGGCAATGGGGGGTGGAGGCTGGTCTACCTGGGGCCCGCTTGGGCCAGGGTGCAGGCCAAAATCCCCATGCTGTTTTCCCCATCGGGGACCCCTATTTGGTCCAGGGGCACGACTTTAGGAGAACACTGAGTGCTCCCTCAAATGGCACCTCGTGTCAAACATTGCTCTTGAGCCAGTCTCCATGCCCAAAGCCCTGTTCACGTTCCCATCATCTCTTCTGCCTTTCAGTGACCGGGGATGCCGTCTTGGAGCACTCATCAACACACCTTTCTTCGGGTAAGTGGAAAGATTAGCCCATATGCTTTGATCCCTCCAGGCCCTGTTCCTTCACCTGTTCATATTTCTGATACTCTAAGAAAGATACTCAAGTTAGAAGCCCAGGATCCAGTAGTGTTGGGCTTGATTCCTAGAATGTGCAACCCCTTAGGCCTCGGTGTCCAGGATGGCATTCCAAATGGACAATCTTGGAAAATCCCCAAGGACATGGACATGAGCTACCGATCTGGGGCCTCAGAATAGGTCACAAGGAGGAGTCATAACAGTGGGTCCTTCTGTGGCTCCCATGACACCTAGAGAAGAACTTGAAATTTACTTCCTTGACTCTTGTTTTCATTTTGGCTGATTGTAGTGAGGAGCAGAGCAGGCCTGTTTTTCGTCGCGCCCGGCTCCCGCCCAGCTAGCTTTACACACAAAATAACAACACACAAATTGTATTCATTTAAACACTGCTTGGGCCATTAGATCAAGCCTCTTCCCGGCTACATCTCACATCTTGATTAACCCATTTCTATTAATGTGTGTAGCAACACGAGGTGGTGGCTTACCGGGAAGGTTCTAACCTACGTCCATCTTGGGCCAGAGCTTCATCGCATCTGCCTCACTTCCCTCCTTCCCAGCATTCTGTTCTGTCTACTCCGCCCACCTCATTTTCTGTCCTATCAAAAGGCCAAGAAAGTTTCTTTATTAAATAACCAATGAAAGTGACACATAGACAGATGACTCTCCTAAATCAGCTGATGATCCTGTTTGGGACCGGCCGAGAAAGAAGTTCTAGTCAGCTTTGGCAGTGGCTTTCGAAGCCAATACCTTGCCATAATGGACTTCGGGAAGGAATGGCCATTTGGCATGTCCGGGACACATTTGTGGGCTCCAGACTTCTTTCCCAGCGCTAATTCCACACAGGGAAATAGGTATATCAAATGGCACCAATCGGGGCATCCTCAACCTTACATCCTCTACCTGTGATTTAGTGACCTTGACCTCCCTTTCCCGCAAGGCAAAAAGGGAGACAATTCTGGATGCTCTATCAAGACAGATGGTCTCTTCATGGCGCTGGAGCCAGGAAGGCAGTCTGATTTTGAGAAGTTTGTAGCATACAGCAGATGCAGTGCCTATCATGCATAGCCCCATGCATAGCCATCTTCCCTGGAAGACAGTGCCTTCAAAATTCTGCCTAGGACTAGGAATATGCCCCAGAGACGCAGAGCAGGCCAGACCCAGCACAATCTCTGGTGGTGCAATAACAGCCGTAAGAGAATGGACTCTTTCTCCATTAGTGTGTGGATGATGGTAGGCAGAGTGGAATGAGACACGTGGGTAGCATGTCAGGTGGAGGCCAGGTCTAAGACCATAGAATGTCTGATTCTGGAAAGGCAAGATTCCAAGGTATCAAAGCCCTGCCTACTGACTGACAATCGGCAGCAGTCTCATGCTAGCAATCAGAGCAGTCAGCGGGAAGAGCATGCTCCTGAGTGACTGAACTTTGCTTGGACAGGCTAAAAAAGTGGCCATCACTCAGGGTTGGCGCTAGCCCTCGGGCCATTGATCAGTGATATCTCGCGTGGCACAGTTATCCTCCTCCACGGCATCATGCTCTCAGGCCATGGTCAGCGTCAGCAGTCCTTTCCTGGTCATCAAGGGCACGCCAAGGATGGCCCTGACAACACGTTGTTTCTTCTTTCCCAAAGGGGCCGTTTAACAAGAACGGAAGGGCTTCTAATCAAATCAGAGCAGGGCATCTATCGAGCTGAACCTTTGTGCCAACCATGTCAATACATACCTCCTAGACACTGTTTGCGGCACTGGTAAGCAATGGTGCTTTGTCCAAACCCCAGGCGGAGCTATGCTCTCTCGAGAACTGGGTCAATGATGACAAACCAATGTCACGAAGAGAGATGATGACATAAAAATCATGCTCAATAGGATTACGCTGAGGCCCAGACTAAAGGACGGGGGCAATGGGGGGTGGAGGCTGGTCTACCTGGGGCCCGCTTGGGCCAGGGTGCAGGCCAAAATCCCCATGCTGTTTTCCCCATCGGGGACCCCTATTTGGTCCAGGGGCACGACTTTAGGAGAACACTGAGTGCTCCCTCAAATGGCACCTCGTGTCAAACATTGCTCTTGAGCCAGTCTCCATGCCCAAAGCCCTGTTCACGTTCCCATCATCTCTTCTGCCTTTCAGTGACTGGGGATGCCGTCTTGGAGCACTCATCAACACACCTTTCTTCGGGTAAGTGGAAAGATTAGCCCATATGCTTTGATCCCTCCAGGCCCTGTTCCTTCACCTGTTCATATTTCTGATACTCTAAGAAAGATACTCAAGTTAGAAGCCCAGGATCCAGTAGTGTTGGGCTTGATTCCTAGAATGTGCAACCCCTTAGGCCTCGGTGTCCAGGATGGCATTCCAAATGGACAACCTTGGAAAATCCCCAAGGACATGGACATGAGCTACCGATCTGGGGCCTCAGAATAGGTCACAAGGAGGAGTCATAACAGTGGGCCCTTCTGTGGCTCCCATGACACCTAGAGAAGAACTTGAAATTTACTTCCGTGACTCTTGTTTTCATTTTGGCTGATTGTAGTGAGGAGCAGAGCAGGCCTGTTTTTCGTCGCCCCCGGCTCCCGCCCGGCTAGCTTTACACACAAAATAACAACACACAAATTGTATTCATTTAAACACTGCTTGGCCCATTAGATCAAGCCTCTTCCCGGCTACATCTCATATCTTGATTAACCCATTTCTATTAATGTGTGTAGCAACACGAGGTGGTGGCTTACCGGGAAGGTTCTAACCTACGTCCATCTTGGGCCAGAGCTTCATCGCATCTGCCTCACTTCCCTCCTTCCCAGCATTCTGTTCTGTCTACTCCGCCCACCTCATTTTCTGTCCTATCAAAAGGCCAAGAAAGTTTCTTTATTAAATAACCAATGAAAGTGACACATAAACAGATGACCCTCCTACATCAGCTGATGATCCTGATTGGGACCGGCCGAGAAAGAAGTTCTAGTCAGCTTTGGCAGTGGCTTTCGAAGCCAATACCTTGCCATAATGGACTTCGGGAAGGAATGGCCATTTGGCATGTCCGGGACACATTTGTGGGCTCCAGAGTTCTTTCCCAGCGCTAATTCCACACAGGGAAAACTAGTATATCAAATGGCACCAATCGGGGCATCCTCAACCTTACATCCTCTACCTGTGATTTAGTGACCTTGACCTCCCTTTTCCGCAAGACAAAAAGGGAGACAATTCTGGATGCTCTATCAAGACAGATGGTCTCTTCATGGCGCTGGAGCCAGGAAGGCAGTCTGATTTTGAGAAGTTTGTAGCATACAGCAGATGCAGTGCCTATCATGCATAGCCCCATGCATAGCCATCTTCCCTGGAAGACAGTGCCTTCAAAATTCTGCCTAGGACTAGGAATATCCCCCAGAGACACAGAGCAGGCCAGACCCAGCACAATCTCTGGTGGTGCAATAACAGCCGTAAGAGAATGGACTCTTTCTCCATTAGTGTGTGGATGATGGTAGGCAGAGTGGAATGAGACACGTGGGTAGCATGTCAGGTGGAGGCCAGGTCTAAGACCATAGAATGTCTGATTCTGGAAAGGCAAGATTCCAAGGTATCAAAGCCCTGCCTACTGACTGACAATCGGCAGCAGTCTCATGCTAGCAATCAGAGCAGTCAGCGGGAAGAGCATGCTCCTGAGTGACTGAACTTTGCTTGGGCGGGCTAAAAAAGTGGCCATCACTCAGGGTTGGCGCTAGCCCTCGGGCCATTTATCAGTGATATCTCGCGTGGCACAGTTATCCTCCTCCACGGCATCATGCTCTCAGGCCATGGTCAGCGTCAGCAGTCCTTTCCTAGTCATCAAGGGCACGCCAAGGATGGCCCTGACAACACGTTGTTTCTTCTTTCCCAAAGGGACCGTTTAACAAGAACGGAAGGGCTTCTGATCAAATCAGAGCAGGGCATCTATCGGGCTGAACCTTTGTGCCAACCATGTCAATACATACCTCCTAGACACTGTTTGCGGCACTGGTAAGCAATGGTGCTTTGTCCAAACCCCAGGCGGAGCTATGCTCTCTCGAGAACTGGGTCAATGATGACAAACCAATGTCACGAAGAGAGATGATGACATAAAAATCATGCTCAATAGGATTACGCTGAGGCCCAGACTAAAGGACGGGGGCAATGGGGGGTGGAGGCTGGTCTACCTGGGGCCCGCTTGGGCCAGGGTGCAGGCCAAAATCCCCATGCTGTTTTCCCCATCGGGGACCCCTATTTGGTCCAGGGGCACGACTTTAGGAGAACACTGAGTGCTCCCTCAAATGGCACCTCGTGTCAAACATTGCTCTTGAGCCAGTCTCCATGCCCAAAGCCCTGTTCACGTTCCCATCATCTCTTCTGCCTTTCAGTGACCGGGGATGCCGTCTTGGAGCACTCATCAACACACCTTTCTTCGGGTAAGTGGAAAGATTAGCCCATATGCTTTGATCCCTCCAGGCCCTGTTCCTTCACCTGTTCATATTTCTGATACTCTAAGAAAGATACTCAAGTTAGAAGCCCAGGATCCAGTAGTGTTGGGCTTGATTCCTAGAATGTGCAACCCCTTAGGCCTCGGTGTCCAGGATGGCATTCCAAATGGACAACCTTGGAAAATCCCCAAGGACATGGACATGAGCTACCGATCTGGTGCCTCAGAATAGGTCACAAGGAGGAGTCATAACAGTGGGCCCTTCTGTGGCTCCCATGACACCTAGAGAAGAACTTGAAATTTACTTCCGTGACTCTTGTTTTCATTTTGGCTGATTGTAGTGAGGAGCAGAGCAGGCCTGTTTTTCGTCGCGCCCGGCTCCCGCCCGGCTAGCTTTACACACAAAATAACAACACACAAATTGTATTCATTTAAACACTGCTTGGCCCATTAGATCAAGCCTCTTCCCGGCTACATCTCACATCTTGATTAACCCATTTCTATTAATGTGTGTAGCAACACGAGGTGGTGGCTTACCGGGAAGGTTCTAACCTACGTCCATCTTGGGCCAGAGCTTCATCGCATCTGCCTCACTTACCTCCTTCCCAGCATTCTGTTCTGTCTACTCCGCCCACCTCATTTTCTGTCCTATCAAAAGGCCAAGAAAGTTTCTTTATTAAATAACCAATGAAAGTGACACATAGACAGATGACCCTCCTACATCAGCTGATGATCCTGATTGGGACCGGCCGAGAAAGAAGTTCTAGTCAGCTTTGGCAGTGGCTTTCGAAGCCAATACCTTGCCATAATGGACTTCGGGAAGGAATGGCCATTTGGCATGTCCGGGACACATTTGTGGGCTCCAGAGTTCTTTCCCAGCGCTAATTCCACACAGGGAAAACTAGTATATCAAATGGCACCAATCTGGGCATCCTCAACCTTACATCCTCTACCTGTGATTTAGTGACCTTGACCTCCCTTTTCCGCAAGACAAAAAGGGAGACAATTCTGGATGCTCTATCAAGACAGATGGTCTCTTCATGGCGCTGGAGCCAGGAAGGCAGTCTGATTTTGAGAAGTTTGTAGCATACAGCAGATGCAGTGCCTATCATGCATAGCCCCATGCATAGCCATCTTCCCTGGAAGACAGTGCCTTCAAAATTCTGCCTAGGACTAGGAATATCCCCCAGAGACACAGAGCAGGCCAGACCCAGCACAATCTCTGGTGGTGCAATAACAGCCGTAAGAGAATGGACTCTTTCTCCATTAGTGTGTGGATGATGGTAGGCAGAGTGGAATGAGACACGTGGGTAGCATGTCAGGTGGAGGCCAGGTCTAAGACCATAGAATGTCTGATTCTGGAAAGGCAAGATTCCAAGGTATCAAAGCCCTGCCTACTGACTGACAATCGGCAGCAGTCTCATGCTAGCAATCAGAGCAGTCAGCGGGAAGAGCATGCTCCTGAGTGACTGAACTTTGCTTGGGCAGGCTAAAAAAGTGGCCATCACTCAGGGTTGGCGCTAGCCCTCGGGCCATTGATCAGTGATATCTCGCGTGGCACAGTTATCCTCCTCCACGGCATCATGCTCTCAGGCCATGGTCAGCGTCAGCAGTCCTTTCCTAGTCATCAAGGGCACACCAAGGATGGCCCTGACAACACGTTGTTTCTTCTTTCCCAAAGGGACCGTTTAACAAGAACGGAAGGGCTTCTGATCAAATCAGAGCAGGGCATCTATCGGGCTGAACCTTTGTGCCAACCATGTCAATACATACCTCCTAGACACTGTTTGCGGCACTGGTAAGCAATGGTGCTTTGTCCAAACCCCAGGCGGAGCTATGCTCTCTCGAGAACTGGGTCAATGATGACAAACCAATGTCACGAAGAGAGATGATGACATAAAAATCATGCTCAATAGGATTACGCTGAGGCCCAGACTAAAGGACGGGGGCAATGGGGGGTGGAGGCTGGTCTACCTGGGGCCCGCTTGGGCCAGGGTGCAGGCCAAAATCCCCATGCTGTTTTCCCCATCGGGGACCCCTATTTGGTCCAGGGGCACGACTTTAGGAGAACACTGAGTGCTCCCTCAAATGGCACCTCGTGTCAAACATTGCTCTTGAGCCAGTCTCCATGCCCAAAGCCCTGTTCACGTTCCCATCATCTCTTCTGCCTTTCAGTGACCGGGGATGCCGTCTTGGAGCACTCATCAACACACCTTTCTTCGGGTAAGTGGAAAGATTAGCCCATATGCTTTGATCCCTCCAGGCCCTGTTCCTTCACCTGTTCATATTTCTGATACTCTAAGAAAGATACTCAAGTTAGAAGCCCAGGATCCAGTAGTGTTGGGCTTGATTCCTAGAATGTGCAACCCCTTAGGCCTCGGTGTCCAGGATGGCATTCCAAATGGACAACCTTGGAAAATCCCCAAGGACATGGACATGAGCTACCGATCTGGGGCCTCAGAATAGGTCACAAGGAGGAGTCATAACAGTGGGTCCTTCTGTGGCTCCCATGACACCTAGAGAAGAACTTGAAATTTACTTCCGTGACTCTTGTTTTCATTTTGGCTGATTGTAGTGAGGAGCAGAGCAGGCCTGTTTTTCGTCGCGCCCGGCTCCCTCCCGGCTAGCTTTACACCCGAAATAACAACACAGAAATTGTAGTCATTTAAACATGTTTGGCCCATTAGATCTAGCCTCTTCCCGGCTACATCTCACATCTTGATTAACCCATTTCTATTAATGTGTGTAGCAACACGAGGTGGTGGCTTACCGGGAAGGTTCTAACCTACGTCCATCTTGGGCCAGAGCTTCATCGCATCTGCCTCACTTCCCTCCTTCCCAGCATTCTGTTCTGTCTACTCCGCCCACCTCATATTCTGTCCTATCAAAAGGCCAAGAAAGTTTCTTTATTAAATAACCAATGAAAGTGACACATAGACAGATGACCCTCCTACATCAGCTGATGATCCTGATTGGGACCGGGCGAGAAAGAAGTTCTAGTCAGCTTTGGCAGTGGCTTTCGAAGCCAGTACCTTGCCATAATGGACTTCGGGAAGGAATGGCCATTTGGCATGTCCGGGACACATTTGTGGGGTCCAGAGTTCCTTACCAGCGCTAATTCCACACAGGGAAAACTAGTATATCAAATGGCACCAATCTGGGCATCCTCAACCTTACCTCCTCTACCTGTGATTTAGTGACCTTGACCTCCCTTTCCCGCAAGGCAAAAAGGGAAACAATTCTGGATGCTCTATCAAGACAGATGGTCTCTTCATGGCGCTGGCGCCAGGAAGGCAGCCTGATTTTGATAAGTTTGTAGCACCTTGCAGAGGCAGTGCGTATCATTCATAGCCCCATGCATAGCCTTCTTCTCTGGAAGACAGTGCCTTCAAAATTCTGCCTTAGACTACTAATATTCCCAGAGACGCAGAGCCAGCTAGACCTACTTCTGCCTTGGATGGTCAGTAATAACTCTCATGTATGTCCTGTTTTTCACAGCTGGCATTTGTTATTTATACAGCTGGGACTAAGCAACAAATAGATTGAAGGATATTTAGAAATGATAGTACATGCAGTATGAAAAGATGTGTTGAGGGGTCAGGGAACGATTTTTCTAGTGTTCAATTGATGTAATGGGGATGGATGTGGGCATTGAATCATTTTTAACAGAGAGTGTTATGTAGTTCTGCATGGAGCCTACCTCTTCTGTGACTTACTACTGTTGCACAAGTCTCCAACGGCCTAACAACATTGGTCAATTCCTGTCTTCTCTTTTTTCTTTCAGAGATCTGAGCTGCCTCTTGGACCCCACCACTTAATACCTTTCAGGTAACTGGAAGATAAGACCTATGGTTTGCATTCAGAAAGGCCCAAGATGCTCCTCCATCTTTCAGAATCTCTGTCTCATTCTCTTGACATTCAAATCATACCACCCATGCTAACTGTGCTTTCTACACATACTCTGTCATGTGTACCTGTTTATCAATAATTAGTGATCCAAATTATTTTGCTTGGGTCAATTCCAAGAGACATAAGCGTCTGATAGGGTACAAAAAAAGGATTATGCATAGCTCTAATCAGGAGTTGCCAGGTTGGCAGCCTTGGAGCATACCGAGGATACGAATATCACTTCTGAAGCTAGTTGGATGTATGGCTAACTAAAAAGTTCTGGTGTTGGATGGTTGTTCTGGGTATCCTTGACTGTGAGTCCTTCACTTGTGACTTAGTGATCCCACTATAAACCTTCAGGTAGCCCACTTTCTCGTAAGAGAATACATCATAGCACTTGTGACTTACTGATCGCTCTACAAACCTTCAAGTAGCACACTTTCTGGTAGAATACATCATAGCACTTGTGACTTAGTGATCGTTCTATAAACCTTCAGGTAGCACACTCTGGTAGAAGAATACATCACAGTAGGCATTTTCTTTGGGAATGCTATGAGACAGAATAAAATTAGCAAAGCAAGATGCAGTCATTTAAATACATTCTTGTATGGTGAACCATTAGCTAACTAGTACTAGCAGTGAAATAAGTGAGTCGCAGGGTGAGTGGGGCCATTTGTGCTTTCCTTACCCTTGCTAGTAATTCTTGTGTGTGCTAGACCTTGTGCAGTTCAGGATCCAGGGGCTGGAGATCTTTCTGTTCAATGGAATTATTCATTGATGACATGATCTAGGGCATACAGAAACCAATCTCAAAACTATCCAGAGATGTTCCTTCCTCCTGACCACCTTTCACATTGCCAGAAGGTACCTTGTTCAGAGAATGCGCAAATTGTCTACTGCACAATCATATCCTTCTTTCAAAAGTGAGTACACAAACTTACCCAGGTTTTGCCTGGCTATAAAAACATTCATCTGTTAAAAATTACTTATCTGGATTGATGATGAAAACAGTTCTCTGAATATGGTGAATAACTCATAGAAATGGCAATCAGTGATCCAGAGGTGAGTCCCTCAGATAATACAAATAAGATTCTCCAGGCCTGCCTTTGCCTAGTGTGCTTTTGGTGACATTCTCTAAGCACTATGTGTGGGTTTTGTCTCCTTGCTTAAGAGGTAATATGCACAGTAATTTTGTCTAGTGACCCAAAATTTGCATCACTTTTCTTCTGAGAACCGAGCTGCTGACACTTTCATCCAGTAAATATATAACAAATAGGAACAATGAAAATATGGAATCAAAAGCAGGGCAAGCAACTGGGATATACACTGACAGTTATACTAGCATTTCGAAAATAATATTGTCCTCCTGTTAGGTAAATATAATAGAAGATATTTCTACATCTGCTACTACTAGTGTTGCGTATTTTTAAGGAGATTTCTTTTATTTTGTATTATCTTAGAGATCTAAGACTGAAAAATTCATTTTAGAAAATACAGGTAAGTAACTATAAACTTTAGAGACTCTATGTATTGTTCTATATGCAACTTTCTGAGGTCTATGTATCTTTTGGAGTTTTACTGGAAATTACTGTTGTGATATTTTTAAAATTTTATCCAAAGATTAATTACTATTTGTTGTTTCTGTTCTCTCCTTTTAATTTTAACTATTTTCTATATTATGTAAAAGATATAAAATGAAGGATTATTTTAGAAATTTATATTGGCTAATAAGCAGTATGATCAATTTCTTACAAAAGAATATCACACTGTATTTTTTGATTATTTACTAGAGTTTCAGAATAGAGACCCATTACTTATAAGGAGTCTGTGTTCATACTATAATATTCTTCACTTCTAGTTTATTCAGTGAAGCCTGACATGAGTTCATTATTCTTTTTCCAATATGGAAATATATGTCTTATTTTTATAGCTTCTCTATGGCTTACAAGTCATAGATATAAGACATTTGCATGGATTCTGGAATTTTAAAGAACATCTTTTTTCTATTAGTTAATTGCTGCTTGGATGGTGTAAATTTACTGAGCTGTAGAAATTCAGTATATGTCCTTTTATACAAGTATTCCATATTTCAATAGAAGGTAAAATACACCAACAGTATAGTACATATTGGTTAAGGTATTTCTTGAGAATGTTGTCTTGTACATGGTATTTTACTTGGTGCATAATGACTGATGTGCTCAAAACTGGACAAATATTCATAAGGAAATCAATAATTTAATATATAATACTTTGGTAGTGCAATAGTTTGAATAAGAATAGCCCCATAAACACATGTGTCTGAATGCTTGGCCACCATGGAGTGGCACTATTAGGAGATATGAGCTTGTTGAAGTATGTGTGCCCTTGTTGGAAGAAGTGTGTCACTGAGGAGTGATACACTTTAGGGTCTCAGATGCTCGAGCTAGGCCTAGTGTGGTTTTGTAAGGAGCTGCTTGTTCATCCCGGCTGCCCAGAACTGAAATAATCACATAGAAACTGTATTAATTAATTACCATGAACAGTTTGATATCAATTGTGTTCAAATACTTGAGTACATATATAATTGATTAAAGAAATATAAATAAATACCTTTAGTATAGAAATAAAACATGACCAAATTCTTATAAAGAGGAATGTAACTATCAGTAATGTTGGGAAAGTTCTGTGGGAATATAGACACAAATAATATCTAAAGACAATTAGTTAAGTTCATTATAATTGCTATTATTTTTGAAATGTATTTGTTTGGTTTTTTTCTTTTGCCATTTATTTCCTTATTGGGTAGAATAGCAGTGGTAACATCATGTTCAGGAATAGAAATCAGCGGATTCTTTTGTCATTACAAGTGCTAAGATAGTCATGGAATTAGTGGATACATTTAAAATGAGTACAATTCATATAAAACATGTTGATTCAATTCCACAGTGGACTGAAATTAAAAATAGGGAAACATTTATTGATAACCTCCAAAATATTTGAAAAATAAAATGAGAACTTCTAAGTAATTCACTGATAAAAGAAGACATAAAAAGAGAAACTGACAAGCATTTCAAACTAAATACATATAAAAATTAATATCTTCAAATTCAAATGTAGCTTAACTGGCTTGGAAGATATTTTTTAGAACTGACTCTTAGATTACAAGTAAATAGAAGTCTTAAATAAATGATATTATATTCCAATGAATGGCTTTATACTCTAGTAAAAGAAACTTAAGAACAAAATGACACAGAATAAGAGAAACAGGACGTTCATAAAGAGAACAGAAAGTAATCAAATATATTTGTATATATATGTACATATACACATATGTAAATATCTGCCTCGTGTGTGTGTGTGTGTGTGTGTGTGTGTGTATGGGGCGAGAGAAAATGAAAGTCAGTTAAATTAAAACACACCAATTAAAGAAGGCATGAAAGAATAAAGGACAACCTAGCCACTAGTGTAAAGGTTAATAACAGAGCTGTCATTTATATCTTCTGAGAGAGGAAAACTCAGCTTTCTCCAATGAAAGGGCAGTGGGTATATAAATTAGCCAATGGCAGAGCTTATTCAGGGATAGCTAGTCAAAATAGAATAGACTCCACATTTGGGGTTTTGGTTTTGGGTTTTTCTGGTGTTGTTGTTGTTTGTGTGCTTTTCTTGGGTCACAGTATTATTTTTTTTTTTCTTTTTGAGTGTTATTTCATTTTGTTTTCTTTGTTTGGGGGGTTGTTGTATTAATTTTTAGCTTTTTTTTTTAAAAAAAAACAAAGTTGTATGTATAGGGATGAGGAGATTATTTGAATGAACATACACAATTTTAAAAAATCCATTAAGAGGACAATGTTCAGAAACATCTAAAGAGAATAATTTTTCAAATTAAGATACAAATATAAATATTAAGACACATGAGAAATGATATTGTAGGATATGTGTATGTTAAATAATATGAAGTGCCCATAAACTCAGCAACTTAGATAAAGTTAAAAAAAATCAAAAGATGCAAATATAAAGATACAAATAAAAAAATTTAGTAAGTATATAACCAAAAGAGTATTTTCTAAACAAATTAATTTTTATTAAAAGCATTTTCACAAGGAACTATAGATTACACTAACTTTTAAAACATGAATTCCATATGATCTTTTAGAAGATATAAATGTTGGAATTATTCCATTGTTTAATATCTAAATGTGCCTTCACAGAAAACAATACTACATGTAAAAAGAAGGGTATATAGCAACATCTTTCATGAGCATATGTCTGTGTTCAAATTTTTAGAAAATGAAATTTAACAATATTTAGACATGGTTTGCAATTAAATCAAAATAAGTATGGAATTAAGTTTGGTTTAACATGTAAAAATAAATCTGTATTTGCAAACCACTAAAAATTCAACCTGAAAACATTGAAAAATGTACTCATTCATAAAATATGTGTTCCCATAACTACTCACAATTAGCCAAGTGTAGGCACATGCGTGTGATCTTCACATTCAGGAAGATATAAGACAGGAAAGTGTTGATTTGAAGACCAGCTTGGACAACAAAGTGGGAGTTTGTCTCAAACAAAAGTCAAAATTAAATTTTATACTTTTGGAAATTAAAGACTTACACGTTTCTTTTTCTTTTGAAATGAAATGTTAAGTTTGTTACATTTTATTCTTTATACTTATTTTCCAAAAGCAATAATTTCTCATTTAATATACCAATCCCAGCTCTGACTCCCACTCCTCCTCCTGCTCCCTCCAATTTCCTCCCACATCACCCCTCATCCACTTCTCAGAGAGGGTAAGGCTCATGGGGACTCAACAAAATCTACCACATCAGTTTGAGGCAGGACCAAGGCCCTCCCCACTATATCTAGGCTGAGCAAGGTATTCCTCCAAGGAATGGGCTCCAAAATACCAGTTCAAGAAGTAGTGATAAATCCTATGTGGCCAGCAGCCCCACAGTCTGCCCCAGATCTAAAATTGTCACCCATTCATAGGCCCTAGTTTGGTTCTATACTGGTTCCCCATTGTCACTCTAGAGTCAGTGACCTCCCATTAGCTCAGGTAACTTGTTTCAGTGGATGTCCCCATCATGGTCTTGACCCTTTTGCTCATATCCCTCTCTCTCTACGACTGAACTTTGGAAGTTCAGCCCAGTGCTTCACTGTGGATCTCTGCATCCGCTTCTATCAGTTGCTGGATAGAAGGTTCTATGATGGCAATTAAGGTAGTCATCAATCTGATTACAGGAGAAGGCCAGTTAAGGCACCTTCTCCTCCATTGCTTAGACTCTTAGCTGGGATCATCCTTGTGGATTCAAGAGAATTTCTCTAGTGTCAGGTTTTTTGCTAGCCCCATAATGGCTCCCTCAATCAAACTATCTCTTTTCTTGCTCTGCCTCTTTGTTCTTCCTTCATTTTGACAATCCCATTCTCTTATGTTCTTCTCCTCTTCCACTGGCCCTTCTCCCTGGCCGCCATGCTCCCAATTTTCTCAGGAGATCTTGTCTATTTTCACTTTACAGGGGGATTCATGTATGTTTCCCTTAGGATTCTCCTTGTTACATAGCTTTTCTAGGGTCATAAACTATATATAGGCTAGTTATTTTTTGCTTTATGTCTAATATCCAATTATGAATAAGTACATACTGTGTTTGTCTTTCTGGGTCTGGGTTACTTCACTCAGTATGTTTTTTTTCTAGTTCCATCTATTTGCATTTTTCAAGATGCCATTGTTTTTTGTTTTGTTTTTTTTTAACCATGGGGTAGTGCTCCACTGTGTAACTATACCACATTTCCTTTGTCCATTCTTCAGTTGAGGGGTATCTAGGTTGTTTCCAAGTTCTGGCTATGACAAATAATACTGCTATGAACACAGTTGAGCAAATGTCCTTGTAGTATGATTGAACATCCTTTGGGTATATACCCAAGAGTGGTACTGCTGGGTCTTCAGGTTGGTTGATTCCTAATTTTCCAAGGAACTGCCATATTGATTTCCAAAGTGGCTGCACAAGTTTGCACTCCCAGAAGCAATAGAAAAGTGCTCCCCTTACTCCACATCTTCTCCAGTAAAACATATCATTGGTGGTTTTGACCTTAGCCATTCTGACTGGTGTGAGATGGTATCTCAGAGTCATTTTGATTTAAATTTCCCTGATGGTTAAGGATGTTGAATATTTCCTTAAGGGTCTTTTGGTCATTTGAGATCCTTTTGTTGAGATTCTCTGTTGAGATCTGTACCCTATTTTTAATTGGATTATTTGGTATTTTGGCATCTAGTTTCTTGAGTTCTCTATATATTTTAGAGATCAGTCCTCTGTGTGATGTGGGGTTGGTAAAGGATGCAAAGAGGTGGATATCTATCCCCATGCACAAAACTCAAGTCCAAATGAATCAAAG
Source organism: Chionomys nivalis (assembly GCF_950005125.1). Lineage (NCBI taxonomy): Eukaryota > Metazoa > Chordata > Mammalia > Rodentia > Cricetidae > Chionomys > Chionomys nivalis. Next base: position 31,789,089 of record NC_080108.1, on the reverse strand, counting down.
ACCTCAATATAAACCCAGCCATACAGAACCTCACAGAAAAGAAAGTGGGAAGGAGCCTAGAACACACAGGCACAAAAGACCGCTTCCTAAATATAACACCAGTAGCACAGACATGGAGACCATTAATAAATGGGAACTCCAGAAGCTGAAAAGCTTCTGTAAGGCAAAGAACATAGCCTATGGAATAGGAAATAAGATCTTTAGAGACTTACACATTTATAAAGAACATTTATGCAAAAAGCCTTCTGACTCTCAGTAAGAAAAGCATAATTTTATCTGCATGGAATAACTATTTGGATCTGGTAAGATGGTCTCTAGAAAAAAGTATAGACGATGAAATTTTTAGTTATTTGTGCTGATGCAGAGACTTTTCTATAAGTAGATTCCCACACCAGTGTTTAACATAAAGAACTACTAGCAAATATAGACTATCACAGAAGGTTAAATAACAGTAACTGCGATAAAAATGGAAAATAATATTAAAAATGTAAAAACAATCTGGATGATGAAAATTTTGTAGTATATTCAAAGAGTTCTTTGAAAAACAATGACACAATGCTTTTTTATCTGAACTCCCCATGAATATACAGAGTGTGTGGTAGCATAGGAAACATTTGAAGTCTCTAGTCACTTACTTCTTAATTATTATAAGCCCCTGTGTAAGCAGTAGGTTAAAGCTGAGGAAGAATTGTGAATTACTTGAATACCACATGTGAAGCAAAATACACATAGAGAAAGTTCCTTAGCAAAGAGTAATTAACCTGCTGGTTCATTATATAAGGAAATGTCTACCTAATCATTAGATGTGCTCAAAGCTGAAAAAATAAGTCATTATCTACATATTACATACACAAATATTCTATAGGAAAATCATGGGGAAAAAACAGATCAGCATGAAAAACAAATTATATGGAGAAAACCTATTTGTATATGAAAAACTGCAGTTCCCCCCAAAAGAATATACAAAGAAATAGGAAATTATGGCACATGCACAGAAAAAGAAATCAATAGAAAGCATTAGCAAGGAAAGAAAGGTGTTGGACTTACTAGAGAAAGATATTAAGCTAACTTTTAAAAACACATCCAAAGAACTAAAGAAAAACATAAATAAAGATTTTAGTAAAGTATGAAACTGATATTTCAACAAATATAGACTGTGATTAAGAAACAGGTAAAAAAGAACCACATGCAAACTCAACAGGTTAGAAATACAATAAATGGGTAACATCATTAGTAGAAGTCTTGCCCATCATAATCAAAGCCCTGGTTCCCATCAAACATTGGAAAAAGGTAAAATATATATATATATATATATATATATATATATATATATATATATATAAAATGACAAAAAGGACCAACAAAGAATGGATTTTTAGCAGACAAAAGTCTTCTAACTTGGAGATGTTCTAATTAAAATTATCTAGTCCAGGTACCAAGAGAAAAAAACCTAAAACTTGAACAGAAGAGAACCATGGAAAATTACATTTATATCAACACAGCAATGGGAGTTCAAGAAGGAAAATAGAAAAAGGGGGAAAATTGAGAAATGATGTCTCAAAGCTTCCCAAATATGAAAGCACTAATGAACCCAATAAGAATATCACGAACCTCCAACTAAGATAAATTCAAAGATAAACACCTAATTCCAAAGAGCAAAGCATCATTGTGAAGCTTTCAAATAACTAATAAAAAAATTATGCTGAAGGCTGTGACAATGGTATTCAGAGCATCTTCTTGCCATAAACTGTGCAGACCATCAGGCAATATTTATAGAAGGAACCTCACAAAACTTTTTTTTTTTTTTCGAGACAGGGTTTCTCTGTAGCTTTGGTGCCTGTCCTGGAACTAGCTCTTGTAGACCAGACTGGCCTCGAACTCCCAGAGATCCGCCTGCCTCTGCCTCCCGAGTGCTGGGATTAAAGGCATGAGCCACCACCACCCGGCCAAAACTTTTTTACTAGGCTACAATTACCCTGATACCCCAAACAATTTTCCCCATTGGCATGGCTATCATTAAGGTCACAGACAGGGCTTCTTGGGCAGATGATTTTGTTAGCAGAATTTTTGTCTGCCAAGCATGAGGCCCTGAGGTGTGGTGGCGCATGCTGTAATGTCACTGCTGAAGAAACTGCACAGGCTGGATCCCTGAGTCTCACTGTCTAGGTAGTCTAAGCTACATAACCAGGCCAGGGAGAGACCCTATGTCAAGCAAACAAAAACAAGCAAGCAAACAGCAACAACCACAACAAAAAAAAAAGTGAGCAGAACATGAAGAAAGACACCCAAGATTGACTTCTAGACTCTGTATGCATGGACACATGTTCATGTGCAACCCATACATGAAAAGCAACAACAGAAACTGCTGAAAAGGAGAGAGAGTGAGGGGAAACATTATACAAAGCTGGAGGCAATATAAATTAGTCCAGTCACTATGAAAGTCTGTATAGAGGTACCTCAAAGAAAAAAACACAAAAAAACTAAAAATATAAATTTCCATGTGATGGGGTTAATCCACTCTTGTCAATACAATTCAGTACAGAACAGAGGCATATAAACATCCGTGTTCACCATGAAACAATGGAAAATGGAGATGGTATGAATCAGTTTTGATATCTATGAACACATTAATAGAAAAATAAGCCTTTCTTTATCTCTACAGAATGAAATGATCACATTTAGAGGAAAATATTTCAATAGAACCACACAGCAATCATATTAAGTGAAAATAGAGATCACTACGAAAGAAAAAAAAATGTCACATTTGCTCTTATTTAGAACTGAGATTTCACATACATGCATACAAACACACACACACACACACAAATGCCATGGAAGTAGAGGAGGGAGGTATTCAGGGAAAGGAAAAGAGGGTTTGCAACAGGAGGAAGGAGGGTCAGTAGAAGAGGGTAATGAGAAAATGGTGAATGTAGTTGGAGTAGATGATATATTTTAATGAAAATATGTGCTATTAAAGCATCTAGCTGTCTACTACATCTCTGTAGCTAATAACTATAGATAGTGTGATCTTATAGTTTGCCACACATTATTGGTTGCATCTATGATGCAAAACGCAACAGAATTAGCATCAGTATGATTTTCAGCTTACTAACTTGAAAAGCTGTTAGGACCAAATTCAGCCTTTTCAGCAAAAGTTACAATGTTTTAACTACATTTTCATAATAAAAACCTACTGACAGGATTGTGGAAACAGAATTAAAGCATTTAGCACAAGTTAACACATAGACACACTTCTTCCTTCCATATGTGATAAAGTTTAACAGTGAGAATATCTAGCCTTTGCTTTCTATTTGGGAAGTTACTAGTTCTTATTTTGATTTCTTCAATAGATAAATGTTTATTTAGATATCTATTGCTTGTGTGAGCTTTTTCAGGTCGATTGACCAAAGAATTCATCAGTTTCAGTGAGGTTATTAAATTGGACGCAGAAATGATCATTTTCATAATACTTTGCATACTTTTATTTTTTTAAAGTTAAATTGACTACAGCCTTACCAATTTTATTTATCTTTTCTAAAACCCAGCTTTTAGTTTTCTTAATTTCTTTGGTTTTACTGACTCCAGTTAATACTTTCATTAGTTTAACATTACTATCTTTTTCTGGTTTACTTTGGATTGAATTGCTTTCCTAGTTGTCTGAAGTAAAATATATATATATATATATATATATATATATATATATATATATACTAATTTTAGAACACTTTTCCATCATTGTTCTAAATTTTTAAGATTTTTTTCATGCATTATGAAATTTAGCACGTTGTATTTTCATTTACTTTAAGTACTTCTCCATTTCTTGAAACTTCTCTAGTGTTATTTACAAGCAAGTTTACTTTGGACTAGGACTGTAGCTCAGTGGAAAGAAGTATGGAAGTCACATACATTATTGCCTAGTGTATGTGAGACATAGGCTTTGAACCCCAGTACTGAAAAAAATAAGTTTTCAAATCTGAAAATGCACTTGAGACCAAATTCCAGCCCAGATTTCCTAGCTAGTACCAGATTAATAAGAGACCTATGCTTAAGACTTTAGAAATGATTATATGTTTAACATATATTTAAAATGTATTTTCATTTTTTTCTGAATATTTTTCAGAAAGGACAGAGAAGAAATTACCATAGTATTAGTTACCTTTGAGATTATATAAAGTGAGAAAAGGCCTTTGCCTTCTCAATTAATTAATCCTCAATTAACATATGTGGGGGTAGCATAGAACCCAGCCCCAGCAAATTTCACTAATTCTTTCATTTGTCATTGCATTTTATTTGAGCACATACATCAAATTTTTGGTTGCATAATTTTCTTTCTGCAATTTGCATTTAGTTATTGTTTTACAACTTTATTTCCCAAAAACTTGGTCTTCATTTTCAAGTTGATTGATATGTGCTTTGAGGAATATTTATGTTGATACCTTAAAATCCTACAGATATTCCCAACATCTGATTCATGTTAGCACTTGAAGAATATCTTCTGTTACTGAACATGCAAGTTTCTTTTTGCTATACAGAAAGATTTTTCAGTCCTGTCTAGGACATTTAGGAATCACGTGACTTTAGGTTTAATAGAATCTTTAATCAGTCCTCCTATGTAGCTGTACCTCAAGGTCACAGTGACTGCAAATTCAGCTTCCCATTTCACCAGGCCCACCACCACTCAGCAAAAATGGAGTCTGACTGATTTATTGTATGTCAGAATGGAATTTCTGCTTTCGTTAGTCCCACTGACACTTGCTCAACAAAAGCCAGGAACTTAAGCCACTTTTTTCCCCCATCCTCCCCTTCTCACTTTTCTCTCCCCATCTCCCCTTTCCCCCATCCCACCCCACCCCCCAGTTCCCAATTTTTGCCCAGCAATCTTGTCTACTTCCATTATCCAGGAGGATAACTATATGTTATTCTTCGGATTCACCTTCTTATTTAGCTTCTCTAGGATCACAAATTATAGGCTCAATGTCCTTTATTTATGGCTAAAAACCAATTATGAGTGAGTACATCCCATGTTCATCTTTTTGGGTATGGGTTACCTCACTCGTCCTATTGAGGACGTGAATTTGATTTTTCATTGTAACCTACTGGCGTAGGGGAGAAGAATCTGAGTCTTGCTTATTTTCATTTATATCAGGTGTGCCTGGAAGTTCAAATCCCCACTGGGAGCACTGACAGCAGGATGTGCTTCAAATAGGGTTAAACAAACATTGATGACTAGCCCTGTCTGACACTAATTCTTACTGCTTGTGTGTTGAGTGGGTCTCATTTTCCTCCTAAACTCCACTGATACCACTATTGTAGACAATCAGAAATCAGTTCTCCTCATGGCACCACTGGAAGGTGATGGAAGTTCAACTGCCACAACCCTGGGAAGGTAATTGATATACTATGATTGCCAATGCATTTTTCCTATTCTATGTTATCCTTTCTTATGAAACATATGCATGGAGTGGAAAGTAATGACACTGTTTTTCATGTACTAGAAATGCATTTAATATTACTTAGGTAATAAGGGAAAAAAAATAATCCCCACATAGATACTCCAAAGCAGGATGTGTCACACTGTAGAGGAACTAACAGCTAGTATAGTAAGTGACGAAAAAATAATAATGGGCTTGCAGATTTGAAAAGGAGGAAAAATATTTATTCACAGAAGACATAATTATCAATGAATAAATGCAAAGAATCTAAAAACAAAACAGCCCTGAAGTATGATTAGAAATTACATATCTTACAATCAAAGCAGTGATTTTTCTTATATCTTGCTAATTATCTTCCAGTTACTTCATTATGATTAATGCATTTTTCCCCACTACCTTACTTCCTAAAACTTTCCTTACACACCACCAAAAAGCAGAGGTCTGTTCATTCATTTGTTTCCCAGTGCACATCAGTGACATCACTTGAATGCATACAATATAATACTTACATAAAGTATCAAATGCAGAACTCTTTGCTAGTCTAGTTTTATCTGCATATAGATAGCCTTAGGATACTAGTAGAATGATTGTATCATATGTCTTCTAAGAAAAATTACCTATTGTTTCCCAAAATTAAGAAAATCATACCACATTACAGGATTGGACAGCTGGCAATAGAAAACACACTATTTCTTATCAAGAATCATGTTTACAAATGCCTATTTACTTGGACAGAAGAGAGAACAAATAGTTTCTCTTATGAAAACTGAATAGATATTCAATTTATATTTATATAGAGAAATTATATTTTTTCTTTATGAATCATAATTAGATTTGACTTTCAACCTGTCTATCTTGGGAACATTTGATCTACTGGCAAGGGGTTCCAGACGTTAGACAACACAACTTCAGTATTTACAAAGTTCTCATTTGAGAACTGTAACACACACTCACACACACAAATACACACACACCATCAAATATCACATTTTAGGAAATTTACAATTTTGTGTTATGTTGTAGTCATAGCTATACTTGCTTCATGGGGCCACATTCAGCCTACAGGCCACAGGTTGAGCATACCTAGATAGTTTAAGCCCAGTGTTGCCTTGATAGCTTTTGGTCTTGATAATCTATGCACTTTGAAGTGGTGTATAAACTGTATGATGGCTATCTGTTACTTCTCATTGTTAACTGTTGCTGTCTACATTTATGACACTAATATTGGGTGGATATTCTTACAACTGTCATATCTCCACCTGTGACCATCAGGTGAAGAATATCTCTTTCAGACAGCAGTTTTGTTTTTTTGTTTTCTTTTTCGAGACAGGATTTCTCTGTGTAATAGCTCTGGTTGTCCTGGAACTCACTCTGTATACCAGACTGGACTATAACTCACAGAGATCCACCTGACTCTGCCTCCCAAGTGCTAGGATTATATATGTGTGTCACCATGCCCAGCTGACAGCAGTTTTATTGTATTTGATTTCATTTTTTTTAAAAAGAATAATTCAACCACTATATGCCATTTGGTTGATGAATTCATTTCCATTCAAGGTAAGTTCTGATTAATAATGTTACCATTTTGTTTTATTTTTTTTCTTGGTGGTTCTGTTAAGTCATCAACTTTTACTGTCTTTATGGTAGTTAAGTAAATTAATAGTTTAATTTGTATTGTAGGTTTTGATTTTTGGTTATAATTTGAATTTTCAGGTCACATTTTAAAGGATTAAAAATGTCTATCTCTTAATGTTACTGCATTTATTAGAATAGCTTTGGCCAGTCTAGTGGCATATACATTTGATTCCAACACTTGGGAATCAAAGGCTAGTGGATCTCTGTGAGTTGGCATCAGCCTGCTTCACATGGTGAATTCTAAATCAGCTATAAATTCATAATGAGATCACATCTCAAGCAAAGAATAATATCTTTTTAATTTATTTTATTTTTTAAAAAGAAAGCAAACTGTCTTTTTTCATTTAACATACCAACCCAGTTCCCACTCCCTTCCCTCCTCCCATTCTCTTCACTTACCTCCCCCACCCACCTTCACTCCTCAGAGAGTGGGGAAGGACCAAGGTCCTCCCTACTATATCTGAGCAAGGTATCTATCCAAAGAGAATAGGTTCCCAAAAAGCCAGTACAAGCAGTAGGAACAAGCAGACCATTGGGCTGAGCTCCCAACGTCCAGCTGAAGAGTGGAAGTGAGAATATGAGCAAAAAGGTTAAGACCATGATGTGGACATTCACTGAAACAGTTTACTTGAGCTAATGGGAGCTCACCAACTACAGCCTGACAGGGAAGGAATCAGCACAGGTACAAACTAGACCCTCTGAATGTGGGTGACAGTTGTATGGTTGGGGCAGACTTCAGGGCCACTGGCAGGGACACCAGAATAATACTTTTTATTGTGATATTCATACAGAAGATATCAGCAAGCCTTTTACTTTCAGATTTATTATTTTTAACTTTTGTAGTGTTGATAATCAAATATAAGACCTTACACATTCTAGGCAAGCAATTTACCTCTGAACTCTGTATCTGGTCCCCTTTCCACTTATATTAACCTATTTTGTAGGACTAGGGGAATCAAATTCAGAGCTTTATGCATCCTAGGCAAGCACTCAACTACTAAGCCAAAGGCTCTGTCCATTTAATATTTGGCATAAGGCAGGTCACCTTTTATCTCCTTAATTTTTAGGGGTAGAAAGAGTGGTCTGGGAAATCTTTCTTTCTGAAGGACACCGCTAATATTACTGTTAGGCATTGTAGTCCTTGGTTGGCAGTATTCTCCTCCATTTAATAGTTTGAATATGGATGCATTTAGGGGTGACTGGAACATAGAAACTCTGAGCTAATTAGTGGTAATAAGTGTATGTGGAACAAGCAGGTCACTGGAGCTGTGATCTGGAGGTCTGAGCCTTGTCTTTGGCTTTTCCGAAAGCAAGGGAGGCAGGACATCATGAACCGAAAGCTCCAATACATGAGCCAATACAAATGTTTCCTCTTTTTAAACTGATCAAGTAGTCATCTCAAAAGTGTGAGGCTACAATTCTTTAGCATTTTAAATACCATCCTACTTTCTCAAGGCATGACCTTTCTGTTGAGATGTAGGCTACATTTACGAGAGGACTCTAGTATACTATTTCCACTTTCAACATCCTAACTTCTCTCTCTCTCTGTGTGTGTGTGTGTGTGTAATACAAGATTATAATTATGTCCTGCGGCATAATTTATATATTAAACCCAGAGACGTGTGAACTTCTAGTACCTGGATTATCCTTCTGGTATAGGAAGTTTTCTGTCATGAATACTAGTCTTTAGACCTTTCTCTTTATTTTATCTTGAACATACATTATTCAAACATCTGTCAATTATAAAACTTTGTGTTCTTGATTTAGCCCAGGAAATTGGGTAAGCAAAACAAATGTGCCAACTTCAAGCTCAAACATTTTCCTTTGAATAGTGTCCCATCTAATCCCACAAGCTTTTTCATTCCTTACACATTTTTCTCTTCTCTCTCTCTATATATATATTTTCAAGATAACTAATCATCTAGGTGAGATTTTTATTTTTGACCACCTTATCATTTCACAGATGTTATTTTCCGGTCCAATTTTGTTTGCAATTATTTCAATCGCGTATCCTTCCAGGCATTTATTGTTCTCCATTTTGAATTCTCAGTCATTAAGCTTAAAAGTCAGTTCAATTTGTAGTTTGGTGCTCTAGTAAATAGCTATTTTTATGACCTCCACATACTCTCTCTGGTAGTTCACACATTTCCATCTCTATGATTAGCCACTTGTTGCTTGCTTTTCTCAATCTTACAGTAATTCTGACATCACCTCTAACTCTGTAATAAAGGCTTGGCATTTGTATTCTGAAGTAGATACATATTCCAGGCTTTGCAGTCTTCCTTTGAAAATTCCCGTTCAAAGGTCCTAGACAGACGGCTGTGTCCTGTGGGCCCATATCAATATAGCCTTTAAAACACCAGGAAGTTACCTCATTAGAACACTGTGCTGACTGACACAATGCTAGACTGGAATCTTTTATTTTTAAATTTTACCAATTATGTATACAGTATTCTGCCTACATGTGTGTCTGCATACCAGAAGACAGCATCAGATCTCATTACAGATGGCTGTGAGTCACCATGTCTTTGCTGGGAATTGAACTCTAGAGGAACAGCTAGTGCTTTGAACCTCTGAGTTCTCTCTCCAGCTCACTAGGCTGGAATCTTGTATCTATTGATTCAGGTACAGATTTGAGAACTACTCAAAACTTACAAGCTACTAAGGCTTAAAAAAAGCACTAATATATACCTAAATATTATCACCACCAAGCCCCCCTGTAGTCAACCACTAGTGTAAAATATAAGCAAATGCAGATCAATTCCATGTGGCTGGCACTTCATGTTCCTGCCTGATACTGGTGAAAGTGTTAAAGCTCAAACCACAGGCATCTTCTTTCAAAGGCCACAACATTCTGCTCAATAAAAGATTCCATTATCAGGCCTGATTAGTATTGGGGTCCTTAGTAAAATCCCATGCTTATTTATCCATTTTATTCACTGTAATGACTGAATATCACACTCTATGAATATATTGTTTTGTTTATACATTAGTTGATGGGTATTTGGATTTTTCTCTACATATTGACTATTTTGAAGAGTGTTACTTTGAAAACTGGTAAAAAGCTTTTGTTTGAAGACTTCAGTTCATTCAGTGATATACATGTAAGTCAAATTATTTCATATAATAATTCTCTTTAGTTTACTGAGGAACACCAACTTCTTTCTACCATGTCAGCATAATTGTCTATTCCTATTAATAATCAATAAAAATTCTAATTTCTCCACAGATTTACCAATATTTAATTCCCCTCTTTGAAAAGAAGAGCCATCTAATGGGTATAATGAAGCATTGATTTTGATGTAGTTTGCATTTGACTAAGGAAAAGTAATGTTGGGTGCCTTTTCATGAACATGTTACTATGTGCCTGTATCCTTTAAAATCTAAACTTTAGATTTATTTTGTCCATTGTTTAACTCAACCTGCTTGGCTATAGAATTCCTACAGATTTCAGACTTTCCCAGTTTGCCTTCTGTCATTGATTTATGGCCCATTCAATTATAATCAAGAAATGTTTGTATGGCAATTTAAACTTTTATTGTGCATATGCCACCAGACTGGATTTGTGGCTTAACAAATAGATTTTCTTAGAAGATTTTTCAGGTGGAACAAAGAAAAATGTATATTCTACAATTTTTGAGCAGACTCTTGATTTTTTTAGGTGTGAGTTAATCTGTAATATTGAAGTCTTTTATTTTGTATTAGTCATATCTTTCTACTCCTTATTGAAAGTAAGACATGTCTATTAATGTAGAACTGTTTTTTTTCCTTTTTCAGTTTTCTTCATATTTACATATTTTGGAGGGCTGATATTTACAGCATTTGAAATACTGTTATGTTGCTTTAGTCAATGGATTCTTTTAATCCCCACATACTATGCTTTGTCTCTTCTAAGCATCTCACTTTTAAACAGTGTTTACCATCCTTCAAGTTTGAATATAGATCTCTTGCTCCCTGCCCTATCTCATTTTGTGTTACATTTGCATACAGAGCCTTTCCCCCATTCTTTCACTGTTGCCCTGTTTTTTAATGCTTATTTCTGTTTTTTTAATGCATTTATATTTAAAATGATCTCTGACACTTGCTTTAAATATTTTGTATTTTATGTCTCATAACTTTTCTTTGGCCTGCCATTGCTTTCAATACAGCTACTGGTGTTCAACTGTTTTTTCTTGAGGAGAGAAGGAGAGGTGGATGGGTAGTGTCACAGTTGGGTTCCTTTGTTTCCTTTTGTGTGTATTCTGCAGTATTCTTTGTGAGAACCATAGGTCATTATATACACTCTTATTAATATAATATCTTTAATTGACGGACTTCATAAGAGTTAAATGAAAACACAAATGAATTATGTAGTATAATTAAAACATTTAGGAAATTAGTAATTCAAGTTTCAACCCTTGCTTTCCTGCATAGATTCCTTGTTCTGATATTCCAAGTAGCATAGCAAAAATGAATATATTTCCTACACTATTCAAAATGACATGTGAAGAGATGAAAACAGTTAAGTTGCAGGACTAGGAACATACAATGACCAAGCCTAACTAACCAAGTGTAAATGAAACACTGCACAGGCTAAGTTCAGTTGGCTCGGTACTTAGGAGCACCACACATTACTGGAGCAATCCTTTCCCTTTAGGTTATTTTTCTTATAGCTTCTATATGATATATGTGGTACTGTGATTCAAAACCACCTGAACTACAAAGGACGTGGAATCCCTTTCAGTTTTAATTACTGATTCTCATATTTAAATTTGAACTTATGACAAATGAATTGCAAACCACAAGTCACATCTTTATGAAATGGACATATCCCATGGACTTAAATTTCTAAAATCCTACATAAAATAAAACTGGAATTACAAAGCAAAATTGCAGTAATACTGTTTTATTTTCCAATGTATTAAGCTTAATGCAGCCGGGCGGTGGTGGCGCACGCCTTTAATCCCAGCACTCGGGAGGCAGAGGCAGGCGGATCTCTGTGAGTTTGAGACCAGCCTGGTCTACAAGAGCTAGTTCCAGGACAGGCTCCAAAACCACAGAGAAACCCTGTCTCGAAAAAACCAAAAAAAAAAAAAAAAAAAGTTAAGCTTAATGCATGATCTTTATAACTTGAGTCTGAATTATTACCTTTAATGTTGACCTGATACTATTTATTTATTTAAAACTGAGTCTCACTAAGTAGTCCTTGCCATAAACACAGAAATCCTCCTGTTTCTGCCTCCCTACTGCTGAGATTAAAGAAGAGTCAACGACATCTGGATTTTAAAAAAGCAAAAACATAAATCTAGTAGTAATTAGTTCTCATAGCATTTACTTGAGAAATGTCTCAATGTTGCCTCCATTTTGCAGAAACTTCCCTGGATATAATACCTCAGTGCTACCTCTGTTTTCAATCCACTGTCACCCTCCTCTCAACTCCTATGAATCCATCTTGCTCTTTCATTTTGGTATCTAAAAATTCTATTAAGTCAGTCAATAATTTAAGTGGAAACATAAAAAATTGAGTTGATTCTCTTTCTGCCTCTGACTTTTGATGTGTGATAATGTATCTTGATATACACACAAACCCTTCAGGGTTTGTCCTAGACTATACAGAATATCACATGCATGTAAATTTATGCCTCCAAAAATTTTGCAGCTCGTCAGCCACTACTACACGAAAATTTTCTCTACTAGTCTATATTGGTTCCTTTCTGTATTAAAATCATAAGTCCTCAATTTCAAGTGCCATGTCTTCACTTGCTTCTTCGGCCAGCTCAGATTTTCTCTTGAATATTTAAAGTTGTGAGTTCATTTTTTTCAGGTACATTATTTGTTTTCTCTTTCAAAATTTGTACTTTGATATTTTATTTGCCGTATGTATGTTTACCCACTTGCTTCATTTTTGTTTTCCTTTCGCTCTTTTATAATTCCTAAGGCACTTTAGAATCTTAAGTCCAGTATCTATGCTTCTTCAGAGATGGAATCTCGCAATTTAGATCTGACTCTTCAGTTTGCTGTTTCTGTGTACTCTTAGTTTTTGTTCCAGATAAGCATTTGAAAATACAGTCATTCCCATCTTGGACAGAGAAATCTAATCAGCCTAAGTGAAACTTAGGGTCTTCTTATGTATCTTTCTGGACATGCATTTTCTCAATGGTCCTGTATAAAAAGCTATCATTAACAGACTCTTTTGTCTTTCCCAAAGTTTCTAAGGGGTCTATAGTAGCACTGCTCCTTTCCCCATCAGTTACACCACACTCCCTATGTTCTGGCTTAGTTGAGACAGAAAATATTCCTCTAAGTAGCCCTCAGAAATGTCGGTCTTTCTTAGGGAAGTTTAAGTTCATTGTAAAGATGAATTTTGCTTTCTAGAGCTCCAAAAAGGTTACTTTTTTTGATTTATGAGGGTTCTAAAGGAGACCAAGTTTTTCTCACAAATCTTGCTTTAAGGGCCTTCTGCATGTAAGGCAAGCACTATTCCACTGCAATAAATCAAAAACCCTGATTGCCCTGAGATTTGTTTTAGGGTTCATAATATGGTCTGTTTTGGCAAGTGGTCAAAATATAAATGAAAAAAATGTACATATCACTGTTATGTGAAGCATTCGATGTCATTTAAGGTAGTTAGTTAGCAATGATGTTCAAGTAACCAAGTATTCTACAGCTTCATGTTATCCCAAGAATGACTAAAACAGATACTGAAAATCTGCAACTTTAATTGTGGGTGTCTTTTTCCTAGCAGTGAGATTACATTAGATTTTGTTTCCAGAAGTCTAGGGCTAATCTTAAGTAAACAGACAGGCTTGCCTTCTGGATACATAACTCCTTAGCAACTATTCATTTATTATTTGTTTCAAATAATATTTTTCTATTAACATTGTTCCGCATTTCTTTTTGACAAGCTGTTGTCATTTTTGTCTCCATTCTCTTAAAAAAAAATTCTCTCTAAAGTTTACTTCCAATATCCTTATGCATTGTGTATAGTTAGGTCTTTTTAAAGAATCCATATGAAATTCTGTCTTTTCAATGCAGAGCTTATGCTATGGCTAAGATTATCACTGTTTGTTAGTTTCAGTTTGTCAGTCCCATTATCTACTTCCCCCTTTGTTTCTGTTTTTGTTTATATTGAACACTGCATTAGATTCCCAAGTCTTCTGTATTACCACACACTAAGTGACACAGTACATGAAAAATTCATTGTTAATTTTGGAATCTAAACAAAACACCTTTTAAAAAATTTACAGAATTAACAGGGCCTAGAATTATCTAAAAACTGTATGGGAGAATTCTTGTGTCTTGTGGGTTGATTTTTTTTTAAATAATCCATGTCATTCCTTGTCTCACAGAAGCAATTCCCCAATCTCTTGCTTCTTAATACATATTCATTTCTTCTTATGTGTGTATGCTCTCCTTATCTAGTAAGAGCCTTAGTCTAACTAAATCAGAGCTCATTCTAAAACTATCATCCCCAGTTGACTACAACTGAAAAGATGCTATTTCCATACAAGTTCCCCTTCATAGGTATTAGAACTTCAATACAACATGTTGGGGGGGGGGGGTCAACCCAGTGTTTCTATGATTCCATTTTAAATTTCTCATGTTACAAACGTGAACTATTTGATTTAGTTGGTGTTTTAGAGCATCCAGCAAACACCCTTATCAGTCTATCATTAGGTTACAACCTTTATAAAAAGTATAAAAAACTTATAGTGGTGTTTTTCTCATCTTTGATCTGTATTATTTGCACAGGTTGAATATTATGAACACTATAGTGACTTTTAAGAACTGCTATTTCTTGCAGACTTAATGTGTATGATATTTGTGTATGTGCATTCCTACTCTGCTCTTCTGGAATTGCATTCTACATCATTTCATGCTACCTCTAAGTTCTATGTCAGATTTTTTTCATCACTATTTACAGCAATGAACTAGTATAATTTTCTTCATGCTTGTCAGTTTAAGATATAAGAGACTCTCAGGTTTGTTTTCTGTATTTTCAAAAGTACTATCAAAGATAATTTTAACACAATTTCAAAGTAACAAGAAGCTACCACCTCACTAGGAAGCCTTCCAACCTTCGACCTACCTCCCTTAGGCACCCTTTTCAAGGCCAAACTCCACCAAACCTCTCTTCCTACACTGTAGCACACAGAAAGGGCAAAGCTCAGTTTGCAATGAGGCAAATGAATTGCCACTTTATGGAAGCTTATTTTGATTGAGGCAAAATTTTCTAATTTAGAAGTCACTCCTCTATAATTTCATTTCACCCATGCAAATATTTCTTCCTTCAATATCTGGCAAAGGTACAGTCAGTCTCCTTGGTAAAACAGGTGAGAGACCTACCATAGGTTAATATTTTCTTGTTTCTGTTTTGTTTGTTTTCTGAGACAGGGTAACATCTCTAGCTGTCTTGGAACTAGCCCTTATAGACCAGGCTGGCCTCGAACTCAGAGATCCACCTACCTCTGCCTCCCGAGTATTGGGATTAATGGCATGAGACACCACCACCCAGCATCACAGGTTAATATTTTTTACGCAAATGGCAAAGCACAGTGGCCATCTGGGGGTGGGGATAAATGCAGAGAGAATCCACAGGATATGAAATTCCAGAGAAATGGGGTTTGATGTCCTGCAAGAAGGGGCAGAGATGCTACAAGCATGCAAAGTTCTGAAGAGTTTGAAATAGTCTGGAAAACAGAGAACTAGGAGGGAAGGGGTCTAGGTGATTCACATTTGGCATAGAGTACCATCAGTGGGACCTACAAAGGGAAGACCAAGGCTATATGACAGTCACCAACAGAGAAATCTAACAAGTAACAAACCTGAATTCCAGAACAGCCGGAATCACATATTACTCAAAATTACTGAAAACAGATCAGCAGCGTATGTGAAGATACTCGTAGAACTAAGGGATGACATAAAAGAAAAGGTAGCCTTCATCATTGTGTTTGAAGCTGAATACAGAAGCTTGAAGAGAGGCAGAGGAAATAAATAGGACTAATGGGGTTTGAAAACATCACAGGAAAACATATTATTTTATATTTACATAAAACTATGTGGTATGTATTTTCAGCCAGTACTCAAGTGTTGTATAGAGCCATTGGCAAGAAACAAAGAAAAAAAAAAGCAAGTTTTGAGCTTGTGAGATGGCTCAGTGGGTAAAGGCTAGAGCCAAGCATAGCCACCTGAATTTGATCCCTGGGGCCTAGATGGTAGAAAGACAGAATCAATTCCAAGTTGCCCTCTAACCCTCACTTCCACTCTCGCTAGAAAAACAACAGAATAATAACTTTAAAATGTGATTTAAAAAAGAAAAAAAAAAACTTATAAAACAAACCCTTGGAGAAAATGTAGAGCCCTTAAAAAAAGAAAAAAAGAAAGGAAAGCACAGAACACCACTGAGGCCTAGAGAGTGTACACATACACATAGATCCAGCACTGCTGACTCAGATCAATGCCATCCTAAACCATGGCATTCTCATAGATCAAAGAACTAAGAATCTGGTATAGACTCAAACGCCCCTCAGAGTTCCCATGCTTTGCAAGAGTACCCTGGGGAAACATGCAAAGGAGCAGGACTACACACTCTACTATTCAGAATATAAAGGACAGGGAAAGGGCAGAAAAACAGTAATCAAAAGACTGGAAGTAATGACTTTTCTCTGTGTAATACCAATAACAAATCCTACCCTTGCCCTCAAGGCTACTACTGAACACAGTCGTCATGAGAGAAAACTTTCTTCTACAAAATCACAGCAATCACGGCAGGATGTAATAAGGAGACAGCAAACCAAAGTCATGACCAGCCTTGCCAAACTTCAAATGAACACGTCGGGGTACGGTGCTAGCCTGGACCACTATTTATTAATAATAATACTTATTAAATAATTTATTTGATAATAAATCAAGAAATTAAAAAGAAACACATTAAACCTGCTTATTTATTTTTAATTGTCTTGAAGCTGCAGCTCTCTAGGCTACCTTATTTGCAAACTTGCCTTTCAGCTTCTAGCATGGCAGGGGGTAAGACACAGGCTTCTCCTGTCTGCCAGCCTGTTTTCCCATGCTTTGGCGGGCAGTTTTAACTTTTTTTTAAATATTAACTTGTAAATCATAAAATTAGAAGAATTTTTGAATTCTCTCCTCTGTTCTATTGACTGACTGTGAACTGTGTGGTAAAATTTGTTTCTAAATTTACTCCTGCTTGTCCTTTACCCGCAGGTTAGATTCAGTTGGCTACTGCTTGCACGTGGCACCTCAATCTCAGCAGTAAACAAGGTGATTCTTGGGCCAAAAGCTGTTTTCCTACACTTTTCCTGCCCATTAGCAAGCGATAAAAATCATATCTCCACGTCTATTACGCATATGGATTCTAAATATATCTGCCATTGTTTCTGCTCCACTCTCCCTTTAGCTACCAACATATATAACTGAATATTTTTTTCTTATCCCATATATATAACTTATTTACAAATTTTTATTCCCAATTTAAATTTTGTTCTGCTTTTTATACTTTTTAAAATTTTGATCTCTATTTCTGACCACTCAATACTCACGCATCCACCAATTTCTTCTCGCTGGTTCCTCACGTCTGGTCGTGTCTTTTTTTTTGGGGGGGGGGATTGTGCATCAGCCCTTTAGGTGCCATTATGTCAGGGTCTGGTGCTAGCCCAGACCATAAATTATTTCTCTGGGCCAGACCCAAACATAAACTATCTCTCTCTGGACTGGCGTGGAGGCGCGGGAATACACAACTCACATGGCTTTATCGGGAGGGAGATTCTCAGTGGTCCCTCATGAAGTCCTGAGTTCACATCCTGAAGAATTCCCCTGCTTTATTCCCCAAACAGCCTTATATATCAAAACATAAGCCGAGGGGAAAAATATATTATTAGCATTCTGTTCCATAGGTAACCAGGTGAATGGATTTTAGTCACTTCTACCTCTTTGACCACACCTTTCTATGCCCATTTTGTCATGTCCTCAACTCTGTCACTAGCTTGAACTGACACCTCTTCTCATGCAATCTACATAATTAAAAAGCAAGGAGTAGCATATCCTGAGCTTTTGTTAGGGTAGCTACAGCCTGTCTGAAGGGCATGTGACCACTATGACTGGCTGCCATATCATAGAGAAATATGGGCCTATAAACACAATGAAAAAAAATGCTGAGAATGGGTAGCAAAGATGAAGTCAAGTTGTGACCAAGGCATTCTTGAACTTTCTATACCAAGTTTTATCTTCGGAGAAAATGAAAATTACAAGCAAAAATATATAATAAATGATCCTGGGAAACACTTTTGGCAGCAACACTTTCTTTAATCTCCATCATTGACATTCCACAGTTCTTAAATCCTCTGGATAGCTCTGATGATGAAAATTTATGTATCTGTTTAAAATCTAAAATATAGAGATTTTTCTTCATCATAGACATTTCACATTTCTTTCCATTATCCTTCAGGCTTAACAGCCACTTAGGGCACTTCTGCACTAGAAGGAATCACTGCAAAGACACTGTCTTACTTATGAAGTTGTAAGGATTCTGACAAGCGGTAGTAGAGAGTGGGGAATTGGTAACTTTCAAGTATTTACCTTCTTGGCAATCCTCCTGACACTGTTTGGCTTGGTCATTAGCTTCCAATGTTTCCTACTCCAAAGCTTCTACATTGGGTGGCACTCTGCTTCTAGGTGTGTGGCTTAGTAAGAAAGATTATTTGTGCAAGGGAATCCTTAAGTCATATAACAATGACATATAGCTTATGAGAAACACCAAGCTTGATGAGATTGCTGTTAACTGCCCTTTATTCAGCAGCCAAAAGCTACTTCTGGCAAGTCTTACCTTGGAATCCTTGCAAGAGTCATTTATCACTCTTGTGTCACCCAATATCTAAAGATCACAGATTAAGTTTCAAAGTATATTATTTCAAACACACCTTATTCTGTTTATGAGTAGTCAGAAAGTACCTGGCATATTTTGAGACCAGTATTACCCCAATAGCAAAACCATAAAACGGTAGGAAAAACTACAGACCAATATTTTTATGAATATAGATGCAAATGTGCTAAACAAAATACTAGCAAACCAAATCCAGCAGCATAGAAAATGGTTTATGTAGCATAGACAAGTGGGGTTATTCCAGGAATGCAAGGTTTGTTCAATATACAAAAAATCCATCAATGTAATACAACATATCAAGAGAATAAAGGACAAAAACTACATGACAACCTTAATAGATACAGAAGCATTTGACAAAATTCAGTAATTTTTGATAAAAACACTCAATAAAGTAGGAATAGATGGAAATTTCCTCAACTTGCAGTATCTATGAAAAACCCACAGCTAACATCATATTTAATGGTGAAAGACCTAATACTTTCCCCATAAAATCAGCAACAAGAAAAAGATGTCCACTCTTGCCACTTCTATTTATTATTATACTGGACGTGCTAGCCAGAGCACTTAGGCAGGAAAATCAAATAAAAAGAATACAGATTTGAAAGGAAGCAAAAGTATTTCTATTGACAAATGCACAATCTTGTATACAGAAAAAAAATTAAAAACAGAATCAGCTAAGAATAGCTGTAGTATACAAGGTCAACACACAAAATTCAATCCTTTCTAGATGCTAGCAACAAATAATCCAAAATAAAAAAACTGTTTGTAATAGCATCAAGAAGAATACCTTTGAAAAAACATCTAATGTAATAAATTCAAGATGTATACACTAAAATCTATAAAATAGCATTGAAAGAAATTATAGACCTAAATAAATGGAGACACTCCATGTTTATGGATTAGAAAATTTAATACTGTTAAAATACCAACATACTTCAATCTGATGTATTGAATCAACACAAAAACTATCAAAATCACAGGTGCTTGTTACGCAGAAATTAAAAAAAACTGATCCTAAAATCCATGTGAGATGCAAGGGACCCAGAACAGGTAAAATGATCTTGAAGTAGAACAAAATTGGTGGACGCACACATCCTAAATTCAAAACCTACTACAGAGTTACAATTAAGACAATGTGGTACTGGCTTAAGAACACATAGAACAATGGATTAAAGTCAAGGAGTCCATTTTTACACTCACTTGTGTATGTGTGTCAGGGAATTTGTTTTGTCACAAGGATGTCAAGCCTATTCATAAAGTGATAATTATTAGTCTATGTAACAATTATTTGTTCTACTTGATATTCACATATTAAAGAATGAAACTGGATCCCTACAATGCATCACATGCAAAAATGGATCAAAGACCTAAATTTAAGAACTAAAATCATAAGATATTTACAGGACATAAGAGAAATGAAAACTTGTACACAAAGTGTTCATAGTTGTAGTATTCATAATATGCAAAAAGCAGAAACAATACAATATCCACAACCAAATCGATAAGCAAAAAAATACATTATATCAACACAATGACAATATTCGGTCACGAAAGAAAACAGTACCGATACATGCTACAAGAATGTACTTTGAACTCATATCTTTAGGGGCGGTTGGGGAACAGACAAAAAAGGCCACATATCATGACTCCATTAACATGAAATGTCCAAAACAAATTCATAGGCATATGTAGATGAGTAGTTGCCAGGGAATGGGTGTTAAGAACAGGCAGTCACACCTAATGGGTACGGAAAACTTTTTACAGTGATGAAAATGCTCTGGAATTATATATAAGGACAACTTCACAACTCTGTGAATATACTATAACCACAAATTTTACACTTTTTAAAGGGGTGAATTTATATTATGTGAATTTTATCTCAAACAAAGTTGAGTGAAAGCAAATCTCTTCCATTTAAAGGTGGATGAGATAAGGTCAACTCTTCCAAAATAAATCTTTATTACAGACAATTCCAATCTCTTGATGTTTTTTAGTTAACAAGCAACTGTTGGGATAACTCCTCTCAGGATGTCTTCCAAGATGTTATCTAGCATCTGTATGGTAATTTCATTAAAACCACACAGTAAGGTAGGATTGGGTAAAATCCAAGTCAAGGGAATGACAGGATCAAAACTAAACTCTGGAGTCATTTGAATGACAATCTCAACCCCTCTGTACTATTTTTCATACACCTTCCACATCATTTTCTACAGATTTCTGAAGAATGAAAAATAATTAGGATAATGACCCTAGGTCCCATGCATATCAGCCTAAGAATCTTAATTTGATGATTTCTTTTTTTTTATTAGGTGGTCATATGGATGACCATAGATTAGTCATTCTTTTTCCTGGCTATAGGACTTTTGGTAAGGTGTATAATCTCTCAAGGTACAGTTACTGACTCATTTTGTGAAATGAAGGAGCATGTGCACAGGTACTCAGCAGTCACTGAAAGTTCTCACCAGAATTTATAGGAATTTGACTTACAAAGTATAAGAAAATGTTAAACATAACTCCCATTTACATAGAACAGCATCTGGAGGATTCCTCTGTGAAAATCTGAGGGACAATGACTTAAGGTGCCAGCTGCCATCAGTGCTGGAATAAAGGGAAGTTTGTGGGACAGCATAAATAAGGTGGTTACTGATTGCTAGAGTACAACAGAAGGTAGAAAGTAGAGAGTCACAAAAACTCTTGCTTTCCAACTCTCTGACTTCCTTTTCCATAGGCTAATATGATTCAGTGAGTCCAGAATAGATCTATTTTCTATGGTGACCAACAGAGTATGAGGAGAGAAGAAAAGCAGCAAGTGTAAGTTGTTATTAGTATTATTGTACTCTGGTGGTCCTGGGAAGGGTAGAGAGAGTAAAGATAGTCTTAAAACAAGCAACTAAAGGACTGAACATCACAAACAGCAGCCTCAGAAAAACACTTCTTTCTGAAAACAGGTTTAAGTTTCAACATAACCACCTACTGATCTTTCTATAGATCCTTCTGTCTCTTCTGTACCTACTGCCTAAAAGACAGATCATTACAGGCCAATTTCCACCATGACTTTTTATTTAGACTCCACGCAAGACAAAAAATGTTAAAAAGAAAAATAGAAAGGTTCAAAAATCAAACCTAACCCATAAGAGAACAGTAGTCACTTCTGAAAGTCTCAACTGTTCCAGTAAATGTGATCCACCAGGCTGTGTACTATGGGTATGCAGGCATACTGTGGGAACAGAAGTCTTTATGAACATGATACTTTGAATATTCAACTTGAAGAATATGTGAGTTGTACAAAGTCTAAGTAACAATGCTAAGTAGGGATGTGGAGGGGTGTTGGTGAAGTCTGCACTAGGAAATTACACAGAAATCCCTCTGTATGGGGCAAGACTTATCCAAAAGGGAAGTTATTACATGAAATAAGAAAAACTGCTTTAGGAGAATGAAAAGAATTAGAAGTAATTAAGGGTCAGGGAAGATAACCTGCACCAAGGGATTAGGGCCTGAAATAAAGTAAAACTGAACAGAATAGGTTTGAGAGAAAAGGGCTGATAACTTGCAACAACTTTAGGGATGAGAGATGTCAGTAACTGCATTAAAGGTGAGACATAATAAATGTAATGTATTATTCTTATATGTATGATAAACTGTGGGGGGGGGCAGCAAAAGTCATAGCACATGTGAAAAGGTCAGGATAATGCTATGGAGTTCCTCTTTCCTTCCATGTGTATGTGGGGTCTGGGGAGACTATTCAGGTCATCAAATTTTGTGTGGA
The DNA here is from genome assembly GCF_950005125.1 of Chionomys nivalis. Lineage (NCBI taxonomy): Eukaryota > Metazoa > Chordata > Mammalia > Rodentia > Cricetidae > Chionomys > Chionomys nivalis. Next base: position 31,766,378 of record NC_080108.1, on the reverse strand, counting down.
AAACTTTGCCCACTAAGCCATTTCAACAGTCCCCACAAGCAAAAAATAATGGCTAGGAAATCCAAGAGTAAAATTTTGTTTTTATAGGTACTGTACTGACTTTGAGATACCATGAAGACATCTTGGAAATAGAGGTCTGATAAGATAAGCTGCTAGAGAAGAATTCTGGGGAATTACTGAGGTTGACCAAAAAGTTTAAACAAGTACTTATAGGTACAATCAGAAGAGTATCCACACACAGTGTAGATGAGTTGGGATGGAAAAATGAGCTGTTCAGGAAGTAGTAGCCCAATGCTGCAGTGATATCAAGGATTAAAAACAAGACTTCTCCATATGGAAAATAGGAGATTACTAGTATTGTTGCAAAGTACATTCAAAGCACACTTTCAGTGAGATATTACTGGATTAAGAGCCTTCACAAAGTGAAATGTAGTACATATGTGTAACTAAAACTTCTTGTAACTGTTAGCAAAGTCAATTTACTGATTTGAATGTAATAAAAAAAAGGTGGGGGGGGGGCCTCTATCTAAACACCTTCCCCACCAAATACCAGGGATTGTTTTCTAGTCCTGACATGGAATAAGAGGAGAAAAGATAAGAGAAGCAACAAGTGACAGTTGCTATTATTATTATTATTATTTTACTCTGGTGGTCCTGGGAAGAGGAGGAAGGGTAAAGATACAGAGTAGCCTCAGAAAAACACTTTCTCCAGTAGGTTGTGTGAATTCTTGAGAAAAAATTCCTGAAGTCAGGTTTAAGTTTCAGCATAGCCACCTTATAGAAACAGTGATGCTGCCTAGTCATAAAGCATGTGCCACATGATACCATGAACGTGCTCTCCGGAGCCTCATTTATAGGTTTCTTCTGACATATACCTTCCTACACAGGGATGTATCTCCAAATAAAGCTAAGGTAACTGTAACTGGACTTGTTCACACAATTAACTATAGACCACAATATATACAATCAGACACTCAATTAATTTGCTGCAGCTGCCAAGTCTCCAGAAAAGTTTTGCTGCAGGCTGTGCTTTTATGCTGTAACTTTGAAACGTCTGACAACACTAAAAGGTATTTTTTTTTTACTCGTAAGATACTGTTCCTTGCCAGTCTAAGAAAGCAATAAGGAAAAGGTAGCCATAATAACATGGTAACATGCTGAGAAAAACTAATTAAGAAGCAAATGAGTTTATTCTATCCTCTTAAAACTCTTTTAGGTTTTTTCCCACTTTCTATTAAATATATTGATGTTACATTTGTCTGATAATCTATATTATCACTTGAAACTTTCACACAAGTATAGTATCACAACTACTTCAATACTGTAGTGATAATAAAACTTGAGAACTGAAGAACACACATTTCTTCACAAATTTATTTTATAAAATGTACCCACTTAATTTGTCTTCTTAGCAATTTCATAATACATAAGAAGCAAAGTGGATGAGAGGCCCTTTAAGATGACTAGAGTCACATTTAGGGGTCCTATTGTCAAGGTAGCATACATACCACAACAGTGTTCTAAAGGCTAGCCCAGGATAAACCCACATTAAAATATCACAATTGGAAAGCACTGTGTTCTTTTTTCTTCCCCATTAAGGTATAGTTTGTTTTTTTAAGCCACTGTTTTATTTAGCATTACAGTAAATAATACTTCTGTTTCAATTACTACAACAATGAAAAAAATCCTGAAAGACATCCTTTCCCCACTTTCAATGATTTGAAAGCTACATTTTCCTCTGCTAATTTTAAAATATAAGGTTGATTTTGTACTAACTTTTAAAATAATCAAGGCACAAGCTCAACAAATTAGCTGTAGCTTGTAGTAAAATGATATACCAGTATGTCTCTCCTTAGTTAAAAATACATAATTCTTTTATTTCATTATGCAACAAGAGAAATTAACATCACAGACACAGAAGACTACGAATGGGAAACTACATTAAATATCCAGTAATTTGAGCCTATTTGTACTTTTCTATAGCACATGAAATATTTAACACTTTTGAAGTAAAATTTAATTTGGGGGATATACAATGTAATTCTCAGGAGTTATAGTTCCATTCATTTGCAGGCCTGCTTATTGTGTGACTAAGGAACACAAGGCACAGTAGCCATCCTTTCTGTTATGCTGCAACACTGATCGAGTGCCTTGGAAAATAGCTGATTAAACAAGATGATGGCAACACAAGGGGAGACTTTGGATTGTCTATTTAAAATCTAGGTAATGATAAAGATTCATTTTAAGTGCACTTTTACATGCTTGTTTATACAACAAACTTGCTAATTTTGTTGCAATAGGCTTGACTACCCTATCATTTGGCCAAATGCACTTTCCCCAGTAAACTTAAAACAACAAAAACAAAACAAACAAAAAAACCCTGTCCTTTCACATACTAAGAGGACTGGCTACTGGAACCATTCACTGCAGACACATGAAGACAACACACTGTGGCATGAGTTGTTTAATTTGCTGTGCTGTTACTAAAGTCAAGTTCTGAGGGCTGTGGTTCAAACATTCCAAGTTCTCCCTTCCATCTTTATTGATTCTCACATGTTGTACAGAAAACTCTTTGGGGGCTAGAACAGCAGTACTTGCACCACACTGTTTCCAAGACTTCAAGTTTCAAAAGCAAATTGATAGGAGCGGGGGAAAAGAAGAAGGTCCTGATTTGAGTTAGATACAGGGACAAAAAAAAAAAAAAAAAATCAAAAAAAAAAACCCACATACTTGAAGATTACACATGGTCTACAAATGGTGGCAATGTTTTCCTTGTGAGAGTAGTTTCATTGGTATATATATTTTAAATACTCAAAAGGCTCAACCTCAAGCAGTAATAAACACAAGCGAAAGTGATTTCACCCTTAAAATAAATATTCAGAAAAACCTCTCTGTACATACAAGTGAAAGAATATGTAACACTTTCACGCAAAAAATAATTATAATAATAATAAAGGATTTGTTCATATATGTAGCTGAAATCTGCTGTTCCAGCCCACAATGTCCCCAATGAAGAAGGGAGGCACAGACATGGATGACTACTGTGGTTCACTGTCTTACAGCCTTTCTGTACTGGGACACTATCACCACCAAATTATCCCTCTTATTATATTCACTAAGTTTTGTAACGTTTTTCGTTTTTTTTCTTTTTTGTTTTTGTTTTGTTTACAGCATGCCAAATCCTTTGGCATATGTGATGGCCTTCAACAATCTCTCTTTAAGTTTTTCTTTGCTTGAATATTCCGGAAGTAAAAGGACATTAAAGCAAGTATGAGATGTAGGTAACCTAAATAGAAAGAGAAAAACAGGAATCATAAGTCATAAGAAATATGTTCAGTGATAACCGCTCCTATCAGATGCTTATGCAGTTAAGATGGTTTGTTATGAGAAGCTACAGATGAAATCATAAGCATGGTGCTGCTGCGCCACAAAGATGAGCAGGTCTGTATCCAATGAAATGACACTAATATGAAGGCGAGGTTCTATTCTACATCATGCTTTTAGAAAATTAAGCTTTGTGGTTCACTTGAATATTCACACAACAAACATACCAAGGTATCACTAAACCTACTGAAAGTAGAAATCACTAAATAACTTAAGCTAAAATTAAAAATTATTCAAACCTAGTATTAAAGATTTCAGAGTCTGTGCTCTTTAATATTCATTAGAAATACAGTTGGCAAAATGACAATGAACATGATTGGACGGCAAATATAAATTAATTAAAATTAGAGCCATAATGCATCAAATAACGAATAGACAATAATGAAATCTGTCAATGTATACCAAAGTCAACATACTTCTAAGGCTATATTGTCCAGCCCCACCATAAAATAGTGAAGTATTTAATGAGGAAAGAATACAATCAAGTGTCAAAATCATGTAGTTCAGGATTCTATAACAAACTTTAGAGAACAGACAACTGTCTATATTTCAGTGTAAGAATTCTAGAGATTGTTATATAAAACAGCTTTCTTATTAAATTTAAAAAGGAAAGGATAATTCATACAAATCTGACAAGCTCAGAACTCACGTAACTTCATAACTACTTTTTAATTATGTCTATATTAATTGAGTAGTAAAGGCAGAATATTCCCTCCACTAATCTTTGTTGACTTGGATATTTCTATGAAATATAAGAGAACAAAGAGCCGGGCGGTAGTGGCGCACGCCTTTAATCCCAGCACTCGGGAGGCAGAGGCAGGCGGATCTCTGTGAGTTCGAGGCCAGCCTGGTCTACAAGAGCTAGTTCCAGGACAGGCACCAAAGCTACAGAGAAACCCTGTCTCGAAAAACCAAAAAAAAAAAAAAAAAAAAAAAAAGAGAGAGAACAAAGAGGCTAAATGTTGCCTCTGCTCAAATATGTGCAGCATGAGGTAAAAGGGTTTACAGTAGGTGTGGCGCTGTACGTCAATACTTACCGTTCTGTATCTGGGCCATTTTTGGCTATAATCATCTTCAATTTTCCCAGCCCTCCTACAGGTGCTCTGTCTGTGCCCGTTGTAAACTGCAAGAAGAGTCTTTTCTGTTCATTTGTAAATGAATGAACAACTTCCCAGAACTCCCTATTGAGAAAAGATAAAATACTGGTTTTGACATTATTACAAACATAAGCTTATGGTACTACAAAATCATTAAGGATAACTTTCAGTTATATTAAGGATACCAATCACGTATGGAATATATTTTATTTATCATTCTTCCATTATTTTCCTGTTTACTCATTCCTTAGTAAACTTTGTAAAGGCAAGATGGTGATAGATTAGATTATAATAGAAACATGAACTGACGTAACTAAAAAAAAATTACACTTAATAGCAGAAATACAAATGTTCCTTTCAAGTAGTGTCTCAAGAAAAAGATTTATAGTAATATTTATCCCACATGTGGTATCTACAAGATATAATATCTGGCTGACTAAAACCTATGAACTAAATTGAATAATATAATAATCTTTATATTACTCTAAGTTCAAAAGGCAACACACAAGGTCATAATAAGCAATTTTGGTTTCCTTGAATATAGCACAAATTCACAGCTAGGAAAACTACAATTTTAGAAAAAATTCAGAAGTATTTTTAATTGGCAACAGAGCACATTTTATGTTTTAAAGTTCTTTTCTCAAAAATCTTGGAAGAATCATCAGTGGGTAACAGCATTTTCCATGACATCTGTCAACTCCTTTATGGTATATATTCTGTCATCTCCACTAGCTCTATGACATGTACACCCATGCATGTGCATGAACACACACACACACATATACACACACAAAATAAATGTAACAAAAGTTTAAACCCCAAAAGAGACATCTTGCTTTCCAAATCTCTATTTGAGATTTTATTCCTTGACATTCTGGTAGACTATTTTTATTATCTAAATTATTCACATACATTAATCAAATTATTTCCAAAACTTCAATATCTGAAGGCTTTATCAGATTTCCTGGCTTTCCCCAATCACTTTATTTTTTTTTTTTGTAAAATTAATACGCACCTAGAGAAAATAATAATGGTACACACAGCCAATAGGAAACTGGACAAGGAATGCATGCAAGAATCTCTCAGCTAAAAGGAAAGGCTCAGACTTCCATTTGTAGACTTTGTTTTTGTGGGTTGGCAGGAGAAATGTAGACTGTAGCCTCAAGACCTCTGTCAGTACACAAAAGCTACACAGGAACTACTGGACAGCTACTTGTTGCTGGAGAAGGGAAAATCAGGTTTTCTTTGGTGGTGCATCCCTTGACAGGTTGACTATGTTTCAGTGAATCAGTTTCCCATGCATGTATATTTGAGTCATTCTAATTTTGGACTCAGGAGGTTGGGCTCTGGTAGGAGTTGGAAAAGAGGATCAAAATACCCTATATACATACATGAAACTTTCAAAGAATTATTTTAAAAATTTGAAAGCTATATTGCAAGATGGGTGGTTAAAATAAAATCCTTCTCACACTGTAGGAAGGCTCTGAAACTTAAATCAGTCATCTAAGAAGGCATCATTGCAGGTTATAAAGAAAGCAGATAAATCACGGTAATAGTGACCAGATCTGGTTATGTTATTTAAAAGCCATTTTTGCAGTTGTTTTTAAAATGTGAAAAACAAATCAAGAAACCTCAGAGGTCCAGAAATTCTGCATAATAAAAACAATGATGAAAAAGCTCTCCTCTTCCTGTTATACTAAAGTCTTTAATTAAAAAAAAAAATGTGTATTTACAAAGCTCAGAAGAAAATACCAAATAGATCTGATCCTATTCACTTCTCCAAAAATCTATTCAGATCAAAAATTTAAAAAGTGTAATAAAAATATCTGTAATCAATGCCAAGAATAAAACTAAGACATGGAATAATAAATCCCAAAAGAAACAATATGTAAGATAAAGTAAGGGAACATAATAGGAAAAAAAAAAAGGCAGACATAGGATGCTATGAAGAAAGGAGCGGCAGTTTTACAAAAAGGATAAGATAGAACTGGTTAAAGGGATTTTAACTAAAAGGATAGACAAACCTGGTAATAGGGATTCTAACTAAAGGGACAGGCAGACCTGGTAAAAGAGATTCTAACTAAAGGGAGAAGCAGAACTGATAAAAGGAATTCTGACTAAAAGAAGGTGCTCCCCCAAGAAATTTATTAATATTTAGATTTGCTTTTTATTTATATAACAGCAGGCCCAGGAAAAAAATAAAAATGTAAATAAAAAATATAATTTTAAGTCCAAATAGAAATATCATGAAGAATCCTGCGAATAATAAACAAAACTTTCTGTTATAGGAAAGTAAACAAGAAACATTGAATCATGAATAATGGAAACTCTAACATAAAAAGTTTAATGACAAAGAATGCCACAGATCAGAAATAAAGACATGAATAAATACAAACAGAAATGAAAATAATCGAAAATTCTGAAGCACTATGCATAGGAACTCAGGAAATAGTGGATAATTTAAGAATGAAGTAAGCAAAGGTGGAAAAAGAAGTTATTTCTATTTGACAACCATCTAGCATTTGTATCTGACAACAGTCTAGAAACAACACCAAGATGTGGGCGGGCGAGGGAGGAAAAACGGGGTAGGAAGAGAGAGGAGACAAAGTAACCGAAACTAAAAACAAGGTAAAACAATGGGGAAAAATTGATAAAAACTTCAAAAAAAAACCTTTCACTTGGTAAATATCCTAATAAATAAAGATAAATAGTAACATAGAGAAAATACTATAAATCTATCTATCGTAAGACCAATGTCTCTACCATGTAAAAAAAGGCAAAGGGAAAGGAAATATAAAAAATACTCCTATAATTCAGGATATATGAAGGAGAGGCAAAATGTTGGCAAAATTCTAGGCCAGTCTGAGCTATAAGGCAAGATCTTGTCAAAACAAACAAAAGGGCAAAGAATCAATAACTGAACAATAATATTGAAAGCACAACTGGTTAATAGTGTCGATGAAGATGAAAACCTACATTGCATTCATAGTATGTGTTTCTGAAGTAGCCTCTCTCCATCAATAAGGGATGACTTCTGAGAGAAACTGAGAAGATTCTTTCTAGGTTTATTCATTGACAAGTCCCACCAGCAATAACATTCCATAATAAGTTGTATTACTAAATGCAATTCTCTAATAATTTCTTATAACAATGTTTTATTCCAGGGTAGAGGATAATAATGTTCAAGATAAGACAAAATTTCAAAATATAATAATCATGTGTCATATTAAAAACACAAGGCCATGCAACATGACTAAAACACATAAACTACATTTTTAAAAAATGACTTCATAATACTTGAAAACAAAAATAAAACTCACCTAACCTTCTTTAAATTTCCACATTATCTCTTTACTCTCTCACATACATTTGACTTTGTCTTTTCAACAGACTCATTTCTTCAGCAATAAAACAGTACTCACTGACAGAAAAGTAGGGGAGTAGCATATGTAGGATGATCAGATCAAAGGAAACTGTTTCCTTAAATCACTGTTTTTGTAATCGAAGGTGAAATGGAGAAATAATGTAATAAGACAGGCAAAAAAAGACACATACAAGACAAAGACTATCAATCACTGCTATTTTGTTATTGCTCTACAATCTCTGTCATCAGAACAAATTTAGATAGGAGAATTCGAGACCCACATTAATGCTTTGTTTATCTCAGTTTATTGCATGTAAGGCAGAAAGAAAATGACGGAGCTAGAGGGCAGTAAGTCAGCAAATACTGTTGCTATGGTTCCTACCCTGACTCCCTCAGTGACGGACTGTGAATTGGATGGTATAAAAATATACAAAGCTTCATAAGCCAAAACCATAAAAAGCAATTATGAATAATTCACAAAAGAAATGTTTGCTTCTTATAATAAGAGACATCTTCTAAAATCAAAAGGGCATAGTCTGAAATGTGACAAGGAGTTTTAAAGACATATTTGCTGAAATGCATAAACAAAGACAGAAAGAATTAAAGAAAACAGGAATGAACATGCAGAAATGAAGAGGATGTGCTTTTATAAAAAGAAAAAGGAAGGTGAATTACTAAAAAAAAAATCAACCAAAAAAAAAAAAACAAAAAACGAGCAAATTAACAACACAATCCATGAATTAAATGACCATCAGAGGAAGGAGATGATTCACTGCTCAACCAGTGGTACCTGTCAAATCATACATCTAGAAAAACCAATTCTGAACATCTAGATACAGAATTAAGAAAAGAACTGAAGGACGAGGGAACAAAGACAGGAAAAGTAAAAGACTCAAACTGAAGAAGACTATGACAAAGTGAAGCACACTTTCCAAGAGAGTGAGAGGAAACTGCAGATGAGGACAAGGACAAACGGAAAAATCATAGCGCTAAAAATACAAAATTCACCCTGACAACAGAGAAAAGACAAAAAAAGAAAACTTGAGTCTAAAAGGAGACTAGACAAAGAAGAAGTCATCTGCTGAAACAAGGAGAAGCATGGTACTGGATAAATCCAGAAGTTTAAATCTATTTAGTATACTACAACTGGAAATCCATTTTTAATTAAAGCCCAAATTGGAAAAAGGATGATTGACAGAGGAGCAACAGGAATACAAGCTACAATAAAAAAAAAAAATGGACAAGTAAGACAAGAAGTAGGAAAAGAGGAAAAAAAAATGAAACTTCTGGACTGAGCAGAAAATATGAAAAATTAATCAAATTAAAATGCAGTGGTTTTATTCAAACTAAAAACCCTAAAAAGCAAGTTTGAAAAAAAAAGCCCTGGTTAATACAGAAAAGAACAAGTAAAAAGACTGCAATTGACCTTGAAATCTGTGAGACACAGAAAAGTTTCATAAGGCAAATGGATCTGAAACTTGGAAAGAAGAAATGAAGTAGTGCCACAAGAGATTGAGGGGTAAAGGGAAGTAGCATTATGATTGTCTTCACTATGAAAGATGAAAAGCAAACCAAGCTCAGTGCTTCAAAAACCTGGACAAACAATAACAGAGAAACAAAATCACATGAACTGTAAACGTGTACCACTTAGATTTAAAGTAACAGGAGAGCAAGAGTCAGATACTCCAAGGTGATTTGAATGAGAAATACTGCAGGATGCCAGTTGATTTGACGGAGAAGCTTACTGGTATCATTTGTCAGGAGAAGGAGGACAAAAATAATGCTGTTATAGCTAGTTAGTACCTCTATTCTCACTGTAGAAAGCTGAGAACCAACCGACACTTGATTTTTTAATCTAAAATATTTGTTTCCTGGAGTGGGAGAAATCGTTTTTCTTTTCTTTTTTGGATTTTTCGAGACAGGATTTCTTCGTAGTTTTTTTTTTTTTTTTTTTTTTTTTTTTTGGTTTCTGTCCTGGAACTAGCTCTTGTAGACCAGGCTGGCCTCGAACTCACAGAGATCCGTCTGCCTCTGCCTCCCGAGTGATGGAATTAAAGGCGTGCGCCACCACCGCAGACAACAGATGGGTTTCCTTTCCCTCACCTTGTACTTACTTTCTCTAAATTTCTTATTACGTACATCTTTTATGTGAAAAAGCCAGCATAAATAAAGGAGGGAGAGAAGGAGGGACGGAGGGACGGAGGGACGGACAGAGGTACTACTATACTGACTTCTAAATTCCTTTAAGTCTTCAATAAAGAACAGAAATTCTTTTACAATGACATCAGAGTCATCACAATGTTGTGTAGAACTCAAGAAGTGTTTGACAAGTGTGCAAAATTACTCATTCCCTCAAAATGTAACACACAGGCTGTGGACTACCCATGTTGGTAGCAATTAAACCTATAATATATACTATTTTGAAGGAAAAAATTTATGAGCGTTTACATCAGAAATAGATCTAACAAACAGACAATGGGATTGGACCTATCAATTTCAGTGGCCCCTTTTTGTCATAACAGTATATAATTTTGCCTGTAATATTTGATAAGTCTTTCTGAAGAAGATGTACTGATGAAATGGATGGCCATTCATTTCATGGGAAAAGAATACGGAAAAGAACAACAAATCAAAAATGACTTTTAAAAAACAACTGCCAGGGGCTGGAGAGACGGCTCAGAGGTTAAGAGCATTGCCTGCTCTTCCAAAGGTCCTGAGTTCAATTCCCAGCAACCACATGGTGGCTCACAACCATCTGTAGAGGGGTCTGGTGCCCTCTTCTGGCCTGCAGGCATACACACAGAATATTGTATACATAATAAATAAGTAAATAAATAAGTAAATAAATAAATAAATAAATAAATATTAAAAAAAAAAAAAAAAAAACAACTGCCAGCTGGGCAGTGGTGGCGTACACCTTTCGTCCCAGCACTATGGAGGGAGAGAGAGGCAGGCAGATCTCTGTGAGTTCAAGGCCAGCCTGGTTAACAGAGCGAGTTCTAGGATGCACTCCAAAGCACTACAGAGAAACCCGGTCTTGGAAAAAAAAAAAAAAAGAAAAAGAAACAATTATCAAGCAAAGCTTGCAGTTTTAAAAATGTGCATAGCATGTAATACTCACAAACGTATGGAGTGGTCCTGCTGAACACATTATAAGAAAACTATTTGTATTTCATGCAGGAACAAAGATTTTTAATTGAAGGTTTCAAGATCTAAGCAAATTAGATACAGGAAAAAGTAGTATAACTTTTAACCAAAAATTCTAGAAGTTGATCTGAAGAGGTGTTCAGTGGCTAAGAGCACCTGCTGCTGTTGTAGAGGTTAGAGTTATAAGACCTACAATTAGGGCTCACAACCACCCTAACTCCAGCGCCAGCAAATCTGACTCCCTCCTCTGGCCTCAACAGATACTGAACACACACACTGCATGAACACATGAAGGCAGGTTATGCATACACATAAAATTAAAACACAAAAACAAAAAATTCTATCTTCAAAAATAAGTATATAAACAATTATCAATTATGTTCTATTACTGAGTTGTCTCACATTTTAATTTACTGAAAGATAATTTTATTTTTCAATGTAAATCAATCAATAGGAATTTTACTTTTTTAAAAAAATGAAAAGCAAAACTGAGGATCAAAATAAAACATCACGCATTTTTATTACACAGTATATGGATGAAAACCTTGTCCAGTTAGAAGGTATCAACAAGAGATGAAAACAATACAGACATTAAAACTAAGACTATAAGCATAGTAAATTAAATAACAGTATTTGAAGGAACTAATTTAGAAACACAAGTTTAGAAAATGTTAACAGAAAGAAAGCTTTAAAAGATGTGACAAGACTAAAGTATAACTGGAAATAAATTTTAAAAATTATTATAAATATAAATAAACTAAAAGTAAATTCAAAAATATTAAGGGGGAACATAAAAAATTTGCAATCTTTTGAAAACCTAAGGATGCTATGAAAAAGGACAAGGAAAGAGGGTTAAGAACAAAAGAGAATAGACAACACTAAGGAACCAGGGCCTTTTTGAAACAACGAGGTTGTTGCACACATGAACACAGACTGAGGCAGCATGCACAGAATCTGTAATGGCGTGCATTAGATGTGGTCCTAGAGCTAAAGGAAGTGAACATACATACCCAACCCTAACCTAGACTGTATCTATTTACAAATGACAGCCACTTGCAAATGAGAAACTGGTTTTTTCCACAGGAGTCTCAATGAAGAAACAAACTACTCTTATGAGTGGACCCCATTACTATCAGTAGATGGTCAATACAAAACTAAGTCAATGGATCTACACAAGTTCTTCCTCTCATAACGGTAAGAATCTCCTAACCTTAAAGAATCTTTGATTATGTTTTGGGTTTTTATAAGATTCTTGAGTATGCAAACATGTGTCTCTACATCTATATGTGTTTCTTGTGCCTTTGTTTGGCTCTTTTTCTTGGTTGTCATATTCTAATTTGTTTGTTTTTCATTTATTTTATTATCATTTCTTAGATGTTTGTTAATCAGAAAAGGTGTAGATTCAGATGGCAGGAGAGGTGGGAGGACCTGGGAGGAGTAGGGGGAGAAGAAAACTATAATCAGAATGTATTGTATGATTGTTTCAAAAAAAGCAAAAAAAAAAAAAAAAAACTATTTTAGATATAACAACAAAAATAAAGGTGCTTGCACCTTCTGATGTAAAGACTTGTTCTATAAATTTAAAGGAATCAACAAATGAATTGTCTTGATCAAGACAACAAATGAATATACCAAAAAGAACCAAGTCTAGAATTAAGAAATAACTCATTTTCAGCAAAAAAGAAATTCAGTGGGGAAAAGAAAGCTCCAAACTAGAACGTATGTATAACATGTTACTAATGATCTTTTATCAAGAATATATTTTAAAAGAAAAAGTTAATAATCAATGACAAGAAAAACAAGGACAATTAACAAAGTAAAGGCAAAAACAAAGTGAAGCCAGCTCAATATCATGAGTCTACAGAGATAACAAATTTTAACTATTTTTTTAAAATATTTATTTATTTATTATGTATACAATATTCTGTCTGCGTGTATGCCTGCAGGCCAGAAGAGAGCACCAGACCCCATTACAGATGGTTGTGAGCCACCATGTGGTTGCTGGGAATTGAACTCAGGACCTTTGGAAGAGCAGGCAATGCTGTTAACCTCTGAGCCATCTCTCCAGCCCCCAAATTTTAACTATTAAAGACTAAAAGAGATACAGAGCTGAGCTCTGGCACTGCTGGTCCTCCTAGGGCAAAACAGCATTGCTATTTAGCAAAAAAAAAAAAAAAAAATTCTTGCAATGTTTCTTAAAGCTAAAAATGTATCTACTACAAAGCCACAAACTTCTACCTACTATGTTTGTACTCAAGAAATGGAAACACTTCAACAGTAAGACTGGATAACTTTATTTGTAATAGTTCTAATCTCAAATAACTCCAACTGACATCAATAATAGAATGGATAAGCAAACACCATACATTCATCTAAAACATTACTTTGCCATAAAACAACACAATGTAAGTTAGTGTAATAACAAATAGATTTCAAAATTGCACACTCCGTTTATATTAAATTCAAGAACAACACACTCAGAGAGAGAGAGAGTAAAGAAATAAGAAAGGGGAAAAAGACTCAGTGATACACAAATCTAAACAGTGATTGCCAACAGGGACAAGAATCAGCTGAAAAGAGCCAAAGAAACCTGCATAACAGGATCTGTACCTTGGTGTTGCAAAGGTGCAATTATCCAAATCCCCAAATGTCCAGTAAAGTTGTGCATACTTCACTGCACTTAAAAGCTACCCCACATATCAGTATCAGCACGATCACAAACACCATATTGTGATACTTAGAAAACTATTGTTTAGACAGCAATTAAGCTGCTGTAAGATTCTGGTAAACAAAAAAAGTAACAATGAGAAAGACTCATTTAGCACGAAAAGTATAATATAATACACATCTCTAATTTTGGAAAATCACATATTGGTAAGCACTACAGATAATACTTATCCTACAGGTAATAAAATGTGAACTAAAATGACAATACCATCTGATAGCACTTAACAAATTAACAAGGTAGTTTATCTTCATCCAGGGGAAAGCATACTAAAAGGCAGAGACTGTTAATTTTAAAGTACCTCTAGATTGAAGTACAAATAAAAACTTATCAAGTAGGAAAAAAATCAAATACAAGCTGAATCAAGCCTCTAAAGTAGAAATTAACCATTAAAAGATAAATTGCTGAGGCTAGAGAGATGGCTCAGTGGATAAGAGCAATGGCAGCTCTTGCAGAGGACTTGCTTCAATTCCCAGAACTGACATTGCAGCTCACAACTGTCTATAACTCCAGGATCTGACAATCTGACACCTTCATATATATATATATATATATATATATATATATATATATGTGTGTGTGTGTGTGTGTGTGTGTGTGTGTGTGTGTGTGTGTATGTATGTATATATGTATATATATACACATATATATATACATGTGTGTATGTATATGTATATATGTAGACAAAACACCAATATACATAAAATAATAATTAATTTTAAAAAGATAAAGAACTATCTCTAATCTCAAAAAGTAAGGAGATGGAGCATTTGAAAAAAACTCTCAAGTAGAAAAAAGGAACCAGGGCTTAGCAGATCCAGAGAGGTGAGTAAGTGGCCATTAGGCCGGACAGTCCCAGGGAACTGAGTCCAGGCCCCCTCCAATTCCCTAAACTGTTCTGGCCATCCAGAGGGGTGTGTTCTTGACTGCTGGCTTTCTTCGACCCTGCCCCCTAAGCCCACCTTTTCATCTGCGGGGTCCTTGGATCCCCCAACTCAGCCCGCTTCAGGGTGCAGAACAGAGAGCCTGCTCCAGTGCTGAGGGGACCTAAGAGAGAGCAGACCAAGAAAAACTCCCGAGTACTCAGTCAGCCACAGCAAAGATTAGACCTCATTTGTTCGCCTCATTTGAAAGAAGAGATGGGCAGGTACCAATGCAAGAATTCCTCCAACATCCTGAAAAGCAATATGATAACACCAGAATCCAGTGAACACGAAACAAGAAAACTTGAACTTCCTAACCCAGAAGAAGTAGAAGAATTCGACTTTAAACGTAACCTTATGAAAATGATGGAAACCCTTAAACAGGAAGTGAAAAACTCCCTTAAAGAAATGCAAGAGAAGACAAACAAAAAGAAGAAATTAATAAATCCCTCAAAGATAGCCAAGAAAAAAGAAAAAGCAATCAAACAGGTAAAGGAAAGCGTTCAAGACTTGAAGACCGAATGGAGGTAAAAAAGGAAACACAAAACAAGGGATGGCAGGATATGGAAAATCTGGGTAAACAAACAGGAACTGCAGAGACAAGTATAACCAACAGAATACAAGAGATAGAATAAAGAATCTCAGACGCTAAAGATACTATACAGGAAATAAACTCACTGATCAAAGAAAATAGCAAATCCAACAAATCCTTAACACAAAACATCCAGGAAACCTGGGACACCATGAAAAGACCAAACCTAAAAATAACATGGGTAGAAGAAGGCGAAGAATTTCAGCTCAAAAGCCCAGAAAATATATTCAACAAAATTATAGAAGAAAACTTTCCCAACCTGGAGAAGGATATTCCTATGAAGGTACAAGAAGCTTACAGAACACCAAATAGAGTGGATTAAAAAAAAATCCCCTCGTCATATAATAATCAAAACACAAAACATACAGAATAAAGAAAGAATATTAAGAGCTGCAAAGGAAAAAGGTCAAGTAATATATAAAAGTAAACCTATCAAAATTACACCTGACTTTTTAATGAAAACCATAAAAGCCAGAAGGTCTTGGATAGCTGTGCTGCAGACACTAAGAGACCATGGATGGAAGCCCAGACTACTATACCCAGCCAAGCTTTCTTTCACCATCAATGGAGAAAACAAGATATTCCACGACAAAAACAGATTTAAACAATACATATCCACAAACCCAACCTTACAGAAAGTACTAGAAGGAAAACCTCAACCCAAGGAAGCCAACAACACCCACAATAGCACAGACATCTGACAACCCTCCACCAGCACAACTCAAAGAAGGGAAACACACACACACTACCACCAAAAAATAAATAAATAAATAAATAACCGGAGTTAATGACAACTGGTCATTAATATCACTTAATATCAATGGTCTCGATTCACCTATAAAAAGGCACAGGTTAAGAGAATGGATACAAAAACAGGATCCAACATTCTGCAGTTTACAAGAAACACACCTCAACCTCAAAGACAGACACTACCTCAGAGTAAAGGGTTGGAAAAAGGTTTTCCAAGCAAACGAACCTAAGAAACAAGCAGGTGTAGCTATCCTAATATCTAACAAAATTGATGTCAAACTAAAATCAATCAAAAGAGATGGAGAAGGACATTTTATACTCATAACAGGAACAATTTATCAAGATAATGTCTCAATCCTGAATATTTATGCCCCTAATAAAAAAGCACCTACATATGTAAAAAAATATATTACTAGAACTCAAATCACACATCAAACCCCACACACTAATAGGAGGTTTCAACATTCCTCTCTCACCAATGGACAGGTCAACCAGACAGAGAAATAAAAACAGATATAATGAATCAAATGGACTTAACAGACATCTATAGAACATTCTACCCAAATAGGAAATAATACACCTTCTTCTCAGCATCTCATGGAACCTTCTCAAACATTGATCACATACTCGGTAACAAAGCAAACATCCACAGATACAAAAAAAATGGGAATAACCACCTGTGTCTTATCGGATCACCATGAAGTAAAGGTAGAATTTAACAACAATTCCACCTCCAGAAAGCCTACAAACTCATGCAAACTGAACAGTCAACTACTGAACCACCCCTGGGTCAAGGAAGAAATAAAGAAATTAAAGTCTTCCTTGAATTCAACAAAAATGAAGACACAACATACTCAAACCTATGGGACACTATGAAAGCAGTGCTAAGAGAAAAGTTCATAGCACTAAGTGTCCACATAAAGAAAAAAGAGAAAGTTCACATTAGAGACTTAACAGCACACCTGAAAGCTCTAGAAAAAAAGCAGACTCACCCAGGAGAAGGAGAAGACTGGAAATAACCAAACTGAGGGCTGAAATCAACAAAATACAAACACAGAAAACAATCCAAAGAATCAATTAAACAAAGAGCTGGTTCAATGAGAAATTCAACAAGATTGACAAACCCCTATCCAAACTAATCAAAAGGCAGAGAGAGAACACGCAAATTAACAAGATCAGAAATGAAAAGGGGAATATAACAACAGATACTGAAGAAATTGAGAGAATCATTAGGTCTTACTACAAAAGCCTGTACACCACAAAATTAGAAAATGTAAAGGATATAGACGTTTTTTAAGATAAATACCATATACCAAAATTAAATCAAGACCAGGTGAACAATTTAAAGAGACCTGTAAGTTGTGAGGAAATAGAAACTGTCATCAAAAACGTCCTAACCAAAAAAAGCCCAGGACCAGATGGTTTTAGTGCAGAATTCGACCAGAACTTCCAAAAAGAGCTAATATCTATACTCCTTAATGTGTTTCAAATAATAGAAACAGAAGAGTCATTGCCAAACTACAATAATGAAAACAGCTTGGTATTAGCATAAAAACAGAGATGCTGACCAATGGAATCAAATTGAAGACCTGGATATTAACCCACAAACCTATAAACACCTGATTTTCAACAAAGGAGCCAAAACTTCTTCAACAAATGATGCTGGCATTAACTGGATGTCAGCCTGTAGAAGAATGAAAATAGATCCCTATCTATCACCATGCACAAAACTCAAGTCCAAATGGATTAAAGACCTCAATATAAATCTGACCACACTGACAGAAGAGAAAGTGAAAAGTAGACTGCAACACATGGGCACAGGAGACCACCTCCTACGTATAACCCCAGTAGCACAGACACTGAGAGCAACAATGAATAAATGGAACCTCCTGAAACTCAGAAGCTTCTGTAAAGCAAAGAACACTTTCATTAAGACAAAAAGACATCCTACTGAATGGGAGAAGATCTTCACCAACCACACATCAGACAAAGATCTGATCTCCAAAAATATATAAAGAACTCAAGAAACTAGACATTAAAATTCTAAATAACCCAATTAAAAAACGGGGTACTGAACTGAACAGAGAATTCTCAACAGAAGAAGTTCAAATGGCCAATAGATACTAAAGACATGTTCAACTTCCTTAGCTATCAGGGAAATGCAAATCAAAACAACTTTGAGATACCATCTCATACCTGTCAGAATGGCTAAAATCAAAAACACCAATGATAACCTATGCTGGACAGGATGTAGAGTAAGGGGAACACTCATCCATTGCTGATGGGAATGCAAACTTGTGCAACCACTTTGGAAATCAGTGTGGCGGTTTCTCAGAAAACTGGGAGTCAACCTACCTCAGGATCTAGCAATACTACTCCTGGAAATATACCCAAGAGATGCCCAATCATACTACAAAAGCATTTGTTTAACTACGTTCATAGCAGCATCATTTGTAATAGCCAGAACCTAGAAACAACCATTGAGATGCTCCTCAATGGAAGAATGGATAAAGAAAGTGTGGAATATATACACACTAGAGTACTACTCAGCAGTAAAAAACAATGACATCTTAAATTTTGCATGCAAATGGATGAAAAAAGAAAACACTATCCTGAGTGAGATAACCCAGACCCCAAAATATGAACACGGTATGTACTCACTCATTAGTGGATTCTAGCCATAAACAAAGGACACTGAGCCTATAGTTTGCCATCCTAGAGAAGCTAAGTAACAAGGTGAACCCAAAGAAAAACATATATAGATCCTCTTGGAAATTGGAAGCATACAAGATTGCCAGGCAAAAGTTGAGAACATGGGGATGGGGATGGGGTTGGGGCGGGGGAAAGGGAGAGGGGGAGAGAGTAGGGAGAAGGGGAGAGTTGGGAAGAGCTTGGGGGAGTGGGATGGTTGAAATGAAGGAATGACGGATATGGGAGAAGGGAAGAAGATATCTTAAGGGAGCCATTTTGTTGGCAAGAGGCTTGACCCTAGAGAGGTTTCCAGGTGTCCACAGGATATCCCCAGGTAGGACCCTGGGCAGTGGAGGAGAGGGTGCCTGAACTGTCCTTGTCCCATAGTCATACTGATGACTATCTTGACTATCACCATAGAACCTTCATCCAGTGACAGATGGATATAGAGACAGAGACCCACACTGGAGCACTGGACTGAGCTCCCTAGGTCCAGTTGAAGAGTAGAAGGAGGGAGAAAATGAGCAAGGAAGTCAGGACCACGAGGGGTTGGTCCACCCACTGAGACAGTGTGCCTGAGCTAATGGGAGCTCACCAAATCCAGTTGGACTGGGACTGAACAAGCATAGCATCAAACTGGACCCTATGAGTGTGGCTGAGAATTCGGCAGACTGAGAAGCCAATGATAATGGCACTGGAATTGGTCTCTACTGCATGTACTGACTTTTTGGGATCCTATTCTATTTGGATGTACACCTCCCTAGGCCTGGATGGAGGGGGGAGGGCCTTGGACTTCCCACAGGGCAGGTTACCCTGACCTCTCTTAGGACAAAGGAGGAGAGGGGGAGCGGGGGGGGGGGGGGGGGAATGGAAGGGAAGTGGGAGGAGGGGAGGAAGTCAAAATTTTGAATGGTATTATTTATAAAGTAATAAAAAAAAGTTATTAGAAAAAAATAAAGTAAAAAGGAACCAGATAGAACTTTTCCAAATGAAAAGCACACAAATAAAACCTTACTTGTGCATTCTTATTTTACAAATTCTGAATACATGAGGTAATTATTAAAAAATATTAATATTAATACAGGCCTGTTTTTACAAATGAGAACCTTTGAGCTTACTGGTCTGAACCACAGCAATACACACAAACTTTTGATGCACACAATCTTCCTTCTGGAGAACTAAGTGCCTCACCTAATCAAAACAGTTTCTCTGGTATAGCCACCGTCATACTCTGTAGTCTCTTCCAAGGCCTGGAAATCTAGATTCTGAAAATTCAGAAAAAAAATCTTAGCATCTACAGCACACCATTAAAAAAATAAATTGTGAAGTTTTACTGGCAGATGTCTTTCTTACCCGGCTTCCACATATAAGCAATTCAATCTCTTCTGGCCTGAATAAGTACTTTAAGGGAGATTCATTAGTCACCATATGGAAACCTCTGCGAAACGCCTTGAACTGTTTTTCTACTGATTTATTCAGAATGTAGTCTGCATAAAGATTGACAAATTCCTGTACAAACATTAAAACAAGAAATCACATAGAAGTAAGCACAATTACCTATTAGGCTATATAGCTACTTTTAGTTCTGCCCAAAAAGTCATTCAGAAATATTTTTTAAAAATAAATTTTGAGGGGAGGGTTCAGTGGTGAAGATTATTAACAACACTTACAGAGAATCTAAGCTCATTTGCTAGCATTAGCATGACAGGCTAACAACTATCTGTAACTCTACTTCCAAGAAACTAAACACCCTCTTCTGGTCTCCATGGGCAATACATGCAAACAATCCACCAACATACATAAAGGCAAAACATTCACGCATATAAAACAAAAGCCTTTAAAAATCAATAAAATGTATGAATAAAGAAAGAAAAATACATTTATAATTCCTCACTTCTGAGAGTAAAACAGGAATTAATATAAAATGTAATTTTATAATAGTAAGATTGATATAAAAGATTAAAAAGGACTTAATATAAAAAGAGCCTCAACACAATGTTTCAAAGTCCTTTAACTAAGTATGTAAATATAAATTTAAGATATGAATACTGAATTTGAGCAAATCAGAATGTCTCATGATTTCTACTAAAAGTTTTGGTAAACTATCTACTGTATCCAGTTCAGCAAAAGTACTATTTGTTGGTAAGCTCAAATACTGTGTCAAATTTATTAAAAATGGCATTCTGTATCCTAACAGAAATATTTTACAAAAAGGTACTAATATAAACTTACGTACTCTTGAAAATTATACTACTTATTGCAATTTTCTTATACTACTCAGTTATTTCCTCTTCCCAAATGAATACCATCTAAACAGAAACCAAATCTAACGAAATGAATAATTTTCACGTGTATAATTATATTTCAAATGGGAAACATTTATACACACTAATTAGGACCTTATTCACTGGGCCCTATCTATCTCTAAGGTTTGATATGGCAGCGTCTGGTTTCTGGTGTTAGACTGTAGCTAGATTTAGCCATTCATTTTGTGCTAGTCTGTGGACTCTTTATCTAGTAATTAATTGTGTACCTTCACAATGGCTCTTATCTAAGAGATGGTAAACTGTATCTTCACTATTTACATAAATTTGTTTATGTAATTTTGTTACTGCTTCAAGCAGTATTAAATAATTCTTTGAAATTCTAAGAATATTTCTTTAAAATTTATATTTAAAAAACAAAGACAGAAAATTTTTATTACCGTCCTGTTTTCATTTGTAATAGGGATTTTATCACCATTTTCCTTTAGATCATACATCATTGGGTTACCGAAAAGATCTGTCTGTGATATCTGGAAAGTGATCATCATATCATCTTCCACATTCCCTTCATATTCCAATAAGTCCTTTAAACTTTGATATAAAACCTAACAACCAGAAAGAGAAGTGAGGTTACCAAATAACTTGTAAAAAGCATTTTAAAAGAGAGAGAGCAAGAGCGTGTTTCATTCCTTTAAGAAACTATCTGTCAATAAAAACAAAGCCAAAATTATTTATTTACCATCTCCCTAGTAATTTAATAAGACACAAAAGACCTTCACTGAGTCGGGTGGTGACAGTGCACGCCTTTAACCCCAGCACTTGGGAGGCAGAGGCAGGCGAATCTTTGAGTTCAAGACCAGCCTGCTCTACAGAGTGAGTTCCAGGACAGCTAGGGCTACAAAGAGAAACCCTGTCTTGAAGAAAGAAAAAATAAAAACAAAACACTGACACTGATAATGTGTCAATCATGTAAGCAAATCATCAAATCTATGACATAATGCATACTGTACTCTACAACACCCACAGGGTCTCCAAGGAGGGGAAAAAACACATCAGCTGTGTCCATCAAAGACCAGCTGATGCTCATTCCACCAGGGAGACCCACAGGCTACACCGAAAACAAACTGTTCACATTTCACTATGTGGTCAATCAAAACTTGCTTGATGCGATCTATTAAAAACAACACTCTTGAAATTTTTAAACTTTACCACACTGGATAGCAGTATATATTGCAAAAGATTCCAAACAAAAACATATTTTTATAAATTAGGATGTATTTCTACATTAAGTAGTATCTTATAGACCAATTAAAGAATGATAAAGAACTTACTGGGTGAGAGTCTCCCAAGTCACAAAAGGTTCCTTTTTTTCCCATTAGCTTCCTGTAGACAACCATGGGGAAATGGACATCCAGTATACAATTATTATAAATAGCCAGACCAAGGACTATTCCAATCAGCGTAAACTGGCCCTCAGTTTCAAAGGAAGATGGATTAAACCAAAACAATTTTGTAGCTTCATCATATGTGAACATACCTATAAAAAATAAATTTTAAAATAATTTGTATTTTTCGAAGTCTTAAAATTTAAAAATAATTTTGAACAAAACAACACGTAAGAATTTTAATATAGCAGATATAAGTTTTTACTAGTAAATGCATGTGAGAAAACTGTACAAATCTAGTATATGATTATATTAAGTGTATTAACAGATGGTACACACTTCTAAGAAACCAATGAAACAAAGTAATATGCAACTTGGGTGACATTTCTGGAAAAGTGTTTTTAAAAAGATTTATTAAATTATGCATAGCTTATTATCAATTTTCATTGACAAATGAAAATTAATTTAGTCTTTAGGCACTCAATTATGTTTTAGACACTGAAAATAACATAAGAAGCAAATTCATGATCAAGTACAAAAATCAGATAAAGTTGATTAACTTTAAGTTACTTAGATACCTATATAATGTGAACTAATAGTTTAAAAAAGCAATTTTGTAATATTTCATCTTTACATGGTAATCATTATTAAAAACCAAATTTAAGAGACATTTTTTTCCTTATTATCATTACTTCATCTACAAAACCAGTAATAGAGATTTGTCTTTCTTTTCACTGAACAAAGATAAAAATATTTAAAATAAATTCATATGCTTTCTAATTTTTCTAAGTTCATTTTCAGCTGCTTCACAGGAAATACTTCTAAATTAAGGTCTAAAATGCTGGGGTAGAAGGGGTTTGCGTATCTTAGCATTTGACAGAATGAGACAGGAGGATCGTGAGTTCAAAGTCAGAAAGCACTAATATTATATAAAAACACTATCCACAAAACCAAAACCAAGACCAAAGTGTTTATATGTATGTATGTGTGTATATATATATATGCACACACACACACATACATGGGGGGGGGGTCTGGGAAAAAACTTTTTTCTAATGGAACAGGATTATTCAGGATTATTCAAAGCCAAATAAAACAGCATTAAAGTGTACTTTTAATTTAATTTTGTAAGAGTTTTGAATGTTTCATTTTCAGTTTTAATGAAAAAGAAAAATACATAGTGAAATCTATGCCTTTTCTTGCAATTTAATATTTGTGAAATACTGGTTTTAAAATTATCCAATTCATACCTGAGTTCTACAGTTTGAAAAATATATATTATTCTCATGCCTTCAACTGTTTCCAATCCACCATTCTAAGGTTTAAAAAAAAGGTAATTTTTCTCTACTAGAATATTTGGCTAAATAATCTAAGGAATAACATGAATTCATGAGAGACAGATCAGTTCCTGAAACATACATATTTGTCATCTGTAACTAATTAGAGATAAGCCATACTCGTTTTTTTGTTGTTTATCATCACAGAGAATATTCATAAAACCAAGTTTGTAATTCAAAAGACTAACATGAATCATTAACACTTACCAATATCTGGATTAAAGATTTCCTCCACGACCAACTGAAAAAATTCTTTGGAAACACCTCCCTCGTCCACTCCTTGTTCTCCTTCAAATTCCACATATAACTGCTTCTTCAAGTCTGCAGGGTTTTCCATAGCAATCATCTCTAGCTGTTTATAAACGAAAAGAGGAGCACTGATGACAACAGTATAAAAGCTAAACTTTCTTCTGAAAACAAAAAGTATTAATAGGCAGCAATTTTGTTTCTGAATGGAAACAAGAAGCAAACTGACCAACCCCCAACAAAAACAAAAAGAGTATGGTAGAGTGTTAGGGACATGACTCATTAGGTAAGACTGTATCATTTGTAAGCATTAAAACCTCAGTTGAAATCCCCAGCGTTGTTAAACTCCTGGCATGGTCCCTCATGCCTTTAACACGGTGGGGAACAGGCCGGAAGAAGTCTAAGGCCTAGCCAAAATGGTGAGCTTCCATTTCACTCAATGATCTTCCTGTCTAGAAGAGGAAAGATACCTGACATCATAGATGGGCTTCTAGATGTTCACACATGGGTACACAAATCAGCACATTCACATGCATGAACCACAAACATACACCACACAACACATACACACAAAACCACCATTGCATAAAATGGTTACTTCTAACTCGGCAACTGAATTTTCTATTATATTTTATATAATAAATTAATACAATACATGGAACGAGGCATAAGAACAAATTGAAGCAGCAAAATGCCTGTTTGTCACTTTAGCAAAACCATCACAGAAATGTGACCTATGCATTGTTTAATAAGAGATCATAGTAGACCTATAAATAATTTATATTTATTAGAATGGAAATGTAAAGAGTTAAGCCTTCCTAACTGCCATGCTATAAATGAAATAATTTCAGTTAAGAAATATACATCAGAAAGTCAGATGTGTTAGCTCACGCCTATGAGACAGGAAAATGATAAGTTCTAATAAATCTTGGGTTACATATCACAAGACTCTATTGTTAACACAATTCCCCTCCTGCCAAAACAAATGCATAGCTATTGCCACTTCTTAGTGGTTTATAATGTGACATGTAATATCCAAATTTTCACAAAGGCAAATGAAACATATATTTGATATCTTTATTTATTTATTTATTTATTTATTTATTTATTTATTTATTTTTTCTTTCCGAGACAGGGTTTCTCTGTGGCTTTGGAGCCTGTCCTGGAACTAGCTCTGTAGACCAGGTTGGTCTCGAACTCACAGAGATCCGCCTGCCTCTGCCTCCCGAGTGCTGGGATTAAAGGCGTGCGCCACCATCGCCCGGCTTGATATCTTTATTTTTTTCATCAATTAGCCAAATCTGCTCTGCTCCACTAGCATTAACTTCTGTCCACTATGAAATATTAAATTATAATGTGTTATGTTGAAATTGTAACTTGTTTTATCTACTTACACTTTGCAGATAGTAGTCATAACTAATTATACAATTTATTTTCAACATTGTTTCCAAACACCTGTTGGCTTAAAAAAATGTAACATTAAAGACGAAAGCTTGACAAAACAATATTTAAGAATGTTAAAGTCTTCTTAACTATTTCAAAAGGAATTTTAAAATTTAAGTGGCACTGGAATAGGTCTACTAGTTTACTAAAGCAAATGCCATAAGCAACAATAGTGTTTTGGTTATTCTAACAATCTATAAAATAAATAAATAAAACCAAAATCTCATAAATTCAGGAATATGGTCAAGTTGCCCTAAATCTAAGTTTAAAGTTTAAACTGTGAGCTGCAATGGTTTGCCGCCAGTGAAAATTAAAACAACAACAAAAATAAATGAAAAGACCACATCAGAATCAGCAAAAGGACCTGCTGTTTGTGGCAAGATAAATTTCAATGTACAGGTACAGATTTTGTTTACGATGCTATATTTTTCTTAGTAGGGGATACAGCCAAAACTTTTTGGGAAAAAAACAATTAGTTCAAATTACTTCCTGAATACCTTAAACTTATGGGTTCTACAATACTATGAATTCATTTTTTAAAAACATCTCTGTCTTGGTCTTGATTAACTCATTTGTATGTTTTCATATGTGCACCTTACTTGTCAAAAGAGTCTCTCTTTGGCCTACAAGATGGAAGATCAGCACAGGCTGTACTGTCAGGAAGCCCCAGGCATCTGCCAGTACCTGACTATCTACCATCAGGATTGCAAGGCCTTTGTTAACAAAGTTTTGAGGATTAATCTCAGTTCTACTTGTAAGTACTTTACTAACTGATCTATATTCTCAGCTGACAAACATAATTTTAGGTCAGTATTTACTGAAAATTTATTTTTGAGGGAGTAATTTTTTACTGTATAAGAAACAAAATACTCTATTAAAATAAAGTCCCAATTGTCACAAAAGATTAATAACATTCAATTAAAGTTCAGTAAATCCAGCCAAATTTCTAATGTACAAAGAAAAAAAAGGGGTAATATTCTCCCTACTACAAGATGGCAAAAGTTTAATAATATATAATTTCTATGAAGCATGCAAAATTGGTGAGAACTACTATTATTCTTCAAAAAGTCTATTTCTTAAGATTCATAATTTTATGTCCCAAACAGATCAAAAGGTAGACTAGTTCTGAGACTCTACTGGTATGGAAGAATTGTCTGTGTTCTGTCAATCATGTTTTAAATAAATGCTGATTGGCCAGGCAGGAAGTATAGGCAGGTCAAACAGACAGGAAGTAGAGGAGGGCAATAAGAACAGGAGTAGAGGAGGGCAATAAGAACAGGAGTAGAGGAGGGCAATAAGAACAGGAGTATTCTGGGAAGAAGGAAGCTCTCTCAGCAGTCCTGAGCAGACCACAGAAGAAGCAAGATATGACCTGCCCCGCTGAGAAAGGTAGCTAGTCATGTGGCTAACATAGATAAGAATAATGGGTTACTTGGTCCCTGGCTCATTGGGGCCACCAGGAATCCCTGCATAGGTGCTGAGAAGTCCCATCTGGATGGGTGAGTGTGTGCTATCCTGGGGCGCACTGTCCCGGTAGAGAGCACAAACGCCCCCCCCCCCAGCTCCTGCTGCAAGGCTTTCTTTCCTACACACCCGCCCCCCACCCCCACCCCCAAGCCTGCCTTGTCTGCAAGGTCCTTTACTGTGGAACAGTTTCCTGCCCTTTCACTGAGGCTACCAACCCAGAGTAGTGAGGGCCTGACTAGAGGGCAGGCCTCAAGGTCCCCGCCAGGGAAAGCGGGCCCCCGCTGCTGGGGCTGCAGTCTCTGCTGTGATCTCCTGGACCTGCTCTGCCTGCGCCCTACTTCCCTTTGTCCCTGGCTCATTGGGGCATCCAGGAGTTCCTGTGTAGGTGCCGAGAAGTTTCATCGGGACGGGTGAGTGTGTGCTATCCTGGGGCAGACGGTCCCGGTAGAGAGCACAAACACCCCTCCCCCAGCTCCTGCTGCAAGGCTTTCTCTCCTACACACCCGCCCCCACCCCCACCCCCAAGCCTGCCTTGTCTGCAAGGTCCTTAGCTGTGGAACAGTTTCCTGCCCTTTCACTAAGGCTACCAGCCCAGACCAGTGAGTGCCTGACTAGAGGGCAGGCCTCAAGGACCCGCCAGGGAAAGCGGGCCCCCGCTGCTGGGGCTGCAGTCTCTGCTGTGATCTCCTGGACCTGCTCTGCCTGCGCCCTACTTCCCTTAGTCCCTGGCTCATTGGGGCATCCAGGAGTTCCTGTGTAGGTGCCAGAAGTTTCATCGGGACGGGTGAGTGTGTACTATCCTGGGGCGGACGGTCCCGGTAGAGAGCACAAACGCCCCTACACTAAGGATACCCAACCAGAGCAGTGAGTGCCTGCCTAGCGGGCAGGCCTCAGCAACCCCCGAAAGGGAGCGCAGGCACCTCCAGCTTGTACTGCAGTGTCGCCTGTGTTCTACTTGACCCCGCCCGACCCCTTGCATTCGGCCTTCTTTACGCGGGTCATTGGAATACCACGCATCCATGTTTTGGTGTTGAGGAGTTCACCTGGAAGAGAACGGTTCCTGCCCCTACACTGAGGAGATACACCTAGAGAGTTAGTCACAGCAAAGACTGGTCCAAGACATCAGGCCTCTCCTGGCTCCATTTGAAGGAAAAGATGGGCAGGCGCCAATGCAAGAATTCCCCCAACAACTTGAAAGGCAACGTGACATCACCAGGATCCAGGAATCCCGAAATGAGAAGTGTACACCCTAATCCAGAAGAATTAGAAGAATTCGACTCAAAAGTGAATTTTATGAAAATAATAGAGGACCTTAAACAGGAGGTGAAAAACTGCCACAACCAATTAGAGATTACAAACAAAAAGGTAGAGGAAATGAATAAATCTCTCAAAGATACCCAAGAAAACCAAGAGAAACAAGAAAAAGTAATCAAACAGGTAAGGGAAACGGTTCAAGACTTGAAGAATGAAGTGGAAGTAATAAAGAAAACACAAACCGAGGGAAGGATGGAGATGGAAAATTTGAATAAACGAACAGGAACTACAGAGACAAGTACCACCAACAGATTACAAGAGATAGAAGAAAGAATCTCAGACACTGAAGATACCATAGAGAAAATAAACACTCTCATCAAAGAAAACAGCATAACCAACAAATTCTCATCACAAAACATTCAGGAAATCTGGGACACAATAAAAAGACCAAACCTAAGAATAATAGGGATAGAAGAAGGAGAAGATCTACAGCTCAATGGTCCAGAAAATATATTTAATAAAATTATAGAAGAAAACTTTCCCAACCTTAAGAAAGATATTCCTTTGAAGGTCCAAGAAGCATACAGAACACCAAATCGACTGGATCAAAAAAAAAACATCTCCTCGTCATATAATAATCAAAACACAAAACATACAGAATAAAGAAAGAATATTAAGAGCTGCAAAGGAAAAAGGTCAAGTTACCTATAAAGGTAAACCTATCAGACTTACACCTGATTTCTCTATGGAAACCATGAAAGCCAGAAGGTCCTGGATAGATATACTGCAGAAACTACGAGACCATGGATGCAAGCCCAGACTTCTATACCCAGCCAAGCTTTCGTTCACTATAAATGGAGAAAACAAAATTTTCCAGGATAAAAACAAATTTAAACAATACGTAGCCACAATTCCAGCCCTTCAGAAAGTAATTGAAGGAAAATCACAAACCAAGGAGTCCAACAATGCCCACAATAACTCAGACATCTAATGACCCTTCACCAGCACAACTTGAAGAAGGGAAACACACAAACTCTACTACCAAAGGAAAGAAGGAAAGAAAGGAAAAATGACTGGAGTTAACAACCACTGGTCATTAATATCACTTAATATCAATGGACTCAACTCACCTATAAAGAGGCACAGGCTAAGAGATTGGATACGAAAACAGGATCCAACATTCTGCTGCTTACAAGAAACACACCTCAACCACAAAGACAGACATCTACTCAGAGTAAAGGGCTGGGAAAAGGTTTATCAAGCAAACGGACCTAAGAAACAAGCAGGTGTGGCCATACTAATTTCTAAGAAAGTTGACTTCAAACTAAAATCAATCAAAAGAGATGGAGATGGACATTTTTTACTCATAACAGGAACAATTCACCAGGATGAAGTCTCAATCCTGAATATCTATGCCCCTAATATAAAAGCACCCACTTATGTAAAAGAAACGTTACTAAAACTCAAGGCAGTCATCAAACCACACACACTAATAGTAGGAGATTTCAACACTCCTCTCTCACCAATGGACAGGTCAATCAGACAGAAACCTAACAGAGAAATAAGAGGATTAAGGGAGGTAATGAATCAAATGGACTTAACAGACATCTATAGAACATTCCACTCAAATAAGAAAGAATATACCTTCTTCTCTGCAGCTCATGGAACCTTCTCGAAAATAGACCACATACTCGGTAACAAAGCAAACTTACACAGTTACAAAAAAATATCGGTAACCACCTGTGTCTTATCAGATCACCATGGATTAAAGTTAGAATTCAACAACAATGCTATCCCCAGAAAGCCTATGAACTCATGGAAATTGGACAGTCAACTACTGAACCACACCTGGATCAAGGAAGAAATAAAGAAAGAAATTAAAGTCTTTCTTGAATTCAATGAAAACGAAGACTCATCATACTCAAACCTATGGGACACTATGAAAGCAGTGCTAAGAGGAAAGTTCATAGCATTAAGTGCCCACATAAAGAAAACGGAGAAAGCACACATTGGAGACCTAATAGCCCACCTTAAAGCTTTAGAAAGAAAAGAAGCAGACTCACCTAGGAGAAGTAGAAGACTGGAAATAATCAAATTGAGGGCTGAAATCAACAAAATAGAAACACAGAAAACAATCCAAAGAATCAATGAAACAAAAAGCTGGTTCTTGGAGAAAATCAATAAGATTGATAAACCCCTATCCAAACTAATCAAACGGCGGAGAGAGAATACGCAAATTAACAAAATCAGAAACGAAAAGGGAGACATAACCACAGACACAGACGAAATTCAGAGAATCATTAGATCTTACTACAAAAACCTGTATGCCACAAAATTGGAAAATGTAAAAGAAATGGACACTTTTTTAGATAAGTACCATATACCAAAGTTAAACCAGGACCAGGTGAACAATCTAAATAGACCCGTTAGTCGCGAAGAATTAGAAGTTGTTATAAAAAACCTTCCCACCAAAAAAAGCCCAGGTCCAGACGGCTTTAATGCAGAATTCTACCAGAACTTCCAAGAAGACCTAATACCTATACTCCTTAATGTATTTCACAATATTGAAACAGAGAAGTCATTGCCAAATTCCTTTTATGAAGCTGAAGTTACTCTGATACCAAAACCACACAAAGACACAACCAAGAAAGAGAACTACAGGCCAATCTCACTCATGAACATCGACGCAAAAATACTCAATAAAATACTGGCAAACCGAATCCAAGAACACATTAGAAAAATTATCCATTATGATCAAGTAGGCTTCATCCCAGAGATGCAGGGCTGGTTCAACATACGAAAATCTATCAATGTAATCCATCATATAAATAATCTGAAAGAAAAAAACCATATGATCATTTCATTAGATGCGGAAAAAGCATTTGACAAAATTCAACATCCCTTTATGATAAAGGTCTTAGAGAGATTAGGAATACAAGGGTCGTTCCTAAATATAATAAAAGCTATTTATAGCAAGCCGTCAGCTAACATCAAATTAAATGGAGAGAAACTCAAAGCTATTCCACTAAAATCAGGAACACGACAAGGTTGTCCACTCTCTCCATACCTCTTTAATATAGTGCTTGAAATTCTAGCAATAGCAATAAGACAACATAAGGGGATCAAAGGGATTCAAATCGGAAAGGAAGAAGTTAAACTTTCATTATTTGCAGACGATATGATAGTGTACATAAGCGACCCCAAAAACTCCAGCAAAGAACTCCTTCAGCTGATAAACACCTTTAGTAGCGTTGCAGGATACAAGATCAATTCCAAAAAATCAGTTGCCCTCCTATACACAAAGGATAAGGAAGCAGAGATGGAAATCAGAGAAGCATCACCCTTCACGATAGCCACAAATAGCATAAAATATCTTGGGGTAACCCTAACCAAGGAAGTAAAGGATCTATTTGACAAGAACTTTAAGTCAATGAAGAAAGAAATTGAGGAGGATACCAGAAAATGGAAGGATCTCCCTTGCTCTTGGATAGGGAGGATCAACATAGTAAAAATGGCAATTCTACCAAGGGCAATTTATAGATTCAATGCAATCCCCATTAAAATCCCATCAAAATTCTTCACAGATCTTGAGAGGACAATAATCAACTTTATATGGAGAAACAAAAAACCCAGGATAGCCAAAACAATCTTATATAATAAAGGATCGTCTGGAGGCATTACCATCCCTGACCTCAAACTCTATTACAGAGCCTCAGTATTGAAAACAGCTTGGTATTGGCATAAAAACAGAGAAGTCGATCAATGGAACCGAGTAGAAGACCCTGATTTTAACCCACAAACTTATGAACACCTAATTTTTGATAAAGGAGCTAAAAGTATTCAATGGAAAAAAGAGAGCATCTTCAACAAATGGTGCTGGCAGAACTGGTTGTCAACGTGTAGAAGAATGAAAATAGATCCATATCTATCACCATGCACAAAACTCAAGTCCAAATGGATTAAAGACCTCAATATTAGTCTGAACACACTGAACCTGATAGAAGAAAAAGTTGGAAGTACTCTACAACATATGGGTACAGGAGATCACTTCCTACGTTTATCCCCAGCAGCACAGACATTAAGGGCAACATTGAATAAATGGGACCTCCTGAAACTGAGTAGCTTCTGTAAAGCAAAGGACACTGTCACTAAGACAAAAAGGCAACCCACTGACTGGGAGAAGATCTTCACCAACCCTGCAACAGACAAAGGTCTGATCACCAAAATATATAAAGAACTCAAGAAACTAAACTTTAAAATGCTAATGAACCCAATAAAAAAATGGGGCACTGATCTGAACAGAGAATTCTCAACAGAAGAAATTCAAATGGCCAAAAGACACCTAAGGTCATGCTCAACCTCCTTAGCGATAAGGGAAATGCAAATTAAAACAACTTTGAGATACCATCTTACACCTGTCAGAATGGCTAAAATCAAAAACACCAATGATAGCCTTTGCTGGAGAGGTTGTGGAGAAAGAGGCACACTCATTCATTGCTGGTGGGAATGCAAACTTGTGCAACCACTTTGGAAATCAGTGTGGCGATTTCTCAGGAAATTAGGGATCAACCTACCCCAAGATCCAGTAATACCACTATTGGGAATATACCCAAGAGATGCCACATCAAATGACAAAAGTATCTGTTCAACTATGTTCATAGCAGCATTGTTTGTAATAGCCAAAACCTGGAAACAACCTAGATGCCCTTCAATGGAGGAATGGATGAAGAAAGTGTGGAATATATACATATTAGAGTACTACTCAGCAGTAAAAAACAATGACTTCTCGAATTTTGCGTGCAAATGGATGGAAATAGAAAACACTATCCTGAGCGAGGTATCCCAGACCCAAAAAGAGGAACATGGGATGTACTCACTCATAATCGGTTTCTAGCCATAAGTAAAAGACATTAAGCATATAATGTGCGATCCTATAGAAGTTAAATAAGAAAGTGAACCCAAAGAAAATCATATAGTCATCCGCATGGAGAGGGGGAAGTAGACAAGATTGCAGGGCAAAAAATGGGAACTTGCGGGTGAGGTGGCATGGGGCAAAGGGGAAATGGGATGAGAAATATGAGAAGGGGAGAATGGGAGGAGCTCGGGGGATTGGGATGGTTGGGATATAGGAAGGATGGATACGGGAGCAGCGAAGTATATATCCTATCTAAGGGAGCCATCTTAGGGTTGGCAAGAGACTTGACTCTAGAGGGGTTCGCAGGTGTCCAGGAATATGTCCCCAGCTGGTACCTTGGGCAACTAAGGAGAGGGAACCTGAAATGACCCTATCCTATACTGATGAATATCTTGCATATCACCTTAGAACCTTCATCTGGCGATGGATCAAGGTAGAGACAGAGTCTCAATTTGGAGCAACGGTCTGAGCTCTTAAGGTCCAAATGTGGAGCAGAAGGAGGGAGAACAAGAGCAAAAAATCAGGACCACGAGGGATGCACCCACCCACTGTGACAGTGGAACTGATTTATTAGGAGCCCACCAAGGCCAGCTGGTCTGGGACTGAATAAGCATGGGTTGATTCCGGACTCTCTGAGCATGGCGGTCAACGAAGACTGATGAGAAGCCAAGGACAATGGCACTAGGTTTCAATCCTAATACATGAACTGGCTTTGTGGGAGCTTAGCCTGTTTAGAAGCTCACCTTCCTGGACGTAGATAGAAGACCTTCGTCTTCCCGCAGGGCAGAGAATTTGGACTGCTCTTCAGTATCGAGAGGGAGGGGGAATGGTGTGGGGGGAGGAGAAGAGGAGTGGGGATAGGGGGAGGGGAGTGGGGGGAGGGGGCAATATTTGGGAGGAGGGGAGGGAAATGGGAAACGGGGAGCAGGTGGAAATTTTAATTAAAAAAGAATAAAAAAAAAAAAAAAAAAAAAAAAAAAAAAAAAAGATTTGTTTCCAACATATTGAATAATGCTTGTACTTATATCTTGATATTTATTTTTCTATACAAACCATGTGCAGATGTATTCTGACATATATATATATATATTTATATATATATATAATATGTATTCCAACACTGACAGGGATAATTGAAACCTCATGCACAGGGCATAAGCTTATTGCTAGTTTTAAGGAAGAATAATCTCACAGTGTTCAAAACCCTGTAAAGACAGAGAGCAGGAACTCTGTTCACTCCACCTAAGAAGCTAATTCTTCACATTTATGTAGTCTATGGCATATACTCTGTACTAACAGTACCTATGTATAATTTAGTTAGCTATTTTTCAGTGTTCCACCATTTTATTGTATGTTATAATTTTTTATTTCATTACCATATCTCTAAAATGTTACTTTTTATTTTCTATATCACTAACTTGAAATTAAATATGGCCAGAATCCCTATGCTTTGAAAGTTACTCATGTGTTCTGCTTCTTATTAAAGATTTTAATATAAAATTGAAAAAAAAAAAAAAAAAAAAAAAAAAAAAAAAAAAAAAAAAAAAAGAATAATGGGTTAATATAAGTGATAAGAGCTAATAAGAAGCCTGAGCTAATGGGCCAATCAGTTTATATCTAATGTAGACTCTCTGTGTGATTTTCTTTGGGACCTAATGACTGTGGGAACCAGACAGGACAGAAACTCCCAACTAGCAGGCCCTCATGTTACACTCTACAGTCAAAAATTATGTAGATTCAAAATTAACCTAGAAAATGGAAAAGGAAAGCAAACCAACAAAAAGTGCTAATTGAAAATCTGTCTTAAGACAGAATAATTTTGAACCTTTAAATTTCAATGATCCCACACAACATTGCCCTTATTACTGTGTAATCTGTTTTAGTGCTTTCTCTCAGTTCTCAAATTGCTAAGAATTCAAGAGATTTCAGTGAATGCTTTCATTTTCTTTTTCACCACAGAAGTGAAACTGCTTTAATCAAGCATTACTAAATAGGAAAAAAGTCTGGCATAACTTATACATTTGATTGTTATTTCTATTAAAACATGTAAATTTTTGGTTCAAAAGCTTGTCGGTATTCTTAGCCCTTTATCAGTCTAATAAGACAGTCTATGTCTGTCCATTTCTAACAATCGTTGCTATTTCCCCCCACCCCCAATACTGGTTAACCAGAAGCTTTTAATACTGTATGTTCTATTATGATCACTGAAAACACAATATTTGAGATGCTCAGATTAATTCTCTAATACTAACTCTGCCTCTAAGTTTGGGTTGCAAGTACTTCCATTCTATTAATTTATAATGTTCCAGGCTCTCTACACGTGGTGGCACATGCACTTAACCCCAGCACTCAAACTCTGTTCTTTAATGCTGTTTCACCTACATAGAAAATTTCAGGCCACTGAGGGCTATACAGGCATTCTCTATCTAAAATAAGATTAACAAATAAATAAATATTTACAGTTTTGTCAGAATGTTTAACCACAGGATTTTTTCTTTCTTTTCTTTTCTTTTTTGGTTTTTCGAGACAAGGTTTCTCTGTAGCTTTGGAGCCTTTCCTGGAACTAGCTCTTGTAGACCAGGTTGGCCTCAAACTCAGAGATCCACCTTCCTCTGCTACCCGAGAGCTGGGGTTGAAGGCGTGCACCACTTCAGCCAAGCCTAACCATAGGATTTTAAGGACAAAAATATTCCAGGAATAAGAGCAGCAGAAGCAGTATATAAAAGTGACGGACTTTACAAATAAAACCACCTCACAAGTAGGCTGCTAGAAAACTTTACAGATGGGCCTCTTAAATTAGTCGAAAGGTCGAGTAAGTAGCTCAGAGAGAGGCTCTAATCCAGCAGCACGTGTTAGACTACAGTCAACTACTTCTTCACAGAAGCTAGAGAGAATACTGGTTTCTGAATTTTGTGTGCTTTTTTACTTTCTTTGGTTTTCTCTATTTTTATCAACACTCACATATTATTTTCAGAATCAGGGTGTATTTAAATGTTATGTTTTAAGAATAGCTGGCAAGTTAATTCTGTATATGTATCCAATTGGCTATTTAAGAAGACCATTCTCAATGTATCAAAGTGATTTTGGAAATATTACCTTGTTTGAGGATAGTGGGTTAGTAGCCTATCTTTGTAAAAACTGTGGCAACAGAAACAAAATGTATTATGTAATAATATCTTTGGCAGAAGCCATTATCATAAGAAATCATATTAAATTTTATTTCTTTAAAATAATAATCCTTAAAACACACACACCCTTTAAGCCACTGTTTCATCAATCAAATAGTATAGGGATTAAAATTATACAGTTAAATTACTTTAAATAATAGCTTTTATTTAAAATTGAATTTGTAAAATCAAGTTGTTTTATATATAGTTGGGTATATGAAAATGAAAACTGTTGGAAAATGTCAGGCAATTTTGAAAAAAATCTGTGTGCATCCTTGACCTCATTTACTAAAAAGCAATGGATTTTATATGTATTTATATTTCTTAAATATAAAATAGATAGTATTGCCTTAATAGACAGTACTAGAGAAAAATAAAATATACTGATATTATTATACTTTATCAAAATACAGTGGTAACTGCCACATCCTAAATAGGCTTCTTTTCTGATTAGAAACTCTTGCTCTCATCAATTGTTAAAATAATTTTAAACTCCTTAACTTTTAATTAGCAAGACAAAATCCTGGCAAGATCATTTTTTATAAGATGATCTCATATGAAAGCATTTCCAAAACTCTACTAAGTAAGATATATATTGATTCAAAACATTCTATTCCCATATTTTCAAAATTCAAATTTTTTTTTTTTTGCTAGTCCATCATTTAAAATATTTAGACATCCTAGCTGGGCGGTGATGACGCATGCCTTTAATCCCAGTACTCAGGAGGCAGAGGCAGGCGGATCTCTGTGAGTTCAAGGTCAGTCTGGTCTACACAACCTAGTTCCAGGACAGGCTCTAAAGCTACAAAGAAACCCTGTCTCAAAATATTAAAAGGAAAAAAAAAAAAAAAAAAAACATTTAGACATCTTGAGTTACTACCTCAAATCCTATGCTGACATAATTTAAAAAGAAAACAACTAAGGATATAATTACTTAAGGAAAAGCAGCACTCAAATTAGATCAATAGTGCTAAGTAAGACTATCCAAAAAAGGTGACTTATACATTTTGGTAAATAATCCTTAAATAATGAGCACAGACACAATCGCCTTAATGAATTTAACTTTTTTCATGTTATCTGTAAACAAAAGACGAATCTGTTGTGCCTTTAAGTGGGTTACAGCTGAGTCAAATGATTACATCTTAGGTAATAAATCCAATTATGACATTCATTTCTACAAATAAGAATCTCTCTAAAGTTCACTTTCCTCACAAAAAGAGTTTGATGTTTTATTTTAAATTCTTAGATGAGGTGAGCCATTATGATACTGACTACTACTTCATTTTTTATTCCTCTTCTAAGAAATTACTTTTAAGGAGGATTTCATTCATTTCTATTAGAATAATGTTAAATAATAATAGCTCTAAGCACAATTTAATTAATAAATGCTTGATAGAATTAAATACACAGCACAAAAAAAACTCCATTATTAAAGCACTGTAGGCTACTGATGAAAAACTGAAGTACATGTAGCAGTAGGTATTTATAATAAAGATAATTATGGAAGCTGAGTTAGGCGATGCTTTTAGACCCCTATATATACAGGGTTAGTGACTTGGGGAGGAAATTGGGCAACAATTCTGGTAACTTTTTCTGTGAACCAATTTCTTTTGTCTGCATGTGACAAGTCCTGGTTTTTAGACTTTGCTTTCCAATTTTCCATCTTCACCATTCCTTTTGGTCCTCAGAATAACTATGTAAAATTCTAGAACTTACTAATTTAATCAATCCCATAACACTATCAGCTCCTATTTCAATTACACTGACTTTATTAATCTTCTTAAATACTGGCAATATTCTAAACACGCAAATTACAATAGGCTATAACCTATACATATAAACTGTACTAACAGTTCCCAAATATTAGTTTGTGGCATAGATGTACCAAAATATATAAAGCACGGAACTATAGGTTACCTGTCAGAATCCGTAATCTGAGCCCCTAGAAGGCAACAACTTGATTTTTTTTTGTTTGTTTGCTGTTGTGTTTTCATTTGGGCAGCTCTAAGACTGTGAGGGAAGTCAGAAGCAACTCATGCATGACAGTACTGTCTCTTCTTTAATACACACTACATTAATCTACTCCTTTAAAAAAACAACTTTAAGATTTTATACACACTACAACCCTTGAAAAGCTTTGTTCAAATTGAAGAAAGAACATACATATTTAATGGAGGGCAGAAGGATACATGTGGCACAGCACATATGTGGAGGTTTGAGGGTAAGATTTGGGCTTCAGTTCTTTCCAACCATGTGCATCTAGAGGATCAAACTTAGTCATTAGGCCTAGTGGCAAGTCACTTTACCCAATAAAACCATCTCAGTACCTTAAGAATATATATAGTATGTGTATGTGTGTGTACATATATATGTGTGTATTAACAATTTGTAAAAACTTCCACACTAAAATTGTTGTAATTCGGATGAAAGAAGGGTTCATATTAATATTTATTTCTGTATTATTTTCATAGCAATAAAAGCCAAAAAACAGTTAAAACAAAGCTCAAGAGAAATATTGCAGCAGTTTTTAAAAAAACAGTACCTTATACTTAATAAAACATTTCAAACACTATTCTCTTGTCCAGTAACAGTTTCTCTAAAAGCACTAGCTTGGGAGGAGTCGTTAGACTGATTTGAAGTGAATGACACATGAAAGCAATGGACATACTTTGAAGACCAGAGAGTGTACACTCTTATAATTTTAGCACTAAACAGGAAGCAGAAACAAAAGGATCACAAGTGTAAAAAATATCATAATTATTTAAAAAAAATATCATAATTATTAATTCTAATTTACTGGGCTTTTCTCTACCTTTAAACTAATTAACAAGTGAAAAGTAAGATTCAATAGAAAACTTATAAAAATCACATATGTAATCTTTTCTAGGCCTCATTTGTAAACTAAGGAAAAAACTTATTATCTCCTTCTTAGCTCTTAAGTTTAGGGTACTATAACTTTCATTATTTATTTATAATGTTGAATTCTCAGCAAAACTTCTCATTCCTTTTTCTCTATACAACCTTAATATGCAGTTCAAAATGACAGGATCACAACCAAGTGTGATCAACGGGAACTATTCTTATGAAAAAAAGGACAAGATTTAAAACACAACAGTGGCACATGGCAAGCAAGACAAGGGCAAACAGAATAAAGCTGACTCAGCAGTTCATCAGGGATCTTTGTAGATACTGCTTGCTGTAAACCTCCTTCCTGTTAGTGACTTGCGATCAGTAATGCTGATGGGGGGGTCCTCAATTAAGGTATGTGTCTGAAGGTATGTCTATACTTACATTTCTTAAGGTATGTGTCTATACTTAAGGTGTGTGTGTGTGTGTGTGTGTGTGTGTGTGTGTGTGTGTGTATCTTAAGGTATGTGTCTAAACTTACATTTCTAATCCTTTCACACTGGTATGTTGAAAAAGAAAGAAATCTGGGGGTTGGGAGTTAAGATAGTATAGAAAAACAAAGAAGAAGGGGAAGAGAAAAAGTAGAGAAAGGAACTGCAAACTAGGATAAAGAATAAAAGCTGGGCAGAACACCTAAGAACCTTCTCAATAAACATCATCTCTTTGTTACTACTGTATTGCTTATCAAGGAGACAGGCAGCAGGATTGTTGAAAGCAAAGGCTTCTGTAAACAGGTCCTAGACAAGTGCAGATATTATCTAATGGATTATGATTTATAACATGTCAAAGCATATAACCAGTTGAAATAACTAAGTAATATTCATAGCAACAATTTGTTACCATAATTACAAGGCTTACTGTTGATTTCACCCCAATACCTCTTTAGGGAAAGAATGTTAAATACAGAAATGGTTAATTTTCTCCTAAAAGATCATTTAAAAAATATACAAATATTACCTAAATTTTTTTTACTGGTTCTTGGCATCACTTTATTAAAGAAAAAAAGGAGGAAAAGAAGAAAATAACAAAGAAGTCTGGTGGGTGATTCTGGTTAAGTCTGAATTCAGTTCAGTCTTATGACTTTTCAGACTTAGGCAAATCCATACTAAAAAAATGTATTTTCAAATAAGTATTAATCAGTTATCTGTTACAGGTTCTTCTTATTTGTTAGTATATAAGGGTGACACTTTAAGTATAACAGGTACTAAATTTTACATCAAGTTCATAGAAAAAAAAAGTAGCACTGACAAGAATAATTAATACCAAACAATAATGCCCTGAATTTGTTAAATATGACTCTGTAAAACTATGACCAGCACTCAGCAAACCAATTTTCTGGCTTAACTGACAGAGACACTGCAATTCTTGTCATCTGTGGAAGAAAGGAACAGTCAAGAAGCAATGTCATCTGAAAGAAAAATCAGGGTGTTAGAAGCTCCTGACTTCCCAGTTAAATCTTCTAGATTTGACTGAAAAAATGAAACATTAATATCCAAATTTTGAAGTCTCAGGACTTAACGTTATTATGGTTAAAAAACAAAATCTTATACTGTCATATAAGACAGAGTGACTTGGTGCCTTAGAAATGAAGTCTTACTGACACAAAGAACCAACCTATCCTGGCATATCATCCAGTTCAGAATAAGGAGTTTTACATAATGTAATCTAATAAGTTTCTGAGGGTTTTTCTGTCTCCACCACCCAACCTGCTTTAGGATGTGGTATCATATAAATGTTGCTTCCACATCATATTTTACACATGCTCAGGGAATCCAAGCTTAGGTCCTCATGTTTGCACAGCAAACTTTACCCAGATTCATCTCCCAAGCACTATAATATCTACTCTTCTTCAAAAAGAAATAATCATTACATTAGACAACAAACAGAACCAATATTTTCGGTGAGTAGCAAGAAAGGTATAGTAACATAGATCAGAAATACCAACAAGTTCCTAAGTTACAGGACATCATTTTTCTTTCAAAATCATAGATGAAATGAATACACTGATACACTGAAATGTGTCACTTTGCAGCTTTCAGTTTCTGATTTTAAGTAACAGTCAAACTTACCCGGACAAGTGCATCATCTATGATATGGTCACGTCTGACTTTGAGTCTCAAATATGGATTCAACTGCTGTCCTTGAACTAGACTGTAGAGAACAGTGATTCTTCGTTCACTGTACATACGAATTCTATTGTCATAATATAATCCCAAATTCTTTGTGACAGCATTCAATATAAAGGGACATGTCATAAAAGAGAATTTGTTCTCTGTTTCAACTTTGAAAAAGGTATAATCTTTATCCATTTCTAGAACATCATTCAGTGGTTCATTAATGAATTCTTCAAAGGAGATAAGTGGTTTTCGACAATCTAGAGTTTTAACACCAAGTTCAGTTTCTATTGGGTCCACTCGAGGACCTTTCTTATTTCTTCTATCCTCTCCCAAAAGCTCCTGCAGTGTCAACTCACTGGCATCAGGCATGGGCTCTTCCTCATCTTCCTCATTGTGATTTGTGTCCACTTCCCCTCCTACTACATTTGCATAGTAGACCATTTTCAAACACTTTGAAGCAGCAACAATGGAATCATCATCATTCACTAGATTTCGGCTATTAAATTCATTGCTTATGACTTTGTAAGTAATTAGTTGCTGAAATGTTTCCATCATTCTCCGAATCTGGTCCGCACTGTATTTAGACCAAAGTCTAATCAGTTTTCCTTGAGCTTCAAGGGGTAGCTTACTCATAGCTTTGCAAAATAATGGCAGGGCCATTTCCAGATATTCAGGACTGTGGAGGTTTCTATTCTCCATTACAATAATGAACAAATTGAGATAATTAGGATCTCGGGCATACACACTATGATACAGCAAGTCACATTCCACGTTAGGTGACAGATATACAATTGCATTGAGAAAGGCAGTTTCTATTTTTTCATTAGAGAGCAAACTGGCGTAGACCCTTCTAATGGCATCAACATCCACAGTCACTTCATCAGGACCTAATTTCTGTGCATTGTTGTCTCCCTGTGAGCTATCACCCATCCGGGAAGAAGATGCTTCTGAGTCTTCTTCCATAGCAGCAGCAGCAGCAGCAACAGCAGAACATGCAGCCTTTTCCTTTTCATCTTCATCCTTGTCTTCATCCTTTTCTTGTAGAGATTTCAATTCCTCCTTAGTGTGTTGTTTGACTTTCCGAAAGCTCATAACCAATGCCTCAGCACTAGAAAAAATTTTTCCAATTACGCGAATTAAAGGGGAGTAATCCTCACTTTCTCTACACACTTCCAGAATTTCGTATACTATCTCTTCAGTTAGGTAATTCACATCTAGAAAATGGAAAGACAAAGAATAATTATTGTTGTGATATACATGTTTATTTTGTGATTATAAATTCTAGTAAGAAAGTAAAATACCTAAACATTCTGAATTCAAAAAGTTAGAAATTTTAAAAAAATAAATCTAATTTACCTATCAACAAACTACACTTAGCAATTCCTATTTCATTTAAGTAATAGCAACAACCTCACCCTTTGGCATTCATTCAACAACATATAATTATTATTAAGATTTGCTTTGTAATCAAGACATGCATTAGTATTTTTCTAAGTATAAAATAAGTATGTATGTAATTTCATTGCTATACTGATTGCAACCTTAATGAAGAGTTACTACACTAATATCCTGGAAGCGTTTTCTCTTACATTGTTCTCAAAAGACTAAGGAGGCAAAGTTTTATACCAAGTGTTGCTCAGTCCCATCATATGCAAGCAACCCTTTTTCTACTTATATATTAAAATCAAGTGGCGCACGCCTTTAATCCCAGAACTTAGGAGACAGAGGAAGGCAGATCTCTGTGAATTCAGGTAAGTTCCAGGACAGAGCATTTACACAGAAAAACCTTGTCACAAAAAATAACACCCCACCCCAAAGAAAAAAACCCAAACAAACAAAAACTGATTCATTTTCTGTGTTCATTTCTTTCAGGTTCCTATTCAGTGACTGAGGAAAAGCAAACTCTGAAGTTAAAGCTTCTACTGCTGCTACTACTGCTGCAATCTGTTACCATGACTCAGGTTCTTACAGCCCTAACAAAGCAATTGGAAATTATTAGAGGCAATTAAAAATAAACAGTGGGTAAAAGCTAAGAAAGTAAAGACCATAAGCACCAAAACTTACATACATTTTCTCCCAGGCAAGAAACTAGGGTCATAAACTTCCTAGCTTCCCTCACCTTTATAGTAAATGTCACTCTCATCAAAGGCTATACCCTTTCGAAGCAATGAAGCAAAAGATATTTTATCTTACTGACAAAAGATGAATGACATTTTATACGGTAAAATTTTAGAAATCAAATAGCAAATAATAATGCTGAAACCAAACATAACCTCTTTATTGAAGAGTACTATACTATAATCATTAAATCAAATATTTAAGGAAGGATAATTTTACAGTTATATTGACAATCCATCCCTATCTTCACTATGCCAAGTATTTCCTTACCTATATTCAGCAAGTAAAAATCCTTTTATAAAAAATAATTTATTTTACATCCTGGCTGAAGTTGCCCCTCCCCCTCTTCTCCTCCCAGTCTCTTCCCCCTCATCCCCTTCTGTTCTGACCCCTGAATCCACTCCTCATTTTCTGTTTAGGAAAGGACAGGTCTCCCACAACAAAACAGAAACAGCTGTAGTTGTATTAACAAGACAATAGTATATAAAAATCTTTACTATAATCACTACATATTCTTCAAGGTACTTACTCAACAGTAAGAAACAATATAAAATTCAAGTCATCATTTGATGGAATGGCTTCCAGAAGATGAACTATGAAGCACTAAACTTAATAGACTAGAAACCTATTCTGTGGCCTGCTCCAAGAGTTATCAACACTTGTTTGCTTAATGATCTTGAATTCTTTCCTTAAAAAAAAATAATTTGTCCTTATATGTATTTATGAGAAGTAAGGGGCTGGCAGACATGTGGTGCTGAGAGGGTAAGCTGAAGGAGTTGGTTTACTCCTTCCACAGTGTGGTCCCAGACATGAGGCCTGGCAGTAGGTTCCATGTACCTGGATGAGCCAGTATGCCAATCCAAGCACTAATTCTTCAGTTTATTAAGAATAGGTAAGTATGAAAGCACTAACATAGAGCTTATTTCTCATTAATTCAATGAAAATATTATGGTATCTTCTTTGACCACTCAAGTATATTTAATTTCTCTAAAGTGTTAGCAAAATCATAGAAAACATGTATGATGAATGAACAGTCTGTTAGGAGAACACATGTTTGACGTACAGTGTTCTGTTTGAAATGTTTAATTGACAACTCTCTTCTCACTCCCCTACCTCCGTGTGTGTGTGTGTGTGGTGTGTGTGTGTGTGTGTGTGTGTAAAGCACTGCAATCAGAAATAAAAAGTTATAATCTGGATATTAATGAACAAGTAAGTGAAGAAACCGTTTTAAGAATCACTTGTACATTCTAATATATATGTTTCTGAAACTGTTTGAGACAGGATGTCACATCATATAACACAGACTAGAATGGAAATCAAGATGCTCCTTCCTTAACTTTCTAAGTACCTGGACAACGCCATAAGACTCATCTCAAAAACAATCTTTAAAACATACTATTTTATACTCTAAAAAGTACAAAACTGTTTCATGTAAGAACAAAGCTGTCATACAATAAATGATTAGATCTACACACCTAATTA
Source organism: Chionomys nivalis (assembly GCF_950005125.1). Classification (NCBI taxonomy): domain Eukaryota; kingdom Metazoa; phylum Chordata; class Mammalia; order Rodentia; family Cricetidae; genus Chionomys; species Chionomys nivalis. Next base: position 31,721,603 of record NC_080108.1, on the reverse strand, counting down.
GAATGAACAAATACAATTATCAGAATGAGAGCAGCAATATGATTAAGCATTTTTAACTCCTAATTAAAAATATTCAAATGAGTAAAGGAAATAAAAATTGGAGTGATCTGCAAAACAATAAATTGCAAAATAAAACACATGAGCAAAAACAAGACTAATACATCCATTATGTACTAGATTTTCCTACAGACAGCTGCATTTAACCACAATGGCTTACTATACTTCATTTACTATTACTCTGTGATAGCCCTCTAAGGCAGAAACATGCAAAATGGAACCAACACAGATTCCATATTCAATATATTGGTAGCATTCACCTATTTATCCTTATATGAGCAAATTCATGAAAAAGGACTAGCAATATAGTTTGAGTAGCAAAGTTTCTGATATTTCTATAGCTCTATTGTGAAATAACATAATAAACCTGTATGTAACTCAATTTTATTTCAATACCTCTTAAACATATTTCAAATAATAGTGAGTCTAAGCCCTTGGCAATCTGAAAATTTTAACTACCTCATTATTAATGCTAATTACTTACACTAAGCCAAAGAAAGATTGGACATCCATGATGAAAAAGTGGAAAATTTTAAGAAGCTTCAAAATATAGGGCCATTTTACAAAGCATGGATTGGTTCCCCAACCAATAAATAGCTCAGATGGTACTGTTTATATTGCATGTCACTAAAAGTCCAAAGACAGTCTCAGATACCTTGCTGAAAACAAACAAACATCAAGACCTAAGTACCTTGTGAGGATATCAAATGCCTTAGATACAGAAGGCAGAATATAGGAAGAAAATGTTATCTGCTACTTTTAAGACTGTCCCTGGAGTTTCAGAGCTCATAACAGGATTTACTACAAATACAATATAAGTTATAGACTTTGCGACCTAATAAGCTATTATGTACAATGGAAATCATTACAAGTTGAGATTAACTCATTCACATATCAACTTCTACAGTATAATCTGCTTCTGATTAACAATTACCATATCAATAAAAGGTAATAAAGTAACTAATTTAATAATAACTCTCCTTCACCAGACCTTACCAAAAGAGAGGCTTTTACTATACTGTGGTATCTTTAGGTCACAAAAAGGCAAAAGAACAAAATTAATACATTTAAATCTCTGACACAGCTTTTAATTGAGTATTTTCAATTGGAAATACAATCTCTTACCTTTAAAATCAGGTTTAGCTCCTTTTCCGTCCTTGTTCAGTTTTACCTCTGAGTTGTTAGGTGTACCTTTTGAGTTCTCAAGGTAAGCTGAGCTTGCTCCTTTCTTGGAGGGATGAGGATCACAGAGTTTTCCATTAATTTTATAAAGCTCAAGGGCTTTAATAGCTGCTGCATTGTTATCCATACGAAGAAAAGTTGGACAGGAAGCACAAAACTCATTCGTGCAGGCCTCATTTCCACAGCCCTCGGTTAACTGGTGGTAGTAGCGTTCTATTAGATGCTTTGCAGCTGCTCGCTTCCTGTAGTACCAGACATTCAAAACAATAAGCACAGTGATTAGTATTGCTCAAAAACAAAGCCCAACAGATAAGACAAAAGTTAACTAAGCAATAAAGCAATAAACTAAATATTTAGGTGGAGAAACTGGAAATCCACTATTACCCCCAACTGTTAACTGGTGAAATAATACTTTCTAAGAAACTGTGATGAAATGTCATCTTATAAAAATTATCATTTTAATATAGCATGCTTTTCTTTGGTTTAAAAAGATAAGCTTAATTTGATGTTGTATGATCCTTAAACTGTTGAGTACAACTAAAAACAAAAAATTGCATCACTGTGTTATGCCAGTTTTCCTTTTCATTCCATAAGAAATAAATAATTAATTCCTATAACTTTCAAATAGTTCATTTGCAGTTAATACCAAATTTCTATTTAGAGTTTATGAAAAAAATTCTCAATTAATAATCATGAGAGATTTAAAAGTAAACGATCTAAATCTCATATTATACCAAGGGAAAGCAGCATCATTGCAGATAATCTTGAGCCCAGACTTGCCACTAACCCTCTTCATTAAATCCTTGTCATAGGAAAGATGAAGGTTTTAACTTCCATTAGGGCAATATCATATTCATCTTACTTTATAAGCTTTAAACATGTAGATTAACATTTGATCATCAATTTTTCAGGCAAGGTGATCAATAAAAGTTAATTTAATTATGTCATCAACCGAGAAGTTGTTTTACATAATCTATCTCTATAAGTTGATTTTAAAATTCTTTCTATTCTATTTAAGTAGAATCGCATACTTAGTCCACAGAATTCAAAATGATCCCTTTGGACTTTAATTTACAAGCATGGGAGCTCCCAGTAGGAAGAACCTACCTACTTTCACTCTCAAAACTTCATGCTATTATTTTGTTAATGGATAGAATAAGTGGACAAGAGCACTAGAGGTGAACAAGCAAATAGGAATCTGGTAAGTCTTAAGACAATGACTCCAAACAACATAGGTAGATGGCACAAGATTGTATTTCAAACACTACCAACCAATTCAGAAGCTTTTTTTTTTTTTTATTATGTATACAACATTCTGCCTCCATGTATGCCCGCATGCCAGGAGAGGGCGCCAGATCTCGTTACAGATGGCTGAGAGCCACCATGTGGTTGCTGGGAATTGAACTCAGGACCTCTGGAAGAGCAGCCAGTGCTCTTAACCACTGAGCCATCTCTCCAGCCCCCAATTCAGAAGCTTTAATTAGGAATGTTTCCTATACATTTCCCATTAATAGTGTGCAAACAGAACGACCCACAGGCCAAGTCTGGTGCACTGAATTTGATCCCTGGATCTCACTTGGTGAAAGGAGAAAACCAATTACCAAAAATTGTCTTCTGATCTCTAAAAATACACCATAGCATATACCCAGCCACATACATCCATACAATATAAATAAGTTTAAAAATATTTAAAATGTATCATAAGAGTTAGAGATCCTACTTAAGGGAAAAAGTGGTCAGTTAATGAAGACATTATTTCCTATATCTAGTGGAAAATCAGCATGCCTAATAACAGTTACCTGCTTCAAAACTGACAGAGTTCACCAAATGAAATCATTACCCAGAGCCTTCCTGCTATATTCCTAAGAAAACCAGTGACCAAATTATAAATGTAGGAAAAACCTGTGCTTCAAAATATTTCTAATTTAGCCGGGCGGTGGTGGCGCACGCCTTTAATCCCAGCACTCGGGAGGCAGAGGCAGGCGGATCTCTGTGAGTTCGAGACCAGCCTGGTCTACAAGAGCTAGTTCCAGGACAGGCTCCAAAACCACAGAGAAACCCTGTCTCGAAAAACCAAAAAAAAAAGAAAAAGAAAAAAAAGAAAATATTTCTAATTTGACCTTAAATAATCTTAATTTCTTACATTATTCTTAGCATTTTTAATGGTCACTGGTGGTATAAATGCTGGCATCAATCAACTTAGTTTACTTCTGTATCTTGTTTAGTTTTATTATTCATGTTCCTTTTCTAGCTAAGATGAGGGGGAAATACCCTATGTATTCCTGGCGGAAATACAAACTGGCACAGCCAGTAGGAAAATTTAATATAGAGGGTCCAAAAATAAAAAATAAAAAATCTATCCCATAATCCAGGCATACTACTTCCAATTTAAATATTTAAAGTAATCTATCACATAGATCAAAAAGATATTAAACATGTATTTACTGAGGCACTGCTACAGTAGCCAAAATGTAGTATCATCCGAAAGTCATCAATTGAAGAACAAATCAGCAAAATGTGGTATGTATTCAATAAGAACTAATTATTTCATTTGCAGAAAAATAGATAGACCAGAGACTATGTTAAGACAAATAAGGTACACTCAAAAAGACAATTATATTTTTATTTGAAATCTATACATTAAAAATCCTATCTATATACATAGGCATATATGATTATTTTGTTCTTTCCTCACATAACATGAAATAAAACGAAATCATTTATATTATATTTAGCAAAGAGGGACTAAAGGAAGAGGGAGCAACGTGGTATCAGACCTCCTGTTTTGGCCCCTTTTCCTCATCTTCAGGCTTTCCCAGATCCCAAAACAGTACCAACCAATGACTCTCCAGTCTATCCATTTGCACAGATATCCACATAAGCTAACTGCACTCTTCCAACAAGTCTCCCCCATCCAGATCACCCAAGCCCCATGGCTGCCTGCCAGGTGCCAACAACTTCTTGTAAGCAGTATTCATCCCTTGGGAATGCACCAGAACTCCCTCTGATTTTCAACCGGAACTCTACAGCCACCACATGGGACCCAGAGACCCAGAGCCCTGACAAGTGCCTGCCTAGCACTATCCTGCTGTCCCTATCCAGCCTTGAAAGACAGGAATTATTGGAAACTTATTCCAAGCTCTAGTGTAAGCTGCTAAAGGTACTAGGATTGTAGTTAATAAGATGAAAGACTGCAAATAGGAGCTGTAGCCTCAAATAAGACTAAGGAAGTTGATGTCGCAACTTTGTATAATAAACTATCCTTCTTCCTGAACAATGTAAACACCTCTGATGAAAGAAAACAAGTATAACTGGGCAAAAACAAAAGTGAAATCACAACCCAAAATCAAAAACAACACAAGAAAAGAAATGCAAATCCCTTAATAATAGTCCTGAAGAAAATCTGGGAAAAATTCCAGACCAAGAATTAACTATGGTCAAAAAAATAAAGACAAAGAGATATGTAAAGTCAATCCAGGAAAACAAATTATGCTGGAAAAGAAAAACTTAGTAAGCCAGTTAAAACTTCAGAGGAATGTCTCACCAACACAATCATGTCAAAAACAGGCAGTCAACAATGAAAGAAAGAGAAGCTGGGCCACGCAATAAACTTAATAATATATGTAAATGAAAGGAAGATAACAAAGTTTTGTGACTGCATGGAAAAATCTAAACTCCGAATTAAGAGCATAGAAGAAAACTACAGAGAAGGCAGGAAGACTATGTTCAGGAAAGCTGCACAAGAAAATGTCCTACCGCCGGGCGGTGGTGGCGCACGCCTTTAATCCCAGCACTCGGGAGGCAGAGGTAGGCGGATCTCTGTGAGTTCGAGACCAGCCTGGTCTACAAGAGCTAGTTCCAGGACAGGCTCCAAAACCACAGAGAAACCCTGTCTCGAAAAACCAAAAAAAAAAAAAAAAAAAAAGAAAGATACAAGACTCATAAAAGCAGACCCACCAAAATGAGCATCTATTCCACAAAGACCTTAAAACAAGAAGTGCCTGGATCAGTAGGTCTCAACTTTCTTAATGTGGTGACCTTTTAATACTACAGATTCTCATGTTGTGGGGACCCCAATCATAAAATTATTTTTTTGCTACTTCATAACTGTATTTTTGCTAATGTTATGAATCATAATATAAATATCTGATATGCAGGATAGTTGATATGTTAACCCTGTGGCAGTCACAACCCCAGGTTGAGAACTGCTGATCTAGATCCTTAATGACCAAAACTGTCCACAGAAAGCATTATACCAGCAAAACTACCCACAAAAATTGAAGACAAACACAATATGCATCCTTCAATAAATAATTCAATATAAATGGCCTCAATCCACTGCCCAAAGACACAAGTTAAAGGAAACCAAAGGCAAAGAAAAAGAAAAAACAATTTTAAACATATAGGCAACTAACACAGGGGCACATAATTTCATAACAGAAATGCTAGTAGATCTAAAACTACATACTAGTCACAACACAGTAATTGAGGAAGGAAGGGAGGGAGGGAGGGAGGGAGGGAGGAAGGGAGGGAGGGAGGGCGGGAGGGAGGGAGGGCGGGCGGGCGGGCGGGCAGGCAGGCGATAACAAATATTGGTATGGATGTGAGGAATGGGGAACATTTACTTCTAGGAAAGAAAACTGGTACAATCCCTATGGAAAATGGTGTGCATGTTTCTCAAATAGCTAAAAACAGGTCTACCATTCAATCCAGCTACATGTACACTCTTTGGTACCCCAACGACTCCATGTCCTACTCTTGACATACCTGCTCATCCGTGTTCATTCTGCTCTTACTTCGAACAATCATAGCATAAAAACAAATTACATGTCTATCAGCTTATGAATGGTTGAAAAAATGCAATACTTTTGATATGGGGTTTCCCTCTGTATGCTGTAAATACCATTGGTTAGTTAAAAAAAAAAACTGTCTTGAGCCTGTGATAGGGTAGAACAAAGCTGGGGGGGGGGGGTGGAACTAAACTAAATGCTGGGAGAAAGGCGGTGGAGTCAGAGGAGAAGCCAAGTAGGCCCAGCAGGATGGAACTTTACCCAGTAAGCTACGGCCACGTAGTGATACAGATTAATAGCGATGGGTTAATTTAGGATATTAGTTAGCCAAAATTACACTTAAGCTATTGGCCAAACACTATTGCAAATAAGATGGTTTCTGTGTAATTATTTAGAGTCTGAGCTGCTGGGCAGCCGAGAACAAGCAACATACTTTTAAAGCAAGGAATATTGTCAGCTGTTAAGAAAAACAAAATTATGAGTAAATGGATGGAGCTGGAAAAAAATCATTCTGAGTGATGTACTTCAGACCCAGAGACACATATGTCACATATATTCTCTCATCTGTGGATGTTAGCTCTTAATCTTCAGATAGGTCTATTTCATTTTGAATACTCACAGAGGCTAAGAAATTACCTTAAGGCTATGAGGGTGAGGGATGATATTCAAAAGAGAGTAAGTAGACTGTATGAAACGGTATTTAAAAATTAAGTTGGAATAATGGAACCAGAAAAGGTTAAGCTGAGGTAGGAGATAAGTGAGCAGGGTCAGGGATGGACTATAGGAGAGAGATAACACTAAAGACCTTCCAAGTTATGTGATGACCTCCTAATACAGACATCCTAAAATATATACACAAATACATAAAAAGTTTAAATGAATAACCCCAACACCTCTCTGCCTGGGACCCACACCAAGTAGTTTCTACATCCGAACAGTCAGTAGATCCCACACAAAGAGCCTCAGAAACTCTAGGTAGGCCAAACCCAATTTCCTCCTGCCTGCCATTTGCCATACTTACTACCCCTAAGGCATTACATGACATGGTCTGACCAGAAGTACCAATGACATCGAACAGTTTAGACACCCCATTCAAAAACCAAAACAGTTGCCCCAAGATTAAATGTCAAATACTATTCAGTCAGTCCACAACCTGGTAAGTGATGGTAATATCAAACAAGGGATAAAACCACACAACAAAAGGAAGACTAGCTGTCCATGACTATCAAAGACCTAATTCCAGAAGCCTTGGTCCAACTGCAAAAATACAAGTATAAATAAATAAAGTGATGTTTCCTCTAGAAATTAGCACCTGCAGCATACTGTTCTCTGAGAAAAGCAACATAGAAGGTACAAAGAAAAATGACTTAAAATAACAATTATATATTCAAGGAACTCAAGGACAATGTGAACAAATGCCTGAATGAGAATCGTAAAAGCATACAACTGAATAATAAAAGTAATTCAAGATGAAAAAAAAAATAGAATCCCTAAAGTAAAGTCAAAATGAAACAATACTGAACATGAAGAATTCAGGAATCAAACAAAAGAGCTCAGGTGAAAGTATGGCCACCAGACTGGATCATGCAGAAGACAGGGTATCAGGCCAGGCAGGACAAGCAAGAGAAAACTGATTGCTGAGTCAAGGAAAATGGTCAATCTTAAAAATCCAGGTAACATATGCATGATATGTGTATGTGAGAGAGACTATAAATAGAGCAAATGTGAAGCTAATAATTTTACAAGAAGAAACACAAGTCAAAGGCACAAAAAACTGTTTTTAACAAAATCACAGATGAAAATTTCCAGAATCTAAAGAGATACCCATTAGAATACAAGAGGCATACAGAACATCACGTAGGATCAAAAGGAATTTTTCCCATCACATAATAAAACACTAAATGTATAGAACAGAGGCAGAATATTGAGATCAGCAAGAGAGAAAGAAGTCACATCACAGTCCCATCAGAATAACACCTGACTTTTCAATAGAAACTTTTAAAGAACCTGGACTAATGTTTTCCAAGTTCTAAATGGCCAGCAAGTCATTTGCAATCAATGAAAAGAGTTTCCATGCTAAAGTCAGATTAATGAATTTATGCCCACCAAAGTCAGCTTTACAGAAGAAACCACAATCAAGTAGGCTTTAGACTTTAGATTATGGGAGTAGTTCAACATACGTAAAGCAATTAATGTAATCCAACACATAAACAGACCCCTGATCAGAAACTGTATCATCATCCCATCAGATGCAGAGAAGGCTTTTGACAAAATCCACCATTCCTTCATGATAAAAGTTCTAGAGAAACTAGGGATACAGGGACATAACAGAACATGATAAAGGAAAAACAGAAGACATGGCAAACATCACAGAAATAAATAGAAAAAAAAACTCAGAATATTTCAACTAATAGGAACAACATAAGGATGTTCACTCTTGCTATCCCATTCAATAATGCTTGCAAAATCCTGGCTATAGTATTAATATAAGAGAAGTAAATAAAGGGAATACCAACAGCTATTTAAAGAAATCAAATTGTCTTTATTTACAGTAATATGGTTCTATAAAAAAAAATCAGTAACAGATCATAAGACTCTAACAGAAAACTCCTACAGCTAATAAAAACATTGACCAAAGTAGCAAGAAACAAAATATAAAAACACAACAAAACCCAGTGGCCTTTATGTACAAATAATACACATAAACAGAGAGAAATCAAGGAAACAATCTTGGCTATAACAGCCTGAAATAATATCCTGGGATAAATCTAACTAAGGAAGTAAAACACTTATATAATTAAAATTTTATGAAATTAAAGAAAAGACATTGAAGACATCAACAGAAGGAAACCCCACCTATGCTCAGAATTGGTAGGATTAATGTTACAGAAAATGGTCAACCTACCTAAATCACTGTATAGACTCAACAAATCCATGTTAAAATTACAGCTCAATTATTCATAGAAATTGAGAAATACAAATTCATTTGGTAACACACACAATATAAAAACAATCCCGAACAGTGAAAGAAGTGCTGGAGGTACCATCATCTATGATTTTCAGTTATACTACAAAGCTTTACTTATAAAAACATGTTACTAGCATTCAAAACAGACAAGTCAATTAATGAAATAGAAGTGAGGACCCAGATAAAAGTTTACAAAATCAGAGCTACCTGATTTTTTAAAAAAACCAAACATACATACTAGAGAACAGACAGCGTCTTCAACAAAATGGTGCCAACCAAACTAGACAGCTGCATGTATAAGAATGAAACTAGATACTTATGTCGCATTTTTCATAAAATGCAACTCTAAATGAATCACAGACCCTGACATAGTCTAATAGAGAACTTTGAAAATATACTTGAATTGATTCGTAAAGGGCTCCAGGAGCAATGGCATTAAGACCAGTAATTCCTTAAATGGAACTGTATGAAACTAAAACCATTCCATACCGCAAGTGATTCCTGCAAAGGAGCAGACTACAGAACGGTTGCAGCTATACATTCAACACAGGGCTATTTTCTACAAAATAAAAAGAACTCAAAAAATTAAAAATCAAGAAAACAACCCAATTTAAAAATAGGACATAAATCTAAATAGAGTTCCCAAAACATGAAATACCAAAGTCTGAGGCATATTTTTTGAAGAGCTAAACATCTCTAGCTACCACAAAATACAAATTAAAACAGACATTCCATCTTACCTTAGTCAGATTGGCTGAGATTAAAGAAACGAGATGTTGGAGTAATACAGGGAATGGGCAATGCTTATTCACTGCTGGTTGGAGTGCAAACTGTTGCAACCACTTTCAAATTAGTATGCGGTGCCTCAAATAACTTAGATCTACCACATAAACCTGGTACATCACTCTTCGGAATTTAGGATTTTATATTCTGCTACTGAGATACCCACTAATCCATATTGATTGTTGCTCTATTCACAACAGCTAGGAAATGGAAACAGACTAGATTGTCCATCAACTAATGAATAGTAAAAATATGGTACATCTATACAATACAATGTTGTTCAACAGCATTTTAAGAAAAATATGAAATCTGCAGGCAAATGGATGGAGCCAAAACACAGTTACCTGTACAGAGTAATCCAAACACAGAAACATAACACTGTATGACTACTCTCATCTCTGAATGTGGACTTTGAGTCTTCAGATATCTGTGCTCCATTCGGAATATACACACAGGTCAGAAATATCCTAAGACATCATTAAGAGGAAGGGACTTAACAGTACCAGAGGTAAAAGAGAGCAGCATGAGTAGAGAACAACAGAATAAGAAGGGTTAAATAGAGTGGAGAAAAGGAGAGCAGGGTCAAGATGGGAAGACAATGAGGAATGGCCAACTATAAAAACCTTTTGAAATAGCCAGACGGAAAAAGAGTCCTACAGAACATTCATAATACACACATACAAAAAGAAGTTTAATAGAATTATTCTATAACCAGTGACAATACCCTAACTGGACAACTCATAATATTAAATAAAAACCCTGAACCAGGAATTGGTTTTTGGCTATTGGGGTCACACCGAACCCCCAACCATTATAGTAGGCTATTGCTAATACTGCTGGCTACCCTCCAGCCTCAGTTACTTTTCTACTGCTGTGATGAAACATTGCAACCAAAAGCAATTTGAGAAGGAAAGGGTTAATTCCACTCAGGCATCCATTTAATAACAGTTCCCCAATGAAAGTAGTTAAAGCACAATCTTAAGAAGAGCAGGAACCTGGAGATGCAACCTGATGCAGAGGCCATGGAGGAGTGCTCCTTACTAGCTTGCTCCTTATAACTTGCGCAGTTTGCTTTACTAGAGAAGCCAAGACCACCAACCAAGGGGTACACAAAGCACAACAGACCAGGCCCTCTCAAATCAATCCCTAATTAAGAAAATGGTCTGTTGGTTTACCCACAGCCCAATCTTAGGATCACATTTCTTCAACTAAGGTGCTCTTCTTAGATGACTACAGCTTGTGCCAAGCTGACACTAAACTAGCCAGCATACCTCCAGAACTTGAAATTAAGACCTTACTGCTGAAGACACCAACCACATCCTGACAGGCTAGCATTCATTATGCTGAGAGGTGCCATACAAACTGTCAGAGAAGAACGGTCTCAACCTCATCCAGTCGCGAACCCCACAAGCTAAACATATCCAGACAAACATGGCCCACTGGTGCAATAGTGGCATAAACGTTAGGGGGGGGACTAACTACTACATGATTGGCTAAAAAGTCTACTCCATGAGGGGGAGCCCATGCCAAGAACCTGTGGCTAGATAAGGTCATAGGTCTTAGGGTAAAACCCAGTATCAATACTCTGCTAAAAACATAACATTAAAATAACTCCTAATGACTTATTGCTATTCCCAGTGACCAAGAGTATCTCTCTCACTTCTCATCAGAGAAGCTTTGCTCTGCAAGAGATGTCAATTAAGAGAGATTCCCTCCACCGCCAAACTGGTAAGCATGACATAAAATAAAAAACTGTAGAAAGATCAGTCCTAAATCAGATGTTCCTCTAACCCAAAGCTCAGAGATCTTTTTGCAAGAGGGACTGAAAAGATGGTCGGCAGATGCTACATAGGTAGCAGACAACTTCAAGGAAACTGTGTTTTCCCAAGACACAACAGAGTAAACACACATATGAGCTTACAGCCAGCCCAAATCCCAGGATAGAGGGCAGAGAATTAGAGATGTAATGCCACCACCAGCTGAGGACCCGACAGTCTGCCTACAAACTAGAACAAGCACCAATCCCAGGACTAGCTAGGCAACACAAAACTGGATTCAATGAGGAATGAAGGTGGGAAAAAAAGTAATCTTAAAGACAGTTGGAAAGGAATGTGAGAGCTAGGAAAAGTTGAAGGTGATTGACTATATTCAATTATACATTGGATGGAAACCTCGAAGAATTTTTTAAGGAAACAAGTAAGTTGTAAAATAAACAAATTTAAATAAAGTTTAAATAAATATCCCAGTAACAAGGGTGGGTTACATCTTTGCAGTTAGCCACTGAGATCCCATAGATTATGCTTTTCCAACATTACAGGTAATTTATTGCCAATGTTCTTTACTAATCCCATAACTAACAGTAAGATGCTACTGCTGAAAACAACACATACTTCAGTGAGTAAAGCAAAATGAAGCTAAACTCACTTGGTAACTTGATCCCTACTACTGGTTAGCATCTGTAGTACTTGACAGTGCTATGCAGGCTACCAAAGGAGAAAGTAATCATCATCAGTCATACCCAGTTCTGATCGCCAAGAGCTAAAGTAACAACTAGCTTGGCAAGACAAGCTACCTGTTGCAATAGTGGCACAAATGTCCTGAGATCATCAACCACTTTCTGATTGGCTTCAAGGTCTGCAACGTGAGATGAAACCTATACCTAGCCTTGTACTAAGACTGACAATCTGTGGCTAGATACGTCATAGGTACTGGTCAGAATCTACTACTATTCTATCAAATGGCTACAGTACTAAAACTCACTCCTATCAACTTATCATTGATCACTCCATCTGTCAACCCTCATAAGACCAGCTTTGTTCTTCAGTAAATGGTGATTAAGACAACTGTAGAGAATGAGCTGTGAAAAGTCATATGGCCCATAAATATAAACCCTCCCAAGCCTCAAGGGGTCATTACAAAGGAGAAGATGGAAAGACCGTAAGTACAAGGAATCTGTTTTCTGAAGACAGCTGGCCAGGTATGTATTTAAACTCAAAGCATGCACTCACTAGGCCTATGCGAGCTCAAGCTAGACAAAAAACCCTGCCCTAGAAAACAGGTGAGCATGAAGTCTCAACCCTAGCTGAGGTGCTGTCGCAACTGACAGCTGTTGGAAATAATTATCTTTAAGAGTAACCATGCCCTAATGGAACGCCACAGATACAAGATCATACGGACAGTAGAAATTATACTTGATGGGTTAACAAAAACTAAAGGTCACATATAGTGAGGGGACGGGGAGGGATCGATCTGGAAGATTTATGGCCGAGATGAATATCATCAAGATATATTTTGAAAAGATGTCAAATAACTAATAATACTCCTCCCCCCAAAGTCCCAAAGCCATATGGTAAAGAAGGAAGACTATAAATAAACCATGTGCCTATACAGAGGTGTCACGATACAACACAATCTTCTGGAACTCTGCCATGGCTCCTTAACTCTTTACAGTCACTCTGGGTCTTACATAAATGTGTGCACATACACGTCATATTTAAATTGATATTTGTAGACTGGACTAAATTAATCGATGTTTGCTTCAGCCTTAAATATCAAAGCAGGAATAGCGGGCACACTGTTATCACCAAAACCTTTTTGAATTAGGTGTTCATAAGTTCTAACAATGTGAAAAACACAAATTTGTGCATCTGTTTTTGACATAAAATAAAAAATAAAATTTTAAGAAAAGATTACATAGGTGCATTGTAAACGAAAGATTCCAGAAGAGAGGTCAAGTCTAAGAGTCTCCAGACAAAGCTAAATGGTAAGAATGAATTCTGGAGAGTCAGAAGGCTGCAAATCCACAGCTATCCTGGGTTAGCTTCAGCCCTTCATGGTCCACTTCTGCACATTACTTAACATCTTAGTAACTATTCCTAACTTCCACCAAACTAAAAGTTAATGTCATCAGACAGCACCTGAAACATAGAGCAGAATGGTCCCTATTTGGCTGCAACCACTTTTGTGATTGCATTAATGTGTTTGAAAGTGCCAGATTTACATGAAATACATATGTACGTAACAACTATTAGTGAGAAATGAGGCCATGAGGGCAAGTGTGTATGGAATCATTTAGAGAGAGGAAAGTAGGAAATGACATATTAATTATACTATGATCTCAAAAAATAAAATTAAATGAAGAAATAGAATTCATATTTGAAGAATAATCTGAAGACCTTGCTCAAAAAAAATGAAAAATAAATAGAGAAAGTAATTTAACTACCATGCCTTATTTTCTCAAGTATTTGACACAAAACTTTCTATAAAATTCATACTTTTTTCATTTCAAATGAAGCTTTTTACAATCAAAGAAATACACAGCATGAAGTAACAATACTGAACTTGAATTCTAATACCTGTAGAAATTTTTTGTTCCTTGGTTTTGTTTACTTTTTGTTGTTTTGGAGTAGAATGTGGTAAACATTTAGATGTACCCAATATACACTATCTACAAAGTTTGTGTGATATTACATTGTGCTAAAAGTAAAACAAAAGCCACACCCATATTTCATGAAAACGTTACCCAGACAAGTTAGAACCTGCTATTTGGGGTGGCCTGAAACTTCACATTTTTTATTTTCTACGTGGTGACTTCTACTTGGCTCTACAATAAACCACCTTACCCCTTTTACAGTGACTTTAACTGTTTTGTGCTGACAGTGCTAATTAATCTTCATAATAACCCGAACAAAAGACTAGTTAGAGAACATACAGAAGACCCCGAAGGAAAAGGTTCTGCTTTTCAGACATTAACTTGAAAGAGTATCTTTTTATTTTCAATAATTTCTCTAGAATTAAACTGTACTAACAGGAAATAAACTCTATGAGCTAAAGGTAAACTATCCTCACTAATGTTCCCTAAAATCTTTGATTGGAAGAAAAAAATATGAATGAATAAAATTCACAATCCACATGAAGACTAAAAGTCTTTGCCTAGATAAACCTCAAAGAGTGTAACCAAGTATATATATAACTTACTTTCTGAGAAGACTTAGCCAAACAGTTTATTTATTCAGCCAGTCATTCCTAACGTAAACTAAGAACATAGTTCCTTATCAAATGAGAAGCTATAGCTTTTGTGTTTGATAAACCTGACAAAAGGACAGATTATGACTGACCTCTCTTCCATAACCAGTGCTTTATACCGCCTGCTCACGTCAACTTCCATGTTGTGATCTATGATCTACTTTCAATCATGCTTCCTTCCTATCTCCCATCACCTTACCTCTGCATTCCACTAATCCTGAGCCTAAGCAGCAGAGATGTGTACGTTTACTGGTAGGAATTCTTCCTCCTGAGAACACCCTGGTCCTTCATTACCATAGCTCACATCCCGATCTTCTATATGTCTGTATCCCTACAGTGACCACTGCACTTCTCCACATTAACTCCACTTATTCATCAAACAGTAGTGAGCAAATGACCCTATAGCTAAACTACAAAATCACATCTTCTAAACTACAAAATCACAGACTCAATATGGCTTAACTTCTCTTTAACAAATGCAGTAATAATTGTTTACTTTTTCTTCAGTTGGTGTTTTTCTAGTTATTTGACTTAAAAAAAATGTCAGACAACGTAAATTTCTTCTCCATGTTAGAAGGCTAGTCCTTGGTTAAAGGGCCTACAAAGGTTCTATTGAACCAAGAGTACGATCTTTAAAACAGAACCACCTATGATTAAAGAGAATTCTTTTACTTTAAAAAATATTTGAAATATTAATTGGTGCATACTTACATACTTGGAAACGTGCCTATGTTAAACATCACACAGCAACTAAAAGCATCCAACCTTATAACCAGAGTTTACTCTGATTAAAAGGCTCAGCGCTCGCGCTCTCTCTCTCAGAAAAAAAGAAAAAAGGCCCTGAGAAAAACATTCATGGATCATGGAGCACAGAGCAAAGAAACTTGCCAAATGGCAAATATTAAAGATGTTAAGACATATTTCCCATACTCAGAGGAGCTAAGAGCTAAGAATAAATGACAGAATAAGAAATACACTGACACCACAGTAATCTTTCCATGTTTTTAGACACTGAAAACTTTGCATACACTTAATGATTTCTACACTTCACACAGTAAGCATTTACTGACTACTTACTACATCCTTCATTAGGTATTCAGGTAGCTGTAGTTGTGAACCTAATATAGTCTAGTGTGACCTAAAAGAGTCTCAATTGAGGGCTTGCCTACATCAGACTGGCCCGTGGGTGTGCACCTGCGAGATTTGTTTTGACTGACCTAAGAAGGCCCTGACTATTGTGGGCAAGGTCATTCCCTGGGCAAGTTGTCTTGGACTGCATAAAGAAGTGGGTATGCTAAGCTTGGGTCTGTAGGCTGAGTCAACAAGCAGCATTATTCCATACTTCCACGATCTTTCAATGGTGACCTAAAACTTCAAAGGTGAAAACTCCTTTGATCCTCTAAGATGCTGTTGGTCAGAGTATTAAATGCCAACAGCCATGTTCTGGTGAGAGCTTTAAAAAAAATTGTGTTATTAAATCTTAAAAAGATAAATAGTAATAACTGAAAAGATGAGACATAATCATAATTAGACAAAGTTACCCAGAAAGGACATCTCTGACAAGACATCATCTAAAAATTCTGAAGTAAAGAAGAAAAAGATGTGAGGAACCCAAGAGAAAGAATATTAGACTTAAGAAGACAAAAGTTGTAGGGTAAGAACATGAAGTACAGGATATCTAAATTAAAGAAGCCAGTTCATACAAGGCCATATAATTTTCTGGGTATAGTTTATGAAATGGGAAGGGTTTGAAAAGTTTTAAGTATAGAAAAGATGGTTTAACATCAGTACCAAAAAAGTCCATTTATAGTTTCTAGAACAGAAGTACTAAGAAACAATGAAATGCCTTCTCAAACCAAGATGGCAATGGTGCTATAAATGCTTTTTTAAGTGGCTAAATTGAATTTTGAAGATAAGTCCAGCAGGACTTACAAAGGGTTCCAACATGAGACACAGACAAGAAAGATGCTTTCCAAAATTTGGTTAATGGACATGGGAAATACACTACTGAATAAAATTCAAAGGTCTATAAAAGAAAATTTGAGGAAATTAAGAGTATACAAGTAACAGCCTTACTTTGGATTACTCAATTTCTGTGTGTACACACATGTGCAGGCATGTGTACCTAGGCGTGTGCATTTAGCAACCAGGAATCAATTCCAGACTTCATCTTCAATTGCTCCAGACCTAACTTTTTGAGACGGGGTCTCTCAGTAAACCTAAAACTCACTGAACCATCTAGACTAAAGAAACAATGAGTTTCAACTATAATTCTATTTCTGCCCCTCCCCCAAGAGTGGGTAAGATGACCACACCACACTTTTTATATAGGTTCTGGGAATCGGATCAATGTACTTGTAAAGCAGCTATTATACCAAACAGACTCCTTAGCGTGTTTTGGCTACTTTCTTTTATTGCTGCTGTTATTTAAAGCCAGAGTCTCATGTAGCCTAGACTGAGACTTACTATATGAGTAAAGCTAGCCCTACACAACCTCCCAAGTACTGGGATTCTAGGAGTGAGCGAAAATGCCCAGGAAAATATCAAGATTCTTAAAAACCCTAAATCCACAAGCTTCTAACATGAAGCTTTCATAAAATCTACCTGAATACCTTCTGGTTTTCCATTCTGTTCTATTAAACTCATATGCTTAAAAAAAGAAAAAATTTCTACCCCATTATGTCACCAATAAAGTGACATCAGTGTCAATGTGCATGTTATAATCCCATATAAGAATCTCAAAATTACTTCCATTAATATTAGAGAATTTTAGTATCTATTTACTTCAAACAAGTATTCCTTTATCTTAAGCATATTAAACACCATATACCTATGATTATGAAAATTTATCAATCTGTTAAAAGCTTTCATTTATGAAATAATTTTGATATGAAAACACAGATGTTTTTCCAAAATTTTTATTTTTATTGACAAGTAAGAAGTGCATATATTCATCTCACATACAAAGCATCTTTGCAAAGATACTTAAGATTTCACCTTTAGTGATACTCAAGAACGCATACATTAACAAGTCACACGCTGTACAATAGGTTTCTGAACTAAATTCTATCCATTTTCCATTTTGTATTCTGTGACCACCATCTAGTCTATCACAAGTAGCATTTTTAAGAATGTCAATGTTTTTAGTTTATACACGAGATCATGCAGCACTTGTTTTTCTGCGTTTGACTTATTTCATTAAATGTGAACCCATGTTTTCCACCCATGTTTTCAGACATAGGATTTCAGACAACTTTTAATGGTTAAAAATTACATTATCATATATTCCAAATTTTATTTATTTACCTGACAAACACTAGTTTATTTCTGCATTCTGATTGCAATCAATATGAAAATGTAGGTATCTCTTTCAACACACGAGTTTAATTTCCTTTAGCTATATATTCCTATAATGTAACTGCTAGGTCATGGCAATTCTACTTTTAAATTTTTGAGGAAACTATTATTTTTCATAATTGATCTAATTTACATTTCCTCCAACTGTGTGCAAGATTTATGTTTGCCATCTTGAACATTCGTATTTTGATAATGACCAGCCTAGCAGGTATGAGGTGTTATCTCACTGTTGCTTCAATTTGATTTTCTAGTTGATTACAGAGATTATAAATTTTCTCTCATGAATCTGAAGTCATGTGTAGTGGCACACACCTTTTATCCCAGCACTCAGGAGGCAGAGGCAGGAAGTATGAAGCCAGCCTGGTCTATAGAGCAAGTTCCAGGACACCTATGGCTACAAGGAGAAAAACCTATCTGGAACAACAAAAAGTAAAATCATTAGATTTTTTTTTTTTTTCTCAGAAAAATCAGAAAGAGAACAAGGAAAAGTATATATCAGAGTTTGTAGAGAGTAGAGGGAAGGGAGAAATATAATTATAAACCTCAGAATATTTTTAAAAAGTAAAAGGCAATTTTTTTTTCATTTAGACACTCTGCCATTTGGACTCCTTTTTTTTTTTCCCATGTGTGGGCTACAGTAGAGCCTCACAGGAATGTAGTCTAATTCTACATCTCTAATTAGCATAGAGTTTACCAATTAGACTAGTCCCAGGGATCCTCCTGAGTCTTCCCTCTGCACTAGAATTTTATGTGTATACTACCATACCCTGCACTTTTATGTTGTTACTACATTATCAAATCAGGTCTTTAGGCTTGTTAGGCAAGCACTTTACCTACCTGTATCACTTCATCAGAAGCAACTATTTAAGTCCGCTGCCCACTTCTGCAATCAATTATCTGACTTAAATAATTCATGTATTAACTCCTCAAATGGAAATGCTTCTTTCATTTCAAGGCGTTTATCTATTAATTACATCTTTTCATTTACAGTTAGCTTTTAAGTTTGGTATATTCCCATTAGACTATTTTTTGTTGTCATGTCTTTTAAAAAGTTCACAAACACAAATATTAACAAGTTTTTCCTGTCTTCTTAAAGTAGCTGACAGTTGTAAAGGGTATTAACTAAGTACATAATCATTCTTCTATTGATGCATACCCAACTTTCTCAGCTCAATAGGTATTGAACGTATTGTTCTTTTCTTCTGCAAGAATGGTCAGTGCTCTCAACAGCTGAGCCAGCTCTGCAGACTCAAGAATCCTTGACTTTGGGTTGGAGAGATGGCTCAGTGGTTAAGAGCATTGCCTGCTCTTCCAAAGGTCCTGAGTTCAATTCCCGACAACCACATGGTGGCTCACAACCATCTGTAAAGAGGTCTGGTGCCCTCTTCTGGCCTGCAGACATGCACACAGACAGAATATTGTATACATAATAAATAAATATTTAAAAAAAAAAGAATCCTTGACTTAGAGAGTAAGGCAATGTGGTACCTGTAGTGAGAAAGACTTGGCTTTTGTTTTTCATTGTTTTTGTTGTTTCTCTTTTGGTTTTCTGAACAGAGTTTCTGTACGTAGCTCAGCCTGTCCTGGACCTCACTCTGTAGGCTTACAACAACATATCCACCTGCCAATGCCTCTTGGGTGCTGAGATTAACCGGCAAAAGTAAACACACTAAACTATGGTGAATAATGTTTATGTGTTGTTTAATTCATTTTGCTATTGTCTTTCTTAAGAACTCTTATTATGGGGTTGGAGCGATGGCTCCATGGTTAAGAGCATTGCCTGCTCTTCCAAAGGTCATGAGTTCAATTCCCGGCAACCACATGGTGGCTCACAACCATCTGTAACGAGGTCTGCTGCCTTCTTCTGGTCTACAAACACACACAGACAGAATATTGTATACATAATAAATAAATATTAAAAACAAAAGAACTCTTATTATTAGCCGATAGTAGTAGAGTTTCTCTTTTGTTTTCATATCAGAGCAATGATTGGCTCATAAAAATAGTTTGGAAATCTTCAAAAGTTTTGACTGAGCTTGGAAATATTATTATTAGTTCCTTAAATGTTTAGTGGATTCCAGTAATCAAGACATTAGGTCTGGGCTTTATCTGGCAAGAGATTTGATTACTGCTTTAGAATCTTGTGACAGCAAAATTTCTCAATCATGCCCATGAATAAAAGAATGTAAATGCAAAATTTTCTAATGCAATAAGTAGTCTGCATACAACACTAGCAACAGTCTGTCCTATCCTGCTACTATTCAACCTACAGGGTTACTCATTGAAGACTACTAGAGAAGTCTCTGAAACTGCAAGCATTATATGAGGTTTCTAAACTCAGCTAGCCATTCAATGCATGGAACTTTCAATGTTTAGTCTGCTTCATTACCCCAGCACCTTCTTTGCTTTTTACGTTTTTAGTATACTCAATCCCAACTCAATTATGCTAATTAGTGTTCCACAAAACACCATTAAATTTTTTTCATAAAAAGGCACATGGGGAGCTGGTGGTGATGGCACATGCCTTTAATCCCAGCACCTGGTAGGCAGAAGCAGGTCAATCTCTGATCTTGAGGCCAGCCTGGTCTAGAAAGAGTAAAGCCAGGGCTATACAGGAAAACCCTGTCTCAGAAAAAAAAAAAAAGGAAAAAAAAAAAGGAAAAAGGAAAGAAAGGAAAGGCACTTGTTCTTCGGTTTCTGCCATACTGGCAGCTATCTAGGTATACAAAATAAACTTGTTTGCTTTTTAAGAGTAAAAGCAACAACAACAAAAAAAGCTACTCGGTTACTAAACTATAATAAATTAAATCACATCCCTTAGGATGACTATTACTCCCCAAAGAAATTTTAATACACCAGCCAAGTTGTAGAAAAACCATGATGCTTTTATTATAAGCAATATAAATAAAATGGTATAGCTTCTGTTTAAAACAATATGGCATAGTCTCAAGATATTAAACATAATTACCATGATATAACAATTATACTTCCTATTTAGACCCAAAAGAATTTTGGACAAGGTTTCAAAGAACAGGCTCATGCTTATAGCAGCATTATTCCCAACTGCTAACACAGAAATACCCCATTAACAGATGAACAGATAGATGGGCCAAATAAAGCATATACAAGCAAGTGAAATTACTCAGTCTAAAAAAAAAGAAAGTTCTAGCATATGATACAAAGAAATGAGCTTTGAGGGTGCTGTGTTTAGTAAAATAAGCCAATTATTAAAGAAAAAAGCTGTTGTGACTGCACTTATTTAAGGTAGTTAGAAGTACCACAATTTAGACAAAAAGCAGAATCGTAGTTGTCAGTCAGTAGGAATTAGGAATAACGAGTCACTATTTAATACATACAAAGTTTCAGCATGTAAGATACAAACATTCTGATGATAAATGCTCAAAAATCCACACTAGCGCTGAATTGCATAGTTTAAAACGGTAAACGGTAAATAGTAAATTTTCTACATTTTATAATTGTTTTAAAGTTATCATAGAAGTTATATGGTCACAAAAATTTAAAATATATATATATGCCATAGTCATTTTCATGAAGATCACAATGTACATAAAAGCATTTAAAATGATGTAATCTGCTTTCAGTAAAGAAAATCTTGACTTTTTCAACAACATTCTTAAATACAGCTCCCTCTTATTTCAGAATGTGTAGCATGCATTTGTGCAGGTACATGTGTGGGGAGGCATATGCAGAAGTCAGTGTCTCCATCAACTGTTCTTTATTTACTAAGGCACTCATTTCTGCCAACCTACCAGCCACCTTCCCCCACTCCAGTCTTCTTACTTGCCACTGCAACAGTTTCCTGCCTAACCCCCTGTAATGATGATTCTTTCTCCAGTTTTCATTCCTCACCATCAGATTTTGAAAAAGTCTCAGTTCCTCACCTTTCCCTGTACTCAAAGTGTCCTGCTTCAGAACCTTGTCCATGACTCTGCCTAAAAATCAGTCAAACTTCCAGCTGCTTAATTCCTAGTAACATTTCAAGTTACACTTGGTTTTACCCAGTTATGCTAATTTTCCTACTATCTCCACTAGACTTCTATTGCATAGCTTGGTATTCCTCTGTATTCTCACTATAGCCCAACTACAGGAGGTGGCACACGCCTTTAATCCCAGCACTTGGGAGGCAGAGGCAGGTGAATCTCTGTGAGTTCGAGACCAGCCTGGTCTACAAGAGCTAGTTCCAGGACAGGCTCCAAAGCTACAGAGAAACCCTGTCTCGAAAAACCAAAAAAAAAATATTTGTTTGTACTCTTTCAAAGAGTAGGAACTAATTCTCACGCATCTTTATATCCAAAACACAGGACCTAATGACTTAGAGTAAACAGAAGTCACATCTACACGGTCATATTTTATTAGTTATATATTAGTCAATAGCAGGTACCAACAAGGCCAAACCTATCTGTCATTTCCCTGTTTTCCCATACCTGCTCAGGGCAAAAAAGCACAAGAATTCAGAATCACGTACACAATTATCTACTTACCATCAGACATCTAATGATTTACAGATCATGGAAGCATTTGGTAAGGGGATAAACAGATATTTTCCAATCTCTGAATATAATTTTCAGTTTTTTCTTCTTATTTAAATTTATTTTATTGATTTTTTTTAAGCCTAGAAGGTATTTTCCAATAAAGCAGTGTAGGGCAACTTAAAACACACATAGCCTGAACCAAGTTATACTTACATTCGGCTAGCTTCAATGTCCTCAGATGGGGATTCTCCTGGTGATCTGTAAATGTAATTAAAGACAAAGGTTAGTGAATTACAAAAAGATACAGAAATGTAAGTAGGGAAGATAAATTTGAAAGCAATATTTAAGTTCTAATGAAAGGGTATTTTAAAATGAGAAAAATTAGAATCATTATACTCAGATATCAAATCAGTATAAACTATAATAATTTACAAAGTCAAACAGTATGAAAAACAAAACAGTAACTTTCTATCAAGATGTGCTGCCTGCATTAGCAAATTGGTATTCAGTCTTGAAATTAAATGAAGTGTTAACAAACTGTAACCTGGCAAACTGTAACCTGGCAAACACGCCAAGGTGTGGAATGATCACCTGATTTTGTAGGTATGTTTTACTGAGATAGTTGCATGTATTGAAACACTATGTATATTGACCAGTTTTCCCTCAAAACCTAAAAATATTCACAGGTCCCTTAAAAAATATCTGCCAGCTTCTGCTCTAGACAATTCGAACTATGATATTATAGTGTATGTAAATTTTAAGATAGTTAAATGCTATGTACCATTCTAATCATGATTACTATGGTTCAATAAGGAAATTAGCTTTCCCTAAGAAACATTTAAATATCATCAGCATGTATGTGGAGCATTATATTTGCTAGATAATAGTAAGCTAGTTTCAGCTTTAAGAGTTGTTGGTTATTTTCTTTATTTTTAATATATTAGCTACTATAGGAAATACATACATCTAAAGCATCAAGAAGCATCCCATTTTTATTGGATTGGAGCAGGAGGCACATGGTTAAGGAACAATTCTAGAGCTGGGCACAGAGGCACTTTCCTGTACCTCCTGTCCTCAGAGGCTAAGTCGGGATCATCCTTACTTTGAGGCCAGCCTAAACTAAACAGTGAGACGCTGCATCACAAAAGTCAATTAACTTTCTAAAAAGTTTGTTACTATGTTAATTAATTAATTTATTTATTTTTGATTTTTGAGACAGGGTTTCTCCATAGCTTTTTGGTTCCTGTCCTGGAACTAGCTCTTGTAGACCAGGCTGACCTCGAACTCCGTCTGCCTCTGCCTTCCGAGTGCTGGGATTAAAGGCGTGCGCCACCACCGCCTGGCTACTATGTTAATTTTTATAAATCATTAATGTGATAGGCAATGTCCCCTTTTGTTCTTTCTTTTTGGGGGGGAGGGGGGTGAGGGAGGGTATCATTGTGCAGTTCTGGCTGTCCTGGAATTTGCTTTGTAGACCAGGTTGGCCTTGAACTCACAGAGATCTACCTGCTTCTGCCTCCGGAATGCTAGGATTAAAGGCGTGCCAACACCTACCAGAATGAGAGTCAATGTTCTATGGTAAACTGATTTTAGTACCTATTTCTATCTACCACTTCAAATTCCCAAAATGGGTTAGGAAAAAAAAAAGATTAGGTTAAATTTCAAATTGGTATACAAATATAACAAGACTGGATTTGTGAATTTATCACTGACTTCAGACTTTCCAACTTAAAGAAACAAAAAAAAAAGTTTATAAAAAGGCTTATTTTGGCACATGGTTATGGACGCTATTTTTAACAAAGAACCTTAAATCAGGGGCTGGAGAGGTAGTTCATGGATTAAGAGCACTGGCTGCTCCCAGAGAATCAAGGTTTGACTCCAAGCACCCACACAGTTGCTCATAACCATCTGTAAGTCCAGTCCCAGGTCTGATGCCCTCTTCTGGCCTCTGTGGGCACCAGGCACACATGTGGTACACGTGCATACCTGTAAGCAAAACACTTACACACATAAAATAAATTTAAAATTAAAAAAGAATTTTAAAATTTACTATATTACTTTTAGTGTCAAAAATTCACTTCTTTGCTAGACCTTCAAAATAACACTGCAATTCATTTAGATTCCAAGTCAGTAAACACACAGAGAGAGAGAGAGAAAAAAAGGCACGTTTGATTAAAAACAAATCCCAAAGCTCAAATACTTTAGATTTTCTTAGCAGTGCATATAGTTTCTGTTTAACACGAAATTACATAGGAACTGAAACTGGCACTTGGATGTGGTAACAAATGCAGCACCTCTCCACCCTCTCTCCACAGGGAATAAGCCACCATCTGGCTACCCCAAGATTGTTCCGAAACTTACATCCTATACAAAAGGGCTAGAAGAGCTAAAACAAGATAATTACCCATACAGACTAGCTAACTCATTTTTTAGTGTGCCCCTCCAACATCTGACATTACAGTGTGAGGTAAAGCTCACTTGCAAAATAAAATAAAAAATAAACATGTTAGAAATGAGAAAGGCAAATTAGAACTTGTTAATTGGCTAGGAAGCAAAATGTTTGAAATGAATTGGGAAAGCGAAGTTTTTTTAAAAGGTTAGGAAATGATGAGGAGGAAAAAAATACAGGAAAAATGTAAGACATTAGGGAAAAAAAACATGCCTCAGGAGAACATTATAGAACTATTGCAAACTTTCAAGATCCTAAAATAGTCTATAGAGCAAGCATATCTTCAAACAGCCAACTATAGCTATTTTCTCAACTTCTGTTCCCTAAACAAAATATGTAAACACCAGTATCACAATGCCAAAAAAGTATACACACACACACACACACTAGATCTCTATTTAACGTCTACATATATCAGAGTGAGCCATTAAACACCAGTAAGCCAAACTAATAATTTAAGACAACCTAACTGAAAGAATAGAGATAAAAAGGATTCAAAGATTATTATCCTAAAACTATTCTCAGGACTCTTAGACACAGCACAGGCTGCTTTCATTCAAACTGCAGTTTTATTTCAATCAAAATAAAAGTAAATATACACAACAGAAAGATGTTATTACTAACTGTGTACATCTGAATAATGTCTACTTTCAGACTACTTCAACAGTATTCTAAGTAAATTACTAAAATATACCCTAAAACTAGAATTAACTCCCAAGTACCTACTAACAGTCCCAAAGCTGTACTTTGGTTCTTAAGGAGCTTATTGTTCCTTTACTAGCAACACATTACAAATAAGAATATAGTACACACTTCTAGTTTACCAAATTCAAAATTTAAAATGAACCAAACTTTAAAAAAACAGAAACTAACCCAAGTTATCCTAAAGTTTGCCAGAATAAAAAAAATAAAAATAAATGAAATTGGTAAACTGAAACATACCTAGTAACACTGGAGAAGACAGTCTTAAAAGTACCAACCTGAACGACAGAAAGGGATGACAACGCACCCAAATAACCTCAGCAATGCAGAGTGAAGTAGCAAATACACCCTTCTAAGGATATAGAGCTGCACCTTTAACTCTACTGCAGACTAACTTTACTAAAGGTACAACACTTCTAGAGAGGCATGTAAACTTCTACCACAACAGAGGTACACTTACAAACACTAATCAAGGCATTTTCCATATATTTCCTAAAACGTCTACAGTGCAATCTTCACACATTTGAGAAACATTTTCTATATAAAAAACAGGTCTTTGGTGACTACTTATCTTCATGAATGAAAGGACAGGTAAGAAATTCACTCTAATAAGTATCTTCAAAAGGATCTTAAATGGAGAAATAGCTCAATTCTTAGGTCCTCTGTCTTAGCAATATCCCTGCCTCCTATGCATTGCCTTCATTTATACAGCACATATTCACTTTACAATGACAGCCTGTAAAGACTGTAGAATAACATTCAAAGTTACCTTTTACAAGCTGTGGCCATTCGGGGACATCAGGGTGGTAACAGCTCTGAGTCACTGATTAAAAACAGGTTGTCACACCAGTCTAGTTGCTAACGTGATCTGAACGGAGGCTTAATAATTCTAACAAATTAAACAGACCTTTAGTTAGAACACTAGCATAAACCCAGTTCACTGTTCAAATCATAATCTTCAACGCTTCAAATCAGTTGTCAATATAAAATTTATTAGAAGAATAATTATCATAGGAAAACCTTTATGGACTATTTACCAGTATATTGTTTTCTTAAATGATCTCTTCACTTGAGAAAATGAGGTACGTTCTCAACCCAAAACCCAGAAAATTTTAAATCATTCTGTCAGCATCAAAAAGGTTTGGATTTAGGGGTATTTCAGATTCTGCATTTTCAGATTAGATATGCTTAATCAGTGAAGTCTATAGAAACATGCCAAAATCTGAAAAATTCTTAAATCTGAAACACATCTGGTACCAGGCATTACTGAGAGAGCTAATAATCTTTGCTTTTCAATGTTTATATGGTTTACAAAGTACAGTGATCAACAGTACCCTTAAGTTCCACTGACTTTAGATCTGCGAGATCAAAGCAGACACTTAAGAATAACAATAACCAGCCTCGGAGTGACTACCCAACTTGTCCAAGGTTTCACAAATAATGTTGAAATAAGACTAAAATCAAGATTGACTACCTTTCTACCAATTATTAAAATCTTGCTATGGCTTAACTTTGCTTTACAGAGTTTTGAGATTGAAATATTACAAATAAGCAAAGAATTAGAATATGGACTGTGGCAATAGTTAAAATGAGACTGATTTAATAACAGGAATCTTAAACTGATAGAGAAACCATCTGCCAGAGGCAAATTCTCGATGAAATAGTTGCACATATACATATTCTGTAGTTATAGTAGATTCATCTAAAATTAACTTTAAAACCCTTGGCTATATAAGTATCCATGCTCAATACTATAGACTCAATTCTATAAAAATTACACAGCAAAATACAAATGCATACCCTTATTCTCCAAGTACCTTAACTCTAATACAAAGTTTTAAGTAAATCTTTTTGACTCAAATTTCACTGTACTCTTTAATCATGCTGTAAGTCTGCCAAAATGCCTTATACTAGCAATATAATATACCAGTACTGGTAGATCATTTTATCCAGTTAGTTTTTCCCTCAAGCATCGTCCACTGACTTAACCACACAGAACAAATATGAATAACTAGAAATAAGAAGTCTAAGACTAGTAAGGAGAAAGCCCTTTCACACTAACATTCACAAGCTGGCAGCACATACAAACAAGGTCGCTAACAGCATGACCCAGAACTCAACTGAAAACAGGAAGGTATTTGAGAATCTCAAAGCAATTATTCAAACATTAATGTTTGAGCTCATATTTTTGCTAGTGTTCACAACATTAGGGGATTCCAATAAGAAGGACTTATAATCTCTGTAAGAAATAACTCAATTTCCAAGATTTTCCTATCATTACTATATGTTTCCTAACAACATAGGCATCACTGGGATAGCAATGGACAGAGGCAACAACATTCTTGAAATAAATGATGTGGTCCACGAGATAGTTCCTTTATGGTCTCATGATACTAATAGTCTAAGTGGACTGAGGATATCTGAATGAATCTAACTTCTAACTTAAAAACACAAAATTGACGAAAGTTAAAATAAAATGGATTAAAGAACTACACACACTCTGAAGATTAAGTCAAGTACTCTCTTCTTTTTTTATGAGGTGGAGAGCTCATCCCAATACTGGTTCCAATGCCAATCTGAGATACCTCAGTCTGTGTGATCACTTACTACCTGGGAAACCTTGGGCAAGTTAGATTACCTCTCTAAACTTCAGTTACATTACAGATATAATTAAGACCATAGCATGCCTTGTATATAATATGCTTGCAAGTAAAAGATTCTTTACACCCACAGCCTAACATCCAAATCTATTTCCTTGATCTTCTTATCCACATTACTTATGTTCTCATAGTACAGTAATCTCTTATAAATTCTTTCAGCACCCCACTTATATCTCTCAGTCTACCTGGTAGCATACTCAGTACCTAGCATGATCCTTTAAAAATGACAGACGCTCAAATTTATTGAACGTATTTGTCATTATGTTAGCCATGACAATAATTCATGCAATATGAATTTCAAAAAATAAAACAGAGACATACCATATTTCGCCAAACTTCTG
This sequence comes from Chionomys nivalis, assembly GCF_950005125.1. Taxonomy (NCBI): domain Eukaryota; kingdom Metazoa; phylum Chordata; class Mammalia; order Rodentia; family Cricetidae; genus Chionomys; species Chionomys nivalis. The sequence continues at coordinate 31,692,796 of NC_080108.1, read as the reverse complement.
AGTAGCTGGTGAATTCTAAAATCAGGCTCTTACAGATTTTTAACCTAAAATATAAAACACCTCACTCAATTCTTTTAACATAAACAACTTTTTCAGAAAAAAAGTCTTTCAGAAAAAAAATCACTGAAATTCATTATAAAATAAAAGCAAATTCATCTTCAATAATACTTATAAAGATCCAAAATATACTGAAAGACAAATTTCCCTATTCCTGTTACCAAGATCAGTATCAGGGTAGCTAAGCAGACTGTGATCTGAATATTTTCATCTGGGAAAACATGTTTCTCATTTTCACATACAAAGATTAACGCTCCTCATTTCCTTAGCCTTTTCACAAATAAGCTGAAAATATATGAAAACTGTTCACATACCTCAAATCCCTCCACACACCTATAGTAATTCTGCTTTCAGATAAACTCTATATGCAAAACATCTGCTATACAAAAACATTGATGCTTATCTACTACCTCCTAGAGGTGCAACTATGGCTAAGTCCTTTGAACTCTCAGTCTTTCAAGAATTAAGTTGTTGAATTAAAGTAAATGTATTCAAAGTATATAGATTCCTTCCTGACACATAACAGGGCCCCATTACACTGTGGCATTACTTATGTAAACCCCTCCATGTCTATAACTCTTTACAAATAAAAACTACAAAAATATCCAACTTATTACAAAGCTTAAAGTAAGCTCCAGTAATTTTTAAATTCTTAGTTCAGAGTTCACTTATAACCTATGAGAGGTATTTTTCAGTTTTCAGGTATTATTATTTGTTTCATCATAATGAGAAAACCAAATCCCAATGACTAAGAAACCTTCCCAATACATAACAGGTTAAAGGAACAAAATAAATATATCTGCATATTATTTATAGGTAGGAAGGAAGGTAGAGTAGGCAGATGGAAGGATGGACGAATGGACAAATTGATTGATAGATTTGAGACAGAGTCTCACTACATAACTTTGGCTAGCCAGAAATTTGCTATGTAGACTCGGCTGGCCTTAAATTCACAGATTGCCTGATTCTCTCTCCTGAATGCTGGGATTAGAGATGTGTGCCACCATGCCCAGCCTTGCTTTAAGTACTTAAAAAAAAATAAAATATAAAACATAAATAAACCATTAAGAGTTTTGAGATCTGAGCTTCATGCTTTATCCAAAAAAAAAAAAAAATTACTTGTGGAAATCTATTAAAATTTACCTTTAGGTGGGAATGGTGAAATACATCTGTATCTCAGCACTGAAGAGGTCAGATCAGAAATTCAAAGGCAGACTTGTCTGTGCAGTGAGTTCTAGACCAGCCTAAACTAAGAGAACCTGCCCCCGCCCCAAAAAAAAATTAAGGAAGGGATAAAAAAAAGAAAGCAACGAAGGAAGGTAGAAATGATGGACAGAAGAATGGACAAACAGACAAACTTAGGCTTTCCTGCAGTGATTCTGATGCAGTACAATAAGAACACATAAACTTGTATTTTGAACACACTCCAAATAATGCAGATTCCATTTTATGAATATATATATATATATATATATATTCAAAAACATTGAGATAGATAGATAGATAGATAGATAGATAGATAGATAGATAGATAGATAGATAGATAGATATGTATATATAGTTTCTTCCAAACAGGGTTTCTCTATAGCTTCAGTACCACATATATTTTTAAGACCTTATCTCTGGCATTATAACCTCCCCCAACTCCTAATTATCAAAGCTATAACACATTTGAATGTCAGCATCTAAAGTAATTTAAAACTAAAAATAATCTCAATTATACCAAGAGCAAAAGAAAAGAAAAAAAAGCAAAAACCATTCTACTCTACATATCTGCATATCACCAATCTGACTGTCCTAAGGAGTGGATATTGTGCCATCATCTTTCCTTATTTCTATTTAACCTAACCACTAAAAGTCTTCAAATTCTTCATTCAAAACATGTCAGTTAGATTTTGAGTGTATACTGGTAGCTGAAAATACATGATCTCTTATACTGTGGGGGAGACGAGGACAAATTAAAAACCTCACAATAAACTATAATTATAATTCAAAGAGAAAAGCTATGGAGGAGATTCACAGACAATGATGCTGTTATAATAGAATCCTGACTTAACCTGTGGAAAAGAACCTCCACAAGAGATAAGATTTATCACATACTCATTAAATCCTGTGACATACTGTTAGGATTCACAGTTCAACGACTCAAATCAGAAAACCTCAAATAATACTATAAAATTTCTCCTTCCAAATCAAATATATTGCTTACGTACTGCTACCAATTCTACCTCTGGAATGACCCAACAATCCAACACTATCCCTAAGCATTTTTGTGGTGGCTCTAAGTTGCTTTCAGAGCAAAGCTTACTCTCTCTATCATAACATTTAAGACCATGCAATGAAGCTCTGATAGCACAGCCTCTTCTTCCAGACTAAACACTAAGAGAGTATGTCAATCACTCGTTTCTACACTTACAATCCTTAAAAGTGTTTACAGAATGAAATAACTCATAGAAAACAAAGCTTGGGTGACTTTCTTTAGGTAACATATAAGTATGAAGCTAAGATTCACACATAAATCTGAGTCTAAAGACCATAATATCCATTCCTTTATAAAACATCCTAATTCACATTCAGGCCTGGAAATTTTAACTTTAAAAATATTTCTTAATATTTTATCTTTAAAGAATCTATTGCTTCTCTTCCCCACATGGTTACCAAGATTGTTGGGACATAAAGCTTTGTTATTTTCACTAGCTTCTTTCTTACACAATGACAGAATTATCTTCCCCGAAGTTAGAACTTGCTTATCTCTCGTATTAAAAGAAAATCCTATGCCTTCTTAATACCAATAACATAAATTTCAACTTTTTTCTCATATTAACTGAGGTCCTTGTCATGGCCACACCCAGTCATCCAAATATTGCCCATAAATGATGACATCCTGAGGTATCAACCTCCTTTGTTTATTGCACTCTATCATATATTAGAAGTCCCTATTTCTGATCTCAATAATTTTGCTTCTCAGGACATTTCTCTAGAAATGTTTCCCTTGCTCTGCCATTTCCATCCCCTATTCATTGAAAACAAAACAAAAAACAACAACAAAAACTAGTATTTCTAAACCTTTAGAGAACCCCAAATAAACAGTAATTTAAAAGACTGCAAGTAAAGACAATAACAGCAACAATAATAGAGAAATCAGAACCTTCACACACATTACTAATAAAATTATTTTTAAAAAAATACAGCCACTTTGAGAAGCATTTAAAAATCCCTCTAATTTTAAATACTTAACCTATGACCTAGCTGATTCACACCTACATATATACTCAAGAGAATGATGCATGTTCACAACAAAAGCTGTAAATATATATTCACAAAAACACTAACAGCCAAAATTGGAAGCAACACAAATACCTATCAGCCAATGACTGAACAGACAATCAAACATTTAAAAAAGAATGATTTGCTATTATATGCCACAACAACAAAAAAAAAAAAAACTTAAAAATGCTATGTCAAAAAACAAAGATACCACACACAAAAGGATATGGTATCAGTCCCCAAAGGAAGCTGATAAACTGGCTTTACAGTACTGTGAAGAATAAAGGTCAAAGAAGAGCCAAGACAATTCCAAAATTAAGTAGGGACCCCTGGAATCCCAATTTTCAAAACTGTTTATCAAGTTATTACAAAGAAAAATCAGTGATGAAATAAACTAAAGCAAATGAAATGAAAAGTAAAGCATGATATAAGAGACATTTTAAAAAACTGGAGAAGAATAATGTTAGAACCAGTAGCTTTTCATATTATTTTTTTCAAAAAGAATCCTACCTTTCTTCAGACAGACCAAAATAAATAATCCATACCAAAAACCCTCACTAATAACAGAAAATATGTCAGGCAATTTCCCTTTGTAAAATTGTAAGGAATCCTCAATTAGATACTGAGACTGAGATTGTATAGCAAGAGATAATGCTACAGTGGATTTAACATTTTATTTTATTCTTATTCTGAAAGCATTCCTCGAATGCACTCGAAAGCACACAGGCTGGATAAGACAGTTCCCAAAGTCCTTGTCAACATGAATCATGCTCACAGTGTCTTTTCTTTTAAATTTCTTCTGTAAATTATAAGACACATAGAAAATTACTTAGCATACAGCAGGTACTGGATTTCAATCCCGAGTATCAAAAAAATTTGCTAAAGTGAAATGTGCAAGAAAAAAATTATAAAACTCACACCATTTTACCAATCACTCAGAATTAAAGCAAACACAAAATATGATGCCCTCTGATATCTTTATTTAAAATCAATTCCAAGTATGGCAAAAAGATACTAGAACAAAAATGTTCATACACTGCTGATGAAGTATTTTATTGGCAAATTCAATTTACATAAGAATTTGGCCATATATATTCAAGTTAAAGACATAGCCTATTTTCTAGCAACATCATTTTTTTAATTTACCCTAAAGAAAAACCTGTACAAAGTAAGTATAAAGACACCTCTGTAGCATTATTCCTAAGAGCAATACAGGAAATAATAAAAAATATTCATCTGCAGTGGGATACAATACTATTTAGATATTCATATAGTGAAATACCACAGAGCAGTAAAACAAACTATTAACAGACCTGAATGTGTCTACATACATATCAAAAACATAACAGAGTTAAAACACTTAAACTGATGACACATATACACAAAATACAGCTCTAAAAACTTAAGCGTGACATATCACTTATGAGCAAGGATCATATTTAAGCACAAAACAGGAAATGATCAAGAACTTCAAGATACCTGTTACATGAGTAAGAGAGAAGGTAATAGAACTTGGAGGAAGGAATTAAATTTTAAAAATACCAAAACTGGTATTATTTAGATTCCTCGGTGGTAAGTAGATTTTTGCTGTATTATTTACTAAATGCTTTAAGTATTTTAATAACAAGTTTTAAAGAAAAAATGAAATCAATAATATACAATATCCAAGCTAAAATCAAAGCAATGGGACCTTGCAGAATTAGGTGACCCATTTTTCCTGCTCTGTGAAAAATATCCTAATAAGATAAGGCTGTAGAGCTGGTAAGATGACTGTATGCAAAATGCTTGCCATACAAGCCTAACAGCTGGGTTAGATCTCTGGGACCAAAGTTACAAAATGACAGAGAGCACTTACTCTACCGAATTATCCTCTGACATTCACACACATAATATGGTTCTCTCATGGCCAAACACACATCATACATAACATAATGACATTAATAGCAATAATAACAGAAACTTGCCCTAGGTTTAATGCCCAGAACCAATAAATAAATAAATAAGTACATAAACACATGAATGCTACTATTACAACATGGTAATTTTAAGCAGAGTAAGTGTCTAAATAATAGAACTACTACATCTTGACCACTAAAAAAATGACATCTCAATTTCTCAAAATTTGGTATGACCTAGAAATATGGAAAACACATATACTATTTATTATCACACATACTTGTTTCCCAAGCCTGTAGCAAACATCCTAAACCAGACTTGCACAAACTAGACAGCAGTTCATTCGCTGCAGTATTTACAAACGCCTACATCTGCAAATGAAAATGAAGAGTCTGATGGGGAGGCCAAGGAAGAGGCAGATCAGACGGTGGAGAGAGGAAAAGGCGATGAAGGGGGAAAAAATGGAGAAAGGAAGAAGAAAAACAGTGAATGCAAAATGAGTACACAGAAAACATTTACTGTTCTCACAGACTCTTCAATATAGGAGCAGATTTACTTTCAACTGGCAAACCGCCTACATATTCCACTGTAAAAATACATGTTTTTAAGTTCACCTCTTCCCTGTGTTTCATTTAGCTCAAAAAATGGAGTAACAAACACTTTCTGAATGGAGTAGGAAGACGATCCATATAGTTAAATCAGACCAAAAAAGCTCATTCTGAAGTAACACGAAATATAATGTACAAGGCAGTAATTACACACAATCTGAAGAACAGATACTGAATTCTCTGGGTATAAGAGACTAAAATTATCTCAGTTCTTCTATTATGTGTATGGGTTCTTATTTCAAAATTATATAGTCCAATCTATGGGGGAAAAAGTATATTCCTCCTTTAAGTTCCTATTTCCATCTCTAATGTAAAAACCTATATATGTTACTAAATCAGTGAGAAACAGTAACAGAGAATGAGAATGGAGCAGCATTTACAAGTGGAGAAACAGCAATTATTAGAAACTCAGGATTTGTATTTTCTTAGTGAACTTTCCATCAGCAACACAGGATACATTGTCAGCTCACTTCAAAAGCAAGGAAAGAAAAATAATGCATCTAATTAGTTTTTATCTGAAATAAGATCAATTCATACACATAACATACTTTAGATACTTCAAAAGCACCATTTTAAAGTCATAAAAACAAAAATATTTAACAAAGACAAATATGAAATGTCTCTATTTTTGGCATGTTGTATGGTTAGCAAATATGGTACATAACCACACTGAGGGACACAATAAATAGAAATCTTAAGGAATATAATACTAATAAACTGGGGATTAAAATACTTCCCTTTATGACAGACTATGCAGAAAGCACTATGCATTTCCAAAGAACAGCATTATGCTTCCCATTAGGTCCTAGGTGGACTGTTGAAACTATAATGAGAAGAAATTCTTACAGCGTTACTAAAGGTATCAACTAAAAAATACAAAGAATGAGTTTCAGGAAGGACAATAGAGTGCAAGGAAACAACAAAATATAAAGTTTGTTCATACTGAATGATACATATGTGGCTGATTTGTTATATTATCCTCTATATTGTCTACATCTTCTATATTTAATTGGAGGCATCAGAATTTATTTTATATCACAGACAATAAAACTAAAGTTATGGCAATGGCTGCAATTCACAAAGACAATTCATGAACCACTTTCTCACATTTGAGAGGAAGTCCATTAGAAGTGTGAAGCAGACAAGCCATCTCTTTTATACAGACAGGAAAAGACCGTCCATAAAAGTACAACACTGACAGCAAGTTCATTCAGGCTATAGCTATGTAATTTGTGTGTAAAACTCCTTGCTTTAATGCCCAAAAGAACATTTGAATTGAACACGTATGCACCTGGGCACAGGTAAGAAACAGTGGTTCATAGCCACAGACCCAGCACTGGAGCAGGGAGATCAGAAGGGTAAGTAGCTCAGGTCATCTTCAACTACAAGGAATCTGAGATCAGCCTGGGCTACATAAGACACTGTCTTTTAAAAAAATCAACAAGAAATAAAGTGTTCCAGCACTCAGGAGGTATAGGCATATGAGCACAAGTACAGCCTGGGTTACAGTCAGGTACCGTCTAGTTTTGGCTATGTAGCTTGATTCTTTTCAAACAACCACTACTGCTACTACTACCAACCCACACAAAACATAACCAATTACAAAAGATCTACAAATCTTCATAATACAAAGAAGTTAAAATATGTTTTTCAACCTAGGGATGTAGCTCACAGGTAGATATCCTGCCTGGCATGTTGCAGGGCCCAGCCCTCCATCCCTAGCAATGCAAAAACAAATTCAAAGTATTTTGTTTTTGAATGTTTGATTTCTATCAACTTAATGAGATCTGTGCTACACTGCTCACTCAACTGATGCTGGCAGACACAGAAGACCAACTTCTGAAATGCACTGGAGTGCAAGAGTAACAGCACCAGACTTCGCACAGGACAGAAAACAGATGGGTAAGGAAGACTCTATCCTGCTCATGGAACAAATCTTCCAGATCTATACACTACTTTTGTGATTTTACCTCAAGTAAAGATGCCAACTTCAGTAAGACTTACATAGGATTCCCTTCCACAAACCAGATGAAGTTTCTTAATGGCCGCTCCTACTCATATTTGCCACAACTGATCTTCAAGAATAAGCCTATCTAGTATGTTACTATCACTAATAAAACTTGGTCATAAAACTGACTCTTCAAAAATTACTTCTTTAAAAGGTTTAGCATGTAGAATGTTAACAGAGAATCAATGTTTCATGACCCTTTCTACTACAAATTTTCTGGGCAAGTTACTTTATACAGTACCAATCAACTTTCAGGAAGTACTGCGTATGAGCAACATAAGCCTCTGTAACTAGAAAGCAGTAAGGCTTTCATGTGGCATACTAAAAGGGTCTTAGAAAGATAAAAGGCCTGCTCATTTTTAGCTCATTCTGGATGAAAAGGCAGAGCGAGGAGAGTAAAAGACCTTCTGGCAGCAGAAATAGTGCATTCTTTCCTTGATTTCAATAGTCGCAGGTTGTGTTTATCTCCTGAACCACTGAAACTCGGAAGCATTTGTTCTTCTTGCGTGGTTTTGGGACTAAGACCTAGAGATACTAGAGATACGTAACATATACTTGAACCTCTATCAAAAGCAGTGCAAAAAAAAAAAAAAAACAAACAAACACTAACTTTTTTTCATTTGTAGATAGTACTAATCCTAATATTTCCAAATTGCTATCGTTAGTTTACTTGTTACAGACAACTGAAATCAGGGAACTGTAACTAGTATTTTGAAATTTAACGAAAACATGAAAAGAAATTTGATGCATATTTATCAATAAGTCACTTTGTTAACAAGGAATAATGCAACTTCAGTATTTCAAACACCTCATGTTTGGGGAAAAAGACTTCTATTTAATACAATTTTACTTCACATCTTTATTAGAAAGAATAAAAGCCCTGGCTGTGGCATCTTCTAAAGGTTACCTTTTATCAACAGTATGGAAAATACACATCTCCATAAAAGTGGGTGGGCAATTACAAAGTAATTGTAACTATTCTTTTGAACACATGGGACAGAACGCCAATAATGTAGAATCCTGACTTGGAAGCCAGAGACTCAAACTGATTCTGGCCCTAGATGAATTTAAAAAAAAAAAAACCATTTTAAACCTTAGCTCTTTGATTTCCTCGTGTTAAAAACAAAAATGAAGAGAGTAGCTGCTCTCAGGCGGAGGACTATTCAGGTCTGTAACATTTGTGACTCCTGTGTCAGGAACTAAATGGAAAGCACTCTCCAAAAACCCAGCACTAACAGGTCAAGGCCAGAGTCAATCTATTTATTTTCTATACACCATACATTTATGTATGCTAGAAATCAGCTACTGAATGATGAGTTGGATCTAAGACATGAACACAGGTACTTGGATTGTATCCCCACCCCACCCCCCAAAAAAGTACAAATATAAGTCTTTACAATTACAGCTGAAGGGGGAAGGGATGCTAAGTCTACAGAACTGCCCTAAGGCTGAAAGCACAGAGAGAAGTAAGCCCCATAATATGACAAGATACTACATTTTTAAAAAATGGTGTTATATACAATAAATGACTAAACTATCAGTTTCCAACTGTTAAGACATGTTCTTGTTTTCTTAACCCGTACAACCCAGGCCAGTTCATAGTATTCAAAGGATATTCAGAAATGTTAGCTGACCATTTGTAAATATACTGATAACTACTTCAAACATCTTCCACAATATGATCTTGATGTTTACATCCCCCTAAAACTTCTCAAGAAGCCTAAAAGCTGAGGTGACAATATAATAAGGTGAGGCTTCTAGTAGGATCTGCCTTAATGAATGAGAACAGTGTCCTTAGCACTGGGAAGGCATAGGGAAGGGGTCCTCTGAGTTGGTGGGCAAGTTAGCTTCTATAGCCTAGTTTCAAAGGTTAGTGAGACCCTGTCACAAGAAAAAAGTGAAGGGGAGGAAAGGGGATATGGAAGAGAAGGCTCAGCAGTTAGGAGGACCTGCTGTTCTTCCAGAGAACCTAGGTTCAATTTCCAGAGTCCTCATGGCATCTGTCAGTAATCCCAATTACGGCAGACCCAACACTCTCTTCTGCCCTCCACAGGCACCACACAAATATGGTGCAGTCATAAAAGCAGGCAAAACTCTCATAAAATCTCAAAGAAAAAACAATAGAGAAAGACAGAAAAACAGAGACAAAATCCAACCCAAACATAATGGTATTAAGTCTGCAATCTAGATACTGTGGAAGCTGAGACAGGGTTCCCAGCTCAAGGTCTTCCTGGACTAGAGTGAGTCTAAGGCCAGCCTAACAGACCTGTGTACAAGGAAGCGGTAAAGTAGTTGGCTCACATGTGAGAGGCCCTAAATTCAACCCCTAGTCCAGCTCAACAAATCCAACTAACAGTACTCGAGTCTTCAATGAAAATCAGCTTTGATCTTAGTCTTTCTCAGTGTCCATAACTATGAGATACATTTCTATTAAAGGTGGGGGGGGGGTGTCTTTTTCTTCATGTAAACTACCCAGTGTTTGACAATATAGCAGGCTGAACAGGTTTAAGGATCTGGAAAGATACTCTCTGATTAAACAATAGAAAGCCTTGCACTAAGCTCACAATGAGAAAGAAAACAAGTAGTAGAATAATGGACTATAGACTACTGTATACAATGTACTTAAAGAAAAACTGGATATGAAGTCTTCTAAGGAAAAGTTGAAAGCCTAATAGTAGGCCCTGTACAGTCGGGGACACCTTCACCATCCTGTTTATAGACAAAAGGAAATCAAGCTCTAATTACAAAGCTATTTGGAAGCTGGGTCATGGTGGCACAGAGCTTTTATCCCAGAGGCAGAGGAAAGGGATCTCTGTGAGTTCAAAACCACTCTAGTCAACAGACCTAGTTCTAGGACAACCAAGGCTATACAAAGAAATCCTGTCTTGAAAGAAAGAAAAGAAAGAAAAAAAAAACAACAACAAAGCTTTCTCCATTACATAATTTATTACATCTCTAATCATTTTTTTTTTTGAGATATGCTCTCACCTCTAGCCCAAGCTAGCTACAATCGACCTTGCCACAATCCTGCCTCAGCCTCTCAATTGTTGGGTTTACAGACGTCAGACACCATGCTTGGCTTAACATTGTCTTTATATTTATTAGTGAGGAAGAAAACTGTCAAAACCATCCAAAGCTCTATTATCCTAAATGCTTATGAAGAGAAAAAGACTCTTTAAAGACTATTTTTATATGACCCTCTGTCTTAGACTTTTTGCACTTGAAAGTACTTAAAGAATCAAGACCCGCCTGGTTTACAAGAGCTAGCTAATTCCAGGACAGGCTCCAAAGCTACAGAGAATCCCTGTCTCGGAGGAAAAAAAAAAAAAAAAATCACTTCTGAAAACTCATCCCCACTTTCTAACATCAGAGCACTGATATTTTTAATAGCTGTTTACACACTTAATATAAATATGTATCCATTTACCAGTGATGCTCATTAACAACAAATATAAACCTAAATAGAATAAATGATAAAAATATACCAGTAAACATTTAAGTTTTTTTAAAGGACATTTACAAAAATCATTTTCAGTTCTTGAGCAGAAAAAATTAGCTATGGCCAATTTAGAGAATAATATTCATAAAAATTGAGAGAAACAATTATTACAGCAATTATTTGACAGAAGATAGAGATTGACACACGTTTAAAAAACACAATTGTCTTTAATGTAACATGTCAGAGACACTATAGAAAGCCAATGAATGCTGTTAAAAGAACTAAGCAGGTGAGATGAGTATTAGTCTCGGCAGAAATTACATGTAAAGCCATGAAACAGAACGGGAGCCAGTCCTGTTGCGTACATCTTTTAATCCCGGCACCCTGGAGACAGAATCAGGAGGAGAGTTCCAGGTCATCCAGAGCTACACCATAAAACTTTGCCCCCCCCCCAAAAAAAAATAATAAAAATTTTTAAAAAGGTGTGTGGGGGGAGTGATTTCAGGGATAAAAACAAAAGTCGCCTACTAAATCTGCATGCAAAAGGGATTCTCTAACCCCATAAATTTAAACTCCTCTGGTGTGGGGGCAACGTCCAAAGGAGTCTGTGTATATTACTCCACACACCAATGCAAGTTAAATATTGACACGTCTTCATAGCTCACATTCTGATTTTGAAACCAAAGCTACAAGTCATCTCTTTTTATTATGTACGTTATCTTTTTCTTATTAAAGAAATATAGATGTCATATTATTTGTTGAAGCTCTCATTTTTCTTATAAACTTTGATGAATGTTTTTTTTTCTGTAATGCTAAGTATTTAAGGATTTACAGTCATCCTTACTTCAAGTTTAGCAGCAATATAGATGCGGTTATTCATTTCCTTGGAAATGCATTAAGCAGATTTGATTTAAATGGAGACTCTAGTACCAAATGGAGACTCTATCATACAAGCAAAATTTTTCGTTTTTCATACCAAAACAATTTTTTTTCTTATTCTCTCTCCTAAATTCTAAATTTACTTGATTTGCCACAGGTATCTTAAGAGCAGTCACTAATCTGAGGTGAGAGGAAAACACTTCCCCCGTCATTCTGCCCATTTATTCAACAAAATTTACTAGGTAGCGACACGTCTTTGGTATGTCGCTTTTTAGGAGCTGTATTTCTTAAACTTTAGGTCACCTTCATTTCAAACGCACTTTCTTCTCCAAAATATCCTGACATAATCTGCTGCTTCTCCCAAAAGCATGGGTTATACCCACAGTCCTTCGGCATTGAAGATGATCGTGGATCATACATCATATTTACTATTTAGTTTACAATTGGAACAGCACACTAGCTAGTTAATACAATCCCAAAGAAATTTGTACTGTTCTACTTTGGCAAGCTCCTAAGTCATTAAAAAAATAAAAAGACCTAAAATTGCCTTTCGAGGATTATTCTAAGTCTGAAAAGTCTTATATTGTCTATTCTTAGGGCTCAAGCACTTGGCACATTCAATTCTGACTCTTCCAACAAAAAGACTCCGCATCGAAACGGGGGGAAACGTCCCTTTCATTTTTCTCAACTGAAGGGGGGGGGGAGGCCAACTGCTTACAGGTTTGCATTTCCATCTAACACAGCAGTTTCTGAGGAATCCAGTAACTCACGTTCAACTACTGGATCCTCTCGGAAGCGGCGGCGGCGGAGGCGGCAGCACACGGAGAAGCCGAGAGCGCGATCCTCGATGTCTGGATGTGCTGCTTCCTCCGTCTGCCCTTCCCAACCCACCCCCAATCCCCCGGCCCACTGAGCAAGCTACACGTCTAAAGATGTCTTCCCACCCCGAGCGCCCCTTTGGAGGAAAAGGCCTGCCCCTCCGCTGCCCGAAGCCGCCGCTCCGCTCTCCGAGGAGGCTTCGAACTCCAGGCCCCTGCACGTCCGCCCCACCCCGGGGCCCACTCGGGTACCCGCGGGCGACAAAACCCTCCCTGCTGCGCTCAGCCAGCACTGACAGTTAAGGCTGCAGCAGCCACAGCCACCAGGGCCTACTCCTGGCACCGGCCCCTCCAGACCACGCGCCCCCGGCCCTCGTTCCCCGCTCCCCGAGGCGGGTGAGGGCCGGGGCGCCGACCCTGCCCGTCCGCCCTCCCGCGCGGCCCGGAGGGGCACTAGGGCACCGGCGGGAGGGAAGCGCGCCGGGCAGGGGCAGGCCGCGGCCGCGGCAGCACTGACCTGTCCTCGCCCCCGCGCCTGGGCTGCGACCGCCTCGCTGGTCCCGGTCGCCCTCGTCCGCCGCCGCCGCCCGCCACCGCCTCGTTCCCTTTCGCTGGCGCCACCGCCGGGGCTCATGCGGGACCCGCGCTTCTCCTCAGGAAACCGGCGCTTTGGGCAACGTCGGAGTCGTCGTCGTCGCCGCTGCCGCCGCCGCCGCTCGGCTGCTGCCGCGGTCTGGCCACGGCGGGGTGCGAGCGAGTCGAGCAACGCCGCGGAGAAGCGGAAGGAGGCGCCACCGTCCGCGCCAGGTAAGACAAGAGGCGAGGCGTGGAGGCGGCCGAGTGCGCGAATGAGCGAGCGGGCGGGCGGGCGGGAGGGCGCAGGAGGGGCTGGCGGAGACGAAAGGCCCGGCCGTCGCGGAGAGAGAGTCACCCGGAGAGGAGCGCCACCATCTTGAGAGGAGGTGTGAGGGGCAGAGAGTCGCGGATCTCGCGAAAGGCGGTGCGGGACGGGAGGACCGGGTGGGCGGGACGAGTATCCCGGCAGGCTGCGCGCGCCGCCCTGCGGGGCGAGGGATCCGAGAGGAGAGGAGAGGAGAGGCGGGCGGGCGCGCGTGCGTAGGAGGCAGGGAGCGCTCGGCCCCGCCCCTGTCGCCGCTCGCTCTCCTGTGCCTGGGCCGGCGGCGCGGGGACCGGGGAAGTCAGGCCAGGCGCTGTCGCCATCTTGAGAGGCTTGTTGCTCGGAGGCACTGCTTCCTTCGACCCCGCCGGTGCGCTTCGGGGTGGACGGGAGAGCGGACCGAAAGTCGGCCCCGCGGTGCAGCCAGCCCCGAGGCCCCGGAACGAGCGGCGGTGTACAGTGGCTAGGGCTGACCTACGTGGCACTCTGCACGCAAGGTCATCCGCTCGGGCCTCTGCCGGCACAGGACACTTCCCCGGTTGACCAGACTAGCAGAGGGGGGAAGCCCGGGTCCTGCAGGGTTCTCTTGCAGGAGGGGGTCCACCGAGAGAAGGGACAGCCCGCCGAATCCCACGTGGGTAGAGGCGGATTTTGATGTCTCTAGCAGCTGAACCCCTGTGAAAGCCCCGTGTCTTGATGGTACCCGAGTGACCTTTTTACTGAACGGGGTTTGTTGTTGTGAATGGCTTGGACACTTGCGGCTGAATTACAAAGGCTGGCTGACAAGTCGCTTTCTGGCTTGTAACATTGTGGATAAGCCTTAATCGTCGAGTACTGGAAATGTAACAATCACACGTAGCAATGTACTTTTTCCTTACTTAGACATTACAAAAGTGTGTATACATATCTCCCCACTGTAAAAAAAAAAAAAAAAAACTTTATTAAAACTAAAATAATAGAAATTCAGCAAGGGGGAAGAATGTAACTATTCCGGAATAAATGATAATAAATACATTGTTGTGATGTCAGGTTTTAAGATACTTTAAAGGTATCTACTCATTTTTTTATCTCTCCCTCCCATTACAGAGCTTCATTTGGAAACCACCGTGGTATTTTATGGAAAGAACCAGTAACACATGTAAACTTTTAAAGACTTATATTTACAAATTATTAAACTATACAGTCAAAAATTAAGGTCAGTCGGGCGGTAGTGGCGCACGCCTTTAATCCCAGCACTCGGGAGGCAGAGGCAGGCGGATCTCTGTGAGTTCGAGGCCAGCCTGGTCTACAAGAGCTAGTTCCGAGACAGGCACCAAAGCTACAGAGAAACCCTGTCTCGAAAAACCAAAAAAAAAAAAAAAATTAAGGTCATTATGCCATAAAGCACATTACTATTGCAAGATGGAAAGGTATTTTCAGGTATTATCGAGTAAGTAGAAGTTGTCTGGTCTGGTGGTGGTGGTGGTGCACGCCTTTAATCCCAACACTGAGGAGTGAGTTAGTGGCCAGCCTGGTATACAGAGGGAGTTCTAGGACAACCAGGACTGTGAAGCCCGGGGGGGGGGGGGGGGGGGGTGTTAAATAAATAAATAAATAAATAACTAGTCTGTTTGTCTGAATAGTGTGAATTATCAATATGTGGCCAAAACCTCAGAGTTGTAAAAAATTTTAAAATTTAGGTTAGGAAATAGATGCCAAAATGGCAACCCAGTTCGTATGGAGGATCATGGAGAATCCCAATATCTCCTAAGAATCTGAAGAAATTATCTTTTTAGCTAATGTTAAATATGTATTCATATATGTGTCACTGATATTTGTACTCATGTATTTCGGATTACTGTTCTTAAAATTTAGAAACATCTATTACTGCTAGATATGCCGGTGCTTGCCCACAATCCCAGCTCTGAGGAGGCTGAGGCAGGAACATCTGGAGTTCCATAGCTGACCTCACAATAAAGAGAGACTATCTCAGAGAGAACTTTATGGTAAAAATTATCACCATGAACAATCCCTGACAACATATTCCATACTTTTCATAAGTATTTTTTCCAAAATAGACTCATATTGTTTTCAGACATTTTTTTCTAGGAAAAGCACTTAATATCTAGGTGTGCAGTAAATACTTTAGACTACTTTGTCTAAATGAGACTCAATAGTTTTTAATATCTTCTCATTTAAAATGTAAAAGAACCATGTAATTGTATAAGCAAATTAATTCATACTATGAACAAACTTAGTGTCTACTATTTACCCAGAAGGACCCAAGCCAGGCTTTTGGAACAATAAAAAATAATTCCTGTACCTATCTCCAGTAAATTAGTTCAAGAGGAAATCAGACCAGTAAAAGAGTTAACAGTTTTAGTGCAACCCACCAATTGTGTGGTTATGAGGGTGTCCACTAGTATTTATCTACTATTCTTTCTGAGCGTCTGAGCTAGAGTAAAATCAACAAGAAAGGGCATAAATCCCTAATACCCAGAAAAATCCTAGCACATATTTTGGTGTTGACTGTCCCAATCACACACTATTCATTCATTCATTTATTTGGTTCTTTGAGACAGGGTTTCCCTGTTTAGCCCTAGCTGTCCTGGAACTCACTCTGTAGACCAGCCTGGCCTCAAACTGGAACTCACAGAGATCCACCTGCCTCTGCCTCCCAAGTGCTGGGATTAAAAGCGTGTGCCACCACCACCTGGCACACATGGTTTTTTTAATGATCATGTTTCCTACTTATAACATCAGTGGTTTACCATGGGTCTCAAATTGAGCCTAAACTCTGAGAACAAGGCCTGCTTGGCATAGTCTCTGCCTTCCTTCCATACCTATGTTCCCATACCCCATGTAAAACCATTGCTTAAGCAGTACTTACATAGTTGCCAGTCATGTAGAGCCCCTTTGAATGTAATTCCTTCTTCTTTTGCGACAAGTCCACACATCTCTCTGAGCAGCTGTTCTGATCTTCCCAGGGCTTCTTGCTTTTTGCCTGTGCATTATGTCTTTCCATCCTGCCTATTGTCATGCAAATTGCTGATCTGTAACTGTGACTTAGCCTCAAAGCACCTTGAGAAAGAAGAGGGTTCATGGTGTAGCTTCTTCCCTCGTGGTACCACCTCCTACCTAAAGGGCTAAAACAGGGTAACTCCTCAGAAAAGGAAATGATTAATCAGCCCTTGTGGATGTAAAAATGGTAAAAGAAGAAAGTTAAGAACTAAGACCGGTGTGTCTGACAAAATTCCTGATTACCAAAATAATGTAATAAAGTAATTGTTTGGGGACATTAATCTATTCAAATTAGGTAAAAGTACACAAAGTACAGAGGTGGCCTACCTATACAATATAGCAGGGACAAGAAATCAGGTAATTTGCTATTAGAAATCTGAATTCAAAAATGAAACAAGTTCCGGGCAGTGGTTTCGCACACCTTCAATCCCAGCACTCAGGAGGCAGAGCAGATCTCTGTTGAGTTTGAGTCCAGCCTGATCTACAAGAGCTAGTTCCAGGACAGACTCCAAGGCTATAGAGAAACTGTGTCTCGAAAAACCAAATAAATGAATGAGTAAATAAATAAATAAATCGAAATAAGCAAAAATGGATAAAGACTTTAGAGTCTTAGTATGTGATATATCAAATTGAGGTATCAACTATGATGATTTATGAAATCCTCTAAAGTTTATGACTCATTCAGCACTAGTTTCACTAATTATTCAAATAGTCCAGAATGCATAAGAAGTTTTGAAGGGAGGCTGGAGAGATGGCTCAGCGGTTAAGAGCATTGCCTGTTCTTTCAAAGGTCCTGAGTTCAAATCCCAGCAACCACATGGTGGCTCACAACCATCTATAATGAGGTCTGGTGCCCTCTTCTGGCCTGCAGACAGAATATTGTATACATAATAAATAAATAAATATTTTTTAAAAAAAAGAAGTTTTGAAGGTCACAATAAGGCAGCTCATGGAGGTAAAAGCCCTTGCTACCACCCTGGAGACCTGAGTTCAATTCCTGGAACCCACATGGTAGAAGGAGAGAACCCAATTCCACAAGTGATATTGCTGCACAGATATGCCATGCCCTGAATGTTCCTGTGTATACACACATCAATACAAATAAATAGAAATACAAATTCCTTGAGAAGCGGGGTGTGGTGAGGCATGTCTTTTATCCCAGCACTCGAGAGGCAAAGGCAGAAACCAGCCTGATCTACATGGTGAGTTCCAGTACAGCCAGGCTTACATGAAGAAACCCTGGCACACACAGCAAATAAATAAATAAATAAATAAATAAATAAATAAATAAATAAATAAATGACAAAAAACAAAGAGAAAAATTACTTAAGCAAATTCTAGCAAACCATGTTATGATCTTGGTCACTTCAACGCTTGTATGCTTGTATTAAGCAGGCTGGGGAGTAGGCACGAAAGAGAAGTTTCGGACTAGATGCCACCGGCCGCTGCAGCCACCACTACTGCTGTGTGGATCATCTGCGTTCTGAGTGAAACAGTTCCATTCAAATCAATAAATCAACCTTAGGAGTTTCCTTCCCAGTACATCATTTTGAGTCCTTTGAAGTCGTTCACACTGCATCTATATGTTTCGTACTACTTTAAATACGTTTACAAATTCTGAGGTTCTAGCAACATTTTTGAATCTGAATAAGCACATGGATTAAGTAAAACCTCAATATAAAAATTAGTGTGTTGTTTTTACCTTTTCAGTAAATCACGCTCAGGGGCTTAGTGTTTGTTATGAATGGCCTGCCTTACCTTGGCTTGTTTCTTGCCAGCTTTTCTTAAATTTTCCTGACTACCTTTTGCCTCTGGGCCTTTATCTTTGTCTATTTCCGTATACCTTTCTTTCCTTCTTTCTCCGTGGCTTGCTGTGTAGCTGGATGCCTGACCCCTGACGTCCTCCTCTCCTTGTTCTCTTGTTCCTCTTCTCCTCGGTTCTGCTCCTTTTTATTCTCTCCGCTTGCCAGCCCCGCCTCGCCTTGCTCCTGCCTTGCTATTGACCGTTCAGCTCTTTATTAGACCATCCAGTGTCTTAGACAGGCAAAGAATCACAGTTTCACAGAGTTAAGCAAATACAGCATAAACAAAAGCAACACACCTTAAAATAATATTCCCCAACATATTTAACTATGTTTCTTCAAGATCTCCCAAGGAAACATCTAGTCAATAATCATGAATATTATTTGTAATTTGAAGGTAATATTTAGATTTTAGGCCTCACTTGACATTGACATATGCAGAATACAAAATTCTATTGCTGAAATGATGTTTTACTCTTTAAAGTCGTGGTTTCAGAACTCGATTCTAAAAGCTTCCTTTTTGTTTTGTATTATTAACACTCCTATTCCCTAAACCTGATGGGAATGCAAAAATACATTCTAAAAACAATTTCATGTTTTCAAGAAACGGAGGTCACAAGACTCTTGGGTTTTTTTCTCACACACTCAAAGTTCCCCTCATGTGACACCATGCTTGGACCATGTTCTGACACTCATAGCTCAATTTTTAAGTAATGGATATTTTATCACATCAGCCATTTTTATTTTAGTATTAGTATTCAATGTATCGTATAACTTATGACATCTCATATTAATATTTAATTTGTTCATATTTGACCAACTGAAGCATCTTAAAGTCAATTTTGTGATTTCTTTTTCTGTTTGCTTTTTTAAAGACAGGGTTTCTCTGTGTAGCTTTGGCTGCCCTGGAACTCACTTTGGTGACCAGGCTGACCTCGAACTCATAGAGATCCACCTGCCTCTGCCTAATGGTTGCACAATTATAATTCTTCCATATTAGCTGAGTTTTAAGTGCTTGGCTTAAAGGTGTGCGCCACCGCCGCTGAGCATGGTTTACTTTTTCCTTTATATCCCAGAAAGTTTTTAATTTCTTTCTTAACTTCTTCTTTCATTCTTTTGTCATTCAGTAGTGAGCTATTTAATCTCCATGAGTGTGTCATTGACTAGAGATTTGTTTATTATCAGTTTTAATTTTATTGACTTATGGTCCAATAGAATATACAGAGTTATTTCTGTCATTATGAATTTGTAAAAATTTGCTTTATATCCCAGGGTATAATTTGTGTTAGAGAAGTTTCATGTTCTTCTGAATAAAATTTTTATTCTTCAGTGTTTGCGTATTTTTATAAATATCTGTTAAGGCCATCTGATCCATGATGTGTTTTAATTCTGATGCTTCTGTTCTTTCATGGTTTTTGTTGTTGTTGTTTGCTTTTTGTCCAGATGACCTGTCTATTGGAGAAGGTAGGGTACTGAAATACCTACTATTAATAAACTGACATTGATCTGTATCTTTAAGTTCAATAAAATTCTTTCTGTGAAACTGGATACACCAAAGTTTGCTGCATGTATGCTTAGAATAGTATGGTCTTCTTGGTTAATTGTGGCCTTGTTTATCATGAAGCATTTATCTCTTTAGATTAGTTTTAGTTTGAAGTCTCTCTTGTCAGATATAAAAATAGCAACACCTGTTTGCTTCCTGTTCCCATTTGATTAAAGTACATTTTCCCATCCTTCTCTTCTAAGGTGATGCCTTATTTAAGCTATGTTTCTTGTAAACTACAAGTACATGGGTTTTGTTTCTTGATCCATTCATCCAACCTGTGCCTTTGACTGGAGGTCTGGGGTATTTAATATTTAAAGTTTTTATTAAAATGCACGTGTTATTTGTGGTCAATGTGTTGTTGATTGTTGGTGCTGTTTTATATTCAGTGCGACTTTGAGTTTTCATGATTATGGCTTTGTGTTTTCTTGTACGGTTGCCCGGCTACACTCATTACTTTCTTCAGCCTGAAATATTGCTTCACATATTTCCTTTAGGTTTGGTTTGTTGGAAATTGTTGTGGAAACTCCTTTAGCCAATAGCATTTTAGATACTGGCCCATTTGGGGCATGGTCTCGGGTAAAATGTGGATGAAAAGCATGCATGGCCCCATTTTCTTTTCTACTGGATTCAGCTCCCAGCTGCCAGCACACACAGAGGACTGTGGATCACCACACTTACTGTGAGTAAATAAGTAAATAAACCTTTCTTATACTTCATGCTGGGCTATTGTGGAACTCTTTGGTATGCCTACATTTTGGCACCTAATGTGAGTTGCCAGATGTAGCTACAAATATTCTCCATTCCGCTGGTTTCCCTGGACCAGTTTCTCTCTACCCACTGGGTCCCATCACTAGCTCCTGAAGCTGCTTATGAAATAACCATTCTGAGGCTTAATATTAATTACATACTCTTTGGCCTATTAGCTTAGGCTTCTTATTAACTCTTACATCTTAAATTAACGTGTTTCTATTATTTTATATTTTATCACGAGGCTCAGGATTTGTTACCTCCTGCTTCTTGGGTGGCTACATGGCGTCTCCCTGGCTCTACCTTCTTTCCTCCTCTATCTCTGCTTGGACTTCCTGCATTGCTATTTTCTGCCCTTTATTAACCAATCGTAATAAAACATATTCACAGGATATAAAGGGGAATCCCACATCAGGAAATATTTTTTAGGCTATTTAAATCATGGAAATGTCTTCGTTCTTCAACACGTTTGGTATATGAGTTTAGTTGGTCTTTTCGTATTTGGAATGCATTATTTTAGGCTCTTCTTATGTTCAAAGTTCTCATTGAGAAATCAGCTGTTATTCTGATGGGTTTATTGTTGTCTGTGCCTTGTATTTTTTTTATCTTTTAGCTTTCACTACACTTTATTTATGTACACTTAGTGTTTTAACTATTATGTGCTGTGCATATTTTCTTTTTTGGTTTTGTCTGTTTTCTGTACTGTGTGGTTATTGGATCCATATAGGTCTGGTCTTTCCTTAATTTGGGGAAGATTTTATTTTAATTTACATCCCAACCGCATCTTTTCCTCCTTCCTCTCCTAACATTCCCTCCCCCCTTCTCTCCCTGCATTACCCCTCTAATACATTCCTCCAATTCCTTTCTTAAGGAGCAGACCTCCCATGGGCATCAATAAGGCATGCTATATCACTTTGTGCTAAGTCTAAGCACCCCACTTGTATTTAGGATGGGCAAGGCAATCAAGTATGAGGAACAGGTTGGCAAGAGCCAGGCAAAGCATTAGGGACAGCTCCTGCTCCCATTGTTAGGAATCCCACAAATAGACCACGCTAAAACACTGTCACATCCATATAGAAGACTTAGGTCAGTTCCATGTAGGATTCCTGGTTATTGGTTGAGACTCTGTGAGTTCCTATGGGACGGGCTATTTGTTTCTTTGAGTTTTCTTGTAATGCCCTTGGCCCCTCTAGCTCCTATAATCCTTCCTCCCTCTCTTCAGCAGGATTTACTAAGCTTGGTCTAATGTTTGGCTGTGGGTCTCTGTATTGGTTTCCATCACTTACAGAATGAAGGCTCTCTGATAACAACTGAGGGAGTCATGAATCTGGTAACAGGAGATAGCAAGTTCAGGCAATCTGTCCACAACCTGCTAGGTGTCCTAGCTGGGGCCAACCTTGTAGGTTCGTGGCCTCATAAAAAGAATTTGACAATATTCTTTCTGTTTCTATTTTGTGGACCGACTTAAGAAGTGTTGGTATGTTGGTATTAGCTCTTTTTTAAAAACCAGGTAGAATTCTACACTGAAACAATCTTGCCCTGTGTTTTTTTTGGGGGAGGAGAGGGGAACTTTTAATAACTACTTCTATTTCTTTAGGGACTATGTGTGGTGAGCCCACATAGTATTCAGTAAATGTACAGCTGACAGATCTACTGGACTATCCACGGGAAGTGTATGTACACTCCACCTAGAGAACCAGTTTTTGCAGAGCTGCGGGAACATCTGTCCTTTGGATAAGTCACTGTCAATTCTGTAAAAATCTTGTGATTTTTTTTTTTTTTTTTTTTTTTTTTTGAGACAGGGTTTCTCTGTGGTTTTGGAGCCTGTCCTGGAACTAGCTCTTGTAGACCAGGCTGGTCTCGAACTCACAGAGATCCGCCTGCCTCTGCCTCCCGAGTGCTGGGATTAAAGGCGTGCGCCACCACCGCCCGGCAAACTGACTTTTCCTGTAGGGCAACAGGATACCTTCCTCCACACCCTGAAACCATGGTGTGAAAAGGATTCAGTCAAGCTTTTGTTGTTATAGCCAAAATCTATATAAAAATAGCCCACCACCACAAACTTTCTTTATTGACAGGAATCACTTACAAGAGTCATACAGGAGGTAATATGTCTGCTCTAACAGCAGACTCAGGAAGGTGCAATCTAATGGTCTTCTGCTCTGAGTTAACAGGCTACCAACATTCTGTATTTACCCTTTATCTTGGTTACAACTAACACAGGACCATAACCCAGGAAATCAGCTGCTTATACAGGAAAAAGGCCTAAGTCACTAAAACTAGCTTCAGAGAGCAAAATTCTCACCTGGGCACCCTGCTGGAGTCATAAGCAAGGTGCCCAGAAGAGATTCCTTTTAACTCAACCAGCTAGATGTTAATGCAAATCAAGCGCACAAGTCAGTATAGCTACCAAGGCTGTGTTCCCAGCAACAGGGGAGCTTCACAGCCATGCCCCCTCTGAGACTTAAGGTGCCTCCTTGCCAGGTTCACTGGTTTCTTGTGACTCTATGAATGCTTGATACTATTGTTACTTTTTATGGGATTGTTAACTTGTGTATGCCCATATAAACTGAATGCTTTGTGGAGATCACCCCCCTTTTTACCCTTTTCTACTCTTTGTACCATCTTTTTACCCCTTTCTTTTACCCTTATCACTTACCTTTTTTTAAAAAAACCCATTACCTTTTTAACCCCTTTATGCCTGATTTTCTTATACCCTCTTTTTCCCCTTATGGTTTACCTTTATGTCTGATGCTTTGCCCTTATCCCTTATGCTTCTTCTTCTTTTCCCTTCTTTCATCTTCCCCCCCAAAATAAAGATACATTCAGGAAAAACGTGCCTGAGTCTGTCAGTTAGTTCTACCCCTCGATCCCATTCCCAAGCCAGGCTTCCTTGTGGTAGAAGTCCTTTTCTGAACCCTGAGAGAGTGCTGAGGCCGGAACTCAGTAGCTCTTGATAGTTATGGATCTATTTAAGTTGGTTACCTGATCTTGATTAAATTTTGGATGTGGTACCTACCAAGAAATTTCTCCATTTCTTTCAAATTTTCCAGTCTTACGGATTGCGGGTTGATTGTCTAGATCTGTTGTGACCCCCCCACTTTTGTTTTTGATTTTGTTAACTTGGCTATTCTGTCTGCCTTTTAGTTTGTTTAAGGGTTTGTCTGTCTTCTTGATTTTCTCAAAGACCAACTTTTAATTTCATTGATTTTTTTTTATTGTTCTCTTTCTATTTTATTGATTTCAGCCCTGAGTTTGATTTTTTTTTCTATGCCATCTACTCCTCCTGGGTACGTTTGCTTCCCTTTGTTCTAGAGCTCTCAGCTGCGCAGTTAAGTCACAAGTATGAGAGTTCTCCAAATTCCTTACAAAGGCACTTAGTGTTATTTATTTTCTCCTTATCTCTGCCTTTATTGCATCCCATAGGTTTGGGTATGTTGCAATTCATTTTTGTTGAATTCTAGAGAGTCTTTTAATTTTTTTCTTGATATTTTCCTTGACCCAGTGGCAATTCAGTTGAGAATTGTTTGGTTTCTTTAAGTTTGTGGACTTTCTGTCGTTTATGTTGTTAGACTCCAACTTTATCCCATGAGGAACTGATAGGAAGTTAGTCCTTTTTTTTTTTTTTTTTTTTGCATCTATTAAGGTTTACTTTGTGACAGAGTATGTAGTCAATTTTAGAGGAATCCATGAGATGCTAAGAAGAAGGTATATTCTTTGATGTTTGGGTGAAATGTCCTATAGATGTCTATTAAACCCATTTGAATCATGACATCTGTTAGTTCCCTTTCTTCTCTGTTAAGTTTCTGTCTGGGCAACCTGTCCAGTGGTGAGAGTAGGGAATTGAAGTCTTTCACTATTAATGTGTGAGGTTTATATATGATTTAAGCTTTAGTAATATTTCTTTTACAAATGTGAGTATCCTTGTATTTAGGGTGTAGATGTTAAGAATTAAGACATCATTTTGGTGGAATTGGCTGTTGATGGATATGAAATGTCCTCCATCTCTTCAGATTTATTTTGGTTTGAAGACTATTTTGTTAGATATTAGGATCTTTACAACAGCTTGCTTCTTAGGCCCGTTTGATTGGAATTTTTTTTCAATCCTTTACTTTGAGGCAATGTCTATCTTTGATGTTGAGGTATGCCTTTTGTATCAGCAGAAGGATGGATCCTGTTTTCATATCCATTCTGTTAGTCTTTTTATTGCCAAATTGAGTTTGGCATTAATATTGAGAGGTATTAATGACTGGTGATTGTTAATTCTTATTTTTTTATTATTAATGGTGGTGGTTTGTTTGGTGTCTGTGTGTATGTTTCCCTTCTTTGAGTTTTCCTAGTGTGGGATTATCTTTTTGCCTGTGTTCAACAGTATAGCTGACTTCCTTGGGTTGAAGTTTTCCTTCTAGTAGTTTCTGTAGGGATGGATTTGATTCAATTTGACTTTGTCATAAAATACCTTGCTCTCTCTATATATGTAGTGATTGGAACTTTTGCTGGATATAGTAGTCTGAGCTGCCAACCATGGTCTTTGTTAAGAAAAATCTTAATTAAGCCACTCCACCAACACAAAGAACTCTAATCACACCAGATTAGACCAAATTAAATGCCTGTGATTAATAAACAGCACACTCCTGCATGGCCAAGAGCACAATGGGGGAAGAAAGAGGGAGTGCACATGCAAACCCAAAAACACTCTTTCTGGCACAAGCCTAAATACCCTGTGGGAGTGGTCCTGACCCTCCCTGGGGAGGGATCAGTGCTTGGCAGGCTGGGAGTTGGAGTCCAAGTGCTTGGCAGGCTCCATGACACTTCCAACTCAATATTACATTCAAGCCTCTTTGGATATAGGGGTGTCAGAGGGCTGGGGTCTCACTTTTTACCAAACATCCCAGAGTCCTAGGCTATAGGTGTTGGCTCAAGTCTGGCTCCTTCCTGTGGACATGGGGCGACATGGGAGAGGGGAGAGCTGGGAGTTGGAGTACTCATGCTCAGCGAGAGGTGTGGCTGGAGCTGCATCTGGTTTGCTGTCATCCTGGAATCCTCAGGCAGCTGCTTTTTGAGAGAGATGAGAAAACAGGTGGCTAAGAGAAATAAATATTGTTATTACTGGTCCTAAGCATTAACTGCCAGAAAGAATGGAACAGGAAAGTTCCCTGGTTGGACAGGTGAGGCTTGGGTGCATCAGATACAACCAGATTTAAGTCGGGAGGTGTCCTCCATCTAGGAGAGTTGGTACCAATGGTGAAGTTCCCCGAGCTGTTGCAGGTGTTTGGCGTTATATAGAGAGTGCTTTGTGAGTTGGTCTTGGCCCAGGCAGTAGGAGTAACCTGTAAAATATGCTTGAAATTGGCAGGGGTTAGAAAAAGGCTCTGGAGACTGTTTGCTGTTGTTGTTGTTTGTTTGTTTGTTTACCAGACCTGATTTTGATACAGCAGTAGAACTTTTCCAGGAACTGTAAGAAAATTGGAATAGATTTACTTCATTACAAAAGGCTACCTACTGCAATAGGTTAAAAGGTATGGACATTTTAGAAGACAATTAAAGGAAATTGGGAATTCTTTAACTTCTGAAGATACGTCTAAAACCTGTTAATCCTGTACTATGAACCTGTTAAAGAATAGTACCTTAAGTTGTCAAATGCCTTTAGACAGATCTGGGAGGGATAAATGAGCAAAAATGAGACAGCTTTTTTAGCTACACAGGCAATCACAAATTCTCTCCTAGTCCTGGGAGAACACTAGTCTTAGAAGCAGTGCTTGCCATTAACTGTTGAGTAAAAGAGGCCTAAAGATTTTTTTCTGTGGGGGAAGATTTAATCTACCTGACTTGGCAGGATGAAGAGATTGATTCCCCAAAAGGCATCCAGGAAGCTGATGAGGTAGAAGGCCGCTTTTTGCCGCTGTGTGGGTTGTTTTGTCAAACCCAAAGGCAAAGCCTGGAGGCAGAAGGTCTTCTGTCTTCTTAGAGGACCTAAAGGGTGCTGCAGAAGCTGGCATGTCTCTGTGTTAGAAGCTCTTTTGTTAAAATACCAGAATCTCAAATATGGAAAGGCACTTGAGAACTAGGTACCATTACCTATTATTTAAACTGGGCACAGAAGCTAGA